>NC_066623.1:60482371-61851519 GCF_025201925.1 Gopherus flavomarginatus
TTAGTGCGTCCAGGCTGGTTGGAAAACAGCTGTCGGTACAGATGCAGCACCCCTCTGATCTCAGCGTGCTGGCCCGGGGTCAGTTGCTCAGAGAGGGGAATCGCCTCCAGGGGGGAACCAGCTTTTGTCCCAGGGAATAGATCCACTAAGGGGTCATCTCCCTGCCCCTCCCAATGTCCACACACGGCCAACACCACATTCCCCCTGTCATAGTATGGTTTCATCATGTTCACATGGTACACCCGACGGTGATGTGCCCGATTTGACAGCTCCACCACATAGTTTACCTCATTCAGTTGCTTGATAACCTTGAAGGGCCCTTCCCAGGCGGCCTGGAGTTTGTTTCTCCTCACGGGGATAAGAACCATCACCTGATCCCCGGTGGCGAAGGCACGGGCTCGTGCTGTGCGGTCATACCAGACCTTCTGCCTCCTCTGGGCTCGGGCCAGATTCTCCCTGGCCAGGCCCATGAGCTCGGCCAGTCTTTCCCGGAAGGTCAGGACATACTCCACCACTGACTCTCCCTCGGGAGAGGCCTTCCCCTCCCATTCGTCCCTCATCAGGTCTAGGGGCCCCCTCACCCGCCTTCCATACAACAGTTCGAAAGGTGAAAACCCGGTAGATTCCTGGGGTACCTCCCTGTACGCAAACAGCAGGTGAGGTAAGTACTTGTCCCAATCTTGCGGATGCTGGTTCATAAATGTTTTTAGCATCATCTTCAGCGTCCCGTTGAACCTTTCTACCAGCCCGTTGGACTGGGGGTGATACGCTGAGGCCCAGTTGTGCTGGACCCCACATTTCTGCCATAAGGACCGGAGCAGGGCCGACATGAAGTTGGACCCCTGGTCCGTTAAGACCTCCTTGGGGAACCCCACCCGGCTGAAAATTGTCAGCGGCGCATCTGCCACTGTGTCTGCTTCGATAGAGGACAAGGCCACCGCCTCGGGGTAGCGAGTGGCAAAATCCACCACCACCAGGATGTATTTCTTCCCTGACCGGGTCATCTTGCTGAGAGGTCCCACTATGTCCATGGCCACCTTCTGGAAAGGTTCTTCTATGATGGTTAAAGGCCTCAAAGCCGCTTTCCCCTTGTCCCGGGCCTTCCCCACCCTCTGGCAGGGGTCACAGGATTGGCAGTACTGTCGGACATGGGTAAAGACCCCAGGCCAGTAAAAGTTCTGTAGCAGCCTCTGCCTGGTGCGCCGGATTCCCTGGTGCCCTGCGAGAGGGATGTCATGGGCCAGGTACAACAGCTTGTGACGGAACTTCTGGGGAACCACCAGCTGCCTCCTGATCCCCCATGACTCTACTTCCCCTGGGGGAGCCCATTCTCGGTACAGGAACCCCTTCTCCCACAGGAACCTCTCCTTGCAACCTCTCCTCATGGTCTGTACCGCACTAAGGTCAGCCCGGTCCCTGTGCTTCCGCAAGGAGGGATCTTTCTGCAACTCGGCCTGGAACTCAGCAGCTGGGACAGGAATGGGGACCGGCTCTCTCTTGCTGGCTGGGTCTGAGGCCGCAGCCTCTCTGCACCGTGCCCCTGGGCGTTCCCCGCTCCCTGAGTTAGGGTCCTGTACCTCAGGTCGAGTACCTTCCCTGTTTTCGGGGTGCAGTGCCATTTGCCGACTCTGACTACGAGTCACGACCAGGGCACTCTGGGTGTTACTAGGCCAGTCTTCAAGGTCCCCTCCCATTAACACGTCAGTGGGCAAATATTGGTGTACCCCCACATCTTTGGGGCCCTCCTTGGCCCCCCATTTCAGGTGTACCCTTGCCACGGGTACCTTTAATGGGGTCCCGCCCATGCCCATCAGGGTCAGGTAGGTGTCGGGCACCATCCGATCTGAGGCCACCACCTCGGGCCGGGCCAGCGTCACCTCTGCGCCCGTGTCCCAGTACCCAGTGACCTTCCTCCCATCCACTTCCAGGGAAACAATGCACTCTTTCCGGAGGGGCAGCCCCGCGCCCACCCGGTAAACCAAAAACCCGGAACCGGGAGCATCCATAGGTGGTATGTTGCCAACCTCCCTTTCCTGGGAATGTAGCCCCTCCTCCGATTGGGTTTTTACCCAGTCCACCCTCTGTGGGTTGGGTCTGCTTGGTCTGTCCCTGAGCTTGGGGCACTGGGCCCGTATGTGACCTCGTTGGCCACAGCGATAGCAGCCCATATCTCGTGGGTCCCCTTGAGTGGGTCGGAGGGACCTGCCGCTGGATGTTCCCCTTTTGGGGGGGTTCTCCATAGGCCCCCTTTGGGAGGTCCCATGTTGACTCTCTCTCTGCGTTGAGGCAGGCCTGCTCCTTCGAGACTCCTCCCTGCCATCCCCTGCCCGACTGTCCACAAATTGGTCGGCCAGCTGGCCTGCATGCTGCGGGTTCTCCGGCTTCTGGTCCATCAACCACAGCCTCAGGTCGGACGGGCACTGCTCGTACAGGTGCTCCAGTATGAATAGGTCAAGCAGGTCCTCTTTAGTTTGGGCCCCAGCTGTCCACTTGCGGGCATACCCCTGCGCCCGGTTGACCAGTTGTAGGTATGTGACCTCACGGGTTTTACGCTGGCTCCGGAACTTTTTCCGGTACATCTCAGGAGTCAGCCCAAACTCGCGGAGCAGGGCCTGTTTGAACAGTTCGTAGTCCCCTGCCTCCGCCCCTTTCAGTCGGCTGTACACCTCCACGGCTGTGGAGTCCAGTAAGGGGGTGAGAACTGCGATCCTGTCTGCAGGGTCAACCCTGTGCAGCTCGCAGGCATTCTCAAAGGCCGTCAGGAAGGTATCTATGTCCTCCCCCTCCTTACGCCAGGGCAGCAAGTGCTTATCAAAGCTCTTTGTAGGCTTGGGTCCCCCCTCACTCACCGCAGCCGGAGCCTCACTGCTCCTCAGCCGGGCCAGGTCCAGCTCATGTTTACGCTGTTTCTCCTTCTCCTCCCACTCTCGCTGGCGCTGGTTCTCCTCATGTTTACGCTGGTTCTCCTCATGTTCACGCTGTTTCGCCTTCTCCTCCAGCTCTCACCTCTTTAACTCGAGCTCCTCCCGTCTCAGCTCCCTTTCATATTCCAGCCGCATCCGCTCCACGGATGCCGAGCGTCGCCGGGAGGATCCCCTGCTGGCCGGGGGTGTCACGGTGCCCTCGGTATACACTGGGCTCCTCCCCGCCCTTCCTCTACGCCTAGGAAGGGGGGGTCTCGGGAAGCCCTCGTCCGCCGGCTGACCACTCCCAGCGGGGACAGACACTGGTGCCTGCGCTGCATCTGCTCGGCTGCTTCCCTCAGAGACAGGGCTCCGTTCATTCATGCGGTCTCCCTCCTCCAGCTGGGCAATCAGCTGGTCCTTGGTGCGTCTCCCTGGGTGCAGCCCCCTCTGCTTGCACAGCTCTAGCAGGTCACACTTGCGCCGCTTGGCATACATCTTCCTGCTGACCACTCACAGGCCGGGGTGCTCGCCGCTCCCCACGGTTTCCAGGGGGACCCCTAGTGCACCAGCCCTTCTTGAGGTCACCACCTCTCTGCCAGGGTCGAGCTGCAGACTCCTCCGCCCCTGGGACCGCTCACTGCATCCCCCGGGGGACCCTGTTACTGCAAAGTCCTTCTCACTGGGCACACACTCCCAGGGGTTAACCACCCCTTCGTTTTACTGCTCCCCAGTCACTTACTGCAGGAAGCGCCGTCCACGGGGTGCAGTATCTCCCGCCGCTGCCACCAGTTGTCACGGAGTGTGGAGGAGTCCGGCCCTGCACCCCTCTTCCTGGGACCCACAGTGACTCTCAGCCAGCCAGTAAAACAGAAGGTTTATTGGACAACAGGAACACAGGTTACAGCAGAGCTTGCAGGCACAGTCAGGACCCCTCCACCGAGTCCTTCTGGGCTTTCAGGGTGCTTGGATCCTAGCTAGGATACCCTGAATTCCGCCCACACAGCCCCAAGCCCAAACTCAAACTGCTTCCCTCCTGCCACTCCCTTCCTTTGTCCCCTTCCCGGGCAAAGGTGTTGACCTTTCCCCTCCCTTACCTAGCTCAGGTTACAGGCTCTGGCATCGTCCATCTCCTAAAGTCCTCCCCTGCTCTCCCACTCCCCACACAGACAGTCCCTACTGCATCACAGGGCTTCTCCCGTCAACACAGCTACCGCCCCTCGGGAAGGTGGAGAACCTGTGCCAATGGGAGCGGTCTCCTGTTGGCATAGGAAACATCTTCACTAAGCGCTACAGTGGCAGAGCTGCATCAGTGAAGCTGCACCATGACCGTATTGTATGTGTAAACAAGCCCTTGATATGCCAATGGGAGTTGAGCACCTCACACCTCTAGGCTCCTTTGAAAAGCCCCCCCTCCATTTGGTTTGGAATGTCTCTAAATGGCTGTCAGTTAGCGTTGCCTGCCCAGTTCTTACTCAGCTACAGCATTATCTTTACCCAGTGCTGTAAATTGGTTCTGAGCAATCCTTGATCTGTCAATTTCGCCCACCCACTTTCAGATGTCACCAGCCTCCGCTGCTGCCCTGCTCGGTAATGTGTCTCTTTGAAATGAAAAAATCCATTTCATTGAGTTTGACTTATTTTTCCCCCTCCTCCTAATGGACAAAAGCAATTAGCCCATATTCGAGGTTCTCAATCTGACAAATTTTATCTTTGAAAATCGAGCATTAGTGGCCTGGGCCCAATCCTTGGACATGCTGAACACCTGCCACACCCAGGAAGGCCCTCTCTCAGTATCAGCCCCTAAATTAGGTCTTCCCAAACAAGGGGTTGATTGCAGTAGAAAGAGACCATCAGTGTAAACCCCTGGAGTGTCCTGCCTCATGTGCTGAGAGGGTGCGAGCTCACTGTGTCTAAGAAAGCTGCAGAAAGGGAGATTGAGAAGGGGAAGTTTCCATTGGCTTCTCCAGGGATTGAGTCCTTGAAAATAGCTGTTTTCGTTCCCAAACTGCCTCTCTGACTGGGTTTCTTCTTGGATCCATTTCCTAGATTGTAAAGCCAGAGGAGAACACTGTGAAGGGCTAGGTCTGGCCGCCTGTATAACACAGTCCATAGGACTTCCCTAAATTGACTCCTGTTTGAACTAGAACTAACCTATTAGAAAAAACATCCCATCTTGATTTAAAGATTTGCAGTGATGGAGAATCTGCCACCGCCCCTGGTAAATTGTTCCCATGGCTAATTACCCTCAGTGTTAAAAATCTGCACCTTAGTTCTAGTTGTAATTTGTCTACCTTCAACTTCTAGCCATTGGCTCCTGTTACACCTTTCTCTGCTAAGTTGAAGAGCCCCCATTATCCAATGTCTTTTTCCCAGATAGGTACCTGGAGACCATGATCAAGTCACCCCTTAATCTTCTCCTTCTTAAGCTAAACAGACTGAGCCTCTTGAGACGCTCGCTGCCATCCTTTCACCATTGTCGCGCAGTTATGACAGCTCTTGCTAAGCAAGCGGCTCCTTCAGATAAAGAAGGCAAGGCCACCCACACAGCCAAAGTAGGAGCTGCAAAGCATTTCAGAAGATGGCAGGAACAGGGAAGAGGGACGAGAGATGGGGCCAGGTTCTCAGCTGGGGTAAACCTATTGACTGTAGTGGTGCTGAAGTACACCAGCGAAGAATCTCACCCAAGATGTGTCTCCTATATCTTTTGTGCAGTGGCAGGCCCACTATTGGCACTCAGTGAATGAAAACCAGAAAGAGACTTCCTAGCCAGCTCATCCCCCTAGTGGTGGCCAGGACCTTGCAGAAACTGATACTCCTTCCCGCTCACCTGAGCTTTTCATCTGGAGGAGAGTGGGTCTTAAAACACCTGCTTCCTGCAGCAGAAGCAGGGTAGCCACTTGCGCTCACTTTCACAAGATAGTTGCAGCTCTGCTGTCTTTTTCCCTGCATGTTGGGTTTGCTGGCTGCTACGTGGCCCTGAAGATGAAGCTTTACCCCCTGAGGTGGTATCAGACCATAACAATGTTGTAACAAAGTAATGAGCTCAAGCAGCAGAACAAACTGGGAATCGTGGTAGCCCAACCTTTGACCCAAATTAGTTTAGGCCCGGTCTACACTAAAAGTTAGCTCAACCCAGCTACGTTGTTCAGGGTTGTGAAACGAAGCTGACCTAACTCCCAGTGTAGACAGAGCTGTCGCTGTGTGGGAGCTGGATGGAGAACCCCTCCCATCAGCATTGGTAGTGGCTACACTGAAGCAGCTGCAGTACTGTAGCATGTCCAATGTAGACAACCCCTTAGTTTGTTGAGCATCTCTCTCTTTTGTGTCACTCAGAACCTGCTGGTGAGCAGAGATCAGGAGGAAATGAACAGATTGTTTTTACTGCCCTCTGCAATGCTGCACACACACCTTGTTCCCAAATATTAAGCCAAGAGCTGTGAGCCTATTTGCTGATTGGCTGTTGAAGAGTCTTTCTTATCCCTGCTCCCATTCCTTTTCTCCTCTCCTTCCCTCTTTCTCCCATTTTCAGTCTCCTTTTCTCTCAATGCTCTCCTCCTCTAGTGTGGGAGTAGAGAAGGTCTCATTTTAGTCTGACGTCCGCAGATGAAGCGGGAGAGCTGTTTGATGTGAACACCAGACCAGCAGGAAACTTAACCTTCCTGGAATGGAATTAAAAATGCTTAAACAAGGGATTCTGGGAACTGTCAGAACTTTTTTTTTTCCACAAAAAAAATACCCACACAATGCTAAGTGTGTAATGGTTTTGCCTGGGTAATAAACTCCCTCAAAAGCAGACATACAATTCTTTTCGTTTCCTTTGAATGTTTTGGGGAGGGAGATGGCTGCTGGGATCTCAGAGGGGTAAGACACTTGTCTTGTAAAGGAACACAGCCATTTGTTTTTCATAATCATGCCTCTTTCATACTGTAATTATAATGCTGCGGGGCCAGAAGGGGGGTGCAGTATATGAAGTAAACTTCTTTGTGTCTTATTCTTCATGCATCATGGGCTTTTGTACCTGCTCAAGTATTGTGACTTACACTTACCTTAGCTGTGTACTCAGTGTGTGTGTTTGTATACATTCCACACACCAGCATGTGTGTGCCTATGTGTCATAACATTTTTTCCCAGATCTGGACCTTAGCATCCAAAATATGGGTGTTAGCATGAAAACCTCCAAGCTTAGTTACCAGCTTGGACCTGGTATCGCTGCCACCAGCTAGGGATTATATAGTGCCTAGCTCACTGTGGTCTCCCCAAAACCTTCCCTGGGGGACCCCCAGACTCAGATGCCTTGAGTCTTACAACAAAGGGAAATAACCCCCTCCCCTTGTTTCCTTGTTACTTCCTCCCAAGCTCCCCTCCCTGGACGACCCTAGGAGATTCCCTGCTTCCAGTCCTGGAAACACAAGTACCAAGAGATTTAATCTCTCCCCCTCACCCAGAGGGTATGCAAAGTCAGGCTTCGTAAATCTAACACAAAGAGTTTTTCCCCTTGACTTTTTCCTTCCACCAATTCCCTGGTGAGCTGCAGACTCAATTCCCTGGAGTCCCCACTAAAGAAAAACTCCAACAGGTCTTAAAAAGAAAGCTTTATATAAAAAGATTGAGAAAGGACATAATATATAGTCTCCGTATCAAGGTGACAATACACAGGGTCAATTGCTTAAAAGAAAAATGAATAAACAGCCTTATCCAAAAAGAATACAATTTAACACATTCCAGCAACTACACACATGTAAATACAAAAGAAAACAATATAAACCTATTGTCTTACTATCCTTGTACTTACAACTTGGAAACAGAAGATTAGAAAGCCAGGAGACAGAAAAATCACTCTCAGAGCCGAGAGGGTCAGACCCAAGACAAAGAACAAAGAACTCACACCCAAAACTTCCCTCCACCCAGATTTGAAAAAGTCTTGTTTCCTGATTGGTCCTCTGGTCAGGTGTTTCAGGTTCCCTGTGTTAACCCTTTACAGGTAAAAGAACATTAACCCTTAGCTATCTGTTTATGACACTATGTGTGTCTGGGCATAATGCAGAATTCATACATTTCACGCATGTGCATACATTTCCTTCAAAGGAGTTACAGCGGAGATTAATTTGGCCCACCGTGGGTATGAGAGTGGGAGTCTACGTAGGTGAATGGTTGTATATGTAGATTCATATCCTGAAAGTATTGTGTCTATGCAAGTGGCAACACATAGTGTGTATGCGTGCATGTGTCATCTTATGCTTATGACTAAACATGCATGTGTGGGTGTGTAAAGCAAATGCATCACTTTGTACAGTGTATGTAGTCATGTGAGCTTCCATGCATATGGTTCCTGTACTGATGTGTGTGCCATGCCCGCAGGCAGTATGTGTATGAGCCTGTGTATTTCAGTTCCATAGGTATATTATTTGGCATATTTTCCCATGTTTCTATTTCTGCATCAACCTTTTGGTCCATACATACATAAGTGCATGTAGTGCTGCATGTTTGTTCATATTGGTATGGTGGTCATTCTGTATAGCAGCATACAGGAAGGGTGCATGTTTGCTTATGAATATGGTCACTGATGTGTGTACGCAAGTATGTGAACCAGAATTGTCAGCATATGATCATGCATTTTGAGTGAATGTATGTATAGGTATATAGTTCTATTTGCGTATTAGCATATGTATATCTATATATAGTTATGGAAATGTATGTATGCAGCTTTGCACAGGGTGCATGGTGTGTATATGTGTTTGTGTTTTCTCCTGCTTGTGTGCATACATATTGTTTGCATGTATGTCTTTGATCATGTGTGTGATTGCAGAAGATTGTATTTATGGATTTATTTCTTTCATGTGTCTTTATACATTTGGGTAGGGTCTATATCTGTGATGCTGTCTGAGTAATCTGGGGCGTGAGTGTGAAGCCTCAGGTGTGTACGTGTTTTCTTTTGTGAAGGATGGGCATGGTGTATATATGTGCTAGTATGGTCACAAGTATGTCTGCGTATGTGTGCTTTTCTTTGTCTGTGTATGTCCAGCACGTGGGTGTGCAAAGCATACAGATGGGTGTGTTCCAGTATATGAACATTAATACTCATGTGCGTAGATTTGTAGAGCTGTGTGTGTACCTAAGTATGTCTTTGAATCTTCCAGGCTTGCCTATCCTGGAGGGGTTCATTTCTCACTGGGTTACTATGACAACAGTGTGAAACCCTGAATCCATACACAAAAGCTTTATTTGTACTGAATTGGAGGAGCGTGCATTGCTGATCACTAAAGCAAAGCAGTTTCTACAGAGAGAGAGGTCTCCCTACAAACCCTTTAGAAGTTCTCTCTCATGTAGATTAATCCTTTGACCCTCCGTTCAGGTGCATCATGGATGGGGATGGGTGGAAATGGAGGAGCAGCTCCTGCATCAGGCATGGCTGCCGTGGAGCTGGGAGTTAACCCACCTGGTAGTTAGGTCTCCAGCCACAAATGCCTCCTGTTCTAGTGCCATCAAGGGGTTAACCAGTCAAGAGTAAACTAGAGAAACAAGAGAAACTCCATTTTCTCTAGCTGTCCCCTGCTGTGCCTAGGGATTGCAGTAGGGTGAGATTCCCAGAGTGTGGTGAGCCAGCAGCATGCAAGTACAATGGTGGTGGGTTAAGGAGGGAATCTCAGCTTTTACTCTGTTTCCTGATATTTATAGGTGTATGCTGAAGTTCAAAGGGAATCCACTCATAGGTTTTTAGCTTCTGTGGTTTCCTTTTATGATAGTAACTATAGGAGACACCAGACCAGACCCAGTAGTCCAGCATCCTCTCTCTGGACACAGCCAAAGCTGGACGTTTCAGAGGAAGGTCTACCCCTCCCTGACACACTCACACTCTCTCTCTCTCTCTCTCTCTCTCTCTATATATATATATATTCCCAAGTCAGAATTTTCAAAGGAACTCAGCACCCACAAACTGGGCCAGGGTTTTCAAAACAGCTCAGTGTGTTGGGTGCTGAACTCTGGAAAACCTGGCCCAATTGTGCAGGTGCCTAAACAGGAGCTGAGCTCTGTTTGAAAATCTAGCCCCCGACATGCTACCTTATCCCACAGAGGGGAAATCTCCTCCTGCCTCTTGAGTGAGGAACTGCTTAGACTATGAAGCAGGAGGACTGATCATTAGCAATGCCCCAGAGGCATCCCTTACTTATGTGTCTCAGATCTTGCTTTGAAACTTACTAATCTGTTTGTTTCTTCTTAAAGATAGTAGAGTATTAGGATAGGAAAGGCTACTCCTCTGTTTCCTTTCCCCACCTGCCCCTAACTGATCGCTGTGCAGGGGCTCCTGCTGCCAGACCTGATCAGATTTAGTTGAGCTTTGAGCATTATGATCATTGCACCAAATGACCCAGTGCACTCTGTGCTGTACAAGTAAACCTGAGGAAAAGAAATGACTTCCCATGCAGCCGAGCCACCGTAGGGTCTGCCCAGATGTATAGCTGTGTATTTTTGGCTTAGAAAATGTCCCCCAATGCCCTGTGCTAGTGCACACGTGATCAACAGCCTTCCCTCAAACAAGGAATGGGTGACTAAATAAGAACAAGAAATACGACAACAGAGGTAGGATGATCCAGTGGTTAAGGCCCTGGACTGGGACTCAGGAGAGCTGGGGTTCCCAGCTCTGCTACAACCTTCCTAGGTGACCTGTTGAGGGGGGAAGGGACCCAGTCTCAGTGTTTGAGAGCTGTCTGGGAGCAGACAGGTCATGTGGATAGCCTCAAAGGATAAACCCTTGGGCACTTGATCCAGAGCAAACCCATGAACTGTCAGTGAGTCAAGTGGCATGCCAAGGGGCCCTCTGCCCCTCCCCTTCAGAGCCCTGACCCCTGCTCTCCTGGCAGAAAGGTCCGGGAAGCCAGGCACTGTGAAGCTGCACACTTGAAATATCTGCCCGATCTGTTTTCCATGACTGAGAGATGGAGAGTCTCTTTGGCCGGGTGGGATCACAGCGCTCAGTCAGTGCCGTGCAGCAAGGGCAGAAAAATATATTCAGCTGGGTGACACTGGTCATTTTTGATTCTCTGCCTCATTCCCGTGTTGGGCTGTCAGCTCTGTGGGGCCCGGAAGGGGGGTTCCCCTCCTCTCATGTCTGCACCCCGGCCTTCCCCAGCTTGCACAGATCCACAGAGCACATGGCAGAGCTGCAGTGGAATAAATTTTGTCTTAATAATGCATTCTGTCCCCCCTCCCCCGCCAGCAACACTGCAGTGTGTATAAAGAGGAGCTGTGCATACTACAAGCCAGCACATAGTGACTGAGTGGAGTTTTAAGCATCTCTCTAGGAGATGGGCCAAGCGAATATCAGCTCATGCAGCAGGAATGCTCTCACCTGGCTTCCTGAACCAAGCACTGCAGGGTCTGGCTCTATCTGCCCCAGACTGCCCACACCCTGGAGTTGCCCAGTGTTGGCTCTTCACCCACTGCACATGCCCCTTCTCAGGTCACATCTGCTATTTCTTTCCTCCCATCCAAGTGGAGGGATGCTAAGGAGTCTGCAGAGCATCTGCATGTCCCGCCCACTTGTGCCTTCCACACCTTTGAAAGGAGTCAGTGGGGGGGAGATCTTGGTGAGCACTGGGAGGAGGGAGAGTTGGGTTAGTACCTGGGCCATAACCTGCCCCACTGGACCATGCACTGATGCAGGGCAGGGCTGCCCCTGGTCAGGGATGCTGGAGAACAAGAGGATTTCATTGCACATTCATCAGTTTCATTCCTCTCTCCCACACTGACCCCTTCTTACTTTTCCTACTGGTTCACCTCCCTCCATGCACCGCACTGTAGATTTACTCCATCTGGACCTTGGTCCCATCCATTGGCCCCTTCATCCCAGTTATACTGATGCTTTGGCTCAGTAGATCTGTTCATCCCACCCATCTGCTCCAGCCAGCCTTCCTCTGTGTGCCTTAGTCCGAGGGCAGTGTTTGCATTTGCCTCAGCCATCCCTCTGGCTTCCCTGTGCCCTAGCTGGCCAGCTGTGTGAACACCCCTCCACCACGCTGGCTCTCCTCCCAGTCCTACCAGGTATCCTTCTGTCCATCCCTTGAAGCCCGCCACCCCACATTGTGCCCTGAGAGCTGTCCCCCTCCTCGGTCCCAGCCATGCTGCCCCATGCCCACCCTTCTACCCCAACTAGGCTAACTTGCACAGCACTGGCCTAGCCCTGTCCCAACCCTGCCACTGACCCTGCTGTGCTGTTCCGTCGCCCACCCCCCGACACACACACAATGATCCTAGCTGTGCCACCCTGCACACACTGCCTCTCCAGTGGTCCCAGCCATACCATCCTGCACGCACACACACATTCCCACCCACCCACCTCAGTGGTCCCACCCATACGATCCTGTGCTTGCACACACACACACCATGGTCCCAGCTGTGCCACTGTCATAAACAGATATTTAAGGGTTAATGTCTGTTTTACCTGTAAAGGGTTAAGAAGCTCAGTAAACCTGGCTGACACCTGACCAGAGGACAAATAGGGGGACAAGATACTTTCAAATCTTGGTGGAGGGAAGTCTTTTGTTTGTGCTCTTTGTTTTGGGGGTTGTTCGCTCCTGGGACTAAGAGGGACCAGATGTCAATCCAGGCTCTCCAAATCTTTCTGAATCAGTCTCTCATCTTTCAAACTTGTAAGTAATAGCCAGGCAAGGCGTGTTAGTCTTATTTTTGTTTTCTCAACTTGTAAATGTTCCTTTTTTGCTGAGAAGATTTTACCTCTGTTTGCTGTAACTTTGAACCTAAGTCTAGAGGGGGTTCCTCTGGGCTATATGAATCTGACTACCCTATAAAGTATTTTCCATCCTGATTTTACAGAGATGATTTTTACTTTTCTTTCTTCAATTAAAAGCTTTCTTTTTAAGAACCTGATTGATTTTTCTTTGTTTTAAGATCCAAGAGGATTGGATCTGGACTCACCAGGGATTGGTGGGGGGAAAGGAGGGGGAATGGTTAATTTCTCCTTGTTTTAAGATCCAAGGGATTTGGATCTGTGTTCACCAGGGAATTGGTGAAGTCCCTCAAGGCAACCCAGGGATGGGAAAGTTTTGGGGGGACAGAGAGTGCTCCAGACACTGGAATTCTGGATGGTGGCAGTGCACCAGATCTAAGCTAGTAACTAAGCTTAGAAGTGTCCATGCAGGTCCCCACATCTGCACCCTAAAGTTCAGAGTGGGGAAGGAACCTTGACAGCCACTCTGCACGTGCACACGCACACACACCCCATGGTCCCAGCCATACCACCCTGCATGCACACATGCACACAACATACACCATGGTCCCAGCCATGCGACCTTGCACACACACCCCCTTGCCATGCTGCCCTGCTCTCTCTCTCTCTCTCACACACACACCATGGTCCCAGCCATACCACCCTGCATGCACACATGCACACAAACATGCACCATGGTACCAGCCATGCCACCCTGCAAACACCCCCCCAGTGGTTCCAGCCATATCACCCTGCATGTGTGTGTGCGCACGCACACACACATCAGTGGTCCCAACCATAACATTCTGCGCACATGCACACACACACCATGTTCCCAGCCATGCCACCTTGCACACACACACCCTTACCCTAGCCATGCTGCCCTGCTCGCTCTCTCTCTCTCCCTCTCTCTCACACACACACCACTCTCCCTTATCCCAGCCATGCCATGGTTCTTCACTAAAACTAACATTGCCCTTCTGTGTCTACAGGGAATTTGCCAAAGAGCGAGAGCGAGTGGAGAACCGCAGAGCCTTCATGAAGCTGCGTCGCCAGCAGCAGATCGAACGGGAATTGAATGGCTATAGGGCCTGGATAGACAAAGCAGGTAAGGCTGGTGGCAGGCCTAGGGTCAGTGTTTGAATGTGAATGACGGGGTGACCCCACTGGCTCAGGGGAGGGGAGCTGCTGCATTCACTCTGTAGTTCAGCAGATGCCTGCGAAGTCGGAGGCTGCCATCACTGATTAATAAATTAGCTCCGTATTGTGCAGCTTGTGGGTCCATACGGTTCTCTGCCCCTCCCCCACATCCAGACTGTCTCTGCTGCACGCTTCCCCCACAAAATATTTCACCGGGGCAGAAAATGTTCTACTGAGTCGCATGTGATTGAATTGCACGCTGGAGGCCAGAGTGCATGAAAGGTGCCATGGTTGGGCTGCATTTCACCTTTGGTTACAAATGCGTAAGTCCACTGCCATCCAAGGAGGTGACATGGGTAGAAGTGAGGGCAGGATTTGGCTAAGGTGTGTATTCCTTTGGTACACTGTGATACTGGGCATGCAAACAAGGCAGATCTAAATCCCAGGCGGAATGGGTGGGACAATGTGTTTGGTAGCCTTACGAGCATTGGAGCTAACTTTAGTGGCCATTAACACAGCTGCCCAATGACACAGCTAAAAGATTTTTGCCCTTCTCCCATATGGATGCCCTGAGGAAATCAGAAATTCAGATGTATCCTTCAGTGCTAAGTAGTTTGGCCACAATTCTAGTGTTCCATACAACCTCCACCCACCAGTCCTGCAGGGAGCTCCCCCAGGGAGATCCCTGTGCCTGCACAGAGGTCACTGCAGCATGGCAGCCAGAGTGGTTATACTGCTGTATGACCACCTTCGCAGTCGTGCACAGCACACAGAAAGGAGTCTGACAGGTTGCCGTCAGTATGCTAGCATTCCCCATCCTCAGGAACGAGCTGATCCTGGGAGCTGCTGAGCACAGGAGGATCTCGGCACTAATGCTTCCATGGGGCAGCTGTTTGTCCAGGTGTCATCAGTGACTGAGCTAACACATCTCCATGCACACAACCCTCCCAGCCTCAGATCATGAAATCGGAGCTCTCAGGAAAACAGCCTCAGCAGGTGTGATTAACCAACGTAGCACTTAGCAGCTGTGTTGGAAAGGGGACGTACAAACCAGATTATCAAGCCCACATCCGGGGAGCATATTTTTAATATTGTGCATGCAAAGAAGGGCCAATGATAGGTCAGCATCTATACAGGGGGCAGAGTTAAGGCAGTTTGGTAACATAGCTGTGAACATTCATATGTTCAGAGATTTGGGTTTCTAGTTTAACTTTAACCCTGAATTTCCTGGGTTTCTAGTGTTTGTTTTTTGTGTTTTCTTTTAACTATCACATTACTGAAAAGTCGTATACAAGTCAAACCACCAGCATGCACTTAACTTCACTCTAACAAAGATTTGTGTGTGTATGTATGAGTTATATAGAGGTGCCAATTCCATATGTTAAATATTGAAAACCTGTGTGGTTGGACTTCCCACCACACTGAGAGGCCTGGGTGGGGCTTTTCATTTTCTGAAGTTATCTGCTATGGTGGGGCCATAAATTAGAGTAGGTGAGGGTCAGTTAGTCACTTTCCAGCCAGTTCCACCCCTGCAGGGTTTTCTGACTGGATGCATGGTCCCTTTGATGAGAACTTTTTTGATGAGAACAATTCCATCCCCAGCTCCCGACCTGTGACTGAATCTAAGAAAATGAAGCCTTTTTCTGCACAGCTATAGATTTCCAAATAGGCATGATATAGACTTTGGATATCACACCTGTTTTCTAACTAGTCACCAGTGTGTCACTTATGTCCTCATTTGTCACTGAAGAATTTAGCCAAAGGATTCTGTTTAGGGCATGGTGTGTAGGAAAGGGTTTTAAATAGGATTTGAGGAGTGGATTCAGATAAAATAAGAAAAGACTTGCACCTTCATTCAAAACTTATACCAACAATGTGTTTCATAGATTCATAGATTCTAGGGTCAGAAGGGACCAATGTGATCATCTAGTCCAACCCCCTGCACAAAGCAGGCCACAGAACCCTACCCATCTGCAGAAGATTCACAGAAGTTTTATTAACTTCAAGGTGAGCCTAAGCCACAAAGTTCGGCTGTAGTTCTAGTTCCCGACTTCTCCAGTGTTCAGGGGAGTTTGGATCTAGGGTTTTGGTTCATGCCTATGTGCTTCCTGGTTCAGGCTGGGACAGAAAAGGAAGCCCCAAATGCAACAAGAAGAGTTGTTTCTATGGTATTTCTGCTCTGAGTGGAAGCAGGGCGTACTGGGAATCCTACAAGGGAGAGTGGAGATTTCCAGGCATGTTTTGGAGACCCAGGAATTTTGGATAAAAAAATCAGTTCTCATTAAACCTAATCTGAAATTTTTCAGATTTTTTGGTGAATTTAAAAGATCCTGTTTTGGGTCTGTTCCAGAGTGGAGATTTGAACCTGCATCTCCCACAATCCAGGGAGTGCCCTAACCACTGAGCGAAAGACTATAATGGAAGGGTGGTAGCATGACCATCACTTCCTCTTATGGCCATTTTGTGACTAACCAAAATTATTTGTGTCAAAATTTGTGAATAGTTTAAGGTCAACTGAAATTGCATTTTTCATTGAATAAATGAATAAACGTTTGTCTAAAAATATAGCCCAGCTCTGCTTATTAAAGATCTTTGTTGGCCTTTAAGAGAGCTTACCTCTTGGAGGAGGCAGCAAGACAGTGGGTTGGAAGTCATTTTTCTTTCCAATTGGCTGACGTAGTGTTGTGTAGCTGACTCTTTCCACTGCTGTCAAATCGTATCTGCTCATTCACAAGGTGCAGGAAGCCATGGAATGGCTCCCAGTCTCCACTGCACATTAGTACAGTTCTAATCAACACTAATGGCAGTGTAGCAGCATCTCCTGACTAATCGTGTGTTATCTCATGTTGCTGTCATATGGTGGAACTATTCCACTTCACCACATGACTTTCTCCTATAATAAATGTTGCCTTTCCTCCATTGTTTCACCTTCAAAACAAATTCAAAATGCTCTTCACAAACTGGAGAAATGGTCTGAAATAAACAGGATGAAATTCAATCGGGACAAATAAAAAATACTCTGCTTAGAGAAAAATAACCTGTTGCACAGATACAAAATGGGAAATGACTGCCTAGGAAGGAGTATTGCAGAAAAGGATCTGAGGGCAATGGTGGATCACAAACTAAATACGAGTTAACAGTGTAACACAGTTGCAAAAAAGGCAAATATCATTCTGGTTGTATTAGCAGGAGTGTGGTAAACAAGACACAGGAAGTAATTCTTCTGCTCTACTCAGCACTAATAAGGCCTCAGCTGTAGTATTGTATCCAGTTCTGGGCACCACATTTCAGGAAAGATGTGGACAAATTGGAGAAAGCCCAGAGGAGAGCAACAAAAAAATGATTAAAGGTCTAGAAAACATGACATATGAGGGAAGCTTGAAAAAATTTGGTTCATTTAGTTTGAGGAAGAGAAGACTATGGGGAGACATGGTAACAGTCTTCAAGTACGTAGAAGGTGGTGCTAAAGAGATGGTTAAAATAGTTCTACTTATCCACTGAGGCCAGGACAAGAAGCAATGGGCTTAAATTGCAGCAAGGGAGATTTAGGTTTGACATTAGGGAAAACTTCCTAACTGTTACGTTGGTTAAGCACGGCATAAATTGCCGAGGGAAGCTGTAGAATCTCCATCACTGGAGGTTTTTAAGAGCAGGTTAGACAAACACCTGTCAGAGATGGTCTGGATAATACTGAGTCCTGCCTCAGTGCAGGGGACTGGACTAGATGACGTATCAAGGTCCCTTCCACTCCTACATTTCTGTGATTCTGACGGGTTCTCTGTCTCTCTCCGTCACTGCCCTTCCTCCTCCCTCTGGCTGGGAGCACCAGATGTGAAGTCTGTGGGTGCTCTGAGCTTTCTTCTTTTCATTCCCTGGTATATCAGACACTTGGAGACAATTTACTAAACCATTTGTTTTTATGCAGAGGAAGTAATGCTGGCTGAAGAGAATAAAAATGCTGGGACATCAGCCTTGGAAGGTAAGGAAAACAATAAGCTAGCTAATGTAGCTGCATTCCCTTTTCTGCCTCCAGCTACAACCTCCAGTTTAACTCACTAGAGCAATGGGAACCAGATACATGATTTTGGGGAGTGCTGGGAACTGTTTCTGCTAGTTAACAGGAGGCCATCATGTTAGAGCAGTGGGGTTCGACAGCAGCCTCTCCTGGTTAGGGAGAGTGCAACATACCAGAGAGCATGGAGCCAATCTGCAGCCTCTCTCAGTACAGAGTGCTGGGAACTGGACGGCAGCCCCATTCAGTTACTGAGACCCCGGTTACCGGGTTAGCTGGGTACCAAGTAACAGCCTGGATAGGAGTCAGTCGAACAGTCTGTGGGCAGCATTTAGATGCAGTCAGGAGCGGCGCCAGGGTTTTTGGCGCCCTAGGCGGGGGTCCTTCCGCACTCCCAATCGGCGGCAATTTGGCGGCGGGGGGGGTCATTCCGCTCTCCCAGTCTTCGGGGCACTTCAGCGGCGGGTCCCGGAGAGAGTGAAGGACACGCCGCAGAATTGCCGCCGAAGACCCGGAGTGTGGAAGGATCCCCCGCCGCCAAATTGCCGCCGAGGGCGGCAAAATGCCACCCCCCCAAATCCTGGTGCCCTAGGCAACTGTCTAGGTCGCCTAAATGGAAGCGCTGGCCCTGGATGCAGTGGTAACTAGAGCTCCCCTCTTCTTCATTTCCAGTGCTCAGGAGAGCAACCATCAAAAGGAACCGGACAGAAGCAGTGAATCGTGACTCGAGTGAAGAACATTGTGTCGATATCTCCTCCGTGGGTGAGTGGAGGCCAGTTCGCCAGCCTGTGTGATAGACTCTTTCTCAGAGCCCAATGCTAAGTCAGTCCAGAGTCTCCTCCCCCCAAGTCCTCTAATGATGTGAAGCATCTTGTAAAATCCTGAGGGGAGCAAAGCCAAAGTGGATATGGGTTAAGACCTTATGTTTCTCTTCGTTGTTAGCACAGAGAATGGAGCCCCCACACTGTTTCTGCTGCATTTCAGAGCTTGTATAGGAGCTGGCAGGTTAAGCCCATCCTGCCATAGTGGAGCCCTTGAGTGAGGAAATAATTCCTCCCATCCCCTGGTCAGAAGGGAGTTTGACCTGGTTAGGTCCTCTGCTGAGCAAAACCACCATGTTCCGTTGTTCAATTCTGGCCTCTCCCCCTCAGGTACCCCTCTCGCTCGTGGCAGCATCAGGAGTGCTAAAGTGGATGGCGCCTCCTATTTCCGGCACAAGGAGCGACTTCTGCGCATCTCTGTTCGCCATATGGTGAAATCCCAAGTGTTTTATTGGACCGTCTTGAGCTTGGTGGCTCTCAACACTGCCTGCGTAGCCATTGTCCATCACAACCAGCCTCCGTGGCTCACCCACCTCCTCTGTGAGTTCCAGGTCCCTCTCCTTGTTTGGGTGTGTTACAGTGACACAGGCTGTACAGAACACCAACCCCCCTGGGCCACGGGTCAACCATCTGTGCAAGTAAGACATGGTTGCTTGGAGCCCCAGGACTATCAGCATATGGCATGGTTTGCTGCCTTTCCAGGAGGACTGGAGAGGGCAGCAACTCACAGCCTGTTACAGGAAGATCTTTAGCTGTTGGCGGCACTGGGTATGATTCTCTTGTCACCTCAGTGTAAATCAGGAGTGAACTCCATTGAGGTCATTGGGGTCAGACTTGCATGAACCTGGAGGGAGATCAGAATCGTGCTTGCCATCCTGAATATTGTACATAGCCCATTTCCACTGATGCCCGCTGTCTTGCTCATCATCACTGAAATCATTTTCAGTTCTGCTTCCCTTCCAGCAGATAAACAAGAATGAGTTTGATTGGACTCATGTCATTCAAATCCAATACAGATTGCAAGAGAGGTGACTGTTTTGTATCAGTGTGAAGTGGGGACATAATATAAGTTTACCCTGCTGTAATAATGTAAGGACAAAGACTAATTAACACCCTTCTGAGATAGGTTGAAGTGGAATCCTTTGTCCCAGCATAAAAATGCAGCCATCCTTGAATTGTTTAATAGAAACAATGACACTACACAAGAGTTCTGGGCACAAATGAGAAGTGTATTGCAGCCAACTGAATCCAATGAGGACTGTAAGGAGACAGAATATAATTCCCAATTAGAGTTTGTCCAGGGCATCAGAGTTAAAAAAATTGCCGTAGATCTGACGGCCATGAACTATCGGCCATGAATAATCAGAACCTCAGTTTTACATTTCATCCTACAGACAGCAACATAGTGCTCCTGGGGCATTGTTCAGTACTCACACGGTAGGATGAGTAACACCTGCTGAATGTATACCACTCCTGCTACACCTTGAAAGACTCCCATTCAAATACGAATTCAGCTCAAGTCTATGAAGCTGTCTGCTGAGATGTCAGCACAAGATGATGTGGTATGGCAGCTGGTTCTAATGAGAGCCACCTTTTGGACAATATGGAAAACTGACCTCGCCACTAATGCTCCTGAAAGATCCTGTGACACTTTTCACAAGCGTACAGCTGATAACTGCATGTCCTGGCCAGACTCCAGCTGTGGAGTAATTACATCAGGGCTACAAAAGTTTCCCTGCAGTTTAATTTGGAGAAGTTCTTCATTTCTGCCCCTAAAACTGTTGTGTAGTGTTTGTTGTGTGCTATTAAACCACAGCTGTGTTCCACTGCAGAAGTGACTTCACTTCAGTGAGTGCACCCGTTCTTCTGTGACACTCTCCCTAATAACACACGCCCTTTGAGGGTGCAATTGTCTGTGATTCATGAAGGCAAGCACCTTGATCCATTCTCTGCGTACCAGCTAATGATACACAAACTTCCTAGATCTCCAGAGAGAGAAGCAACCAATTCCACATTCCTTCCCTACAGAGTCAGTGAAAAGGACCTTGATCCCACTGTCTGCTTGCCCTGTCTCCTGGAATGTGCTGAGTGGATTAGTGAGCTCTGTTTGGGGACCCTGCTTGTCTTTGCACAAGGTCCCATAAAATCTAGTATCAGCATAACACATTGGTAAAGTCTGTCATGTCCCCCTGCAGTGGCTGGGCCACTAGAGGTTAATAACCTACAGCTGCAACCAGCTAATGGAGTTATTCCTTTAGATCAAGTGGTAGAGGTTCTGGAGTGCTGAAGGTTTGTCTGCTGACACCCCATGCAGGGGTCACTGTATCAGCTCTTTACACTGTTTTCTAAGTACAGATAAGGAGAAGCAGATGTGTAGCTAATGCACCTGAATTTCCCTGTTTCAGACTATGCAGAGTTCCTGTTCCTTGGGCTTTTCCTCCTGGAGATGTCCTTAAAGATGTATGGAATGGGGCTGCGCCTTTACTTTCATTCCTCTTTCAACTGCTTTGACTGTGGGGTAAGCAGTGCATGAAACTAGAGTAAATGCTGTAGGCAGCAGAACAGTCTGCAGGTCTCTGGGGGGCAAGTTACAACATAACTTAAAGAGAGGAATAGGAATGGGACAGTCCTTCCAGAGAGCTGTGGGGAGGGGGTGTGCCTAGTAGAAAGGATAGAAAGGCAAGCAACATAGTCTGTTACAGCATACTGAGATCCAAACTACTAGCTTCAGATTACATAGGGCTGGCCAGCACATGGAGTTGCACACCTGAGAGGGACTTCCTGCAATTACTATAGTCCTTGACACTCTAAGGCCATGTTACGTACGCAGGCTCTGTTCTCATGTGTGTTTTTGATCCCTCAGGTCACAGTGGGAAGCATCTTCGAAGTGGTCTGGGCTATCTTCAGACCAGGAACCTCTTTTGGGATCAGCGTCTTACGAGCCCTCCGTCTTCTGAGAATATTTAAAATAACAAAGTAAGTAAAGAGGAACATGCGTCCCTGCCTATTGGTTCCCTACCCCTCGGCCCACCTGGCCCTTTCACTATCCCCTTCTGGCTCCCGGCTCTCGCATGACTGCCATCACAGATCCAGATTCCCCTTGTTCTGCACAGTCCTACTGCTACTGCTACAGTAATGTCTGCATTTTCCAGGTATTGGGCATCCCTGAGGAATTTGGTGGTCTCCCTGATGAGCTCCATGAAGTCGATAATCAGCTTGCTCTTCCTCCTTTTCCTCTTCATTGTTGTCTTCGCTTTGTTGGGAATGCAGCTGTTTGGAGGCAGGTAAGTGCACAAAAGGCCGGGGAAGATTGGAGCCCTTTTATTTACAGTGAATAATAGCATCTCCCACCCTTTCAAGGAAAACACTGACCCATCAGCTCGCACCAGAGTACCAATAATGTTCCTTTTTCTGAAGGACCTTAGATTAGGTTAGTTCAGGGCACGATGGGCATGATGTCTGTTCGGATTCCTGCACAAGTGGTCCAGGGTCCTTACCTGTCTCATGATAAAGGTGAAATGGGCACAAAGAAGAAGGGAAAGTCGAGGGAAGTGGTGAATGGATGGGGTAGGCTATTATAGGAGCAGCAGAACTAAGAGGACAGAAAACAGCGATGTGGTGCCACCTCTATATTCCACTTTGTGCATTTCCCTTTGGTTCGTTTTCAGATTTAATTTCATGGATGGGACTCCTTCTGCAAACTTCGACACCTTCCCTGCAGCTATCATGACAGTGTTTCAGGTAGGAGCCTGGTAAAAATGAGGCAGCTGGATTTTTCTACCATACAGTCAATACCCCTGGCTATCTGATTCTTATCCACCACCCGGGGTGGTTCATGTTCTAACATTCTCTTTTCAACCAAAAGTTCTTCTTTGAGTGATTGCTCACATACATTCCAGTTAGGTGTGCGCGCTGCGCGTGCACGTTCGTCGGAAACTTTTTACCCTAGCAACTCCAGTGGGCCGGCAGGTCGCCCCCTAGAGTGGCGCCGCCATGGCACCTGATATATACCCCTGCCGGCCCACCCGCTCCTCAGTTCCTTCTTACCGCCGTGTCGGTCGTTGGAACTGTGGAGCGCGGCATAGCTGTCCTCCACGTCCCTAGCTCTCCTTGTTCTACGGTTGATAGTTAGTAGTTCAGTGTAGTTAGTTATATAGTTAATAGTGTAAATAATATTGTAGATATTCGTTAGCCGGTTTGGGCCGTAGCCCTTCCCGGCACCCGGCACCGGGCTCATGCCTGGTTCGCCGGGCTTCAAGCAATGTGCGGCCTGTAAGAAGCCGATGCCAACCAGCGACCCTCACGACGCGTGTCTAAAGTGCCTGGGGGAATCGCACAGGTCGGACAAGTGCCGCATTTGCAAGGCTTTTAAGCCTAGAACAAAGAAGGAGAGAGACCAGAGACTTAGGACTCTCCTCATGGAAGCGGCACTCGACCCGGCAGCTTCGCAGGCCGTCATCTCGACACCGGCACCGACCTTCCCCGGCACCGGGGAAGACTCCCCGGCACCGACCTTCCCCGGCACCGGGTGCAGAAGCAAGACCCTCGAAGTCTGCAACTCCATCCAGGCAGACTCGAGTGGAGCGCCCGGCATCGACATCTGCCGCGGCGCTACCGGCACCGTCGACTCCGGGCCCGGTGAGTCCGTCGAGTCCGGTCCAGCCGAGCTCCCCCATAAGATCTGGGGTTGAGCTATTGGTCCGATCGACACCAGAGACCTTCGCCTCGGCACGGGACCTCATTGCTCTGACTGAGTCAACTCAGCCTCCACCCCCGGTACCTCCGGTGTGGGTAGCGTCCAGGGGCAAGCCTATGATGACAGCGCCGTCTCGAGACTCACGCTCGCGGTCGAGGTCCCGACACCATGGTCGCTCAAGATCCCGCCGCCGCTCGCAGTCCCGGCACCGCTCCCCTCGGCGGTACCGGTCGTACTCGCGGCACCGATCGGCCTCCAGACGGTCACGGTCTGGTTCCAGCCACCGATACCGGCACCGGGACTCTAGGAGCCAGTCCCGCCGTCGATCAGCGCACCAGTCGACCTCCCGGCACCAAGCTGGTGGCAGGTCCCGGTCCCGGTCGACCTCCCGACACCGTGTCGGTGGCAGGTCCCAGTCCCGATCCCGGCACCGAGGCAGCGGCCGGTACCGGTCCCGATCCCGGCACCGAGTCCAAGACAGAACCCGGTCCCGATCCCGGCACCGGTATGACTCCCGGTACTGGTCCCCGGCACCGAGAACATCTTCGGCGCCAGAACGCGGAGACTCTTACAAGCCGCGGTCGGCCCCTCCATGGCCTTCCAGACAGCCGTCGGTGTCATCGCAGGCGGACAGCATATACGCGCTGGGCACTGACAGACAAGCGGCTCTTTTTCAAGACCCTCCGCAACAGGACCAGGGTCCGCAGCAGTGGGGGTTCTGGACACCCTGGGCGTACCATCAAGCCCAGGGCCCCCAACAGCTTCCTCCTAGGCCTGCAACGGCAGAGCACAGGGCGCCGGAGGCGTCGTTGTCTCGCCCCCCTCCCTCCCCGGATGGGGAGGACGAGTCAAAGCAACAGGACCCTGATCTCCCTCCTGAGCCAGAGGCGAGGGCTGAGGCGGACCCCCCGCTGGACACTCTCTTGCCAGGGGTCTCCTCATCCTCTTCTCCTGATGAGGCGGTGGCTGGCACTTCCTCTAATAGCCCTCCTCCGCTAGATCTCAGGGCACATCAGGACCTCCTCAGGCGCGTAGCACAGAATCTGAGCCTGCAAGCTGAGGAGGTCTCTGAGATCAAGGACCCCGTCGTCAGCATCCTCTCCTCCGATGCTCCCACCAGGGTCGCCCTACCCTTCATTCGGACGATCCAGGCCAACGCCAATACGATCTGGCAATCGCCGGCCTCCATCCCCCCTACTGCAAGGGGCGTCGAAAGGAAGTACATGGCCCCCTCCAAGGGCTATGAGTACCTCCATATTCACCCGACACCATGTTCCCTGGTGGTACAGTCGGTGAACGAGAGGGAGCGTCACGGACAGGAAGCCCCAGCCCCCAAATCCAAGGAGGCCAGGCGTATGGACCTCCTCGGCCGCAAGGTTTATTTGGCTGGGGCCCTTCAGCTCAGGGTTTCCAATCAGCAAGCCCTTCTTAGCCGCTACGCATTTAACTCTTGGGTGGCAGCGGACAAGTTCAAAGAGCTGCTGCCACAAGAGGCGTGTCAAGAATTTGCGGCGATTCTTGACGAGGGCAAGAAGGTTGCACGAACCTCGTTGCAGGCCTCCTTGGACGCTGCAGACTCGGCTGCCCGTACCCTCGCCTCGGGGGTGACGATGCGCCGCATCTCCTGGCTTCAGGTTTCTGGCCTTCCACCGGAGCTCCAATACAACATCCAGGACCTCCCGTTCGAAGGCCAGGGCCTGTTCTCGGAGAAGACAGACTCCAGACTGAAAAGTCTTAAGGACAATCGGGTCATTATGCGCTCCCTTGGTATGCACACGCCTGGGACGCAACGCAGACCCTTCCGGCCGCAGCAACAGCAGCAGCGTCGGCTATACCCCCAGTTCCGCCAGCGGCAGGACCTTAATAGGCGCCGCGGCAGAAATGGCAGGCGCAGGCCGTCGGGCAATCAAGGGGGGCAAAACCAAAGCTCCTCTAAAGCCCCACCTGGACCCAAACCTTCATTTTGAAGGTACGCCTGAGGGCGTAATACCAGTATCCCACATGGATCCTTCCCCCCCGTTTTCCAACCGCCTTTCATTTTTCCTCCAGGCGTGGTCCCGGATAACATCCGACCGCTGGGTCTTACGCACGGTGCAGACGGGATACCGTCTGCAGTTTGTATCATTTCCTCCCTCCCGCCCCCCATCCTCGTCCCTCTTCAGGGACCCCTCTCACGAGCAATTCCTTCGCCAGGAGGTACAGACGCTCCTCAACAAAGGAGCTATAGAGGCGGTTCCGGAAAACGAGAAAGGCAAGGGGTTTTATTCCCGCTACTTTCTGATCCCCAAGGCCAAGGGAGGCCTCAGGCCTATCCTCGACCTGCGAGAGCTCAACAAATATCTAGTGAAGTTGAAGTTCCGCATGGTATCCCTGGAGACCATTATCCCATCCCTGGATCCTGGAGACTGGTATGCCGCCCTCGACGTGCAGGACGCTTATTTTCATATTGCCATATGGCCACACCACAGACGTTTCCTTCGATTTGTGGTTGTCCGCCTTCACTACCAATTTGCGGTCCTCCCATTTGGCCTTTCTACGGCTCCGAGGGTATTCACAAAATGCATGGCCGTCGTTGTGGCACATCTTCGGCGCAGTCGCATTCACGTGTTCCCTTACCTCGACGATTGGTTAATTCGGGGCACGTCGGAGCTGCAGGTCTGCAGCCACGTCCGCAGGATCACCGGCCTGTTTGCTACCTTGGGCCTCATGATCAACGTGGACAAGTCCACCCTGCTCCCCTCGCAGAGGGTGGAGTTCATTGGGGCCGTCCTGGACTCCACCGTGGCCAGGGCCCTTCTGCCGTTGCCAAGGTTCCAGTCGTTGTCGGCGATCGTTCAGCGCTTGCTGGCAGCCCCCCTGACATCATTACGGACATGTCTAACCCTGTTAGGCCATATGGCAGCCTGCACATTTGTGACCAGGTATGCACGGCTCCGCATGAGGCCCCTCCAGTCTTGGCTCATCGCACATTACCGGCCGGCAAGGCAGTCACTAGACATGCTGATCACAGTCCCCCAGGGGGTGTTGGATTCTCTCAGTTGGTGGCTAGACCAATCCGTCGTGTGTGCGGGGCTCCCATTCCACCCACCCCAGCCCTCGGTGTCCCTAACGACGGATGCCTCAGATCTCGGCTGGGGGGGCCCACCTGGGAACCCTGAGGACACAGGGCCTGTGGTCCCCACAGGAGGTGGAGCTACACATCAACATGCGGGAGTTAAGAGCGGTCCGCCTTGCTTGTCAAACGTTCTGTCACCAGCTTCGGGGTCGTTGTGTCGCGGTATTTACCGACAACAGGACGACCATGTACTATATCAACAAGCAGGGCGGCACCAGATCCTCTCCCCTATGTCACGAGGCGATGCGACTCTGGGACTTTTGTATAGCCCACTCCATTCACCTCACGGCTTCCTTCCTCCCCGGAGTACGGAACACGCTGGCGGACAGCCTGAGCAGATCCTTCCTCTCGCACGAGTGGTCCCTTCGCCCGGACGTCGCCCTCTCGATCTTCCAGAGGTGGGGTTGTCCCCGCGTGGACCTCTTCACGTCCAGGGGGAACAGGAAATGCCAGGCGTTCTGCTCCTTTCAGGGCCGGGAACCCGGGTCTATAGCGGACGCCTTCCTTATTCCGTGGACGACCCACTTGTTCTACGCGTTCCCCCCGTTCCCGCTGGTCCACAGGGTCCTTCTGAAGGTGCGCAGGGACAGGGCCCGCGTGATCATGGTAGCCCCGGCGTGGCCCAGGCAACATTGGTACCCCGTGTTGCTGGACCTGGCCATAGCCGACCCAGTTCCCCTGCCCCTTCACCCGGACCTGATCACCCAGGACCACGGAACTCTCTGTCACCCGGACCTCCAGTCGCTGCACCTAGCAGCGTGGCTCCTGCGTGGCTGACCAGTTCTGAGTTGCGCTGCTCCACCCCGGTACGTGAGGTACTCTTGGGCAGCAGGAAGCCTTCCACTAGAGCGACGTACTCGGCCAAGTGGAAACGTTTCTCCTGTTGGTGCGTGGAGAAGGGTCTCCTCCCGATGGAAGTTTCGGTGGCCAATATTTTGGACTATATTTGGTCCCTTAAGCAACAGGGCCTGGCGATATCGTCCCTGCGGGTCCACCTGGCGGCTATCTCCACCTTTCACCCGGGTGGGGATGGCCGCTCCGTTTTCTCTCACCCGACGGTGACTAGATTCCTTAAGGGGCTGGAACGTCTATACCCTAACGTCCGACCCCCTGCCCCTACCTGGGATCTTAACCTGGTGTTGTCTCGGCTCATGGGGCCCCCCTTTGAGCCGTTAGCTACTTGCTCCCTGCTCTATCTTTCTTGGAAGACTGCCTTTTTAGTAGCTATTACCTCAGCTAGACGGGTGTCGGAACTCCGGGCTCTCACGGTAGATCCCCCGTATACAGTCTTCCATAAAGATAAGGTGCAGCTGAGACCGCACCCTGCCTTTCTCCCCAAGGTGGTCTCCGCCTTCCACGTCAACCAGGAGATCTTCCTCCCAGTTTTTTTCCCGAAACCTCATTCGTCACGCAGGGAGCAACAACTCCACTCGCTTGATGTCCGTCGGGCTCTCGCGTTTTATGTGGAGAGGACCAAACCGTTCCGCAAGTCCCCCCAGCTTTTCATGGCAGTAGCGGACCGCATTAAGGGGCTTCCCATTTCCTCACAGAGGTTTTCCTCGTGGGTAACATCCTGTATCAGGACCTGCTATGACTTGGCTCACGTTCCTATGGGCCGTGTGACTGCGCACTCTACCAGGGCGCAGGCATCGTCGCTGGCTTTCCTCGCCCGTGTGCCCATCCAGGAAATCTGTCGGGCAGCGACCTGGTCATCGGTCCACACCTTTGCTTCCCACTACGCCCTGGTCCAGCAGTCCAGAGAGGACGCGGCCTTTGGATCTGCAGTGCTCCATGCCGCTACTTCTCACTCCGACCCCACCGCCTAGGTATGGCTTGGGATTCACCTAACTGGAATGGATGTGAGCAATCACTCGAAGAAGAAAAGACGGTTACTCACCTTTGTAACTGTTGTTCTTCGAGATGTGTTGCTCACATCCATTCCACACCCGCCCTCCTTCCCCACTGTCGGAGTAGCTGGCAAGAAGGAACTGAGGAGCGGGTGGGCCAGCAGGGGTATATATCAGGTGCCATGGCGGCGCCACTCTAGGGGGCGACCTGCCGGCCCACTGGAGTTGCTAGGGTAAAAAGTTTCCGACGAACGTGCACGTGCGGCGCGCACACCTAACTGGAATGGATGTGAGCAACACATCTCGAAGAACAACAGTTACAAAGGTGAGTAACCGTCTTATCTAGAAGCTGGATAAATGCAAAGTAATGCACATTGGAAAGCATAATCCCAACTAAACATATAAAATGATGGAGTCTAAATTAGCTGTTACCACTCAAGAAAGAGATCTTGGAGTCACTGTGGATAGTTCTCTGAAAACATCCACTCAATGTGCAGCGGCAGTCAAAAAAGCAACCAGAATGCTGGGAATAATTAAGAAAGGGATAGATAATAGGACAGAAAATATCATGTTGCCACTGTATAAATCCATGGTAAACCCACACCTTGAATACTGTGTGCAGATGAGGTCACCCCATCTCAAAAAAGATATATTGGAATTGGAAAAGGTTCAGAATAGGGCAACAAAAATGATTAGGGATATGGAATGGCTTCCATATGAGGTGAGATTAACAGGACTGGGACTTTTCAGCTTGGAAAAGAGGCGGCTAAGGGGAAATATGATTGTGGTCTATAAAATCATGACTGGTGTAGAGAAAGTAGATAAGGAAGTGTTGTTTACTACTTCTCATAACACAAGAACTAGGGGTCACCAAATGAAATTAGTAGGCAGCAGGTTTAAAACAAATAAAAGGAAGTATTTCTTCACACAACACACAGTCAACCTGTGGAACTCCTTGCCAGAGGCCATTGTGAAGGCCAAGACCATAAAAGGGTTCAAAAAAGAACTTGATACATTCATGGAGGATTGGTCCATCAATGGCTATTAGCCAGGATGGGCAGGGATGGTGTCCCTAGCCTCTGTTTGCCAGAAGCTGGGAATGAGCGACAGGGGTGGATCACTTGATGATTACCTGTTCTGTTCATTCCCTCTGAGGCACCTGGCACTGGCCACTGTCGGAAGACAGAATACTGGTCTAGATGGACCTTTGGTCTGACCCAGTAGGGCCATTCTTATGTTCTTATGTTCTTAAGCTTAAGGCTTGGTTCTCCATTCAGTGACAGTGTATCTCCATTGCCTTCAGTGAGTTACTCTGGCATAAAGGAGTGGAGATCCATGCCCCTAAATTAAATGAAAGCTGGTGTTCTGCTGCCACACGCTGTAGATTCCAAAAATCTCTGGAAGACACCTAATTCCTCACCACAGAGCGGATCCCTTCTCCCCATGTAACCCGCTGTGGGGCAGGATTGTCCCTGAGATAGGATCTCCATACTTGGACCACCTCCTGCACACATTTGCAGATAGAAACTGGTGGGCTGTATATAAAATAATAGCGTGGATGATAGTGCCGCCTGTTTGTTTGTTCAGATCCTGACAGGTGAGGACTGGAATGAGGTGATGTACAACGGGATCCGCTCCCAGGGTGGAGTCAGCTCAGGCATGTGGTCCTCCATCTACTTCATCATCCTCACCTTGTTTGGAAACTGTATCCTCTTGGTTGCTATGTTTTAGTGAGAGCACCTCTGTCCTGTCTCTCTGTGAGAGGATAACTCCTCCCATTGCTCATCAGAGACTCGGTGCTCTGTTCATATTGAGGGAGTGAGTGTCCCAAGTTCCTTTCCGCATCTCACATGGCAGGGGTAAGAGCCTGGTCCTACAACTACCCCCCTCAGACATGGAGGAAAAAGTGTGTCCCTGACACTCCGCACTCCTATCTCCCGCTGAGGGACCATGCTATAGGTTGGCCATGGGACCCCTCCCCACCACCCTGGTTCAAATTCAGCCTCTTTCTGCTTCTTAAAAGTAGAGGGTTTATCGTAGGGCCCCTCAGCTGCCTGGTCCCTTCAGTGGTGCTGGTTTCCTCTCTTTGAAGCCGGCATGTTCCTCTGTGGCAAGGGGGCTGGGGTTGTGTGTTCCCCCATTGGCTGCTGTAGTAGCTCAGGCCATTATCACATGACGTGTCGACTCTTAACGCCCCCAGACACCCTGCTGAATGTGTTCTTGGCCATCGCTGTGGACAACCTAGCCAATGCCCAGGAGCTGACAAAGGTAAGGGATGCTAATGCTCTCCCTCTCCCCCCACCACACCTTACTACCCAATGAGCCTCGTTCAGACTGTCCATATGGACCCCACACAGGGTCCATGCCATATGGCCCAGGAATCCACTTCTGAGTCCTTGTCATGGTCATCTGGGAAGCCCATTCCCTATTTTTTTCCTTCTTTGATTTTAAATTTGTGAGTAAACATAGTGCTTATGCAACAGGAGGGCTATTAACTCTGCACTGAGTCTGGCCTCTGTCTGCTCCTCAGCGCTAACCTTGCCCCATACCTGCTGTTCTAGCCCGGTTCCTCCTCAGAGCTCTGTCAGTACATCTCTGTCACGCACTGCTCTTCCAGCTTTGGGCCTCTCCTGGACAGTGCTGAGCGGTAGTTTTGAAGAGTGTGATGGCTATGACCACCAAATCTCACTTCCACTTGGGACCTAAGCAGGATTTCAACCTGTGTTTCTGTTGGTGAAGGGCAAGAGTATCAAGACCCTGCATCACTGAGCTCCTGCCTTGAGAAAGATGGCATGGCTTGGTTGGCTGAGTTTGGAGATGAAAGCCTGATTTCTAATCCTGGTTCTACCACTGATTTAGGGCTTGTCTACATGGGGAAATTGACTGGAATAACTATTCCACAATAGCTATTTCACTTCAAATTCCTACCCTACCTTAATCTGAAATAACTTGCAAGTGTAGACAAGCCCTTACTACTGGGCAAGTCACTTAGGTCCTGATTCAGGAAAGCATGTGCTAACGTCCATCCCTGTTCCAGAAAGCACTCACACACATGGGCTCATAGACTTTAAAGCCAGAAGGGACCATCATGATCATCTAGTCTGACCTCTCCACATCACAGGCCACAGAACCTCACCCACCCACTCCTGTAATAGACCCCTAACCTTGGGCTGAGTTACTGAAGTACTCAAACCCATGCTTAAACTAAAGCATGTGCTTAAGTGCTTTCCTGAATCAGGGCTGTAATCTCTCCATCTCAGCTTAGCCTATCTCCGACTCCCAAGGTGTGGTGTGAGGATTCATTAGCTAAGATTTGTCCAGCATTCTGAAACAATTTTAAAATCATCTCACCTATTACCGTCTGACACTGGTGCAGTTATCATTAGTTAACCATCGCAGCCTGAGACGATGCCAGACTAGACTTCAGTGCCCTGCTGGGAAGTCTTTGGACTGTGATACCATCTGGATTGCCATGTGTAGGTAAAAACAGCCAGGATCATTGTTACTCTTAGGATGGGTTGGTCCCCAAAGCATAGAGGCTCCATGCTGCCCATTTCCAATGTGGTCTGTCTGTTCCTCACGCTCTCGGGATTCTGCGAGTAGCCTCCAGCACCAGTGTAAATCGGATTTGTTTGAGTCGAGTGAAATGGAGCAGAATAATCCAGTATGTTGTCTACCTTTCATTGGGGGGGACACACACAAATGTGTATTTTCCCATTGGGGAGCAGTGCTGAGAGGACTTCATTTCCTGGTTAGTGCAGATGGCACCTCAGAGGGAGGGGAAGGGTGACCATAGGGTGACTCATGCAGGGAGATTTCCACCTCCACTCTCTACTGTCACTGCCTCACTAACTTCAGAGGGAGGAGACTGGTGCAGCCAGGGGTGGCTCTAGGGATTTGGCCGCCCCAAGCACGGCAGGCAGGCTGCCTCCAGTGGTTTGCCTGCGGAGGGTTCGCTGGTCCCGCGGCTTCGGCGGACCTCCCGCAGGCGTGCTCTTGGCCATCACTGGCCTCCGAAGCTGCGGGACCAGCAGACCCTCCGCAGGCACACCTGCGGGAGGTCCACTGAAGCCGCGGGACCAGCGGACCCTCCGCAGGCAAGCCACAGAAGGCAGCCTGCCTGCCACCCTCGCGGCGCTGGTGGAGCGACCCCCATAGCTTGCTGCCCCAAGCACGCGCTTGGTGTGCTCGGGGCTGGAGCCGCCCCTGGGGTGCAGCTCTAATGCTTTCAGGATGATGTATGTGGCCAAAGTGGGGAGCGAAGCACCTGAGATATTGAAATCTAGGCTTTCCCATTCACCTCCATTTCCTCACATCCTTGATTCTGGGCAGCATCAATGAAGGAAAGAGTGTGCTGGGTTTTTACTGGGGCTGAATGGAAGTAAGGCCACAAATGGCATTTCCTGCTGCAGTAACTCAGTCAAGCTCATGAGGGTAATACGATCCCATGTAGGGTCAGGAATGGACCCTGACCACCCTGTCAGACAGGCAAAGAAATACCTAAACGTCAGTACTGCCCAGTACAGAGACTGTGGCCTTGGATCAGACCCGCTTTGGCTGGTAGTCCATGCCTGGCCCATGCCTAGGCAGGGTTGGCTGTTCCTGCTGCTTGATTTCCTCTTTTAACGAGAACAGCTTCCCCCTGCCACTAGACCCCACTGTGTGGATACTGGCAGGGGCAGTAGCTGACTGGACAAGACTCAGGGAAGGAGAAAGAAGGTAAGAGTCAGAAATTGGAGAGAGATACAGGGGTCATATGGGGCATTTTCAGATATAGATAAGCACCTGAATATCTAGTAATTTATCCCAGCCCCAAACTTTTACAATCTCCTCAATAATCTTAGGGAAAATCTGCTACAATTCACTGGGATACACGGAACTGCCCCAGGTTTATGCTGAGAATTGTCCCGGAAAATATTTGTTCAGATGTTAGCACCAACACGTGCCCGCCCCATGCACCACACCCCTGCACACACACCCTATACTGCACATGCACACATGCACCCCTTGCACTCCCCCCTGCACTCTGTGCCCCCCCCACGGCACTCACATGCACCCGTGCACACACTCTGCTTGTGTGAACACCCTCACACGTTATGTGCTTGTGCATGTATATATCTCTATACGCTTTGGGGGCAGGGTGAGCTCCCTTCTCCTCAGATCTTCCCCACATACTCTGGGGGCAGGGTGGCACCAGTCTTTACCACACACCTATTGAAGCAAGTAATCTCCCAATTTCATCCTCATGCATACCCCTCTGTCCCCCGCCATGGTCCCACTTGCTTGGTTTGGGGTCAGAGGATGCCCCATTCTGCCCCTCTCAGCTCCCACACTGGCAGTGCTTGGGTCTGTTAGTTTTCAGGGAGTGTCCCATTCTCCCCAGTGCAGCCATTTCCCCTCACACGTCTTTTGGAGGGAAAGAGATACTTTACACTCCCTCCTTTTCTCTGCAGCAAGTGTCGAAAGTATCCTGGGTTCTGATCTTTACATTCTGGTCATGATAAGTCAGGAGCACAAGGGGATTTTTCATCTACTTCCCGATAAACATCATATATTAGCAACTGCCAGAGTCAGAATGCCAGACTGGGTAGGTCCTGCTATGGCAAATACTATGTGATGGGGCACTGCTGTGGAGCCTAACCTGCTGAGAAAACTCTAGAAAAGATTGGGCATAAGAAGGAAACCATGTCAGTTTTGACTGGGTTTTGTGAAAATAAAAACCCCACCGGGCAATTCAGAAGGCTCATCTCAGCTCTGGTGGCTTCATCCTGAGCCTTTTCTTACTGGCTGCACCAGGCCTGGTTTGCAGCATCTTGCATCCAGCATAACCCTGCAAATCCCCTGCAACATCTGGATGGATATAAACTCCCTGGTGCTCCCTTGTAATGGACGTTTTTGTTTAACATTTAGGATGAGCAGGAGGAAGAGGAGGCTTTTAACCAAAAGCATGCTCTGCAGAAAGCCAAGGAAGTCAGCCCGATGTCTGCTCCAAACATGCCTTCCATTGAGTGAGTCACCCTCTGCATACACCGTGTCAGCAACTGTTTCTGCCTGTCCCTGAGCTCTTATGGTGACAGCCACTCATGCCATGAAAGAAAGAGGGGACTCTGCAGGGGGTAGCACCAGTGCGAGGCATGTACATATGCATGCACATCTAGGGTACAGGTAACACAGAGGTATTGCTCTCATGCAGGGCAATGGCACTGTTCATTGACGGTATAGAAGCAACACAATTGGATAAGACCAATAGAAAGGGGCCAGGTCTGCTGTTAATTACGGAGGATCGTGGCAGTTTCAAGGTGGTAGCTACATCTACAGACAGTGCTGGTTATTGATTTTGCTTGCTGTCCTAAATATCCCAAGCTCAGGTCTTTATCCGAATGTGCTAAGAGTGTGAAGTCAGAGACCCACACCCTCTGCTAGAGGCCTGCACTGAGTCCTCTGATAAAGGAGAAGACCCCACTGTTATTCCTGGAGGAGGAGGAGGAAGGAGCCCTATTGGCTCCTCTGTAAGAGGAGTTCCTAATAGCAATTCCATTTTGGCAGGGGTGGGGGGGCAAACATCAGTGATTCCATTATGGGGCAAAAAAGGGGATTTAATGAGTGAGTCTCTGGATGAGAGGTGGTCAGAACAATGCCAACAGAACCATTTCCCATCAGAAAAAGCAGTTCCATAGAAATCTAAATGTTTTGGGAAATTGTGTCAATTTTGCTGAGATTTTGTTTCAGGAGAAAAAAAGCAAAAAAGATCTGCCAGTGTCGAAACGTCCCATTATGTCACTTTGGGGACAGAACATTTCCTTTTTTCACTTTGAAATTATTTTGAGTTTCAGATGTTTGTACTTGGTATTATATATTCTAAAATGAAGTCAAAATGGAATGTTTTGATTTTTTTCAAGACAAATGTTTTGATCCTAAAGGAAATCTTTTTGGAATTTTCCTTCTGTGGAGGATTCTGAAATTTTCAGGTTGCATTCCAATTCTAAACAAAGCCAAATGCTGAAATCCTTTGCAAAACAGAGTTGTCATCCTCTGGTCAGCTCTACTGTGAAGGTTCAGGGAAGCTCCTGACTTCATCTGTTTCTCCAGATAGTTTGGATGCTATCTGAACATCTTAGGTCTGCAACACTGGGCTGAGATTTTCATGAGAACAGGCTGCTTTGCTGGATTTCTGGCTTGTCCTACTTCTAGTTGGGCCAGAGATGCTGTAAGACCTGCCCATTCCCTGGGAAAGGAACTGCCGGTGTGACTCTTCTGTGGAGGTGGAAGAGGCTATATTGGGGGATGGGCTGGGGAGAGAACTCATAGTCTGACTGCTGTGATGGGCTCTCCAGAGCCATGCTGGCTCTCAGTGTGTGGGAAGCTGGCCGCTGGATGTAGTGTGAATAACAGACTTTAAGAAACAAAGGGATTTAGAAATGTAGCAGAAGGCTAGAAAATGGATGGATATAGGCAAATTGGAAGGAAGTGGTGATAGGTGGAATAAGTTTGATACTCAAAGGTTGTGTCTACACTAGACTTTTCCATCAAAGGTTACCAAGCATTGCCAGTACTGTGTAATCCACTAGTGTGAACGATAGCCAGGGAACTCTAATTTGGCAAGAGTTCTAGACAGCTGCTTGTGCCTTGTCTACTCTAGTACATCCATGGTTGCTAGTGCTGGAGTACCAGTGGTAGGAACGGTGGGAATTAAAGTAGAGTGTAAACAAAGGTGAAGAGGAGAAGACCTAATGCTAAAAGGATGTGTGGAAGAAGAGTAAAATTATGGAAGTACGTGTATCTGTGTGCAGGCATGTGTGGACAAGGTGGATTTGTATGTATGTGGGTGACTGGGTGACTGGCATGAAGTTAGGTTTGAGTGAATGGGATGTGGATGCCTACCATATGGACAGGTTTGCATGAGTGTATACTGTGTGGATGAGTTTGCATGTACAGTGCACGGGTGCCTTCCATGCAGATGGATTTGTGTGTGTGATGCATAGGTTCCTACCATGTGGGTGGGTTTGTGTGTAAGGTGCATCATGTGAGTGCCTATTGTGCATATGGGTTTGAGTGTGTGCGGTGTGGTATGTCAGTGCCTAATGTGCAGGTGGGTTTGCAGGTTTGGCACATGGACATATTTATGCTTTTGCCACTGTATGTAGGAATGGTCACATTAGCATGTACTTTTTATGTCTGCATTTGTTCTGGCATATAACTGCACACACATGCATTGGTATTTGCACATGTGAATATTAGTCATGAAGTCACCATGTGGGCACATATGCCTTTATTAATGTGTAACTCTGAATATTTCTTTGCATGTCTGTATACCTTTGTTTGAGTTGTACAAAGAGGACTAGCATTCTTATCCCTGGTGATAAGTGTACAGTTACGCAGTTGTGTGCATGCAGTCATTTGCTTCCTTGCAGATCCTGTGTGCATGTACTTTGTATGGGTACCAAGTTCTTGCTGGTGTGCAGTCTGTGAATATATCCTTGCCTATATTGTTTGTATACACAATATGTATGATTTGTATATGGGTTGGCAAAATGTGTACATTTTTGTACATATATTTGCATGTGTTTCATGCACATGTATTCTAGGTGGCACGTGTATGTATATGTGACTGAACGCTACAGTAAGTGTATGGGCATGATTCTCCACAACCCTCTTTAGGAATCCTTTGTACTGTCAAAGCAGTGTAAAGGGCTCTTAGTGTAAATGAGAATCAGGTGCTGTGTGTTTAAGGCTCTGGGAGTGCATGTGTCTGTATCTATATAATGTTATATGCCCAACCCCTGTGAAATGCCTATGTCAGTGTGTGCCTGTCTCTGTATAAATCTGTTTGCGTGTGTGTGGATGGATGAATTTGTTTGCAAAAGTAGTTTCTCCATGATCTCTACCTGTGTATGTAGAAGTTTGTGGGTGTGATGCCCCCCTTTCCATTTGTACATATATACGCACACTGTGCAGTTACGTGCGCATGCATGCTAGTGATGGATGCCTGAACTCACTTTATGCACACGCGTAGGAGTGCGTGTGTTTCTCTGCTTGTGACTGTCAGTGTGCAAGTCCATGCAGGGTTGAGTGGATTGAACCCATTCATTTTTCTTTCCCAGAAGGGACAGAAGGAGGAGACACCACATGTCGATGTGGGAGCCACGCAGCAGCCAACTGTATGTGTGCCATATGGTTGTGTGTTGTGCGTGGCTATGTGCATATGTGGTTACATGTATTTTTGTGTGTGCTAAATTTAGGCCTCTGCATAACCTATTTTGGAGCCTATGTTTGCTCCTCTGGGCATATGATTTGTGTGTTCTCCTGCTTCTGCACATCTGTTAGTGCATGTGTGTGGGTTTGTGTGTGTCTAAACTAAGTGTGCTCTCTTGTGCTGCCATTTGTTTGTGTCTGTGTGTGCTTGTGTAGGTTAGCACTTCAGTGTGTGTGCGGATACTGTAGGTACATGTGAGCTGGTGTCTGTTTATTTGCGTGTGCTGGCGTGTGTCTGCCCATGCATATGTTTGTGCCGTATGCGTGTGCTTGCTTGTGTGTGCGTTTATTGGTGTGCGTCTGTGTGCCTGTGTAGGTGTGTCTGTCCTTTGAAGTCTGTTTGTGTGCACATTTGTGATATTTTAAAGGTTTTATTTGATCCCTTAAAATGCACCCATCAGCCCTCCCTCTGAGTGTGTCTATGAGAATGTACGTGTACAAACCTCCTCCCCCAGAATTTAGCCCTCCCCTGCCAAGGCACTAAGCCAAGCAGGCAGATGAACATTACTGCCACCCTGTTGGCCAAGAGACTCTGGCTCTGTCAGACCAGGAGACAAGCAAGCATGAGAAGTGAGAGCCCTCCACTCAGAATGCCCTGCCTCCAGCCATTCAGATGGAAAGACTGTGAGTAAAAGCTGATCTCAGCTGGTGCAGTGGTATCTGTGCGTATGTGTGGGGGCCCTCAGGGGTAAAGTCCCCGACAACACAGGGCATTGTAGATCAGTAAAATCAGACCCTTATTCACCTGGCAGGGAAGCGGCAGCTCGTGCAGATGTTGCAGAACAGGTGTAGCACGCTCCCTATGGCTATAGCTCCCTGTACTGCTCAGTGAGCAGGCAGCTGGGTTCAACACTAGCTTTGAAGATAGCCTCAGGGAGGCCACATTGCAACAGTCCAAGCTGAAGGTGACAGGTCTGGATCGCCGGGATGCAGTTCATGTCCAAGATAAAAGTTTGCCATTGTTTCAGCCAGAAGCAGATGGGATAAAATCGCACCATGCTCCCAGTTCTGTAAGAGCTCCCTTTCCACAAGAGAGGCAGACTGTTTACTTGACTTCCATTACCCGACCACCCTACATCTTGGCTGGACTCTCATCCAAACTCCTGTTTCAGCTACACACTGAGTCAGCAAGGAGACTGTGCAGTCTGGGTCTGATGCCAAAGACCTCCATCTCTTTGTCATTTGCATGTCGATGGCAATGGAGCCCAAACACACTCCCTCTCTCTCCCACTGGCTTTATGTCCACACTGAAGAGGAGGGGTGACAAAACTGAATCCTATGCATGAGAGTAAGTGAGCAGTTGCCCAGCACTATCCTCTGGAAACTCTTCATCAGGGAAGAATGGAACCACCAAACCAGAGTTCTCAAGGTGACAAAGGCAAATGTAATTAGCAATAGTTGTTTAATTCCTGGCAGATGGAAACTGAGATGTTGCTTTCCTTTCCCCTCCTAGTCTCTCCCTTCTTTTCCTTTCCTTTCCCTCCCATTCCTTTACTCTTTTGTTCTTTTGTCTTTTTTCCTATTCTACCCTTATTTTTGGAAGAAAAAAAGTCTATTTTTTTTAAAAGGGTGGGGGAAAGATAGATCAGAAAGAATCAACATGGACATCTGCCCGTCAGCCTTTGTTAGAGGCAGGTCAACTATCAGGAAGACTACCAGTATCTCAGCCACGCAGTAGAAAGCCAGATTCAAGGGGGTCAAGGAAATCTGAGGTTTCCAAAGGACCTCACACCTGCCTTGGAACGCCTTTCCCAGTGACCTTCCCCACCAGGGGAAGGTTAGAGACAGGCAACATTAAAAGAAGGTTTTCTGAGCTAGATCCTGAGAATATTCATTTAGAGTAGGTTGACATCCTGCCCTCCCCAAGGGAGGTGTTTATACTGTTATCCAATAGTAGGCCGAGAATTCCCAGGCTAGATTTTATCCATCTCGAGGGGCGTTGGCTCAATTAGAGCTCTCCTAGTAAAACAGGCTGAAATTCAGCCAGAGAAAATACTGCATTTGTCCTCTCCAGATGCCGCCCTGCTGCTGTGGAAGGAGTCCTTTTCAGTCCAGATCTGATCTACACTCCCTAGGAAGTAAATGAAGAAATCTTTGCAGCAAAAAAATGCTTGACTCAGTCTGCCTTGGAATGAACAGATCATAAGAACGGCCATACTGGGTCAGACCAAAGGTCCATCTAGCCCCGTGTCCTATCTTCCAACAGTGGCCAATGCCAGATGCCCCAGAGGGAATTAACAGAACCGATAATCATCAAGTGATCCATTCCCTGTCGCCCATTCCCAGCTTCTGGCAAACAGAGGCTAAGGACACCATCCCTGCCCATCCTGGCTGATAGCCATTGTTGGACCTATCCTCCATGAATTTATCTAGTTCTTTTTTGAATCCGGGTAGTGGGATGATGGCTCGTTCTGACATTTAATTCATCACAAGCCACTCAGATAACACTGTGGTTTGTGAGGAAGATCTATGGAAAGAGGATGTTTAATAGACAAACATAATCATACTTTCCTATCAGATCATTGCTGGAGTGGGCCATTTGCTGCACAGTATTCTGCTTAGAGAAATGTGAAACCCAACCAAGTCCGTCAGTCCAGTAAAAGAAATCCTCTGACCCGGTGGGAGTCATGGAGGGTTCTGACTTCAAACTGGAAGGAGCAATAATGAGAACATGACACAGAAGTTCATCCTCCTCACCTCCAGTTATCTGTGCAGAGCCAGAAGTCACTGGAGCCAGTCCAATAGTACTCATAGCAGCTCTGAGACCCCACAGGAGCCCCGAGTACAGGCCTGATTCTTATTTACATTAAGGCCCCTCAGCACCATTCTGACAGGGAAGAGAGGCCCTGATGTGGGTGTCAGTGTAAATGCCAGGGCGCTGATTATGGGGCCATAGTGTAATTCCAAAGCGTCAGTGACTCCAACACTGACCTAGACAAATACCCAGGCAGCAGGCATGGGAAATCTGCGATGGCAGCCTGTTCATTGTGATCCCAATTTCATTCTGTCCTCGGACATGTATGCCATTGAGGCCATGTCTACACCAGCACTTATGTTGTCACAGTGTAGGTTGCTCAGGAGTGTGAAAAAACCATCCCCCTGAGTGACAAAAGTTTTGCCAGCACAATTGGTGGTGCACACAGAGCTATGCTGGTGGGAGAGCTTCTCCTGCTGACGTAGCTACCGCCGCTTGTTGGAGGTGTCAAGGGGAGAGCTCTCTCCTGCCGGCATAGAGCAACTACACAATAGATCTTACAGTGGCGTAGCTGCAGTAGTACAGCTGTGCTGCTGTAAGGTCTCTTGGGTAGACATAGCCTAAGACGAATCTATTTCTGAACAGGGCACCTCCTACCTCTGGATCAGCTGCAAATAACATGACTCCACTATTGCCCTGACTTCTCTCAGCTCATCCCGAACGGGGGGAAATCTGGGTCAGTGCAGGGGCAGCTGAATCAGCCAGCCAGGTCTTGGTGATACACACAAAGCTGAGCACTTTGCTAAGAATTATCTGGGATAGCAATGATCTTATTATCCACCAATGTCACCCTGAACAGCATGAACCAAACAGCACAGTACCCATCAGCGGATGCACTGCGTTCTCAAGATGAGACCAGCAGACTGCTAACAAACATTTGTGCATGTCTGCCCACGATTTTACATGTAGCGGCCTGTGGATTTCGCGTAGAGTAGCCCATGCATATGTGGCCATGTGCGTTTGTACATTAGGCGAATTGAATGTACTGACGTGTTTACCTCAGTAGATCTGCAATTGTAACATCCATATTTTTGTGTACATTGTTCCACACATACTGGCCCCATAGGTTCAAGTGTTCATGTAGTTGCATGTGTGGGCTCTTGCACGCCCATGTTCCCTTGTGTCTGTAGGTGTATGGTCTTGTGGTTGCATACGTAGGTTCACACGTGTTTGTGTGTATGGGCCTCCCCAGCTGTGGGGTTCTGTCTTTTGATGTACAGAGCCTGTGTCTGCATGTCTGAGCTCTCCCATACATTGGGCCTGATTTCCCAGAGCCCTGTGTCTTGTGTAGGTGTTGACACCAGTGCCAAGTGGGTGTAGAACGCTCCCAAGTCAGAGTGGTAGCATTGCAGGCCCGCTGCGCGGGAAGCGACCGCCCGAGGAGCAGGGCGATGAGGGTCTCCGTATGGGTCCATCTGGGCCCAGGTGCATGCTGTATGTCTAGGGGTGGGCTCTTGGGTTTCTGACAGCACAGAGGTGGCCTGAATCCCTTTGTTTTCCTTTCCCAGGAGGGACAGGAGACGGCGACATCACATGTCGGTCTGGGAGCAGCGTACCAGTCAGCTCCGCAGGCACATGCAGATGTCCAGCCAGGAGGCCCTCAACAAGGACGCCCCTCCCTTGATCAACCCTCACGCCAGCATATTCAGGAGGAAAATTCCTGGGGAAAATGTAACCTTGGAGAAGGGTGAAGAGGATCATGGAGGCAGCACAGAGCACCCGCAGGTGGAATGCCTGGACCAACCCATCGCAGGCACCAACTCATGCCCAAGCACCAAAGAGGACCAGAAAAGCCCATCCCCTCGAGCCAAGAGAGACAGGGAACAATGGCATCAGAAATCATGCCACGGGAAGTGTGATCTGACTGAGCAGGATGGGGGAGGGAGAGGAGGGGGAGGGGGAGGCGCAGGGATTGAAGACCGAGCACGGTTGAGGCAGAGCCAGAGGCGCAGCCGGCACCGGAGAGTGAGAACTGAGGGGAAGGAGCCATCTGGGGCCCTGGAGAGCAGGTCAGCCAGCCAAGAGGCTGGCCTGGAGGAAGCCAATCCCACGGAAGGAGAGCAGGCCAGAAATGAAGCGGGGAAGGAGGACACGAATCAGGAGGAGCCACTGGCAGGCGAGGAGCTGAACAGGTAAAGGGCGCCCCATCCCTGACGGCCATGATCCGTGGCTCCTTCTTGTGGAGAAATGGCAAGCCTGGCGTCTGGGGGTGGGAGGGCAGTGTGGGTGGGCTAATCTCTTGATGGTCCTGCATCTCCAGGCATGAGCCCTTCCTTTCATCTGTCATCCAGCCTTGAGCAGCCTTTAGTCCATTTTTGCTTTGCTTCTTTTTCCCCAGCCAGTCTGTCCTGAGGAATCAGTCTGTCCTTTGATCCTGGTCAATAGCGCCCTCCACAGGACAGGAAGCGGTGCTCAGAACAGTGTTCCAGACAGTGCCGTAGTAGTCACCTGAGGTGCAGTAGTAAACTTTCTGTAAGCCGTCATGTAGAATACCATCATCTGCTGGCTTTTAAAAAAGGCACTGCTTTGGTCTGTAATCCTCATTTCTCCAGGGTCTGGGAAGTCTCCCTGTCTCCTCCCAAGGTGATAAAGCTCTGTCCAGGTCTGTGTCTAGTTTCTGGCATAAGAGAAATATTTTCAGATCGGGATCAGGGACAGCAAATCTCGTGGCTCCTGATTTAATTGGGAGCCTCCCCCCATCTCCCTAGAAGGTCCAACATGAAACGTAACGTTTGTGTTATGGCTGCTATGCCGAATCCATTAAATTTAATCGAATACAACAGCCTATTCAGATGTTCCCACCTGTGCTCTCCAGGGCCTCCTGCATATCCCACAGGGAGATTATTTCTCTCCCCATCCTCGAGACTGGAGATCAGCAAAGGCAGGAAAGGATCTGCTGGTCCTCCCAGCCCCACAGCAGCTTGTTGCAATCCCAGCTGTTCTGGTCTTCTCTGCTGGCATGGGGTTTTAGGAACACAGGGCAGTCCTTGCCTTAGGAAAGAGGAGTCTCCAGCAATAGGACGTTAAAGCACTTGGAGAGCAGCGGTGGATGAAAAACGCTATAGAATTTTTATTTTTGCCTTCGTCAACTGGTGTCGCTGTAGCCAGAGGAACTTGCTGGGAAATGTTCAATGCACACAAGAGACAAATCCAACAGCTGCCAAAAATATGAATATAAAACTAATATAATAGTCATTATTTCCAGAAGTGCCTCATATCCCCCTTTACTGATGAAATACTGGGAAATCCATTTTAACCAGCCTTGCAGGAGACCAGTGAAAACTTGGTTGCTTAGCAGAGGCTGATCTTTAACCAAAGAATATTGCACACAAAACTTTAAGAATACATTAAAAGGGTTGCTTAAGATAGGGGGTTGCTTTTTGGAGGTTGGGCACTGTAGCCAGCATTCACTATATTCCAACTGAAGTCTTTCTAACGTTGCAAGAACAGTCATTCCAAAAGTACACATGGTTTCATTTCTCTCTCTCTTTCTCCCTGTTTTATCTTTACCTCCATTTCTCCCTTATTATTCTCTCCTTTCTGTCTTCTCCATTTCCTCCCCCTATTCCCCTCTGTCATCTTCACTTCTGTTGTCCCCACATCCCACCTCTTCCCACCCCATCCCATCTGTCCTTCTCTCTTCCCTTGCCTTCCTCCTTTCTTCCTGTAGAACCAATGAAATCCCAGCCGGTGATGCTGCCTTTGATGGGGCTATGCAGGAAGTGAGCCCCCTCAAAGTCCCCCATGAGCTCAACGAGGAGAAGAACACTAGTTTGACAGAGCAAGACTGCAGCGGCCTGGACACCAGTGACCAAGCCCTGCTGGGCAGCTTGCAGATGGAGATGAGCAGAACCGTCAGCAGGAGCGAACCCGAGCTGTCCTCCGTCATGACCAACACGGAGAAAGCCACTGAGAGCACCACCATCATGATTGATGTCCAAGACTCCACTGTGGTACAGAGTGAGGACCTGTCTCTTTTGCTGTTCGCCTCTCTCTGATCTGCCTTCCTTCACAGTGGCCCCAGAGGGCTGCTGGGAACACTGTGGATTCCCCAGGGGATCCTCCAGCATTCATGCAGCCCCAACACTATCAACCATCCACCCCCACCCCATCATCCCTCAAACCCTGAATTCATAGCCAAGGACCCATGGCCTGTGTGGCAAGTTGGACCTAAGTCCCGAAGGATGCTCTGGATGGGCTTAGATGACACTAGCTCCCCCACTGTTGCTACCACATGTGGAAAGCCAACACCAGGGTTTTTCTGTGTCTGGGTGGTTACTAGGCTGCCTCAAAGAATAATGGCACTTGCTGCTCTGATTCGTCATGTTCACATCCATTGCTTCATGGTTAGGCCACGTCTCCACTGAGGATCTCTGCCATTAGTAGCCAGGGCCCAGTACAGGGGCACTAACGCACCTCCCTAGTGTAGACTGCCCAAAACACTTTAAACTGTCATTTGATCCAGGGCAGTTTATCCCTGCTTGAACCCCGCCCCCCACCCCCACACACAGTAGGAAACATGCAGGGCATGTCTCCCCCACCCCCACCCCCCGCATACACTCCACTGAGGCCTTGGGGGAAAACTGCAGAGAGCAGCCAGCCAGAGACTTCTGCCATCAGGGGCAGGAGCAGCCAAAGCAGAGACCTTCAGCTATTCCAGTCAAAAGACTCAAACCTGTTCTCACCCTTCCCCTGCCCTGCTGACCGGCTGTGTGCTCCCACCCTGCCTTCCTCGCAAAGTATGTCTGCGCTGGAGCTGGGAGGTGACTGCTCCTGCTCGAGGAGACGTACCTGCACTAGCGCCAATTGAGTTAGTGAGCTAGAAGAGAAGCACAGCTGGGAGTGGCCTGAGTGGCGGGATGGGGCTAGTCAACCCAAGTACGTAGTTAGTGTCTTGGACAGGATCATCTGTCCTGCTGGTTGGGCCACCACAGCTGCGCTATTGTTTTTAGCGTGCTAGCTGGCTCAGCGCTAGTGTGGGTGTGTCTTCTGGAGCATAGAAATACCCACATCTTGTCACCAGAGCTTCACTCCACACCTGCCCTTCATACCTTCTCCCCTGCTCTGTCCCTCTCACCTCTTTCCCTTTTCTTGCCAGTTAGCCGATTCCCCTCCTAACGAAACACACCACCCCTAAAACAAAATTATGGAACTAACATGACACTTGCTACCATACCATTGTTCACTCTGCTTGTGTGTTAGAGCCCTTCTCCCACCCTGGGTCTGGTCTAGTTCAGCTGCTAGCTCTTCCTGGTGGGGCTGTCTACCACTCTGTGTTTGTACAGTGCCTAGCACAGGGGTGGGCAAACTACGGCCTATGGGCCGGATCTGGCCTTCCAGCTGGTTTAATCCAGCCCTCAAGTTTCCGCTGGGGAGAGCGGTCTGGGGCTTGCCCTGCTCCGGTGCACCACACGCTGACCCTGCCCCAAGCACTGCCCCCGCATTGCCCACTGGCCGCAGCCAATGGGAGCTGAAGGGGCGGTGCCTGCAGATGGGGCAGCGTGCAGAGCCACCTGGCCGTTTCTCTGTGTAGGAGCTGGAGAAGGGACATGCTGCTGCTTCTGGGAGCTGTTTGAGGTAAGCGCCACCCAAAGCCTGCACCCCTAAGCCTCCCACCGCGCTCCAACCCCCTGCCCCAGCCCTGATTCCCCTCCTATCCTCCAAACCCCTCAATCCCAGCCTGGAGCACCTCCTGCACCCCAAACCCCTCATCCTGAGCCCCACCCCAGAGCCCACACCCCCAGTCGGAGCCCTCCCCCTCTCTCCCATGCCCCAGTCCAGAGCCCCCTCCCACAGCCTGAACTCCTCATTTCTGGCCCCACCCCAGATCCCGCACACCCAGCCAGAGCCCCCAATCCCAATTTTCTGAGCATTCATGGTCCGCCATACAATTTCTATTCCCAGATGTGGCCCTCGGGCCAAAAAGTTTGCCCACCCCTGACCTAGCACAATGGAGCCTCAGGCATTGCTGTAATAGACACAACTAAGCAGACAAAAAACGGCACTGGAGCGAAACACGATTTTTCCTTTCTACGTGAGGGGTTTGCATTAGTACAGCTAGCCTGGAGGTTGTAACTGGGGCAGATCCCCAGGGTGGGGAAGGCCTTCTTTCCACTAACTACGGAAATGCAAGAGGAGTCTCTCAGCCATGCTTTGAGCCCACAGGAAAACTCCCCCTGCAAGAGCTGTGCTAGAAAAAAAGCCAGGTCTGTGCCATGAGGGCGGAACAGCCTGATGCATATTGCTCAGGACAAACCCTCCAGCCCGCGGGCAGAACATAGCACCTCCCCTTTGGGCGTGTGCTGTGCTCAAATGTGTAACTCAGCCCCGGATTCTGCCCTTGACTCCTGAACGGTGTGGGTGTGTCTCACAGTCGTGGCTTGCTGTACAGGGGTTGTTAGTTGCCCACTTTCTCTTGTGCTATGCCTTGTCTTTTTTCCCCTCTCCATTTCTCCTTCCTACTGTCTCTTTCAGTCCCTTCCCTCTTTCCCATCCATCTTCACTCATATGACTTCTTTCCCCTTTACTCTCCTTCCCCCTTTCTCATCTCCATCCTGTCTCCTTCTCCCTACTCCCTCATTCCCTGTCTCCTTCCCTATTGCCAAGGCCTATGCGAAACACTACATTAAACTTTATGTACAATGAACCCATCCCACTCTGATTGCCTGTCAATCAAACCCTAAAAACGAGAGGAACATTTCCCCTCACCTTCAAGGTGAGAGATTTTAAATTGGGTTATTAATTAAACATCACCACAAAAATGTGCCTCGTTAGAGCCCCTTGTCTCTGTCTCTGCTTGACAGTCTGTGTCTGTCCTTTCCTTTTCATCTGTCGCTAACAGCAGAACTTGCATGTGGGAATGTAAAACAGCAATCTTGCTGTTCACCATCCCTCTCACTGTGGAGAAATGACATTCTTAGGTGGCTGAGTAATGTGCATCATTCTTTTTGTTGTTGCACTCACAGGGCAGCAGCCAGAGCAATGACTGAGGAGCATGAAGTTTTACAGCAGGCTCGGTGTGCAATACTCTCTTGAAAGTGCTTGTGCAAGGGAGCTAATTTTGGGAATAACAGTTTATTCCAGGCAGGGAAGCCATCAACCAGTTGCCAGTTCCTTGTGGATAACCCACCACTAGGCTCTTCGGTCAAAGCTCATAGTAGCTGTTGATATGGTCAGCCCATCTCCTATGAAAATGTCCTGTACTTTCATCTAGGGTAAATGTGTCATGCAGCTGTTAGCCTGCTGGGTCAGTAAAAGGATTGATTTCTTTGCAGTTAGCAACAAGACGGATGGAGAAGCCAGCCCCTTAAAGGAGGCAGAGACAAAAGAGGATGAGGGGAAAGAGAAGAAGAAACGGAAGAAGGAGAAAAGCTCAGAGACGGGCAAAGCGATGGTGCCTCATAGCTCCATGTTTATCTTCAGCACGACAAACCCGTGAGATATTCTTTGGTCTTTTTACTGGAATAGCTGAGCCCTGGAGAAGGGAAGGATCTGATGGGGCAGGGCCTTGTAGGTTTTTACCACCAGCCAATTGGGTCTCTGGAGGAGCTGGGGAAGCCTGAGTCAGCATCAGGGCCTCCTACTTGCACCCCACCAATTTCTTGTATTTGCTGCTGCTTCCTCAGCTCCAGGGGGGCAGGAGCAATTCTGGCCCAGGCTTTCCCAGCCATCTGCTCAGCTACCGCAGCACCCCCAGATGTCCGGTGGCTTCAGCAACACAACAGGGCTGGGAGATGCATGAGCAGCCTGATGCTTGCTACCTCTGAAGCCATATAGGGGTAGAGCTCAGCCCCTGCAGGTGCATGGACTCCTTGTGACTCCAGCTGCCCAGCTCCTACAATGCCTGGCTCCATTCCATTCATTCGCCATTCAGCTCCCTTGGGCATGTGCATTGTGAGCTTTAATTACATTTTCATTGACTGTTTTTTCCCCCACAAGATCTCTGCCTGATTCAATGCACAGGGGGACAAATTAAGGTTGCACAGGCAACCACAAAATTGTCATTTCCTAATTCTGAGTGCAACTGAACCAGCAACCATTTAATGCAGTTTTTTTGTGTGTAGCCTTGTCTAAGGCCTGGGTAATGTAGACACACAGCTAGTGATTGCTCTGAACTGTATCTCCTGCAGAGTGCGGAGAGCCTGCCATTACATCGTGAACCTGCGCTACTTCGAGATGTGCATCCTCCTGGTGATTGCCGCGAGCAGCATTGCCCTGGCAGCAGAGGACCCTGTCCTGACCAACTCTGACAGGAATAAAGTGATTGCACACTTTCTTACTGATCTCCCCACTTTTTCCTGCTCAGTACATCAGATGTGCATAGACCAAAGTGGGAAGAAGAGGAAGAACAATTGTACTTGCTAACTTGTCTTGCTCCTTTGCAGACTGGTAGCAGATGGCATGCTGGGATATATTCCCCAGCATCCTCTTTGCTACTGCATGTACCTATCCACATGACACCCTCGATCCTGCCTCAGCGTCAAGTACAGAACTGCAAACCCTCAGAGCAACTAGATGCTCACGTATCATTTCCAAACACTGGCATTCTTTAGTGTGCAGTTAGCGAGAGGGAGATCTGAAGTCTAGGAATATGTTGTGGGGGGGGCAGACTCAGCTGGGAGGGAAAGATACATCTGGGTACCAAGGGTCAGGAAGGGCATGTGTTTGATGGGAGAGGATATGGTGTCAGGCCAGAGAAGGAAATAGGGTGGTTGAGGCAGGCTGGTGGTACTTGTCCGATGTGATGGACAGATGAACTGAGACTGCCCAAGAGGTGAGGTTTTATATAGCGAGATAACTAACGCGTGATCGTTATCCCACCATGAAATCCTGGGGGAGACAAAGCACCTGTATTTTTCCCCATGACATAGCAAGGTAAGGTTGGTGTTATACCTTTGCCTGTAACTGACCTTGCCTAGTGTATCTGTAGGTCACTCCAGTAGGATGCACAGCAAGATAGCTAGTGCACATGACTTTCCTGCAGTAAACTGCACCTTTTCTTAGCAGTGAAGACATAGCTGGAGTTGGGCTGGGGGATGTCAAGATTAAAGGAAAGGAGACTGAATGAGGGGGTGTGCAGCGAGATGATCACAGGAACAGCATGAGCAGAAGCTGGTGGTTTGACAGGGCCCACAAGAAAGAGAGGGGGCAGGACAGACGGCCATTGCTGTGATGCGGGTCTCATCTTATCACATCACGTCACTCAGCAGGAGTGAGGTTGGAAAAAGGTTTTGTGTTGATTTGTCCAAGGAAAATTGAATGGGGGCTTAGTTGTCGAATTAGAAATCACAGTTTGTTCCAGTTTTATTGTAGCCGTTACTTGGTCTCAATGTAATGGGTGTGTTACATCCGTCAGTCACTGGAGGACAAGCTGTTGATCAGATCTCACCTGCACTTAAGCAGCCTGGATGCATTGACAAACTGAGCAGGGGATGAAAGCACAGACCAGCCTCAATTACTTTGTAAGCCACTTAGAATGGCCATCATGCCTGGAGGGGCCCTTCTAGAAGAGCCTACCTGAAACCAGCCATTTGTGCTGCATGGGGCAGAACCAGAGTTGGAATTTATCAAGCTGGGATGGCAAATTCTTACTTGTCTCTGTTGTTGGTGACACAGACTGGACAAGTAAATTGAGTCAGGAAGCTGGAATTAGCAAGTGTTAGCTCAGGTGGGCCTGTCAGTCACTGTCCCCAGGATACCATGTCACAGTAGTCAAATTGTCCCCTTTCTACTGATGTTCATGCAGGCAGAAATTCATCCCTGTGCAGAGTGGCAGCCCAAAGGCTGTGCAAGATCTATGTCATCTTTGGGGGGCCTCAGTTGGATGTAAGAGGACGCGTGTCTGGTGCTGGCCCAGCACAGGAGTGAATTTCACCCCCAGCTAGCAGAGTGGCAGAGGATGCTGCCCCTTTAAAAGAAGAAGGGACAGTCTGCAGAAGACTCCATGGCAGAGAGGAGGAAGGAGTCTGAAGTCAGTGCAGCATTAGGAGCAGCAGGGAGTGATGGAGTGGGCAGCGAGGGAAGATTTATGGGAGGCAGAGTGAAGTGGGGGAGCAGAGCAGGGCCAGAAGGGAGTGGAAGCGGGGAATGGGAAGGATGAGCGTGCCTCCAGTTATTTCTCACTGCGCTGCATGGACATGGAGGATTTGAATTCCTGTCACACTGGTCTGAGTTAAAAATCAAACCAGCGTTTGCTACTGCACAGGCTGCTGGAAATCCTCTTCAGCTGCCCCCAGCACTGAATGATTTCTAGACCCAATGACCACGATTGGTTAGCTTTGTCAGGGTACATTAGCGGGGGAGGCAACAATGCTAGTGGAACAGAGGGCTTTACCTAAGCAGGGATGGGAATTGGGCATCCCAGCCAGAAGTCTCTGCAGAGAGGCCTTCAGCTCCTCCTGGCTGAGATACAAGGGTACCCAAGATTTTATAGCATAGGTAGCGGCTTGATGAATGGACAGGAAGTTTTCATGGGATACCTGGATTAAATTTCCGGCTGTGCCCGGGTAATAGGCTCTTTCCTAGCTTGGCTCCAGGACAAGAATGTAGGCCCTGCTTTTGATCTTCAGTGGTGGAGGAGTTAGTGTGGGTCCATAGGAGGGTGCACGAGTGAGCCTCCCAGCGTGCAGCCCCGGGCGCGTGAACACTGTACAGCTGCCAGCTGAGGGGGTGTTCCTCCCAAACACCCACTACCTCTGCTCTGTCTTCGCAGGTCCTGAGGTATTTTGACTACGTTTTCACGGGTGTCTTCACCTTTGAAATGATTATAAAGGTAAGAGAATCACTAAGAGGAGCTCCCGAAAGCCAGCGTAGTGTGCTGGAGAAGGGAGCGGGAGGACGGGTGTGTATTGCTTTCCCAACAGGGTCCCCTTAAATTACAGCTGTTTCCTTAGTGCTGCCACCTGCTGGCAAGCGGAGAGGCTGCCAGGGCGGTCCCAAGGGTCGCTGCTCTACCTGTACAAAATTCTGCACAACATATTTGGTCAGAAGAAAGTAAATGAGGGTGGCTGTCACTTTAACCCCTAGAGCCGCCTAGATCTATTGCTATGCCTTGCCCTATCACTGCCTGGTGTGCTGAACTGCAGGCTGTGCAGCACCGTTGAAGGTGAGGGTACTCCAGGCAGCGGAGCTTAGCCCTGAACTATCTCTCCCTTAGTGCCAAGTGAGCCTGGGAAGGTCAGGTGGAATGGGGGAAGGGGTGGCGGGGGAGGGCGGCTGTTGGCACAATCTCAATTTACTGTGACTTCCTTGTGGGTGGAAATTGTCTGAGCATTGCTGTGAGCAGAATGTGAAATCAGAGCATGGGGTTAGTTCTGTCTTAATTTTGGATTTAAAAAATCCCTTTATAAAACCTCCTGCAAATCCTGACCTGAGTGGATCCCAACAAGACAAAGGCAGCAGAGTCCAAGGGCTGGTCAACCACGATGCTCCCTGAAGTCAATGGGACCAGTGGGGCACTCAGCAACCCTGCAAATCAGCCCCCTTGTGGTTTTTACTTGATGTTGCTACATGAGGTGTTTACTGCCTGTGTTTTCATCCTTTCCCTGCAGATGATAGACCAGGGCTTGATCCTGCAGGACGGCTCTTACTTCCGAGACCTCTGGAACATCCTGGATTTCATCGTGGTAGTTGGGGCACTGGTGGCTTTTGCCTTGGCGTAAGTGGCTGTCTCCCATTTTACCCTGCTTTCTCAGGGTAGTGTGTTGAGCCGGTCTTGGCAGGGTGAGCTTAGGATGGCAGCGAGAACCAGCTGGGTTTCTCTTGTGAATCCATTCCTTCTTCGATCTCCTTCACTTTCTGAATACCTCCCATTCCTTTGGCAGTCCACAGTCACACTGCAGAGACAGAGTCCTACCAGGCTGGCCCAGCCTCCCAGCAACGCAGCTGCTGACTTCTCCCTGTCAGTGTTGGTGGGGACGTCAGCCAGGGACATCAGCCACTGACATGAAAGAAAGGAGGAGACGAGGGGGAAGAAGGAAGGAGAGCAGGGGTGGCAGAGATGGAGTTAGGCGCCTGCTAATTATACCTAGGGTAGACAGAGGTGACACAAGTACAGTGTGAGGCAGAGCTGGTACTGGTAAACAAACACTTATTCCCATGCAGTGATGACATCCACAGGCCAGTTCCCATCACACGCCTCCTGGTGGAAGGGGGGCATTTCCCTCAGAAAATGCTACAGGCCTGTACTCCTCATTAAAGATAGCAGCACAACTGGCTGTTTTAACCTTTTTGTCCTCTGTGTCACAGTTGTATTATCAGGGACATCCTGGGAGCGGTACATTAGCCAGCAGGGACAGGCCAGTCCCAAGGGGCAGAAAATTCTGCAGTTCCTTAGCTTCGCCTTGATCGGCATTCTCCATTTTGAGGCGCAGGCTTGTGGCATGCAGTTTCTCAATCTCAGAGAGGTATGGCGTGAGGACTGGCTTGCCATTTAAAAGCCATTCAGAGCAGGAGAGATACTTTGCACTTAGCACACAGGATGGGTGGGGAAGAACCTTACACGCTGACCTTCCTGAATGCTCAGAAGCCAAGTGGTTTCAACCTAGACTGCTACCAAGGCAATGGCACTACAACACCAGGATGGCACTGCCCTGCTTATTCTGTGCGTTGTGATGGGGACAGAGAAAAGGAGCATACCTGCTCCTCATGCTGACCTCATCAGGTCCTCACCCAAGTCAGTGAGGATCTGCCTTTTTTCCTTCTGTTTCCAAAGGAGATATTTGGGGTTAGAATTAATTTCTGCCTGTTTGCCCAGCTCCCTCCATCCCATTGAGTGAGGACATGACCAGGGGTGAAAGTAAAACTGAAAACTTACTGGCTCCTCCCACCACCGCCGCCGCCCTGGAAGGGGCAGGGCCTCGGTGGACGGGGCAGGGCTGGGGGAGACAAAAGGGGCAGAGATGATAAAGCGCTGCCGTGACAGCACTTTAAGTAGGGTCTTTGCCGTGGCAGCGCTTTAACATCGCTGCCCCTTTTGCACTCCTCCATCGGCATCCCTGCCACTAAGGACCCGGCAGGGGCACAAAAGCAGCAGCAACATTAAAGTGCTGCCACGGCAGCGTTTTAAAGTAAGGCGGCAGGGACCGGTACCGGCAGCCACTTTTTACCGGTATGTCTTACCAGCCCATACCGCCTTACTTTCATCACTGGACATACGGTGTCAGCTCAGCTTGGGGTTGGTCTGTACTTCCATGGGAAGGATGGTGGCGGAGATCCTAGGGTCTCTGAGTCCATGGTGATGGCCACAGTAAAAGAACCTGAATAAAATTTCAGAGAAGGACATCTTGAGGGCCAGTGATCCTGCTGAGCGGTGTCTACTCAGTGCTCGGGTACCTCCTGAGAAGGGAAGGAGTGGAGAGCAGGGCCCTGTGTGCCAGCATGCTGTGAGTTTGTCATATTGTTGTTCTTTCTTTGTGCCTTTGAAACATGCGCTCGTGGCTTTAGTGCTGGTGGAAGGGGAGGGACTGACAGTCGTGGAGAGCGAAGCCCTCTGTTTGTCCACAGCTCAGGTACTGTGCAGGGGGCCTCAGGGGTCCTGAGGCCTGAGGTCACTCGATGGATTATGGGCCATAATCCATCACTCCCCTTTCTGTGTGTCACTTTTCCCGCTCCCCCTGGCACATAACACCCGCTCATTCTCGCTCCCTCTCTCTCTCACTGGCTCATGCACTTGCTCTCGCTCTCTCTCTCTCTCACACTCTCTGGTCCTTTCAGTCACAGCTGTCTTCGCCAAGAGCCCTGGAGAATTCAGCTGGCTCTGCATCTAGCCAGGTTAGCTCATGCACTGGGGACCCAACCAGAAAGTGAAGCGTGGGAATGAGGTCAGCCCTCTAGGACCTTCCTGGTGCCATATCTTGAGGATTGAGCCAGGCTGCCAGGTGACTGAGCAGGTATTCTGCTAGGTGGAGATACAACTGACTCCTTGGATAATCTTTGGGTGATTTAGAGTCAGCTATGCCACAGGAGCTGTCTAGCAGCTCTACCAGCTGAGTAGAAAATACAGGTCTTCCTGCCTCCTGTCCGGGTTCTCTCTCTCATGAAGATTGAACTCATCCCCATTTGATCTACTGTTCTGGCTGTGACTCTGCCCATATGAACAGCCGCTTGTACTGGGAATACCGGCAATTAAGGATAGGATGCGCAGCTCAAGGGATACGTAGTAGGGTAATGGAGCCTTTCATGTCTCGGTCACCATTCAGATCCAGCCCAGCTAATAGTTACTGGAAGTTCTTACCATCTGCTGGCTGTTGGTGGCTTCTCAGTCCGTTTCCCAGTGAACAAGTGTCTGCATCACGAAAACCACCACCACAGTTAGCACTAACCAACCCCCTATTTTTCAGCCTCAACAGAAAGGACAAAGATTGATTGAATGGCACCTGGTGACTACACTGCTCTCACCCACATTGGTGGTCCTTCTTGGTCAGTGTTGGGACCGATCCACAGGGCAATGTGGGGGAGCTTGCATTGTCACTGCGTAGGCTGTGCCTGTTCTGTGGCTAAACAGAACTTCAGTCTGCAGAGCTGTCAGCCTGACACTGTCACCACCACATGCTCTCCCTCCCACCAACCCAGACAATGCCCAGGGTTCTGTCCCCAGTGTCTGGCAGGCCCAGATGGCTTCCTCAGTGACTGGCAACTGGCTCCTTTACAGCTGTGGCCATCTCTAAGAAGGGGAATCTATCTTTTGGCACTGGGGAGCAGCTGAATTCTCAATAGAAAGCATTCTGTCCATTGGTTTAGACACTCAAAATTCCAACACAGAAGGCCCACATGCCTTCATGTATGTTTGCAGCAAACATATATGTTGCCCTACATAGTAGTGCTAGATATATAGATCAGTAGCTGCTTACACCATGTACAAGAGCTCTTTATAATGTAAACCTGCAAATTTTTCCTGGGGCAGTTGTCTCCTGTTTTTGAGAAATGATCTGATGCTCATAACCTTGGGTAGGGAAAGAAGACAAGAATTGCCTCAGTGTAATGACGGCTGCTCCTTTGTGATTTCCAATCGGCTTTTACATTATAAAGCATTTATAAGAACACCTGTCTCTCCTTTGGATTGCCTGTCACCTCCTCCGCCTGGTGGGTGGAGCTTTTTCTCTGGCACTGTGCACTGCCAGGCATTGGCACGTCTGCTGCCATCCTCTGTTCCTGTGGAGATGCAGAATGTTCACCAACTATAAATGTCCGTAGCTGCCTGCCTTGCTCCATTGTGGTTTCAAGGGGAAGTGTCTTCTGGATTGCTCTTGAATTCACTTTTCTTTTCCCTGGATGGTCTTCTTTGTACGGAATTTGGTTTTCACACAGGGGCTATGCACCCCTCTCCCTTGTCCACCTTTGCTTTTTGGGGGAGCAAAACAAAGGCACACAGTCTTGGACTTTTTGGGTATTTGCACATCTAGCTGGGTTACTGCCATGCCATTTGTGAAGGAGGGGCTGTCTTATGGCCTTGCTGTATATTTGTGGTGACCCATCACTCCAATTCTCTGGGTGATGTCAGTCTATTATGTTTGTTATCAATCTCAATGTGGTAGAGTCCTGAAATCGGGAGACTTGAGCTTAGTGAGTCAGAGATGGAACACTGGATCCAGGTGCAGGGAGAGGCGGGGAGTGGAGGTTGGCATGTATAGAATATCCTTACAAAGGTATGTCATCATCTTCAGCTTTTCTCATGGGAAGAAACGCTAGAACACTCATGGAGTATTTGAATGTTCTGTAAATTTGTGCAAGCTTTGATACCTTCTCTTCATTCAAGGAGGTTTACCCCAGGACGCACCCCTATGGTTGTGAAATCAACAATGTGTATCTGATGCAATCCAATGGGCACAAGGCCAGATGTTGGAAGAACAGGTTCTCTAGATACATAGCATTCAGTCTATTGTTTGATGGCACACTGTTGTCACAAAACGGCCATGCAATCCTTGTGTGTTCTTGTGAGGTTTCCAGAGAAATAATCACAGCCTGGTTGCTATTAAAAACTAATCCAGACAAACCCAGATCTGTAAAGCAATGAATGCATAGATCACCTGTTACTTCACCATGTCACCTAAAACTCTGGTATGCCATCAAAGAGAGCAGCCATCTTAACTCCTCTTACTCAAACTGCCTGAGAGAGCTAATGTATCTAACTAAATGCAGCCTACATAACCCCCCGCCCCCCCAGCATACCTACAAAGGTCTCTATTTAATAAATAATAATTATAAATAATAACTAAATACACTGCTAGGTATTTTCTCCCCTCATGCTCTTTTTAGGTATTATGTAAACTAGCAACACTCATTTGCTGCTTTACATGTTAACCAAAAGGTGGCGATAGCCATTTCTACAGTGTTATAAAAGGTTGAACCCCTGTACTTCTTGAGAGTAAGGAGCTCAGCAGGGCCAGCTCTGGGCAGCACTTTCCAAGGGGAGGCACTCTGGCTCCTTTTTCTTTTTTTGCTTGGGGTGCAAAAAGCCAGGAGCCGGCCCTGAGCGGAGGTGAGCTGCAGCGGTGGGAGACCCAGGGAGGGCTGCAGGAAGTAACCCTGGAGGGAGGGGGGCAGAGGAACCACTCCCCCCCAGCTCAACTCTACCTCCTCCCCCAGCGTGCCGCTGCTCCGCTTCTCCACTTCTCCTCCACATGCACAAAAAAACCCTCAGAGGTTTCTGGAATTTCCGTGTGCACTCAGCAGCGCTAGCAGTGCTCCCTCAGAGGACAAGTGGCATGCCAAGAGTGCTGAGTGCACGGGAAAATTCCAGAAACCTCAGTGTTCCAGGCCTACCAGGAGGCCTCACTCATATGGGAAAAAACTCCCGTCGTCTGCTGCTAATCAACAAATTTATCAATGAAAGTTTATTTACTAGCGTGAAGCAGCATTTTAAAGCCGAATTGTGGGTCTCCCAGCCAAATTTCCTTTGAAAACAAAAGAAGCATATTTGTTTTGATGGTTGGGGATGAGTCATAGTCCTGAGAAGTCTCCTCATGAAATTCACCGCAGCTCTGCCTGTGCAACCATTTGCTAATGTCGAAGTGAGCCTCCTTCCCAAGCCATGGTGGGACAGGAGCAGTAAGGCATAAGCCATTGGAAATTCCCATAGAAAGAGTGGTTAAGGCACAAGCCTGTGGCTTGAGAGCTGGGTTCAGTTCCTGGCTCTGCCATAGACTTTCTCTGTGACCTTGGACAAGTCACTTTTTCTGTGCCTCAGTTCCCCATCTTTGAAATGGGGATAGTGATACTTAACCAACACCCCCATGAGAGAGGGATGTGAAGTGCTGCATTACTATGGTGATTGAGGGTTGTGATAAGTTGCATAGAAAAGCTGATTCATAATAGAACTTGTATGTACGTGATGGATCAGGGTCACAAGGCCCTGAAAACCACTGCTGCAGAGATAAAACTCGTAATTAGAAACTAACAAGACCTTCAGTGTCTACAGAGTTCGGGCGAACCTGCAGGACACCGGTCTAAATCTAAATCCAGAACTAGTGCTCAGAGACTAAGCTCCCAGAATATGCTTCCTGGTAGTTCCAAAGTAGATGAGACTCAGAGGTGGGCGCCATCATACAAACTGCTGTTTGGTTAACCTGGATTTCACCTAATCTTATTCCATTCCAAATCTAATGGTCAGTAGCCAAATGATCTCCAGCAAATCCTGGCCCGTTTAGAGATAACACAATAACCAACTACATTCTCAGCAACATTCTGATCATATCAAAGACCAGTTTTTGAACCAACAGGGGAGAACCTGGTGCAACAGCAGTTCCAGAGAGACCACAGCTCCAGTGAATCCCCACAGTCAAACCTTTAGCTTAGTTATTTTATATATATAGCCTCCAAAGTATTTAATGCTCCATGTACGTATCCTTCAGGGACTAGACTGGGATGACCACCACATTCATTCCATGTTCTATCTATTTTATTCAGAGAGGAGAGGGGTAGAGCTTGTGCCCGTTGTGCATCCAGTATACCTCACTTCTCTGGCTTCTCTTATATTAGTGACCACACCTCAGCTACAAACCAACTTCCTCTTCTCATCTGAATGTAGAGTATGTTAATCAGGATCAAGAGAGGTGGATGGCTCCAGGTGACATGTAGATTAGTCATTCCTGATTTTCCATGGAGAAGAGGTTAATGTCTCGAACAGGGCCAGCTCCAGGCACTAGCTCAGCAAGCAGGTGCTTGGGGCGGCCAAGGGGAAGGGGCAGCACGTCAGGCTCTTCAGCAGCAATTCAGTGGTGGGTCCCTCGCTTCCTCTTGGAGGGAAGTACCGGCTGCCGAATTGCCGCTGAAGAAGAAAGTGACGCGGAGGAGCAGGCGCCAGTCGCGATCATGGCTTTTATTTCTTTTTTTTTTTTTTTTTTTGCCACTTGGGGCAGCAAAAACCCTGGAGCCAGCCCTGGTCTGAAATTGTGGTTCCTGGTAAATGGATCTTCTTAGTGGTACTGTGGATATACAGGTTCCCTTTTAAATTCAGGTTGGGTTGGGATGGGTTGAGGGGGAGGAGGAGAAGCAAAAAAAAGGCCTTGTAGTGCTGAAATGTGTAGAATATCCGAATGCCAAGGCTGTGAGACAGGCTTATGATTCCACTGTAATGCAGATCTTGTTCCCTGTCATCCTTGTCTCTCTCTCTTGGATTTTCTTATCTTCTCTGTTTTCTCCCCACCTGTTGTTTGTTTTTGTTTTGCGGATGCCTGACTGGATCACCCACAGGAATACATTGGGGTAATTATACTGTTTGATTCTCTTTGGGGTTACAGGCCAGGGAAATGGGCTTTGGGGGAAGGTGGTTTGTCTAACTGTGTAACTGAAGTTTTCTTATCCCATACGACTTCCTGCCTACATTTGTCCTTTCTACCTTGCAAAGTCATCAGCACTTCATGCTAAGGAGATAAAGGTGGAAAGAATTTGAGTGGGGTGGGGATATCAAAATCGTGTGGGTGCACGCATGAGAACATTGTAAAGGATGCAAGTTCTGTGCCCCATATTCAGTCCTTCCAGCTGTGACTATCTGGGCCCAATGAACTGGGCCTCAGATGGAACATCACCAGGTGTATATCGGAGATCCTCACAAGGAGAGAGAGAGGGGTTTGTATTCCAAGATAGACAGAAGAACACACAGTAGTCTCTCTCTCTCTCTCAGTGTGTGTGTGTTGGAAATAAACACACAGTGGAGATCGATGAAGAGTACCATGTCCACGGTACAACAGGAAGCCATGGTTATATGCCCTATCCTTCTTTTTTCTTAAAGCAGTAGCAGATGCTATCCCAATTAGTGGGATCAATTGGCTGAGTTTTCCAAACCTTGCATTCTGCTGTTTGGACTGTTCTATGTCCAAATGGTAGAGTGGTGCAGTGAATTATCATCTTCAGCTGGGTGGCATAGATGAGCACAGCTCCAGGATCAGGTCCTGTATATTTCATTTTGGACCCCAAAATGAAAAGAAACCTGAAGATCTTCTCCAAAAAACATTTGAGTTCCTTTTCTTTGGGAAAGGTGGTTGATAACATTGTTCCCAGGGGCCACTTCAATAGCTAGTCAAAATGCTTGTGAGCCAGCCTGTGACTTTCCTAGAAGTATTCTCTGGGGACTATGTGATAATAGAGTGTCTTGCGGAAGAGACCCCCATGTTCTCACTAGGGTGACCAGATGTCCCTATTTTATATGGACAGTCCAGATTTTTGGAGCTTTTTCTTACATAGGCACCTATTACCCCCCACACTGTCCCAATTTTTCACATTTGCTATCTGGTGACCCTAGTTCTAACTGAAGACATAGCACTGTTTAGTCATGGGTGTTCGTGTTAGAGTAGTGTGACACATAATGGTTTTAGTTCCATTGGCCCTTTTAAAGGGTCGCTGTGTGTATGTGCACCCCTTGTGTTTTAGACACAAGACAACTCTGCATGAAATTACTGAGTCTTGCCAATGCCCAGGTTAAAACTATGGAGAATTCTACATACTTTTCACCAGGCACTGTAAATCCCTCTCCCTCTCTGGCAGCCCCTTTGCTTGGTCTCAGCAGGGACAGAGGGAAAAGATCCCTGACATCTCTTAACTCTCCCACATATCAAGTGAGGATCACAAGCCCGCAGACCTGGGCTTTCCACCTACACTTTGCCATCTCCTGTGGAAATCTTGTGGCTAGCTAGCTCTCCCTTCTCCCACTGATTTTTCAGGGATGGCTGTATGACGTGCCCCAGGGGCAGCTCTAGCTTTTTTGCTGCCCCAAGCACAGCAGGCAGGCTGCCTTCGGCGGCTTGCCTGTGGGAAGTCCACTGGTCCCGCCAATTCGGTGTACCCGCTGCTGAATTGCCACCGAATCCGCGGGACCAGCGGACCTCCCGCAGGCAAGCTGCCGAAGGCTCCCTGACTGCCGCCCTTGCGTGTCCTTGGAGCACTGGTGCCTGGAGCCATCGCTGCGTGTCCCCCTCCCCATTCTGCTTCAGAGAGAGGAACAAGTCAAACACTTTTTCTTTCCCATTCCTCGCAAATCCTTAGCAGGTAAATTCAGGAAATAGGTGCTTTGCCCTGTCCTCTTCCATCCTGCAGCAATAGGAATGAGAAATGATCCTCCGGTCCCACTTACGCTGTTTCACACTGCCCTTTACCTTGGTCTGGGGCTGAGACCCCCAGGGTGCACTTGGCTATTGGCATTTCAGTCCCAGAATAAAGAAAAGGGTGGTGCGCAGCAATAGGATCTGAGGACCATTTTCTACCACTGTGAGATGCCTGTCTTACTGAGCATTTGGCAAGATCTCCACCTCCCTGAAGAAGAAGGGTTAGGGGCAGGATCTGACAGTTGCCCCTGAAAAACTCCTGAGTGCCAGCAAGGTTTCCCCACTCCTCCCCCCAACAGATACCGAAAGATCAGGAGGAAGCCTGTTTGGAGATGGTGATCCAGGACCTGCCAAGCCAAAAGAAACCTGAGATAAGGCAAAATCTTCCTGGTTCCACATTTTGAGCATAACCCTAGACTCTCCAAGCTTTGTCAAAACCGCTTGTGAACTCTTGGTTTCATTAGAAAAAGCTCACACGGTCCTAGTATCATATGTCAGCTACTGACCGCTAGATGTTCCCTCCCAGTCTCTTTCACAGCATACTCCTTGTAAGGTGAGAAGAACATCTCACCAGGGAGCCCTCACACTGCTGGGCTGAGAAAATAGGCTGCAATTTGGCTTCCAGATAAAAAACAGTCTGTCTCCCAAAGGCTTTTAAAAAATTGTAGGTGAAAATTGCACAGGCCAGCAGAGTCTGATAAATGCTCCTGCGAGAGGTCTCGATGTGTTGAAACATCTCCCACAGAGTAATGGTGCCAAAGCATGAAGTGGGTTAATTCCAATGTTTGTGCAATTGCGTTAAATGTGGTGTTTGTGGGGTTGTACTGTTCTTGAGGAGTTTTAATTAGTGTTTTTCTTTGCATCTGTTTATGGTTAGGTCTGTTATTGTGCTTTCTATTGTATTAACCCTTACAAAAGGAGCCATGCAATTAGAAGTACCCTTTGTCATAAGTCTCCTTCTAGAGGTTTTCAAGTACAGCAGATGGATGCAAAATGTACTGAAAGCCTTGTATATTTTACTAATACAAAATAAGATTCTGATTGTTCTCAGATCAGAATATTGGTAGCTACCCACCTAGGTTTTTGGGTTTGGATTTTTTTTTTAAATCACAGTTTAAATCAGGGTTTTAACAACATTTCTCTTGACAAAAATCTCTTTTTTTCCTTATAACCATAGTATAAAGTTATGCTATAGACAGGGCCGGCGCTTCCATTGAGGCTTCCTAGGCAATCGCCTAGGGTGCCAGGATTTTGAGGCCGTGGCATTTTGCTGGGGGGGCAACAGGCGGCTCCGGTGGACCTGCCGCAGTCGTGCCTGTGGAGGGTCCCCTGGTCCCGCGGCTCCGGTGGAGCTGCCGCAGGCATGCCTGCAGACAGTCCACTGGTCCCGCGCAGCCCCGGCGGACCTCCCACAGGCACGGCTGCGGCAGCTCCACCAGAGCCGCAGACCAACAGACCCTCTGCAGAAAAGGCTGCGGCAGCTCCACCGGAGCCACGGGAGCGGCGCGCAGGGCAGCGAAATGGCCGTGCACCTAGGGCACAAAAAACTCTAGCCCCGGTCCTGGCTATAGATCAGTGGTCTCCAAACTTTTTTGATCGCGCACCCCTATCAGTAAAAAAATTTTGAGCAAAAAAAAACGGTGCTTGGACTCCCGCCTGATGAAGCAAAAAAAAAAAATCGCTCCTCCTGCCACACACCCCCAAAGATCCTCTGCGCACACCCCACTTTGGAGACCACTGCTATAGATTACCCATCAGACTGATTAGGGAAAGCATTCCTCAACCCAGCAAGCCACAGCTAACAGCAGGCTAGTTAATGGTGAGTGGGCCCAGGTTTTTCAGCCATGAAACAACTGAGGACATGGCCTAAGCTTATCTAGGACAGAGAGGGCTGATACTAGAGATGAATGCAGTGGAAAAATCTTTGCTAGATACCAGTAGATAGAGCACTTTGCCAACAAAGGAAATTTTCATTCTTCTATTTTGTACATTATTGTTGTTATAGCAATGTAATTTGATTACAGCAGAAGCAATTGTTTAAAAATTGGAACATTGGTGACATTTTGTTCTTCACATTTGCAAATTGCACAGAGCGGAGAAAGCGTTTGCATTAGTAAAACAAACTGAGACATGCCAGGCAGCATGAGCTTATGACATCGCAGGAATGCTGTGTGGCGTGGCGCCTTTGAAACAGATGGCCCAGCACAACGAAAGTGTGGGATCACCCGCTTTAACCTTGTTACCTCACTGTTTTTCACAATAACAAGATTTGCTACTGCAGTTGATCCTCGTTGAAGGGGGAATGCACTAAAGCTGATGTTGAGCTTAGTGCTCTGCTTGCCATCCTCTGATCCAGAGACTCCTAATTTTTCATTTGCAAATGTTTTCAGTATGTGTTTTGAACACCCACTGCTTCTGAAGGCAGGTACAGCCCCCTGGACATTAATGGATTGACACCGGCTTTCACCTAGGCTGCCTGTGGCCCTAGATTTCTCGTGTGTATGTTTTGAGAAGTAGTGAATACTGTTGAAAATCTCCAATGAGTTCCTCCCAAACTCAGGAAGTTTATTGCCTCTCTTTTTTTTTGTTTTTGGGTGTGTGTGCCTCCTACCAACTCTGTAGGACCAACAAAGGCCGGGATATCAAAACCATTAAGTCTTTGCGTGTGCTCCGGGTCTTGAGGCCCCTGAAGACCATTAAACGATTGCCCAAACTGAAGGTAATGCTTAAAATTCTCTGTCCTCGGTTCTGTTTCTCCCCAGATTCAGACAGAATCCTGGTGAGGTAACAATCAGAGTATCCTCCAACGTAGAAGAGAGATCCTTTCTCATTCCTCTCTCATTGCATTTGAATTCCAGCCTATGGAATTAGGACCAATTCCCTGGTTAGGAATAGATAGAGTAGTGCTTGCACTTTATATCAATTGCCTTTCATTCCCAAACCTCAAAGACGTCAACAAACATTAAAGATTGGTTTACAGGTCTCCTACAAACTCAAATCTTACTAATAATAGATGGCTTAAATTTCATATATGGATACTTAGTCATGTAAAGCAGGTGTGGATTCTTAAATGTCCATTTGATGTGGGACTGGAGAACCCTGTTTCAGCACCCACAATATACAGGAATCATTTAACCTGCCTCTGCAGTGAAAAATAGCCTCAACACGAGCCCCTAGATCCTGGGTGCTGACTCCAATAGGCTGATCGAACCCCCAGACCTGGATCCCTCCACCAACAAACTTTGGGAAAGCTCAGCTCTTGATATAAATGTCTGTCTTTAGATCCCACCCAGGCTGCCTGAGCTCCTTTTGCACTGAGAACTGATCCTTTATCAGCATTGCAGGAAGTTCTGATGCTTCCACAAGGCTGGCTGAAGTATCTATCACACCCCTGGCAGTTCTGACTTAATTAGGCTGGCGGAGTCCAGAATAGAGTCCAGAATCCTGCAATGGAGCTTGCATAAATTGGAGACAAAATAAAACAAAATATTCCATTGCAAGAGTAAACTCACAGGGCCTGATTTTTAAAATCAGCCTTCAGCTGCCGCAAATGATAGTGCAGAGGTCTAATTATCTGATTTGCCAGTACAGGTAGGAAAGTAGATGTCCAAAGGATTCATTCGCTCTTGCAATTATTACTACTGTTGTCATTTGTATTATCATGTTGTCTAGTACAGTCATAGACTAGGACCCTGTTGTGCTAGGTGTTGCACAAACAGAGAACAAAAAGACAATCCCAACTGCACTGGCATTTTCACATCCTGGGCTGATCTCAGGACGCATAAATGGAAACTTGAGTTTTAAAAAAACCCAGCCTTATAGTATGCTAAAAGCAGCTGAATGTTTTTAAATTAATGACTCATTTAAAAAGTGGACTCTGTTGAGAATAAGCCTTATAGAGGTTATTTTTGAAAAGCATATTTTACAAAACAGCAGCGTTCTTTTATCTGAAATCCCTGGTAAGAATGATCACGCTGAAAGAATAAACATCTAGTGCAGGTAAGCTTATGGATCTCATATCTGTCTGGGACACCTATCCACAGTTCTTTATTCCTCAGGCCTACCGGCCATACAGGGCAGTGTCTTTCGATTGTAATTAGAGATATCCAGTCTGTCTTGTTGTTGGAGGTGAGGCTAAATAAATAAGTGTTCACTAAGTAGTGCTAATTGTACTATGGTGTCTTGTATCCTGCCCTGAGACATGGTTGTGAAGAACCTTTATATGGTATAAATATCCTTTGTACCTGTTGGGGCAATGCTTTCCCGTAAATGATTTTGGGATGTTCTGGTCATTTATAAAATACTGGGACAGTGTCTGCTTCTGGCATCCTTTTCCTACCAGGAATGAGACACATCTCAGATGTCCTTTTTAGGTAGCTTTGATCCCACCATCTGACAAAATACATAGGTTCTCCATGGTGAATCATGCCCTTGGGTTTGCCTTCTCCTGCAGGCTGTCTTTGACTGTGTAGTGACTTCCCTGAAGAATGTCTTCAACATACTTATCGTCTACAAGCTCTTCATGTTCATCTTTGCAGTCATCGCTGTCCAGCTGTTCAAGGGCAAATTTTTCTACTGTACAGACAGCTCTAAGGACACAGAGAAGGATTGCATGTAGGTACACCGTGCAGCATGCATGATCCAGTCTGCTTCCCTGGCAAAGGCATCCACTCCTGCCCATGGTGTGGAGAGAAGTAGATACATGAAGGGCTAGTAGTGAAAACTCTGATCTTTCACCCCCTCAGGTGCTGGTTAATATCCAGTTTGGGTTGTGAAGTAAGTCCTTGGTCATGGTTGGAGCCACTCCTCATTTCCCACGGAATCAAAGCCACAAAGCTTTGTTTAAAGGACTAGTACAGATGTCTGGACTCCGTGAGGAATGAACTCCTTTCTCATTCTTTATGTGAAATTTTGCTGCATTTCAGAGCATGGTCCCCGCCATTCTGGGGAGAAGTCCACTGTGGGATCAGTACGGGAAGGCTTGTCTTTAAATGAACAGAGAGCTTCCCATCTCACTTAGAGACAGACTGGTCTTCTCAAGCCAGAACTGTGCTTCCTTTGCTCCAAGAACATCTCCTGCACTTTCTAGCACATTTTTCAGTTAAAAATTCCATGGGGAAAAAACTGATTCTGAATTGCTGCCCTGTTCAAAATGTTCACATTAACTCCTGTGTTGGGCTAAGAATCTGGAGGTGCTGCTGCCTGAAGAATTACATGAACTCTTCTTCTGGCACATTCTCTGTTACAAGCTCAGCCTACCAGCTGTCTCTTTTTCCTTCTCTCTTTCATTTGTCTCTCAATCTTTCCCTGACTTTTTCTCCCCACTCTTCTCCCAGTCTGTTTTCTTCTTTCCTTCTCTTTTCGATTGGTTTTTTTCTCCCCTTCTCCCTGTCTCCTTCAAGCTTTTCATCTTGTTTCTCCCCACCTCCAGGTTCCTTAATTTTCTCTCCCCATCAAGCCTTCTCCATCCTAACAAGGGGAGAAAAGTGTCCCTGCTGCCCTGCAAAGTTAAATCCTCTTCAGTCCTGGCAGTATAAAGAGGTTCTGATGTTCTCTCCTAACCTTACAGAGGCAATTACGTGGACCATGAGAAAAACAAGATGGAAGTGAAGTGTCGTGAATGGAAGCGTCATGAATTTCACTACGACAACATCATTTGGGCTTTGCTTACGCTCTTCACTGTCTCCACTGGAGAGGGGTGGCCACAGTGAGTATTGTTCTTGGACCTGTCTGCTTGCAGGTGTCTGTGGGCACAGGATTCATGAAGAAACCTCACATTCCCCTTTTGAAGAGCTGTTTAAATGGTAGGGCTAGTCACTGGGTTTTTCCAGGTGGGAAAGGGGTAGAAGGCACTGAGAGAAGAGTTGTGGGGAAGGAGATAGGTCAAGAAATTATACCAGTATGTGAGAACTCTCACCAGTTAATGGATATAGGATCCTGGTGGAACCAACTCCCTTCTTGGGAAGTGAATGCTGGGACAGTCCACTGCCCTGTGTGGACCTGAGGGGAATTTGACACCAGTCCATCTCCCAGCATAAGTCAGAGGGAAACTCTGTGAGCTAGTCCACTCACTGCGTTGGCAGAACTCGGACAGTCCCCTGCCATGTGTTGAACAAAGGGGTGCTCTAGGATACTCCTTTTTATGAGGGACATATGTTTAACTCTGGCAAAGCTCACCGTCCAGGGTAGACAATGGGAAGAGTTCTGGGACTCTTGTAATGTAGGAGAGGGGAATATCTTGTCATGAAACAGATAGCCAGCATTGTCAGAGTGTGTCCATGACTGAGCAGGTTAGGTAGAAGGCTTGCTTTATCATCATAACCAGTATGCACAGTGGGGACAGATGGAGATGAATATTAAAGGTGGTACCATTCGGTACATGATGTTCTCCTTGTCAAGTACAATGTGAAGAGGCATCCAGAATGGACCAGCCATTGACATCTACGTGACCCTTCATGCCTTTCTTTTTCCCTATCTATCCAGGGTGCTGCAGCATTCAGTGGATGTTACTGAGGAGGACAGGGGGCCCAGCCGCAGTAACCGCATGGAGATGTCCATTTTTTACGTGGTATATTTTGTGGTCTTCCCTTTCTTCTTTGTCAACATCTTTGTGGCTCTCATCATCATCACTTTCCAGGAGCAAGGAGACAAAATGATGGAGGAGTGCAGTCTGGAGAAGAACGAGGTAACACATAAAAACAGGAGAGCAGAGGGCGGGATGATTTTGTTTTGCATGTAGTGTGGCAACAGACAGCTTCAAGTATAGACCATGGAGTGGTGGAGCTGAGGGCTAAGGCATGTGATGTGAAAGCCTGGATGCAGGGCCGTCCTTAGGCATAGGCAGAATAGGCAGCCACGTAGGGCCTCACTCTGCCTGGGGGCACCACTCTGCAGGCAGCCCAGACAGTGTAGAAGCAGGGCTGCTGGGTCCTAGAGAGAGCCGAATGCAGCACAGTCTGAGGAATGGGATTGGCTGCTGGGGTCTCTGGGAAGGGGAGGGGGTAGGGGTTGGGAAAGGAGCTCACCTGTGAGTGTGACTCTTTTCCCCCGGCTGAGGTGAGGCGAGGCAGGTTCTGTGGCTCTGGAACCAGTATCCTTTGTTGTCTCCCATAACATCCATTCTTCTCCCCCCCACCCCATGGAGCACCCCCTCCTTTCTCCCTCCTCCCCAGGAGCACCCCTCTCTCTCTCCTCCCTCCCCTCCGCCAGGGCTGGGTTGGGTGAGGTGCTGGGGGGGAGGAGAGGCTGGCTGCCTGCCTGCTGAGGAATGAAAGTGAAAGTAACTCACTTCCTCAGCAGGCAGCCAGAATTGGAATGTTACACAGGGGTTGGCTGGGGTTAGCCAGATGTGTGAAAAATCAGGATAGGGGATTGGGGTACAGTGATCAGATATCCCTATTTTATAGGGACAGTCCCAATTTTGGGGTCTTTTTCTTATATAGGCTCCTTTTACCCCCCCACCCCCACCCATCCCTGTCCTGATTTTACACACTTTCTTTCTGGTCACTCTAGGTGGGGGTAATTGGTGCCTATATAAGACAAAGCCCCAAATATCGGGACTGGCCCTATAAAATCAGGACATCTGGATCTGGCCACCCTAGCTGGGGAGCGCCTCTCCCCCGGGCTGGCAGCTGCCAGCGATCCATCTCATCCGGGGGGAGCTGCACAGGGCAGGATGAGCTGCTGTGGCTCCATGGGTGCCCCGTCCCTGAGATCAGATGCTGTGCTAACTTCACCATGGTCTGTTGGGCTGGCAGCGGTGCCCATTGGCGTGTGATTGGACCTGAGGGTTTGCTGCTGCTGTTGCCACTCTGTACCCCAAGAGGTGGATTTTGGGGTCCTGCAGTTTTCCACCTATCTCCTCCTCTACTGCAGCTGTTGGACCAGCAGGCCGGGGAGTGAGCCAAGCATGAAAGCAGTACTGTGTTGCCATTTAGATTGTCATTTAAAACTTTGTTTGCCAAAAATTCTTCCTATCAATCCTGAATCCAATTTCAATATTTTTTTTAAAAAAAATCAATATCTTAGCCAAAAACAGAAAATTAAGTTGTTGACAATTATTAGTGACAGGTTTGCTTTGAGGCAGGGAGTGGGTCAGTTTTCATCAGAGAAACAAAAAATGTTGACTGACTTTCCTATAGCCTGTTACTCCTGATAAGAGCCCTCCAACAACTGTAATATGCTCATCTCCTTACTATTGTATAAAGCAGGGTTCGGCAACCTACGGCACATGTGTCAAAGGTGGCAGGTGAGCTGATTTTTGATGGTATGCAGCAGCAGGCTGAGCGGCTCAGCCCATCACTGCTCTGGGGTTCCGGCTGCTGCCCTATTGCCAGCTGGAATACCAGCCATCGGCCCCACTCAGCACCTACTGCTGGCCTGGGGACCCCCAAGGAACCCCAGGCTGGCAGTGGGCTGAGCAGGCCAGTTGAACCACTCAACCTGCTGTCAGCCTGGGGTTCCATTCACTCAGCCGGCAGCGGGCTGAGTGGGCTGGTGGCGGGCTGAGCGGGCTGGTGGCGGGCTGAGCAGGGCCGGTGGGGGGTTGAGTGGCTCAGTCTGCTGCCAGTCTGGGGTGCCAGCAGCACTCAGCCTACTGCTACTCCGGGGTTCCGGCTGCCAGCCCCTTGCCAGTCAGGAGCTCAGCCATCAGCCCCACTCTGCCTCCTGCCAGCCTGGGTGAGCAGAATCCCAGGCTGGTAGCGGGCTGAGGGGGGGGGGGGGTTGGCGTCCGGGATCCTGGCTGGCAGGAGTTGGTGGTCAGAACCCCAGACCAGCAGCGGGCTGAGCAGGGCCTGGGATCCTTGTCTAGGGTTCCAGCCACCAGCCCGCTGCCGGTTTGGGGTTTCATTTACTCAGCTGGCAGTGGCCTGAGCAGGACCAGTGGCCAAGACCTCAGATAATAACAATAGTTTATTTATATAATATAGACATAGAGAGAAACCTTCTACAAACATTAAAACGTGTTACTGGCACGAGAAACCTTAAATTACAGTGAACTTGGCACACCACTTCTGAAAGGTTGCCGACTCCTGGTATAGAGTGACCATATGTTGTACTAAGATTCACCTGCTTTTTTTTTTCCCTGTGAGTCAGAAGTTGGGCAGCCAATGTTTTACGTTTTCACAATGTTTTCTCCAACTTTCATAAAGTAAATACATAGTTAATATGAGTTTAAAAGGCCAGGGACACTTCTTTGTGAAGAATCTGTACAGCAGATCATGCCCATAGACGATCCAGAAAAGAAATTTGAGGTTGAATTTTTAATGTTGTGATGGATAAAGCAGTATCTGCTGTTGATGAAAGGTTTAATACCTTGCAAGTACACCATGAACAGTTTGGATTTTTGTATGACATAACTAAATTCAACGAAATAGGAAAACAAGAGCAACTAATGACAAAGTGCAAGAATCTAGAGAGCCTCCTGAAGCACGGTGATAGTTTTGATTTAAATGGACTTGAATTGTACGAAGAATTGAGTACACTGTCATCAATGTTGCCACATGCAAAATCGGTGATGGACATTGTACAGTTTATTCATACCCACAAACTTGTTGACATTGCCACTCGTATTCTACTGACAATTCCTGTAACAGTAGCATCAGGAGAACGGAGTTTCTCAAAACTAAAGCTCATTAAAAACTATCTCCGCTCTACAATGAGTCAGGAACGCTTGACTGGTCTTGCTATTCTTGCGATCGAACAAGACACGACTTTGTCTTTGTCATACGATGACATTATTACTGATTTTGCAACCAAAAAAGCCAGAAAGATTACTTTTAATTAAAAACAAATCTTTGTTTCAATACCTCTTCATATAAATTTCCAAGAAAATTTTGATAAATTAAAAAAAATATATTATTTGCATCATTCTGTCATATCAGAATTTTTTCTATAGTGCTGCTTCTTTAGTGCTAGTCCATCAGCATTACAGTGTGCTTAATTAAGTTAAACTGGTTTTAATAATGTGAATGTGGCAAGTTTTCCAATACTATAAGCTTATGTTTGTGTTGCTAAGAGCAGATCAGGCACAGGGGCACCAGTTTAATAATCTCGCCTAGGGCACCATAAATCCTAAGGCCGGCCCTGCCTGGATGGACTCCAGTTAAGTTCTCTTCAGCCTAGACTCCAGCTTATGCGACATCTGCCTTCCTTTTGCATTTGCTTCTGGAACGTAGGATGTTTTAATCACACCTGAGTCATTCTCACTGATTACATTTTTGTCCTGACCATCCAGCCAGCAATAGTTCACCAGGCTTCCCAGCTATTTGAAAAGGAGGCTATCGTTATAAAGGAAACCCATCTGTGGCGGTGGTGAATCACCCCTATTGGCACTCAAACAGAAGAGCTAGGGAGCCATGTTCCCTCCCCCACCTACTTCCTTGCTAGAGAGGCTTTGCCCTAGACTGGAAGAGGAAAATGATTTTCCTCATCTGCGTTTTATCCGGCATTATTGGTCCATCTAGCCCAGTATCCTGTCTCCCGACAATGACCAACGCCAGGTGCTTCAAAGGGAATAAACAAAACAGGACAACTATCAAGTGATCTATCTGACTGTCATCCAGTCAGAGGCTTAGGGACACCCAGAGCATGGGGTTGAATCCCTGACCATCTTGATTAACAGCCATTGATGTACCTATCTTCCATGAACTTACCTAGTTCTTTTTGAACCCTGGTATACTTTTGGCCTTCACAGCATCCCTGGGCAAAGAGTTCCACAGATTGACTGTGCATTGTGTGAAGAAGTACTTCCTTTTGTTTATTTTAAACCAGCTGCCTGGTTGGGTGACCTCCTGGTTCTTGTGTTATATGGAGGGGTAAATAACACTTCCCTATTCACTTTCTCCACACCAGTCATGATTTTATAGACCTCTATCATATTCCCCCTTAGTCGTCTCTTTTCCAAGTTGAACAGTCCAGTCTTTTTAATCTCTCCTCACATGAAAGCTGTTCCACCCTCTGATCATTTTTGTTGCCCTTCTCTGTACCTTTTCCAAATCTAATATATCGTTTTTGAAATGAGGCAACCAGAACTGTATGCAGTATTCAAGGTGTGGGCGTACATGTAACTGCCTGGATTTCCTGTGCTGTTACTGCCCAAATGCTCCCAAATAGTGGGTGATTTTCAGATGGTAACTTGAGGCCATTTCCTGTCCATGTGGCAATAACCATATCCTGGCCTAAAGAAATGCCAAGGTGGAAAGACACACATGTTCATTGTTCCAGGGTATGGCTATTACTGAGTTCACAAGAAGAACACTAGTCTGACTCGCCTGGAACCTCTAGTGAAGAAACAATTTTGAGACATACTTCAGCTAAGTTTGGTTTTTTATGTTCTGTCAGCTGGATAAAATAAGTTATTGGAGCCGCCAGGTTTGGTGTGATCGTGTGGTTTGTAGCGAGTGTGTGCATGTGGAGAGCAGTATAGGACACAGGGATCTGTATAGGAGACAGTTTCTGAAAACAACTGTCACATAACAGCTCAGTAACTGTACAAAGTCCCTGTGCTCTGATTGACTAAGTTTATTCCATCTGAGCCTAAACCACAGTAGTAACGTTATTAACTCATGCCGTTATTTTATGCTGAATGTGAATGGAGTGAAATTGATTAGAGTGCAGTCATGGGAAAATCCTACATTGTTTCACTACATCACAGGGTGTACATTTTGCTGCAGATTATAGTGACCTTCTGCTTCTTGGAACAGATCCGTTCCCCACGTTCAGCTTGATTAGCTCAGCTGGGTGCTGGGGAACTCTCCCCCAAGATCTCCGAATGGCAGAAGAGTTTTTGTAGGGCTGCATCTCCAGCATAATGACTGGAGTAGCCTCCATGGCCCCAGGCAACCCACCTAACTTGAGGGGAGGAAGGACCCGAGGATCCTGATAGCCGCAGATACTCTGCCCAATCTCTCCCCAGCCCATCAACACACTTCTGCATAATGATGTGCAGGAAACCCCCAGGGACTTGGGATTCACACAGCTCAGGAGGATAATATTTATTCTCTTCCATTCACCTGTAGCAGAGAACCAGTAACAGGGCATCATGGGTAGTGGGAAGAAAGACGAGAAGCTGAGTGCAAGCTAACAGACTTTGTTTTGTTTCAGAGGGCGTGCATTGACTTTGCCATTAGTGCCAAACCTCTCACGCGCTACATGCCTCAAAACCGACACACCTTCCAGTACCGTGTCTGGCATTTTGTGGTCTCCCCATCCTTTGAGTACACCATCATGGCCATGATAGCACTGAATACCGTGGTGCTGATGATGAAGGTGAGCTGACCGGGTGTACCAGAGGCCCAGGATGGCATGCCTCTGTGTAGGGAATTGGAGGGGAGGTGAAACAGACAGGGAGGGATTTAGAAGCTGTTATTTGTTTTAAGAAGATGCTGAGGTCTTGGCACCCAGGTCCCATATCATATCATGTCTGTTGGTATAGATGACTAGGAAAGCTGATGGGGTCACAGCCTCGGCTCTTACACCAATATGTTTATTATTCAAGCAAATATTTCCAGTTTGCACTTAATCCGTCGAGCACAGTGCTTGCTGTGAAACCTGAAAGGCAATTAATCTCGATGGCACACAAGGCCAGATTTTCAAAGGGTCCTCACCTCTGAAACTGCACCTTCATTTTTCACACCCACGTTAGGAATCTGACTAAATGATTTGCTTGCCCAAATGCAATTCTTCCACCTAAGGCTAATTTTTTTTGTCTTCCTTGTGCAGACACTTGTATGTTCTACACGGAGATGCCAACTTCCATCTCCTCAAATCTTGAGGAGGATGGCTAATACTCTCCTGTTTCAATACGGCCCATCTCTTGTTGCTTTCCCCATAGCCTGTAGGAGATTCTTTCAAGAGCACAAACGCACACTTGAAAGTTCAGTACACCCTTATATTGTGAACAGTGTAGGTAACAAGCAGTGATGCTGCAACAACAATTACCTTCAACAGGAGGACCTCATGAATTAGTGAGACATTGGGAATTATAATGTAATCTGGATTCTGTGATCAACACCTAAGCAGTGGTTGCCATCTGGATAACCTTTCTTCCCCTCAGCTCCATCCTCTTTCCTTAGCCTCAGCAGAAACAAAGCAGAAGGGCAGAATGAATATTACTGGATATGTAGTGGGCTTAAAAAAGGATGTGGGGCTTGTCACTAGCCAGTCAATAGTAAAACACATGGGATAAATCTCAGGATCTTGGGCAAAGTCTAATCCCACCATGGAACTAAAGATTCCTTGTAAGATCCAATTTTGGTAGCTGACTGTAGATGGTTCTGACTCTCTCTCTCTTTCTGGCAGTACTATTCCGCGCCCTACACATATGAGCTGGCTCTTAAGTACCTGAACATTGCATTTACCATGGTGTTCTCGTTGGAATGCGTCCTGAAGATCATAGCTTTTGGCTTCCTGGTAAGTGATTTGTATTAATACTTCATACCAGCTTTGGGTACTCAGTTCAACTGGCAGTGGTGGTGGACTTTGGCCTCCTAGTGTGAGTTAACGCTCTGTTCTTTTGGCATTAGTAATTGGATTTAGCTTCCTGGAATGTAACTAGTATTTAGTTCTGGCATCTTTTTGAATGATGTACCTATTCTGGGTGTTGGAGTCTTGCTTTGGATTCTTGTTAAGCACCATGACACTGGATTTCTACCAGCTTTCTTGGTCAGTCCAGAGCTTTCCAGATTCCTGAGTCAATATCTTAGAGTGAAATCTCTGGGATTTTAATTTAATCTGAGCAACTGAGAGTCACCCCCACTGCTGAACTCAAGTGGCGATGTTATTTGTTATGGACTTTTATATTTTGTGTGAATTTACTGTCGGTGACAGCTTTCAGATTGTCACCCCTTCCTACCTGGGCAATTCAGTGTCTAGACCTGTTCAGGCTTTGGCCTTTCTGCTGAGGCTGCCAACCAGGATGCCAGTTTATTACCAGTTGTGTTGGTGGCTGATATTATGTTGATGCCTGTGCACTAGGAACTGGATTGAGTCCACTAATTCCTTTCAACCAGGCCATGAAATACCCATTCATTGATAACTGTTGATCCCAGATTGGAACTGGCAATATAGTGGTGAAAGGCTTCATATTTAATTATCATTCTCTTGAGTCTCAGCCATTCACCACTAATTATCTCATTATTCAGACCAAGGAATCTGTTGTTTGTGAACATAACACTTTTTCTTGTCTTCAGCTACCCTTAGCAAAAGCTGATTCTGTTTGTTCTTTATTTCTTTTTCCTTTTGTTTCTCATCCGTTCTGCTGGATGACATCTGGTTGCTCTCCACTATGGCAGTCCAGCATATGGCACACTTACATTAAACTGTTACTGTTAGATTGCAGGATGCTCGGGGCAGTGACTTTTTTGTTGCAAGCTGATGAGGGGCCATGTACACCTGTTGCACTTGATAAATAATAATTAATAGTGAATAACCAACCTCCAAGATATGGAGACAGAATATTGAGCCAGTCAATGGACAGTTCTGTGAGTGCAAAGAGCCTTCCTCTGTCCCAGCAGCATGTGGGCTTGGGGTGCCCAGCACACCAGCAACCCTTTTCCTAATCATGGATCTGTCTGTCTAGAAGGCAGCAGGGTCTAGTGTTTAGAGTAAAGGACTGGGAATCAAAAGACCTATATTCTGTTCCTGGCTGCATGTCTCATTTCCTGGGCTCTCAATCTCACTCTGTCTCGTTTTCTCTGTCTATCAGAGGGGAACAATGATACTCGCACACCCTTTTAAAGCACTCTGATTTCCTCAAATGGAAGGTGCTATGTAAAGGCAAAGTGTTATTGGTAGGCCAGTTCCTGAAGTTCTTATTCAGGCAAAACTTCCATTGACTTCAGAAGTTATAGATAGCCATTTAGGCACCGGATTGTATTAAATATTCAGTTGCATAGATACTCCGCTGCATAGTTTAAATAGACAACTGTGTCTCTGGGCTCATCCACTTGTGATTGGGCCTTCAGTCAGGATTGCAGTAGTTTCTCTGTTCTTTTAGTCCCATTTTGACAATGCAAGAGAATTCTGTGCCTTCTTTTAGCAGTTTGGCCTATTCAACGCAAGAGTTACCTTATAGAAAATCTGCCTCACCATAGATATGTTTTGGACTACAACTCCCTCAGACACAAGACAGTATTCCAGAGGCTGGTTGCATAGAAAGAGGACAATATTGGTGGTGGTGGTGGTGGTGATGTGTGAAGACTTGGCATGTGTTTCAGCGTCGCCCGAATCTGAGATGATTGTGCTCCCCATCCACATATTTTTGGTCTCTTTGCAGAATTATTTCCGGGACACTTGGAACATCTTTGACTTCATCACTGTGATTGGCAGCATCACCGAAATCATCTTGACAGACACCAAGGTGAATATTCTGACCTTGGAAATTCATACCAGCGATTGAAGGTGGGAGGGGGGGTGCCTTGCTCCTTTCCTCTCCTTGGAGGTGGAGGATAGACATGGTGATTTTTGCCTTTTTCTGATTGTTTGATCTTCTTGCAGCTGGTGAACACCAGCAGCTTCAACATGAGCTTCCTGAAGCTGTTCCGGGCTGCTCGCCTCATCAAACTGCTCCGCCAGGGCTACACCATCCGTATCCTGCTGTGGACCTTTGTGCAGTCCTTCAAGGTAAAGGGCACATTAGTCTCCCCTGTGGGGGCAGGTGTGGTGGTGGAACAGTTACTCAACTTGTGTCATTCTTAGAATCATAGAGTTGTAAGACGGAGAGGGACCTTGAGAGGCTATCTACTCCGATCCCCTGCACTCTTGGCAGGACTAAGTATTATTCTTATGATATTTATGAGCTGTTGGGGTTCAGGAAGAACCAGAAAATTTTGGATCAGCATCCAAACTGTGGAGAGTTTATATGAACCAACCCTCTGAACTTTTTAAAATTAACCCACCTCTAATTCTAAATGCAGAAGGGAGAAGCAGGAAAAGCTTTCTTGCAAAAAATGGAGGGGAGGGGACTGCACCATTCCTGAGGGTCCTTGGAGGTCTTTTTGGATGTGCTCATTTGCATATCAGTACCCAGCATGGTTTGCCAGGTGTTCGCCAGCAGCACTGTCTGGTGTTGTGCTTTTGCATTGGCTAAATTCTTTGTCTGTATTTTGTAAATCACAATTATGTGGTATTTTAATTTCTAGTCCCTGTGTTTGTTTTGGAATTCAACAGTCAAGAAGATGTTGTACCATTCCAGCAAGGAGTGTGATTCTGGCTGGTTCTTTGCAACTAATTGCAGTAGGCCATAGGGGGCTTAGCACAGTTCACAAGCTATTGCATTTTACTAATATTCTGAAGCCTCTACCTTGCTAAACCAGACTGTTGTGTATTTCCCTTTCAGGCCCTCCCATACGTCTGTCTCTTGATCGCTATGCTTTTCTTCATATATGCAATCATTGGGATGCAGGTAAGCAAAAGCGTCCAGGTGTGCGTATGCTTCTACAAGGCTGCTTCTCTCTGGGGCAGACAGTGAAGAGTGGTCCGCTCTGTCACCCACTTTAGCATTATCCAGTCTCACATCTGCTTACTGTGTTGGAGTCTGTTGACCAGGTCAGGTGCTGAAGAGGTTTGAAGGCTTGCTCAGTAGGAGCTGCAGTGTTTAATACACCCACGGGTTGCAGTGTGTATCCCCCAGAATTCTGTGGCAATGTACATATCCAGACTACCTTCTCCAAGATTATGTCTCCGGGTCTCCAGTGATGTAGTACACCTGGATGGAATCCTTCCTGTGGACTACATCATCAGAGATCTCTCATATTATGCTCAGGTGGGCAATCCATGTGGACAGCTCAGTTTACCTCTTTCTTTCCGAGCAGAACTCTATAGTACCTAAAACCTTAGGAATGACTCGGGTCCCACTAATGTCTGGCCCAACCTGCAGAATCCAATTCACAACTAACATCCTGCCTGACAGGGTCCTTGTGAGAACCTTTGTTGATCTGATCTCACTAATCTCTGTTGCCCAACGTCCTTGTATTGGTTTGGGAAGGCCTCATGTTGCAGAAACCAGGGCTAGGGCCTGATCCTGCAGTTGAAGTCAGTGGGCATTGAGGGTACTCGGTGCTTTGCAGAACCAGGCTTTTAGGCCCCAGTCCAGCAAAGCCCGTAAGCACAGGAGGAGCCCCACTGTAGTCAGTGGAGTCATTCGTGCATTTAAAGTTAAGCAGATGATTACGTGGTTTGCCGGATTGATCTTGTGGTTTGAAGACTGTCCAAGACCCACACTCCATCTCTGGGAAGGCAGCTTTGGCTGTTAATACTCAGGGCTTCATTCTACAGTGATCGAGGCATTGTGACAACTAAAACTGCCAGATAGTCACAGCTGGGAAGCGCTTTGGGTGTGGGGGGATTGTTGCTAGGGCTGTCATTGCCACCTGCTCTGGATAGAGAATCTGGTTTCCTTTGTTTGAGTGGAAATTTATTTGTTTAGTGGGTTCTCCCCCAAAAGATTTGACTATGCTCTATTGATCTATTTTTGGCCACTTTCCCCTGCCTCTCCACCCCCATGCAGGCTTTCTCAGCCCCTCACAATTGCCATCAGATTTAATCCCCCTTGTGGTGCGATAGTATTTGATTTGTTTTAACACGTTTGTGAACAAATTCCCCAAGCAGTGGTGAGTGGGCGGTGTTTGAGCAAAATAGCTGGAGGCAGAAAATATTCTGCAATTACACATTCCCAAAACCTTTGTGGAAAAAATAGTCAGCGGTTAGTGTATTTTTAGGTATGCTGAAAGTAGAATAGATATGTGATTATACTAACACAATACTTTTCTTCTCCAAAGTACTTTCCAAACACAAACTTATTCAGCCCTACACCACCTCAAGGTTGTAGGTCACTACTATTATCCCCATTGTACAGATGGGAAACTGAGGCACAAGATAAATATCACTGTCAGAGTCAGATTTAGAATTTAGGACTTCCTGGCTCCAGTTCTGTGTTCAGACCATACCTCTTTCTCAAGAGGCATGTGCTCAAAACACACTGAAACACACACAAGATGTACCGAAAATCATATCTAGATGTCTTAGATACTTACCGGCTCCAATTGCCATAATATCTGAGCACTTCACAATCTTTCATATATTTATGTGTACCAGAAATGTCTGCACATATATTCAATAAGCCGGATTCTCTCATCATTTATTACCGATGTGTTGGCTTCATGGAGTTGCACCAACATGCTTTGAGAGAGAGGAGAATTTAACCCAAGGCGTTACTACCCTTTTACAGAGAGAACCTCTTGATAGCGTAGCGTGAAAAGCATTTGACGGCTTTCCTGATCTGCTGTTCTGAAGGAGGCAGCTGCTGACCAGATGGATTCCTCACCATCCCCGCATATGTGTGTCTGTGTTAGTGCAGTCCCTCCTTTGGTGACAGCCAGCATAACTGCTCCCTGACCTGAAGGGTGCACTCGAGCAGAAGGAGCAGCCTTTGTGATGTGTAATTCTCACTGAAATCAGACCAGCTGTTTTCTCCATGGGCAGGTGGGAGGGAACATAACCGATTCCAGTCCCTGGCTGCGCAGGTCAGTGCACTTCCTGCTTGGCAGTTCTTGTGTGTTGAGTTTTCTTTCCTTTTTGCCCTTAGGTTTTTGGGAATATCAAATTAGATGAAGAAAGCCACATTAACCGTCACAACAACTTCCGCAGCTTCCTGGCCTCCCTTATGCTCCTTTTTAGGTACACGTGCATTTTGAATCATAACGAAACATCTCGTTTTTCCCCATTTCGTCCCTACCTGAGTCAAAATGCTGAAGGCCTTCCTGGCTGCATGAGTGTCTGCCACAGCAGATCAGCTGGGGTGCCCCAGCTAGAAAAGCAGGTGGGGATCACAAGTCACCCTAGCTCCACACACACAACAATGGCATTTCAGCTTTACACTTGGAGCTGTTAGTCTCCCGGTCCTGTGTGGGCTGCTGACATTCAGGCATTGGATTTCTGACTTGTGAAACTTGCTGCTGCAGGATAGAAATAAAACAGCTGTGTCTGAGAACAGCATCTGCAGTCATGCCATCTAGGTTGGAATTCAAGGGTCCTTTCTCCTTTTGCTTTAGGGCATAAGATGATCACTAGCTGGAGTCAGGAAGCCACCTTGCCTCCCACCGTGATACAGTGCTGTACACTTTAGTTCGTTATGGGAGTTTTATGCCATCTTCAGAAGCCACTGGCATTGGTTATTGGCAGAGACCATAAGTTCTGAGGTGGCAGATTTTAATTTCCAAAGGGGGCGGTGGGGCAAATTTCCAAGCATCCTGCTCATATGTAGTAAAGTTGTGGAGCAGTGAGGAGCTCTGCTTTGAGCAGCTGTTAATGGTGGATGTGTTTTGGATGCAGGAGTGCCACGGGTGAGGCATGGCAGGAGATCATGCTGTCATGCCTGCAAGGCAAAGGCTGTGAGCCAGACACCACGGCAACGTCCGGACAGCACGAGAATGAGCACTGTGGAACGGATCTGGCTTACGTGTACTTTGTCTCCTTCATCTTCTTTTGCTCCTTCCTGGTGAGTTCACCTCCTTCCACCCCACTGATCTCTCAGTTCTCGGGAGGACTCAGCACTGTCTGCTCCCAACCCAGGGACATCCCCATCCCATCCTACCCTACCCTCCACTACTCCATGATGGGTGGGATTCACTCTGCAAAGAGACTCAGAGAGATCTCGCCTTCTGCTCTCTGCTCCAGGTTCTGTTACCTCTGGTTGCTAAAGAAGCTAGCACTTTTATACCAGGGACAGCAAGAAATGTTCAAGGAGAGTTTTATCACTGTAAGAGCCATGCCTAACTGGTTTCAGGGACAGTGGTAAGGAGGGGCTGTTCTGACCCAGAGGCCTGTCCTTTTCATCATGAATACAACTCAGCATGATTTTGCCCTGCATTTAGGATTTCAAATGATCTGCCATGTGACTGTCAGTATGGAGAGCAAGCCCACCTGCTCTGTGGGTCAAGGTGATGTACGTGATCTATATCTGCCTCCTATCCCTATTTTTTCATTTAACAGAGAAGTTGTGGTTGCAAAAGATAATGTATGCTCTCTGTGGCAGGAAACTGGGGGGAGTTACAATTGTCCCCCCACCAGCATGTGCATGCGTGCACACACACCCACACACACACATTTGAGCCTACTCATGGAAGGGGGAAGTGATCTCAATTGTTTTGTAAAAAGAGGATGCAGTCAGGAGGGTGCTTGGGAAAGGCACCATTCGGGCTTGCACTGAATCAGTTGACACTCAGCCTGTGGCTCTTGGCATCACAGCCACATGTAGCTGATCAGAGCGGGTGGTATCAGTCCATGCAGCCAATCAGAGCTCCACTTACACTGTCTGGTCTCAGCTCGCAGTTGTTTCCCAGTAATCCATTCAATGGTAAAGTAGCTCTCCAGGTCCTCAAGGCTGGGAACCACTATGCCTCCATGGAGACATGAGCTACACTGAAAAAAGGCCATTGTTGTGCCAGATAAGAATATCCAGATGGAGAGTATATAGCCATAATAACTGTAGCACCGGTTACAGTAATGCTTGTAAATTTTCCTGTACAGCAAAGCCTCTAAGCCAGAAATGCGATGGAGAGCCCCAGTTACAGCTGGCTGTCTAACTCTGCCCATCCTTCATAAGGAAGGCAAAGGTGTGGTACAGAGAAACTGTGAGTGAGAGGGACAGACAGAGAGACAAGAGGGGACATGGTATATAGGGGAGTGGAAGTAATGAAGAGTAGAGCCCTGGGCATGAAATGTGATGCTCTAGATGTAATGGTGAAGTATCGTGGTGGCGAAAGGTCATTGCCCTCGCTGTGAACGGCTGTGGGTCGGAAGGCACTATCAGAAGGCATTGGCTAGATCGCCTCGCTTCTGTGTTCTTTGTTCCCTGGCTCAGCCAAGTCACTGTTGTGAGGAGAACCCAGGTGCTGTTCAGATTCTCACTGGTTAGCTAGACACAGCCCAGGGGAGTAATGCTGATGTACTAACCCTTTCTGCCTGCCAGGCGCAGCTCTAGCTTTTTTGCTGCCCCAAGCACGGCAGGCAGGCTGCCTTTGGCGGCTTGCCTGCAGGAGGTCTGCCGGTCCCACGGATTCAGCGTACCCGCCACTGAATTGTCACCAAATCTGCGAGACCGGCGGACCTCCCACAGGCAAGCCGCCAAAGGCTGCCTGACTGCCACCTTCGCAGGGACTGGCAGGGTACCCCCCACAGCTTGCTGCCCCAGGCATGTGCTTGGAGCGCTGGTGTCTGGAGCCGTCACTGCTACCTGCTTGCCTCTTGCCCAGTGTGGTGTGGTTCCTTACTCGTGCTCTCAGCTGCCTGAACGTTAAATGCTGGTATTTAGTGGGACGTTCAGATCAGCACAATCCACAGCTGCCAAGCGTAATGAGCGCAGGTCGACATGTAACGTGTCAGGGAGGAGTCCTCTGCCTGGTTCTATTGACACACCAAAGAGAGGCTATTTCCATTGTAATACAGTGTGCACCTAGTCGGATGCAGTGTTTGAAAATATTAGTAGTGATCTGTGTGACAATTAAGCATCTGATTCTGTAGCTGCTCCATGCATGCACTTCAATAGGAGTTCTGTGCATGGGGGAGCTGCCACAAAACTACCATGCTCTTTATTTACAGATTCCTTTTTCTTCTGTCTTCTTCCAAATATTACTCTCCCATCTTCCCTCCCTTTTTTATGCTCTGTCTCTATCTCTCCATACCTTTCTCTCTATCTCTTTCCTTTTCACTTAGATGCTCAATCTGTTTGTGGCTGTCATCATGGACAATTTTGAATACCTGACTCGGGATTCCTCCATCCTGGGGCCTCATCACTTAGATGAGTTTGTCCGGATCTGGGCGGAGTATGACAGAGCTGCGTGGTATGTAGCCAACTTCCTCCTCCTTTTCCTGGCCTCTCAAAGCCCCCTTTTTTTGGGAACCCATTTGGCTGTAATACCTGGGACAGTCAGAGAAGGGAAGGGAATCAGAGCTGCAGGAACACGCAGCTGTGAGAGGAAAATACTGGCTGGTTCCTGGGAAGTCCAATGGCACAGAGCCACTTTCCTGTTTGTGGGCTGCCTTATAGCCCCCTGGCATCCTGCTCCTTTGATAACTAGCGATGGGCTGAAGTCCAAAGGTTTTGGCTGCTTCTTTTCAGAGAAGCATGATAAGTACAGTGTTATCCAAACCTTTGGATGTTCCTACTGCATCCCTCTCTGTAGCTCCTCTGGCAGCCCCCAGCTACCTCCGCACACCGCCACCTTCCAACTGTTGGCTTTGGATCTTCCTCCCTTCCTGTTTTCCTGCTGCCAATCAGATTCCCACACCCCCGAGACAATCTGCAAGCAACTGTCCATCCTCCAGCCCCCAATACTTTGTGCACCGGAGTGTGCAAAATCACCATTTGAATCAGTGTGTGAGCCCAGCAGAGAGGCTGCGAAGGTAGCTGGACTCCTGCTAATTTAGCTGCTCAGGACCTTATTCAAACATTGAGAAAGGGTTGAGATGCTTTGGATGGGAATGAGCCTGAGGACAGGGCTAGATTTAATATGGCCAATGCACTTCTCCCATCCTTGTTGAGACAGGAGAAGGCTTTTGAATCCTCTAATGATTCCTCAGGCAGCCTCTCCAGGATCCCTCTGAAAAGACAGTTCCCACTTGGGAGAGCAAGTCAGTCTAGCGCTACCACACTGGAGAAGAAGCATTGCGTGAGGGTGGTCACTGACGTGGCCATTGAGGTGGAGCTGAAAGTACTTTAGAGTGACTGCTCCAGACCCAACCCCCAGCAGTGCTCCAGGAAGGCTGCTTTCAGCCTACATGCCTGAGATCACTGGGAGCGTTCCTGGGGCAGCTTACTGAGATCTAACCCTCAGCAACACTGGGAGTGCATCAGGGCTGCTGGTCACAACATCCGCCCTTCTCAGCATTAGGAATACTGTGAATGCCCTCTCTGGGTGCAGATCCTCATTGGCACCGCGAGTGCCACAGGGCTCCATCTCCTGTCGGTGCTGGGTCAGCACTTTGGGCAGCCTCTTTGAAACCATGTACACTCGGTGCTGCATCAGCTTCAGGCACGAGATGATGTCAGCTGCAGAACTCTACTCCATTTGGAATCAATCCACCTTCACGTTTTTGCAGCCTGATTTATTGCTTACTGAGAGCTAACCCAGGCAGTGATTGTTCTTAATGTTATCTATCCTTAGCATGATCCACTTCAGCACCTTTTCCAGCCTGACTCAAGTTAGCCATCTTCCCAGGACTGCTTCTCAGCAGCAGCATCCCAGACTGTGAAAACATCACCAAGGCTGGAATAGGCAGGGCCGTCCTCTTATTAGATGCCCATGCATTGTACAGTTCTGAGACTTCAGTGTGTGTTGCTGTAGAGCAGAGAAGCTATGGTCATGCAGACCTGAGAGGTCCAAGCAGTGCAAAGCAGGCTCATTCTCTCCTCAGAAATTTAGGAAGGGTGACATCTTGATACCAGCAAGTTCTAGTGCCTTTGCACTGAGAACTGGGTGCTACGATGGGTTCTTTAGTTCAGTCAAAGAAAGAACCTGCTGTCAGGCCCTGTGGATGGCATTTTCCAAATGTGGTACAGTGCCTGCTCTCACCCAGATATTACAAAGCAAGAGATCCCATGCTGTTATGTCATGGAGTCTAGCCGGTTATTATGGGAAACACCAGGAGGAAACAAGCTGCTCTAGGCTAATTTTAAACTTGATGGCAGCTCTAATCCCCGTCGCTGAGTGGGGAAGGGTTACCAGGTGTGAGCGGGTCCTGTCACCTGAATGGGGCTGCGGATCTAAGTGTTGAGAAGGGGATAGATAGATAAATACTGTAAATGAATGTCATCAGAGGCCCCCAGCTACACTAAATAAAGAGACCCGTAAGGTTTCCATGTGTCCTGTCCAGTTGCCTGTACTCTGTTATGAATGGTTTTGCCTAGACAAGTTGGTTATCCCTGGCCAGTGATGCAAAAGTACTAGGGTATGGGAGGAAAGTGAGGCAGGACCAGAGGAAATAACAGACAAAGCAGCTTCACTCCATGGCTTTCCTAATAATGGTCAGGGAGGCTGCAGTGGTCTCTGCCTCTGAGCAGCTGTGTGGCTTTGGGCAAGTCACTTTAACTCTCCATGCCTCAGTTTCCCCATCTGTAAAATGGAGTTAAAACGTACTCATCTACTGATTTCATAGTAATATTGTGAGGATTAATTAACTGATTTCTATAATGAACTGACAATATGGGGCAAATTCTCTGCTGGTATAATTGGGTGCAGCTCCATAAAAGTGCAAAGATTCCTAGAACCCTAAACAAGTAGTTGTGTACTGATTTACAATCATGTCCTTGGATTTCAGGTCGCTCTGACCAGTCGTAGGCTTGTGATATGGCATTATTGGGGCTTGGGGTATCTGAGCGAGTGCATGTTTAGGGCAGGCCTTTCCACGGGGAATCCCCAGTTTGGATGAGAATGAGGGTGCTAACCCCTTTGGAATGGAGAAGGTGGTAGCTATGCTTATATGGTGGTGACTTTTCACAGCCTTCTCCAGTCTGGGTCTGTTGGAGCCAGAAGGAGAGAGACATGGACCTGAACTGGGTCTTTCACCCCTGGTTAAGCTCTCGTTTCCTCTTCTCCATTATCTCAGTGTCCTATTAACCCACGTGTGCTTCCTTTACAGCGGCAGGATCCCGTATAAGGATATGTACAAATTAGTACGGGTGATTTCGCCTCCTCTGGGCCTGGGAAAGAACTGCCCCTACAGGGTGGCGTGCAAGGTTTGCCTCCCAGTCCCCAGCCATAACCTGGCAACGGGACGCACCATTAACCCCTCCTTCACCCTCCTCTGCTCCACTACCACTGCGTCTCACAAGGGAACCTTCACGTTGCTTTCCTTCGAGTTTAAAGAGGTCCAACCCACCCCAGAACCAGCAGCTGTTACCTTAGGGAAGCGAGGGGAGGGGGATCCGTCTCAGAGCCCCATTGATGTGGATTTAGACAAATTTATTGCCTTCCTCCCTAAAGCAGAGAACCCTGGAGTTCCCAAAACACTTGTGCAGTGTGTGAATGTTGGCTGTGGCACAGAGAAGGCACCTTTAATTCCAAGAATCACAGAGCTATCCCAATGGGAACTTTTTCCTATGATGAATGGAAACCAAATATTGTTTACAGCTAGGGGATGAGGATGAGAAGGAATAAAAGCCAGAGGTGTGGGGATGTCACTGGAAAGAGAGAGCGCAAACTAGAAAGGAGAACGAGGCAGGGGGCTGAGGCAAAGACCCAGTTGATCAATCGCTGGAATCCTGTTCAGAGGTTCAGTCGCTGTGGTAGCTCGCAGGACACTGCAGTCTTTTACCATGGTGTACAGTGGCTACGAAGAGCTGTTACATAATGGTGACAAATGGGGACCACGGCTCTTGGTTTGCCATGATGCAAAAAGATGACAATTCAATGGAGCAGGTGACCCATTGTGACTCCAGCAGCTGGACTCAATGGCTTCTGGTTTATTCTGATCTCCCTGCCCCCCAGTCCAACACATCTGGACTGTGCCTCTCTTCCAGCAGCAATTTAAACTTGACCACAAGGCTCTTGGCCATGCTTTGCCACTGTTTGTGCTAAATTCTCTGCCTCTGGCAAGGCAAACAAAGCAGCCACGCAGCACCCCAGCCAGATCCTTTGCCGTCCCATCTTTTCAAGCTCGTTTGGGGCAGCAGTGAGCAAAATCTTCCTCCCATCTGCCTCCTCTTCCTTAGGGGGCCCAAATTTCTGCATCAGAACAGGACAACCCTCTGAGCTCCTTTTCCACATTTATTCTTTCCCAACTTGGCAGAACAGGTCAGGTGGAACAAGCAGAAGAACCAGAGATGCTCCTTTTGGGAGGAGACTCTCCTGGGAGTTGCAAAAGTGGTGCTCTGTACCACCATCATTCCCAGTCTACAGTCCCTCACTCCACCAGGGAAGGGGATTCAGAGTTTGGATGGCATGGTGTAGCCTCCACATCCACCCCCACCACCCCATCATCGTCTCAGGATACCTTCACGAGAGTGAGAGTCAATCATCTTCAGCACCTGGAATTCAACAAGCTGGATGTTCCTCAACGACCTTGGGGATAGCACAAAAGTCCCCTCAACCCATGTGGTCCAGTCCATAAGGGAAAATCCCCAGTGGCTTCACCCCTGTGCTCAAGTGGATAATGGACTTGCATGGTGAAGAGGCTGCCATGCTTTCCAACTTTCCTTCTCAAGCGGGGGATCTCAGCTTTTTCATGGTAAATGTATCCCAGCATTTCCTCAACAGTTACAGAAGCCTGCCCCACCCCACCAAGGGCTGAGCCCCAATGAAGAAAATAGACTCATCTCTGATGTGGTTGAGAATCCTCCCTCCAAAAGGCAAAAGAGAAGCAAAATGGCTAGAAAACACAAGAGAGGCCAGAAAGCATCCCAGATCCTCATCCTCCTTCACCAGCTCCTTTGTCACGCCATGGGAACTCTTGGCTTCCCAACATAGCCCTGTGCCAGAGAAGCAGAGAGGTTCTTTCCCTGCGCATGTTTGAAATCATGGGGAGTAGGCTAAAGCCAAGAGCAAATCTCTCCTGTCCAGAATTACAAGAAAAGTTGGCATGTCCCTTCATCCCTCCTTTGCAGAAGTAATTTGGAAAGAGTGGGAGATTCCTGACAAAAGGCTTGATTGGTTAGTCCTGAAATTCCACAGCGTCTGAGAAGCCAAAGACTCTATCTTCATCTTCCTTTCAGCAAATGCAACAGTGGCCTTCCTGGCAAAGGGCATGGTAATTTTTGCTGAAGGTTCTTTCTTCCCAGAATACCCTGCAGACAAGAAGATAGAAGACATGATCAGAAGGGACTTCAAAGCTTCTTCAGCTTCCCTAAGAGTCTCACTGACAACCACTCGCTTCACAAAAGCCACAGTGTCCTGGTGCAACAACCAAAAAGGCATCAACCTCCTTAGAACTATGACAAATGGAATTCACAGCTAAAGAAGTTACATTCATAGCAGATAGATTCATGGGCTTACACTTTTCAAGCCTGGGAGTCTAGCTGACAGATAGATACAGAAGAGAATTACAGTATGAATACTTTGGAGCTCCAGACTCTCCCCCTACCCATCCCTTCTTCAGTCCTCCTCCAACTTCAAGAGATGCTGAGAAGCATTGACCTATCCTGGAGGAGATCTTTCATATCCCAGAGCTAGGGACAGAACAGCCTGTCTCTCAGCATAAAAACTGCTTGGAACTCTCCCCTCAATTCTTCATAGTCAGATAAAGATCTGGGGGATTGTGGGCTATCTTAGAGCTCTAGAGCTGGACCGGTCAATGAAGATGGTGAAATTCAGGATGGAGACACTAGCTTCCACTACCTCCACGGCGTCAAGGAACCCAGCATCTTCCATCCATCTTCACCTGCAACTCCTTGGTCTTCTGGGCTTATATGTAGAAATCACTTGATGGGCTAGAGTGTCCATGAGAGAGCTTCAGCGATTCCTATTACAGGTCTGGAACCAGTGCTTAATTTGTAATGAAAGAGGGACTGCGGCTCAAGCAATTAAGTGCTGGGACACAAGCAATGTTTTGACTTTCATACTGGCACAGCAAGCCCAGAGGTGCTGGGGCTATGAACTGCCAAGCTGAGAGGTGCTGGATCTGAGCCCCGGCAAGCCCCAGCACAAATTAACCACTTCTTAGAACCATTCCCAACAAGACGTGCAAAGGAAAGGAGAGGTGCCACCCACAATTGGTGAAAACAGGAAGCACACATGATAGTACCATTCTCCCTCCACAATCGACATCCAAAAATTCTGACCACAAACACCAGCCTTTCAGGTTAAGGAGCACACTTGGGACCCATGGGACACAAGGAACGTATTTAGGATCAAAGAGAACAAAGTGATCAGTCTCTTGATGATCTCAAGAGCAGGTGAAGAAGGAGCACACTCTGATTTGTTCAGATGGGACAATGGCTGTGCCATGCATAAATCCACAAGAAAGCAGGTCTAAATACTAAAGTGATGGAGACAGGCTCCTGGGCAGATGTTGCTTGGCCTCCATCAGGATGATGAACAAAAATGGGACACTGAATACAAAAGCTGTCTGGCTAGGCCACCAGCAGACAGTCACATCAAAGTGGTCACTGAAACAACAAAGTGGTTTCCTTATTGCTCGCTACATCTGATTGGGAAAGAGGTCAGGATCCTGAATGGAATGTTTGTTACTTGACAATTTCTAGCTGAGATCCAACAAGCTGGGTTCCCCCAGGGGTACCTATTCACATTCCGTCAGAACATGAAAGCAAAGCTCTTCATCAGCAACGAAGACCAGAAATCGCTGGGAACGGAAGCTCTGATTCACTGATTAGCCAAATCTGCTTATCTGTGCCACCCACTTCCCTTCTACTATTACTAGGAAGAGAGATTAAAAGATTATTTTTAAAAGGTGGAAGTGTTGGTCATTCTTGCCACAAATTGTCCAAGATGGTTGCCATAGGTCAGCCTTAGTGGAGCAGTCACAGAGACCTCCAGTTCACCTTCCCAACAGACTGGATCTTTTATCCTGGAATCCACTCCTGCGTCACGGCCCAGACTATCTGAGCCTGACACTTTGGCTGTTGAACAGTAATTCCTAACCAAGATGGGCAGTGCAAGGCCATGTATAATCTAGTCCCCTGCAGGCTTTCTGCCCTTTCCACTTATGCAAAGCATACAAACAGGATCCTTTTAATGGTGCTAAGATGGGAAACAAGGCATGCTTGTCCTGGATTTCTTACAGGTCAACCAAGAATTGAGCCTAAGACCCTCCGCCATCACATTTTGCATCTCATTCATAAACAGTGCTATAAAAGCAGACACGTCCAGTTACAGATGCATCACCAGATGCTCAATGTCCCTTCCATCCAAACCAGCATTTAGGCCTGTCTGAGATCTGCCCTCCGTGCTACAAGCCAATTACCCACCCCATATGGGTTGATGGCCCCGGTTTCCCTGTTTTTCTTGCCATGAAGACAAGTTTTTTGGTCACGACCGTGTTGATAAGAAGGCTGTGAAATTTTTGCTTTGAGAAGACACAAAGCTTGCAGAATGTTCTGTGAGGATAACATAGCTCTCATACATCAGTCATTTATTACCAAGGTAAACTCTTCCTTCCACACCTCACAAGAAATCATTTTTCCTTCATTTTGCTGAAAGCACCGCACTTCCGGGGAGGAACAGAGTACATGCTAGCTGTGAAAAGAACTGCTAAAATTTACCCGGATGGAACCAACCCATTCAGGAAACACCATCTCCATTTGTTTACTTTTGCCCTAAATGCCTGGGCTAGAACACATCAAAATCCTCCATAGCCAGCTGGATCGAGTGCTGCATTTCTGACGTATCTACAGACGCTAATATGCCAATTCCAGGATGCGACAGAGCTCACTCATTACATTCCTTAATGGCATCCTGGATAGAAAGGTTATCAGCTGCTACAGAGATAATCTGCAAGGCTGCCCCCAGGTTATGCAGCAAGACCTGTAGAAAACATTGCAGGCTGTACCTCCAACCCTCGGTGGTAGCATCATTCAACAGGAAGCTGCTCCCAAATTAGACTAATACCAGAGAAGAAGAAATATTCTTCCTCTGTCCTCTTTATCGGTCTCTCTATACTAACGTTTCCTTATTGCTCGCTACATCTGATTGGGAAAGAGGTCAGGATCCTGAATGGAATGTTTGTTACTTGACAATTTCCTCTCTAGAACTGACCACTCTCCCAGTCAACCCTACCGGAGATACCTTCTTCAGATGCCTCTGCAATGGCTGCCTTGCCACTCCATGTGTATAGTTAATACAGTCACTGTTAAGCATTTGCATTTATCCGTTAACCATCTGGTGTTTCAATACAGACGTTGAAATGTTCATCTGGTGCAAGGACAGAAGAGAAGTGGCCAAGCCTGGGGGTCCTGTGAGACCCATCTGAACTGCCTTCAATATTTGCAGGAAGAGATGTGCAGCCCAAATGTCTCATTGTGGAAGAGGTCAGTCCCGGAAAGGAAATCCATCAGATGACAAATTTGTGATACTGTTCCTGAGCTTAACAGAACTGGACAGGTCATTGCAAGCAGAGGAGCACAAGGTGGGAATCCATCAAGGAAGCAATCCTAGTTACTGTTCCATTTGGGGAAATCCCAATGAGCTTCAATCTTGGAAGGCCAAACAGCTGCCTCTGCTGAGACTCTTTAAACTCCAACTTGGCGAAACTTGCAGTCGCATGTGAGAGAGAGCCGGGGTGGGAGCATGGCATGCCGAACTTTCCTCCTGGTTTTCTTTTCTCAGCCACTAGCATGCCTTTTGCACTGGTGCATGGTGGGAAAGTGCTCCATCCACAGGGCCAGATGGAAGCAACTGGGCATATTTCCTTTGACAAATGACTCTGGCCCACTGCCTTCTATGCAAGATGCTGCCCCCGATTGCATAGACATTACAAGATGGGGATACACGACGTTCCAGCCATGGGTTATGTGACATTTTGAAACAGTGCCTGGGACCCAGAAAGGGAAGAAACTACGGAGTCCATGGAACACTGTTGGTTCCTCTGTGTCACAGAGATATGTGCCACCACATCTCAAATAACCCATTGCTTCAGCGCCGTATATCTGATTTATGCCACTTGCACACAGCCCTGGGACTTGTGGAACAACTGTATTTTGGAGGGGTGGGCAGAGTGGGTTCAGACTAGAAAGTTACTGCCAAGACTGCAGGGAAAAGTAGAACTAGCCAGCAGCAGCAGCAGCAGAGAGCTGGAGAGGCAAGTGGTTTAAGCTGGCATTCCTGGGTCTGTGTGTAGAGTGATATAAATCCTCATCAGGACGGACACTTGTGTATGATTTGCCTTGATTAACGGGTTTCCTGTTCTTTTCCTGTTTGTCCATTTGTTTTTTCTCTCCTGTTTCTTGTATTATTATTTTGTTTGTTTGTTTTTGCTCTCTGGGAATGCCTCTTCTCCTCTCCTCTCTCTGTCTGCATCTTCCTTCCTCTCCTCTTCCCTACCCTCCCTTACTCCTCCTCCTCATTTTTCCCATCCACCCCTTCCTCCTCCATGAGCAGTGGCCGCATCCATTACACTGAGATGTATGAAATGCTGACTCTCATGTCACCACCGCTAGGCCTCGGCAAGAGATGTCCCTCCAAAGTGGCCTATAAGGTAGACCAACCCTTCCTTCCTTCCTTCCTTCTGGGCTAGTGCTGAGCAGGGAGTGGGAGGGGGAACTGTTGAATATTCAGGAAGCTCCAGCCTCGTTTGATTTAATCAGAAATCACATGCCCCATAAGGAGAGGACAGTGTCCACTCTGACAGAGCTCTGTTTTGGATATGACACACCCACCAGGACACCCAGGGATGTAGCATTCCTGTTATGGGAAAGGATGGAAATCTGGCTCAGTATAAGAATAGGAAGTAGAAGGATAACACAGCCTCTTTGCAGTTGGGCCAGTTGAACAGCCCCCAAGTGGGATTAATAGGGGTTCTTTGGAACTAGGCCTCCTCGAAGTGGTGGAGGAAACTCCAGGATGGCCCATCCTTACTTGACCCTGAATCATACTGCTCCCAGCCCCATTCACTTGGAAAGGTTGAAATGAGAAGAAGGTAGGCCATGAGGGTCCCTCGTGTAGGCCTGGGTGTGCAGTGATCACAGTGTGCCAGCCTGGCACTAGTTCCCGAGGGAGAGCTCATGCAATCTGGAAAGAGAACACTCCATGCTGAGGTTGAGCTGGTGAGAATCCCATGCCTTTGCCCACTGGGGCTTTTTACCTTGGGGCACTAGAGTGACTATCTTTAACTGACCCTTTGATTGCTCTGCTGGTGCAGTGTCCTGTGCTCCTGCCTCTGGGGAAGCACTCTAGAACCTGCTGGCCAGCTGCATGGGATGTGTGAAGTGGGAGGAAGCTGTGAATGGGTCAGGAGCTGTGCAACATTGAGCTCTGGGCAGACTGGCCCAGAAAGGTATTCAGAGTGAGATATCCTGTTGCAATATTGGAGACAAAAGTCAGAGAGAATTATGAGGGAGACTCCAAGATCAGGGGCTGAAATAATTGGTTCAAAAGCCACAGGAGGATTTCCCCAGAACTTGGCTTCCGGACTTCCCCTACTGAATGCTGACAGTGTCTGTGGTGTTCTAACTAGCAACAGCTTCTGCACCCACATATTCCTGTGTAGCTGCTCACACTCACACAAGCACTCTCACTTGATCCCGCATACACCCCTGCTAGTGTTGTGATTGGGTGAGAACCTTCGTGCCCAGGAGAACTGCTGTGCACAATGCAGCAGGAAATACTAAGGATGGGATGGATGTGGGTAGGTGCAGGAGAGGGAAATCCTGATATATACACAGAGCAAAATATACTCTCTGGAAAGTGGATCTGGCCATTTGAGTTTGTCCCACCCTGGGTGAAGGGAGCATGGCCTGACCTCTCCTGCCTTGGTCGCCTTCCTCTCTCTCCCTGGCTGCCCTCTCCCTATCTCCTCATCGGATAAGTTGGATCCTATGCATGTGTGATCATATGCCGGCAACTGTCATCTCTGAAAGACTCAAAAAGGGGGCGCCAGGATGTTGCATATTAGGCAAGCCAGCCAATCAGAATTGCCCAGGGTTTAGGGGTGTCCCCAGAGGGTGGGGCAGAAGCTGGATTTTAAAGCTGCTCTGAAGCAGGAGATGGAGCAATCCCCCAGGGCTGTCTCCCCCTCGGTAATTTCCAGAGCCGAATCCCTGAGTTTTCAGGAGTCCTTTCCGAAAGCACAGGGAACACCCACTGACTCTCTAAGCTAGGGGGTTGCTCTTGGGCTGTAGCATAGGGTCCTGGAGAGCCAAATGACACGCATAGGAAGGCAGTGAGCCGGAATACTGGGGGAGGGGGATAGAAGGAGCTGGAATGGGAGGGAGGGGCTGATCCTTGCCCTTCTTTTTTGGCTGTGCTGTTTTACATGCTCTCTTGCTTTTTCCCCTCCTGCCTGCTTGATGTGTTTTTCGATATTGTTTGTCGCCTGCTGTTTTTTCTCTGTTTTGCGCAGAGGCTAGTGCTGATGAACATGCCTGTGGCTGAGGACATGACGGTCCATTTCACCTCTACCTTGATGGCTCTGATCCGTACAGCACTGGACATCAAAATCGCTAAAGGTGAGGGTGGGGAGCAGCGGCGCAAGGATTCAGGAGGAGTCGGTGCAGACGGCGGGACGGGTGGTGGAGCTGACTTATTACATTGGCAAGGGGCAGGAGGCTGTTCATTCAGTCCTATTTGCTTCCTCTGGCAGGCTGAGTAGTATGTGGGATCATTGCTCTGGGGTCAGATGTAGGGATGGAGGAAATTGCTAGTAAGAGAGGACAAGAGAGAAATCAACCCCAGTCTGCGTCTGGCTCTGTAACCTTTCCAGTCTGAAACTATCTTCGGCTCCGGAAGGAGCTGCTTTCCTCATAAGTACTAACGCTGCCCTCTTCCATGACGGGCAGCTTTCCACTTAAAGCTGCTGTGCTCAGAAAACAGTAACGTATCTCCTGGCCATGACAGCCAGAGGGAGAGATGTAGGAGGAGAGTTCCCATCCTCCCAGCAAAAGAGAATCATAAAAACTGACCCCAAGCACCTTATGTTCTCTAGCGACTTCTTTTGCCCAAAGGACAGAAAACAGCACTCGTAGGAGCCTGTGGAACTCACATCCTGAGCTCAGCAGCCTGTGGGAACTTGGGGGAGAGGGAGTGGAGCCCTGGAGGGAGTCCCCTAGAAAGGGAAATATTTAAAAATAATCCTTATGAGGATGTGGAAATTACTTCACTCCAATACACTGCCCATTCTTAGCCCATAACAAGAGACAAGTAGAAAGTCCAGTGGACAGGCATGGTACTGGGTGTCTCGGGGCCAGCCATTTCATAGCTGTCTAGTGGCCTGTGTGAACGTGAACTGGAGTGGTGGCCTCAGCCATAGACCCAGTGGAGAAGTATCCATGTCACCAGCAAATCTGGCATGAACAGGCACCATTCTTGACAGCCTCAGCTGAGAGGCCACGGTCTGAATGGGTCTGGGGGGTGAATTAGCTTCTCATTCCAGAGGTGGCTGCACCAGGTGAGATCTGAAGCCTGTGGGTAAGGCCATATAGGGGAGCTTGCAGTGGCTCTGCCTGGCTTACCCCTGTTCTCCTGGGCTGTCAATACCTTTCACCAGCACTTAGTTTAAAGGAAGAGACAGTGGGGTAGCAGCAGGTGTGTGTGGGATGGAGGAAGGGAGATCTGCACTGGGTGAGAGGCTTTTCTATGGAGGAGATTTCCCTTCTAGTACTGTATGCCATTGAATGTTCCCATTCAGAGTTGCCACTTGTTGGTAGTGGCTCTTTCTCCCAATTATGACTGCATGGTGCCATATCATTTAAAAGCAAATCCATCTTAACCTTGAAGATGGAAAGGATTACGTTCAGCTATGTCCAGGGCATGAAGATGGACTCATAGGGTCTGTCTACGCTGCAGTTGGACACCAGCAACTGGCCCCTGCCAGCTGACTTGGGCTCGGGGTAAGGGGTTGTTTAACTGCTGTGTAGACATTTGGGTTTGGGCTGTAGCTCGAGCTCTGGGAGTCTCCCACCTGACAGGGTCCTAGAGCCCAGGCTTCAGGAATGTTTACACCACAATTAAACAGCTCCTTAGCCCGAGTCCCATGAGCCTGAGTCAACTGGCGCGGGCTGGCCATGAGTTTTTAATGGCAGCAGCAGTCAAAAAAGCTAATAGAATGTTAGGAACTATTAGAAAAGGGATAGATAATAAGACAGAAAATATAATGCCACTATATAAATCCATGGTACGCCCATACCTTGAATACTGCATCCCATCCCAAAAAAGATAACTAGAATTGGAAAAGGTACAAAAGAGGGCAACAAAAATGATAAAGGGTATGGAACAGTTTCCATGTGAAGAGAGATTAAAAAGACTGTGACAGTCCAGCTTGAAAAGGAGATGACTCAGTGGGGATATAAGAGTCTACAAAATCGTGAATGGTGTGGAGAAAATGATAAGTGTTATTTACTCCTTCATATAACACAAGAGCCAGGGGTCACCCAATGAAATTAATAGGCAGCAGGTTTAAAACAAAAGGAAGTACTCCTTCCCACAACACATAGTCAACCTATGGAACTCGTTGCCAGGGGATGTTGTGAAGACCAAAAGTATAACTGGGTTCAAAAAAGAATTAGATTGATTCATGGGGGATAGAGCTATCAATGGCTATTAGCCAAGATGGTCAGGGACACGGCCTCAAGTTCTGGGTGGCCCTAGCTTCTGATTGCGAGAAGCTAGAGTGGACAACGGGATGGATCACTCAATGACTGCCTGTTCTATTCATTCCCTCTGAAGCATCTGGCATTGGCCACTGTCAGAAGACAGGACACTGGGCTAGATGGACCATTGGTCTGACCCAGTATGGCCATTTTTATGTTCAGTGTAGACATACTGATAAGGACCTCCCTGCCTCTCTGCAACCTGTCCCATCGGTAGTCTGTGTGGACCCATTTTGTCTTTGTGTTCCAGGTGGTGCAGACTGGCAGCAGTTGGATTCGGAGCTGCAAAAGGAGATTCTGGCCATCTGGCCTCACCTGTCCCAGAAGATGCTGGACGTACTAGTGCCCCTGCCAAAAAGTGAGTCTCCTCCTTCTGCATCATTGCTGCCAACTTCTCACAATGCCAAGGTTTGGAAGGCATCTCCAGCAAGGGGAACAGAAACATGGCAATAGTAGCTCGTTGCTTAAGGAGAAGCCCAGAGGAGATTTTCTCTAACACAAGCAAAATTTCTCCTTGCTCCACCCCAATACCCTGGACCCGCTTGAAAAATAAATAGCATGAGGTGATCTTCTCAGCTCAAACCCTTTTGATCAGGAAGATCATCTGACCCATATGTGTGTGTGGGGGATTGTTTGTTCCCTCTTTCTTTTGATGCAGTTACAGCAACTGTGTGATGAGGCTGCTTATTTCCAATGTTTTATTACTGTGATTCTAAGCTGTCCACCTCCAGACTGTCCTAAATCTGGATGGATTTCCACCCACAGTACTTGGTCTTTTAATTCCATTTCTTCTAGAGCACTGAACAGAGTTTGTCTTTTAAGAGACAAAGATGGGTAATGTGAAAGTAAGATGGGTATCGTGAGATCGCAAAGGATGGGCAATAGAGTCTTCAGACCTTCCCTCCTATTGATTCTGCTAACATCAAAGTGTTCCTCTTGTGCTCGCAGCTTCTGACCTGACGGTGGGCAAAATATATGCAGCCATGATGATCATGGACTACTATAAGCAGAGCAAAGCAAAGAAGCAGAAACAGCAGCTGGAGGAACAGGTGAGTTCAACCACAGCAAGAGTTGGCTAGTGCCTTTTGGCTGTGGGGAGAGCGGAGAGCTCACAACACCTTCAGAGCGAGGCTTCTGTATCAAAGTGGCCTTTAGACAAGACACTAATCACACACAGATTCTTGACATGGCTGGCTCAGCATTGAGGCCTGGTCTACACTACGCGTTTAAACCGATTTTAGCAGCATTAAACTGATTTAACGCTGTACCCGTCCACACTATAAGGCCCTTTATATCGATATAAAGGGCTCTTTTAATCGGTTTCTGTACTCCTCCCCGACGAGAGGAGTAGCGCTAAAATCGGTATCACCGTATCGGATTAGGGTTAGTGTGGCCTCAAATCGACGGTATTGGCCTCCGGGCAGTATCCCACAGTGCACCACTGTGACCGCTCTGGACAGCAATCTCAATTCGGATGCACTGGCCAGGTAAACAGGGAAAGCCCCGCGAAATTTTGATTTTCATTTCCTGTTTGCCCAGCGTGGAGCTCTGATCAGCACGGGTGGCAATGCAGTCCCAACTCCAAAAAGAGCTCCAGCATGGACCGTACGGGAGATACTGGATCTGATCACTGTATGGGGAAACAAATCTGTTCTGTCAGAGCTCCGTTACAGAAGACAAAATGCCAAAGCGTTTGAAAAAAAAATCTACAGGCTACACAGTGCTGCGTGACAAGCGTAACGGGAAGCCAGAGACTCAAATGGACACTCATGGAGGGAGGGAGGGGGTACTGAGGACTCCAGCTATCCCACAGTCCCCAGCAGTCTCCGAAAAGTATTTGCATTCTTGGCTGAGCTCCCAATGCCTGTAGGTTCAAACACATTGTCCAGTGTGGTTCAGGGTATAGCTCGTCAATTTACTCCCTCCCCCCACCACGTGACTCTTTTCAGTGTCACCCTATGTCTACTGAATGCTGGTGGTAGACGCGATGCTGCAGCACTGAAGAGCAGTATCCGCTCTTCTCCCCTCCCTGGTGGCAGACGGTACAATATGACTGCTATCCGTCGTCACTATCAGCCCGTGCTTTATAACTGCTGAATACCCCTGGCTGGCCTCAGGGGCGCCTGGGTAAAAATAGGAATGATTCCTGGTCATTCTCAGTAGATGGGACAGAACGACTGGTAACCGTCCTCATCATAGCAACTGGGGGCTGAACTCCATCAGCCCCCTCCCTTTGCTGTGTAAAGAGAAGATTCTGTACTGCCTGGACTGTCATAGCAGCGGCATGCTGGACTCCTCTCCCCCGCACCGCTTAATGTCCTGCCTGGACTGTCATAGCACCGGGAGGCTGCCTCCCCCTCATTTTATCTCACTAACAAGTCACTGTTTCTTATTCCTGCATTCTTTATAACTTCATGACACAAGTGGAGGGGACACTGCCACGGTAGCCCAGGAAGGTTGGGGGAGGAGGGAAGCAACGAGTGGGGTTGGTGCAGGGGCACCCCCCGTGAATGGCATGTAGCTCATCATTTCTGCGGGATCTGACATGGAGCAGCTGTGCTCTCTGATACACTGGTTCTCTAGTACACTTGCCCCATATTCTAGGCAGGACTGACTCTATTTTTAGAAACCATAAAGGAGGGATTGACTCGGGGAGTCATTCCCAGTTTTGCTTTTGCACCCCTAGCCGATCTCAGCCAGGGGCACCCATGATAACAGCAGACAGCACAGAAGGACAGATAACCGTCATCTCATTGCCAAATTACACTGGCAGCAGACGGTACAGAACGACTGATAACCATCTCTGCTATCATGCAAAAGCAAATGAATGCTGCTGTGTAGCGCTGGAGTATCGCCTCTGTCCGCAGCATCCAGTACACATATGGTGACTGTAAAAAAAAAAAAGCTGAACGGGCTCCATGGTTGCCGTGCTATGGCATCTGCCAGGGCAATCCAGGGAAAAAGGGTGCAAAATGATTGTCTGCCGTTGCTTTCCCAGAGGAAGGAATGACTGACGACATTTACCCAGAACCACCCCGCGACAATGATTTTTGCCCCATCAGCCACTGGGCTCTCAACCCAGAATTCTAAGGGGCGGGGGAGACTGCGGGAACTATGGGATAGCTACGGAATAGCTACCCACAGTGCAACGCTCCGGAAATCGACGCTAGCCTCAGACCATGGACGCACACCACCGAATCAATGTGCTTAGTGTGGCCGCGTGCACTCGACTTTACACAATCTGTTTTATAAAACCAGTTTATGTAAAATCGGAATTATCCCGTAGTGTAGACGTACCCTAAGACAGTGACCATCTGAAGGTTTAAGGGATGGGTGAGTGAAGGAGACGACAGGTAAAAGAAGAGGTGGGTGATTTAAAGCAAATGTATTCATAGCAGTGTAGAGTTTATACTAGACAGATAGACAGCAGTCCAGAAGATGGATTCAGAAAGGGGGAGCATTGTCTTGCTTTTAATCTTCTGTACAAGGGATTTCTTTTTTATGCAGCAGAAATATTTTGCATTTTAAACGGACTCAGACTGTTTATTTTTTATTACAGAAAAATGCCCCTATGTTCCAGCGCATGGAGCCCTCATCTCTGCCTCCAGAGATCCTTTCTAATGCCAAAGCTTTGCCTTACCTCCAGCAGAACACCCTTTCAGGCCTGTAAGTATAGCCCTTAATACCTGTAGCATATCTGCTCTGACGTTTCTGTTCCTACAGACATTATTTTATTTCCTGAATGAATGGCACTGGAGGTGCACATACGAGTAGTAGGCAGAGCCCAAGGGAAAAGGAAATCCTGGCAGTCATCAGAAATATCCCGATCATTGTAGGACGAATGCAGAAGTATGAGCTTCTGGCATGTTTTTGTTAGTGTTAGCAAAGGACCACAAAGAGCTGCATTTCAACCTATGGACAGCATCAGCATGTATCCAGCCACATAGATGTAGAACTGTGAGAATAACTGGTTTTTTTTCGTTGGCAGTTTCAAAAAACTGGAAAAATATTTCCATTAGTGCACCAAACCTGAAATGTCTTAGACTTTTCAATGAATTGAAAAAGTTGGGAAACTTTTCAAATGTTTCATTTTGGATCTTTTAAATCAGAGCAAAGGAAATGAAGGTCTAAAGCAGAGGTTCGCAAATGGGGAAGTCACAAAATGATTACGTGCGGTTCAGCCCTCGTTAAATTAAATTAATCTCCCCCATTTTTATTTTTTAAGGTGAGGGTTATACTCAGAGACTTGCTATGTGGAAGGGATCACCAGTACAAAAAGTTTGAAAATCACTGGTCTAGAGTCACAGAAAAGGAGGAGGATGAGCCCCCCATACACCCAATATCCTCATGGCTAGAGCATTTACTGGGGATGTGATAGACTCTAGTGTGAATCACTCAGGCCTTGAACCCAGGTCTCCTGCCTCCTAGCTGAGTGCCCTACTCCCCAAGGTATAAGCGATTTTGGAGTAGGGTGCACTAAGTCTGCAGTTGTACCACTGTTGCCCTTTTGAATCTAGCCCCCAAAAATTCAAATATTGTTTGTTGATAATGACGTTCTGACATTTTCAAACTTATTTTCTTTTTTTACTTGCATCAAAATAATTTGCCGAAATCACCATGAATTTGCAAATTGTTTCAGTTGCCGCAAATTTGCATTTTTTTGGCAGACAAATTACACCAAGCTCTATGTAGACAACACTGAAAACCCAACATGGCATTAGCAGAACAACCAGCAGTACGATCAAGGAGGACTAGTGTGCATCTAGGACTGGTAAAGAGATAGTGAGTCTTTCACTTCAAGGTCCCTAGTTTAAAACTGTTAGTAGTGACTATAAGTCAAAACTATTCCGAGGCAAAGGGAAGATAGGAAGAGGCCAATATGGCTCCATCAGGAGCTCTTTAATGACCTGAAAATCGAAAAGGAATCCTACAGAAATTGGAAACATGGTCAAAATGATAAGGAGAAGTACAGAAGAACAGTACAAGCATGTAGGGACAAAATCAGAAAGGCTAAGGCACAAAATGAGTTACATATAGAAAGGACATAAATGCAATAAGAAGTTCTTTAAATACATTAGGAGCATGAGAAAGACAAAGAAAAGTGTAGGTCCTCTACTTACTGGGGAAAGAGAGCTAATAACTGATGACATGAAGAAAGCTGAGGTGCTTAATGCCTTTTGCTTCAGTCTTCACTAAAAAGGTGAATGATGTCCAGATACTCAACACAATTAATACTGACAACCAGGGGGAAAGAACGCAAGCCAAAATAGGGAAAGAGCAGGTTAAAGAATGCGTAGATAAGTTAGAGGGGTTCAAGTCAGCAGGGCCTGATGGAATTCATCTTAGGGTTCTTAAGGAACTAGCTAACCTCATGTTGGAGCCAATAGCAATTATCTTTGAGAATTCTTGGGGCGCGGGGGAGGTCCCAGAAGACTGGAGAAGGGCAAACATAGTACCTATCTTTAAAAGGTGGAACAAGGAGGACCCAGGGAGTTACAGACCAGTCAGCCTAATTTCAATACCTGGAAAGATACTGGAGAAAATTATTAAACGATCAGTTTGTAAGCACCTGGAAGATAATAGGGTTGTAAGTAATTGTCAGTATGGACTTGTCAAGTGCAATTATGTTACACCAACTTAATTTCCTCCTTTGATAGGACAACTGGCCTAGTGGATGAGGAGAAGCAGTAGACATGATATACCTTTATTTTAGTAAGGCTTTTGACACAGTTCCCACATGAAATTCTCATAAGCAAACTAAGGAAATGTGATCTAGATGAATTTACTATAAGGTGGGTGCACAACTGGTTGAAAGGCTGTACTCAAAGAGTAGTTATCAATGGCTTGCTGTTAAATTGGGAGGGTATATTTCCACAAGGGTCAGTCCGTGGTCCGGTACTGTTCAATATTTTCATTAATGACTTGGATAATGGAGTAGAGAGCATGCTTATAAAATTTGCAGATGACACCAAGCTGGAAGGCGTTGTAATCACTTTGGAGGACAGGTTAAAATTAAAAATGACCTTAACAAATTGGAGAATTGGTCTGAATTCAACAACATGAAATTCAGTAAGTTCTGCACTTAGGAAGAAAAAATCAAATACACAACTACAAAATGGGGGATCATTTTCTAGGTGGTAGTACTGCTGAAAAAGATTGTGGGGTTATAGTGGACCATGAACTAAATATGAGTCAATGTGATATAGCTGCAAAAAAAGCTAATATAATTCTGAAGTGTAACAACAGGCATGTTGTCTGTAAAACATAGTAGGTAATTGTTCAGTTCTGCTTGGCACAGGTGAGGCCCCAGCTGGGGTACTGTGTCCAGTTCTGGGAACCACAATTTAGGAAGGATATGGACAAATTGGAAGAAGTCCAGAGGAGAGCAACAAAAATGATAAAAGGTTTAGAAAACCTGACCTATGAGGAAAGGTTGAAAAATCTGGGCATGGTTAGTCTGGAGAAAAGATGACTAAGGCGGGGACCTGATAACAGTCTTCCAGTATCTTAAGAGCTGTTATAAAGAGGCTGAAGATCAATTGTTCTCCATCTTCATGGAAGGTAGGACAAGAAGTAATGGGCTTAATCTGCAGCAACAGAGATTTAGGTTAGATATTGGGGGAAACTATGTAACTCTAAGGGTAGTTAAGCTCTGAAATAGCCTTCCAAGGAAGGTTGTGGAATCCCCATCATTGGAAGTTTTTAAAAACAAGTGGGACAAACATCTGTCAGGGATGATCTAAGTTTACTTGGTCCTGCCACAGTGTAGGGGGCTAGGCTTGATGACTTCTCAAGGTCCCTTCCATCCCTAAATTTCTAGGATTCTAAGTCCTTGTTGTCTGATTGTTGTTTGGCTCATGTGAACTGAGCCTGTGGTCTCAGTCCTTCTCCCAGCTGGCAAGCACCACCATAGCAGGTAGCAACTGTTTCAGTCTCAGCAGAGAGGTCAAGGAATAAATGAGAAATGTGGCATGGAGACTGTGTTACCCTCTCATCCCTAGAGGTGGTCCCTCTGGGTCAGGGTTGAGGTCCATTGCAGCACAGTATGAGGAAGCTTGCCTGGCCTCTACTCTTGCTGTACCTTTTCTGAGAGTCAATGTGCACTTCAGTCTGGGAATCTTGTGGCTTTGGCCAACTCTAAATTCACCTGAAAAAATGTTAAGAGGAAAAGAAAAAATCAATAATGCTTGAACACGATTGACATTTCTGTTACGAGTGACATAACGCCCTGTTCTTCAGAGACAATGCAACCACCAGGCACGTGCCTGTCACATTAGTAATGCCATCCCCATAATCACAGGCATCCCTGAGGAAGCCATCACTGTACCACTGCGCCACTGTCTGCTGCAAAATAACTGGAGTACTTCACAGAGAAACAAAATATCCAATCTGGGAACAGTAAAACTCTTGTGATTGTCAGCCAAGTGTGACCACCAGGTGGAGGCTCATTTTGGAACTGTCACTGTGCTCCCACATTGCAGGTGGCACAACGGATGTCCCTTTTCAATGAAGTGCCATTTGTCAGGACAGTACTCAGGAATGCCAGGTTGAGGTTTGTATGGGAGGTGAGAAGTTGTTCATTTCAATTCACAGCGTAACCAGCAAAGGAGCGCCTCTTGCCAGGAGAACTTTGAGAATGCAGTGCTGAGTGAAATGAGGTCACCTTTTTTCTTTAAGAGGTTTAAGTCAGAGAGGCCATCAGTGATCGCAGCATGAAGATTTGTTCTCTCTCTCTGTCCTTCTGAAGTTGGCATATCTTTGCAGGAGCAGCCGAAGTGGGTACCCATCGCTGAGTCCACTCTCTCCTCAAGAGATATTCCAACTGGCTTGTATGGATTCGACACATGGGCAGTTCCAGGAGCAGCAATCTCTGGTACACCAAAGTCCTGTCTTTAATGTACTTACTTTATGGTCTCAGCACCGCTTCCCTGCTCTGTTTCCAAAAGGTAGTTCCAATTTTATTGCCCCATCCTGCTGGCGTGCCGTGGGCAGTCCCACACACATGCACACCGCTCAAAAACCTTCTTGGGTCCAGTAGTTCTCAACCTGTTTCCATTGTGGGCCACATATGCAGCCCACAACGAGTTATGTGGGCCGCATCCAGTACTACCTGAATGACCCTGAGGATGTCACATGGGCTACAGCTCTGTGCTGACTGGACCACAAGCAGCCCGCGGGCCACAGTTTGAGAACTACTGGTCCAAGGAATAATACCAACTCTCTTGCTACTTCGTCCCTCATTTAAAATCAAATCCGTCTTAACTTTGAAGATGGAAAGGATTGCATTCAGCTATGCCCAGGGCATGGAGCTTCAGATCGTGCACAGGCCTGGTTTGTAGGGAGTGTGGGGATGCAAAATGTACACACACCACATATTGACAGGTGGACCCAGATGGCCAGCTGGTGTAAATCAGCAGGACTCCATTCGAGCTATGCCAGTTCACAGCAGCTGAAAATCTGGCCCGATGTTTATCAGAGCTACGAAGGATACCATGTACCTGGTGCTGTTTAACTACATTTCTAAAAAGTCTGAGCAGCCCAGTGTTCCTCCTCTCTCTGTTTCCAGGCCCAGGACAAGAGTGCACAGGAAATACCACAGATTGGGAGGTGCTCTAAGACTTTGTGATGCTGTAGTACAATGGATTGATATTATGCAGTAAACTATCCTTTTCTTCACAGGTCAATTCCTTTTATTAAATTCTCATGTCAGTGAGTTACCCTGTGCTGAACGATGGTATCGGCTGCTTTGGGATTCGTGTTCATCTTGTTGTCAGTGCTGGTGTCCATTATCAAAACTGAACTGTTGAACTGTGTCGCACAAACGTGAACATACACATATGCCCACATTCCGGTCAGCAGCACTAGTGTCTGTGTATGTGTATATATGTACACGTGTGTGCATTGGACACCACTCTTACTCTTGTTGGACTGCAGTGTTGTATCACTGTACATTTCCAGTCTGATTTGTATGCTTCTCAGAGTTCGTAGCACTATCTCTGTGAATTCTGTATCACACACACGGCACCTCTCCATCCAACTCAGTCCTTCAGCCAAAAATGGAAACTTCCCTGTCAACCTTTCATGGAGACTGCTGGCTATGAAGGAGGGGGTCTCTGAATTCATCCCTTCTATTGTCACTTCCTAGTGACGACCTACATCTATCTCATGTCACTTCCTGGCAACCCAAAATAATAGCACTTGCTTTCATTTTTCCTCTTTGACCAAAACAAAAGAGATTTTTTAAGTTGGAAATTAGCCAGAATATACAAATGAGACATTGAGCCCTTTCTGCTTCATTTAACTTGGACATGACTGGAAAAACCTTTTAGAAAATCAAAACAGAGAAGATTCTGCAAGCTTAAAAATAGGAAATAAAAGAAAACTAAGCAATAGAAGGATAGATATTCCAGGGACCTAGAAAAATCAGTCTTGGTTTTCCTTCTCTCATTACTAAAATAAAAAAGTAGTGAAGATTGCCTAGGTGTCAGCCAGAGCAGGAACCTGTGAGCTGGGTCTCTGTAATGGAGCCTGAGACTGAAACTTCTATTAATACTGAATCCAGCCATTCTCAATGTTTGGCCAACTAAAAAACTGTGCTCTTTCTGAGATTTGAAAGAGGCGGGTTCCCCTTCTGTCAAGCGGTTCCCAGTCCAACAGGAACATAGACACTGGCAGGAGAGGAGTGGTGACCTAATCAAACAAAATCCCACGAGCTTGGCTGTGTGTTTATTTCCAGGAGCCAGAGGTTAGAGAGTTTCAAAGCGTGCAGCCCTCTAACCGTGGCAACTATCTCCCCGTGGACACTCAGGAGCGCGCTGTATCTGGGAGGGCCTCCTCCATGCCACGCCTGACTGTGGATCCCCAGGTAACACCAAGCGAAACCATAGCCGGACAAGCAGAAGTGGAAGTACATAGCTGTAGCTATCTGAAATGAAAAGAGAGCCCATATTTTTCCCTGTGAGATGTTTAGTGCTGCATTGCCAGGCCCTACTGCGGTGTGCTAGGTATCACTAGTGCTTTTCCAGCAGGTCTCTATCTGGATGGCATTAGGAAACAGTCTATCTTAGGGGATGACATGGCCCCTATTCCTACTGTACCTGGGTACCCCACAGTCTGTACCATAGTTATCCTAACAACACCCTTGGGAGGAAAAGTGATGCTATTATCCCCATTGTATAGATGATGAACTGAGGCACAGAGAGACTTGCCCAAGGTCACACAGGACGCCTGTGGTGGAGCAGGGAATGGAACCTAGGTCTCCCAAGATAGAACCCAAACTACTGGACCATCCTTCTGCTCCCCCTAGCCCACTCCCATTGTCGTTCAGCAGGACTGGTTCATGGGTGTTTCATTCAACATGCAACATTTTCAAAGTATCCCTCCCCACCTGGCAAATATTTGTATTGACAATTACCCAACCTCTGCTTTCCTTCTTCTGTCATTGTCCTGAAACACGTACACACCTGTCTGGCCCTGGGCAGTCTGTCCTGATCAGTCTGGGTCATGCTCCATCTCTTCGTTTGTCTGCCTGGTTTTTCTGTCTGTTTGTCTCGTATTCTGTTTTGACCAAGACATGAAAGCTTGGGTTGTTTTCATAACCCTTTGGCATGGAGTATCAGGACCTCACATTTCTTCAGTAGTGGGGACAGTATTAACAGGCCCTTCCATGCCAAAAGGGGTGGGATGCAATGTTCCTAGTATTCTCCTTGGGTTAAATCTACATCGCTTGTCTACGGTGGCCCTTTGGGGAGTGGGGAGATAAGGAGAACTTTTCTCTGCTGATGCTACTAAGTGAACTGGTAATTTGGCACCTGGTAATGGGTGGATGTTTGATGGCTCTTTGTTGTATCTTTCCCAAATACTGCCTGCCCAACCATCCCCAAATAGGCTGAGACAGTCCAAATGAATGCAGAAGCTGCTCTACCATCAGGCATAGAGGGGATTGACTACCTCTGGGAGGAATGACTGAACACAATATGGGGATGGGAGGCAATGTGGCACCAGCACCGAGGGACTGGAGGGATATGGAAGGAAATAGCTTTGTTTTAAAGGGAAAAATGCACAAGAAGCAAGGGGAGGCAGCAGGAAGCAAGTCAGAAAGAAGGCACAAGAAGAGAAAGGGAGAGAAATACAAGGAGATGGGATTGGGTGGGAGAGAGAAGGGAAAGAAAAGAATGGATCCAAAGATGGAGGAGGGAACAGCAGATGAGGTAAGGCAAGAAAAAATACAAGCAGGGACAACTGATGGGCGGCAAAGAACAAGAGAAGACAAGAGTGGAGAGAGGGAAGAAAACAAGGGATGGACTAAAGGAGGGGAAGGAAATGGTGAAAGGAAGAGGGAAAGCATGGAAACATGGAAACCTGAGATGAGAGAGGAGAGGGAATGGGGAGAAATAAGGTGGCAGAAAGGAAGGAGGGATGGATGAGAAATGGTGTAAGGGGGAGAGAAGGATATGGAGAGTGAATATAGTTAGAAGGATGGGTAGTTGGCTATAAGAGCAACAAGAGAGAGTGAGGGCAAATGGGGAAGAGGCAGGAGATGAAGGATAGGATGGTGGGCTGGTGAAAAGGGGACGGGCCAAGGAGAAGTACATGGAAATATGGCTGTAGTCATGCAAATACATTGAAAAGAGAGAGACATGGGAGCAAATAAACCAATAGGAGCTTTCCTTTCTCTTCCCTTTTGAATTTCCTTTGCTCTTCCTTTTTCTGTGCTGATTGACACCAGGTGAGAATCTGGCCGTAGCTTTTTAATTCAGTGATAGATGCTGGAGCAGCTCTGGGGCCTTTGCTGTTAAATTTCCTGCACTCCCTTCTGGAAAGTATCTGAGCAGGAGAGACTGTACTAGTCTTTCTCTGATATTAGATGCCTTGACTTCAGAGTGGTCCTTCTGCCTCCCCCTGCCGCTGCTGCTGGCTTCCATTAATCATCCCATGGGGTGCATTTCCAGGTGGTTACAGACACAAGCTCTATGAGACGATCATTCTCCACCATCCGGGACAAGCGTCCTAACAGCTCCTGGCTGGATGAGTTCTCCATGGAGCGAAGCAGTGAAAACACGTACAAGTCACGCCGGCGCAGTTACCACTCCTCGCTGCAGCTGTCTGCTCGCCGCCTGAATGCAGACTCAGGTGAGGGGGGTTCTTTCCCAGAGTACAAGAATCTTCTTTGGGTGAGTAATTCACTACTTTCTGCAGTCCGAGCGTCAGTATTACTGTTGGGTATGGCAGAGACGTGGGGCATGCTGCCCAAAGACAATAGTAAAGAATCAAGAACTAGAAGTCCAGTCCAATCCAACTTGATCATCATGCATTGCTCTTCCATGCAAGACGTGCCCCAGGACAATATACAGGATTAAATTATACATTCGGAGAGTGCCACAAGGAGCAAGGAGGGGAGGGAGCTGCTAAGAAATATGGACAAGGGAGACATATATTTTATGAAATCTGAAAACAGATGGAGAGTCCATGAGCCAGAGAGATGCAGGTGCTGTAAAGAGGAAGGCTACCTTGTACCAGGTGTGGAGATGACAGAAAAGCGGCGGGGGCTGGACAAGCAGAGGGGGCAGCGGGCAGACCAGGGAAGAATAGTGTTCTATAAGAGTTGCACCCGCAGCCCAAGAGTTGCCAAAACGAGGTTCCAGAACAGCTGCAGCAGGACAGTTGGTGTCACATGTTTGGGTCTTGGCCTGGGGTCCCTCCCACTGTGGTCCAGCATTCCTCCAGCTGGGGTGAGCCACAGAACATCTCAGATTCAAGTCCCTGTGATTGGGCTACCAACCAGGCCCTTGCTCCAGTGTCCATCTGGCTCAGCTCTACTCAGTGTGGGCTGTTCTTCCTCTAACCCTGAAGGAGGCCACCCCCATCTTGGTCTCCTGTTGCTCCTTCACACTGTCAGCAGCATGTACAGGAGTTGTGCTGAGCCACCAGCCCTCTTCTACAGCAGCAGTGCTGTCCATCCTCTGTCCCAGGCAGCATCAGGATTGGCAGTAGTACAAGTTTGCCATCCCTGCCTTACATGAGTGGCTGCAGATCCTCAATTCTGCATCCCACTATAGGTGCAAAGGATTCACTGCAGCACCAGATGAGTTTGGTGCCACTGGCTTTCTGATTGGCAAGTGCTGTTTAGGTGAAGGAGAAGAGGGGGCTATGCAGGGATGGGCCAAAACAAAATGGCAAAATCATTTGGTGTATGTCCATGAGCTTCCCCAAGAAGGGGTGAGAAGTAGAGAGAAATCAGGTCTGTAAGCTAAGCTGGAGTCAGTCCATAGAAGACTTGAGAAACCAGGTGTGAACTGGATCCTGACGTGACTGGGGAGTCACTGGAACTGTATGGAGACAGGGCTGCAGCATTCTGCACCTCCTGGAGTCTGGTGAGATGGGGCTCGGCAGAGTCATGGAGAAGAGAGTTGCCATGTCTCAGGCATGGATGAGAATTTCAGCTGAAAGTCAGGCAGTAGTTTGCATTGGCATCATTGCGGAGCTGGTGATGGGCAGGTTTATAGGCATGGGAGATGTGGGAGGAGAAGGAAAGTTCAGATGCTAAGATTACAGGCAGTGGAGGCAAATGGGAGGTCTGTGCCAAGAAGGCGGGAGGTAGAGCTGTGTTTGAGAATGGCCAGGCGTTCCCCTGAAAGAAGCTGCAACAGAGTTTTGGGGTATACTTGGTTCGGACAGGTCAAAGGTATGTGGGGTGGGGCTCACCAAATGCACTGCCAGGTCCATCCGGCTGAGAGTGGTGTTTTAGGGAAGCATAAAGGTGGAGATAAGTTGACTGAGAAGGAGAAGTCACAGAATAGCAGCAGGCTGAGAATTGAGCCTTCTGTGGCTCAGTCAAGGTGGTGTCTTGACACAGGAGGAGTCACCACCAGAGACAGAGAGGAAAGAGCCCTATAAAACGAGAGCAGAGCCATTGTAGGAGGGAGCTGTACAGTTCACAACGTGCCGCAGGAGGAGACAGTGGTCCATGGTGTCAGAGGATGCACTGAGGCTCTGGAGAAGGAGGAAGGAGAAAGACTTTGTCAGCCCCAAGGAAAGAGGTCATTAACTATCCAGAGGGGAGCAATTTCCATGCTATGACTAGAGCCATTGCAAACTGAAGTTAATCACAACGGCTGTCACAACCACTTTGCTCAGGGGGAAGAGGAGGGTGTAAGAAGATATGAGGCAGTAGAGATACACTCCTCCTTTGGTGAGGCAGAGGGAGCTCTTACAGGATCCTAGGCATGAGGACTGCCCCTCACCTGCCTGGCCTAGAGGAAGTGTTGGGTTAGCAGGATGGAGAGAGTATGAGAGAGCGAGAGCTCTGGACATTAGAGTTAAGATGACAGCACCCACCTAGCCTGGTTGTGATCTCTGGACCCCACTTTGAACAAATTGCAGCAGCTGTCCCACTGGGGAGCCTTACAGTCTTGCTTTGTCCACCCCAGGCCACAGGTCCGAGACACATCGCTCGGGCGGAAGAGAACGAGGACGATCCAAAGAACGCAAGCACCTGCTATCCCCAGACATCTCCCGCTGCAACTCAGAGGAGAGGAGTCCGCAGGCAGATGGCGAGTCTCCTGTCAGACGCCAGTCCAGGTCACCCAGCGAGGGCAGATCACAGACGCCAAACAGGCAGGTAGGGATGAAACCAGCAGCCCAAACACCATTGTTCCAGGCAGAGATCCTGGGGCAAGAAAGGAGGCAAGCAACCATTCTCCCCAGAAATCTGCAAAACCACGGAGATCCCTGCACTCCTATCTCTGGGGTTAGGCAGCCACTGGTCAATTATTCTGTATATTACGGTAGCACTGAAAAGTCCTACCTGCCACTGGAGCCCCATTTTGCTAGGTGCTGTGCAAACACATAGCGAGAGACAGATTCTGCCTCCAAGAGCTTCCAAGCTAATTAGACAGGACAGACAATGGGTGGGAGGGGAAACATGGGCACAGACAGGTGACGTGACCTAGAGTCCCCATTCAGGGCTCTATCCACTAGACCGCACTGGGTGTTATTGTGTTATCCTAGTGCAAGCTGTGTGGTTTGCCATTGTGAAATCACAGAGACTCTTCTGTAAATCTAGCAGGGACCTGGTGGTGGGGATGTCAATAGTACCAGGTGATGCCAAGTGCTATCAGTGAGAAAGCTCATTGCAGTGCTACCAGTAGGTGAGGAACAGTCACCATCCCTCCGTGTAGCTCTTTGCCAGACAAGCCCCAGCCACATTCAACCCATCCCTGTTTAAGTCTAAGGGTTTTTGCCTTTTCTTCGATATCATCACCACCACTACCACCAAGACACAGGCCCAGCTTCTCCATGGCTTTGCCCCTTGTCCAGTCATTTACACCCATGATACGTGGGGGTGAAATGGTACCATTCTTCTTGGTAGTATTTAACAGCCCTTTTGCACTAGTGCAAACAGCTGCCTAAGCAGCACGGCAGGGGAGAATCAGACCTGTTCATGTGAACAATTTCTTTGTCAGTGTGTTTGAGAACGCCATTAATTACCACTGACACCTTGTGGGGTTGCAGACGTCCGTCCCTGGCCTTGCCAGTGCACTTTTGTGATGCAACAAGTGTAGGACTGTGAATGCACAAATGAATGATTGTGAGGCCCAATGCACGCCATTGTGAGATCACTGAAGGAAAGTGGGAGCAGCTGAGACAGTTTCCATCTCTGTTTACTCTGTTCTGATCTCCTGAGGCCTTGTCTTCACTAGAAGCTGGTCTACACTGAAGAGCTACATCAGCATAACTATTTCTCTAAGGGGTGTGAAAAATTCTCATCCCTCAAAGATATAGTCAAGCCCACCCAACCCCTGGTGTAGACAGCGCTAGGTCGACAGAAGAATTCTTCCGTCAGCCTAGCTACTGCCTCTCAGGGAGGTGGATTAGCTACACCGATGGGAGAACCCCTCCCGTCTCTGTAGTGATTGGCTACACTGAAGCACTACAGCGATGCAGCTGCAGTGGTGTGATGTAGATGTAGCCAGTGTGTTCTTAACTCGAGTTAGCTATGGGTGTGTCTACTCTACAGGGGCACTGCTGTGGCACTGCTACTGTAGGGTAGATGCTTCCCTACATCACCAGAATTCTTCCGTCGACCTAGCGGTGTCTACAGTGGGTTCAGGTTGATCTAACTCCATTGCATAAGGAGTGACATTTTTCATAGCCCTGAGCAATATAGCAAGGAATTTTAGGTGTAGCCCAGGTGTAACTCAAGGTAAAATCCTCGTGAAGACAAAGCAGATTGGAGTATTCACAGAAGTTTGCAGGTTGAGTTCAAGACCAGGCTTCCCCGTGGCTAACTGGAGTTAAGAAGAAAACCTCATCTCCTAGGGAAGACGCACCCATGGAGAGATTGCTTTTCATCAGGGGCTTCTGAAGGGGCAGGATGCAGCTTCTGACCAAACCGTCCCATCTCAGCTGTACTGTACACGTGTTTGTCTCCTATTTTGCAGGGCACGGGCTCCCTGAGTGAAAGCTCCATCCCCTCTATATCTGACACCAGCACCCCAAGACGAGGTCGCCGGCAACTCCCTCCGGTCCCCCCGAAGCCACGGCCGCTCCTCTCCTATGCCTCCATGATGCGGCACCCTGGTGACACATCCCCACAACCCGATGAGAGCGAGGTGGGATCCCCTCTGTTCTCCCAGGCGCTGGAGACGAATGACACCTGCCTGACCGAGTCTTCCAGCTCTCCGCAGGGAAAGCAGAGCCGGCACTCCACCCCCCAGCGGTACATCTCGGAGCCATACCTGGCCCTGCATGATGACTCCCATGCTTCAGACTGCGGTGAGGAGGAGACACTCACCTTTGAGGCTGCTGTTGCCACCAGCCTTGGCCGCTCCAACACCATCGGGTCAGCCCCTCCCTTGCGGCACGGCTGGCAGATGCCCAATGGGCACTACAGGAGAAGGAGAAGAGGAGCAGCGCAGGGGGTGATGTGTGGGGCTAGCATCGACGTGCTAAGTGATACGGAAGAAGATGACAAGTGCTAGAGGCCGCTCCCTCCCTCTGTTGCATGCTCTTCGCCACCCGTGGGAATGAAATGAACCCAAAATCAAATGCAGGAGAAATAAAATCTTTGTGCAAAAAAACTTTGAACCCGCTGACCCCTCCTCACATTTTTTCTGTACAAAGAAGCATTTGATTCGCTTGCACACCTCTGGTCCAGTAAGGCTCATGCACCAGTGGGATGAGTGTGGAAACCATGGAAATGCCCCTCCCGAGCAAAACAGGACTTTATGCCTATGGGAAACCAAAGGGTGGATCCGCTGCCAAGCAAAACTCAGCAGAAAGCAGCCAGGACCATGAGATTTATTTGTATTTGCCTTGGTCCCTTGAAGCTTGACAAAAGATCCCAGCAGGCAGCTTTGGGCATGTTTCATTTTTCCTTTGGGAAGTCGGAGTGGGAGGATTGAGACAGATGTGGTGCCCTTCCAGAGAAACGGACACCATCACTGGGGTTCTCTTGTGCTGCCCGTGGCTTTTGGTTTGCTTCCCAGATGCATTAGCGACAAAACTACCAGGAGGAAGGTGGGGTGGGGGCGGGCAGCGGTCCCGGGGCCCAGCAGACAGCCAGCCGCTGCTGTGCATGGTGGGAGGGGATGGGTTCAGGTGAAACCAAAACAAAACGGCTTGTACCATGGGGAGATTTTGGGAGGAGGGGCTGGGGGCAATGCTGCTGAACGTAACCACCTTGCTCGTACATATATTATTTATATACTGAGAACTATAGGTGTGTGTGTGTATATACGGTATGTGTGTGTATATATATTTATATGCTGTATATATAAAGATATACACATGCAGGTATTTGTTTTAGTCAGCTGGGGCACAGTATCTCCAGGGCCACCTTTCTCCCGCAGGACCTCTAGCCAGCAGACGAACACTTTCTGTTGACTTACAGTATGGTATTTTTCCTACCCTGCATCTCGTTCAGTTGGACAAACGAGGCTGGGTCAGGCCCCTCTTTCCCCCTGCCTGGAATGTGGCAGACCTGTTGTTTGAAATGCAAAATACAGTTGTAGGTGGATTTAAAACAAAAGGAAACGCCTCCCAGGAGATATTAACATGAGTGGCGGTTTTATTGTTGGGCTGTGATTTTTACATGTGGTTGAGCACCAGCTAGACTGAGGGTCTGAGTGTGTGCCAAAGAAGTTACCACTTCACGGTTTACACTTGGACACCTATCTGAGTTCCTTGCTGGGCTATGGGACTATGAAAATCTAGAGAAAGGAGTGGGAATATCTCTTTACACCAATACCTCCCCACTTCCTCTCATGTGTGCGGCTGGCCTGGCACCATACTCTCTTCCTTGCGGTTCAGGTGCCTCTGCATTTCACTGATGCATGGACAGAGTATGCACTAGCGGTCTGATCAAAGCTTTCTAAAGTCAGTGGAAGTGTTCCCACAAATATCAGTGGGCTTTGGATCAGGTTCTGATTGATGCCTCTTTGTTCTGACTGAGTGTGAAAGTGTTGTGTACTGGCAGACTGCTTTGGCAAACATGAGCAGGTTCTTCCCTAACGAGTCACCCTAGTGCCAGTTGAGCAGGGCTAGGTGATGCAGATAAGTACATAAATCTCTGCCCAGCCCAGTCCTAACCCAAGAGACCCAGAGGAAATGCATCCACCCTCTCAAACAATGAAACTGAAGGAGTGAGCACAGTACTTTTCAAAACCAGACTAATTGGTGTAGAGAGGGGGTGGAAGGTGCAGATGGAAAGCATGGCCATTGGGGTTGAGCCCTTCTCCCCTCCCCATTCCCCAAGCAGCTCCATCGCTGCATGGAGGGACACTTAGGCATATTAGCCTTTCAAGATCTCCTGCAGAGGCAATGCTACAGACTGAATCCAGTCCCTGCGTCCCTACTGGGAAAAATGAGGGAAGCATCCTTTATTTCCCAAGTTCAGGTGCAGGACCTGGATGTGGATTGCATCACCACAGCCATTAGAACCTCTCCTGGGCTTGGCAAGCTCCTGACCTGGAATGGAGGAGAGTTTTGATCTGACTGAGGAGACCAGGGTTGAGATTTTCAAAGCCGACTGGAGGATTTAGCTTCTCATCTGTTCTCAATTTGCCATGAGCTGTGAGACCCCAGTCAGTTTCCAAAATCTTAACCTTCCTGCCTCGTGGCCTGCTGCCTACTCTTCCACTGGCAAATTACGGGCACTCTGGAGCAGTTCTAGGCAGAATGTTCTCCCCCAGGTCACAAACAGATTGGCACCATCATTGTGCCTTCAATCTCATATGGATTGAAGAAGGTTTCTTTGAGAAGCTTTAAAATATACATATGAAGTACCTAATGGGACAGTGTCATGCAAGCGGGGTTTTATTAGCATTGTCTTGAGAAGGTTACATTACTCAGGGGTTAATTGTCAGCTCAACCCAAACCAAGGGCCTCTTCAACTTTTCCATTACACCATCGTGCATTATGCCATGCAGTGTACAGAAAAAATCCATTTGGAGCAAGTTTTAGACAGGTATATTAGGACTGTTTATTGTATCCCTTCACCTGTTAGCCAGGTGCAACAGGACTTAAAATGAGCTTTATTAACCATAAAAATGTCATGGCTGCAAGACCCAGTATCTCATCACCTTCCAGAGCTAGGAGAAGCATGCTGTGTATCTTGCTGAGAATCTCCCCTCTCCAATGGGTTAAGGAGCCATGGGGGTTAGGCACCCACATCACATTGGAAGGTCAGTGAACGTTGGGCACCTAACTCCCATTTGAGTCTTTAAAAATCTGCCCTTAAAGTTCCCATTTCTAGCACTTCAGCATTACGTAGTATTTGGCCATCGAGCTGTCCCTGCATCAGGAATGATTATCACCCGTCAAGGGGCCTCTGCCCAGTCTAATTATGATAGGGAGAAATTCCACATTTGGGGGCAAGAAGAAACAATTCTGTGGCAGATTGATTTGGGGAGCTGCTCAGGGTTTTCAGCTGTTAGAAGTCATCCTGGTGTGAGGATGGATTAGTGGACAGAGTGCAAGCAAGGGGAATGAAGGAGCAAGATCAGTGTATTTTATTGCATGGTTATGCCATTTTTCTCCCATGGCTCTGCCACCTATCCCATAGCTCTGCAATTCTGCACGTGCATAGCATCTCAGTCTGTGGGAGGAGGACAAGGGAGCGCGTTTATTCTATATGACATGGCTTTCATGTAAACAGGACTTATTTTCCCTCAGAAGGTGTGTTTCTAGGCACGTGCTCTGTCTTCTGTCTTTCAGTGATAATCTTCAAGGGAAACACATAAGTAATCAGCCATGTGTGCTGTCCCCAATGTGCAGTACCCAGCACAAGTCCTTCAGAGGACCCAAAGAACTGATTTAGCAAATCAACAATTTCTTCTCCCTTTCAGTGGCCTTTATGCAGAAATTGAGGTAGGAGGCTGATTTTCACTTTCGGTTTTAGGCTGTTCAGGCCTTGGTTCAGCAATCCATCCCTCTCCAGCAAAGCATGCTTAACTACGCTGAATTAGGATGGATTTAAGCATATGCTTAGATGCTATACTGAACTGGGACTCGAATGCACTAAGGATATGCGAGTGCAGACCAAAAGCTTACCCGGCAGGCAGGACTGGATTGGAATGGATTCGTCTGCAGTTAGTTTGTGGCTGGCCTGGTCTGCTTGAAAATTGAAATTTTCCTTTCCTAAAGTCCAGCTATGCCACAAAATAAATCCAGTCTGAGAGGGGAGGGCTGGCCGCCCACGCTTCCAGTGTTCCCAGGATGACTTGGCCCCTCCCGTCCACATACACGTGCAAATGGAAGGGAACAAACAAGCAATAAGCAGCTGGCAATATAATGGTGTGGGTATTATTATATAGCAACTTTTGTTTTAAGGTACCTGTACAGATAAATGGGCTAAAATCCTGCTCCTGCTGAGAGTGGTGAGGTGGAGAGTGCAAGCGGATTCAGCATAAGGGAGGCTGGTAGACTCCGGGATTGTCCGGCTGTAGGAAGAGGGTTGAGCAGAGTATGGGTGAGTAAGCCTGCCTGCTGTACTGCAGTGCAGCATATACAGGACGAGTGTGCTTATCTGTAGAGTTCAGGAAGTTGAGTCATCTGGGACAACTTCCTAATACAGGAATACAGCGTATGGCTAAATTCCAGCTCCAGCTGTAACTTCTCTGTAATTCTGTTCTGCCAACCTGAATTCCCCCTGTGGTTTTAAATGTGTGTTCTCTGCTGTGCTCACTGTAGCAGAGGGTAGGGTAGCTGTAGTATAGGATAGCTGTTTTGTTTCCACCCCAGAGGTGGTTGCATTTCAGTAGGGCGAGGAGTGATCTTTGTACAAGTCAGTGGGAGTTTTGCCATTCATTTCAGCAGGACTAGACTTTGGCTTGGGGGCTGTATAAATGTTTTGGGACCGAAGATGCTATGTAATTCTAATACTCAATGTACTATATTACTCGGGCCAGTTGTGATGGCTGAATTGTGCATCTACAGTTACGTTGGTGTGCCTTGTCAGACTAGGAGGGGATGCTATGCTCTGAAGGCACATGTTTGGGGTGGTTTAACTGGGAAGTGTGAGCACGTGGCCCTTAGCTTCTTGCAATCATGCCCTTGTTTCTGTCAGAGGGTTATTGTGTTTTAGTTTGTCCATGTTGTGCAGCAGCCTCAGCCACCCAAATCCTAACTCTAGACAAGTGACATTTAATTCTGCACCACCCACTGGATAAACTACAGCTCGGTCCTTAGAAATCCCGTTGGCATTCGCTGACCTGAAACTGGAAGTGAAGATCAGCCTCCCACATCATTTTCTGAGTTTCTGAAAAAATGTTTCAAAGAAAAATGTCAACCAGCTCTAAGAACTACCCAGTTCTCGAGGGGAGAGATTGGGGAAAAGATCTGTATTCTAGGTGCCAAATGCTTTCACTGCCTATCTGTGCCCTTGTGCCTCACTCCAAGGAATGACTGTCCCTCTCTCCTGTGTGCCAAATCCTCTTGCCACCCCCAAACGCCCCCAACAAGCTACCCAGTTCCTCCCTGGCCGTCCTAACCTTCTCTTAGCTATCTGACCCTCTCACTGTCCCTAAACAAGTGGTGAATCCATCCCTGCACAGCTCTTTCAGCTGGTTAATTCACACAAAGCATCCCTAAAAGTGACCTAGACCCCCTCTTCCGGCAGCTTAACTTCTCTCAGCAAGCAAGCCCGCTCTCCTGTCAGCTCCCATGCTGTCCGGTTGCTAGGTCTCATCCTGCTGGATTGTAATGAGGGTTAACCCAAGGTCCAAATGACTGCCCAGTAATTCACTGCCATCTGAAACCTCTTTGCAGGATCTCTCTACCTCATTATGCTTGATCTCGTTAGCCCACCTGCCAAACCATACAGAAATGTAGCAGTTTCATTTATTGTGTTGCTTGGTTTTAATTTGTCAGGCACCAGATGATAGGGGGATGGGGCATTTAAAAACATACAAACAATGATTAAAGGGCTGGGCTGTCATTGCCAGGGCTAGGCATGTGGCTCTGACTTTCAGTGTTTTTGCGGGGTGGGGCATTTTGTGTTTTGAGCAGAGGGCCCTCTTAGGGGCTTTAGACTCAGGTTGGTAGAGAAGGGCCTGAGTTGCTGCGCTGGGCTGTGTGAATTCAGCTCAGAGAGTTGGGGCTGTCTGGGTCTGGGGGTTTGGCTCAGGCTCATCTCCGATATGGAGCTTTCACTTGCCGATCTGTTTGCCATTATAAAGAGCTTTTGGTGGCTTCTCGACAGTATGAAGAGCATCTCTCCTGCAATTTGCAGTACATGTTATTGCCCAGGAAGCTCACAAGAGCATTTTCGAACACCAGGGAGAGGCAGGCAGCAGAGACCTTGGAAACATATCTGCTGGACCAGCTGTCAGCCAGGAGAATGCAGCACAGGCCCCATTGCGTATGGATCCAGGCCCATGGATTTCCTTTCACTTTTTTAAGTCCTTCATTTAGCCAAAATGTAAAGACTCGTGCAGGGGATTTCCTGACTCAAATCTTTCCATGTAAAGTGGATCTGGAGAACGTACAGCTGTCTGCCAACAGCAGCCACTGTCTCTGCAGCTCTGAGCCAGTAACTACCTGAGCCCCTGCCACTTTGGGGCAACACACAACAGCCCCAAGGAGACTTGAACAAAGACCCTTGTGGTCCACGGGCAGTGCCAGATGATCCTCCACCTGGCTGCTGGACTTTTCTTGGCTAGATGTCGCTCCCCCTGTGCATCACAGCTCCTTGGAGCTTGATGCCTCTCAAGTTAGGTGAAGTGCAGTGAGTCCCAGGTAGGGTTGCCACGTGTCCGGTTTTTTATTGGAACGCCCAGTCAAAAAGGGACCCTGGCGGCTCCAGTCAGCACTGCTGACCAGACTGTTAAAAGACCAGTTGGTGTGGGACTGGCAGGCTCCCTACCTGTGTGGCTTCTCAGAGGAGGCAACATGATCCTTGGCTCCTAGGCAAAGGAATGGCTGGGAACCATGGCCAATGGGAGCTGCAGAGGTGGCGCCTGTGGGCAGAGGCAGCACACAGAGCTGCCTGGCCATGCCTCCACCTAGGCTCATAGACTTTAAGGTCAGAAGGGACCATTATGATCGTCTACTCTGACCTGCACAATGCAGGCCACAGAATCTCACCCACCCACTCCTATAATAAACCCCTAACCTATGTCTGAGCTATTGAAGTCTTCAAATAATGGTTTAAAGACTTCAAGGTGCAGAGAATCCTCCTGCAAGTGACCCGTGCCCCATGCTGAAGAGGAAGGCGAAAAACCCCCAGAGCCTCTGCCAATCTGCTCTGGAGGAAAATTCCTTCCTGACCCCAAATATAGCGATCAGCTAAACCCTGAGCATATGGGCAAGACTCACCAGCCAGACACCCAGAAAATAATTCTCTGTAGTAACTCAGATCCCACCCCATCTAACATCCCATCACTGGCCATTGGGCATATTTACCGCTAATAGTCAACGATCAATTAATTGCCAAAATTATGCTATCCCATCATACCATCCCCTCCATAAACTTATCAAGTTTAGTCTTGAAGCCAGATATGTCTTTTGCCCCCACTGCTTCCCTTGGAAGGCTGTTCCAGAACTTCACTCTTCTGATGGTTAGAAACCTTTGTCTAATTTCAAGTCTAAACTTCCTGATGGCCAGTTTATATCCATTTGTTCTTGTGTCCACATTGGTACGGAGCTTAAATAATTCCTCTCCTTCCCTGGTATTTATCCCTCTGATGTATTTATAGAGAGCAATCATATCTTCCCTCTGTCTTCTTTTGGTTAGGCTAAACAAGCCAAGTTCTTTAAGTCTCCTTTCATAAGACAGATTTTAATTTTCCATTCCTTGGATCATCCTAGTAGCCCTTCTCTGTACCTGTTCCAGTTTGAATTCATCCTTCTAAAACATGGGAGACCAGAACTACACACTGTATTCCAGATGAGGTCTCAACAGTGCCTTGTATAACGGTACTAACACTTCCTTATCTCTACCAGAAATACCTCGCCTGATGGATCCCAAGACTGTGTTAGCTTTTTTCACAGCCATATCACATTGACGGCTCATAGTCATCCTGTGATCAACCAATACTCCGAGGTCCTTCTCCTCCTCTGTTACTTCCAACTGATAAGTCCCCAGTTTATAACAGAAATTATTGTTGTTAATCCCTGAATGCATGACCTTGCACTTTTCACTATTAACTTTCATCCTATTACTATTACTCCAGTTTACAAGGTCATCCAGATCTTCCTGTATAATATCTCAGTCCTTCTCTGTATTGGCAACACCTCTGAGTTTTGTGTCATCCGCAAACTTTATTAGCATACTCCCACTTTTTGTGCCAAGGTCAGTAATAAAAAGATTAAATAAGATTGGTCCCAAAACCGATCCTTGAGGAACTCCATTAGTAACCTCCCTCCAAACTGACAGTTCACCTTTCAGTATGACCCTTTGTACTCCCCCTTTAACCAGTTCTTTATCCACCTTTCAATTTTCATATTGATCCCCATCTTTTGCAATTTAACTAATAATTCCTCATGTGGAACTGTATCAAATTCCTTACTGAAATCGAGGTAAATTAGATCCATTGCTTTTCCTTTGTCTAAATAATCTGTTATCTTCTCAAAGAAGGAGATCAAGTTGATTTGGTATGATCTACCTTTTGTAAAACCATGTTGTATTTTGTCCCAATTACCATTGACCTCAATGTTCTATTTTCTCCTTTAAAAATGTTTCTAAGACCTTGTATACTACAGATGTCAAACTAACAGGCCTGTAGTTACCTGGATCACATCACATTTTTTTCCCTTTCTTAAAAATAGGAACTATGTTAGCAGTTCTCCAGTCATATGGTACAACCCCTGAGTTTACAAATTCATTAAAAATTCTTGCTAGTGGGCTTGCAATTTCATGTTCTAGTTCCTTTAATATTCTTGGGTAAAGATTATCTGGGCCCACCGATTTAGTCCCATTAAGCTGTTCGAGTTTGGCTTCTACCTCAGATGTAGTAATATCTACCTCCATATCCTTGTACCCATTTGTCATCCTGCCATTAGCCCTAAGCTCCTCATTAAAGACTGAGGCAAAGTATTAGTTTAGATATTGGGCCATGCCTACATTATCCTTAACCTCCACTCCATCCTCAGTGTTTAGTGGTCCCACTTGTTCTTTCTTTGTTTTCTTCTTATTTATATGGCTATAGAACCTTTTACTATTGGTTTTAATTCCCTTTGCAATGTCCAATTCTACATGACTTTTGGCCTCTCTCACTTTATCCCTACATGTTCTGACCTCAATAAGGTAGCTTTCCTTTCTGATCCATCCCATCTTCTGCTCCTTGTAGGCTTTCTGCTTTTTCTTTATCACCTCTCTGAGATGCTTGCTCATCCAGCTTGGTCTGCCACTCCTGCCTATGAATTTTTTCCCCTTTCTTGGGATGCAGGCTTCTGATAGTTTCTGCAACTTTGACTTGAAGTAATTCCAGGCCTCCTCCGCCTTTAGATCCACAAGTTCTTCGGTCCAATCCACTTCCCTAACTAATTTCCTTAATTTTTTTAAGTTAGCCCTTTTGAAATAAAAAAATCCTAGTCCCAGATCTATTTTTGTTTATCCTTCCATTTAGTTTTAACTGAATTAGCTCATGATCACTCGAACCAAGGTTATCCCCTACAACCATTTCTTTTATGAGGTCTTCACTACTCACCAAAAACAAATCTAAAATGGTATCCCTTCTTGTCGGTTCTTCAACTACTTGGTGAAGGAATCCATCAGCTATCACATCCAGGAAAATCTGAGCCCTATTATTATTGTTAGCACTTGTCCTCCAGTCTATATCTGGAAAGTTAAAGTCTCCCATGATCACACAATCCCATTAGTATTTACTTCATTAAAAACATTAAAGAGGTCTCTATCCATATCCAAATCAGATCCTTGTGGTCTATAGCACACCCCAAGCACTATCGCAGGGGAGCTTCTAATAGCTTTCTTCCCCAATGTATTTTTGCCCAGACAGACTCTGTCTTATCCATTCCATCACTTCTTATTTCTTTAGAGTCTACCTCATAATTGATATACAATGCTACTCCACCACCTTTGTCTTTCTTTCTTAAACAGCACATACCCTTCAATACCTGTACTCCAGTCATGAGTACTATTCCACCATGTTTCTGTTATCCCTATAATACCTGGTTTCACTTCCTACACCAGTAACTCTAGTTCCTCCATTTTGTTACCTAGGCTCCTCGCATGGATGTACAAACATCTTAATTTTTGCTGATTGTCTTCGCTCACATTCTTTACCCGATTAGGCCCAGATATTCTACCACCAGTATCACCTATTAGACTGGTATCTACACTACCCTTCCTCCGTATGTCCATTCTCCTACCCACGACTGTATCCCTTCTTACTTTGTTTTCTTGTCTCTCAATGTTAAAATCTGGCGTAGAGATTACCTGGACATCTCCCAACCATCTCCCCCAAATTCCTTGTTTAAAGCTCTCTTAATCAGTTGTGCCAGCCTCTATCCTAGAAATCTATTTCCCTCCCTACTCAGGTGAAGTCCATCCTGAGAGAACAGTCCTCTGTCCATGAATGCCTCCCAGTGGCCATACATCCAAAAGCCCTCCTTATAGCACCACTGCCTGAGCCATCTGTTGAGTGTCATAATCTTGTCACACCTTTGTTGCCCTTCTCTAGGAACAGGCAGAATCCCGCTGAAGATCACCCGAGCCTCGATTTCCTTAAGTGTCTTCCCCAGCTTGGCATAGTCCCCCTTGATACATTCCAGCGAGAATCTAGCCATATCATTTGTCCCCACATGAAGGACAATCAGAGGATTCTTTCCCGCTCCCGTTAGGATACTCTTCAGCCTCAGGTCCACATCCCATATCTTAGCACCAGGCAAACAGCACACCCTTCTGTTCTCTGGATCAGCTCTGGTTACAGGCCTATCTATTCTTCTCAGTAAGGAGTCTTCAATCACATAGACCTGCCTTTTCCTGGTGATGGTGCGATTCTCCGGTCTATCCCCTGTTCCCTCTGGCTGCAAGTTCTCTCGATTCCTGTTCACCCTTGCAATCCTTTGCAACCCATCCCGTATCCTCCTGGGGCTCATATTTGGTGTTATCTCCGTTGACTCTTCCCATCTTCCTATAGAACTAGCTGTTCTTCTCTTCTTCCTTGTCCTCCCACCTTCAGTGACCACCTGCTGTGCCCCTTCTTTATTTTCCAGCTCTGCAAACCTGAGCTCTGTTTCTTTTCCTGCGCTATATTTCTCCTTCACTAACCCATCTTTTCCTCTGCCTGGTTCTCTTAGTCACATGCTTCCACTGTCCACTTTCCTCACCCAGCAGTCTCCCCTCAGAGTTCTTTGGTCCTGCCTCCATCTGCAAGTCTGAGCTTTTCCCTTCAGCCTCCTCATGTCTTTGCTCCAACATCCGCTCGAACCCCCTTCTAAACTCAACCAGAGTTTCCACCTGCATCTCCAATCCTCAGATCTTTTCTTCCATCAGCTCTATCAGGCAACACTTCATGCAGACTAAACTCTTTTCAGGTACCCCCTCCAGGATCATGCATATACTGCAGCTTCCACACCAGTCATCTTCATTGTGTCTTCCACTGCTTGGGTCACTACCACTGCTGCCTTTGTATCTTTCATAGCCTTCCCACCTAAGTCCTATTAGTCTGAGAAACACAAACCAAACCAAAATACCACCACCCACAGCAAAACAACACCCAGTGAGCACCACAACACTGCCAGAACACCACACACTCCCTTCACTAGCCTGTCTGTTCCTCTGCCTGGTTCTCCTAGTCTTCCCCCCAAACTCCCATTCCAAACTCCCACTCAAACTCCCCCTTTTACAGCTCTGTTTGCTGGCTTCTGTGCCGCTGCAGCTGCCTAGGAGCTGTGGGACATGTAGCCTGTGAGCCAAGGTGAGCGCCACCTGGAGCACCACTCACCCCCTCCCACGCCCCAACCCTCTGACCCGAGCCCCTTCCGGCAACCAAACTTCCTCCCAGAGCCCACACCTCAAATCCCCTCCTGCACCCAAACTTCCTTCCATGCTCCATCCCCCTGCCCCAGCTCTGAGCCCCCTCCTGTACCCAAACTCTCTCCTGTGCCCCTGCCCCAAGCCCCTTCCCACACCCAAACTCCCTCTCAGAGCCTGCACACCCTCTCATGCCTCAACTCCCTGCCCCAGCCCTGAGCCTCATCCCGCACCCAAACCCCCCTCCTGTGCCCAAACCCCCTGCCCCAGCTCAGAACCCCCTCCCACACTCCGAACTCCTTGGCCCAAGCCTTCTGGCACCCCAAATCCCTCATCCCTGGCTCCTTCCCAGAGACCACACCCCCAGCCAGAGCCCTGACCCCCCCGCACCCCTGACCCAGCCCAGATCCCCCTCCAACACCCTGAACCACTCATATCTGGCCCCACCCCTGAGCCTCTGCCCCAGCCCAGAGCCCTAATCCCCTCCCACACTCTGGACCCCTTGGCCACAGCCCAGAGCCTCCTCCTCCACCCCAACCCCCTCAGCCCAGAGCCCACACTCCCTCCCACACCCCAACCCCCTGTGCCAGTCCGGTGAAAATGAGCAAATGAGTGAGGATGGGGGAGAGCGACAGAGGGAGGTGGGATAGAGTGAGCGGGAGAGCCTCAGAGAAGGGGCAGGGCAGAGAGTGGGGCCTCAGGGAAAGGGGGCAGAAGGGTGTTGGGTTTTGTGCAATTAGACAGTTGGCAACCCTAGGCCCAGGTCAGGTTCTTTTGGGTCCTCATTGCCGCCTGCTCATTCCCTACCTTTCAGAGCCATTGGCAAACTGCCAGGGTCTGGGGAATGTTGGAGCTCAGGGAAAGCGCAAGAGCCTCGAGTGCTGCTGAGCATTGGCTCTGGGGCCTTCACTGCCACCAGGGCCACAGTCCAGACCAAGCTGGTCTTCAGGAGCTTTGGTGCCTGCTCTCTGTGAGGGCCCCCTTTGGTGTCCACAGAGATAAGCTTTAGTGTAAAAATAACGAATATTTCTCTCGTGGTTGAGGAGAATGAAAACTAACCGTGAGGGGAGGGGTTTTAAGGCCTGGTCTGCAGCCCACTGAAGGCAATGGAAAAACTCGCATTGGTGCCGTTGGGCTTTGAATTGGGCCCTGACTGAGCGTACAAGAAGAATCAATAGCTGTAAAAGGCCCATTCTGGGTCTTGTAACTCCCTGTGACAGAGGGACATTGCAGTTACTCAGTACCTGTCTGGATCAAGAGGAGAGACTGCCCTATTCATCCCCATTAGCTGTTTCCTCTGAAACCTAAGGATGGCTCCACATTTATTATTCCAACTGGGGTGGGGTGGGGGGTGCATGGCTGTACTGTCCTGCAATCTGATACTGGAGAAATGTGTCACAATTAAACAAAACAAAAGAAAAAACTAATTATTCCAGAAGTGACAGGAAGTAATCAGCAGCTGGATAACTCTGAACCAATCAGCTTTGAGGAGCTGACTCTGATTCTCCAGCAGGAGGAAGGCAGCTGTGTTACTGTCAGCTTGTTCCAAAGGTCCCTTGCAAAGGCATATCTCCTCATGGTACAAACTGTTGGGATAGGAGGTGGTCATGGGCGGGTGGGGTGTGGATGAGATGACACCCCCCCCCCATTTGTATTGTAAATAAAGGAGTTTGCATCTTGACTTCTAAATGCAAAAAGATTTATGACAATAAGCCATGCTCTGTGTAAATACATTACTGGGGGTGGGGAAGTGGGGTTCTTTTGTGTGTGTGCATTAGGTGGGGGGGGACTATAAAGAAAGTCCTTGTTTCACGTTGGTTTTAAAGCTTATAACTTGTGTCTCGTTATTATGGTTCTAGCAGATCAGCAAGTGTGCAATGAAGTTTATGAGTTTTGAAATATTTCTTAAATTTTTTAAATCATATTTCAAGCTTAATGTCACTTCGGCACACAGACTGGCCTCTCTCCCCTGTGAAGGCTTATCCTGGTCCCCCCCACTTGAGGGAAGGTGTGTACCCCTGGCCGCCAGCAATCTAGACAGACTGCTGGTATGTGCCACCAGGGAAATGATAGATCTTTAAGCTCAGAGTTTATTGACTGGCAATGAGATTGCCAATTGGGTCATTTGCTTGTGGCTGGAACTGGAATCTAGCTTTGGCTACAGTTGGTTCTGCAGGTAGTCTGGATTCAGGACTGAGATCAGCTGACTCTTTAGATCCTAGAGTACAGAACCAGGAGTGGGCTCAGAATGCTACAGCAGGATCGGGACTTAGATGGGGTTTCCAGCCTAGTGATGGAGCCAGAGGCTTGAAATGGGGCTGAGATAGGTTAGAGAGATCTATCTGATCAAGCTAAGGATTTAGTCTTCTTATTGCCATAACATCTGAGCACCTACAGAGGTGGGGCTGCTCTCCAGACACACACAATCAGTCTCCGGTTCAAGCTGTTTCCCAAAATGCCTGGACTCAGAATGGACACTCAATCTCCCTCCAAAAGTTGACACCATGACACTCAAATCAGAACTGAGATTGGTGATGGGTCCAGCTCCTGGAGCCAAAACTTTGAGGTAGCTTGGAAGTTGGATCTCTCTCCAGATGTTAAAGCTGCCAGTCAGAGGAGCTCTGTGCTTCCCAACTCCTGAATGGAATGTCTCTCTCTCCCCTGCTGCCACCCATGTATTGCACAGACACTTCACTACATATTTGGATTAGGAGATGGAAGCATTTTCTTCTTGACTAACAGTGGTCTTGGGTGGGAATCATTTGAAATTTCCATTTGACAAGTTAGCTGCTGTTGAAATCATAGGAGTGAGGAGAAACAGTAAAAATCAAAGTGCCATTAAAATAAAACACTGCGGGATGGTTGGCATCCATGGAGCTAGAGCAGAATTTGCCCTTTTGTGTGAAACAAGTGCTGAAACATTGCCACCCCCGTTCTACAGTAGCCCTCATCCAAATTATTTGATGAGAGTTGCCGTATGATATGCCAATACCAGCTAGTTTATTGAAAACCTGTTGGGTTCATCAGCCAAGTAACGAGCATCCATCAATAACATGGATGCAGAATCCGAGTAGAGCTTTTTATTCTTCTACACTGGTGTTTTATTAACATACAGAAACTGTTTGTATGCAGCTACGCTATAAACCACAGTGTTGGGAATCTTTCTTTTCAGTGGTGCCACGAGCATGGACTGATTAGATCTACCTTGCGGAGTCCAGGATGTGGTTACACTTCTAGAGGGGATAAAGTACCCCCCGGGGGTCATAGGATTTGAAAGCAAATGGGGACAATACTGTATCTGCCTGTAAAACCAAAAAATGAGAGAGCTAACGGAAAGACTCTCCACAGGCAGGGGCGGCCCTAGGAATTCTGCCATCCCAAGCACGGCAGGCAGGCTGCCTTCCGCGGCTTGCCTGCGGATGGTCCTCTGCTCCCGCGGCTTCAGCGGACCCTCCACAGGCAAGCAGCCGAGGACAGCCTGCTTGCCGCGCACGCGGCGCCAGCAGAGCGCGCCGCTCCCCCTGCGGCTTGCCGCCCCAAGCACACGCTTGGCATGCTGGGACCTGGAATTGCCCCTGTCCACAGGGGAACAAATTGTTTCAAGGTACTGTTGCAGCCTGCATACCCTTTTGTAAGTCTCCGGACTAACTTTGCTTCTGTATAATGTATCTTCCATGGCCTAAAGAAGGCTTGACAGCCAACAGAACCTTTCTCCCCCTTGACAAGCCCATGAGATTCTGCTGCTAAGCTCTCCGCTTATGCTCAGGTTCCAAGCATCACTGCTGTACTTAGAGCAAGCATCTCCAAACCAAGGGGATGTTTTCTTAAATCCATCCAGAAGATGTTCTTTATGACTTTAATAATCCTTCAACATAGCAGGGGGAAAACTGGGATGATAACAATATACTTCCATGCAGAGAGAGGGCCATGGCAAGACATCAGGTGGGGGAGGAGCTAACAAGAATGTCCATGCAGGGAGCAGGCCATGGCAGGATATGGGGAGGCAGAGAAAATCAGGGAAATAGTTCAGTCTCTGCATCTGGATCTAGTGTTTCAGGATAAACCAGACCCTGCTCAGTCCAATCCAAATGGAGGTGCACTGATACAATACTACTACCGGTGCACAGCTGGCTAACTGATCCCCAGTCGGTACTGAGACATTCAGCTGTTCTAAACAACAACCATTGCCTCGGGAGTTGACTCTGTGCAGTTTTCACTTGCTCATTACCCAAAGCATACGAAAATTGACTGAGAAAGCAGAGCAGCTGCTGAGGTGCAAAGTGCATGCTAATCAAACTGGCATACAGCATTCACTTTGGGGGTTTTCCATAGTCACAGTCCCGGAACATCCAGGGCATGTCTGAGATCCCTCCAATAAATGCAATTCTTATTGGCGGCCTGAAACCGTCATCCCTGTGGAGGTCTGGGTGCACCTCTCCCAAGCCAGCTGCTGAGCTCAGCGCTGCATGTTGATGAGGTGGAAATATTGTAACATAAATGCTTGTTTGGCTCCAAAAGGAAAACCACAAAAGAGGGGGGGGGAATATAAAACTTTAATGTTTTTTTTGTCAGAAAAAAAAATAAAATAAAAACTTGTTCTAAAGAATTAACCCAGCGGCCTTCTATTTTTTCTTCTTTTCTGATTTGTGTCACAGCGGCACTCAGCAGGCTCAGCTGGAATCACTGTCAGGTGCTGTACAGACACTTGGGAAGAGACAGTCCTTGTCCCAAGGAGTTTGCAATCTAACTAGACAAGGTTACAAGGGAAAACAGAGGCAGAGAGTTGCCGTGATCTATCCAAGGCCATCCGGCAGGTCAGAGGAAGACCTGGGAATAGAACGCAGGCGGCAGCTCCTCAGCTGACGTAAAATATCCCAGAATGGAGCTATGAGGCTTAACACTGGCTGAGGATCTGCCCCCAGTGCAGTGCCCTGCCTATGGCAACGTGCTGCCTCTCTACACGTGTTATGTAGCAAATACAATAATACACGCGGAGGGACCTTCCTTGGGAGGACATCACATTTAGTTATATTGTGCACGCTGTTGCTTGGTGGTTCAAAGACACTTTTCTGTATTGACTCTGATAGATTGCACAAAACTAGGTCAAGCGCACCTTCTCATTTTGTATGCTCTGTAACACTGTTACCAGCAGCAATCATTTCCGGTGGGGAGAAAGTCTCTCTGACCCATGCCCCAATGTGGCATTCTTGACTATGTTTCATTCAGAACAGTTGCATTCCCTTATAATTATTCATTAGGATGATTGTGGATTTAGCAGACTCTCTGATCTCACTTGACATCATTCCACCCACTGTTGCTTTTCTGGTCTGGCAGCTGCAATACACTGGTAACAACAAACTGAAAAAGACAAAATTTGCTAGAGGCTTCCAATTGTTCATGTATGGTAGGTAGTGAATGCCCACACCAAACTGGCAGGTAACAATCTTTGATGGAAAATGTTGCAAAAGTTCATTAAAATAAGACTTCGGGTTTGATCCTGCTCTCCCTGACCCTGTGGTGCACAAAAATGCTTGCACTAAATTAGTAACATTATAGGTGCACTGAGTTAATAATGGTAGCCGAGGTCATGAGACAGGGCCACAAGCTAGCCAAATAACCCAAATACCTGTTATTAGCCAAGCCCTGCATAAACTCTGGCATTGCCTGTATAATAATGATATGCTCTGGTTTGGATTTAAAAAGAATTTTTATTAACAAACTGAAATATAACGTTCCACATTCAAAACACACAACAGTTTAACATAATCAGGTCTCGACACTCCTCACAAATTCCTTACCCAGGAACTACGGTAATGATCTTCTGCACGCTGTACCCCCTTCCTCGTGAACTTTATGCTGCTGCGGCTGTGTGGGCATGTGAAGCTGCCTACCTTTAATGGCAGCTCCCTTCAAAACACAACCAACGTGCTCCATCTTACTTGCACTCCCTGCTTGATACCTTGGGTCAAGGGTCTTGCACCAGAAGTATCTTTCCTTTCCCCAGTGGAGATCAAGAAACCAGGTTTAGCTTTCTCATAGACTCATAGGTCAGAAGGGACCAATATGATCATCTAGTCTGACCTCCTGCACAAGGCAGGCCACAGAACCCTACCCATCAATATTGCAGGCATGTCTATGCTCTTAAATGGCAGGTTAGCAGTATTCTGGTGGGGAATACTGCACATACCGTTTTGCTGCTTCAACAAAGTCTTTTAACTGTGTCGAATGCAGTGAATTTTGGAATGCTGTAAGTAATTAAGAGTTTGAAAATGTAGTAATGCATTTTTTGCTGACAGAGTGAGAAAAAGCTCTAACAAGTTAATAATAACAATGTGTCACCAAGATGATTTGGAATGGACATCCCTGAAATATAAGGTAGCAATTTTATCCACAGGACTAAATTGACTTGATTAAATCAATGAAGCTCTCAATTCATTAAAGTCACCAGAAAAAAACATGTTATTCTGTGAATGTCATAAAAGCATTTTGTTACAAGAGAAATTAAATTAAAAATTGTATACGGGGGAGTTTATTAGAAAGTTCTAGAATCCATGCTGGCCTCAAAAACCCAAGGATTGTTTATACCCAACATGGTATTTTGCATCTTGTGTTTCTCTCCCTGCTTCTGCATCGTGTAGCTAGCTATAGCACATAGTGCACTAGCTAAACCGTCAGCTTTTTGTAGAATAATAAAAAAGACTAGGAAAATTCAGGATACCAGGGCTCAATATATGTAGTAACCATGCCCCTTTCGTGCCAACTTTAGGGCAGTTGACAAGCCAACAAGATACTCTTTTCTCTTACCTGCTTGTTGCATTTCTCTACTCTGAACACAGTTCTGGCAGGGAATAAGATAACACAGTGTGATCATTTGGAGAGGCCGTCTGGTCCAAAGTGTGCAGGAAAGTAATTAGAACGTGTATTCTGTGTCAGGCTCTCCATTTTTGCAGAGCTATTTAAAAAGCTGAGGGTTCTCGGTGCAATAGCTGATTCTTAATCAGCAGTGAAAGAGTTTTGCAGGCTGTGCGTCTGCGATAAATATTTTATAGGTTTTAAAAAAGGATTTTGTTTTTAATAAAGCAGCACCAATAAATGAATTCAATAAAAGAGCAAGGACATTACTCTTCTATCTTAGAACATTTAAAACTGGGCTTATTCATCATGGAGGGCAGAAAAAAGCCCAAGGGAGACATGACCAATGATAGCAAATGCAGGTGGTAAGGGGAAGTTATAAAGGAGACCAGGCTAACGTAGTCTCATTAGTAGTAATTGGGGTCAGAGCACGCAGTAATGGACTGAAACTGCAAGAGGAAAAATGGAGATGAAGTATTAGGATCTCTAAGCTCCTGCTTCTCTTGAAGTCAAGGTGAATGCTCCTGTTGAGTTCTGTATAAGCAGGCAACAGTCCAGCACGGCACATGCATAATTTTTAAACATAGCAGATTCTCACTGAATTCAGTGTATGTGCTTCAGAGCTCTGCTGGACCAGGGTCTTAGGGAGCATTTAGAGAAATGGAATAATCTGCCAGTGGTGGTTCTAGAATGCCCATCACTGGAGATATTCAAGGCTCAGCGAGACACCACATGCTAGGGGTGGTATAGGAATAATTCTTAGCTCTCTCCTGGCATAAGAGATTAACAGGTCAGTTTTCCAATTATTCTGCAATGAATACGGGGACAGGAAAATACTGGCCAAGGTACTTGCCTGCCAAAGAGTAGAATCAACCCTACCCTGGCTAATGTTATTCATTCAAGCTTTGTAAGAAAACAATACAGGCCAAGGAATTTGCAGCAACTGATAGATATAATGGTCTTGACACATGAGTCCACTGCCTCCATGGTGCTAATCTCTTTGGAACTGAAAAAGGCCCTTCAGGCTGGAATCTCCTTTTTTTTAGGTCCAGTTCAGGGAAGCAAGTAAGCATGTGTTAAGTGTCTTTTACTTCAATGTATACACTACTGTCATGATTCCATGAATAGGGATACTTCCCTAAACTGGGACCTTATACTTTAGAAAACAACAGAGTTAGGTCCTAAATTCTCGTTCTTGAATTAAGAAACGTTCTAAGAGACTTACAGCCTATGGTATTTCATCCGTCTGATACTCTATAGCCCCTCATTTTCCTCAGTTCTTATTATTTGTTTCTCTGTCCATTGGTGGTTCTTTTCTGATTTTCCTTACGGCATAAAGCAATGAACAAATGTGAAGTGTTTTTCTGACCTATCGGATTTGGCTTTATGCTGTACTTGCCTTTGTATTTTTTCCTACTTCAATGTCAGTGCTGTTTTCTCCTTTGCACTGTAAATTGTTGGCAAACCAGCCTCACGGTAAGAGACTTAATGTGCTCAATTCATTCAGTTTATCAAAGAGGAGCTAAAGAGGTGACTTAGTTATGTCTGAAAGGATCTACATGGGGGACAAGAATACTGAACACAGAGGGCACTTTAAACAGGGAGACTGAAGCTTACAAGAACCAATGGCAAGAAGTGGAAGCCAGACACATTCAGACGTATTATTAACAGGGAGCGTGATCAATCATTGGAACAACTTCCCAAGAGACGGGGTGGATTCTCCCTCATGAGAAATCTTTAAACTGAGGCTGTATTTCTTTCTAAAAGATGTGCTCCCGCTCTGCGATGCCTTGTTGAGCTTGCGCCTGGGGTGATTGTCTCTGGCCTTTCAGACTAGGTAGTCATAATGGTCCTGTCTGACCTTAAAATCCACAAGTCCATGACAAAGGAAATTCTTCCATGATGAAACCCCATGTGGGGGAAGGTTCCCAAAGAGCCCCCAGGCATTTCAAAACTCTCCCTACTGGCCAATAACCCTGACTGACCATTTTTAAGAGGAGGCAGCTCAGCTAATTGTGTTTGAATGCCCCACAGAAGTTGCAAAACAAGGGCTTGGTGGTAGAGCCATCCCCTTGTGGAGGAATGTTTTACAGAACCCCAGCAGACTGCGTTTCTTCCCCTGAGGTGTGGGGGGTGAAATGTGCAGATATGGCTGAAGTGACTCAAAGGGGATCTCTTCACTGCTAGAGTTAGCCTGGGCTCTTACCTGAATGTTTTAGATTAATAGATTGCAGAGCAGAGGGGCCCAAGGCCCATTGTGATCATCTAGTCTGACTTCCTGTATGACACCTGCTAGAGAACATCCCCACAGAAGTCCTAGAGTAGATCTTTTAGAAAAACATCCACTCTTGATTTAACAATTGTCAGTGATGGAGACTCCAGCACAATCCTGGGTAAATTGTTCACATGGTTAATTACCCTCACTGTCAAAAAATTACACCTTATTTCCAGTCTGAATTTGTCTAGCTTCAACTTCTAATCACTGGATCATTTTATACCTTTCTCGGCTAGACTGAAGAGCCCATTATTCAATATTTGTTTCCCATGTAGTTACTTAGACACTGTAATCAAGTCACCCATAACCTTCTCTTTGTTAAGCAAAACAGGCGGAGCTTTTTGGGTCTATCACTGTTTTCTAATACTTTAATCGTTCTTGTGGCTCTTCTTTGAATCCTCTCCAATCTGTCAACATCCTCACTGAATTATAGCACGAGAGCTGGACACAGTATTCCAGCAGCAGTACCATATGTGCCAAATACAGAGGTAAAATAACCTCTCAACTCCTACTCGAGATTCCCCTGTTTCTTCATCCAAGGATCACATTAGCTTTTTTGGCCACAGCATTGCACTGGGAGCTCATGTTCAGCTGATTATGCACCATGACCCCCAAATCTTTATCAGAGTCACCGATACCCAGGATAGTGCAACCTGCATTCTTTACATTCAGCCTAGAATAAAACACATATTGTTTGCTTGCACCCAGCTTACCAAGTGATCCAGACTGCCCTGTATCGGTGACTTGTCCTCTTCTTTATTTACCGTTCCCCAGTTTCTGGATCATCTGCAAACTTTATCAGTGATGACTTTTTGTTTTCATCCAGGTTGTTGATAAAAATGTTAACTAGCATAGGGCCAAGAACAAATCCCTGTGAGGCTGCATGAGAAACACACAGGCTCAGTGATGGTTCCCCATTTACTGTTACACTCCGAGACCCATCTGTTGGATGGCTTTTAATTAATTTAATGTGTGCCATATCAATTTTATACTGTTCTAGTTTTTTAATCAAAATGTCATGAAGTACTAAGTCAAGCACCTTACGGAAGTCTAAGTATATTACATCAGCGCTATAACCTTTAGCAGCCAAACTTGTAATCTCATAAAGAAAAAGATCTCAAGTTAGTTTGACAGGATCTATTTTCCATAAACCCATGTTGATTGGTATTATTTTACCTTCCTTTAATTCTTTATTAATTGAGTCTCATGTCAGTCACTCCATTATCTTGCCCAGAATCGGTGTCAGACTACAAACCTATACTTACTAAGGTCATCCTGTTTACCCTTTTAAAATATTGACACATTAAATTTCTTCCAGTCTTCTGGAACTTCCTCACTGTTCCAAGACTTAATGAAAATCAATATTAACATCCAGTAAGCTCTTCAGCCAGCTCTTTCAAAACGCTTGGATGCAAGTCAGCTGGACCTGCTGATTTTAAAACGTCTGTCTTTAGTACTTAGTGTTTAATATCCTCCTGAGATACTAGTGGAATGGAAAGAATGTTATCATCATATGATATGACTATGTCACCTGTTGTTTTCCACAAATATAGAATAAAACTAGTTATAAAACACTTTTGCCTTTTCTGCTTTATTACTGATAATTTTATCAGTTCCATCCAGTAACGGACCAGCACCATTATTAGGATTCTTTTTGTTCCTAATATATTTTAAAAACATATTTTCCTTAGATCTGGGAGTCATAGAAGGCTCTTTGTGTCCTTTTGTTTCCCTGATCAATTTTCCGCAATTCCTAGCTTATGATTTATATTCTTTACTATCAACTGCCCCTCTCTTCCATTCATTATATAGTATTATTTTATTGCTGCCTTCATATTCCCTCTAAATCAGTTTGACTTTTTTTTTAACCAATACAACCTTCTTCTTCAATTATGGGATTGTGGCTTTTGGGGCATCTAGTAAAGTGTTCTTAATTCTCAACTACCATTTGCATTTTTCTGATTAAATTCTTCCCCTCCAGATGATTTGGCTCATAATTATTTTGAGCTTTGTGAAATTGGTCCTTTTAAATGGTCTTTCTTGGCTTTAGCCTCCCCCCCATTCTGTTCACAAACAAAACGCTCTCACTTGAGTATAATGGTTCTTTCAACCCAGGCTATATGGCCTAGCTTGTAGTATAGGGTAAAGCCCAAGTGAGACTTTCACTGGGGCTGGTAACCTGCCTATTTTGCAATGAGGACTCAGGATAAATCACTGGAGTGCTAATAGTCCTCCAGTGCCTTCCACAATTCCCCTGTGAGCCCAGAAGGACAAACAAGTTCTCCCACAATTCACTGGGAAATTTACTGCAGCACAAAGGACAATAGAATAAGCCCACAGAAGTTCTATTGACACACAGAAGAGACCAACACCAGTGAGGACATTATAAACTCGAGTCTAGCTTTGCAGTGTGGCTACTCATACCCTGAGCTAGGCTAACCCAGCTGCTCTGACCCAGATGCCACTCACCTGTGTTAACTCTGCAGTGAAGACACACCCAAGGAAAGTAATAGACTCCAGTCCCTGTAAGGATAGTGACTGCACTGTTCTGGATAAGCTCCAGCCTGGGTTTAAAGGGACTAGAATTTTTGGAGAATAAAGAATTACAGTGTAGCCTTCAGAAGATGAAAGTATGATGAAGTAGGTTTAAATTATCCCCAAGCAATGCTCTCAGCCTGGTGCTAGTGGGTAGCAGATAATGTGTAATCCTTTGCTAAGAGAGCAATGATATGTGCTTACTCATTTTCGGGAGAGGAAGACAATGCAATGACAATACTTTGAAGCTGAGTGTTTCAAAGGGCAACTCCTCAGCACTGTCTGGCAATCAGGACCCTTTTGGGGGGGAACCAACTTGACACCCCGTTGGATAAAAAAGGCACCCAAAAATCACCAGTTGCTACTGAAGCAATCTCAGCCATACTAGATGAAGATGGAGTCAGTGGAACCCTTATGGTGGGAAAACACCGCTCAGCTGGGGCTTTGAACTGAGCGGGACACCTCCAGCGCAGGGGAATCTGGTGGCATAAAATTGTTCCAGCCATTGTTTGCTCTCCCCCACAGCCTGTCAGGCACTGAGTCAAACATTCCATCCAGAGGGAACGGAAAGGTAAAATATAGCCCAGCAGAACAACTGCAATGCAGAGCACAGCTGCTGTGATAGATTGTGCAAAAAGCCACAGGAATATAGAACAAAAGCGGCCCTAAAACAAGTCTCTCAGGAATTCCACTCAAAGAAGCAAGCGGGGGGAGTGGGTTATACTGGGCTGCTGAATACTGGAGTAATAAGATTTAACCCAAACGAAGGCTCCCCCAAAAGCCCAGTGCCAGACTCCAGCTGTTCAGCATTCGTTGTGACAAATGCCACTGAGTCACCCAGTTAGTCTAGAAGTGACCAAGTAGCAGTGCGTGGCCTGATTGCAAGAGGCGCTGAAGACCCATAGTGCTCACTGATTTAAATGTTTGGGGTGGAGGCTCAGTGCTTCTGGCCCTCGGGCTCTCTAGGTAATAACGCAGGCCCTGAGCTATAGGGATGATGGAGACCAAGCTGATGACTTACACCAAGGCAGCAGAGGAAGGTGACAGCAATGGCCTTGATTCCTTCATGGAGAAGGATGAGGCCTGATGAAAACAAAGTCTGAGATGCTTTGAGTCTCTCCCCAAAGATTGGGGCTTGGAAGTGACCCATTTCCCCACTTTCACTTCCCTCCACTATCCGCAATGACCCTCCCACCCCACTTCAGCTCAGTGTAGCTTCATCCCAAGCCTGTCAAAGGTGAGCTTCTTGCACCGGCCTGAGTGAAATGTTTCTCCTCAAGCCCTTTCCTTCCCTCCTGCTTTCCCTACCCACTGCCCCCAGGTGCCTCATGAAGATGGCTTGTGGCGTGTAACACCTTCCTCCTAAACCTGCCTTCCCCCTGTCTGAGGAGGGATGGATGAAGTGTTCAGAGCAGCCTTCCCTTTCAGGTGTCTGCCATTCAGTTGGCTAACTGACCCCACCTTGCTCGCCTCCTGAGCATCCCCTCTAGCTTCATCCTTTGCTTCTGTATGCCCACTCAGACCCTTTGCAAGGACCCAGAGATGCTTTCACATGTGAATGGGGGAACCCCTAGAGAGGGAAAAGAGGCACCTTCATGCATTTTACACACTGTCATTTCTCTGGGAACTCTTTGAGTGCCTCACGTGGATTGGATTGCACCAAGGAGCTGGCCTGGAAGAGGTCTGGAGGGTCTGAGCCCTTGGCCATGACGGATGCTTCGCCAGACATCAGGGTGTGTGACAAAGTTGCCACTACACCAGGCCCTCTCATGGCTGTATGAGGCATTGCAACAGCTGGGACTCCAGTTCTCCCATGCCTCCTTTGACCTATTTCGGCCATTGGTGTGAGCTGGCCCTCCAGCCACTCCAGGTAACAGGCCAACCCTTTGCAGGGCCTCAAAGTTCTTCACTTAAAGACTGACAGAAACTAGCAATATACTGAATCTTCAGCCCAGCTGGGTTCAGAGCTGGCAGCTGCCTTCTTTGCAGGCTAGTCCCAGCTTCAGACTGTCCCAGCCCCATCCTAAGTGCCTGAGTTTCACTCTCACAGCCAAGGGGCTGCCATACTCACCCTTTACCCAGGTTTCAGGCAGGCTGCAGACCTTGACTACAATCAGGCTTCCAGCTCAGGGCGTAATCTAGCAGGTTTGCCTTAGCCTAAAGGGGAAAGTTCCCCACCTGCCTCTCCCCTGGGCCTCCTCTGCCACTTGCTTCTCCCTTTATGGTGACACAGCCACTCCCTAGCTGGGTTTGATCCCTGATTAAGCCTAGTACACCTCCAAGTGCAGCCTGGTAGGTCAGTTGGGCTTTTGGGCCACTATAACCTTTTGTCAGCTGTGGTGAGGGGGTGGGCATATATAGCCCACCACAGGGTGTCTCTGCTGCATGGGATACTCTGGCTGCCCCAGATCCTGTATGTTTACTCTCCTGCTCCTTCTCCCCACCCCTGACACAGCAAGTAACTGCAATGGTTTCACTTTTAGTATAACAGCACCCTCCTGTCAACTGCCTCAGCATCCTCGTCCCACTTGCCCTGGGGTGTACCGTAGAAGGTACGGCTGCATAGAGGCTCCCTGGCTGGGGGGTTAGGTATGGCTTCTAGTGCTCTGCTGTAGCACCATCTCTCACCTTACTCCATTGAAAAGCCTTTCCAGAGAAGGGTCTGTGAAAGGGAAGGTTCTGCCTGCACTACAGGTGCCTCCTAGTCAGGCAGGGGCTTTGTATAGCACGGTTTCAGCTTGCAGTGGAGATGGGAGCTACACCACTTCGTAGCCATATCTGTGTACTCATTGACAGCCAGGGACAGGATTAGGTCCCAGCTCCATAGGGTGACCAGATGGGATGAAGAAAATATCAGGACACATGGGGGGAGTCCCGCAGGTGCAATGACACACCTGTACAGCAAAAAAAAAAAGCGCGGAGTCCCGTCAGCAGAGAGGAAAAAAAAAGGCGGAGTGCCACCAGCGGAACAAAACAAAAACCAAGAGTGCGAAATATCAGGACAAATTGTGTCCCGACCAAACATCGTTCGGGACATGGGACAAACGCCTAAAAATAGGGACAGCCCCAATTTTATTGAGATGTCTAGTCACCCTACAGCTCCAGTGCAAGACGGAGCTGTGCCTTAGCCATGTTAGGCGACTGGTTGTCTTCTGGACTGGCCACACAAACACACTAGTCAGCTTCAGGCTGTACATCAACAAGGACATGGGTTCTTCTTGGAAGGAAACTGGAGTCAAATGCGCCGCATCTCAAAAATCTCTGCAGCGCAGGTGAGTCGTGCCAACTTGGCAGCGGCTGCGGTGACGGCAGAGAACTGTGCTTTCCCCAAGAGCTTTCTCTCTGTGCCAGCAGTGCAAAGAGCCCTTTCCAGCTGAGCTATGCTCTGCATGGGGCCAGCCAGTGGGGCCAGTGGGAAACCGCCTTTTGCTTACTGGACTTGCCAACCCCTGTTGACCATAAAGCAGTGGCTTGTGAATTTACACACTTACACTTTAAACCAGAAAGCCCTAATATAGCTGGATGATAATGTGTATGAGGCAGCCAGAGGGTGTATGAGAGACACCAAATTTATTTTTAAAAAGGGAAAGAAATGTTTCTGTCCTATTTCTTATATTGCTACCATGCTTTTACATGTGACAGAAAATTGTGAATGTTAGGGGCAAACGGTTGCCCCCAATTTAACTGTAACTTGCCTAACCCAGCCAGTGCTGAGCCATCTGTTCTGGAGTGCAAAGCACTGCTGAAGATGTTGTAAGGCTCTCTGGAAAGTCAGAGATCCAAGGAGTGGTGCAATGGCATCAGCTCTCTTCTCTTATGGAACAACTCAAGGTAAACCCGCGTTCCCTAGTCACTCTTGACTGATGATGATATAGGGAAATAAGATGGCAAATGGCACTCTTTGATTTGTTCTCCTGGAGGGGGGTTGTGGAGCATCTGAATCAGGAGCAACGTCAGGGAATGGGAAGCTGCCTTTGAAGCGTTTAAGACTCATAGAATCATAGAATATCAGGGTTGGAAGGGACCTCAGGAGGTCATCTAGTCAAACCCCCTGCTCAAAGCAGGATCAATTCCCAACTAAATCCATTGGGGATTGGTCAGTTAGTGCCAGGGCTGTTCGTCAACACACAAATCACGCTCTGGTTTCCTATGAAATCTCCCTGCACTGAGCCCAGATATAGACGAAGTCATAGATTGGCCACGTTCCCTGCAGCATGGGGCCAAAACAAATAATCTGCTGGGACAAGCAAGAGACTTGACAGCTTTTCTTTTGGCTCCCCTGATACAGCTGCTGTGTAGCAGCCACAGGGGTCCCCAGTGACGGTCATTGTTGTGATACTGTGATCAGGAAGCAGGCCTAGAATCTGGGACCCCATGCACTGGTGCACTGCATCCTAGCCTGTGGCCACCAGCTGGCAGCTGCTACATCGCTGCTAGCACTACCTCTGCCTTCGATTTGAGTCTACAGTGACAGCATCAAGCCCGGGCCATAGCATCGCAGCAAGGCCAGAGAGCCTTTGAGCTCATGGCAGGGTCACAGCTGGCTTTCTCCTCTGCGCTGTCCTTTCCTCCCCGCCTTAGGCTGTCACAGTTATGTCAGCATTTTTATCAGATGTATGGAAACTACACTTTTATTCAAGGCAGGGCATCTATCCCAAACCTGATCAGTGATCATCTACCACGCCCCTCGTGTGGGAATCTGAGTGTCTGGCAAAGAGAGGCGGGCGGTCTTTACAGTAATCCAGCAGCAATGCACTTGCCATTTCTGGAGGAAGAAAGGTCTGCTCTGTGCAGACTGCAACACTAAGTTGCCGAAGTGTCCTGAGCCCATCTCTAGAGCTGTTCACATAGCGGCGAGACAGGTTTTTTTTTGCCCTAAAGTCTTCCTTCTTTTACCAGTGGGTTTTTTGCTGGAAGAAAACAACCCAGGCTACAAATCTCTAGTGGCTGATCTCTCTGCCTGACCCTAACCCAGATCAGCAAATGTATTTTCACAGATTCTTTCCCCACCGAACAAGCCCACTCTATGGCCAGCTTTTGATCTCAGTTACACTGGTGTACATCCTGGAATAGCTCCATTGATTTCACCAGGAGATGCTCTGGATTTACCCCAGTGTAAATGAGATTATAATCTGGCACTGAAAGTCTTGCCAGTTGACATTCATATAGCACTCAGCAGCATGGTATCTGAGCAGCCATTCCAATTGTGTTCTCAGTCTCAACTAAACATCTCCGCGGTTTTAACTGGAGCAGGCAAAGCTGCCATCAGATGCAAAAGCTGCTGACAATGTGTTTGTCATAACATTTTTTCCCAGATCTGGACCTTAGCGTCCAAAATATGGGTGTTAGCATGAAAACCTCCAAGCTTAATTACCAGCTTGGTCCTGATAATGCTGCCACCAGCCAGGGATTTATACAGTGCCTTCCCTGGGGGACCCCCAGACTCAGATGCCTTGAGTCTTACAACAAAGGGAAATAACCCCCTCCCCTTGTTTCCTTGTTACTTCCACCCAGGCTCCCCTCCCTGGACGACCCTAGGAGATTTCCTGCTTCCAGTCCTGGAAACACAAGTACTGAGAGGTCTAATCTCTCCCCCCCCCACCTTCACCCAGAGGGTATGCAAAGTCAGGCTAGTAAATCTAACACAAAGAGATTTCCCTCTCCCTTCATCCCTTAGCCTTAACCGGTGAAAAAACTCAAAACAGGTCTTAAAAAGAAAGCTTTATATAAAAAGAAAGAAAAGGACATAAAAATGGTCTCTCTGTATTAAGGTGACAAATACAGGGTCATTTGCTTAAAAGAAAAAAATGAATAAACAGCCTTATCCAAAAAGAATACAATTTAACACATTCCAGCAACTACACACATGTAAATACAAAAAAAAACAATATAAACCTATTGTCTTACTATCCTTGTACTTACAACTTGGAAACAGAAGATTAGAAAGCTGGAGATAGAGAGAGATCACTCTCAGAGCTGAGAGGGTCACCGAACCAAGACAAAGAACAAAGAACTTACACCCAAACTTCCCTCCACCCAGTTTTGAAAAAAATCTTATTTTCTGATTGGTCCTCTGGTCAGGTGTTTTAGGTCACTGTTTGTTAACCCTTTTATATGTGAAAGAGACATTAAACCTTAGCTATCTGTTTATGACAGTGTTAGAGGCTAAAAGCGGCTGACCAAACGGCGATGGTGACAAAAGGGGAGGGAGCTGAATGGAGACAGGAGGGAGGAGACAGTGGAGAGGGAAAACACATTGAGTGTCTCCTCCCTGCTACACTGACTTTAAACCAAGACTAACTCTACCGAGACCAGTGGAGTTACAGTAGTGTAACACTGGTGTGTGCACAGGCCCTGACTTTCCTCTTTCCAACTGGGTGCTCCACTCCCGCTCTGCCCCAAGGCCCCACCCTCGCTCCGCCTCTTCCTGCCTCCACTCCGCCCCCTCCCTGATGGTATAACACCCTCATGCCGCCTCTTTCCACTCCTGCGCCTCCCCCTCCCCCCAGTTCCTCCCACCCACTGCCAAACAGCCCTGGAGCACCCACAGAGTCAGTGCCTATGGGTGTGTGAAACGGGGGATAAGGCCTGAAACTGGCCCTGTCCTGAACTGGGCTATAGCTCCCATGCAGGGATGCTGCTTATTTTATAAGGACTGAACTCTAGGGCTGAAATAACTAATCAAATCGAGTGGTTCATTTGGCTTTAGAAAACATCTGATCAACTATGTGGCTACATAGCCAACACCCCTTAGAGCAGGGGTTCGCAAACTTCATTAAACCATGACCCCTTTCTGACAACAAAAACTACTACGCGACCCCAGATGGGAGACTGAAGCCTGAGCCCGCCTGAAGCCCCACCAACCCACCCCGGGCGTGGGAGCCAAAGCCCAAAGGCTTCAGTCCTAGGCGAGGGGCCTGTAACCTGATCCCTGCCACCCAGAGTTGAAGCCTTCAGCTTTGGCTTTGGCCCCGGGTGGTGGGTCTTTGGCTTGGGTTTCAGCCCTGGGCCCCGGCAAGTCTAAAGCCAGCCCTGGCAACCCCATTAAAACAGGGTCGTGATCCACTTTGGGGTCCCGACCCACAGTTTGAGAATCGTTGCTTTATAAAGAACGCAACCCCATCCCAAAGTGACAGTGCAGCTTACTACAGCATCATCGCTGAGAGTGGGCTGAGACACTGAAACTGTCTGCGAAGCTACCAGTAGGTCACCATAAACTATGAGAGGAGCAAAGCCCACCCCCAACCAGGGGGCACTCATGAGAGGTGCGTGCCACACTCCTCCAGTAGCTGGCATCTACCCCTGTCTGCTCCAAAATCATCCTACCCAATCCTACCAGGACGAGTGGCTTAATGGCTGCATGGCTAGAGCGAAACCATTTCCTTCTTATCTACTGCTTCTATCTGATGCCGAGTAGAAGCCCTGCCTTGCTGGCCATGTACCAGCAGGGCAATAGGCTCTTAGCAGCAATTGCCATTTCTGCCTGGAGCTTTCTTGGAGTCTTGTTCCACATTGACTCTGCAGTCCTGTCCCTCTGTCGCGTCACTCCCCTGCTGTCCTTTACAATCTGTCAGTAGAGTGAGACACTGCAAGGCTCTGCCAGTAAATGAATGGCCTTCGCCCTGCTGCAGTGGTTTCCTGGTCCATGGAAACGTACCTTTGCAAATCATGACACAACCCAGCAGCAATGTTTCTCATATTTCCAGAGGTGTAGATTTCACCCGTGTCCCTGATTTTTACCTCACGGGTACATCTGCCTTGCTTACATTCTCCAGGGAATTAATTGTTCTTCATTTGACATTTTTTCTCTGCCTCATGTTCTCCCTTTCCTGCTTTTCTCTCCCTCTTTCCTCCTTTTCATTTCTTAAAGATGCTTAAGCAGGGAAGACTGACTCAGTGGGAGTCTTGGGTTCAATTCCTTGCTCCATCACAGACCTTGGGCAAGTGTCTCTGTGCCTCGGATTCCCATGTGTGAAATGGGGCTAATGCTTCCCTAGCAGCTGGTGGTGCGGTGGAGATAAATGCATCAAGATTGTGAGGCACTCCGGGGATGTCTGCACTGCGAAGAAAAACATGCAGCACCTAGTCTCAGAGCCCAGGTTAACTGATGCAGGCTTGAGCTGCTGCTCTAAATATAGCAGTGTAGCTGTTTGGGCCCAGGTTATGAGATTTTCTCCCCTTGCTGGGTTTCAGAGCGCAGGCTCCAGCCCAGGCCTGAACATCTACTCTGCTATTTGTATCCCAGCAAGCCCGAGTCAATCGACTCAGGCTGTGAGATTCAGTGCCTAAGGTTTTCCTTTGTAGTGTAGATGTACCCTCAGTCACTACACTAATGGCGTGGTCAGATAAATACCTCAGATAGAAGTGTCAGCTGCAAGTCGGACTGTGCTGGTTAAGCCCTTCCATTACCATGTCAAAAGAAGCCCTGAAAGCATTGCTATTTTTTTTGTTTCTTGTTTCCATTAGAAATTGAATGGAGTTGTTAGCGTCTTCTCAGGAAGGCACAATAGATTCAGAGAGTTTAAGGCCAGAAGGAAGGCCATTCTGATGCTGGAGTTCCTCCCTAGATATTAGCAGAGCTGGGAGCATACTGAGATCCCAGGCAAGGAAAAAGAGAGAGATTTTTTTTTAATCGGACTTTTGGCTCCTTGGTTTTTGATCCATTTAACTCGAATGCCTGAAAAATACTTTGGGTGGAGGAGGAGAGAAGATGTATCCTAGATATTCAGCAACTTAGCACCTTTAATGAAGAGCTGAGAAAACTCATGTCCTTGGAGACTTCCAGGAAAATGAGTGCAACTCAGACTTGATATTCTTAAAATAAAAAGGGGAGGGAGGAGAAATCTTTACAAACTGCAGACTTGCTATATTTTACATTATAGCAGAGTAAGAAGGGGAACTAATTTATAGGCAGTTCGAACTCAAAAGGGAAACTGCTCATTCTTTGCTGCCTAAAAACAGCTCTAAATAGAATATATTCAATGTTAAGGAACATGATCTATCTAACAGGCTTGTAAGTCCCACTGCTTCAATCAAATCCAGTACCTGCCTATTATAACTGCTGGGCTTCCAGCTGACAATGACAGGTGGTTGCTGTGAGGAGTCCCTTACTGCTGGCCTTCTGGCTGGGACTGCTGGGAGGAAGTTCACGCTGCTGGAGTCCTGGCTGTTACTGACAAGACACAGTCGAACAAGATGCCAGGAATAGATCTGCCTTTCCCGAGAGTATCTCTGCCAACTGATTATTCTCACTGGCGCTGGCTAGGGAAGTGAAATATCCCTCTGCTCTCCAATTAAAGTCATGGAGTTGAATTCTCTGCTGCTGTAACTCTGCTGGCTTTGGTGGAGTTATGATTGCAGAGGATCCGGCCTACAGAACTGGGAGAGAAGAGGGATTTCAATTCTGAGACTAAGGAAAAGCCAGATCTTGAAGAGACTGAACTGTAAATTGTGAAAGGAATCAATAGACTGCTTTGCACCGCAACCCCCCTGCCTCCCTGAGGATTTTGTGTGTACAATATAGATGTGAGTATGCAAAGGTATGAACATATGTGTACAAATAGATAAGTGAGAGAGCCAGAATTCCTTTTGGACTCTGAGGATCCAGTTGGCTGAACCGTATTCTTTCTTTTCCAGCAACTGGTGGGGTCCCATGACCATACAGTGCTCAAGGAGACCTGGGATTGATGGTAAGAGATGTTTCTCTTACTTTGCTCTTAGTCACACGTAAGCAGAGTCAGGATGGGATGGCTGGTGGAGCAGAGCAGCTTGTGGAACGGTTGGAGCAGCCCATGGAACAGCAAGTGGAGCAGAGCAGTTTGCGGGGATGGCTGGAGGAGCGGAGCGGAGTGGCTGGTGGAGCGGAGCCATTCGTGGTGAAGGCTGTGGCAGACCTCTACGGAGAGGCGGGGGGCAGTCGGCCTCTTCCACGTAAGGTGCCCCTTAACAGCCTGTGTGCCTTCCCCGGAATTCCACCCAGGCTGGGGAGGTGGGGTAAAACTCTGCAGATGAACTTTTGAACTCTGGGGCAGCACTGACCAGGGACAGAGACTTTTGGGTTGTTGGACTTTGGGGTGATTTGGACTTCAGACCCAGAGGGGAAAAGGACATTGCCAAACTTACTTGGAGGTGGGTCTTTTGCTCATAGTTTGTATTATGAATCCTGTTTGTGGTGTTTCCTCAACATACTGCCACATTGTTTCCCTCCTTTATTAAAAGGATTTTGCTACACTCAGACTCCATGCTTGCGAGAGGGGAAGTATTGCCTTCTAGAGGCGCCTGGGGAGTGGTATGTAATTGTCCCAAGTCACTGGGTGGGGAGTCGAGCCGGTTTTGCATTGCGTTATTGAAACGGAACCCCTGGATACTGAACCCGGCCTTGCTGCTGCCAACTCAGAGGGGCAGGAGGGTTACACACACAGCCCATCTCCTGTCAGTAACTGAGTTACATGCATGCCTGCCCCAGCTTTGTGTCCTTCCAAACCCTTTGAGGACCCATTTCCTGGAACTAAACAAGGCTGTTTAGCCAGTTATGCTCCAAGAGTGTGGCAAATAGAACAGAAGGAAAAATTCAGCCTGGTGCGAGTCCTATTGCTTCACTGATGCCAGTCACATTTGGCTCATACCACTAATAGCTTAATTGGTAACTCTGCTTTCTGGGCTACAAAGTCATTAGTCCAAGTTGTGTGCCAGGAACTGGGCTTACACATAGTGCTCAGAGAGTCTGATCCAAAGCCAATTGAAGTCAATGGAAAAACTTTTCAGAGTCATCTTTAATGGTGCTTAGATCAGGCCCATATTAATTGTAATGCTAGTGCTGCTAAGCCCTTAGAGGCTAAGATGCAATCCAGACCAGTGAGGGGTTGTCACTCCACCCTGCAACCTGGGGTACCTCACAATGCTTAGCTGCTGTAGCTCCTACCAGGGCCACCAGCATGCAAGTCACACCCTTAGGGTCTGTGTATAATTGCAGCCCTGGTCCAGCAAGTCTGACCCCATCAGCAGCAAGCCAGCCATGCTCTGGCTTCCAGCAGCCTTGGGTACTGTTCTGAGGGTGACCCCAGTACACACCCAGTCTTGAATGTTCCCCAAAAACACGTGTTCTGCAATGACCAGCCCTCTTCTAGACAGTCTGGTTATGTTAGGTACATTGCTCCTGTAAAGGGATCAAAATACCTCAGTTTGCTTCTTTTAATGGAGCTACCCACACAATTCAGTGCAAACGCACTTGATTAGCTTTGATTCAAGAATAAAACAAGTTTATTTAACTACAAGGAGATAAGTTTTAATTGAGTACAAGTGCAAGGCATTAAAGTCAGAAATGGGTACAAGGGAAATAAAGAGAAAATGCTTGCGAGGACTAAAACTTAAACTAGAATTGGTTCAAAGTGAAGTCCCTTACCACACATTCTGAGCAATATTGCTGACCAAATTCTCTGGCTCCCAAAATCTAGTGGCTGGTTTTTGTCTTTGGTGAAGGAAGAGAGAAGGATGGATGGATAGGGAGAGAGAGGGAATGGATGGATAGGGAGAGAGAACTTGCCCCTTGTTTTTTCTAGTCCAGTCATCCTTTGAAATGCATATTCCTGAAGGTTACCCCGGGATGAAGTTCACTCCTGCTATGAGGACAGAGACAAGGCATCTCGAGGTGAAGGAGGTTCCATGCTGCTTGCTAAGACCCAGATGGGTTGGTTTCCTGCCCCACTTCCTTGCCAAAGAATGGCCACTTGACAGGTGATGTTTCATCAAAGCTGATGGGTGCTGGCTAGAGGTGCCAGCTTGTCTTTTGTCTTTGAGAAGCAAGTTATCTTTTTGCCCCAAACTCATCTGGTAAACACTCTTCAGTCAGAATTTCAGCTTATGTTCATAACTTCACATATAATGTTGCTACAGGCATTTTATCATGATATTGCTGACCAGGGAGCCTTTCGTTTTCAAAGAATACCTTGCAAGGCATATTTTGTGCACAGATTATTACAGCAGGGCAGTGGTTCCCAAACTTGTTCCACCACTTGTGCAGGGAAAGCCCCTGGCAGGCCGGGGCCGGTTTGTTACCTGCCACGTCCGCAGGTTCGGCCGATCGTGGCGAATCACTTCATTTCTGTGCCTCGCCTGTAAGAGGAGGGTAATGATCCTGCTGTGTGTATTTAGGTGGTACTAATGTTTATATAGCACCTAGCAGTGTCTTCAGTTGCTACTGTTAAATCATAACAGCTAGAGTCCCTGCCAGTACTGACGGTGTGGTCAGAAAAGGTGCTGCTGCCTGCCTGGAGAACAGGAAAGGCAATGAGCGGTTTCTGCTCCCAAGCTCCGCACTACCAAATCTAAGGGTATGTCGACACAGCCTTTTGGAGGGAGTGGGAACCAGCCCCCCAGCCCAGTTTGATATCCCATCCCCCGGGCCGAGGGACATACTGGCCGCTGCTTCCAGCAACCCCCATTGGCCTAGAGCAGCGAACCACGGCCACTGGGAGCCGCGATCAGCTGAATCTGTGGATGGGGCAGGTAAACAAAACATTGCGGCCCACCAGGGGCTTTCGCTACACAAGTGGAGGAAAAGTCTGGGAACCATTGCAGTAGGCTATGAATCCAGGGGTGCATTCACTCACAGGGGGATTGGCTTTCAGAGAAACTGCCCAATAGAGATCTTTCCTGCATCTCCAGGTGGGCATAAGGCCTGCTGCCATTGTTCAAATAGATGGATGTTTTTGAAGCACTTGAAGATGAAAAGCTGTGGGTGCTTCTGAGTCGATTCCTCCACTTTAGGCCACTGAACTGTATTTCAAACCCTAACCCCAACGCAAAGGGGTTTTGTGTTGAAATGGGCGGCTGATGATTTATTACACGCAGGCCTGGCTTTCTGGCCAGTGTTCTCACAATACAATAGGTTTTCAAGGTGCTGAGTGGGCACTTCACCGATGCGGTATTTGCCCACACACTTCCTGCATCTGCTCCTATCCCGGGGAAAGTGCTTGGTGACAGCTCCCATATAAAGGTGTTATATAATGTAAAGCTTCATTCTGTTCTCATGGTTTCACAATGCCAGCCCAGCAGCCTCTCTCTCACACTGGGGCTTAGTGTATTCCCCTCCTCTCCTGGCTGGCAGGGCCTAGGAGGGTCACGTAAACGCTGCACAGGGACCCTGGGGGTATGAACAGGGAACCAGTGTTTTGTGCTGCTCTCCATCCCACAGCAACGTTAGGAGTGGAAGTCATACGTAGCTCTCCTCAGCCAGATGAGCACTTTGGAGCCATAGTGGGAAGGGTGAATCAAGGAGAAAGGTGAGCAGATTCCTGGAGCTTTCTCATCCCCAGGCCCTCAGGAATGTTACAATATACAAAAAACCCTGGGAGAGCAAGAATTTATGGGTTAAAAGCTTGGCAAGTGAGTTGGACATACAGGAGCAATGGAAGGTCCCCAAAAGTGGAGGGACCACAGGACCCCAAACCATAGCCCCTTTCCTGTGAGGATCTGTCCCCTCCACCACTCATCCTTACAACTGGTAGAAGGTGGGGGATCCATAGCCCGCTGGCACCCCTGTTTTAGTGCCCATGGTTCCAGCTATCCTGCAGGGCTACCCATCATCTCTACTTTCTTTGCAAAACCACTCCCGCATGGTTGCATCCAACCCAACCTTTGCCTCCTTTCCCAGGATTACTGCTGCTGCCAGGAGCTGAGGCCTCTTACTTAGGGTATGTCTACACTGCATTTGGGAGTGAGTGGGAGCAAGCCTACCTGCCCAGGTTGACAGACTTGGACTCACAGTTGCGCTCGAAGAATAGCTGGGTAGACAGCACACTGAATTGCAGCTTGGGCTAGAGCTCAGGGTCTGAAACTTGAGCGGGGGGATGGGATATCAAACTGGGCTGGGGGGCTGGTTCCCACTCCCTCCAAAAGGCTGTGTAGACATACCCTTAGATTTGGTAGTGCAGAGCCTGGGAGCAGAAACTGCTCATTGCCTTTCCTGTTTCTCCAGGCAGGCAGCAGCACCTTTTCTGACCACACCGTCAGTATTGGCAGGGACTCTAGCTGTTATGATTTAACGGTAGCAACTGGAGACACTGCTAGGTGCTGTACAAACATTAGTACCACCTAAATACACATGGCAGGATCATCACCCTCCTCTTACAGGTGAGGCACAGAAATGAAGTGATTTGCCCAAGGTCATGCAATCTGTCTGAGCCAAGGCTGAACCCAGCTCTGCTGAGTCCCACTCCAGGGCTTCGACTCTCCCTAGTCCTTTTTCATAGTAGGCCTGGCTGCTAGTGCCCGCTTCCAGCGATTGGGCTATTATTGGCTCCAAGTCTGTTTGTGGAACAGGTCCGTGGCTGCTCCATTCTGCTGGAGAGGTTTGGTCTATCTCGAGGTTTGCTGCATCCTGTTCTGAATAGGGAGCAGAGGGGGGAGATACAGCAGCCTGCCCATCCCTTCAGCATAGATCTGCCAGCGCTCAGGTCACTTTTCACCAGCTACTGCAGTGCTCTTCATGCAGGATTCAGGAGTAGAGCCGGGTGCTTTTGGGGAAGGGGGGCCAGTAAATCCAGTGTCAGTCGAACAAAACTTTTTGCGAATGTGTTGATTTTTGGCAAATTGTGTTGATTTTGGCAAATTGTTTTCTTTGGCTGAAACAAAGTTTGGAAATGTCAAAACATTTGACCATTTGCGAAACCTCCACCGCCGCCTCTGGTAGGGGAATGGTGCCTAAACATAAAATGTTTTGGCTCAAACAAAGCCCTTATTCCCAACTGCCCACTCCACAGCCTTGCATGGAAGGCAAATGAAATCTCAGGGTTAAACACAAGCAGTATCTGAGGCTGTCCTGATGATCTAACTCAGGGGTTGGCAACCTTTCAGAATTGTTGTGCTGAGTCTTCATTTATTCACTCTAATTTAAGGTTTCGCGTGCCAGTAATACATTTTAACATTTTTAGAAGGTCTCTTTCTATAAGTCTATAATATATAACTCAACGATTGTTGTCTGTGAAGTAAATAAGGTTTTTATAATGTTTAGAAGCTTCATTTAAAATTAAATTAAAATGCAGAGCACCCCAGACTGGTGGCCAGGACCCGAGCAGTGTGAGTGCCACTGAAAATCAGCTTGTGTGCCGCCTTCGGCACGAGTGCCATAGGTTGCCTACCCTTGATCTAGCTGCAGGCAACTGGCTTCCACATTTCTACTTACTTCGAGCAATGGCATTTGTATAATGCATCCAGTTAGCTCCAAAATGGCAATGAGTGGTGTCAGGGGTGTTTGGTCAGTGCTGGTCCAGGATGCCAAAGAAATTAAGCATCAAATGGCATAACAAAAGGGGCAGAGCTAAAACAGGAGAGCCAGACTGTGCCCTCCACAGTCTCACCCACATAAGGGGGAGTGGAATTTGATCCATAGGCTACAGTAGCAACAACTGTAACTTAAATCAGAAAGGGTCCTGCAGGCAGGGTGTCCTCAGTACTTGGCCAACACTTCAGCTTGGGGTTGGCATTGGCAGCCCTTTTCTTCTGCTTTAAGAAAACTTGCACGGTTGACACTTACCTGGCTGATTAACATGCACCTGGGGGTTTAACCTTGTGTCTTGTTGCAGGGCTATGAAGAAGTGCTTGGGCCTCAGTGAAAGATGGGATAAAGGTAAGGAAATCAGGGTTCACCCACAGAAAACTGTAAGACTGTTTTTTAATAAGTGTGGAAATTCGCCCACAAAAAATGTTGTTAAAGTGAAGTTAAGGATGCATGCACACCTTGGGGATTTGAGGGCATGTTCCCTTTCCAGAGAGCTCCAGTTAAACCAACAGACAGCTCAGTCCAGCCCCAGAGATTTCAAAGCTGCCATTAGATTCCTCCAACAAGGCACTGACTTTTGCTCTAGTACTTATTTGTATTATGGCAACACCCAGATGCAACAGCCATAACCTAAATTCTGCCCCACTCGTGTTGCATCCATCTCATTTTAGAATAAAGCCAAATGTGCTACACGTGTATTTCCTACGGTTGAATTTAAGGAAGATTATTTCTCAGCTGGCTGGCTCTCTCTGGGAGAACTGGGCTCCATCCATCAGTTAACTAGCTGCCATAGATGACTTGGCTTGTGGATCATTTGTACAAGTCTCCACCATGAATGTCTGGCCTTGAGTACTTTTTCTTTGTGTGGGGAGGCGGAGAGAGGAATATGGGCCTAAAGAAGCCCATGAATATCTTTAATTATGGGAAATGTGAGAGGAGGAGTAGCACTGCAGACAATTTCTTTTTTGATGCATGACTTGGCCACACACACTTATGGGTGCACACTTGTGATGGAAAAATGGCTTTAAAATGATGCCTTTTGAAATAGTGCTTTTTCCTTTACCTTTAGTAAAATCTTTTATTTCTTGCAAGTATGAAATTTGTTAAGCAAGAATCTGTAATGTGTTCACCTTCTAACTTCTAACTCGAGCAAGAGCACATGTCTTCTCTGAGAGAGGTTTTCCCGATGCTCAAAAAAGCAAAACATAAAGCTAGTTTGGAATTGAGCATGGAAACTGAAATACTTTGAAGTAGATTTATTATAGCTGGTTTCTACTGTAGCATTGCAATCCCTCTGCTTGCACTTGCTGATGAGCATTTAGTGTGGTGAAACACTGATTCACATTTCTAACAATGATAGTTCACTGCCGTTTGTCTCTGCTGGGGCAGAGTTAAGGCTGTGATTGTTGAAGTGGGCGTTGGGGGCCATGTCTGAGACCTGCAGCCCTAGCGCTGCATTCCCTAGGTTTCTAATTGTTCAGAAAGGAAACCTCTCTAATCTCTGTGGAGCTCCCCACTCCACAGATAGCGGTAGGGGGAGCCGGCCTCTCTAGCCACAGGTTGTCCATGATGCACAGGGCTCTTCAGAGCAGGGGTGCTGAGAGCCATTTGTCATAACATTTCTTCCCAGATCTGGACCTTAGCGTCCAAAATATGTATGTTAGCATGAAAACCTCCAAGCTTAGATACCAGCTTGGACCTGGTATCACTGCCACCAGCTAAGAATTATACAGTGCCTAGCTCACTGTGGTCTCCCCAAAACCTTCCCTGGGGGACCCCAAGTCTCAGATTCCTTGAGTCTCACAACAAAGGGGAATAAACCATTTCCCTTCTCCCTCCTCCCCTCCAGGTGTTCCCTCCCTGGGTTCCTGGAGAGATATACAGAAGCAAGCTTCGTGAATCTAAACAGAGGGATTCCACCCTCCCTGTTTCAAGTCCTTGAAACACAAGCACCGAGAGAGCTAACCTCTCTCCCCCCTCATCCAGAGGGTATGCAAAGTCAGGCTTAGTAAATCTAACACAAAGAGATTTTCCCCCTGTCTTCTTCCTCCCACCAATTCCCTGGTGAGCTGCAGACTCAATTCCCTGGAGTCCCCACTAAAGAAAAACTCCAACAGGTCTTAAAAAGAAAGCTTTATATAAAAAGAGTGAGAAAGGACATAATATATAGTCTCTGTATCAAGGTGACAATATACAGGGTCAATTGCTTAAAAGAAAAATGAATAAACAGCCTTATCCAAAAAGAATACAATTTAACACATTCCAGCAACTACACACATGTAAATACAAAAGAAAACAATATAAACCTATTGTCTTACTATCCTTGTACTTACAACTTGGAAACAGAAGATTAGAAAGCCAGGAGATAGAAAAATCACTCTCAGAGCCGAGAAGGTCAGACCCAAGACAAAGAACTCACACCCCAAACTTCCCTCCACCCAGATTTGAAAAAGTCTTGTTTCCTGATTGGTCCTCTGGTCAGGTGTTTCAGGTTACTGTTGTTACCCCTTTACAGGTAAAAGAACATTAACCTTAGCTATCTGTTTATGACACCATTGAACAAACTGTAAACCCTGGATGTTATGGAAACCTCTTCAAGCCAGGGGGTGTGGCAACACCCCCAGCACTCCAAGTTCCAGCCCCTATGCTGCAGATTATTGGTGTGTGGATGGAATGGCCTTCTCCTTTCTCTGGCAGGGCAACAAAGCTGAAATGAGGCTGATGTGGGGGCAGGGAAGAGACTTGGCTATCGTGTAAGTATCACATTTGCCCAGTTGGCACCTGTGATCTCCCAGATGCTTTTGCTCTCTGCTAACACTCTGTTCAACGGGCCCAGAGCTGGATCAGACACTTGCTTGAATGGTGGAAGCATTAATGAGACAGCAGCTCGGGTCCTAGTGTTTAGGTGACAGGGCCCAAGCTTGCATTCAAAAAGGCCTTGTCATTAAGGGAGCGATAGGGTGCAGGAGAGCTAGCTGGTCAGCAGTGGCTCAGACTGGCAGGGGCAGGTCCCAAAGTGGGGTTACCTGTGGCCATTCTTTTGCATTTTGCTTTCACTTTAAACCTTAAAACTGTGTTTATTTACATTTTGTGGAGGCTCTTTCTCACCAGATTAGAATAAACCTTAAAACTGACCAAACTGTGGGTTCCATTTGCACGGGAGTGTCTCTTTAAATAGCATCCCAGCTAAGAACTGGGGCTTAGATCCTGTTCCTAGAGACTGTGACACTGTCAGCTGGTCTCATCTCCTTTAACAGATAGCAGCTATTAAGGAGTCTGTGTCAGCTGTAGGAAGGGCTGTGAATTAGCAGCCTGTCCCCTTTGCAGCTCTTGTCTTACACCTCTTAGAAGGAATAGCCGCAGTTGCTTTCTCCAGCAGAAATGAGAGTGAGCACGGGAGTATGGGAGGAAATCCTGGTTCTGGATAGTGTTGCATGACTCACCTTGACAGCCGTTGTTCCTACATCTGCGGAGTGAGGGAGGGGCAGATCATGTCATCATGAGAGCATCAAGTGGGGAGGCAGAGGCTGAAAATCACCTCTGGAACAGGAGCTGTAGCCACTCTGGGACCAGACAGGGGAATGGCTGTAAATCCAGCCCCTAGCCACTCAGCTGAGCTGCTGCTTTCCACAAAGGCATAGACACAATGATAGAATGAGGCAGAATACAATTACATAGCTTGTTAGCCCTCCCATGCTGGGCCATGGCCTGGTTGCCAGCTGGGTTCAGGAAGGAGCTGTCCTCAGTGTATAACATTGCACAGTTATGAATTATGCCTTCTTCCAAAGTAACGCGTTGGCCGTTCCCTGACTCGCTGCAGCATACCCCTTACCCTGCACCTTGTGAAGTCATTGACCCCAGTGCAAAATGGGCATTAGACAGAGAAAATTAGCCTGATTCATCCCTTCCATCCCTTGGTCTCTGTGGCCTTGGCTGGTCTCCATCTCTGTGGCTAGCTGCTGTAATTGGTCCTCCTGATCTTTGTGTATGCTGTCCAGGGCATCCCAGGTGCAAACAGACCCAGGGGATGCATGACAGTGCCAGGATCTCCTGTGAGTAAGCACAATGCCCCTCTGACATGGGTCTGTCCAGGTCCCAGCTCCAGAGTCATGCAGTAGTGAGGAATGTAATATCTAATAGAGGAGCTGGCTTTCTCCCATCCCATTCAGGGACTGCCTGGTGAAAATGGAGCATCGGGACCTCCAGGAGTCATGCTGAGCATGAGCTCACAGCCAGGAGGGTGTCAGGGAAGTAGGGAGAGAAGGGGGCTGCCTCTTTCCCTCCCACTTCAGGATGAAATACATGGGACATGTCACAGTAAAGGGCAGGGGAAAAAATAGCCTTCCTCTGAGCTCTCAGCTGGTCTGTGCTGGACCCATCCCATCCTCTGCTCACTCTCCATTGATGGACTCATCCTACATCAACGTATCTCATTCTTTTTTTTAAACCAGTTACACTTTTGGCATTCACACCCTCCCTGGCAATGAGTTCCACAGGCTGACTGTGCATTGGGTGAAGAAATAGAATCATAGAATATCAGGGTTGGAAGGGACCTCAAGAGGTCATCTAGTCCAACCCCCTGCTCAAAGCAGAACCAATCCCCAACTAAATCATCCCAGCCAGGGCTTTGTCAAGCCTGACCTTAAAAACCTCTAAGGAAGGAGATTCCACCACCTCCCTAGGTAACCCATTCCAGTGCTTCACCACCCTCCTAGTAAAAAAGTTTTTCCTAATATCCAACCTAAACCTCCCCCACTGCAACTTGAGACCATTGCCCCTTGTTCTCTCATCTGGTACCACTGAGAATGGTCTAGATCCATCCTCTTTGGAACCCCCTTTCAGGTAATTGAAAGCAGCTAACAAATCCCCCCTCATTTGTCTCTTCTGCAGACTAAATAATCCTAATTCCCTCAGCCTCTCTTCATAAGTCATGTGCTCCAATCCCCTAATCATTTTTGTTCCCCTGCGCTGGACTCTTTCCAATTTTTCCACATCCTTTTTGAAGTGTGGGGCCCAAAACTGGACACAGTACTCCAGATGAGGCCTCACCAATGCCGAATAGAGGGGAATGATCACATCTCTCAGTCTGCTGGCAATGCTCCTACTTATACAGCCCAAAATGCCGTTAGCCTTCTTGGCAACAAGGGCACATTGTTGACTCATATCCAGCTTCTTGTCCACTGTAACCCCTAGGTCCTTTTCTGCAGAACTGCTGCCTGGCCACTCAGTCCCTAGTCTGTAACAGTGAATGGGATTCTTTCATCCTAAGTGCAGGACTCTGCACTTGTCCTTGTTGAACCTCATCAGATTTCTTTTGGCCCAATCCTCTAATTTATCTAGGTCCCTCTGTATCCTATCCTTACCCTCCAGCACATCTACCACTTCTTCCAGTTTAGTGTCTTCTGCAAACTTGCTTAGGGTGCAGTCCATGCCATCCTCCAGATCATTAATGAAGACATTGATGAAAACCAGCCCCAGAACTGACCCTTGGGGCACTCCATTTGATACCGGCTGCCAACTAGACATGGAGCCATTGATCACTAGCCATTGAGCACGATGATCTAGCCAGCTTTCTATCCCTTTATAGTCCATTCATCCAGCCCATACTTCTTTAACTTGCCAGCAAGAATACTGTGGTAGACCTTATCAAAAGCTTTGCTAAAGTCAAGGAATAACACATCCACTGCTTTCCCTCATCCACAGACCCAGTTATCTCCTCATAGAAGGCAATTAGGTTAGTCAGGCATGACTTGCCCTTGGTGAATCCATATTGACAGTTCCTGATCACTTTCCTCTCCTCCAAGTGCTTCAGAATTGATTCTTTGAGGACCTGCTCCATGATTTTTCCAGGGACTGAGGTGAGGCTGACTGGCCTGTAGTTCCCTGGATCCTCCTTCTTCCCTTTTTTAAAGATGGGCACTACGTTTGCCTTTTCCCAGTTATCCAGGACCTCCCCCGATCACCATGAGTTTTCAAAGATAATGGCTAATGGCTCTGCAATCACATCCGCCAACTCCTTTAGCACCCTTGGATGCAGCGCATCCGGCCCCATGGATTTGTGCTCATCCAGCTTTTCTAAATAGTCCTGATCCACTTCTTTCTTCACAGAGGGCTGGTCACCTCCTCCCTATGCTGTGCTGCCCAGTGCAGCAGTCTGGGAGCTGACCTTGTTCGTGAAGACGAAGGCAAAAAAAGCATTGAGTATATTAGCTTTGTCCACATTCTCTGTCACTAGGTTGCCTCCCTCATTCAGTAAGGGGCCCACACTTTCCCTAATCTTCTTCTTGTTGCTAACTTGCCTGTAGAAACCCTTCTTGTTACTCTTAACAACCCTTGCTAGCTGCAACTGCAATTATGATTTGGTCTTCCTGATTTCACTCCTGCATGCCTGAGCAATATTTTTATACTCCTCCCTGGTCATTTGTCCAATCTTCCACTTCTTGTAAGCCTCCTTTGGTTTGTTTTAAACCTGCTGCCTATTAATTTCATTGAGCGATCCCTGGTTCTTGTGTTATGAGAAGGGGTAAATAACACTTCTTTATTTACTTTCTCCACAGCAGTCATGATTTTATAGACCTCTATCATATTCCCCCACCCCACCCCTTAGTTGTCTCTTTTCTAATCTCGGCAGTCCCAGTCTTTTTAATGTCTCCTTGCGTGGAAGCTGTTCCATACCCCTAATCATCTTTTCTTTTTATTTTTTTCCTTTCTGTTCTCTGTACCCTTCTCAGGCCATACTACATGGTATCATGGCTGCCAGCTGAGGCATTGTTGGCTGGACTTAGTCTCGCTTCCTCCAAATAATGACTGGCTGCCCTAGCACAACATTTGTGTGTATTTGTGGGGTGGTGGTTAGTAAACAGAGGAGCTGGTATATCACCCATGACAATGGAACAATCCTTTCAGCTCCCACCTCTGTCTCCTGACTAACATACTTCAGAGCAAATGGAGACTGAAGAGAAGCTGAAGAAGGATATGGGTTCCACATGGTAGAAGAAAACTGGGGTGTGTGGAAGGGTAAGTCTGTGATAGACCCAGTCATAGGAAAGCCGGGGGAGAGGGGCAAATATGCTGCATGGAAACCTTGGTAACTAGCACCTTCAAAATGCATATACCAATAACTATAGGCCCTGATCCAAATCCCATTAAAGTTAAAGGAAACACTCCCCTTAACTTCTGTCAGTTTTCATTCAGGCCCTGAGGAGAAAAGGAACCACAAAAAGAGGGAAACCATTGGTCCCAAAGGCAGGGGAGCAGTGGGGAGAAGAAGGTAGAAGTGGGGATTCTGTGGGGAGAGCGGAAGGAAAGACGCAGAAGGCCATGGAGCGGGATGCATCTCAGGGGAGCGAAGTGGCTTTTTAAGGTAAGTGAGGGGGAGAGCAGGGTATCAGATTTCTGTAGAGTCCATCTGTTTTGGAAGCTGCACCTCTCTGTTCTGATCTCCAAATTCCTGTCACAAGAAAATCCGCAGAAGGCGGCGTGCGTCGAGGGGATGGATGGATGGGAGCTATTTTTAGTGAAGTGTGCCAGATCTGCTGCCCGAGAGACTGAACTCCTCTAGTTAGTCACAGAACAAGTATAGCGGGGAGCAGCAATGCAAGTCCCCCCCTCCCCACTGGTGATTAAGTACCACTGCTAGGGGTGATAAGTATTTCAGTCTCTGTGGTTCACATGTAACTGGATTGTGGTCTATAAGTACCTCCGGAGGGAGAAATTTCTGGTAAGGGAGGTCTTTTCAGTCTAACAAAGACCTAATGCGATCCAAGGGCTGGAAGCCAAAGCTAGACAAGTTCCAACTAGAAAAACTGCAAATTTCTCACAGTGAGGGTAACTGATCATTGGGACAACTTACCAAGGACATACTGGATTTTCCTGCACCAAGTTTTTTAATCACTTTTGGGTGCTATGAGCTTGATCCAGGAGTCAATGGGTAACCTTTTATGGTCTATGTTATGCAGGAGGTCAGACTAGTAGGCCATTGTGGTTCCTTCCATAGGCACTGGAACTAGAGATACCGGGCGTGCTGTCACACTTGCTGGCTTGAAGGAGTTTCCGTCACATACAGGGTTTACAGTTTGGTTCAATGGTTCTCAGCACCCCCACTATTCAAATTGTTCCTGCACCCTTGGTTCCTTCTGACCTTAAAATCCTGGTAGCTATTCAGTGGATCTCTCTGCTCACACTGCCCAGCTATGGGAGGTGAAGTCTATAATGGGGACACCTGTCCATAGGCGCTGCACTGAGACCACAAACATTTCTGACACAGACTACTGAGCAGCTGTGACTTTTACTGACTCTTGACCTGGGTAGGAGTTGAACAGTGAAAGGCTCCATGACCAACACCAACCTCCTGAGCCACCCAACTCCATGTTGTGTTTTATTACAGTCAGGGATAACCTCCATCCATTCACAGCCAGGAAGTTGGTAGAACTGGTTTATGGTGTGTACAGTTGTCCATGGGATGAGGATTCTTAACAGTGTTGTGAATGTGTAGTCCATACCACTGTGGGGAGCTGAGATGCTCCCAAGGTTTGGAGCTGCCTTGCTACCACCTGCTCTTAGCATGAGGAAACCTTGTCTGGGTCTGTCTACATGGCCGTGTTTGGAATGAGCGAATCTGCTCAGCTGAAATAAAGTAAGCAGCCTGAATCTGCTCCCCTAGTCTTGCAGTGAAATGCCCCAAAACTCTGATTGATGAACTTTTGCAAACCTCAGGAATCTTTGGTTTCTCCCCACACACCCTTGTTTGTGCACAATTCCCCAAAGCCTAAACCCCACCAAGAAGGCTGTTCTCACTAGCTGGAATCAGAACATAGCAGCCAATTCCACAACCCCAAGACAAGAGAGAATAAAGCAAGCTGTGTTTAACTGGCAGAGCACCCAGTAAAGAGAGTTGGTTAAATGACAAAAGACCAGATTTGCAATACAGTCACCAAGCAATGAAACTGATTCAATTCAGCCCCTGGGGGCTGATCCTGTTTGTTGTTTGGGTCACCACCAGGGTTCATCAAAGGATTCATGAATCCCGAGGGTTTCATGGTTTCATACCAGAAATGAATGATTTGTCACTTGTTACTTTTATCTTAAACATTTCAGTCTTGATCCTGCAAGCTGGTGTGTTTAAGAACAACCTTGTCCCACAGCATTTTGCAGGGCTCTAGATGGGCACAGGGGTCCATACAGATCAGCTTGCAGAATCGGGGCAAACCAGGGAGCAGAGATGGTAACACTAGGTGACCCATTGTGCACCAGCAGTTGCGAATAGTGTGTGGCTATAGAGAACAGCATGCAAACCCTCCCCCTCTCCCTCCCCGTAGCTTGAAGATTATTTATCCAGGCTGTCTGGTGAATCCTTTAAAACCTATGAATTCATTCACAGAAACCAGAAACAGCTTGTAAGTGGTTCTCAAACCAAAATAAATAGCCTAAATTTGACAACTAGTTAGTTTGACGCAAATGACCCAAACAGCCCTGACAGTGATTGAGAGTACTCAGCTTACATCAGTGACACTTCCTTCATCTCTTTCCTAGCAGGCTGGCTCTAGACTGCAGGCACTCACTCCTTGCAGCCTTGGTTTAAGTTTCTGTAGCATCTGATCAGGGTGTAAGTGATTGAACTGCTCTTGTTTGTTTTTTCTCTTCTGGATTTGTAGGGGAAACCTGGTAGGCCTGGCAGCTGGGCCGAAAAGGAGACAGGGTAAGTCCTCTGACACACTCTCTTTTGAGTGCAGAGAGATCTGGATGCGAACTAGCAGGAAATATTGTTGTGTTGGTGGTGATGTCTGCTCAGGGCCGTGTCTAGCTGGACTCTCATTAGCATGATAATCAGGGACACTACCTTGTCCCCAATTCACTGGGGACCAGGAATTAGAAAAGCAAAATATCTGATCCTGGTCAGATGCAGTAACAAGGTCCTTTCTGATCCAGGCCCTGATTCAGCAGAACACCAACACATATGGCTAACCAAGCATTGCCATTAATAGAACTGCTCACAGGTGTCAAGCTTGGCACGTCTAAGTATCTTGCTGAATTAGGGCCAAAAGCAGGGTGTTTGATCCCTGTGTAGACATACCCTCGATAGCCATTGATGGTTACAAGGGGTGAACATGCTCTGTGCTGCAATCTTTCCCAGGAATCTGTGTGTTTCCTCAGGGTCAATCAAGAGTCCCTCATCCCTTTGCCTTCAGCTATCTGAGAACTCCATGGGCTGTAACCAGAACCTTTTCTTTCTGGTCTCACACTGCTCCTAGCTAAGCCAGTGATCTGTTTGGTAGTTTCCTTGACACACTGAGTCTCTGGGCTATTCTGCTTAGTCATGCTATATAGTTCCCATGAACATGAGAGCAAACTTTTGCCCTCTATGTCTGAACTAACTCAAAGCATGACTTATCTGTGGTCCTTCTACACCAGGCTTCCCAGGTTCACCCATTCTACCCTCGGTGCCCGACACAGGAGCAAAAGCTGCAGGTGTTCTACCATGAGGATGGTCAGAGGGGTGGATACTGTTCCTGCCCTAAGTATGACACAGAGGGAATGAAGTTGAAGGGTGCCTAGATTTGTTCCCTGGAATCCTACAACTGCCTGCCTGCAGGTAGGCTGAAACGATACCCCTGTTCCCACGCAAGGGGCAAGCTCCTTCGTTTGCCCTGAGAATCCTTGCCATGTACCTATAGGGTTTAAACAAATTTCCAGGCCAGCACGTTATGGTAGTAGTGAGGAGGACAATGAGAGAGTCTGTAATATGGCCCCACCGGAGTTCAGAAGGAACACTCTGCAATAAAGGAACTTACTTTTGAGGTTATTAAAGAGGAACAGTGGACTCAGTCGGCACGAGACGGGGGGGCGTGCCCTGCAGCCCAAGCCTGGCCAAGAGCAGAAAATGGTTAAAAATCTCTCCACATAAGAGGTGCACCAGTGTAGGTGGGAGGATTTTAATAGCAGGTAGGAGCTGTTTTGATGGAAAAATTCAGCTAACACCTAAGCCAGCACTCTGCGATATTGTATGCAGAAAATCCTCATCTTCCCAGGACCACAGCTATCCTGATAGCCTTGTTTGTCTTGTGATGCCCTTAAACCCAGAGCAGCCCTCCTTTTCTTGAGCCCCTTTTCCCCAGGGAACCTGGTAGGCCCTTGATAAACATTAAATATCTAGTAGATGTAACCAAGCAAACAGACAGCTATACTGCCTGATTAGGGTGTGGTATGTAAGAAACCAGATTTGACAGGTAAAGGCTAATACGTAATGGATTATATGCAGAATCACTCTAAGGCTGTGTAAATAATTCAGGGATGTTTGTTTTGTCCTTCACTCATGTGAAAATATAGTATGAGATGCATAATGCAAAAGGTGAACTTCTAAGATGGACCAAATCCACATCTGCTGGAAGTGGGTGCGACTCCACTGAATGCGAGCTGGTGGTTGCATCCCACCTGCAGTGATCTTTCATCTCTATGGAAACCCGTGCTCTTGCAATGGGAGCAAATGTCAAGGGATATTTAGAACCAAGACGCTAAGGGGTTGGCTACACTGGAGAGTTGCAGCGGTGGTGGTGCGTTTACAGCGCTGCAACTTAGTAACTGTCCACACCTGCAAGGCACATCCAGCGCTGCAACTCCCTGGCTGCAGCACTGGCTGTACACCTGGTCTGCTTGGGGTGTAACGATTGCAGCACTGGTGATGCAGCGCTGCTCATCAAGTGTGGCCACCAAAAGTGCTGTTATTGGCCTCCAGGGTATTAGGAGGTATCCCAGAATGCCTGCTCACAACAAACCGGAAGAATGGCTGAACTCCAAGCTCCCCCGAACTGCTTATTTAAAAAACAAACACAGCTCCTGTTTGCTGAGCGAGCGGAGGCAGGCAGGGGAATTGCTTTGAATGTTCACAGCTGTTTGCTTGAAGAGAGAAAAGGCACGCTCACAAGGCAGAGGGGGAGGGGGAAGTCTGTGTTGAGCAGCTGCTTATGTGGTCTGAAGGCTATTTAGGAGTGCATAATTTGCATTTAGTGAATAAGAGAGGGGTGGGGGAAGGGGTCAAAACTTTTAAAATGATTCAAGGTAGGTGCTGTGTGTCTTCCAGTCCTTAGAACTTGCAAGGCAGGGAGCTGAGAACAGTGTCATCTCCAAAAATCCACTCTCTCTGTCTCCCCCACGCTCCCTGTCACACTCCACCCCCCCCCCCCCGTTTGAAAAGCACGTTGCAGCCACTTGAACGCTGGGATAGCTGCCCACAATGCACCACTCCCAACAGTGCTGCAAATGCTGCAAATGTGGCCACACTGCAGCGCTGGTAGCTGTCAGTGTGGCCACACTGCAGCGCTTTCCCTACACAGCTGTATGAAGACAGCTGTAACTCCCAGCGCTGTACAACTGTAAGTGTAGCCATACCCTAAGAAATGTCACCAGGCACAGCTGAGCTAGCTCTGAACATTATGCTATGTAGCTGCAAGCACAGGCCATCACAACCTATGGTCAGCAGTGTCATAAACAGATAGCTAAGGGTTAATGTCTCTTTCACCTGAAGCACCTGACCAGAGGACCAATCAGGAAACCGGATTTTTTCAACTTTGGGTGGAGGGAATTTTGTGTCTGAGTCTTTTGTTTTCTGGCTGCCTGCTTTCTCTGAGCTTTGGAGAAGTAGTTTCTGTTTTCTAATCTTCTGTTTCTAAGTGTAAGGACAAAGAGATCAGATAGTAAGTTATATGGTTTCTTTTCTTTGGTAGTTGCATGAATATAAGTGCTGGAGTGCTTTGATTTGTATTCTTTTTGAATAAGGCTGTTTATTCAATATTCTTTTAAGCAATTGACCCTGTATTTCGTCACCTTAATACAGAGAGACCATTTGTATGTATTTTTTCTTTCTTTTTTATATAAAGCTTTCTTTTAAGACCTGTTGGAGTTTTTCTTTACTTCAGGGAAATTGAGTCTGTACTCACCAGGGAATTGGTGGGAGGAAGAAATCAGGGGGAGATCTGTGTGTGTTGAATTTGCTAGCCTGATTTTGCATTTCCTCTGGGTGAAGAGGAAAGTGCTTTTTGTTTCCAGGACTGGGAACGGAGAGGGGGAGTCACTCTGTTTGGATTCACAGAGCTTGTGTCTGTGTATCTCTCCAGGAGCACTTGGAGGGGGGAAGGGAAAAAGGATTATTTCCCTTTGTTGTGAGACTCAAGGGATTTGGGTCTTGGGGTCCCCAGGGAAGGCTTTTCAGGGGGACCAGAGTGCCCCAAAACACTCTAATTTTTTGGGTGGTGGCAGCAAGTACCAGGTCCAAGCTGGTAACTAAGCTTGGAGGTTTTCATGCTAACCCCCATATTTTGGACGCTAAGGTCCAAATCTGGGACTAAGGTTATGATAAGCAGCATTTAAAAAAACATGGTTCAACCCAGCAAGGTTTTAATGGCTCAAGACATCTTGTCCTTGACTACACGGGTAGTTACACTATATTCAGCTCTGGTCGCTCACTGCCAGCAAAGGGTATGTTTTCCAGTGGGCATGAGGCCCCGTTGTACAAAGTGCAGTTACCAAATTCTGTCTATGCTTATCAGCTCCCCTTTGGGCTTTCTCTGTCCTTTCAGACTTCAAAGATCCTACAGTAATCAGTTCAGGAAACCATAGAGTTACCCACCAAAACTTTTTATATAGCATTAAAAATCCAGAAAACTCAACCAACCATACTGTGAGCACTGGGTCTACAGCCGAATTCCCCCAACATCTGATGCTATGCACCAGCCAGGAAGTAAAACAAGAGCCATGTTGGAACAGCATGTAAGAAAAGAGAGGGAAAGTTAGATAGCCCTATGCCTGGCAGAGGTTAGCAGCACTAGAAAGGTAGAGGGCCTGATTCACTATTGCCTTGCATCTTGAGTTGTCATTTACACCACTGCAAAATTCCCAGAGAGAGAAATAGAGAGGAGCTGCGGGGAGAGAGGGCGAGGAGGACCAAGACAGATCTAGAGAAACTGAGGATGAAGAGCAAGAGAAAGTAAAGGCTTTAATGTATCTTCCTGCATCATCTGCAGGCCCTGGTTTTCCTTGAAGCTCAGGAGATTCCCTAGAAGAAAAGGAACAAGGACATCAGTTTGCCTTCCTAACTATCAGTTCAAGTCTGCTCAAGAGCCAAGATTACAAGTGCTGGGAATTAGTTGCCTTTGATCCACCTGTCTGAACCTGGGACATCTCTGTTTCTCTGTTCCACCCTAGGCTCTTAAGAATATCAGATTTTTCTGGGAGTAACCCTAAGCTGCACATTCAGTAAAGATGTGCTCAGAGGCCCCTAGGGAGCACTGCAGTGCACAGAGGTCTTTCCCCCATGTGTAGATATACCCAAAGTTACCCCAGAGATAGATGCGGTCCTGTCACGGGCTGGCCCTTTAAGGGAAGCCAGCCTGGCCAGTGACCTTGCAGCTAGCCCCCAGCTGCTGCTGCAGATGATGTTATGGCACTTAATGATAATTAGTGAGCCCAGCTGTGAAAGGTAACAGAGTGAAGAACCATAAGGAGTGATGGAGAGACTATGCAGAAGATCCTCTTCCTGGGAAGAGTCTGGAGAAGACAGCACAGTCCTGCAGGTGGGAGAACCCACAAGGAGCGGGGTCTAGGCTCCTGTGTGGAGGAAGCCCTGGGCTAGGACCTGTGAGGAGCAGCGAGATCCCACGGGGAAGCTGCTGGAGTCCCTGGAGATGGGAGGGAGGTATTGAGAGGAAATCTACTTTGGCAAGAAGCAATCTGGGAAGAATGCTGCAGGAGAGGGAGGCTCAGGAAAAGCACATCTGTGGTGCCCGAGAAGGGCAAGAGATGTATTGGCTCAGCAGAGAAGTGAGAACCCAGAGGCCGTGTTAGGCACAGGCTATGGGGAAGCAGCACAAGGGGGCTTAGAGCTAGGAAGTGGCCCAGGGAAACAGCAGCATGTCTGCAGAAGCAACAATGAAGGATCCTTGGGCCAAAACCCAGAGCAGAGAGTAGGATGACCAGATGTTCTGATTTTATAGGGAGTCCTGATTTTTTGGGTCGTTTTCTTATATAGGCTCCTATTTACCCCCCCACCTCCACCCCTGTCCTGATTTTTCACATTTGCTGTCTGGTCACCCTAGCAGAGGGTGGGCCTGGGCTCTCTTGCCAGCTCCTGAGGAAAGGGGCATGCAAGCCCAGGCTGCTGAGCGGGCCAGGATAATTATTTGGACATGTAGCTTAGACTTTCAGTCGGACTCTTTTATCACCCCGGAAGGGCCTGAACTTTGTGATGTGACTGAGCTGCGAAAGAGCCAGCAAGAGGCAGCTGGCCAGCAGGAGGTGCTGGAGATGAGGGTCACTCGCCGCAAGAGGGCGCTACCAAGGGTGAGTACACTACCTTAGAGCCCCAGACACTTTTCTGCTGGAGCCTCCTTCACTGAGGCTACATGGATTGTGCTGTTTTTAAGGGTGTTGAGAGTAGCTCAGCAGGCTTGAGAGGGCTTCCTGCACTCAAAGAAAACAAGGTCTGTCTGAAATGAAAATAAGAGACTTTCTATTTATCTGTCATTTCTCCTACAGAAAAATCACCTGGGTCTTGAATTGTGTTCCCAGGCAGGAACTGTCAAGATCCAGTTAAGGCTATAAATAGATATTAATTTTCAAACTCTAGGAACACTGGAATTATTAATAAATATGACTAAGCCCAGAGATTTATAGTTAAGGTTCAAGAAGAGATTTGCTATTGAAGAGCAGCCAGACCCTAGGTAAGGCGTTTACTCATCAGTGCATTGGGCCTTCTTGACATACTGTGTTTGAACTGATTTGATGCTAGAAATTGATTTAGTTAAATCCATGCAACTCCTTAATGTGGACTCTCTGAAATTGGTTTCAATGTGCTTCAATGACTAAATGGGTATAGCGCACTCAAACTGAAATAGGAGTGTCCACATGCAGACTGGCACTGAAATAATCAAGTGTGTGAATTAAAGCTGATTTAAGTCTATGTGTGTATAGACCAGCCTTTGATAATGTTCTGTCTCTCTAGGACTGACAGGAAGGCAGGGGTCAGGGCTATGATGGAATCCGTAGGCTGCAGGTGAGGCTTAGTCCATGCTTGCTGATTCTTATACTCCATTGAAGCTCTGTAATACAACAAATTTGTCAAAAAATAGGTGTATTAGAAAGACTAGATAACTCAAAGGCATGTTAATGGTACATAAAAACGGCTAGACTGGGTCAGACCAATGGTCTATCTGGCCTAGTGTCCTGTCTTCCAATACCAGAGAGAATGAACAGAACAGGCAATCCATTGAGTGATCCATCCCCTGTCATCTACTCTCAGCCTCTGGCAAAGAGAGGCTAGGGACACCCAGAGCATGGAGTTGTGTCCCCGACCATCTTGGCTAATAACCATTGATGGATCTGTTGTCCATGAACTGATCTGATTCTTTTTTAAACCCCATTATACTTTTGGCCTTCACAACATCCTTCTGGCAATGAGTTCCACAGGCTGACACTGCATTGTGGGAAGAAATACTTCCTTTTGTTTTTAAACCTGCTGCCTATGAATTTCACTGGGTGACCCCAAGTTCTCGCATTATGTGAAGGGGTAAATAACACTTCCTTATTCACTTTCTCTGCACCGTTCATAATTGTATAGACCCCTGTCGTATCCTCCCTTTAGTTATCTCTTCCAAGCTGAGTAGTCCCAGTCTTTTTAATCTCTCCTCATGTGGAAGCTGTTCCATACCCCTAATAATTTTTGTTGTCCTTTTCTGTACCGTCTAATATATCATTTATTTTTTTAGATGGGGTGACCAGAACTTCACACAGTACTCGAGGTGTGGGTGTACCATGGATTTATAGGGTGGCATTATAATATTTTCTGTCATCTTGTGTACCCTTCCTTAATGGTTCCTAACATTCTGTTTGCTTTTTTGACAGCCATTGCCATTGGGCAGTTGTTTTCAGAGAACTATCCACAGTGATTTCATGATCCTTCTTAAGTGGTAACAGCTAATTTAGACCCCCATCATGGGTAGCGGGGGTGGGGGGCGTGGTATAGTTGGGATTATGTTTTCCAGTGTGCAGGACTTTGCAGTTATCAACATTAAATTTCATCTGTCATTCACCCAGTTTTGTGAGATCCCTTTGTAACTTTTCATAGTCTGACTTTGAACAGATGACATTTGTCATATCTAGGTCACTGGTTCAAAAAATCCATCCTAGGTCAGCAATAATAGAAAGTCATTACTGTCCAGTGGCTGATTAGCACTATGGGAAATGGTGTGGGTTCAGGCCACTTTCCAGTGAGTAAGCGCTCTTATCACAGATGGCAGAGGCAGTTTACTTTGAGAGAATGTGCCATGGGTACTGGGCTATTCTTTCACCTTTAAAGTTTGTAGGGTCAAGACACTTTGATCAAGCATGATGCTCAGATCCCAGGCTGAACATTTCATCTTTATATTTGTCTGTGTTTATTCTGGAATCAATATGCCTATGATACTGTTTGAGTCACTTCAGAGCAGAACCACATTCTATCTCTGCCCTTGCAGTACTTGAGGGAATCTCTGATCTCCTAGCTTCTGGGTACTTGTAAATCTCTTCTCTATTTCCTGAGCTCTTTCCTTCCACCAGGGTGAGAAGAGGAAGCTCAGAGCTGGAGGATCAGAAAGATTCCCCATCCTAGAGGGGTGTATATGTGCATATTTCCTGTTGCTGTGTCCCCTAGAGTTGTAGCCATGTCACCTTTTTCTGGATATGACTGCTCTATGCTTCCTTGTCCACCCAATTCATATGCCACTGGATAGACTGTTGCAGCCCTTCACAATGTCTGCAGCTCTATTCTAACTGTGTGCTCACCTAGCTCTTCCCCTCTCCGCTGGCCACCTCACCTCAAACAGCAAGTGGGCAAGAGGGACCCTTCAGTCTATTTAGTGGGGCCAGGGATGAGAGATCTCCTCCACAGGGACCTTTCAGCCGAACTAGAGGAGAATGGAGCTTTGCAGGGATCAGCGACTTGCAGAGACTCTTATGTGTACGCTGCATAACATTCCAGCCCCGGTCTGAGGCTCAGTCTGTCTGCATGGCATATGGGGTTGAATAACAATAAAGCTCACCAAGCATGTGGCTTACTGTATATTTAAAAAAAAATAAATAAATTCAGTGTTCATCTTGTAGATGAGTCTGGAGGGGCTTTGTGTTCTCATTCTGAACTGCTCTGATGCCTGCTCCTGCCTCCAGTCCAGTCTGGGAGTGTTATTCAGAGCTGTCACGTCACATGAGTAGAAGGGGAGGGACACAGACTCTGCCCTCAGGCCACATGATAAACCCACACTTGGCTTCTGTCTCACCCCCCTCTCTCTCAAACTCCTTCCAGCCGCTCAGTGGCAGAACTGAAGTCACTGCATGCACGCTGCTTAGGATCCGAGACATTGACTGGAAAACATCACCTAGTCCGTCCTTCAACCAGCATGGGACTCTTCCTTCCAGCGTACCCTCCAGCGCTTTGCCCAGCGTTATTTTTGTCAGTAATCTACACACTGAAAATGGCTTCCAGATGAGGGTTACAAATAACTGTTACATTTCACAACACCCCAGGGAGGTCAGTATTATTTTATAACCTGGGAAACTGAGGCACACAGTCACCAAGTTAGTGGCAGAAGTCCTGAGGCCCTGGTCTAGACAGACAACAGTTTGAGTTAAGCAATGGGGCTTGAGCCTTTTCCCTTCTGGGATGGGGTGTTAATCCCTTTCCAGGCTAGTCGGGGGCTGATGTAACCTGATAAGATACACCTGAAAGATAGTTAGGCTTGATAGGCAATCACTGATTAGGGATGGAGCCCAGCTGAGCAGGAGCAGGCAGGGCTAGTATAAAGTCCAGAAGGGAGGGCAGAAAGAGGTGGCAGGGTGGGTGCCTGGAGTCACTCTCTGGGCTTAGAGAGGGGAAAGGAGGAAAGGCAGGCAGGCAGGCAGGCAGGCAGGGAGTAGCAGGCCTGTGATCATGGCCCTGAAGGAAGAGTTACCCTGAGGAGTGATGGAGAAGGAAGCCTGATAGAGGCAGAATAGGAAGCAGCCCAGAGAAAAGCCGCTGGGCAAATCTGGGCTGCTGATTGAAGGGTCCCTGCGCTGGAACCTGGAGCAATGGGTGGACCTGGGTTCCCCTACAACCTCTGGAGAGCCGCATAGCCTTGAATTGGAGAAGGGCAGGGAATGATACCCACTCAGTCAGTCCAGTGAGGCTTTGATACCCAGGAAGGGGGAAACCACATAGTGACCTGACCAGAGGGCCAAGCCACAAAGAGAGAGCACTGCCAGCCCTGGAGCATGAGTGAGTGAAGGGTAAAAGAGACAGGAGGGGGAGTCAGAGCTGGTGGGGCTATTCCCCAGATGCAGCCGTGAAGGGATGCCACTGCAGTGAGTCAGAACCCCGTGTCCCCTTTGGAGACTACCATCCAGTCTCTTCCCATCTTGCTGATAGGTGATTTTGTAAAACTCCAGCATACCTCTTCCTTTCCTCATGTTCATCTCATTACTCCCACTTACACCCTCCTGGGGGTTTAGACCCTACCTGTGTAAGGGCAGCAGAGTCACTCTTCCATTTGCAGGAAGTCTTTGGGTCTGTGGTGGCCACATGCTAAGAAAGGTGATACCAACAGGGTTATACAATTACCCACCCTTTCAGCCAGCAAGTTACAACCTCTCCTGCTGAATTTAATTGATGTCTCTCTCTTTCTCTCTCTCTCTCTCACTCACACACACACACACACACACACTTTAAACCAATAGTTTTTGGTGCCAATAGCTAAGCCTGCACTGAAGTAACCCTGGGACTTCAGTAATAGGCAATACAAATTGATCAGGTTTCAAGCTGGAAGGATCTGCTGAGTTTTGTGCTGCTCGTTGTTTTGTCCACGTGGAGTCCTGATGGGAAAGCAATCCGTTCTGGGTGGGGAGCCTACTCCTGTGAACAGGCTCCAGTGGGAGCTGCCCTTCCCACCCACACAGTGGAGTGAGGGGAGCTTCTCATGCTCCACTGCATGGACCATCTACATCCCGTTCTGCGTGCAGGGGTAGAGAGCAGCCACTGCTAGGCTGCTGCCTGTTGAGGGGGCCCAGCTGGAGCCTTGGCCCACCTCTCCTTTCGGAAGGGCTCAGCCATTGGGGAGCTACCTGCTACTTGTAACCCAGGACTCGGGACCGCTTCGTGATCTAAACCAGTGAAAATTCATCGCCATCGCGTTTTAGTCTTGGGGCTCGTCGTCACTTGAAGTGCTAGGCACTACTTACACCAATGGGAGGGGTTCTCCCATTGGCACAGGTAATCCACCTCCCTGAGGGAATTCTTTCATCAGCCTGGTGCCGGGGGATAAGTCGGTGGGACTGTGTTTCTCGAGGGTGTGGATTTTTCACACCCTGAATGATGTAGCTTGGTCAACATAACTTTTTAGTGTAGGCGAACCCTTCGGAAATGAAGCCTCCCCCTGTTGCTGAATCTTAATCAGCAGCCTCTGGCAGGGGGCTGTCACTTCAGACTTGATGGCAGACAGTTCAAGCAGGAACCCCACCAGTGAGTGAGGTTTCACAGGCGTAGATCTGTCTAACTGCAAGCCCCGCTTCTTTGCTCTAGCTGGGAGTGAATGGGAAGGCAATGGGGGGAGGGGAGAGATCTTCAGGCTGTATTTTGCTGGTTGCTGGGGCTAGGCTGCTGGAAGGCTGAAGGGGATGGGGGGGAGGAGTGGCCTGTTTTATGGTTTTATATTTAAGGATTGCCAAAGACCAGAAAAAGGTGCTCCTTTTTATTAGCTGCAAATCAGGGGAATTCCAGTTCCTGTCTGTGCGGGGCCAGGGGGAGTACCTGGCAAGATTGGTCCCTGAGGGCTAAAGGTAAAGAAAGTTGAGCTATATTGGAACCAGTGCAGAAAACACAACCCAGCAAGTAGGACAGCTCCTCTCTGTGGGTCCCTCAAACCGCTGGGGACAATGCTGGCATTGCCAAGGGACTGCTCTGGCTGGGCGCTGATACTGTCGCAGATAAAAGGACCCTGTTAGGAGGTGGTGCATCCTGCCGGGATCCCCGCTAGCTCTAATGAGGCACTGTGCACGCTGCCACAGAGAAAGGAGCACTGCTGGGAGGAAGCTGGCACTGCTGCATTCCTTGCTCTTTGGGGGCTTTCAGTGCAGTCCTTTGTCTTCTGAGCGCGCGTAACGTGGGGATTTTTCTATTCTGCCCCCCTGCCATACATAACTGAACTTTCTTCCTCTTTCCCAAGGGAATCAGTGGGCAGCCTCCACATGCAGGGCTGGAGGGACCCCCTGGGGCACTGGTAAGTTTCACATAGGTGAGGGGAACAAGGGTTGGCTTTCCTTGAGCTGCCATAAGGGAAAGAAGGAGATGTTCTGTGTTAAGGGAAGTGTTTGTGCCTCTGGTTCCTGAATATTATCACTGGTGTTTAGATACAAACTGGGGTGGGGGTGGGGGGCGCATGCCCAGGAAATCGATATCTGTTTTTCACTATTTAGATGCTACTGTAATGTAAATAAGAGACCCACAACTAAGTCCATGGCCCCATCGTGCTAGCTGCTGTACACATGCCTAGTAAGAGGCAGGGCCTGCCCAAAGAGCTTGTAGTCTAACTAGACAAGCCAGCTGAAGGGTGTGAGAGAGGCAGTATTATCTCCATTTTACACCCGAGGCACTTGGTCACAGAGCAATTTAGTGACTTGCCCAGGGTCACACAGGGCATCTGTGGCAGAGCCAGGAATTGAACCCAGTTCTCCTGAGTCCCAGACTAATGCCTTAATTACAAGGTCTTCTTTTCTCTCTTTGGGCCCTACTCTGTTTTGGACTGTCCCACATGAGCCTGCAGCTGTGAGAACAACGCTAGTGCTGTGCACTGAAACTAGCACAAAGCCGTTAACCCTGGGGTGTCAGGCTCTGGAAGGGGGAGCTTGCTCAGCATTTTTGTAATGGGGTTGCCAGCCACCCAGACAATGCCACTGGGCTGTAGCCGTCACCTCCAAAGCATTCGCCACCTCTTGGCCAGGGCTCGAATAGGAGCAAGGACATTGGAGCTGCCCTTTCTCCCCCTTTCTCTTCTGCCAAAGGGGATTTGTTCTGTCACTTCCACCGGGTCCTTCAGGTGTGCCAGAAATGCTGCATGTGCAGCTCTCCGTTCCTGCTGGCCTTTGTCATTGAAGCTCTCTAGTAACCAGTGCAGAGGATTCTGAGGCACAACTGGTTTTGAGTGACTGAACGGGACGGGAGACCTTGGACTGACTAAAGTGGAGACCCTCCAACGGACAGCGCTGGAGTGTCTCTCATGTTGTACTTCATAAAGAGTCAGTTTGTCCTTCCAATGCTAGAACACATGTGGCTGGTGAAGAACGCTGCATCCTACTTTGCCTGTGGGCCTGAGCCAAAGGCAGTTGAAGAGAATGGGAGTTTTCCCACTGACCTCCAAGGGCTTTAGCTGAGGCCATTCATACTATCCTGCAAGAAGCCCCTGGTTCTCCCCCCCCCCCCCCCAGGTCCTCTCAAACTCCTTTTCAGGTCTTTCTGTGACAGGAGTGGCGAGGGCCTGCTGGTCGAGAGGAAGATGAAGGGGGAAGAAAGGTGGAGAAGGGTCTTAGAGTCCAAAGCAAAAATATTTTATCATCCCCACTAGTGTGTTTCCTCATTCCTGTGGGATCCCTGGGGCAGGGATCTTACCTTGTGTGTGTCTGTACTGCACCATGCACGCCATATAAACAACACCGACACACCGCCCTGGGGAGAATGGTGGAGTGAGGAAGAGGAGGAGAGATGAAGGAAGAGGGGAGAGAGAGGGGGTGACCAGAGTGTGCCATCTGCTGTGATGGTAATTGAAGGGAGTGGTGGTGACTTCCCATTTCCTCTAGCAATGGGCAAACTGGCTTGACTAAAATGTGACCGCTCCCTTCCAGAACTGTGCCTCTGACACAGTGCAGTGGATGGATTGCATCCAGCACAGGTAGTGGTGCGCATACACACTAGCCAGTTCCTTACCAGACCCTTATGTTCCACACTTGCATGTCGGGAAACCCATTTATTCTGCAAATCAAGGATGAAGCAGGCGCTCTCAGGGGCTTTACCAGCTGTTGATGTATGTTCCCAAGTTGAGGAGAAATAACAATTTGAACGTCTTCCCTATCTGTTCTTCAATAAGGATGTGACTTTTTTTTGTTTCTCCTCCCCCAGTGCAAGCTAGCCCCAGTAATTCAGCCCTGGCTGTCCGGCCGGTGCCTTGACCTCTGCCCTCACAGCTGGAGAGCCAGTGCTCTCACAGACCGGTGCCTTCACCTCAGACTCACAAGCTTGTGGTGCTGAGCAAGAGACTTGGCACTTGTTTCAGCCCAGCAATCTAGAGTTCCTGAATTAAAGAGCTCATCCAGACTGTGCCTTAGCACCTGTCCAAAGGGTGCTAGTGAGCAGGGATTATGGGAAGGGGGTGAGAGTGCAGAGCTCCATCCTCAGCAAAAAGCAGGGAGTGACCATTCCCCATTCTCTCACTTTCCAGAGCTCCCCCTCTTCCTGCCTCTTCCCTGGCTGGTGCAATGAGGACTCCTCAGGCAGGAGAATCTGAAGTGGGAGCACAAGAAGAAGCTGGGGACTGGCTGGGGGGTTTATGGGGTCTCACACCAGACAAGAAAGGAATTGTCCAAGCTGGCATCTCCCTTTCTGCCTTCTTTCTCCTATAGGAAGATCTGTCCCCATGCTTGTTCCTCGTCCCCTTCAGGGGGCAGAAAATGCCAGATGCCTCCAGCCCTCTCTATTCCCTCCTCTTGGGGGGTGGGAGACAGACCCTAGACTTGGCTGCCCTCGACTAGCTAGAATCAGGGGACACAGAATGGTCCTGTCAGCTGCCTCTCCCCTTGGGCTCCTACCTGCTCCACTAAGGAACAAGTGTCATTGCACTACACTGGTCCTTGCCCTTAACCCTATAACTGACACACACACACGGCTGTCTGGCTCTGGGCCTGCTTGGGGACATGGATGTTTTTTCAGATATTGTCATAAACAGATAGCTAAGGGTTAATGTCTCTTTCACCTGAAGCACCTGACCAGAGGACCAATCAGGAAACCGGATTTTTTCAACTTTGGGTGGAGGGAACTGAGTGTTTTTGTCTTTGTTTTCCGTCTGCCTGCCTTCTCTGAGCTTTGGAGAAGTAGCTCTACTTTCTAGTCTTCTGTTTCTAAGTGTAAGGACAAAGAGATCAGATAGTAAGTTCTATGGTTTTCTTTTCTTTGGTATTTGCATGAATATAAGTGCTGGAGTGCTTTGATTTGTATTCTTTTGGAATAAGGCTGTTTATTCAATATTCTTTTAAGCAATTGACCCTGTGTTGTATCATCTAATACAGAGAGAACATGTGTACTTATTTTTCTTTCTTTTTATATAAAGCTTTCTTTTAAGACCTGTTGGAGTTTTTCTTTACTTCAGGGAAATTGAGTCTGTACTCACCAGGGAATTGGTGGGAGGAAGGAATCGGGGAGATTTGTGTGTTGGATTGCTAGCCTGACTTTGCATTCCCTCTGGGGGAATAGGAAAGTACTTTTTGTTTCCAGGATTGGGAACAGAGAGGGAGATTCACTCTGTTTGAATTCACAGAGCTTGTGTCTGTGTACCTCTCCAGGAGCACCTGGAGGGGGAAGGGAAAAAGGATTATTTCCCTTTGTTGTGAGACTCAAGGGATTTGGGTCTTGGGGTCCCCAGGGAAGGTTTTTCAGAGGGACCAGAGTGCCCCAAAACACTCTAATTTTTTGGGTGGTGGCAGCAGGTACCAGGTCCAAGCTGGTAACTAAGCTTGGAGGTTTTCATGCTAACCCCCATATTTTGGACGCTAAGGTCCAAATCTGGGACTAAGGTTATTACATGAGTGGCAGCTGGTGGGAGATAGACAGAACCCAGAAGCCAGTAGAAATATTATATTTTTCTTTTCTCTGCTAAGGGCTTTTTAGCAGAGAGAAACAGTTTGGTTTTAAAAGGGAACCAGAGAGAAAATTTTTTTTTCTGCTCTCTCTGGCAGTTTGTGGCTTGCATGTTAAGCAGAAGTCGTTAAGGACTATTAACAGTCTTTTGTCACACAATAGCACTCCCATTGAGAGTCGTACCAGCACTTATAGGCATGCAAATAAAGTGGTTTTTCTGGTTTCCCTTCATTGAACATTAGCTAGAGAGAGAAAAGGAAAATTAGCTAAAGGCACTGTTGCTAGGCAGACTTCAGGAGGCAACAGAGAACCTGCAGTTCAGAAGATAAACACCGGAGGGCACCCCAACACCAGAAAACAGGAATCATGACTTCTAAGGCAAAAATTGCGGCCGAAGAACAAATCAAAGAAGCTGAACACAGGCGACAGATGGAGATGAAAGAAAAAGAAGAACAAATCAAACAGGCAGCACACAAAAGAAAACTAGAAGAAGAAGAGTTGGCCCACCGCCGAGAAATGGAAAAGCAACAAAAAGAGAATGAAGAGAAGGAAAAACAGAGAAAACATGAACTGGAGTTGGCAAAAGCTGGGCTGCCTGTGCCAGCCAACCCTAACAACCCAGCGCCAAATATTGCTCCACAGCACAGGAAATTTCCCACCTACAAGGCAGGTGATGACACCGAGGCCTTCTTGGAAAATTTTGAAAGAGCCTGTCTTGGGTACAGCATTCCCGAAGACCAGTACATGGTAGAATTGAGGTCACAGCTCAGTGGACCTTTAGCAGAGGTGGCAGCTGAAATGCCTAAGCACCAAATGAATGACTATAAACTTTTTCTAACCAAGGCCAGATACAGGATGGGGATAACCCCAGATCATGCCCGTCGGCGCTTCAGAACCCAAAAGTGGAAACCAGAGGTGTCATTTCCCAAACACGCCTACTACATTGCAAAAAACTATGAGGCCTGGCTAACAGGAAACAACATTCAAACCTTGGAAGAACTGAACCTCCTCATACAAATGGAGCAGTTCTTGGATGGTGTTCCTGAAGACATCACGCGGTACATACAAGATGGAAACCCCAAGAATATCGCTGAGGCGGCGGAGATTGGAGCCAAATGGATGGAACTGGCAGAAAGCAAGAAAGCTACTGTCAAGGGGAACGATTACCCCAGGGGGCACACAGACCATAAACCCTACAACCGAGGACAGCCAAAGACCCCACATACCACCCAAGTAAAGCCACAGATACCCTACCCTTCAACCTCACCAGTCTCCAGTAACTCACCTCGGCCCAGTGACCCATCAGATGGAAGATGCTTTAAGTGTAATGAACTGGGACATATCAAGGCCAAGTGTCCCAAGAACACCATGCGAGTGCAATTCATTACACCACCATCACACCAAAGATCCCCAGGCCCGGATGCCTCTCAAATACCCTTGGAGCGAAGGGAAAATTTGAGAGTGGGCGGAAAGAAGGTTACTGCGTGGAGAGACACGGGGGCACAAGTGTCAGCTATCCACCAATCCTTCGTTGACCCCAAATTCATCAACCCAAAGGCCAAAGTTACAATTTACCCCTTCATGTCACAAGCTGTAGACTTGCCTACAGCTCAACTGCCTGTCCAGTACAAAGGCTGGTCAGGAATGTGGACTTTTGCAGTCTATGACAATTATCCTATCCCCATGCTACTGGGGGAAGACTTGGCCAACCAGGTGAGGCGGGCCAAGAGAGTGGGAATGGTTACACGTAGCCAAACCAGGCAAGCTTCCAGACCCATTCCTGTTCCTGAGCCGTCCACAGAGGCCCCGTCTGTGTTACCAGAGACCCAGACAGAGGTAGTGGACCCAGATTCCATGCCTACCACTGAAACAGCCACAGCATCTCCAGTCCCAGGCCCGGAACTGGAACAGCAACCAGCACCAGCAAGTGCAACCCCATCTTCAAACTCAACGCCAGAGGGCGCCAGCGAGCCAGAACTGGCAGAAGCAAAAGACAACCATACCCAAAAGGCTCAGCCAGAGCCTAAAATACCCTCAGGTGCACCAGCGGAGAGCGGTTCACCAGCAACGGAAACAACCCCATCACCTACATCGCTTCCAGAGGGACCAAGCCCCAGTCCACAGTCTGAGGAAGAACTGGTGACCCCAGCCTCAAGGGAACAGTTCCAGACTGAGCAGGAAGCGGATGACAGCCTTCAGAAAGCTTGGGCGGCGGCACGGAGCACCCCACCGCCTCTCAGCTCTTCTAATCGATCCCGGTTTGTTATAGACCAAGGACTTTTGTACAAGGAAATTCTTTCTGGTGGACACCGGGAAGAATGGCAGCCGCAAAAACAGTTGGTGGTTCCAACTAAGTACCGGGGGAAGCTCTTAAGCTTAGCCCATGATCATCCCAGTGGCCATGCTGGGGTGAACAGAACCAAGGACCGGTTGGGGAAGTCCTTCCACTGGGAGGGGATGGGCAAGGATGTTGCCAAGTATGTCCGGTCTTGTGAGGTATGCCAAAGAGTGGGAAAGCCTCAAGACCAGGTCAAGGCCCTCTCCAGCCACTCCCCATAATTGAGGTCCCATTTCAGCGAGTAGCTGTGGATATTCTGGGCCCTTTCCCAAAAAAGACGCCCAGAGGAAAGCAGTACGTACTAACTTTAGTGGACTTTGCTACCCGATGGCCAGAAGCAGTAGCTCTAGGCAACACCAGGGCTAACACTGTGTGCCTGGCCCTAACAGACATCTTTGCCAGGGTAGGTTGGCCCTCTGACATCCTTACAGATTCAGGGTCTAATTTCCTGGCAGGGACCATGGAAAAACTGTGGGAAACTCATGGGGTGAATCACTTGGTTGCCACCCCGTACCACCATCAAACCAATGGCCTGGTGGAAAGGTTCAATGGAACTTTGGGGGCCATGATACGAAAATTCATCACCGAATTCTCCAATAATTGGGACCTAGTGTTGCAGCAGTTGCTGTTTGCCTACAGGGCTGTACCACATCCCAGTTTAGGGTTTTCACCATTTGAACTTGTGTATGGTCACGAGGTTAAGGGGCCATTACAGTTGGTGAAGCAGCAATGGGAGGGGTTTACGCCTTCTCCAGGAACTAACATTCTGGACTTTGTAAGCAACCTACAAAGCACCCTCCGACACTCTTTAGCCCTTGCTAGAGAGAACCTAAAGGATGCTCAAGAAGAGCAAAAGGCCTGGTATGACAGACATGCCAGAGAACGTTCCTTCAAGGTAGGAGACCAGGTTATGGTCTTGAAGGCGCAACAGGCCCATAAGATGGAAGCATCATGGGAAGGGCCATTCACGGTCCAAGAGCGCCTGGGAGCTGTAAACTACCTCATAGCATTTCCCAATTCTTCACTAAAGCCTAAAGTGTACCATGTTAATTCTCTCAAGCCTTTCTATTCCAGAGACTTACAGGTTTGTCAGTTTACAGTCCAGGGAGATGATGCTGAGTGGCCTGACGGTGTCTACTACGACGGGAAAAAAGACGGTGGCGTGGAAGAGGTGAACCTCTCAACCACCCTGGAACGTCTGCAGCGGCAACAAATCAAGGAGCTGTGCACTAGCTTCGCCCCATTGTTCTCAGCCACCCCAGGACGGACTGAACGGGCATACCACTCCATTGATACAGGTAATGCTCACCCAATCAGAACCCCACCTTACCGAGTGTCTCCTCATGCCCAAGCTGCTATAGAACGGGAGATCCAGAACATGCTACAGATGGGTATAATCCGCTCATCTACCAGTGCATGGGCATCTCCAGTGGTTCTGGTACCCAAACCAGATGGGGAAATACGCTTTTGCGTGGACTACCGTAAGCTAAATGCTGTAACTCGTCCGGACAACTATCCAATGCCACGCACCGATGAGCTATTGGAGAAGTTGGGACGGGCCCAGTTCATCTCTACAATAGACTTAACCAAGGGGTACTGGCAAGTACCGCTAGATGAACCTGCCAAGGAGAGGTCAGCATTCGTCACCCATGCGGGGGTGTATGAATTCAATGTCCTTCCTTTCGGCCTTCGAAATGCACCCGCCACCTTCCAGAGGCTGGTAGATGGTCTACTAGCTGGACTGGGAGAATTTGCAGTTGCCTACCTCGATGATGTGGCCATTTTTTCAGACTCCTGGCCCGAACACCTACTACACCTGGAAAAGGTCTTTGAGCGCATCAGGCAGGCAGGACTAACTGTTAAGGCCAAAAAGTGTCAAATAGGCCAAAACAGAGTGACTTACCTGGGGCACCAGGTGGGTCGAGGAACCATAAACCCCCTACAGGCCAAGGTGGATGCTATCCAAAAGTGGCCTGTCCCAAGGTCAAAGAAACAGGTCCAATCCTTCTTAGGCTTGGCCGGATACTACAGGCGATTTGTACCACACTACAGCCAAATCGCTGCCCCACTGACCGACCTGACCAAAAAGACCCAGCCAAATGCAGTTAAGTGGACTGATGAGTGTCAAAAGGCCTTTACCCAACTTAAGGCAACGCTCATGTCTGACCCTGTGCTCAGGGCCCCGGATTTTGACAAGCCATTCCTAGTAACCACAGATGCATCTGAGCGTGGTATAGGAGCAGTGCTCATGCAGGAAGCAACAGATCACAACTTCCATCCTGTCGTGTTTCTCAGTAAGAAACTGTCTGAGAGGGAAAGTCACTGGTCAGTCAGTGAAAAGGAATGCTATGCCATTGTGTACGCCCTGGAAAAGCTACGCCCATATGTTTGGGGACGGCGGTCCCAACTACAAACTGACCATGCTGCACTAAAGTGGCTTCATACTGCCAAGGGGAACAACAAGAAACTTCTTCGTTGGAGTTTAGCTCTCCAAGATTTTGATTTTAAAATTCAACACATCACAGGAGCTTCTAATAAAGTTGCTGATGCACTCTCCCGTGAGAGTTTCCCATAATTCAGTAGTTAAAAAGTGTTCTTAAAATGTAGAAGTCTGTTAGTTATATACTTAGGAGTATATGTAAAGGTGTATGTGTTGTATTAATCTGTTTATTTTCAAGTTCTAGAAGGAAATCGCCGCCAGTGAGCTTCCCCACTGTCTGCAATTTGGGGGGCGTGTCATAAACAGATAGCTAAGGGTTAATGTCTCTTTCACCTGAAGCACCTGACCAGAGGACCAATCAGGAAACCGGATTTTTTCAACTTTGGGTGGAGGGAACTGAGTGTTTTTGTCTTTGTTTTCCGTCTGCCTGCCTTCTCTGAGCTTTGGAGAAGTAGCTCTACTTTCTAGTCTTCTGTTTCTAAGTGTAAGGACAAAGAGATCAGATAGTAAGTTCTATGGTTTTCTTTTCTTTGGTATTTGCATGAATATAAGTGCTGGAGTGCTTTGATTTGTATTCTTTTGGAATAAGGCTGTTTATTCAATATTCTTTTAAGCAATTGACCCTGTGTTGTATCATCTAATACAGAGAGAACATGTGTACTTATTTTTCTTTCTTTTTATATAAAGCTTTCTTTTAAGACCTGTTGGAGTTTTTCTTTACTTCAGGGAAATTGAGTCTGTACTCACCAGGGAATTGGTGGGAGGAAGGAATCGGGGAGATTTGTGTGTTGGATTGCTAGCCTGACTTTGCATTCCCTCTGGGGGAATAGGAAAGTACTTTTTGTTTCCAGGATTGGGAACAGAGAGGGAGATTCACTCTGTTTGAATTCACAGAGCTTGTGTCTGTGTACCTCTCCAGGAGCACCTGGAGGGGGGAAGGGAAAAAGGATTATTTCCCTTTGTTGTGAGACTCAAGGGATTTGGGTCTTGGGGTCCCCAGGGAAGGTTTTTCAGAGGGACCAGAGTGCCCCAAAACACTCTAATTTTTTGGGTGGTGGCAGCAGGTACCAGGTCCAAGCTGGTAACTAAGCTTGGAGGTTTTCATGCTAACCCCCATATTTTGGACGCTAAGGTCCAAATCTGGGACTAAGGTTATTACAGATATATTTCCCCCCTTGTCCCCATTCGCCTCCCTAGGTCATGGCCAGTCACACAAGTTGTTGCAGTGTCACTAGGTCACATGACAGTAACACCCATGACAGCCCCCAGCGCAAAGGACAAGCCACTCCTAGTTTGATCTACTTCAACCAGTGCAACAAGGAGAGTTGTGCATAGCGCGTTGTGTATCGTACACTGGGGTGGGGTTGACTGAGGCATGACGAGTCACTCCAGATCTCCTACCCTGAGAGGAAAAGAAACAGGGGCTCCAAGGAGATCCTCGATCAGCTAGCCCTCCCTGGAGCTGGATATTTTCCCCAGCCAACCTTGTTGTCGTCTCCAGTGATCTCATCTGCACCACTAGAGAACAGTTTGTTCTGTTCTAAGCTATGCCGTTTCCAGTTCACGCAGGCCAGGTTTAGCCTTCATCGCTCAATTTCCAGGCACACAATTCTGATTAAGAGCAGCCAAAAAGAATGCCAGTTTTTAGAAGGGGCCCCCGAAGGAGCTGAGGCTGGTGGATGCCAGAGTCGATCCATGTAGGGATCAGGCAGCCAGCTGAGCTGTGCATGCTGTTTCACGGGCCCCTCTCCATCCACCAGGGCTGGTCTAGCAGCAATTGGGAGTCGGAAATCAATGGTTGGTTTCAGAGAAGCAGCCGTGTTAGTCTGTATCCACAAAAAGAACAGGAGTACTTGTGGCACCTTAGAGACTAACACATTAATTTGAGCACAAGATCTCATGGGCTACAGCCCACTTCATCGGATGCATAGAATGGAACATATAGTAAGAAATACATATACATACAGAGAACATGAGAAGTGGAAGTTGTCATACCAAGTGTAAGAGGCTAATTAAGATGAGCTATTATCAGCAGGAGAAAAAAATGTTTGTAGTGATAATCAAGATGGCCCATTTCAGACAGTTGACAAGAAGGTGTGAGGATACTTAATATAGGGAAATAGCTTCAGTATGTGTAATGACCCAGCCACCCCCCGTCTCTATTCAAACCCAAGTTAATGGTATCTAGTTTGCATATTAATTCAAGCTCAGCAGTTCTGGTTGGAGTCTGTTTTTGAAGCTTTTCTGTTGCAATATTGCCACTTTTAAGTCTGTTACTGAGTGACCAGAGAGGTTGAAGTGTTCTCGCACTGGTTTTTGAATGTTATGATTCCTGATGTCAGATTTGTGTCCATTTATTCTTTTGTGTAGAAACTGTCCAGTTTGGCCAATGTACATGGCAGAGGGGCATTGCTGGCACATGATGGCATAAATCACATTGGTAGATGTGCAGGTGAAAGAGCCCTGGATGGTGGGTAATGTGATTAGGTCCTATGATGGTGTCATTTGAATAAACATATGGACGGAGTTGGCACTGGGCTTTGTTGCAAGGATAGGTTCCTGGGTTGGTGTATTTGTTGTGCGGTGTGTGGTTGCTGGTGAGTATTTGCTTCAGGTTGGGGGCTGTCTGGCATTTTTCTGCTGCACTGCTGGGTCTCTCAGGGAAGAAGAGCTCACCTGGCTCCCAGGGAGCTGTTGGCACACGTGTAAGGGCACTGTACCCTGGTTCAGTGCTGCACACTCAGTGCGGAACTTAGGGCTGGACTGTCTTGCCTTAGGAGAATGTACCTCCCCAGTTAGGGCCCTTTAATGAAGTAGTATGGGGGCAACCTGGGACCGAATGAACATAGGGACTAAATCCTCTCTCGCCTCAGAAAGGGGGGAGAACACCTAGTTCCTCTTTACTGAAGTCATGTTATGGTCATTCTGAAGTGCCAGCCAAGAGCGGTGCTCCATTAGGTTTGCCAATGTATTTCACAAATAAGGAACTGGTTTCTAAGCACCCCTGCCCACCTCCTCCTCCTGATTTCATTATTTAGTAATAGTAATGATAATAAGCAGTACTCGCCTGCATTTGCCAGGGGTATTTCTTGCTGCTTTTTTGCAACACTCAGCAACTCCTGATCTTCTTGTATAGACATGAAGGACTGAGGGACGTCCCTTGAAGGACTGAGGGACTGTTGGCAACTCTATTCTCCATTGTGCTAGGTACCATACAATATGAGGTTTGATCTACACTACAAACTTACCTGGGTATAACTGTTGCTCAGGGGTGTGGTGACGTAATTATACTGACCGAACTCCCGGTGTGGACAGTGTTATGTCAACCTGAAGGTTTCTCCCATCAGCACAGCTGCTGCCTCTCGGGAGGTGGGGTACCTATGCGGACAGGAGAAGCTCTCCTGTCTGATTAGGTAGAATCTTCACTAAGCACTCCAGCGGTGCTGCTGAAGCACTGTAAGTGCAGCCATCCCCAAAGCAGCAGACAATCCCTGCCCTGCAGAGCTAACCGTCTAAACAGACAAGCCAGAAATGGGATGTGGGAAGGGTGCACCACAATCGAATGGTGGCAAACAGCATGTTATTGCCACCATTTTTTTCTTTGGAGTTTTTTGCCTTCTAGTGCAACAGGTGCTATATATGGCACCTGCTCTCAGTTTGTGACGTAGGCAGTAAGCTATAGGCTACTGTGAATAATATTTTATTTCCTTGGGGGTAGCATTGTTTGACAACTGGCAGGTTCGTTTTTCAGTCCTTAATCAGGCCTCTTGGGCTCGGTTTCTGCTATTGGTCGACACATACAACTCCTATCGGGACAAGTGGGAAATCCACTCAAGAGACACTGGCAGAAAGGCACTGCTTGAGCTCTCACTATCTAACAGCACTTGCGGTTGTGTTGATCATCTTGGCTCAAGGTGCATGCATTGCTCTCATTGGCTTCAGTGACACACTAGAGATGCATTTTGGCCCACTGTGTGTAATGGCATGTCGACTTATTGGTATGCTCTAGCCTTGAGACAAATAAGGGATTACTAGGGTGGATATACATGCTGACACACCTCTATCTGAGAGAAAACCAGGCCTCTCCTGTGCTCCTCTTTAGCAAGTAAGGCCTTATCTAAAGCCTTGTGACATCTAGGAGTCTTCAGGAATGGCGGGGGAGGATCTTTCTACCGATCAAAAGATTTTTAAATCAGGCCCATGGCTAGGAAGACTGGACTCATCTGACCCTTTCCTCCCCACCTACCATGCTCATGCTATTTTCTGAGCTCTCCTGCAGTCCTGGAGAGGCAACCGCTGTGGTGGCAGCGATGTATGTGAGCTTCTCTCGTGCAGGATGGAAAAGCTGCAAGGTGTGCCTAAGATGGCCCCGGAGAGAGACACAGGAAATTTCCAGGCTTTGGGGGATGTTTGCAGAATCCTGTGGGAGGCACACTCGGGATTCCCATTTTGAGCTAGCGAGCTGTTCAATCAGCTGAAAAAAAAAATCATCCACGTATCATCAGCGTTTTCTCTATTGAAATGAAAAACGTACATAAAGTCCAATCTACAAGCATTAGCTAACTGCAACCAACAGGCAATCACCCTCCTCCCTGGTGCAGCCTGTGACGAGGCGGTTCTGGTGGGACCCAACTGAGAGTGCTAATTCAGGACCAATTGCTTAAACAGGGCAGTTACAGCCCTGGGCTGGTGTTTTTCCACCTCTAAGGCAAACCAAACCAGCCAGCCAAAGAGGACTTTGGTTTCACCCCACTGGCTAACCACAAGTCACACAAGCAATTTCCTTAGACGCTCCAGTTTCCCAGTATCACCACCAGTGCCACTCGTCCTGGAGATGAATGGTTATGAAAACCAACACCCCAATGAAAGAAAACGGTTCTCTTGATCCCAAAGGACCAAGCCCCAGACCCAGGTCAATATACACATCAGATCTTACCCACAAATCATGCTGTTGCCAATCCTTTAGAATCTAAAATCTAAAGGTTTATTCATAAAAGGAAAAAGATAGAAATGAGAGCTAGAATCGGTTAAATGGAATCAATTACGTACAGTAATGGCAAAGTTCTTAGTTCAGGCTTGTAGCAGTGATGGAGTAAACTGCAGGTTTAAATCAAGTCTCTGGAGCATCCCCCACTGGGATGGGTCATTCAGTCCTTTGTGCAGAGCTTCAGTTTGTAGCAAAGTCCCTCCAGAGGTAAGAAGGAGGATTGAAGACAAGATGGAGATGAGGCATTAGCCTTATATAGGCTCTTCCAGGTGTAAGAACCTCTTTGTTCTTACTGTGGAAAGTTATAGCAAAATGGAGTCTGGAGTCACATGGGCAAGTCCCTGCATACTTTGCTGAGTTACAAGGCATATCTGCTTTCTCTCCATGGGTCAGTTGTGTAGCTGATGGTTCTTAATGGGCCATCAAGCAGGCTAGGCAGAGCTAACGCCAACTTGTCTGAGGTGTCTCCCAGAAGCACAGCACAAATTTGAAATACAGACAGGATAGAGCCAATACTCATAACTTCAACTACAAAATGACACATACATACAGACAGCATAATCATAACCAGCAACCCATAACCTGGTCTTAGACACCTCATATGACCCCCATTTACATAAGATTTGGTGCCACTACAGGACCTTGGTTGCAACTATGTTCTATATGGTCCCAGTTTATATCAATAACACCACACAGCCATACAGTGAATGGCTGCATGGCAGAAAATGGCTGCTATGAAATTTGGCTCTTTGCTACACGTTTTGGGGACTCTTGGGCAGATGAATTCCCTTTGTGGGCTGCTAGGGTGGGCTTTTCAGAAGCACTCAGTGTTGGCCTAATCATGCCCTCGTCAAAGTTTTCCCATTGACTTTGATGGGAGCTGAGGGCTGCTGAAATTCCCAGCCCTAATCTACTAATAGACTATTTTTTTTAACCCTGAGAGCCGACTTGGGAGGCAGCATGTCGGGGGGATTTTTGAACCCAAGTTCCTCAAATTTTGCTTGGGAGCACAGCTGCAGAAACCGCAAGTAGGTGGACACCAGGTGCCAAGATCCTGACAAACAAAACAACCTGTAAAAAGGGGAAGTTGCAAAGGGCAAGCTTGCAAAATTAGCTTATTTTATATGTTTTTTAGGAAATGGTGTCATTGTATTAACCAAATATGGTATATTCGGATGCATAAGTTCATATGCTAATGTGCGGTTTTTGGCTATATAAACCCAGGTACCACTGCTGTAAGGTAGAGCGACTTCCCCTTGCTAGGGGACTTTGTCGTCTCTCCCTGCATATATGCTTGTATTCTCTGATTAATCAATAAAGGAGCCTCAGGCTGTCTGATCAACTCAACTGAGTGGTGGTCCTTTTCCACGACAATTTGGTGCGTTGGCCGGGAACCCACAAGAGGGCTTCTCCTGAATCGGAGGACCGCAGGCAGTCTCCTTCCAACCCCCGGGCCCAATTAAAAGGTAAGAGACCTTTTGAAATCTCTATGGGGCTTGGCAGAGGACTGGTCTGTAGGCTCCGGTTTGGGTAAGTCACAAGCTGGGTTCGAACTTTTAGCCATCAGACAGACCAGATGCCCTTTCTCTAAGGCTTCCGAGATTCTGAGGTTTCGGGGCCTTTCTAAAGGCTCCGCTCCCAAGGTTTCAAAGGTACCCTCGACAGCCCACGGACCGCGCTCCTTTTGGTCCGTCCTGATCCGGGGGATCAGGGGTCCCCTTCCTACCAGGTCTGAGGGGGATCCGGGTATAGCGTTCCAGTTTTTTGTGATTTCGCCTTGACGACTGTGTCAAGAAAGTGCCTGTGTCTGTGTGTGTGAGGGCCAAGCGGCCAGTGTGAATGCAGCTGTGGGAAGACGCCCCGAGCCTCCTGCGAAGCGAAAGCTTGTGACCGGGAGTGTCTCGAAAGCAAGCCCCACAGCTGAGCTTCTGTGTGTGAAATGTTTGTATAAGGCTTCCCAGCTGGCAGGCCTTGGTAAGTGGCTAACCTGTTGGGTGCTTGTGTGTTTCCCCGTCCCTTTTCCCTTCCCTTCCACGACCTATGACCCTGTGACCGCTCCTCGAGCACTGTCCTTTCAGGACCGCAGAGTCCCTATTCTGCCCATGGGAGCAGTAAGCTCCCTTTCCTTCTCGGAGAGGAGGGAAGCCCCTAGGAAAACCGTACCGCTAAGTCCGTAGCTTCAGAAGCATCGTTGGCTTAAGGCTGGTGCTCTGGGCTGACGACAGGCGTGCGGGGACCGCGGGTTCTCCGAGGGGGAGCCCGTCCCATCCTTTACCTCCTTCCTAGTAGGCACCTGCATTCTCCAGGCGGGTCAACAAAACCTACTCCACCTATTTCCCCTGCCCAGGGCAGGCATAGACGCCATCGGTGTAAGAACCGTGGTAATCCTGATTAGCGTTCCCCTGTGTGAGTGGCTTGTGTGAAAGAGGGCTGAAGTGAAAATGGGATCCGGCCAATCTAAAGGGATTCCAATCCCCCCAAAAGGCACTCCTGCTGCTTATATGTATGTACACCGTGGCCCGTCGACATGTAAATACTTGCAAAAATGGAATTGGTATACTAGAGATGATCCAAAACTGCAATTCCCTGTGGAAGGCAGTTTTGACCTTGATAGGATTGTACACCTCAGGGGTGCCCTTGTTGCTAACTCTGTGGGACAGGGACAGTTTGATGCTTATTTTGAGTGGCACGATGAAATGGGTAAAAGGCGTCAGGAGTCTCAAGTTAGGGGGTTAAAAGATACCCAAGAAAAACTAAAAACCCAACTTAAAGAGGCACAGGGAAAATTAAATAGTGCTCAAATTTTGCCAAATCCTCCTTCTTTGGGTATAGTCCCTCTTTGCCCGTCCCAAACACGCCCACAACCGACTGCCCCGAAAAGAATCTATCCTTCACCCCCCTCTGATGAGCTGATTGATCTGTTTTTAGAATGCAGACAGTGGCCTGATAACCCTAATAGGCCACCCGCTTATAGCCCAGATGCGCAGGCAGGGGGAAGTAGATCGGGAGGAGGAAGTGAGGCAGAGGATAACCGAGGTGATCGTACGGACACCACTCCCTCTTCCTCGGGTTCTGGTAGGCAGACGCCTCCCGGGACCCCTTCAAGTGGGTCCACGCCCCAGTCTGACATGTCTGATGACTTAAGGGAAGCCCTTGCCCTCATAACCACTGGGGAAGTGCTTATGAAATGATGACATCACCAAGATATGAATCCCTTCTGAAAAGTTGTTCTCCTATCTCTCTTGCCTCCGAACCTGATGCTGTAGCCTTCAACACCCGCCATAAGACTTGGCTACGCAGGGCTAAGAAAATAACCACCCCGCCCGAAACCGTCACTAATTTTCCCCTCCGGCAGTTGCCCTCGGGCACAGGAGGGACAATGATAGTGCATGCTCCCTGGTCACCAGGTGATCTTTACAACCTTATTGAAAAATTTCCAAAAATCAGGGAAGATCCCGTTAAATTTCAGGAGCAATTGGAAATGATAGCTAAGTGCTATAACCCCTCACATGCCGATATGGAACAGCTGTTATCAGCTATAGTGCCCAAAGAAACCCTTACCCGCCTCTATGCTAGGGCAAACTGGCCAGCTGATGCTGACCGACTGTCAGAAGCTGACTATATCCAAAGAAGGACCAACCTAATTAATGAGGTTCTTAATGTATGTCCAAGAAAAATGGACTGGACCAAAATAAATGACTGTAAGCAAAGTGAGGGAAAAAATCCGGCTAGCTATATGGAACGTATAAAGCAAGTGTTTGAAAGGCATTCGGGGATTGAAAATGCAGAACAGAAAGCCACGCAAGTGGTAGTGGCGGCCTTAGTGCAGGAACTCCTGCCAAAGGTAAAAGAGCGGTTGAAAAGTAATGTAGTAAATTGGAAAGATAAGGATCTAAAGGAAATTCTGACAGCTGTACAGCATTTTTACTGTCAGTTAGAAAGAAAAAAGGATGAAACAGAATCTAAGCTTATGGCTTTACAGATCCAAAGCATGCAAAACTCTGCTGGCAAAGGGCCCAGGCAAAGAACAAAACAGGCAGTGACCAAAAATCTACCCTTTGCTGGAAATAACCCCCTGACTAATCTCAGCTCCACAGCCTGCTTCTCATGTGGGCAAGAAGGACATTGGAAACGCGATTGTCCCCAATTAGGGAAAGACCAGTGTAGGTATTGTAAAAAGGAGGGACACCTTATTAAGGATTGCCCTACGCGACCTCCTAGACAGTTTCCAAAACAGGAGGGATTGCCCTTTCCTGCTCCACCAGCCCCAGCTCTTAACTACTAGGAAAGCCAAGAGACTAATAACATCGTCGTCGCCCCCCTTGTTCATGTGGACCAAACTGGTCCAACTGTTTCTTGTCTAATAAATGGTGTCCCTACCCCTTGCTTGGTTGATACAGGAGCTTCTAGGTCCACTTTAAGAGCACAAGATTTCTCTACTGTACCTTTTTCCACTGAGGTCGTAACTGCTGTGGGAGTGGGAAATACCCCCATTCCCCATCCTGTGTCATCTCCCCTATCTATATCTATTGGCCCCCTTTCTGCTGATCATGCTTTCCTTCTCAGTCCGTGCTCCCCTGTAAATCTTTTAGGAAAGGATCTGTTGTGCAAACTTCATTGCACTATCTTTTGCTCTCCAGACGGGGTCTTTTTAGAGGTCCCTGACCCAGCTCATACTGAGGTTTTAGGTCTACTCCAAATTGATCCAGCCGCAGATCGGGAACCCGACCCCAGTCCTTCCTTGTTGCAACAGGAACTACTGGCAAGGGTACCCCCTTCACTGTGGGCTGAGCATGCCAACCAAGTAGGACGCATTTGTTCTGCTCAACCTGTCAAAATTCGTCTCAATCCAAGCAAACCTCTTCCTAGAGTCCGGCAATATCCCCTCTCTCAGCAAGCTGAGGAGGGAATTCGTCCGGTTCTTTCTGCTCTGCTTAAACAGGGAGTCATAGTTCCGACAGTGAGTGAATGTAATACTCCCATTCTACCTGTCCGAAAACCCGGGAAAAATACCTGGCGATTTGTACAGGATTTACGTGCTATTAATGCTGCTGTCCTCTCAACTTTCCCGGTGGTTCCAAATCCTGCTACTATTCTCTCTTGTATACCTCCCACTGCTCAGTACTTTTCTGTGATAGATTTGTGCTCTGCTTTCTTCTCTATTCCTATTCATGTGGATAGCCAGTTTCTTTTTGCGTTTACTTATCAGGGAGCTCAGTATACTTGGACCAGACTACCCCAAGGTTATACTGAGTCCCCTACTATCTTCTCTCAAATCTTAAAGAAAGATCTGGATGATATCTCTTTTCCAAATGGGTCTGTCCTAGTTCAGTATGTAGATGATTTGTTGCTTGCTTCTGACTCTTTGGAAGCTTCAAAAGCGGATACATTGGTTTTGTTACAAGCCTTAGCTCAAAAGGGTCATAAGGCTTCAAAAGAAAAATTACAACTCTGTTTCCCTGTAGTGCATTATCTAGGTCTTGATATTTCTGCAGGAAAACGCGCTTTGTCTCCTTCGCGGGTGCAGGCAATTCAAAAAATCCCCAGGCCAATTACAAAAAAGCAGCTTAGGGGATTCTTGGGAATGGCAGGTTACTGTAGGCAATGGATTCTGGGTTATGCGTCTCTTGTACGGCCCTTACAAAATTTAACTCTTAATAAGATCTCTGATCCTATTCCCTGGCCCACGGAAGCAGAGGAAGCGTTTCAACAAATCAAAATCGCTTTAACTAAAGCCCCTGCTCTCGGTTTACCTGATTATAAAAAACCATTTACTCTTTTCTGTCATGAAAGAGAAGGCTCAGCCCAGGGTGTTCTCACTCAAACCCACGGAGAAAAACACAGACCCATAGCCTACTTTAGTTCCTCATTAGACCCGGTAGCAGCTGGGCTACCCCCCTGCCTCCGGTCTGTTGCCGCAGCTGCAATACTAGTTGAAGCCTCCGCCTCCCTAGTTCTTGACAGTCTGTTAACTGTTGCAGTTCCTCATGCTGTCACCGCTCTCTTAACTAAAGGCAAAACACAGCATCTTTCAAATTCCAGACTCACCAAGTATGAAATGCTTCTTTTAAATGCTGCAAATGTTACTTTGGCTAGGTGCCCAGTACTAAATCCTGCTTCTCTTCTCCCCACGGCAACCGATGGGGAACCCCATGATTGCTTATCTGTAACTTCTAAATTATCTGCTCCCAGATCTGATCTGCAGGATATTCCCTTGCAAAACCCAGAGTTAATTTATTATGTAAATAATTACTGTTTAAAAAATGCGAAAAAATAGCTAGTAACAGACTATGCTGGGTACAACCAACAAAGTATTATAAAACATTTCTCTCTTCCTTTTAGTTTTAGCTTAAGTTGCTAAAACTGTTTGCTCTTATTCGAGCCTGTTGCTTGGCGTGTGCTTTAAAGGTAGTACATAATTATAAACGGCTGTAAAACCAAAGCACCTATTAGCCACGGCCCATATGTCAATGCTCCTTACAATTTCCCCCTGCTATTGCTGTGGTTAAATCTGCAGCCCATGTAGGCAAGGAGGGAACGATTGCTTCTGTATTTAAGTATGGGTATACTCCAGAGTTTACAAGCATTGCCCAGCAATACTGCCAAACATGCCCTATCTGTATGGCATATAACAATGGGCGACCGGTTCGAACCACCCAGGCAGCACACCCACCGCCCTGGGAACCGTTTGTAAACATCCAAATAGACTTCATAAATATGCCTAAGTGTTGTTCATATGAATACGTGCTTGTGTGCGTATGCATGTATTCTGGGTGGGTGGAAGCTTACCCATGTGCTAAGGCAGACTCAACCACTGTAGCAAAAAAGTTGCTCAAAGAATTTATTCCTCGTTTTGGCATCCCTGTCTCAATTAACAGTGACAGAGGAACCCATTTTACAGGTCAAATCACTCAACAAATCTGTAAGGCCCTCCATGTGGACCAACGTTTACACTGTGCTCACCATCCTCAGAGCGCGGGAGCAGTGGAACGGAAAAATGGGGATCTAAAAAACAAGTTAGCAAAACTGTGTGCGGAAACAGGCCTCAAGTGGCCAGATGCACTCCCTCTGGCATTAATGCAAATGAGAAACACTCCCATGCGTAAGCATGGATTGTCTCCTCATGAGATTCTCATGGCTAGACCAATGAGGATGCCAGTATCCCCGCCTCTGCCCCCTAACTCCCAAAATTTGCACCTCTGTGATGAAAATGTACTAGAGTATTGCAAAGCGCTAATGAGACATGTTAGATTTATCCATTCACAGGTCCAAAGTGCCCTACCCGATCCAGCTGAAACTGCATGCCATCCTTTGGAACCTGGCGACTGGGTTTGCTGTAAGGTATTCCAACGAAAATCCGCCTTGGAGCCCAGGTGGAGAGGTCCATTCCAGGTCTTACTAACCACCCATACTGCAGTGAAGTGCCAAGGACTCCCAAATTGGGTACACGCATCTCACTGCAAAAAGGTAACGCCTCCTTTGGATCCCCCCGGTGCCCCGCTTGTTCCACAGCCTCAGCCGGCAACGTCAGCAGGTGAACCTGAGCAAGAACCCAAGTATTGCCTTCGAAGTCGGCAGGTCGTATAAAGCATCATGACCGATCCACAACCCAAGATAAAACAAACTGCACGAGTGCGGAAATGGCTATTGCCTTCTCTCTGTTTTATCACCATCTTAATGTTTCTCCTGAACATTTATAACTCTTACTTACTCTCAGTTGCTGCCCGAAAGACTACTTCACTGCGCTTCCTGTCAACAGTCAAGCCGAAAGTGAAAATAACCACTCCACACTACCCAATGTGTGGGATCGCAGCCAAGGGAAAAGAAAAATTCACTCCTCATTCTGCTTTGTGTAGCAGACAAAACCTTGCTACCGAACAAAGAGGAAGAGTAAAAAGGTCTCAGGAAACCTCCACCGTTAAACCAAAGACTCTTACTATAAAGGACGTTAATAATTGGCCATGGTATAAAAGACGTTACGTAATGTGGTATCAGGGAGGAACTTGTGGTTATGCAACATGGTCTTGTGGGATACACTGGCTATTGGGATTTATCCCTAGTGCAGGTCAATGCCGCCCAGGTCAGGTCCCCTGGCCATGTCACATTATTCCAGAATTATTAGACCACCCCCACACCTCCCCTGTTCCCCCCACGGTCCCTCCTCTGAGTAATCCACCCATAATAACCCCATCCATTAATATCTCGGACAGTCGTACCCCTCCTGAGCCCCAGACAGATCCATACTTACCCAAAACCTCAACTGTTAGACAGTGGCCTAGGCCCTCTTCCACTGGTGATTTATTTTCCTACTGTTTAACCAAGTTAATTTTCTCCTCGCAGGGTCAGGTATATGAACCATATATTAAGTGGAATGCATTTGGTATGGTGTATCTTAGTTATCGTAATGTAACCTCTTATATTAATTATACAGAAAAGCCTGACCAATCTAACATTTTCATAGATACATGGAACACTAACCATAATATAAATCTTGTACTAGTCCCAGGTACATGCTGGCCTCTTTATGGTAAGGGTCCCGAATGTTTTGTAGTCGCTCATGCCACCATAACTAATGTCACCGTTAACAAAATGTGTTTAGCCACTGTAGGGTTTGTTTGTGCCCAGGACATTCCCATTACTGCAAATCTGTCCTGTACATTGCTTCAATATACCCCTTCACACTCAATTGATATCACCCTGGCCAAAAAAGGCATTCAGGTTCAGAACCAACAATTATGGTATGAGCCTACTGAAAACCCTCATTTATCAGGGTTCAGATGGACAATCCTAAATGCTACCTTGGGGACTGTCCATTTCTCCATACCCCTCACCCATTTCCAAATTACAAGTACTTATTCTAATTGCTCTAAGGGTGCTGCTATACGCCTGTTAAAGCAACAGGCTAGGCTTGCAGAGAGTAAAAAAGAAGGGATATTGTTAACACTCTGCTGCATGGTGCTAACACTGCAGCATCAGCCTGGACTCTATACAAAACGCAGGAACATGAAAGTCATCTGGGACAATTAGACCAAGCTCAGGGGTTTATTTCCGGGGCTCAAATTACTGAGGAGAAGGCCGGTGTAGGCGCACTCCACACTATTTCGACACTGAGTATTGTTACCCAGACTCTACTCACACAAATGGTCCACCAGGTTGCTACGTCAGGAAAGGCATTGCAGTGGGATCAAGCATGTTCAGAAGTACAGGACTATCTCAATACTATTCTTTTCTCTTTACGTAAGGACCTTGAACAGCAGCGCTGGCCCACTGCCCTTACTAATGCATCTGGTATCCCCCTCGATTTGTGGCCATGGAGGCTTACGTGGAAGTTCTCTAAATGGAGATGTTGGCGCTCACAATGTTCCTTCCGGGCTTATGGACCCGTGAAAGGATTTTGGGCCCCCACTTACCGTATCCTTCCAGGCCCCTGGGGTGGTTGTTTGTGGGACTGGGTAATTCATCGAGACGTTTGGGAAATTAAACCCCCTGGCGGTCTTAACCGCTTCTTAATTGGTGCCCCGGCTATAGCCCCTGACCTTTGGATAGGTCTAGGTGATCTCTGGACCTATTGGCCTTTGCAGCCCCCGCAACTGCAATGCTTTAGGAAACTACACCCAGGAGAGGTAGTAACTGTTCACCACCGAATATGTTGGGAGGGCCCTGGCACTTTACAAGATCTAGCTTCCCATAACTTACTGTCTGCTAACAGCAGCTGCGTTCATGTTAATTCTTCAATCATACATGATGTGGCTTTTAATCTCCACACTAGCTCAGGCATTCACAACATTTACTGGCCCGCAGAAAAAGACTATCAGGTTTATTTAGAATTCCAGGTTCCCTTCAACTGGACCTCTGTTGTCCCTGACCGATTTCACTCATTACTATCCCTCCTACCAGAAATTCAATCTATTTCACATTTACAAACCCAAATGCACTATTTAAAAACTGTCTACCAGGAAGCTTTAAATGCCCTCCAAACAGTTCATTTAGTCTCTACCCTCTGTGTTAAAGGTGATGTTCTGTGTCAATTCACAAAAAGTTTCCAATCACCCCAAAAACACCCTTGGTATGTATGGCTTCTTTTCATCATTGGTACAATTGCCTTTGTATGTATTTGCTGTTGGTGTTGCTGTAATTGCTGGTCGCATTGTACTTGCCCTAACACTCCTTCCCGTTCCTATCCCCCGCCACGATTGGTTTCTCTTTACCCTGTTAGACCCGAACCATACTACACACCCACCAATGTCAATAATGATATTTGTGTTACTTTCAGGACTAGCCTCTCTGATAATGTTCAGACCCCTTCCAACACTCCCCAGAAAGGTAACCCTGACCAAGAAACAGTGGATCAGGAAACGATCAAACAGATTGCCCAGGAGCTTATGAATATCCCCTTATCAGATATTGATGAAGTGTTTGCTGCTGGGTTAAATCCAACAGCAAACAAAGGAGGGAATTGATAAAGAAAAATAACCCCAGGCCCAAAAGCCAGGTCTTAATCAAGCTAATAATTACATCAAGACAGTAGGCCTCAATCATACTAACATATAGTAAAGTAAGAAAAGCTGATTTTCCACTAACTCTCCTGAGGCTCACTCTCTGATTTCTCTATACACTACTATTATCACACTATTATGCTATTAAAATGCTGCCTTTAAGGGACTAGACTAATATAAAGTCCCTTGAATTACTACTGAAATAGATTAACAACTGCTAGGTCACTATAGTTTATTAAGAAGCTTGTGCACGCATAAAAATAACCCTAATGTACTTGGCCAAAGGAACAAACATGTATTTTTGAACCCAAGTTCCTCAAATTTTGCTTGGGAGCACAGCTGCAGAAACCGCAAGTAGGTGGACACCAGGTGCCAAGATCCTGACAAACAAAACAACCTGTAAAAAGGGGAAGTTGCAAAGGGCAAGCTTGCAAAATTAGCTTATTTTATATGTTTTTAGGAAATGGTGTCATTGTATTAACCAAATATGGTATATTCGGATGCATAAGTTCATATGCTAATGTGCGGTTTTTGGCTATATAAACCCAGGTACCACTGCTGTAAGGTAGAGCGACTTCCCCTTGCTAGGGGACTTTGTCGTCTCTCCCTGCATATATGCTTGTATTCTCTGATTAATCAATAAAGGAGCCTCAGGCTGTCTGATCAACTCAACTGAGTGGTGGTCCTTTTCCACGACAGAGCCAATACTCATAACTTCAACTACAAAATGACACATACATACAGACAGCATAATCATAACCAGCAACCCATAACCTGGTCTTAGACACCTCATATGACCCCCATTTACATAAGATTTGGTGCCACTACAGGACCTTGGTTGCAACTATGTTCTATATGGTCCCAGTTTATATCAATAACACCACACAGCCATACAGTGAATGGCTGCATGGCAGAAAATGGCTGCTATGAAATTTGGCTCTTTGCTACACGTTTTGGGGACTCTTGGGCAGATGAATTCCCTTTGTGGGCTGCTAGGGTGGGCTTTTCAGAAGCACTCAGTGTTGGCCTAATCATGCCCTCGTCAAAGTTTTCCCATTGACTTTGATGGGAGCTGAGGGCTGCTGAAATTCCCAGCCCTAATCTACTAATAGACTATTTTTTTTAACCCTGAGAGCCGACTTGGGAGGCAGCATGTCGGGGGGATTTCCCCTCCGCTCCTTCCCATAGGGTACTCATGTGAGCAAAGAGAGCGAGTTCCAGGTAGGAGTGCTGGAGCAAAGGTAAATCACCCCCTAAATAGGAAATTACTGCAGTGTGTATCTCTATTCTTTTCAACCGCTTAGCTTTGAGCCCATCATTGTGGTATCTGGGTGTCGACCTACACTGCCATCGGGAGGTGAGTTTGCGGCTTACATAGACATACCCATGTGTCATAAACAGATAGCTAAGGGTTAATGTTCTTTTACCTGTAAAGGGTTAACAAAGGAAACCAAACACCTGCCCAGAGGACCAATCAGGAAACAAGACTTTTTCAAATCTGGGTGGAGGGAAGTTTTGGGTGTGAGTTCTTTGTTCTTTGTTTTGGTTCGGTGACCCTCTCGGCTCTGAGAGTGATCTTTCTATCTCCAGGCTTTCTAATCTTCTGTTTCCAAGTTGTAAGTACAAGGATAGTAAGACAATAGGTTTATATTGTTTTTTTGTATTTACATGTGTGTAGTTGCTGGAATGTTTTAAATTGTATTCTTTTTTGATAAGGCTGTTTATTCATTTTTTCTTTTAAGCAATTGACCCTGTATATTGTCACCTTGATACAGAGACCTTTTTATGTCCTTTTTCTTTCTTTTTATATAAAGCTGTCATGGTATAATCCCCAGTCTGAACCTTAGCGTCCAAAAGATGGGGTACCAGCATGAATTCCTCTAAGCTCAATCCCAGCTTAGAACCTGTAGTGCTGCCACCAACCAGGAATTCCAGTGCCTGGTACACTCTGGTCCCCCCAAAACCTTGCCCGGGGACCCCCAAGACCCAGACCCTCTGGATCTCAACACAGGGAAAGTAAACCCTTTCCCCCACCGTTGCCTCTCCCAGGCTTCCCCTCCCTGGATTCCCCTGGAAGATCACTGTGATTCAAACTCCTTGAATCTTAAACAGAGAGGACAATTCACCTTCCTCCTGCCTTCTCTTTTCCCCTCCCAGACTCTTCCTGAGAGAGAAAGTAATCCTGACACAGAGAGAATTTAGCCTCTCTCTCCCTCTTCCCTCCTTTCTCCCCACCAATTCCCTGGTGAATCCAGACCCAGTCCCCTGGGGTTTCACCAGAATAAAAAAACAATCAGATTCTTAAACAAGGAGAACTTTAATTAAGGAGAGAAAAACAGTAAAAATTATCTTTGTAAATTAAAATGGAATATGTTACAGGGTCTTTCAGCTGTAGACACTGAGAATACCCTCCCAGCCTAAGTATACAAATACAAACAGAATCTTTTCAGCAAAATACCAATTTGAACTCCTTTCAGCCAAATACACATTTGAACTTCTTCCAACCAAATACACATTTGCAAATAAAGAAAACAAACATAAGCCTAACTTGCTTTATCTACCTAGTACTCACTAGTCTGAATTTATAAGAGCCTGTATTGGAGAGAGTGGAGAGAAACCTGGTTGCACGTCTGGTCCCTCTGAGCCCCCAGAGTGAACAACAACCAAAATCTAACAGCACACACAAAAACTTCCCTCCCGCAAGATTTGAAAGTATCCTGTCCTCTGATTGGTCCTTGGGTCAGGTGACAGCCAGGCTCACTGTTCTTGTTAACCCTTTCCACACAAAAGAGATATGAAGCAGTTTTGTTCTATTAACTCTTACTTATCTGTTTATGACAAAAGCTTTCTTTTTAAGACCTGTTTGAGTGTTTTTCACTGGTTAAGGCTAAGAGATGAAGGGAGGGGGAAAATCTCTTTGTGTTAGATTTACTAAGCCTGACTTTGCATACCCTCTGGGTGAGGGGGGAGAGAGATTAGATCTCTCGGTACTTGTGTTTCAAGGACTTGAAGCAGAGAATATCCCAGAGTACCCAGGGTGGGGAAATCTGGGAGGAGGTAAAGAGCGTGGAATCCCTTTGTTTAGATTCACGGAGCTTGAATCTGTATATCTCTCCAGGAACCCAGGGAGGGAACACCTGCAGGGGAAGAGGGAGAAGGGAAGTGGGTTATTTCCCTTTGTGATGAGACTCAGGGCATCTGAGTCTTGGGGGTTCCCCAGGGAAGGTTTTGGGGAGACCAGAGTGAGCCAGACACTGGAATTTTTCTGGCTGGTGGCAGCAATATCCGATCCAAGCTGGTAATTAAGTTTGGAGGTTTCATGCTAGCTTCTCATGTTCTGAACTCTAAGGTTCAGATCTGAGTAGGACAGTTATGACACCATGCAAGATCAAAGCTAGAGTGACTGATGATAGAAGTGTGGCTGCAGAAGCATAGGCAGTAGCACGGGTACAACAGAACCTGGGTGCATACATGAGCAGGTAGCCCATGCCACTGCTCCCCATGCTGCCGTGGCTACGCTGCTATTGTTATTCAAGCTGGCTGTAATAAAACCCAGCATGGAGACGCCTACCTGAGCTGCACTCATAGCTCCTGATTGCAGTGTAGACGCATCCTGAGTGCCTTATACGGCTGGAATGCGTTAACCTGCAATATAACGTGATGTGTGGGTCCCAGGGAGGTTCTCCTTAGGTGCTAGAATCCACAGCCTTGGAGTAGAAAAATTATCGTTTGTATTACAGCAGTGCCTAGAGGTTCCCAGCTCAGATCAGAGGACAAGGTGCTGTACAGAGGGCACAAGCCAGTCTCTGCCCCCAGCAGCTTACAGTCTGCAGCGACAGACCGAGGGTGGGTGGTGAAGCAGAGGCACAGAAAGGTGTCCAAGATTTCACAATAAATCAGTAGCAGAGTCAGAAATACCCAGGCCTCTTGACTGCCAGACCATATTGCCTGCCCCTAGCAGAAAAGAGTCCAGAGCGCCTGTAGCAGAGCCAGGGACTCGGCAGTACGATTACAGGGCAGGGGAAGAGTGAGGGGAACATGGGTGTGGGTTTCCAAACAACAGCAGTGAAAGCTCCACTCAATTATCATTGTACCCAGCTTTGTGAGGTTAAAGAACTTGGTTGTGAATGGGAACAAAATTCTAAACAATCCAATGACTTTCTGTCACAAATCAGGCTGAGCGCCTGCAAAACTGAGTGTGACTGAGAGGGTTCCATCGCCACTAGTGAAGGAAACAAATAGTCTCACAGCATGCCTTGGAACAAGCCATTGCGTACGCTTCCACGGTGACTGTGGCCCAGTGCCATCCGGTGAACCCTGCAGGTATCTAATGGGAAGTAGGCTAGAGGGAGGCATGGAGACAGACAGCATTTAGGGGTACTCTGCTTCAGACACCAGATCAGGTTTGCTCCATTAGGTGGTTGCTATAATGGGTAAATGGAAGCATTTCACTGAAACCTGACACTATCTGCTTCATGAAGGATACTGCATCGCCTGCCTAGGACTTAGCAAGGGAAGGACTGTAACATAAAAAGAGTCTGCAGACATGTGCCAGGGGAATGCAGTGCAATGTGCCAGAGCAGACTCAAGCATGTAATCTCATAAACGCTCAGGTCAAGATGGACTTCGCTGAGGAAATGAATTGCCTAAATATCAAGATTCATCATACCCCAGCCTACCTTCTGGGTACTGTGTCCGGGACACACAGAGCCTGCTGGAAATCTCAAAGTGTAACCTTCATCTGGGGGACTGAGCTCTGGAGATGGTGGACGTAAGTTTGGTCGGAGTGACTAGCATCGCAAAGGAAACTAGCTGGAGATGAGCTTGTAAGCCTAAGAACCCCTCGGTGCCCACTGGTAAAGAGCTTATTGTTCTGCAACTGATACTCTTAGGTCTGACACATTCACTACATCTAGCCCACTGCTTTCATAAAGAAGATCATGTAAGATCGCTAATAAAGGCTTATGTAATACTGATCCTTGTGATCATTACGTGATGTATGTACGGATGATATTTCAGGAGTTGTGTATATGTGCTGAAAATAAAACCAAAGAGAAAAACAGGATTCTTCCAGACAGCTGTTAGGTAACTATACATCCTGTCAGGGTTCCCATGTAAATTAAGCCAACACAACGGGAGCCCAATTTACCTGTAAAGTCAACATGGGGATGGGAAGATGCCAGAGACCAAACCACAGGCAGTTGTCCTGTCTTTGGGCAGGGGCATGGGCTGGGGGAGCAGGAAATGAACTTTGCAGGTTATAAATAGACTGCAAGGAGACATTTAGTTATCCATGCACTTAGGAAAACCCATAGTGGAGGGGGATGCTGTGTGAACGCTTGGATCCTGGTTTGTCTGCAGCCAGCTAGCTCTGCAAAACACTGAACCTTTGGAGGGAAATGTGGGTCTGAGCTATTTCAGGCAGGTTGCATGGCACAGCATCTGTGGTGACGCATTGTGTAGGTGTCAAGTATTGCAGCCTCCTGTTAGTTGTAGCGCAGTCCAGGGTTCTGATTTAGGGGTGGACTTTGAGGCTTTTTTTGGCTAAATAAGCTCACCCCAGGGCCGACTCCAGGCACCAGCGGAGGAAGCACGTGCCTGGGGTGGCACATGCTAAGAGGCGGCATTCTGTCCATTCTTGGGGTGGCACAGTCTGGGTGGCTTTTTTTTTTTTTTTTTTGCTTCAGTATTTTGGGCGGCTTTTTTTTGTTTTTTTTGGTCGGGGCGGCAAAAATGGTAGAGCCAGCCCTTTTCACCCCAGCCCAACTCTCCTCCCAGTGTGGCTGCTTCAGGTTGCTTTTGTCAATATAACTTTGGTGCAAATTCAGCTGTGATCAAAGGCGTGAATGGACCCTGAAATTGGAGAGGTTCCTAGAAATAAAGGGAGGAGAGTGACCTAGACACAAGAGAGCAGCCAGGATTAGGGGAGGGTTAGTACTTACAAATATTAAACCCTACACTAAGGGGGAAAGGAAATAAACTGCTCAGGTACAAAAGAAGAGGAAGTGGTTGTGACCAATCAGCTGCCCCTTTTGCAACAGAGGGAGTTTATATTATTCAGGCAACGCAATGAACATTATTTTTAAATAACTTTTTAATGCAACCGAGCTCTGTAGTAGCTGTTTATAGTTTGTATTACAGTAGCACCCAACCACCTCAACTGAAATCAGGGTCCCACTGGCTCAGTGCTATATGGACACAAAGTAAGAGAGAGTCCCTGTCTCAAGAGCTAACAATCTATGCAAGTATCTTCTTCCAATTTTACAGATGCCCTGAGGAATTGGGGCAACTTAAGCAACTTGCCTAAAACCAGACCGCGAGTCTGGTGTCTGTAGGAGAGACAGGAAATAAAACTGAGACTCAGTCCTGTGCTATAACCCCAACAATGTCCCTCCTCCCTGGTTGCCCCAGTGATGGTGCAGGATTGGGACTGGAAGGCTGGGAGAAGAGTTGGCCCATGATAACATCTAATCCTTCAGTGGGTGTGATTAGTGGCCTGTAAGGCAGACTATTGTGTTGGGATTGTGTTAGCCTATGTCAGAGCATAGTTGCCCAAGAGCAAGTGCCTCTCTCCGGTGCAGATATAGTTTTCCCCACAGTGTGTTGCTGGCTCCTTGTAGGTTGCAGTGGCTTGTATGGTTTGCCGCTTGCATGTTGCATTACTGGTGAGATATGCCCCAAGCAGAGGAAACTGCAGGTATTTTGGCTGGGTTGCTCTGGCCTGGAACTCCTTTGGGTAATCAGGCTACTTAATGACTTACTTACACTCCATGCAACTCCATTGAGCTTGTGATTCCACAAGCAGAATTTGGTACCAGATCTAGAAAAATATCTCTTGTTCCAGGCAGCCCCAAGCTTGGCAGAGAATGTGCTGCATGCCAGGAGGAGGAGAGTCACAGTCATCGGGGAGACCTCTTTGAATCCAGGGCAGACCCAGACTTCCTGGTGCACCAGGGAGACCAGGACTCCAGATAAGTGACATGCTACTGTGGTTTGCACAGAGGAGTGACTAGGCTGGTTAAGAGCTTATGGAGGGGGTGATATGAGATTGCCTACTATGGTATATGACCCATCTGTGCCTGCTATTAACAAATATCTCCAACTGCTGGTGTTGGGACACTAGAGGGGAATGGCTCTAGGTTACTACAGAGAATTCTTTCCCAGATGTCTGGCGAGTGGGTCTTGCCCACATGCTCAGGATCTAACTGATTGCCAGATTTGGGATTGGGAAGGAATTTTCTTGCAGGTCAGATCAGCAAAGACCCTGGGGTTGTGGGGTTTTTTGCCTTCCTCTGCAGTGTGGGGCAGGGTCACTTGCTGGTTTAAACTAGTGTAAATGGTGGATTCTCCATAATGTGAAGTCTTTAAATCAAGATTTGAGGACTTCAGTAACTCAGCCAGAGCTTAGGGGTCTATTACAGAAGTGGAGGGTCAGGTTCTGTAGGCTGTGATGTGCAGGAGGTCAGATTAGATGATCATGATGGGCCCTTCTGGCCTTAAAGTTTGAGTCTAGGAGTCTACCTCCTCTGTCTCTGAGAACTCTTAAACTCTCTGGCTTGTGCCAGGCAAACCCAGGCCATTCCCACAAGTCTAGGGCAACCACATTGACAGCTGAGTCTCACTTGACATGTGCAGCGTGTTGCCTCTGGCCCTGGCATTTCAGCAGCTGTCTCTGCACACTTACAGTCACTGTCTGGCTGTCGAGTGGTTGCTGTAATCCTTGTTCTTGTCACTCCATGGGGCTGTGTTTGGGTTCTGCTGTTAGGTTCTGTTTTCACGTCCCTAGCAGCAGCAGGTAATGAGACCTGCATTCCCTTAAGAAAAGTTATAGCAAGTGAGGGGTGTTGGGGGGAGATGAAAAGTCACCTCTTGGTTTTACTTACAAGGGCCCACAACTGATCCAGGGTCCAAGCTTGGACCAGGGTCCCCGATAAGGGTTGCTCACGATTGCAGCTGTTTGGGATGTTCTGACCCACATGGATCACCCCACACCAATGGGACAACACAGACTGTCCAGCTGCAAGCAATGTAGTTCAATCACAAGAGGGGCTCAGGTCTGATTTATTAACATGGGGGCATGTGATGAGCTGTCCATATTCTCACCTTCTGGAGAGATGCCTAGAGCAGCCAGCGAGAGGGCACCAGGACACGGTCTCTTCTGAGAGCCCTGCATTTTTTGTTGAACAACAGTGACATCTGGTGGTCATGAAGGTTAAAAACTTGGCTTGTGTTTCCTCTACATCTCCCAAATTGCAGCAAAGAGTCCTGTGGCACCTTATAGACTAACAGACGTTTTGGAGCATGAGCTTTCGTGGGTGAATACCCACTTCGTTGGATGCATGTAGTGGAAATTTCCAGGGGCAGGTATATATATGCAAGCAAGCTAGAGATAATGAGGTTAGTTCAATCAGGAAGGATGAGGCCTTGTTCTAGCAGTTGAGGTGTGAAAACCAAGGGAGGAGAAACTGCTTTTATAGTTGGCAAGCTGTGATGCAGTAGGGACTGTCTGTGTGGGGAGTGGGAGAGCAGGGGAGGACTTTAGGGGATGGACGATGCCAGGGCTGTAACCTGAGCTAGGTAAGGGAGGGGAAAGGTCAACACCTTTGCCCGGGAAGGGGACAAAGGAAGGGAGTGGCAGGAGGGAAGCAGTTTTTTGAGTTTGGGCTTGGGGCTGTGTGGGCGGAATTCAGGGTATCCTAGCTAGGATCCAAGCACCCTGAAAGCCCAGAAGGACTCGGTGGAGGGGTCCTGACTGTGCCTGCAAGCTCTGCTGTAACCTGTGTTCCTGTTGTCCAATAAACCTTCTGTTTTACTGGCTGGCTAAGAGTCACTGTGGGTCCCAGGAAGAGGGGTGCAGGGCCGGACTCCCCCACACTCCGTGACAACTGGTGGCAGAGGTGGGATTCGAACCCACGCCCCCGAAGAGACTGGAGGAGAAGGCGAAACAGCGTAAACATGAGGAGAACCAGCGTAAACATGAGCGGGAGGAGAAGGAGAAACAGCGTAAACATGAGCTGGACCTGGCCCAGCTGAGGAGCAGTGAGGCCCCGGCTGCGGTGAGTGAGGGGGGACCCAAGCCTACAAAGAGCTTTGATAAGCACTTGCTGCCCCGGCGTAAGGAGCGGGAGGACATAGATACCTTCCTGACGGCCTTTGAGAATGCCTGCGAGCTGCACAGGGTTGACCCTGCAGACTGGATCGCAGTTCTCACTCCCTTACTGGACTCCACAGCCGTGGAGGTGTACAGCCGACTGAAAGGGGCGGAGGCAGGGGACTACGAACTGTTCAAACAGGCCCTGCTCCGCGAGTTTGGGCTGACTCCGGAGATGTACCGGAAAAAGTTCCGGAGCCAGCGTAAAACCCGTGAGGTCACATACCTACAACTGGTCAACCAGGCGCAGGGGTATGCCTGCAAGTGGACAGCTGGGGCCCAAACTAAAGAGGACCTGTTTGACCTATTCATACTGGAGCACCTGTACGAGCAGTGCCCGTCCGACTTGAGGCTGTGGTTGATGGACCAGAAGCCGGAGAACCCGCAGCATGCAGGCCAGCTGGCCGACCAATTTGTGGACAGTCGGGCAGGGGATGGCAGGGAGGAGTCTCGAAGGAGCAGGCCTGCCTCAACGCAGAGAGAGAGTCATCATGGGACCTCCCAAAGGGGGCCTATGGAGAACCCCCCCAAAAGGGAAACATCCAGCAGCAGGTCCCTCCGACCCACTCAAGGGGACCCACGAGACATGGGCTGCTATCGCTGTGGCCAACGAGGTCACATACGGGTCCAGTGCCCCAAGCTCAGGGACAGACCAAGCAGACCCAACCCGCAGAGGGTGGACTGGGTAAAAACCCAATCGGAGGAGGGGCTACATTCCCAGGAAAGGGGGGCTGGCAACATACCACCTGTGGATGCTCCAGGTTCCGGGTTTTTGGTTTACCGGGTGGGCGCGGGGCTGCCCCTCCGGAAAGAGTGCATTGTTTCCCTGGAAGTGGATGGGAGGAAGGTCACTGGGTACTGGGACACGGGCGCAGAGGTGAAGCTGGCCCGGCCCGAGGTGGTGGCCTCAGATCGGATGGTGCCCGACACCTACCTGACCCTGATGGGCGTGGGCGGGACCCCATTCAAGGTACCCGTGGCAAGGGTACACCTGAAATGGGGGGCCAAGGAGGGCCCCAAGGATGTGGGGGTACACCAATATTTGCCCACTGATGTGTTAATGGGAGGGGACCTTGAGGACTGGCCTAGTAACACCCAGAGTGCCCTGGTCGTGACTCGTAGTCAGAGTCAGCAAAGGGCACTACTCCCCGACAACGGGGAAGGTACTCAACCCGAGGTGCAGGACCCTAACCCAGGGAGCGGGGAACGCCCAGGGGCACGGTTCAGAGAGGCTGCGGCCTCAGACCCAGCCAGCAAGAGAGAGCCGGTCCCCATCCCTGTCCCAGCTGCTGAGTTCCAGGCCGAGTTGCAGAAAGATCCCTCCTTGCGGAAGCACAGGGACCGGGCTGACCTTAGTGCGGTACAGACCATGAGGAGAGGTTGCAAGGAGAGGTTCCTGTGGGAGAAGGGGTTCCTTCACCGAGAATGGGCTCCCCGAGGGGAAGTAGAGTCATGGGGGATCAGGAGGCAGCTGGTGGTTCCCCAGAAGTTCCGTCACAAGCTGTTGTACCTGGCCCATGACATCCCTCTCGCAGGGCACCAGGGAATCTGGCGCACCAGGCAGAGGTTGTTACAGAACTTTTACTGGCCTGGGGTCTTTACCCATGTCCAACAGTACTGCCAATCCTGTGACCCCTGCCAGAGGGTGGGGAAGGCCCGGGACAAGGGGAAAGCGGCTTTGAGGCCTTTACCCATCATAGAAGAACCTTTCCAGAAGGTGGCCATGGACATAGTGGGACCCCTCAGCAAGACGACCCGGTCAGGGAAGAAATACATCCTGGTGGTGGTGGATTTTGCCACTCGCTACCCCGAGGCGGTGGCCTTTTCCTCTATCGAAGCAGACACAGTGGCAGATGCACTGCTGACAATTTTCAGCTGGGTGGGGTTCCCCAAGGAGGTCTTAACGGACCAGGGGTCCAACTTCATGTCGGCCCTGCTCCTGTCCTTATGGCAGAAATGTGGGGTCCAGCACAACTGGGCCTCAGCGTATCACCCCCAGTCCAATGGGCTGGTAGAAAGGTTCAACGGGACGCTGAAGATGATGCTAAAAACATTTATGAACCAGCACCCGCAAGATTGGGACAAGTACTTACCTCACCTGCTGTTTGCGTACAGGGAGGTACCCCAGGAATCTACCGGGTTTTCACCTTTCGAACTGTTGTATGGAAGGCGGGTGAGGGGGCCCCTAGACCTGATGAGGGACGAATGGGAGGGGAAGGCCGCTCCCGAGGGAGAGTCAGTGGTGGAGTATGTCCTGACCTTCCGGGAAAGACTGGCCGAGCTCATGGGCCTGGCCAGGGAGAATCTGGCCCGAGCCCAGAGGAGGCAGAAGGTCTGGTATGACCGCACAGCACGAGCCCGTGCCTTCGCCACCGGGGATCAGGTGATGGTTCTCATCCCCGTGAGGAGAAACAAACTCCAGGCCGCCTGGGAAGGGTCCTTCAAGGTTATCAAGCAACTGAATGAGGTAAACTATGTGGTGGAGCTGTCAAACCGGGCACATCACCGTCGGGTGTACCATGTGAACATGATGAAACCATACTATGACAGGGGGAATGTGGTGTTGGCCATGTGTGGACATTGGGAGGGGCAGGGAGATGACCCCTTAGTAGATCTATTCCCTGGGACAAAAGCTGGTTCCCCCCTGGAGGCGATTCCCCTCTCTGATCAACTGACCCCGGGCCAGCACGCTGAGATCAGAGGGGTGCTGCATCTGTACCGACAGCTGTTTTCCAACCAGCCTGGATGCACTAATTTGACTGTCCACCGGGTGGAGACCGGGTCACATCCCCCTATAAGATGCTCCCCTTTTCGGGTCACTGGTAAAACTGCCCAGAATCTTGAAAGAGAGGTCAGGGACATGCTGGCTTTGGGGGTGATCCAGCCGTCTTCCAGCCCTTGGGCCTCGCCAGTGGTGCTAGTCCCCAAGAAGGATGGGTCAATCCGGTTCTGTGTGGACTATCGAAAGCTCAATGCCATCACCGTATCTGATGCCTACCCTATGCCCAGGCCTGACGAGCTCCTAGACAAGCTGGGAGGTGCTCGGTACCTCACCACTATGGATCTTACCAAAGGCTACTGGCAAGTGCCGCTGGACGCAGATGCCAGGCTGAAATCGGCCTTTATCACCCCTCTGGGGCTCTATGAGTTTCTGACCCTGCCCTTCGGCCTCAAGGGAGCGCTGGCCACCTTCCAGCGCCTGGTGGATCAGCTACTGCGGGGGATGGAGAGTTTTGCCATGGCGTATATTGACGACATCTGCGTCTTCAGCCAGACCTGGGAGGACCACATGTCCCAGGTTAAACAAGTCCTGGACCAACTCCGAAAGGCTGGGTTAACAGTAAAGGCTGAGAAGTGCAAGGTGGGGATGGCTGAAGTATCTTACCTGGGCCATCGGGTGGGGAGCGGCTGCCTGAAGCCGGAACCAGCCAAGGTGGAGGTGATCAGAGACTGGCCTGCTCCCCAATCCAAAAAGCAGGTCCAGGCCTTTATTGGGATGGCGGGGTACTATCGGAGGTTCGTGCCCCACTTTAGTGCCATAGCCGGCCCCATCACTGAACTGTGCAAAAAGGGGAAGCCAGACAAGGTGATCTGGACTGAGCAGTGCCAGGAGGCTTTCCAGGCGCTGAAGGAGGCTCTGGTTAGTGGCCCAGTTCTGGCAAACCCAGATTTTGACAAACCCTTTATGGTGTTCACTGATGCCTCAGACACGGGACTGGGGGCAGTGTTAATGCAGGAGGATGAAAAGGGAGAGAGACACCCCATCGTGTACCTGAGTAAGAAGCTTCTACCCCGGGAACAAAGCTACGCGGCCATCGAGAAGGAATGCCTGGCCATGGTGTGGGCCCTTAAGAAGCTAGAGCCATATCTCTTTGGGCAACACTTCACCGTGTACACCGACCACTCTCCCCTGACCTGGCTGCACCAGATGAAAGGAGCCAACGCCAAGCTCCTGAGGTGGAGCCTGCTCCTGCAGGACTATGACATGGACGTGGTCCATGTGAAGGGAACTGCCAACCTGACAGCGGATGCGTTGTCCTGGAGAGGGGGCCCTGAACTTCCCCAGGTCACTGGGCAGAGTGACCCCGCTCAGTTCAGTCTCGAAGGGGGGAGAGATGTGATGCAGTAGGGACTGTCTGTGTGGGGAGTGGGAGAGCAGGGGAGGACTTTAGGGGATGGACGATGCCAGGGCTGTAACCTGAGCTAGGTAAGGGAGGGGAAAGGTCAACACCTTTGCCCGGGAAGGGGACAAAGGAAGGGAGTGGCAGGAGGGAAGCAGTTTTTTGAGTTTGGGCTTGGGGCTGTGTGGGCGGAATTCAGGGTATCCTAGCTAGGATCCAAGCACCCTGAAAGCCCAGAAGGACTCGGTGGAGGGGTCCTGACTGTGCCTGCAAGCTCTGCTGTAACCTGTGTTCCTGTTGTCCGATAAACCTTCTGTTTTACTGGCTGGCTAAGAGTCACTGTGGGTCCCAGGAAGAGGGGTGCAGGGCCGGACTCCTCCACACTCCTTGACACAAGCCATTCACAGTCTTCGTTTAATTCTGAGCTGATGGTGTCAAATTTGCAGATGAACTGAAGCTCAGCAGTTTCTCTTTGAAGTCTGGTCCTGAAGTTTTTAACCAGTTTCTCTTCCCTTGGTTTTCACACCTCAACTGGTAGAATAGGGCCTCATCCTCCCTGATGGAACTAACCTCGTTATCTCTAGCTTGCTTGCATATATATACCTGCCCCTGGAAATTTCCACTATATGCATCTGACGAAGCGGGTATTCACCCACGAAAGCTCATGCTCCAAAACGTCTGTTTGTCTATAAGGTGCTACAGGACTCTTTGCTGCTTTTACAGATCCAGACTAACACAGCTACCCCTCTGATACTATCTCCCAAATTGTATTTCTTCGCATTGAATAACTGAACCCCCAGGTGACCGGTGGGTGTTCTCTGTGGGTATCTTGGAGTGAGTCTCCTGGGCCCTGACTCCTATTTAAGGATAGTGCAATGAGTTTTAGCCAGGCTAGTTGATACAGTCTAGACTCTGTGGTCTAGGTGAGCTATATTCAGCACAGAACCAGAGAGGGTGGAAGGAAAAGGTGGATATATGCGACCTTTGCATTCCCCTGATCTTGGGGCAGGTGAGATGTTACGAGTTTCTCACAAACCTAATGACCAACCCCAACAGCTGGGGTTTGCCAGGGAGCCAGGGTGCTCCAGCCATGCCAACTTTTCCCCAGTCAGGCCTCCATGTGAGTGTTTAGAATTTCACTTGGCATGGAGTCAATATATCCGCTTTATATCATCCAGGGATTCCACTCATATGGGGAAATCCTCAGGGGTCTGGATCCACTAGGTTTTCAGCTGCTGTATGTCGCCAGACCACATTTGAGGATCAGGCCCCAGGTTCTTAGCTTCTCTCATTGCTGGAGCATACAGCACAGGAGTTTGTGTGGGTCCCGTGGTCATCAATGATAGAACTGGATTGGAGGAGGAGAGGGTGTATGGCAAAACAGAGAGTGTGACAGGGGTTGATGTATCTGTAAAAAAGAAATGGTAACTGAGATGGTGCTGTATAAACAAGTCACCTAGGAGGGAAAAGGAAGAAGGGTCTCCACTTATGCCAGATTTCATAGGAAGCTTCTAGACTTTGGCATGTTCCCATATTCTGCAATAGCAGCATGAAGTAGCAGAAATGCCTAGTTCCCTTCAGGTGTGGAAATCCCCCCAGGTGTTGCCATGCAGTGAGGCTGACAATGTTGCATCACAGCTGCCATGACAACATTCCCCGTCATGCCACAAGGCAGCTCTGTCCTGTCATGACACTGTCATGCTGCAACATCACAACATTTTCCATCTTAACAGGCCAGGGCAGCCCGCTTCCACGCAAGGCAGATAAACAGTTAGGTGGAGAGCAGAGACAGCAACACACAAATCTATCAGTTCTACACAGAAGCGTAGCCATGGGTGGGTTGTGGCCCACCCATTTAGCATTCAGGCCCACCCAAATCACGCCGCGACCCTGCTCAGGAGCACAGGAGGTGGGATTGCAGGCGGAAGGGGTGGGGAGGGACCCCTACTTGTCCTGGCCCAGGGCCCCACAAAACCGTAATCCTCCTCTGTGGGGGTAGGTGCCCCTCCCGTCATAGCCCGCTCACCCGAAAGCCAGGGACCACCTAGTTTTCCTATTCTAGCTACGCCACTGGTTCTATAGCATGTGTAATGTAATGATATTGACTTGCATCTGAGTAGCACCTTCGCTCCAGAAGGAGCTCAAAGCACTTTCTAAACTATCCATACAGGAATCACTTTACTAATCAGATCGTGATTCTACGTCTCATCCAAACATCAGCAGCACCAGGACCCTAACGCCATGCTGGGGCGTTGGCCTAACTCTGACTCAGAGGGAAGAGCTCCCCTCTACTGGATGATCAGCAACATTTATTGCAGCTTCTTGCAGTGCAGTGACTAGGCTGAACCCTGCTCAGCGTGAGAGTGGACAAGATCCCCACTTGGCTGCAGGCAGTATCTGAGTGTACTGAAGTGTTTGCTTTGCCACGGGGGCCCATGGGAGTGGCAGGATCTGGTGGGGAGTTTGGCCTTCTGGGCCCTCCAAGCTTTAAGGGACTTCCTGAAATGAGAGAACCTGCAGGGCGCCTAGGACAGCCAGTCAGTAATTGCTGGGGTTGGGAAGGGGAAGATCTGCACATTGCGGTTTTTAATGGAGTGAGCCTTTCCTTAGCCTCCCTTTTGTGTATTGCAGTTGTGTATCTCGGACCCTCCTTGCCAGGGCTTCAGCCTCCGCAGTCCTCAGGCGTTTCTCAGCTTTGTGCTGGGACACGAGCTCACATGCACATGACCAGAGCTCTGAATGAGGTTGATTATAGCAAGGTCTCTCTCTCTCTCTCTCTCTGTGTGAGGACTCAGGTCCATGCTGACTCCCTAATGACAAAGGTCTCTTGTTGCAGGGCAAGGCAGGTGAAGTGGGGATCCCAGGTGCTCCAGGGGGGAAAGTGAGTCTCCTGGCACCAGATGCCACTTGCGTTCCTGTTCGATCTCTGGTTAAGATGAGTGCCCAGGGATTCTGCAGTCTTGTACTGCGGGCACAGCAAACTGCAAGGGGAGGCTGAGTGGCCCAGCTCCCTTTGTCTAATCTAGTGCTGGTATTTCTAATATGCCTCTCACCTTGGTGTCTGCTTTAAGCACTGATGTTACTGAGAGAGCCCTTGCTCATTCCCATCGCACAGGTGCAATGCACAGCAGTTGCTTTTGCCAATATCCACCACCATGGACACTCCAGAGTTCCTTCCTCAGACCTGGCCACTAAATCAGGACCTTCTGAACCAGGAGACTGTGTGGTTCAAGGGATCTGTAATGACAGCTGGAGCCCTTCTCCTCTGCTTCACAAGGTTCATACTGAAGCCATGCTGTGCAGTGTCACCAGCCACCTGATGGCCACTCTGTGGCTCATACATAATGAATCAAGGGTCAGAAAAACCATCCCTAAAGGACACTATTGTTGGCAATCTCCTCCGAGATACCCAGGATGGAATTGTCTGGAGATCACTGTCATGAACTGGGAATGTTCTTAATGTTTTCTCTGAATACTGTGTTGGTGCCTCAGTGTCCCCATGGCAGTTCTTAAGTATCTGGCAGAGCAAAGGGCCAATGCATCTAAATGCCTGACACTCTGTCTCCTAGCAACTGATGGCCTGGGTCCCTCCCTTGCAAAGGTGCCAGCTGAAGATGTTGGAGACAAAGAGATCAGGTGACCTCGTGTCCCGGGAAAGGAGCTGAGCAGAGAGGAGGGGATGGAGGGGAGGCTGTTAGTCTGGAGCTGGCTGGGGACAAGGAGTGAAGTGCAGACATGGAGGGGGGTCTGGCTCACTGCCCCCCAGAATGGACCCGGCTGAGGGGTCTGGTTCACTGTATCTACAAGCTCTGTTTTAGACCCTGTTCCTGTCATCTAATAAACCTCTGTTTTACTGGCTGGCTGAGTCACGTCTGACTGCAAAGTGGGGGTGCAGGACCCTGTGGCTTCCCCAGGACCCCGCTGGGGCAGGCTCGCTGTGGGAAGCGCACGGAGGGGCAGAGGATGCTGAATGCTCCAAGGAGAGACCCAGGAGGTGAAGACGTGTGAGCTTCTTGCCCGGAACAAGTCTGCTCCAAGGGAGAGGAGGCTCCCCAGAGCCTGACTGGCTTGGTGGGGAGCAGTTCCAGAGCATCGCCCGGTGACTCCGTGACAACTGGTGGCAGCAGTGGGACGTACTGCACCCCGTGAATGGCGCTGCTTGCAGTAAGTGACTGGGGAGCAGTAAAACGAAGGAGGGATAATGAGGACCAGGCGTGCTGAAGGCTCAGAGAGGGACGGTTTCAGGGGGCAGTTAACCTCTGGGAGTGTGTGACCAGCGAGAAGGACTGTTGCAGTAACGGGGTCCCCCTGAGGACTGCAGTGAGCAGTCTCAGGGGCGGAGGAGCTTACCGCTCGACCCTGGGAGAGAGAAGGATTTTTGCAGTAGCAGGGTTCCCCTGGGGATTGCAGGAGCGGTCCCAGGGGCAGAGGAGTCTGCAGCTCGACCCTGGCAAAGAGGTGGTGATCACGAGAAGGGCTGGCACACCAGGTGTTCTTCCTGGAAACCATGGGGGAGCCAAGAGCACACAGGCCTGTGAGTCCAGAGCTACTTGGGAACGGTGAAGTGATGGCCTATCACCAGCTCCTTAAGAAGGACATTGTGATCCTGTGCACAAAGGGAGGGTTACGCATGGGGAAATTCACCAAGGCACAGTTAATCGTGCAGTTGGAGGAGAAGGATCGCTCTGAGGAGCAGATTCCTGGCCCAGATGGGGCTACAAGAGGATCTGAGAGCAGCTGGAGCATCAGCCAGGCATCCCTGGGAGTCTGGTCCCCAACCAGACGAGGGTCTTCACGATTGGGTTCCCCATCAGGAGATTGGAGACGGATGGGATGGGAGCAGAGCCCGAGAGAGCGAGAGGACCGTGAGAGAAAGCAAAAGCCCGAGGAAAAGCTGCAGGAGAAGCAGCAGCAGCGTGGACTGGTGATGGTGGAGCAGAGAGACATAGGGGGCTGCCCAGGGGTCAATGGGGAAACATGCCTGGGGTGGCGAGATCCTGGGACAGAGAGAACTGTGGTGGTGCAGCCGCAGATGCTGAGGGGCTGTGAGACCTGGGTGAAGGTCTCTGGGGTGAAGCCCCTCGCCCTGCCTGTGGCTCGGATCCCTGTGCAGACCCAGGAGGGGTCGGGCTGGCTGGTGGTTGGGGTTCTCCAGGATATCGGCTCGGAGGCCCTGTTGGGGGGTGACTGTCTCCCCGTGGGACAGGATCCAGGCCCAGCTCCTGTAACGGCCGAGGGTTTGAATTCAAATCCAGGGAACCAATCGGCTAGGATGGAAATGGTCAGTGAAAATGCAAATGACCTGGCTGGCAGCGGGGAGGGGCTGCTGGGCTCAGGATACCTGCCTACCTGTAACCAGCCCCCTGGGGCTGAGTGGGAGGGAGAGATGCTCCCCGCCCCCCTGCACACTGGAGAGGGGGCTCACGCTGGCTCTGATGCTGTGACCAGAGCAGAGAGCTCGCTGCCTGTCCCCACTGGGACAGCAAGGGCAGCGCTGAGCACGGGGGGAGCTGAGACCCTAGCTGAGTGGGGGGACACCCAGGCAGGGCAGGTCAGCTGCCAACCAGGTTTGCCTGGTCCAGACGTGCTGCTGGGAAGTGATTACACAGCAGGGAGGGAGCTACCAGGGACAGGGCTCAGGGGGGCTGTGACCCCAGACCCAGCCAGCGAGAGGGAGCAGGTCCCACTCCCTGCCCCAGCCGCTGAATCCCAGACCGAGCTGCAGAGAGATCCCTCCTTGGAGAAGCTGAGGGAACTTGCTGGCCACAGCGCTGCAAACCCCCTTGGGGAAGGGTGCAGGGACAGAGTCCTGCAGGAGAAGGGAATCCTGTACCGGGAATGAGCTCCCCAAGGGGAAGTAGAACGGGGGGGAATCGGGAGGCAGCTGGTGGTGCCCCAGGAATCCACAGGGTTCTTCCCGTTCGAGCTGCTGAATGGGAGGAGAGTGAGGGGACCCCTGGAACCGGAAAGGAAGGATTGGGAGGAGAAGTGGGGAGACCCCCTGGTGGATCTCTTCCTTGAGGTGGAAGCCAATCTCCCCATCAGGTGTTCCCCATTCAGAGTCACTGGGAAAGCAGCCCAGAACCTGGAGAGAGAGATCAAGGACCTGCTGGCTTTAGATGTGATCCAGCCCTTTTACAGCCCATTGGCCTCACCCATGGGGCTGATCCCCGAGGGAGATAGGATGATCTGGTTTTATGGGGGCTATCAGAAGCTTAAAGCCATCACAGCGTCTGATGCCGACCCCATGCCTAGGCCTGGGGAGATTCTAGACAAGCTGAGGGGGATGGAGAACTTGGCCCTGGCAGACACTGATAACATGTGCATCTTTAGCCAGACCTGGGAGGAACAGGTGTCCCAGGTGAAGAGGGGGCTGGGCTGCCTCAAGGAGGTGGGACTGACATTAAAAGCTGGAAAGTGCAAGGGGGAACAGCAGAGGTGTTGTGTCTGGGCCACAAAGTAGGAAGTGGCTGCCCAACCCCAGAGCTGGCAAAGGCCAAGATGGGGGCTCTTAACCAAGAGACTTCGAATCACAGCCCAGAGTGCTGGGAGAAGATCCAGTCCCAGTTTAAACCCCAGGGGTGTTGGGGATAGCAAAAAGGTTCAAGCCGCATAAACCTTCTCACATGCAGCCTGCAAGGGCCATCAAGCACACCCAACCTAAGGGAGGGCGTGAGACTGGACTGTCCTGGTGTAACTCTCACCAAGGAATGAGAGAGATGCTGGGGCATCCATGGGAACGTTGGTGGGTTCGAACTTCCCCAGGTCACTGGCTGGAGTGACCTCGCTCAGTTCGGTCTCGAAGGGGGGAGAGATGTGATGAACTGGGAATGTTCTTAATGTTTTCTCTGAATACTGTGTTGGTGCCTCAGTGTCCCCATGGCAGTTCTTAAGTATCTGGCAGAGCAAAGGGCCAGTACACCTAAATGCCTGACACTCTGTCTCCTAGCAACTGATGGCCTGGGCCCCTCCCCTGCAAAGGTGCCAGCTGAAGGTGTTGGAGACAAAGACATCAGGTGATCTCGTGTCCCGGGAAAGGAGCTGAGCAGAGAGGAGGGGATGGAGGGGAGGCTGTTAGTCTGGAGCTGGCTGGGGACAAGGAATGAAGTGCAGACGTTGGGGGGGGGTCTGGCTCACTGCCCCCCAGAATGGACCCGGCTGAGGGGTCCGGTTCGCTGTATCTACAAGCTCTGTTTTAGACCCTGTTCCTGTCATCTAATAAACCTCTGTTTTACTGGCTGGCTGAGTCACGTCTGACTGCAAAGTGGGGGTGCAGGACCCTGTGGCTTCCCCAGGACCCTGCTGGGGCAGGCTTGCTGTGGGAAGCGCACGGAGGGGCAGAGGATGCTGAATGCTCCAAGGAGAGACCCAGGAGGTGAAGACGTGTGAGCTTCTTGCCCGGAACAAGTCTGCTCCAAGGGAGAGGAGGCTCCCCAAAGTCCTGACTGGCTTGGTGGGGAGCAGTTCCAGAGCATCGCCCGGTGACTCCGTGACAATCACCCCTCCCTCTGCCCTTTAGAGATGGTCTATCCAGAGCAGAGTTGTGGGTATGCTGGCAGAGCAAGCAGGTGGGGACAGCTTGTACTGCCAGCCACTGCCTGGGCTGTACTTGTTTTGTGCACAAATGGCTCGTGGTCCCAACAGCTGTCAGTCCTGCACATTTCATGGGCAATTGTAAAGCTCCCCTGGAGCTTTTGGTGCAAAACAGGGATAGGAAGTGTTTGGGAATGGCGCTACCTGCTGCAGCATCCATTCCATGCAGATGTCTTCAGAGTGTTGAAGTCTATGAAGCCAGCACCTTTTCAGAAGCAATGTGAGTTTAGCGCTTTCTCTATGGAAGGGCTTGTCTACCCTTTGTCTGTCTTCCCCTTGCTGCAGTGTAGGATCAGACTGGCTCCGGAGGGATGAAGGGTTACCTCGTCTTGCTGGGGAGCAAGGAGAGTACATCCCTGGGAACAGTCAGTCCTCCAGCTGCAGGGGGTTCAGGAGAAAGATGGCATCATGCTAACTAAATGGAAATCATTCAAAGACAGCTGTGTACCTCACCATCACTACAGGTGAAGTCCTATTTCACGGGAATGCAGGAGCCATCTAAATTATTGCTCTGTCTTCTTTCCTGCTGGGATAATACAGAACAATCTCATTTGTATTTTCCCTTTATAATTCAAACCCCATTCCATGCATCTGTTTTGACACTTTGCTTGGCTCTGCTGGGGAGAATGTTGCACTGATCTACACCCTGCTGGCATCAACAGGCCAGTGCTGCGAGGAACTGGCAGCACAGTTGCTGGGAGTGCACTCCTAATGATGGGATGCCAGGTGGAAATTTCCAGGGGCAGGTATATATATGCAAGCAAGCTGGAGATAACGAGGTTAGTTCAATCAGGGAGGATGAGGCCCTGTTCTAGCAGTTGAGGTGTGAAAACCAAGGGAGGAGAAACTGGTTAAAAACTTCAGGACCAGACTTCAAAGAGAAACTGCTGAGCTTCAGTTCATCTGCAAATTTGACACCGTCAGCTCAGGATTAAACAAAGACTGTGAATGGCTTGCCAACTACAAAACCAGTTTCTCCTCCCTTGGTTTTCACACCTCAACTGCTAGAACAGGGCCTCATCCTCCCTGAATGAACTAACCTCGTTATCTCTAGCTTCCTTGCATATATATACCTGCCCCTGGAAATTTCCACTACATGCAGGTTAGAGACCCCAACCGACTACTGCTCTGCCCAGATTGTTGGCCAAAAGCACAGGCTGTGTGTTGCTCAGCTAATTCCCTAACTGTAGGCAATGCCCAGTGCCATGGTGAGGTGGAGTGGCCTCCCACTGACCCAGAGAGGGAGGGACCACCGCTAACTCACTACAGTGTGACAACAACTTTACGTTTGTTTCGCACCTTTCATGCTGAAAGTGCTGTGCAGGAATCACTTCCTTTGGGAGTGTGGGCAGCATTTCCCATTCATGGTCCTTTCTAACGTCTCTGAGCTTCAGCATTTGTATTTATGTGCCAGAGTGGAGACATTTCCATTCTCCATACTTCAAACTGAGAGAATTCTATTTGTCGTGTTGTTGCTTTTAGCGGCTGCCTGCACTGAGTCATTACCATTCTCCATGCACGGGGTGATTAGCCCTGAGACGCTGCCATTCACCTTATGTTGAATCCTGGACCCCTCTCAGGATGACACATTTCTTTCTGTCGCCAGGCCAGTCCCTGGGCTTCTCTAAATTGGGACATTAGTATTCCTCACTCACACTCATCTGTCCTCATGGCGCTAAGCCATCCATTTCCCATGATTCCCTTGGGGCTCCCTAGCGCTGAGAAATGCGCTGCCTGCTTTTATAGATCAGTGTGTTTATATGTGACTAGACTTAAGCACACTTAGCTGTAGCTGTGGTGTAGGACGTGACTGGCAATCCAGGTCCTGCTGGCTCTCCGGGGGATCTGGGGGTCTAAATGGTCAGTTTATAGAGAGACGACCCAGAAGTGAGCAAGCTCCACCTGTATCCTCAGGGGAAGAGGTGCATCTTGGGCCTCCAGAATGGGAGTCAAGATTGACACCAGAGTCTCACCTCCCATATGTCTGCAGTGCTGTTGTAGATGTACTGGTCACTCCATCAGTAATGTTTATCTGTGTAAGATGCTGCTTTGCCCTGTTCTCACTGGTTCATAGCTGAGCTCTTTCCTCCTCTCTTGTGTTTGCCTCTAAGCTTCAGACACTGAAGACCCACTTCTTCCAGCCTGAACCATCAGTAATGAACTGTCTGAGATTCTTAAACAGCAGATCGAATGACTGGTTCTAACTGGAAAACTGTTTGTTTCCTGACTGTACTATTACTTGCATTTAATTAACACTTGTAGAGGCCTTTGGCAGTGAGTGGGGACCTGAGGTACAATCTCCAGCTAACACAGCACCTTCAAAGTAATTGGGTTATATGGGACCAGTCTGTAGCTGGTTACCTGTGGGAACCCAAAAATTATTACTGAAAACCAAATGTTACCAAAAGAGTTCCAGTCTTAGTTTCCGATTTTTCCACTAGAAAAAAAATGAACCAAAAGAACATTTCCACCCCATCTCCTGCAAAGGTTTTCATTTTGCTGGAAAAGCCTCCCCTCTTCCCCCCAGAATAAAAATGTTTCACTGAAAAAGTGTCACCCAGTTCTATTGACCATGTCTGTTGGTCTCCTAACCCACTTACCAGAGCAAGTCACTATGGGGGAAGAGTCTCATTAGCCAAAACATACATTTAGATGTCTGGAGCACAGGAAGTTGGTGTCTCTAGTTTAAGATCTCTTGATTGTGGCTGGGCAAAAATCACCTGAAGCATTTAAGCAACATGTGGAAATGACTATGCGCCATACCAGGACCAGCCCTTTGGTTGCCGTTGTTTAGAGTCACATCTGGGTTACCTTTGAGACAAATCTGACATCACTCACTCTGCCATTGTGTTTTTAGGGTGACGATGGCTTCAAAGGAAAGCGAGGCTCTCTGGTGCCCCATGAAAGAGGGTAACTTTCTCACTCATGAACGATTTAGCTTGAGAATATATGGTCTATTCTGGGTGCACTGAAGTCACTGAGAGGTTGCATTGATTTCACTGGGCTTTGGGTTGGGCCCATATTGCAGTAGCCAGTGTGATTCCATATGGAAAACACTTCTGGATTTACTAATGAGATATTGAGATCCTGGGGTTTAATAGCGAAGTATAGCCGGTATCCAATGTGATTTATGGAGTGTGTTTAAAGAGCAATAGAGGACTAAAGATACTTATATTAAGAGAAGATTTCCTGAGTGTTACTCTGGTGATGTGTTTACAAAACTAGCTAATGTACAGTCTCATACACATTTTAGCAACAATCCTGCTCTAATTACAATATATGGTTACTCAGTTTGAAACTAGCAATTCGCTGTATCCCTCCCATTTTCACATGTGAAAGCACAGTGAATGAATCATATCCCACCTCTTGTTGATGGATTATAGAGGAGACGTCAAGTCCCTCCCGCACAAGACAGTAGGGTGGTTAGTGCATGTTATTTTTGCTGCCACTTCCGCTGTCCTTCATCCCTTCCTACACAGGGAGGAAAACCAAATCTTTGTGTTAGATGAGGCTGTGTGGTACGTAACTTCACCTTTCACAACCAGCCACATGGAAGTGACTTTGCAGGACTTTGAACTGTCCTAGCAGATCTACAGTTGCAGTTCTATGGTAGAATCCTCAGACTCAGAGAGCGGTTGGATGCCACAATCCACAACTCCACTAACCAATCGCGGATTTGGGATTAACCCGTCAATCCCACATTTTAACTAGCTGCTACTGGTAGAATTGGGACTGACTGGCTTGCCTGGGAAGCAGGGAGTGAGACCACTGGTAACATTTCCTCCTTTACCTCATGCTGAACATTAGAATTTATTTATTCTGACCTTGTACTTTTGCACTTCCCCTAGATCCCTGAGTTTGGGAACTGTAGGCAGAGTTCACATTTACAGATAGATGGGCCAAATTTTCAACCAGTCTTCATTTATACACAGCTGTTTTGGCGAATACAACTGATTCTGTGCCCACCAAAATGGGCATGCTTAACTGATGTTTGCCCACACAAATGCCAGTTTGCCCACACAAAATAAGCATACATCTGCTTTGGCAGATGGGTGCACAGGCAAAAATGGGCATGAAAACACAAAAGCCTGGGCTAAAAATTTGCTGTATTTCTTGCTTTTTTTTTTTTAAATGGAGGTGACACTAGCAGCTCCGCAGTTAAGATTGTGTTTAAATGTGCACTTAAAGAAGAGTTAAAATCCCTTTTATTTTGCACATTTATGGTTACATTTAGTTGCCACATTTTACCCAGTAATTCTTCCGAGGAAAATGGAACTTTCCATAATACTTGCTTGGTTACATTTTTACTAACATTTTATAATCTTTTGAATTTTGTGCCTGAGAATCTCATGAGTTTTTGGCTCCCTGGTGTTTAACATCCCCACTTATTCCAGACTTCACTCATGTTCACACACACATACCCATACATTCTTGTAACCTCTCAGACAGATATAGATCACATTTCAGGTCTTCCATTTTAATGCAAAAATAATTTTCTTTTATTTATAGTTTAGCTCCTCAAAGAGAAGCCAAAGAAACTGGCCAAGTCTGCCAGCTTCTCCTGTCCTCTGAAGCTGTTTCCCTGCTTCACTACAGCCTTGTCTACACATGAAAGGTTGTACCATTCTATAGTTAAAGCAGTACAGCCCCCTAGTGTGGGTGCAGTTATACTGGTATAAAGGTGTCTTACACCTGAATAGCTTATTCCCATATGGGAAGAGGAACAAGCTACATTGTTATAAAACAACATTATACTGATCTATAGCTGTGTCCAAATTAGGCCTTGTACCTAGATAACCATTTTGATTTTCTTAAAAGAATGTGCCCCTGACAGACAGAACTATAAAAACTGCACCAGGGCTAACTCTGTGATTCCAGGCAACAGTCCTTACTAACCCCTTTCCCTACCTGAAAAACAGGAGGCTTTGTATAGATTTTAATGTCTGTGCTGGAGTGACAGCCCTGAAGTCCTCTAACCACAGAACAGGTACAGCACAGACAGCTGAAAAGCAAGCCTTCCTTGGAGAAGGCTACCTCTTAGACTTAGGGTAGTGTAGTCTCCATGTCCTTTCAGGCCATGGTGCATCTTCTGAGACTATCTAGAACTGGTACCAATAAGTGTCAACAGTGAGGATGCTAGGAACTGAAGGGAGGCTACAAAACTCATATGTAGTCCATCCATTGTGGTATGTTTACTATCAGCCCTAGGCTGGGCTGGAGCTGGCTACCTAGAGGTGAAAGGTTCTATACGTTGCTATCAGCCAGATTTCCCTGAGCCAGCCAGTCCCCCATCTTTGAGGCTTTGTCACTGTGGGGATGCAGCACACAGACCAGCTGCAGCCCTCGCAGAAGAAGCTTCACAAAGGCTCTTTCAGGTTCCCTGTGCTCCACTGTGTGGCTCTAGAGATTTTCCCAGCAGGGATGATGGCTTTACACCACTGCTGCTATGAAAATCCCTGTATTAACAAATCCCCAAGCTGCTTAGCAACAAAGTGGGTTGAGGAGGAAGCAGCAGTTCCTCCTTCGGGAGCGTGTGGGAACACCTTTCAAATGTTAATATCTCATGTTTTTCAAAAAGCTGCCCAGAGGCAACAGCCCAGCCCAAAGCATGCCGGCAGTGGCTTTATATCTGCCATAGATGTTAGTGAGGAAGCGGGAAAAAACTTCAGGGGAAAAAACCTATTTCTCTCCACTTCAAAGTTAACATGGGATATGTATATTCATTCCCCTGGTATCTCCTTTTCTACTCTGATGTATTTACTGCTGGGGAAAAATGTTGGAGTGAGAAACCTGAGTGTTACCTGGGGTTCTTTCAACCCAAAGCTCTTGGTAACTTTACTCTGTGTGAGGAGGTGTCAGAAACTAAATCAAGGGAGAGACGGTCTGACCAATAGATGACTGGCACAAACAGGACAACACAAGAGTGCTTTCACTTAAAGCTAAACTTTACTTAGTCTCAAACACTTACACACATTCGCAACAAGTTAGTAAAACATCCCCAACCCTTGATAATTATCAAAGCTGAGTGTGGCTTTCAAGTGATACAGCAACAGCCCGTCTGCTGCTGGGGAACAGAAGATGCATCCAGAGGGAGAGGCCAGTCCTGAAATGAGTCCCACCTGTCTCAAGCTTTTGCCCCTTATTTATACATTAGTAATTAAAGAAACCTTGTTAAGTAAGCAGTTTCAAGCAAGAGGTTTCTTCTGATTATTGTTTAACCAGGTTTGGGTTTTTCCAGAACTTGCAGCCTTGAGACCTCAATAGACATTCCTGGGGCATAACCTACTCTTTGAAAATGCATATATCAGCAATTTTAACTCAATTCTTATCAGGAAGGATGCGAGGTCAAGCTGCCCTTTCAGTGGCACCCTAAATCCCTCTCCCCTCCTGCCTTGATCAAGCTGAGACTTGCTTTTAACAGCTTGCTGACTAGGCTGTCTTTAACAATAAGCCATAGTGGTTTTAGGCACTTTACTGGTTTGCCAAAGTCTCCCTGTACATGAGGATTGAAATCCTCTGTTTACTGGATTCACAGGACAAGTACAGCCCAGGCAATGGACATGGTAGCTTCCTATAACACACCCCTAAGCTGCAGGGCCCGCCTCTGAGGTGTGGTTTTGGAATCATGGGCCTCTTTTCACCTTTGCGCTTTCTGCTGAAAACGCCCTGCTTGTGTTGGTGACATTTGTGGACTGTGGAAACCTAAGGACTGAGCTGAGTTCCCTGACCCATTTACATAGGGCATCAGAGAGCCAGTAGAGGGTACCAACTGCCAGTTGGTGCTGATGTGAGCTGGATTTGGACAAGCAACCTGGAGATGTGAAAGGCTCTGTATCCTCATTCTTGGTGTCCTGAGCAATCCAGTCCCTGATATTAAACCTCTCCATCATCTCTCTGTACTGTTCTGCGTGGATTTAAAGGACCTACTGTTTACATAACTCTTACATTCTAGCTGCCCAGACAGTCTCTTGATGCTTTGCTACCAGTACTCCTAGGTGCCTCGCTCATAGCTGTTTTTACAGATATCACGTATGACTTTGATCCAGATTTGAACCTAAGACACCTCTTTGGTCTGTTCTTTGTAACCATGGCTAGTTCTGAAGAAGAAATACATGTTTGCTGCCACAGTTGATTGGTTTTAAGACTGAAAACACCCTGAAGCTCTTACGAAGGCTCTTCTGCAAATATCTTTTGTTGCTGTCAAATAAGGCTTAATGTAGTTGCTTTTTAACCTTTTGAAAAATGTATCTTGTATAACTCAGACCTTGTGTGCCAGATTTGATCTAAGGATTTCTGCTCTGAAAAGTTTCCTAAGACCCTTGAAAATAAGAATGTATAACAGAAGTGCCGGGACAGCCTGCACTGCGCGCCTCAACCAAAATGTTGTACTAAAAATAGAAAACCCTTTTCATAGGGAGTCTGGCTGGTTGGGTGAGACCTGGATTCTCTTCCATGGAGGTAACCTGTCTGACTCCACCTCAGGACTATCCTTCTATCCTGTTTAGGTTCTTACACTGCCTTCATCACCCTCCTATCCAAGCACCTTCCAATGGTGCCTTGTAGTAATGGCCAAAAGTCATGACCAGATGTTGATCTATGTTAAATTGTGTGGTGCTTCCCAGTGGACAAGTGTCCTCATCACTGCAATTGGCACTGACTGGCACTTTTCTGTCAGTCTCACCAGAGAGGCACCAGGATGAATGGGCCATGGAAACTGAACTCTCCTCTCACTCCTGTGAGTGCTCTCTCCAGATAGGGGCTGAGGCTCATTGGCAGCGTGGCTCAGGTGTTCTTATGCGCTATTACCCATGCTGTACCTTGTTCTGTGGACAGAGGGGTTATATCTCCACGGCAGTCAATCTGTCCCCTGTTCCCAGCATGTAGCTCTGTGGAACACACTGATCTAAGGCATTGTGTAGCAAAGAGTCAGGCAGGGAAGGCGCTTCATACAGCTTGTTCTTAGTGATCTGTGGAGCCCAGTCCTGGTCTTTGAGCAGAGTTAAACCTTTTGAGGACTGAGTTGTGGGGTGCTGAGAAGAGATGATCCAGGAAAGGTACTTGCTTGCAAAGCAATTGGCAGAACGCAAAGCACTTTACAGGCAAACCTTGCATGCAGCTTTTACAAACTGTTTTCCTTTGAAGAAAATCTTTCCTTTCAGGGACCCAGAGGAAGCCCAGGACTGCCAGGCCCAGCTGGACCGCCAGTGAGTAACCCCCGTATCACTACTCATTCTTGCTGGGAAACATGAGCAGGGAAGAGTCTGCATCACTGAGGGTGGCTTCCTTGGCAGTGAAGCTATACGTGAATAAGTTCCAGAGCAGGAGTCTTGGAAAAACAGTTTCAAGAGCTGATTATTGAGAAGCTATCCCTAACAAAAGACTGATATGAAGTTGGGTATCGTTTGGGATTGGTGTCCCAGGTACTCCAAGCTTTGTCTCTCTGAACTAAGTCACTGCTACCAACAGTGTTTCTGTAAAGCATGTAGGGAAACCACAAGTGTGTCTCTGTTCTCGCAAGGTGTTGTGGTTCTCAAAGGGATTAAAAGGATCACTAGTCTAAAGGGAGGAAAGGAAAAAAATAGAAAGGTGACACACAACTGAGCCCAGAGCTTTCTTATTCCACGGCACTTGGAGTCATGCAAATCCCAGCACCAGTGAATGTCACGTTTGGGAGTATGAATGCCAGAATTAGTGCGCGGGTGGGTGGATCTGAGAACACATGTCTATTCTGAGTGTGAATCTAGGTACTGCAGTATGTGATCCCAAAGTGCTCAGAAGCTGGGAGTGCAAATGCCAGCGAAGTGCAATTGTGGAAGCTGTTCTCAGTTTCCAGACCTGGCAGTGGCAGAGTTGCATTTTGCAACTGGCGGAGGCGATGGGTCATTGGTGGTAGGCTGGAGAACAAGCGTACCTTGCCCTCACCTGGAGCTAAGGCCTGTGTTTAAACAATCACTAGGATTTAGGAATTTTCTGTAACCCAGTTACTCCAGTCTGGAAATAAAATCATCTAATGCAAAAAATAAATAAATATTTATGATAGACAAGGTAAACCAAATGGAAGCCTGAGGAAGCGCTTAATACATTACATATGTATTTATTTATGTTAGGGCTGTCAAGTGTTTAAAAAAATTAATTGCAATTAATCGCACTATTAAACAATACTAGAACACCATTTACTTAAATATTTTTAGATGTTTTCTATGTTTTCAAACATAATGATTTCAATTATAACACAGAATACAAAGTATACAGTGCTCACTTTATATTTATTTTTGATCACAGGTATTTGCACTGTTAAAAAAACAAAAGAAATAGTATTTTTCAATTCTCCTAATACAAATACTGTAATGCAATCTCTTTATCATGAAAGTTGAACTTCCAAATGTAGAATTATGTACAGAAAATAGCTGCATTCAAAAATAAAACAATGTAAAACTTTAGAGCCTGCAAGTCCACTCTTACTATTTGTTTGTCTGAGTGATTGGCTGAACAAGTTTTGTTTATATTTGCAGGAGACAATGCTGCCTGTTTCTTGTTTACAATGTGTCCTGAAAGTGAGAACAGGCATTTGCATGGCACTGTTGTAGCCAGCATCGCAAGATATTTACGTGCCAGATGCATTAAAGATTCATATGTCCCTTCATGCTTCAAGCACCATTCCAGCAGACATACGTCCATGCTGATGACAGATTCTGATCAATAACAACGCTTTGACAATGCGATCTGTTTTACTAGATCTTTGCCTGCCTGCAGATGACAATTTTTCATTAGCAAAACATTTCTCTTTCACGGGACTTCATGGGGGAAATAGGACACTATGGGCTCAGTCTTCCACTCCTGCCTCAGGCAGACTTCTCTTCGGCTTTTGTTGAAGTTTGCCTGAAAAGGAAAGAAGTGCACGATTGAATTCACTAACCATAAAACTCTAGAGATAACAGAAGCTTTGCTAAATTTGATTAAATTGGATGAAATTTCTCAATGAGAAATTGGCAGAGCAGAAAACTGGAAGCTTCATCCAAGGTATAATCATACCCTAAAAATAGCACTAAGAAGGCTAATGGTGCCAGGCTAGCAACTAAAGTATATTACTAAATTATGTTCTTTTAACCTGTTGTACTTATGGATATATTTCACTTTTTCCCCGCAGAGATCTTATGAAGCCAAGTAAGCAGTCTGCCAAAACCATTCCTGTATGCAGCTTAACAGTAAGTTATGTTCCTTACAGTAGAGATCAAAATATGTTAGAATACTGATGAAGGCCAAATGTTAGAATTTGCAATAATTGGATTCCAGTCTGTAGTCTGGGGATAAAACTTAAGGTGGGCAGAAGAATCCAGCTATCTGCAATCACGAGCCAGTCATACTGTTCCCACCTCCAGAACCTGTCCACCATTTCCAGAGGTGATGACAATAGTATGTGAACTGCCAGGCTAAGGTGGTTTGAGCACTGTCAGCAGAAAAAAGCTGCTCCTCCAATCAGCTGCCATCTGCAAGGCGTCATACTACCTTGCTGTATGTCAGTTTCTTCCATACCGAGGTCCTCTCATTATTGTCTTCATATTTACTGCCAACTCCAACATCCTGCTTACCTCTAGCATCCCTAGTGCTGCCCCCTTGGTGTTTGTTCTCATAGGTTACTGCTTTTTGCACGTCATTGATCTGAAAGATTTTGCTTACTCATCTTTCACCCTCCTCCTCTTTTCACCACCACTCTGGCTATGGTCCAGTGTACCATATAATCAGTTTAATATCTGATGCGCCCTCTCTTGGCTGACTGCAGTGTGTCCTGCTATGACAGGAGGATGGACTCGATCCAACAGGTCACTTTCTACTACTGAATCTTAAACCCGCTTCTCTCTTAGCATTATTTTCAGGGCTCCCAGTACATCTCCCTATCATAATTTTTTTAATAAAATTCTTTCTGGCATCATATCTTCTTCTTTTGTACCATCATCATCATCTTGGCCAGAACAACATTACCTATCACTGTCCCTGCTAAAGCATCCTCTTAATGCATATTAAAACCATATGCACTTCTCCAGTTACTCAGACAGCATGTGCTTCATCTTCACCATAATTGTCATCATGAACTACAGAATTACTTCACCTTCACACCCAAAACTAATATCCTTATCCCCCACTGTCACCAACAGCACCCATGTCCACTTCATCTTCTCCTTTAGCTTCCTTCTTCCTGGCAGTACCTTTGACTGCTGATTGCAGAATGTCTCTGCAGTTCACTTTGCAGGGGAAATGCACCCCCACCTCATGCTACTTCCCAAATATTCTCCCAGCTCTCCCCTAAGCAAATTAAGTCGTTCATATGTGAGCATTGTCTCTGGACCATCCCACAGGGTCAGAAGAATCTCTGAGGGGATCTAGGGCCCAAGGGGCCTCAGGGACCTCCAGTAAGTGACAAAGCAACCTCTTGATCCTTCCTCTACTAATTTTAGATATAGAAGATGAACAGCGGTTAGCATATCTCTGTCAAGTGGAATAGGATTAAACCCTTCTGGAACCATTACACAGGGATGACCTACCTTTACCTCTTGATGTTTGCCTCCGTCAGTGAGCATATCTGAGATAATTTCAGCTCCAACATCCAGACCCTGATTGAAGGAAACGAATGCAATACAGACTAGGAAAATCAGGATGTTCAAGTGAGTGTACAGGCAAGTCCAACATTTCCAAATGTTACTGTCCCTCCCTTCCTTTGATAAGATGACTTTTACTCACAGGAACTTATAACAACCAAGAGACTTGGCCAAGATTCTTGAAACTGACTAGTGACTTCAGGAGACTCAATTTGTGAAGTGCCTTGTTTTTGAGAGACCTTAAAGGGGCTTGATTTTCAGAAAGTGCGGAGCACCCACTCTCTAAGCTTAAGATTTCTTTAAGATCTCGCAAGTTGGGAACCCAGATAAACAGGCATCATTTCTTTTGAAAATCTTCATCATTATTTATAACTGTCTACAAGTTCTTAGGACTGAGGTAGCCTTACCTGTGCTAAGGAGCACTTTACATCAAAAGTAGCCCCATCAGAATTAACAGAACTCCTTGTAGAGTTAAGGGTACCCCAATCTGTCCTGTTGCGATAGCGCAGAACACAAGAAATGGAAGACTAGGGAAACTAGGCTTTATACAATATATACCCATGCCTACCTTAACAATAAGGATCAGAAATAAAATATTAAAGAAAAGAACAGGAAATGTCAACAGAAAATAATCAGTCCGAGAGTATCTCAGTACAGGTTTGTAGTTAGGGGTCATTCAGGCCTCAGCTGACTGAAGGAATGGGCAGATACTGCAGTGATGGTGCTACTGAAATGTAAATATCTATTAGAAGAAAAATCTTTTCCTTCCACTCCTCACACATTCCCTTACCAGCCCCCACAAAACTGCACATGCAATTTCATTTCCATGCACAAATGGTGTACTTAAATGCCCTGCAACCCAATCTGGGCATAAATACCACACGTGCAATTTTGCAGCCCCAAAAATCAGGCTTTGCTTGAAAGTTTGATCCTCTCTGTTCATGTTTGGATATGACCTAAAGGCCCATACACCCTTGAATATATCAGCAGGGATTCAAAGCAGTTCCCTCAAATTTCAGAAGGCCTGAGCCTTAGTTCCACCATGACATTCCCATTAACTGATATTCTGAAATGTGTAGGTGTCTCTATTATTTGAAGTCCAATTCTGTAACAGTTGAGTCTCTGCATTTGTTTGGTCCACATCTGCATCCCGAGCTATTAAATGGATTGTTTGTTGATGGAACAAAGTTATATCTACCTCCCTTAGATAATGTAATGGTCCTCATCATGTAGTATCTGAATATCTCCCAATCCCCCCATCTGAGGAAGGGGAGTAGTCCCATTTTACTGATGGGGACCTGAGGGAGAGAGAGGCTGTGTGACCTTGGGCAAGGTCAAACAGGAAGTCTGTGATGAAGCAGGGAATGGAAACCAAGTCCTAGGCTATCACCCTAATAACTGGAGCATTCTTCCTCTTCAAATCAGGCAGTGGCATTAGATTCCTGACCTAGATTCTGAAGACAGGGTTTGGATCCTGTATGGCCAGACTGTCATAAACAGATAGCTAAGGGTTAATGTCTCTTTCACCTATAAAAGGGTTAACAAACAGTAACCTGAAACACCTGACCAGAGGACCAATCAGGAAACAAGACTTTTTCAAATCTGGGTGGAGGGAAGTTTTGGGTGTGAGTTCGTTGTTCTTTGTCTTGTGTCTGTGCCCTCTTGGCTCTGAGAGTGATTTTTCTATCTCCTGGCTTTCTAATCTTCTGTTTCCAAGTTGTAAGTACAAGGATAGTAAGACAATAGGTTTATATTGTTTTCTTTTGTATTTACATGTGTGTAGTTGCTGGAATGGGTTAAATTGTATTCTTTTTGGATAAGGCTGTTTATTCATTTTTCTTTTAAGCAATTGACCCTGTATATTGTCACCTTATTACAGAGATCCTTTTATGTCCTTTTTTAAAATTCTTTTTATATAAAGCTTTCTTTTTAAGACCTGTTGGAGTTTTTCTTTAGTGGGGACTCCAGGGAATTGAGTCTGCAGCTCACCAGGGAATTGGTGGGAGGAAGAAGTCGGGGGAAAATCTCTTTGTATCAGATTTACTAAGCCTGACTTTGCATACCCTCTGGGTGAGAGGGAAGAGAGGTTAGCTCTCTCGGTGCTTGTATTTCAAAGACTTGAAGCAGGGAGGGTGGAATTCCTCTGTTTAGATTCACGGAGATTGCTTCTGTATATCTCTCCAGGAACCCAGGGAGGGAACAGCTGGAGGGGAGGAGGGGGAAGGGAAATGGTTTATTCCCCTTTGTTGTGAGACTCAAGGAATCTGAGTCTTGGGGTCCCCCAGGGAAGGTTTTGGGGAGACCACAGTGAGCTAGGCACTGTATAATTCCTGGCTGGTGGCAGCAATTACCAGGTCCAAGCTGGTAACTAAGCTTGAAGGTTTTCATGCTAACATACATATTTTGGACGCTAAGGTCCAGATCTGGGAAAAAATGTTATGACATACCTAGATTCTGAAGACAGGGTTTGGATCCTGTATGGCCAGACACCCACCCCCATCACTCTAAATGCAGATTCTGGCTAGGTCCATCCACACCATTTAATGGTCTAATATGTAGCTTTCTTTTTTCAGATATTTAAGCTACACAACACTGAGATCTGAACCCCTGAAGGCATCTTTGTTGCAGGGTGCACCAGGACAATCTGAAAGACAGCAGGCATCCGGTACATTATCAGCATTACCAGCCTATCTGCAGCTGCTTATTGCAGAGAAATTGGGGAGTATCTCAACAGGAGCATCTAAGTTTTACTGGTTACTTTCAGAAATGTGAGCACAGGGCCCTAATGGAAGAAGGTTCGTATCAGATATGAATGTGTTTTTGAGGCTTCCACTATTAGGTACAGAGGAAGCCTCTTTGACAGCCATATCTGTAAGCTATGTGAAGGCTTTTCTCATTTAAATTGGAGGTGGGCAAATCTACAAAGTTTCAGAGCCAGGGCTGAGTTTAACTAGACATCATGTTGAATGATTTCCCTGAACTCTCTTCAGTTCTAGGTCTGCAGACTTGAACTGGAAGCCTCGCTGAGACGGGATGTCTTGAACTTCAGTAATGCCTTTCCCTTTCCATTTAATAGCTTTAAAGATTCAAGAACAAGGGCATTTTTGCTGCATTGGTGAAGCATAGTGAGAGCACACAGAATATCTGGGCTTAAAAGTGACCTTGGAAGCTTGTTCCTCTGGCTGTCTGGGGTGTTGTGTTATCACTGTCAGTGGAGGACAGTTAGTTTTTAATACGCAGATACAAGCACATGTCAGGTTGGATAGGATCCTAACTACTTTTCTGTGAATAGCTAATACACCCTGAATCCCCATGCAGGGATGGTGAATTTGAATCCATTAAATCAGTGCTGATTGTATGCTAATCATAGGTGCCAACTTTCCCCGGTGCTGGTGGGTGCTCGTGCCTCCCTGGCCCCGCCCCGACTCCACCCTTCCCTGCCCCTGTTCTTCCCCATTCCAATCCCTTCCCCAAAGTTCTGGCCCCAACTCCGCTCCTTCCCTGGCCCCGCCTCTTCCCCGAGCGCGCTGCGTTCCCCCCCCTACCCTCTCCCTCCCAGCTGTGTGAAACAGCTGTTTCATGGTGCAAGTGCTGGGAGGGAGGAGGAAAAAGCAGGCATGGGGAGCATTCAGGGGAGGAGGTGGAGTTGGCGCCTATGATGCCAATGGAGATTATAACTCCATTTCAGTCAATGGAGTTGTGCCCATTTACGCCAGATTAGCATCCTGGCTTTAGGGTGAAGCATAAAAAGCACTAACTGTGTTGTTTAACTATTACTCCTCGGGGAATTTTGTGCTACTGCACGTGCGCAGAATTCATATGCCCTGCAGATTTTTTGCTTCCCTGCAGAAAAATTACTTTCTGACATGAAAGCAAAGGGAAGCTGCAAGAGTTGTCATGCACCCCTCCCTAGCATTGCAGGTACATCATTTCAGGCACCTCGAGCAGTCGGCGGAGAGGTAAATCACCACAGGCCTGGGGACACCCCACCCGGTGGCTTATACCCTGCACCAGGATCAGCTGCTAGTTCTGGCTGAGCTGGAGGTGGGAGAGGACAGGGCTTCTTCTTCCCTTGCATAGAGTGGCTAGGGCTGTGTCAGACCTACACCCAGAAACCTCCCCCAGATGCAGGAAGCTCAGCATCCTCCCCTGCTTCCTGCCCCTATTGCTCCTCAGCCCCGGGAGAAGGAGTCACTGTACGGGGAGCTGCTTCCCCACCCGCCAAACCTCACCCTGTATACTCAGACTCCCCTAGCCCTCCATATCCAAACTCCACCCCACTGAACCTCAACCCCTGCATCTGGAGCCCCCCTGCAACTAGACCTCCTGCCTCCAGACCCCCCCCTCTGCACCCAGACCACCTCCACTGAGCTCCTTGCACTCAAAACCCCACCCTGATGAGCCCTACCTCCCTGAGCCCCCACATCCAGACCCCTACCCCACTGACCCCCAACTAGCTGCACCCAAACCCTCATCTCCCCCACACACCTCACTCCCCCTACTGAGGCCCCAACCACCTTCACCTGGAAGCCCCTGTAGAATACCATGGCCCTTGCACCTGGAACCTCATCAATGAGCATCTCTGCATCCAGATCCCCCCGCACATCTAGGCCCCCCCCACTGAGCTTTCTGCACCCAGATTGTCCCACACAGAGTCCTCTCACCCCACACCTGGATCCCCCCCACACTGAGCCCCTTCACACTTGGATGCTCCCTGGTTGAACCTGCCTGCCCCACACCTGGTGCAGAGGGGAGGGGCCCACGGTATTTCTGGGACAGACCCAGGCCTTGTGCTGTGTCAGGGTCAGGTATAGCCTCACCACTGAATCCGTGTCCTGGGGGAAGGGAGCGGCTGCAGGGTGATCTCCCACCTTCATGCAGCCAGTGGCACAGAATTTTTAATTTTTTGGTGCAGAATTCCCTCCGGAGTAAACTATGCCCCCCTACTTCCTTACACTCTTCTTGCCATCCCTTCGTTCATCTCACTATCATTAAAATACCACTCACCTCTTTGGTCCTCTCTCCACCCATCCAGCCACCTTTCCATCCTTTGTACATCCCCCATTCAGCTCCTGCATCTCGGCAGCCCATCCTTTTATCTATCCACCCTTACCTATACATTGACAGATGTCTGGATTCTTGTCTCCACATTGAGAGCCACCACTAACTGTTGCGGGCTCAGCTCTGTCCAGCTGCATTTTCTCTGCCTGCAGAGTCCTGTCACCTTCCAGTGCCTCGGTTTACCATGCTGTGTATAAACCGGTCTGCACAATAGACGTTCACCAGGACTACCCGGCACTACCCGACTGAGGGGAGACAAGAGTGAGGAAATATGCTGGGGGCACCTCAGCTGTCAGGCTGCAAAGAAGGAATTGCAGGTAATCTCTAACAGCAGTCATATCTTGCAATAACATCCCTAAATTTCTCCCAGCTCAGCTCCTTTGTAGATTTCACAAAGCATTCAGGGCCTGGCTCCAAATCTATGAGCTTTGGATCAGAAACTCAGACCCCAAAATGACAGCAGGGATTGAGAGCACAAACAAGAGGAGAGGGGAATTTAGAGTGGTATTGCTTACATGCCAAGAGGTAATTTTATGTACTGTTTTTACTACGTCTGTAGTAGCAGGTAGACTTTACCCTGCTATATCTCCTCTACAAATACCAGAAGCAAATGCATAACACTGCCTAACAAAATTACTTGCTTTCCTAAATAAGGTGACTGGAAGTGGAATAACAGTGATTTGGCTGATACAGGAACATGACTTGTGATATTATACATTAGCAGATTGTAGCAGTTGGGAGGGGGTGGGATGGGTGTGATATTGAATCTGTAGAAGAAAAGAGGATGCAGATTTGGAACTAACACAGCAGAGAACTTTTGTGCATACATGTAGTCCAGTAATTCTTGGGCAGGTCTCTGGGGCAGTTAAAAAACAAGGATAAGGAAGTGATTTTAAAGACAACCTGTTTGGGGTTTGAGTTCTTTTTTCAGATACTTGAACAGCCAAGACAACCACATGCTAGTCTGGATCTTATCTGAAGATATAAGCTAAGCATGGTAAATAAAGGAGTAGCTGAAAGGGAGCCATCCAAAATGTTATGGTCAGTAGTCCATAGATATGAGGTATTTTTAATAGTAATTAAAGGAAAAGAAGCAGCACAAAGGGTTTTGAGTATGATCCAAAGCCCTTTGAAGTCACTAAGAGTCTTTCCATTGAATTCAATGGATCAAGCACTTTGTCCTTGGGAATTCTGAGTGTGATGTATTGTGAAATGGAAGCCCCTAAAGGTTTTGATTAAAATATTGCAATATTTGAAGGACCTCTAATAGGAAGCTGGGGAATATTAAAAGAACAGCTGGAGACACTGGCTTCAGATGCCCTTTTTCCTATTTATACTTAATGGGAATAACATTTAATTGCTGTGTGATTCAATATGGCTATAAAGAATAGCTTCCACAAGCAGCAAAACATAAGCAATGTGGGAAGGAACAGAACTGCATGGACTATTAAAAAAAATAAGCAGATGAAAGCTAGTGGAACAATCAAAGGAGCAAAAAAGAACTGAATGTCAAACTGCAGAAGAAACTTCAATAACACCTCATTAAAATTGTTCCCACTTGCAATAGACAGAAGGTAAAAAGAATTAACAGGATAACAAAGACCGAGGATAAGAAAATTGAGTGATTTAATCTGTCAAAGGGGATGCTCGTACAATGGCAAACTTTAGAAAATACACATTGGTAGTTAACAAAATGCATTTGGCCAGTATTTTGGGAGGCTATTGCTGTTTGTTGTTTGTGTTACAGTGGAGTCGAGACCCCGACCGGGATCAGAGCTCCAATTCACTCAGTACTATAAAAAAAACCGCAGTATGTGGAAGAGTCTCCAAAGTGCTGACAATCAATAGGAGTTTAGCACAAACTGCCATTTTGTGCCTTGGAAATTTCTCCCTCCGTGGACAATTCCCCCAAATGATGGGAGAGAGGAAGTGCTGTTATCCTTATTTTGCAGATGGGGAACTGAGACACAGAGAGACTTTGGGAGTGTCTATTCTGCAATCAGGGTGCAATTGCAGCACATGTAGACGTACCCTAGCTAGCTCAGGTACTGATAGCAGGGAAGCCGCAGCAGAATGCATTTCAGCATAAGTATCTGGGGTTGTGCTGCCACGGTTTCCCCGCGGTCAGTGCCGAAGCTAGTTGGATTTAAAGCAAAATCAAGTATCTTGACATGTGCTGGAATTGCACCCTCTGCTCGCAATGCAGTGAATTGGCCAAGGTCACACAGGGAATCTGTGGCAGAGCTGGGGAATGAACTCAGTTCTCTTAAGTCCTGATCTGGAGTCTTGACCAGGAGATCATCTTAGGCTTCATTTTACTAATTAATTAAACCACAGTCCTGTGTGTGTGGCATCAGAACAGTTGCCGTAGCAGTGACTGTGAGGTTAGAAAGTCAGTGCTATAACTTCACTGCAAAAGTAAGAGTATCGTTTTGTGCGTGGCGCCTTTCTGCGACAGCGTTTTAGGGGCCTGCTACATTCCTGCATCACTGCAGTTCTTGGTTGGTGTAACTCCATTGAGATCCACATTGATTGCAATGGAGTTGCACCCTTGTCCACCTAATATCGTCCCAATGCCAGAGGGCAAGAGACTTCCTGGGATCTAGAAGTGAGTCTCAGCTGGCCTGCACTGCTCAGTGTACCCACAGTTGTAATAATCCGTATCCAGAAGGTGTCATGTAAGGTATCGTGCGAATTGGTACCCTGCAGGTTATTAATATTATTGTATGATTTTTTTGTGTGCGGGTGTTATATGAATTATAAATATGGACTGGAAATAAGCTCTGTCTGCCAAATGCCTATTAAGAACCTAAGTCATCCCATCCTAGACAAAGGAATGTGGCTCCACCTGCTTGGATGAGTCTCCAATGTAAATAGAAAAAGGAGAGACAATGAAATTACATTTACGCAGAAGGTAAAGCCATCAGAAAAACTGGAATGGGGGATGGCCATTTAACACTGTCAGTGAGGGATGGAAACTTTCCTGCCTCCTGAAGCAAGGTCACTGAACTTCAGAAGATATAAGCAAGGACACACAGCCATTTTGGTGGCCATTACTGGGCAGATACAAGAGGCCAGAGCTCTTGTACATCTGAGAAAAGTGGAACCTTTAACCAAGGGGGTTGAAAGTCTTTGGAAACTGAATATAGGTGAGAGAAACTTCTTTCAACAATAGATTTTAGTTTAAGTTGAGTTTTAGTTTTAGAAGCTTATTTTTACTTCAGTTTGTTTGTAACCATTTCTATCCTTATTCCTTATACTGGGCATCACTTAAACCTATGTCCTGTTGTTAATAAACTTATTTTGTTTTTACCATAAACCAGCTCAGGTCTATGATTGACGTGGAGGGTTTGTCAACCCCTGCTGAGTTAAGAAGCTAGCTGTGTACTGTCTGTTTAAAGGAGCAGCAAACTTGATAAGGTTTTGTGGGTGCTTCAGATAGAGAGGCTGAGCACTTCAGAGGATTGAGAGGGTGTTGGTGTTACCCTGCAAGGAGTAACCAGGCTGGTGGAAACCAGGGTGAGGTCAGCAGGACAGCTCAGTGGTTTGAGCATTGGCCTGCTAAACCCAAGGCTTGTGAATTCAACTCTCAAGGGGGCCACTTAGGGATCTGGAGCAAAATCAGTAGTTGGTCCTACTAGTGAAGGCAGGGGGCTGGACTTGATGATCTTTCAGGGTCCCTTCCAGTTCTATGAGATAGGTAATCTCCATTATCAGGGCTCTGAACCAAAGCTGCACAGCATAGAGACGCTGAGGGTTACAGCATAGGCAGTGACACAACCCCTTACTGGTCAGGGTTGAACTCCAAAGTGTTATAACCACCTTAGAAGCAGAGCAACAGCCAGGAATCAGGCCCTAGATGCCTCCCAATAAGAGAAATGAAATCTGCACATGTTCAACAAAAACACAGCAGATAAAAATAAGAGAAAAGCTGCACTGTGGGTTGCCAGCCCTTTTCTAACCAAAAACCTTTTAGTAATTGGCAAACACGGTAAGAAAGTATAATAAACAACATTTGAAAGGCAAGAGCACTTACTGTGCTACATGTCTGAGTACAGAATATTTGACGGATAGAGCCAGTACCCAGTCCATGAATTTTAGTGGGAATTAAGAGAGAAAAACAGGAGGCATCATACATAACTAAAGCATATGATGATAGGTCAGGGTCAGGAGGCTGCAAATTGACAGGGAAATCACCGTTATTCCAGAAAAACAACCTATACTATGAAGTGCAGTAAGCAATTGCTGGCCTATTTGTAGTGTAAATATATAAAGAACAACTGAGTAAAGAGGAAGAGGGGATCTCCTTGAAAAATGTCATTTGAACTGAGATGGCAAACAGGGCTTAAAGAGAGATGAGATGGGATATTATGGTAATGGGCCATAAAACACTTCAAATAGATCCTTGCTTAACTTATTGACATTTCTTTTAAATTGCTGCTGTAATTGATAGGAGGAAATGTATTTGGTTCATGGCTAGCAAAAAGAGATTCCCAGTATGAGACAAGATGTACATCTATTCCTCATTGCAGACCTTGGGGACACGGAAGCCATATCCTTTGGAAACATATGACTTCTACTGGCCAGTCAGCAGGTGGGTTCTCCTTTGCAAGGGGGCTTCTCATTGGACAATTCCCTTTACCTGTTACAATGGTTTGTCCATGGGCTGTAACTGGCAATAAAGGTCTTTGTCCTGCTTCTTCCTGCCTCACCTTAAAGATTCCTTTGAGATCACTTTAGGGCCTCCTAGGTGAATGATTTGGATGATAATGGTAACTATAAAATCACATAGTTTGTGTATGATAACTGAGCTGAAGATGTGGCAAATGAATCAATGCATCCAGCATTAGCAGGATGAAGGAATCTTTTAGGTGGCTGGGCGAGTAAAGATAGATTGTACACACAGAAGAGTCATCCAGCATGTTAATCAAGAAAAGCAATGTGTTGTGCAAAAATGTTTGGAGTCATAAATGTGATACCATGGGTCAAAAGGCCAGCTGATTACTGGGGTGCATCAACAAAGAGACAGAGAATGCACACCAAAATAAATATCAGAGGGGTAGCCGTGTTAGTCTGGATCTGTAAAAAGTGACAGAGTCCTGTGGCACCTTATAGACTAACAGAAGTATTGGAGCCTGAACTTTTGTGGGTGAATACCCAGTTTGTCAGGTTGATGGATTTCCACTCCTGATATTCTACAGATCAAATGGTTAAAGCACAAGTACTATTTGCTAGTTGGCTTTTGTTGCCCTATTCAGTGGAAGGATACTAAAGCCCTTCAGAGACAGGAGAAAGAGCCAGGCACTCATGATGATTCCAAGTCATAAATTACATCATGACTCTGTATAGATGGGACATCACTGGGGATGGAATGCAAGACATCTGGATCTAAACATATGAGCAGTTACTGCTTGAGCTAAAGGATTAAGGAGCAGATTTTTAGAGATATTTAGATGTTGCTGTAGTCAGCACTGCAATGCCTAACTAACCTAGGAGACTATCTCATGGTCTTTCAATGTGACTTAAGCTCTTAAGTCACTTTGGAAAATGAGATTTAGGCACCTAAGTCAGTTAGGTGATGTGAAGCTGGACAGAGCACTGCCCAAGTACATTTAAAAATCTGGGCCTAAATTGAGCTTATTCTCACTGGGGAAGAGATTTTGAAGTGATTTAATTCAATTATTACACTAAAAAGCCCTGGAGGGATTTGAGATTAGAGCTGGTTGTGAGGATTCATGAGACTAGACCCCTTGGTCTGCAGAACCTGGGACAGTTGACATTCCCACATCACCTCTGGGAAGCTGTGCAGAGCCATATTCAAGGAGCACTGTGGAGATTAGGTGCTGCAAGAAGTACTGCCCAAAGGATCCAGAGTGTCAGCATCCTGGGGCACTCTGGTTGGCCTCTGCGCACTATTTAACTCTGGAGGATTCCCCAAGAAGTTGTCTGGGAAATCTCAGACTTCTGGCCTGCTGAGACTCCTGATAGCACCTTGCTTTCTGATCACCAGTCTCTGACCCCACCCTAGCCTGACTCTGACCCTGACCTCCTGACTCGGCCTGGTACTGTCTCTGACCCTCGCCTGACTCTGACCCTGACTCTTGCTCTTTGATTCTGGCTCTGGTGACTACTCCAATCCCTGCTCATTGAATATCGCCTCATGGCTGTTCTTAACATGTGCACACCAGCCCAGCTGTGACTGATAGGCCAGACTACCTATACCCTGGTCCCTTATAATGGTTGAAAAGTTTTAAACATAAAAAGTTTTTCCACCAGAAAATGCAGTTTTGTTGAAATCATCATGTTCCCATGACTGTTTGCAGTGGTCTTGTAGCTATGTTGGTCCCAGAATATGAAAGAAATAAGGTAGATGAGGTAATATCTTCTACTGGACCAACTTCTATGGGTCGAGGGGACAAGCTTTTGAACTTACACAGAGCTCTTCCTCAGGTCTGGAGAAAGGAGCTGGAATGTTCCCATAACGTGTTTTGATTTAGACTAAATTTTTTATGAGAATAAGTTTAAATGAATCATTTTAACCGGCATTTTGGTCCATTTAATTTTTATTTTTATATTTAAAATATATTTACATGTTCTATGTAATATAACAGTCAAAATTAAATGGGTCAAAATGAAAGACTATCAAAATAAAATGGTTCAATGGTCCTGAATCAAAATTTTCCTGCAGAATGGAAAATTTTTTTTTTACTTAGTCTGATTTGGAACAATTTTTTTTTCTTGCTATGTTGGAATTCCCCACAGAATGGGAATTCTGGTTTCCTACCAGCTCTAGTGGTAGAAACGAAGTGATGAGAATTGTCCTTGCTGGGATAAAGTTCAAACCAGGGAAGATCTGTCAAAATTAGGATATGAAGAAGAGACTGGCAGATCTCTTCCCCTCAGAGAACAATAAACATGTGGAAGAAGCTGTCAAGTAAGGCCAAAGCAAGCAACGTACATCAGTCTGAGAGCTAGTGATGTCTATGAGGAGACTGCAAAGGAAATGACGGATGCCAGCTGTCTTCCAATAGAAGTCAGTGGTAAGATGCCAGTTGAATACAATGAGAGGACTGGGGCCCATAGAAAGGAAGGGCTGAAAGTTAAGGATGCATTCTTATTTGGCTAAGTGGCCTTTTGCTGTGCAATGATTTCTCGTGGTATGTTACAATAGTGATACCCTAGCAAACTGCTTGTTTTGTTTGTGTTTTTAAGGGCATATGGTTATCTTTCATGACTGTGTTAGCATAAAACAATACTCTTGTGCATCAATGGCTTAATTCATCCTTGTTCCGCAAAGAGCTCTTATCCCACACAACTACAGAGGTCTCTGGGCCAAATTTAACTCTGATAAATGGATGCAAGTGCTACCAAAGTCAGTCCTAGTTTTATCTGGTGCAAATTTCTCATTTGTCTGAGTATCAAGGCCAGACAAATGAAATTCTCCTCTGGCTGGAGGGGATTTGCACCCTGAGAAAGAGTATTTCAACACTGCTCTGTTCCCAGTCTGCTCTGCGTAAAGCATGCCTCAGCAAATATACTTCATTGGTCACCAGACTGAGCTTCTAAAATAACACAAGTGTTTTTTGCAGAGGAGATGATCAGTACAGAAGTCAGTTTTTTATCCCCTTTGGATGAAATGACTTTTTAAATCAGGGAATGAGACGTGTCCAATAGAGAAAAGTTGACCTTGTTACTACTTTGTGGTAGGTCCCCTGACCTAACCATTTATTACCTAAAAGGGAAGAAAAGGAGGTGGGGGTGAGAGAGAGACAACTCCTCCACTGTGAGGTTACTGATCAGTCCAGCAGCCTATGAACATTGTAAACCCATGGAATTCACATATCAACATTCTAGAGACCAGGGAGGATACTTACAAAGCAGCCCTAATTCCATGGACTGCAAAAGGCACTGATTATGGTCAGTGAAGCTATTATGGAGAGGGAATGCATATAGCAAGCTGGAGCATGTAAGAAAGTGGTTTCATTGTGCTGTGTTAATACTGTCATGTGCTTATGGCAATGGGCTTTGAGCAGGAAATCCAAACTACAGTGTATAAACGCAGGCAACCATAGATATAATTTTGTTGATAAGCCACAGAACATGTGAAGTTGGAGGAAAGTATTTGTTCAATTGTTCACCTTCCCTAATGGTTGCTTGTACAGTCAGACTTCAAATTAAATAAATAAAATTTCAACAACAAAAGTACTTAGACTCAGGTACTTCTGTACATTTTGTCTTGTTTAGAGTGTAATTTCTTCAGGACAGGGACTGACTCGTGTATGGATGTATTTTATTATGTACAGTGCCTAACATAATGGAGACCCAGTCTCAGCTGGGGCCTTTTGGCACCACTGTTATGCAAATGATGAATAATAACCAGAACACTTATAAATGATAAAGCTGATCAAAGAATGAGAAATAGCACTGCAAATATATTTATTAATAAACACCAATCCCATTGGCTGCTATATCCTAAGACATGAATATGTGGATAGCGGCCAGGCACTTGTGAAATGTTTGGATATCCTGAAAGTGTTAGAGCTGTACTGGGTTTGACTGTATTATTCACTATTTGTTGTCCCATTATTTTCTGGTTTAAAAGTCATCCAGTGAGGTGCAAGAAATGGAACCATGTGATTTGAGCAACCATTGTCTAAGTTTGGGTACTGATTATCAGCTTTGGATACTTTGCAAATAATTCATAGGCTGTCACTTGTTATTTGCAAAGCCGTCAAGTTTTACAGTTAAATCCTGGTTTTGGTGAAACTATTCAGAAGTATTCAACAAACTTGTGGTGTTTAGATGTTGCTTGTAATTACTAGAATGAAAGGACAGGAAACAGGAAGGAGGGGGGAGGAGTTTTGAGGAGGCAGAGTGAGAGTTACATAGGATGCAGGAGCAGCAGTAGCTTGGTAAAGAGGTTTCCACTTTAAAAAATAAAGTCCTGTTGAAGTTTGTTAGTATCTTGCCTTGGCTGATACAACAAAACATCACAAGTGAACAAGTACTATTCAGCCAGCTTTAATATGTAGCAATATTTTATCCGTTGACTGGTGAGCTGGCTATCCAGGTAAGCAATGTTTGTGCAGAGCTAGACTATGTCCATAGAAATGACTAATGGAAAATCCAGGCCAGACAATTCATAGATACTTTGGATAAACAAGCAGAATTTTATTTCAGCTTGTCTTATTTTCTCGGTTGTTCACTCTCACTTTATTTCTTCTGCTTAGTCAATATCCAGACTCACCATCCTGAGTTTCACAGCTCCCTGCAAGAAAGATAAATGACAGAGAATGTGCAGAACAATTAAAAATATACTTTAAGCCAACTAGTCCAGGTTTAGTATAACTTGTAAGGTTACTTTCATGCTGTGGAGACAACGGTTCAGGTTCCTACATGCTGTGGTAATATAAATAATAATGTACATTTGTATAGCAGCATAGTGAATATTAGGTGGCCTTATGCAGGTGATGAATGTGTGTTTGTAATTTGAACAGTTATGGGGTTGTGAAAGAACAGAGGCGGGGATGTATTAAAGGAAAGTGCATGTTACCATTGTGTCTACAGCAATATTGTTGCAATTAATCAGCTTAAGACAGCCTTCTGTTTTGTTTTCAGCTATACTATCCATTGTTATGTCTGTTTGTTTAATTTCTGTTATTTACTCATCTACCACTTCATTTCCTCCCCACCTGCGGACAATTTTAAAAGTTAGACTTATATTCTTACTGTATAGAAATCATAGGCATCAAAGTCAGATGAGTGTTTTACTGTGATCTTCTAGGCATAACAGGATAATATTGCATTTATTGTGGTCTGAGTTGGGGATACTACCAGACCCAAACCAATGAATGTATTATTGTGGCTTTATAGTCTACAGGGGTGTCCCTCTGCAATGTTTGTGATTAAATATGGGGGCTAGAGTCTGTCTTTTAAAATCAGTAGCATGCTGGAGTGACCCTGACACCCTTATTCCTCCAATGTTTTACCAGCTCAGCTGAGTGGTGCAGAGGGGTGGACCCATGTCTTGCTTTCTCCCCCACCCTTTTGAGAGACTACCACTGACAATGGCACTTAGCAGCAAGCAGGGCTCATGCTCACCTCCTCCCCCTGGGAATATGGTTGGCCTATGCGCTAGACTGCAGCAGGGAGACTCCTTGCACAATTTTTCATGGCTGAGCTCAGTGTGCCCCAAAGTTGTGGCTGCTGAAGAAATCAAGCAGGCTGACCATAGCGCAGAGTGTGTGTTTTACATTCCAATGGCCAAATTCTGCTCCGGGTTAAACCATTGTAACCCCTCTGGAACCAACAGCATTGCACCAGTTGAGAATTTGTCTCATGTACTAGATCTTGGTGATCATCAAGAAAAAAAATTACAGAAAAGTAATCTAACAGTGATGAGCCTTTTGATAAAATAAAGGGCTTCATAAAAATAATTAATAATGGTGACAATCTGAGGGGGATCAACTCTCTGAAATCCCTATCCCCATTGTGAAGTGCAGAGTTTTCAGTTTCTTGTAGGCTGTCCTCACACCTTACAAGAGCTGCACTGATCACCTTCTGCAATCAGGGCAGTACAGATTCAGCTACCTCCTGGAGAAGTGTGAGTGGGCAACCTTGGTGGCTGAGGGTAGAGCAAAGAAGGCTTCTTAAGAAAAGCTTCCCCACATATTAGAACTCAGGGTTCTGCAGAGATGTGAGTCAGAGTAACCTCACCTAGCACAAGGTCTGGGCTGCATCAACATTGCCGATAGAAAGAGCCTTGCAGCCCTCAGGCCAGAGAACAAAAGCTGCCACCTTGTACTACAGTGAGTTCTGTTACTATGGAAACTGTTACTAAGTTGCTGAACTCTAGCCTTGGTGGTAGCCTCCTGCTGTTTCTGCTCCCCTCTCCTAGCCAATTGAGGCCACAGGCTGGGTCCAGCTCGAGCACATCCCTCTATGGTATTTCTAAGGTGTCCATCACCATGGTAAGTAAGATGTCATGTGTGCTATTGGTTTTCCTTCTGTAGGATACTGAGGTTGTAGAGCACAGAGTGAGGGTGGGAAGCTGGTATGAAGTCAGAACATCTGAACTGGGGAGCTGCATTTCCACAAGGGATTATCTATTATTTCACTCTATCCTGAGGTTCTCACAATGAAAGCTAGAAGGGTGGAAATGGCTGACTCAGTGTGTGGATGACACTTCCCCTATAATATAAAGTTCTTCCCTGAAGAAAGACAATTTTAGTTAACCAAGCCCAAGGATACCTTTTCCCTCTCCTATTTTTATACAGATCTCTCTCACAATCCCTCCTTTCTTCATCGCTAGAGCCCTAATAGTGTAGATGGGGAGGGAGAGAGAGAGAAAGTACGGAAAGTGCAGAGAGAAATAAAGAGCTAGCCCCATTAATAAAGATGTACTAAGACAGACCCTCTGCCACAAGGAGCTCCCTATAATCATTTATATTCTATTAGTGCTCACAATGTGCTAAGTATGATTGCTGCACTCTTATGAAGATGAAGGACTTGCCTGGAAGAACTCCCAATATAAGGCCTTGATCCTGCCATCAGGTCTGCGTGGGCAGATCCTTGCATCTCTGGACTTCAAAGGGGCTCTATGGGGATGTGAGTGACCACTGGCATGGCTCCAATTGATTGTAGGATCAGAGCCAACCTAACTAGTTATGAGAGACAGACGAGATAGGGGAAGTGAGGGTTTTTTCTAATCTTTTCCTAGCTCCTACCTTTTTAACCCCTTTCAAAAAGAGTAGAATCCCGTTCTGCACATGATCAACTGAAAGACGGGTTTTGTGATAGACTAAACCTCTGTATTCACACCCTACACACTATTGTAATCATCTTGGCACAATGTATGCCTTGTAAGGTATCATTTGAAAACTCAAAATTTGCTGGTCAGTGGCCAGTATATGGCAACATTGAAATGTGAAGTTATAAGATTCCACTATATGGTGTTTATTAACACATGTTCCAAACCCTACAGCCCTGCCCAATTCAAGATTGGCAAAGAGGTCTGTCCTGCATTAATATAGTAAACAGAGTCATCAAGCAGCAAGGGGAAAAAAGAAAGCTCATACAGGTGAGAAAAAATCAGCAGGGAACATCCTTCCACATGCACTCTTTGTCTCCTACTGCCCATCTGGAAATGTTTTTCAAGAGGGAGACTTGAACTATAAAAAGGAGGGACAAACACCTCAAGGTACCCCAGCCCATCACATTTGCTGCACCTGAAGCAACAAATGAAGCATTTGTTGGACTCGAGGGAGAAGGGATCCTGACCAACAGGGTTGGGTTAGTAAGACTGCTGAAAGCATGTGGTGAGAAACTTGGCTTGAATCTAATGTAGTTTGTTAAATCAGGTAATAGTAAACATCCTATCTTTTGTTTTACTTGTAGCCATTTTCTGACTTTTATGCCTCATTACTTGTACTCACTTAAAATTTATAACTTGTTTTATCTAATCCAGTGTATTTTAAATTGATGTGTCTGGGTAACTCCATTTGGGGTTGTCATAAACAGATAGCTAAGGGTTAACATCTCTTTCACCTGGAAAGAAGTAATCTGAACACCTGACCAGAGGACCAATCAGAAAACAGGATTTTTTCAACTCTGGGTGGAGGGAATTTTGTGTCTGAGGTCTTTGTCTGTCTACCTGCTTTTCTCTCAGCTATGAGGAGTGATTTCTATTTCCTGCTCTCTAATCTTCTGTTTCCAAGTTGTGAGTACAGAGATCATGTATTTACATGTCTATAGTTGCTGGAGTGCTTTGATTTGTATTCTTTTTGAATAAGGCTGTTTATTCAATATTCTTTTAAGCAATTGACCCTGTATTTGTTACCTTAATACAGAGAGACCAGTTTTATGTATTTTCTTTCTTTTTTATATAAAGCTTTCTTTTTCAGACCTGTTGGAGTTTTCTTTTCTGGGAAACTTCAGGGAAATTGAGTCTGTACTCACCAGGGAATTGGTGGGAGGAAGAAGTCAGAGGGAGATCTGTGTGTGTTAGATTTACTAGTCTGATTTTGCATTCCCTCTGGGTGAAGAGGAAAGTGCTTTTGGTTTCCAGGATTGGAATTACAGAGGGGGGACTCCCTCTGTTTAGATTCACAGAGCTTGTGTCTGTGTATCTCTCCAGGAGCACCTGGAGTGGGGGAAGGGAAAAGATTTATTTCCCTTTGTTGTGAGACTCAAGGGTTTGGGTCTTGGGGTCCCCAGGGAAGGGTTTCGGGGGGACCAGAGTGCCCCAAAACACTCTAATTTTTTGGGTGGTGGCAGCAAGTACCAGGTCCAAGCTGGTAACTAAGCTTGGAGGTTTTCATGCTAACCCCCATATTTTGGACGCTAAGGTCCAAATCTGGGACTAAGGTTTGACAGGGGTGACGAGTTGTGTGTGCATATTATTCTTTTAAAGGAGTGACTTGATATAACTGGTATTGTCTGGGAGAGAGTTGGGCAGTACAGGGCATACTGGGTGTGTCAGGGTCACCCTGCCATATAACCAGGGCTGGTGAGAGCCAGAGTGTAACCCAAGTGTAACTGTCAGACTGCAGTTGCACATAGACACTCAGGGAAACCTGTCTGTGAGTGTCCCAGGTGGGAGCTATTTCAGCAAGGTATTATAAGGCACCCAAGGTTGCAGGGTAGGGGGTGAAACAGCTGTCCATTGGTCTGGATTGTGATTTACCAGGTACAGGATTGAGATTTGAAAGCAGGCAGAGGTCTCTCTCTAATCAGGTGGCTTACTCTCTATTTTCTTCCCTTTCCATGTAACCTCACCAGCATAATTCTTCCTTGCAGATATCTTTTTTTTTTTCCAGACAGTACTGTGCTCTCTTTCACCAACTCTGGAAATAGTAACTGTGATTTATTGATTATCTTTAATAAAGATATTTTGTATTTAAATATGCCATATACAAATTTTAAAGAAAAATTCCTAAGAATTGCCTGTTGTTCTAATTATGCCCTCAGATCTGTTGAAAAGCAATGCATCAGTCAACAGAGGGTTTGGTTTAAAGTTACCACTCCTCAGAGACAAAAAATAAAGAAACATTTTGAGAATGATGGTCAGAACTGTGCACCAACACATCACAAATATCTGCCATAGGTGAAAGAGTAGCAGATTGCATCTCCATGATTTGAATTGTAGGTTGGTTTCAGGCTCTGTCGATCAAATCAGTTCGTTTGAATTGTTAATCTTCTAGTGATTTGCTGCAGAGGACATATGTGTTACTTTCATACAGGAGGAACCAGAAGTTATTTTTTCTAGGATGGCTTGGAAAATGGAAATAAACATTTCATTTCTGTTGTGCAGCCATTCTTGGACAAGTTATTATGTAGACATTATGCTTGCTTGGAGAACTGAGGGGTTTCTATCAAAGTTTCAACTTTGTATTTTTGGCTATAATAGGTTTGGCCTCAGACTGTGTTCCCATAATATAGGGTGCATTAGTTTATGTTGTCAAATAGTTTCAGTAGTAGTTTTATTGGCGTATTTTATTTACTCATTGGTTTATTTTATGGTATAAAAGGCCTGAAAGCATATATTTTTTTCTCCTAATGTTTTTACAGAAAGCCTGAAGTTCCATGGTGGAGCTCAGATATATATATAATTCAACCTGTTCTATTTCTGCATTTTTCAAAATAATGTTTTTTTTTAATTTATTTGGGTTGTTTAAAGCTTTTTTGGGGAGAATCGTTATTCTTTCTTTTTCAAGGTTGACCTGTAGAATCCATATGTTGTGGTATATTTGTAGCAGGTGCAGGTTCCTTTGCTGACTATTTTGTGTGGGTGATATGACAGCTTATTTGCATAGTGCAGGCATCATACATCTGAGTTGGTTTAATATAGAGTCCTGGATTTGGAGAGTTCTCTAGTACATTTGATAGTGAACTGATGCATATGCTGTGAAGGGTAGGGCTGAAATTGCATTTATTTTATTCCTCTGTGTCTTGTAGGGTCCGGTCAAGGATGGTTGGCTGTGTTGTACATAGATTTAATTTGTTTCTCATCAGTTCTGTTCAGAGAGTTTAAAGGTGAGTCCAGAGTGCCCTTTTGAGTCGAATACTTTTAAAGGTTATGGAACAGACGTATCTTCCCCTTTCAGGGGCATTTATGTAGTAGGGTAGGGAATTATGTTTATCACCTTGTTTAACTGTATTTAAAGTAAAAAAGTTGGTGGTTCATTTCTCAGGGAAGAATCCAATTTGGCTTTTACATTCTTTTTTGTTCCTGGTCAAGTGTTTTGTTGTTCTTTATCAAGGATTCCACAGACTAGTCTGCTCCTGATCTTGCTAGCTAATATAGGTACATCTGTGATTGTCTTGATGTCAGGTTCCTTCACAGTGACTGAGACTGTGCAAGGGGGCAGGATTGTATCTCTGCTTCTGTCAGTCACACGCGGACTATGCAGAAGGGACCATGGTCTCTGGCTCTGTCAGTAACAATCGGGTTGGGCAGAGAGGTGGGCTAGGACTGATCTGGCCTTGTCAATCACAGCAGGGTTGTACACAAGGGTGGGGGAGGAGGCATCCTCTGGCTTTATCAGTCACATTGGGGTTCTGCTGTGGGGAGTGGGGCTGGTCACTGGGACTGCGTAGAGGGGTGGGATCTTGGAGGCCAGCCTCTTGCTTTGTCCATCACACCGGAGCTGCGCAGAAGGATGCGGGAGGCGTGGTTTCTGGAGCTCTGTCAGTCACGCCTAGACTGTGCAGAGGGGTGGGAGGTGGGCGGTTTCTGGCTGTCAGTCACAGCAGGGCTATGGAGGGGGGTGGTTTCTAGCTCTGTCACTCAGAGGGGGCTGCGCAGACGGGTGCGGGGGGTGGTGGTCTCTGGCTGTCAGTCATGGTGGGGTGGGTGGAGGCAGACTCTGGCTGTGGCAGTTGAGTGTGGGGGGTGGTGGTCTCTGGCTGTCAGTCATGGTGGGGTGGGTGGAGGCACACTCTGGCTGTGGCAGTTGGCTGTGGGGGGGGGGGGTCTCTGGCTGTCAGTCACAGCAGGGCGGGGTTGTCTCTAGCTCAGTCAGTCAGACGGGTTGGGCAGCGCGGGGGGCGGTCTCTGACTCTGTCAGTCACACGGGGTGTTTGTTTTCTTCCTTCCTGCAGGCGGTCCGGCAGACAATGGTCTCCGCCGGCCGGGCCGGGCTGTGAGCGGCCCCGCGGAGGCTGGCGGACCGGGGCAGGCTGGGTCTGCCGGCCGGCGCCGCGCGGAGCTCGGCTGCAGAGCGGGGCCTCCCCCGTGTGAGCTGTTCCAGTCCTGGGAGCGCCGGTAACTAGCCGCGGTTCCTCCCTGCCCGGATCACCCGCTGCCCCGCTCGCGGCGGGGAGCTGCTGCCTGCCCCGGCGCCTTTGGCCCCGGCGCCTTTGCCCCCGGCCATGGCCGGGCTGCCGCCCCCTCCCCACCGGGTACCAGCTCGCAGCTTTGGGGCTGCTCCGGGGAGCTGGGGAGCAGGTCAGGGTACCCATTTCCTTCCCATCCTCGGCCTGTCCCTGCCAAGCCACTAGGCCTAGGAGGGAAGGGGCAACCCGCAGGAGACTGCTCCTGCCAGCAAGGGGGGAGGAGATGTGTGTGCCATGCTAGCGTGGGTCAGGGGGTACAGGAGTGGACCTTGCTCTGCAGGAATGATCTGGCTGTACCAGTGTGAGGAGGGGCTGCAGACTATGGGCAGAGGAGTTGGTGCAGAGTGACCAGGATACACAGAGCTGTGGGAACAATTTATATAGTGAGGGTGCTGAGAGCCATTGAACCAAACTGTAAACACTATATAATGGAAACCACTCCAAGCCAACAGATGTGGCAGCAGCACCCATATTTCCAGCATCCGTGAGGACCCAGGCATTGCTATGCCAGCGGCTGGGAGGGTTGCGTAGAAAGGCTAGCAGAAGGTAATGTCAGCAGAGAAGAGTGGAGCAGACAGTCTAAAAGATGAGCGTTTTCAGCAGATGTATCAGAAGCACTGCTAGAATAAGAAGGATGTCTGAGAGTCCTGCAGAGCTCTGCCTGGCACTGAGGAATAAATTTATTAATGTATGTTCGTTTCACCATTGAAACGCCCTGTAACTAGATAAAGGAAAAGAGGGGCCAAGGAGAGTGGTACAACTAGAAGGTGAGGGATGGGAAATTGAGAGGTAAACCCTGGTCTGGAGGGGAGAAAAGTGGTAGCTGGGAAAAGCCAGAGTGAGTTGGGAGAGCTCTCAAGTGACTAGTATTTTGGGAAATTCATTTTACCTTCTTTTTGTTTTATCTGGGAGAAGACAGGCACTTGGACTCAGAAATCTTAATCGCTTGGAGCAGAAGTTGGACAAAACTCAGCAAGAGGAAATAGGGAGACTGCAGGGAATAAAGAGAGACATAGGTGGTGTGGGAAGAGCCTGTTACATAAGCAAAGTGAAGCTGAGGTACAAGTAGGGTGTGTGTTAGGTACAAGAGGGTTGCCATACTAGATTACGTCTGTGGTCCGTGTACCTGGGTATCCATCTCTGACAGTGGCCAGCACCAGATGCTTCAAAGGGCAAGAAACCCCAGTAGATAAATGTAGGATAATCTGTCCCCGTGATGAACTCATTAAAATCTGTAGCAGAGATTGGGCTAGATTGGCAATTTGGGTTTATTTTAGAGCTTGTCTACACTTAAAACGCTTCAGCACTTCAGTATAAACACTATCTATGCGAATGGGAAGGACTCTTCTTTCAGAGTAGGTAATCCACCTCCCTGATCTGTGGTAGCTAGGTTGACAAAAGAAGTATTCTGGGGGTTAGGTCAGTATAGCTATGCCTCTCAGGTGTGGATTTCTCACACGCCTAAGATGTAGCTATACCTATGTAAATTCTTAGGGTAGACCGGGTCTTAGTGTTCATTCTAGTGGGACACTGGACTCTTCTAAAAGGAATAGCGGAGAAGGAGGGTCAGGAAAAGGAGAGGGAAGCTGCAGAAGCAACAAGACAAGTCTGAGGGCACATTGGGGAGGAGTTCCCTACAAACTGATCTTTGATATGCCTTAAATGAGAGCACAATCCTTACAGGAAGCCTGTGTGGTTTGGGGAAATTACTTATGTCCAATTGTGCAGAAAACTCAAGTTCCTCCTTGGAATCTAGACATTACTTAGGGAAGAATTAAGTGGGATTTCTCTGTTTTGAGTGCACACATAATTAGATGATATTTAATAATTATCAACTACTGAATCCAGAAACTATGATATAGAAAAATATAGATAAAAAATATTGTGGTAGCCCTTCAGCATATACAAGGACCTCAATCTGTATTCATTTTTAAGTTTAGATTTGTGCATGTTTGTTTTTAAACCAAACATGTTAAGTGTATACTAAATCAGGAGGAAAAAGTCCTCTCCACCACTCTGACTTTAAAAACAAAACAAAAAAAACTGCAGAAATTATTGAATCTGCACTTTCCTTGTCATACCATACATTAAGGAAGTCTGCGAAGCAATAGACCCCCCTCTCTTGACTTTAAATCTTGGACCCAGCCTATAAATTGAGTGGGTATTGGCAAAATGAGTTGGGAACCACTTGCATGGGGAAGTAGCTGACAATTTAAATTTGCATGTTAAAGGAAAAAAAAACACCACAGGTTTGAGAAATCAGAGTACTCGATCATCACCTGGTCAAAGTGTTCCAGCAATTCTTTCCTAAGCCTTTTCCTCTTCATCCCTCTCCCGCACAACTTCCTGCTATTTAGCCCTCAGCTATAGATTTTATGTCTTGGGTTATAGTTAGAAAATCTTCTCTCAACTTGTTCGTTTTTTCCCCAAAATCTCTCTATGGGACCAGCTGATTGGTAACAATGGTCTGGAAGATCCCAAAGAGTTTCACAATAATGCAAGTTATGATGACAGGCTGGAGATGGCTAAAGAGATCACAAGGCTTTTCCCCTGGTGGTTTTGAGAGTGAACAGCATGAGTTTCCGCAGCTTCTTTTGTCCTGTCCCAATCCTCAGCTGCTCGTTGCTGTGGGGTTGACTGTACAGTCTTTCTGCGGTGGCTGGAGCTTGTAGCTTACATTTTATAATTAGTATCAGGAAAGAAATACTTGGTGGCAAAGCTTCCTGGTGATACTCATAAAAATTAAATGTCTCTAGCAATGCAGCGTGCAGTGGTGGTGGTGGTGTCTGGGTCCATCCCAGGATATGAGAGAGATGAGGTGGGTGAGGTAATTGGCTTAACATCTGGTATACATCCTCCAGTGCGCTAAATGCCCCAACAACAACTGTGTGGGTGAAATGGGAATCATTATACTGTCAAACTTGCACTGAAAACTGATTAAAAAAACAAAATATCATATTGCCTGTGGGTGAACATTTCTCATAAAACAATCATTCCATATCTGATCTGTCCTCCTCCTTAAAGGAAATCTGCACACCTTCAAAAGATTCATAGATTCTAGGACTGGAAGGGACCTTGAGAGGTCATCGAGTCCAGTCCCCTGCCCTCATGGCAGGACCAAATACTGTCTAGACCATCTCTGATAGACATTTATCTAACCTACTTTTACATATCTCCAGAGATGGAGATTCCACAACCTCCCTAGGCAATTTATTCCAGTGTTTAACCACCCTGACAGTTGGGAACTTTTTCCTACTGTCCAACCTAAACTTCCCTTGCTGCAGTTTAAGCCCATTGCTGCTTGTTCACCTTAGCCTCTAAGGATAGAACAAGTTTTCTCCCGCCTTCTTATGACACCCTTTTAGATACCTGAAAACTGCTATCATGTCCCCTCTCAATCTTCTCTTTTCCAAACTAAACAAACCCAATTCTTTCAGCCGTCCTTCATAGGTCATGTTCTCTAGACCTTTAATCATTCTTCTTGTTCTTCTCTGGACCCTCTCCAATTTCTCCCTATCTTTCTTGAAATGCGGTGCCCAGAACTGGACACAATACTCCAGTTGAGTCCTAACCAGCGCAGAGTAGAGCGGAAGAATGACTTCTTGTGTCTTGCTCACAATACACCTGTTAATGCATCCCAGAATCATGTTTGCGTTTTTGCAACAGCATCACACTGTTGACTCATATTTAGCTTGTGGTCCCCCTAGATCCCTTTCTGCTGTACTCTGTCCTAGACACTCTTCCTATTCTGTATGTGTGAAACTGATTGATCCTTCCTAAGTGGAGCACTGTGCATATCTTTGTTAAACTTCATCCTGTTTAACTTCAGACCATTTCTGCAATTTGTCCAAATCATTTTGAATTATGACCCTATCCTCCAATTGCAATCCTTCCCAGTTTGGTATCGTCTGAAAACTTAATAAGCGTACTTTCTATGCCAGTATCTAAGTTGTTGATGAAGATATTTAACAGAGCCGGTCCCAAAACAGACCCCTGCGGAACCCCGCTTGTTATACCTTTCCAGCAGGATTAACTGGATCAACCACTAATAACTACTCTGAGTATGGTTATCCAGCCAGTTATGCACCCACCTTATAGTAGCCCCATGTAAGTTGTATTTGCCTAGTTTATTGATAAGAATATGTGAGACCGTATAAAATGCCTTACTAAAGTCTAGGTATACCACATCCACTGTTTCTCCCTTATCCACAAGGCTTGTTATCCTATCAAAGAAAGCTATCAGATTGGTTTGACACGATTTGTTCTTTACAAATCCATGCTGGCTATTCCCTATCACCGTACCACTTTCCAAGTGTTTGCAGATGATTTCCTTAATTACTTGCTCCATTATCTTCTCTGGCACAGAAGTTAAACTAGATAGTCTGTAGTTTCCTGGGTTCTTTTTATAGATGGGCACTCTATTTGCTCTTTTCCAGTCTTCTGGAATCTCTCCTGTCTCCCAGAATTTTCCAAAGATAATAGCTAGAGGCTCAGATACCTCCTCTATAATACTTCTCAGTGAAGACCAAAACAAAGAAATCATTAAGCATCTCTGCCATTTCCAAGTTTCCTGTTACTGTTTCTCCCTCCTCACTTAGCAGGGAAATGAGCACTGAGATGAGCCTGGGAGCTTAAATTTGTAACTTTGCTAAGCACTAAAAATCATGGAGTTAATAAACATACTGGATTTATAGCTCACTAAAAAAATTTGTAACCCATTAATCCTCGTTTGTCCTACAACTGCAAAGGTGTTAACTGCCCACTTCACCTTAAATGGTCTCTTGCAGCACATGTGAACTCCTTATGCTAAACAATCTGTTCCCTCTCCTATTTAGCTGTCACATTCTGAGCACCTTTCCCAGACCTAAAGGAGAGCTCTCTGGGTATGTCCAGACTACCTGCCATATCGGCGGGTAGCCATCGATTTTTCAGGGATCAATATCGCGTCTCATCTAGATGCGATACATCGATCCCTGAACATGCTCTAGTCGACTCCAGAACTCCACCGGAGCAAGCAGTGGTAGCGGAGTCGACGCTGGGAGCCACGGATGTCAATCCCGCATGGTGAGGTTGGGAGGTAAGTCGGAATAAGATACTTTGACGTCAGCTACGATATTCCCGTAGCTGAAGTTGCATATCTTACATCGACACCCGCCTCCAGTGTAGACCAGGCCTCTGAGTTCAAAAGCTTGTCTCTTTCACCAAAAGAAGTTGGTCTAATAAAAGGTATTACCTCACTCACCTTGTGTCGCTAGTAACATACTTAACATGAATCTTATGACAAAGACCCTGTTTGCTGAAAGAAGCTTGTCCTCCTTTGGGAGTTCTGGTCCTGGGAATTAAAAATTAGACTTTTAGAGCAGGGGTTCTCAATATTTTTGGTGCCCTTAGAGTGCCAACTCTTGCTGGTGGTCACTCTGACAATTTTTCCTAAAGTACTTAATTAACTTTAGGAAAAATGAATAAATATGCACATATCCATGTCCAAATCATGGACGTTTATGTAGTGGGAGAGCAATAGGAAATAGAGCTTCCCATTGCGTGCACTCGGACTTTGCTCCTATTGTCGTGCTCAGAGCCTGTCACGGAAAGGGAGCCCCTCATCCTGCTGGGGAGCTGTAAAACCCTGCAGCAGCCCAGAGCCATTGAGCTGCTGGGGTAGCTACAACAACTGTAAACAGTGAGTGTGGACCCAGGCAGGGGAAGCTCTGCCCTGTTTCTCTGTCCCTGCCTCCCGTGGCCCTTCAGCAAGCACTCTTCCTGGGGCATGTGGGTCAGGAACTCTCGGCTACCTGCAGAGTCCCAGGCTCCCTGTGCCCCAGGCAAGAACAGGGGAGTGCCCTGGTGACCAAACACTGCAGCTGCCTCCACTGAGAAGAGCCGGAACCATGCACATAGGCGCTGACTTCCTCTCTTTCCCCTAGGTGCTCGGCCCTTCCCTCCCACTGGTTCTGCCCCCACTTCACCCCTTCCATGAGGCCCTGCCCCAATTCAACACCTTCCCCAAATCCCTGTCCCTTCCCCACCTCCTCCCCTGAGCTCACCACATTCCCACTCCCCACCCCTGAGTGTGCTAAGGCTGCCAAACAGCTGTTTGGCAGTGGCCGGGCGGGAAACACTTGGGAGGTAGGCAAAGGAGCAGGGACACAGCATGCTCAGGGGGAAGGTGGAGAGCTTGGCTGCCAGTGGGTGCAGAGCACCCACTGCTTTTTCCCCGTGGGTGCTCCAGACCCAGAGCACTCACAGTGTCAGCACCTATGGCCGTGCACACCGGCCCCACATGTCTCCAAAGCCTGGAGCCTCTGAAGAGACAGCGCCAGCACAAACACCAAGACTGTGCATTGCTGCCCTTGGTAATGGCTATTCAGGAGCAACAGCTGGATGGTGGAGGGAGGGGCTGCTGCTTTGCCCCCCACAATCTCTGCCCACACTTTGGAGGCTGTCATGGCCGCAAAAAAGTCTGTTGTTGCCCATGTTTGAGAAATGCTGCTGTCGCCTAATGCAGAGCTGTAACCAGGGTGGTGTCACGTGCCCCTCTCTCCAGATTTCTGCCTTCCATTTAGCAGAGTTTGAAAACCATTGCCAGGAGCCAGTGGATCAGAAGCTGGTGGAAGCCTCTCAGGCCGCTAGCTCTCTGTGCTGTGGGAGCCGGGGTGCCAGCTGGCTGCCTGGCAGCCCTCTCTGCTCTACCCTAGCAGGCCACCTCTGCACAGACAGGTGCTTACCAGGCACGATGGGTGGCACAGCTCCAAACTAACCCCGACACACACTTGCCTCTCCCCAAAGGAGCCTGGTGCCAGCCAGCAATGCCTCCTGGAGCCAATCCCTGCTTGCAGAGCCCAGCTGCCATGAGATGATCAGCATGGCACTTGCTCAGCAGCGAGAGAGCCAGGAGTGCCAGGGCAGTGGCCAGCAAGCACCTCTGGGAGCATCTCATGGCAGCCAGGCTCTGCAGGCAGAGGCTGGCTCCAGGGGCCTCACTGGCCGAGGCCAGGCTCCTTCGAGGGAGAGACAAACACATATGAGGCACAGGTCGGACTATGCTGCCCTGCCTGCCTGGGGAGCGCTCGGCCATGCAGAGGTGGCTGAGCTTGGGAAACGAGGCAGGCAGGGCTGCCTGGCAGTCAGCTAGCTCCCTGACCCCCCAGAGCATGGAGAGCCAAGGGCCTGAGCAGACCAGCAGCTCCCACCAGCTTCTGATTCACCAGCTTCTGATTCACCGGCTCCTGGCAGGAGGCAATGGTTTTCAAACTGGGATGGGCATCCTGGGGAGCATACCCCACAGTTTGAAAATCTCTGCTATATGGAAGGCAGAAATCTGGGGGACATGGACACCAACCCCCATATCCTCCTACATGTTGACTTTAGGGGGTGCAAATAAGCTTGGTTGCCCTGTGCGTTAAAATCCCTTGTTACGGCTCTGGCCTGGTGAGTTTGAATACCTCAAGCTGGCTCCTTCTGAAAGGGACCCATTTGTTAATTGCTCAGATGCAGGGGCTCTCTGATATGGAAACTTTAAAATACTGTGAAAAGAAATAGGCCAAGTAGGTGCATGATCAGTAGGGATTGCAGCTCTCGATTTAACGTAATTTAAAATATTTAATAAACTATACAGTACTAGCCCCCAGTCTGACTTGCACCAGTTAGCAACGAGAGATGATATCTTCTGGGGAACTTTCAAAGAAAATGGAGAACTCAAACATGTTTTTGGATTTGCCTGAGATTAAAGGGACAGACTAAAATAAAAGAAAATGCACCTGCTGCTTCTCCTGTATACCCTGGCGCGCACTTCACACATAGACTGTGGCTAATGATGATGGTCAACTGGTTAGGTCCCTAGTCTAGGATTTTGCAGTCTGAATTCAAGTCCCTGATCCCATAGACTTCTTTTGTGAACTTGGGCAAATCACTTAGCTTCTCTGTGCCTCAGTTGTCAATTTGTACAATGGTAGTGATAGCACTTCCCTCCCTCACAAGGTATTGTGAAGATGAATGTTAGATTTAGACACTGTGCTCAGATACTGATGTGATATTAATGGGGGCATGTATTCATTTGTAAGGGAGTGGACTCACCCCTGTGGCATCTCCTGCTGGTAGTCTGAGGGAATTAGCTCTTCCAGCATCCTGGAGCACCCCCTGCAGGCTGGTGATCCGCCTTACGGCTGGCCCTCATGTCCCTCCCGGAGCCAAGTGCCCTGTTACCTGGGTGCTTCCTCCTGGCAGTAACCCCTCAGTCTTAGGGTCTCCCCTCCCCAGGGAACTCCCACCCACTATCCCCACCTCAGTATATGGCTACTGCCAGTCATTGTCTAGTCCCCGCACCCTGGGGCAGACTGCAGTATCAGCCTACTCATCACTGTCAAGGTTGGGTTTGGACCTGCTGCCTTTGCCTACCCCTGGGCTGCCCTCTGCAACCCCCAGTATCTATTAGCCTAATGCTAGGCTGCAGCCTGGGGCTTTCCAGGCTGGAGCGCTCCAGCTCCTCTGCCTTTCCTCAGCCCTGCTCCACTCATGTACCCTGTCTTTAGCTTCCGGCAGTCAGGCCTGTCTCCCTCTGCAGCTAGAGAAAGACTCCAGTGCTTCGGGCTGCCCTGGCCTTCTTATAAGGCCCGGTGGGTCTGTTTGGGGCATGGCCCCAGCTGCAGCCACTTCCCCCAGTCAGCTGGGGTTTTGCTCCCTGCCCCAGCCCCAGCCCTCTGCTGGGCTTTTCCAACCCCTTCAGGGCTGGAGCGGGTGCTCACCCTGCTACAGCACTACAGCTAGAAAAGTGCTTCACTTAGCTTAATTATCAGAAAAGTGGGCAGATCCTGTAGCGATGTATCTGGGCCAGCAGAGTTCAGATCTAACAAGTCACGTTGTATGAAAATCTAGTATGGGTATGGAGAATGGAAACAGAAGTGCCCAAAGAGAGGAGGGACTAACTTCTAAATAATTGTTAGAAAAGAAAAACAAATTGGAAGATGCAAAATATCACATCACCAAGTATTTGAGGTAGTTGCATATGGGTCATCCAGGTACAAGAGAGAATCAGATTTTTCTACTTTGTTTTATGATAAAACAAAGGAGAAAATGTTGCATTACCTGTGGCTAATTAAATATTTCAATTAAAAGAATTTTCCATATGCCAGTGTAGTAAAATAGCAGGGTATCCGCTGGGAAATTAGACAGGCAAATGTCTCAGTATCCTTTCTTCACTTTTCCTGACATCAACTTCAGCAAGTCAGGTAATGAAATTTTTTTTTCCTTCTCCTTGCCCCCCAGCCCCGTCCTTCCCCAGGAGGCTGCAGTTGGAGCTGAAGATGAAAAGGTCTAATCATGAGAGAACATATGTACATGTCTCCATGATTACTCATCAGTAAGCACCTTCTATGACACCACAGCATGGATGTGGAGGTTGACTGGGAGTCTGATAATGACACTTGTGACACAGGTGAGGAGCATTCAGATGACTCCAGCCCTATCTCTGAACGGATTGGTCGCAAAGCCAGCCTCCAGCTGGAGGTAGAGGAAGATTACTCACCACCATCTAGTCCTGCTTGCAGCCTTGCTGGACCTTCCGTTAGACAGGAACTCCCTGTAGAATTGCAGTGTGAAGAGGAGGAAACCCATGAAAACTACTACCAGAAGCGTGATTCAACCACCGCTGCAGTGTTTGTCACCTCCAGCACCAATTTTGACCTGCAATGTGAAGATGAGGATCTGGAGCTTTACTCCTCTGAGCACTCTGAGGAACCTCAGGGAGGGCTAAGTGAGGATGATGAAAACATCATTCTTATTGATGCCTTTGGTGAGGAGGATCTGGAGCCCCTCTCTGGAGAAGCTTTGCCTTATAGGTGCAAGAAGTGTGGTATCTTTTTCCAGGATTTGGGTGAATTACAGGAACACAAACAGATCCACCTGACAGAGCATTCATACCGATGCCCAATCTGTGGCAAAGAGTTCTTCCGTGCTGCGAACTTGCGAATGCACAAGCTCATTCATTCAAGTGACAGGCCACACAAGTGTCCGGAGTGTGACAAGGGGTTCATCCGCACAGCTGACGTCTGGAGGCACCTACGCAATGTCCACAAGATTGAACGTTCAAAAATTTTGGGAAATGGCATGGTTAGGAACCCATGGTCTTCAGTGCACCAGAACCAAAATGGTGGTGGAGATACCTATCAGCAGTGTTCAGATGACCAAAAGCCTGGAGGAGAACAGTCTAAACCTTACATCTGTCCAACATGTGGCAAAGGTTTCCATAAACCTAATCTGCTGTCGAAACACAAGGTGATCCACCGACAGGACAAACCATATCAGTGTCAAGAATGTGGAAAGTCCTTTATCCAGCTGCTCAGGTTGAAAAGGCATCAGCAAACTCACTCTGGAGAGCGCCCTTTCTACTGTGAGGAGTGTGGTGGAACCTTCACACGGCTGGCATCACTACAGCGTCATCAGCGGATCCATACTGGAGAAAAACCCTACTCTTGCGCTTACTGTGCTCAAGACTTCACAGAGTCAGGCTCCTTGAGGAGACATGAACGCACTCACCAAGTGAAGATGTCTTAGAGTCTATATTACCTCACTTGCTCTAGTGGTTGTTTTGTTTCCCTTCTTACCTGAGTGAAACCTGTCCACGCTTCTTAAGAAACCTCCATACTCTACGCACATATGTCAGTCCATAGCTACCTTCCCCAAATATTGCCAATATGACTCTGATAAGGCAGCAGAGCCTCAGGAAGAACTCCATGATCTCTACAAGTAAAGACATAAGTGAAGAGGAAAAAGCCCCAGTGCCATTGAAGAATGAGGTTAGAGAATTTGTAGGACAAATGTGGAGAGTGAAGGCCCCTAGAGGTGCTGGACATTGTAGCTGGATTTCTTTTGGGGTGTGTCAGATTGAGTTTTTCCTAAAGATTGGTGTGCTAAATAGAGCTTTGGTGCCGTCCTGACCCTGAACTGATGGGTACTGCTGTCTAGAAAGTGACTGCTCTGCAGCAGCGGATTTGGAGATCTGTCATTGCAGACTGTTGCCAGGACTGCACAGTCCTCTTAGTCAGATGTAGCCCATCCGCACGTCTGTGAATTCTTCCATGGTTTTTAGTGAAGTACCTTTTATTTGAAAGAGAAGGATCATGTCAGTTGCAAAATAATACTGTTCAGGACTTTAATAAACTGGAAACTTAATTAACAGTTGCACCCTTTGCGCACACACTTGCTTATGGATATACTGATCCTTCACGTGCTTATATAACCCATGTCACATGTATGTATATTGGTGGATGGAGAGAGGGTTGTATGGCTTGCTGTGATGGTGCATATGGGTACAGTGGGTTGTCCCTATGGATCTGTGCCAGTTGTGTCTTGGTGGAGAGCCTTTACTCTGCCCAGCTACTGTGTTACAGTAACAAATGTTTTAGAATTTAAAATCACAAAAATGCTAATTGAAAAAAAATAAGGAATATAGTGCTGTTTTTTAACACTGTATAGTACTTGGATTAAAGGTTCCTGATTCCAGCTCTGAATCTAGAAGATCTAATATGGTAGTAGCATCAATCCTTATCACAAATTCTAGGGCATTTTTTAAGGGATTCTGGCAATTTAATTTCTTTTTTTGAACAGGCTAATTAAAAATCCTCAGTTTTGCACTACCAAACCCTTAAAATAGAATGCCTTTAAATTTTTAAAACCATTCTTTTTTAAAAATGTGATGGCTTCTGGCTTTTCCCCCCACCTTGTTTTTTGAGAAGGGTCTTTTGGGTTGGCCTAAGAGAAACACCTCTCCTTCTGCATGCACTTTCATTGTACGTGCATACACCTTCATCTTCTTTTTGGCTCTGCTTCTGCTATGACTGCTAAACACCCATTTTTTCAAAGCTCTGAGAATGTTCACAAAAACTGCAAAGGGTCAGGTTCACTAAGTGTTGTCAAATGCACATGTAAATAAACTAAAAAAGTGTGAACCATCTCTTTTCAGTCATAGTAATTTTGGGGGTTACTTATAACTATGGTAAGAATCATTATATACAAAAGTTTTTTGTAATTTCAAGTTGATAGTATCTCCTCAATCACTCAGCTAACCACTGGTACCATGTAAGACCTTTTATATAACTTAATAGTAGGTAGGGACTTGAATGAGAGAGCTTGTAATTGGTAAAAGTCTCTTTAAGCCTCACCTAACCTTCCTGTTGCTTCCTCTGCTTCCAACATTGGACATGCCAACTGCTCCTGTAGCTGGCTATAATGGGAATTGTGGGAGCAGGGAGATAAGGCAGGTGGCCTTCAAGAAGTTGTCTGCTGCATTATCCATGGTTATAGGAGCTCTTCTAGCAGTGGGATTGATCCGAGTGATGAAGTGAAAACACCCCCAGTACTCCTCTTTTCTTCCCATGCCCTCCTTCATTTAGTCTTCTGCACATCTGGTTACAAAACACTTAAGATGAATTCTTTAGCCCTAAACTTCCTTATAAGCTTATATCACACATACTGGTATTCTCATACTCCTTAAATTCATTGTTTGAGAGTTGACTCAAGCTCATGACTAGTGGGTTCATTGTTCTACATGCCATGAATGGTTGTGGATGTAGATGGAGCCAGACATGGAAAATTATTTTCTACTGTCCTCTTGCTCCACCTGATATACCTACCATCCTTTGCAACACTTGCTCTGACACTAGCCTAGGCTGAAGCATGAATCTTAGACCTAGCTGCAGTGTCCAGGGATGGTTTTTTTTTAATTTAAGACCATTCTTTATATACACGTTGTTTGTCTGTGTTGCTACAGGGAGGCATTTGTGTATATCCACTTGGTTCCCTTAGCTTTGCAAAGGTGTCACACGAAATAATGCCTCCTAACTTTTTGAAAGTCAGGTTGCCAGGGGGATTTCTCAGCATTCTGTCTGCATTTTTCAGAATGGAAGTACAAATGTTTAGGGTCACCAGAAAATGTTCCCCTGCAACAGTTAATGGCCCTGGAAGGGGAATGCTATATGCAGTCAGATCTAAATCCTTGAATTGATTTCTGATCCAGTCTTTAGCACAAGGCTGACTGAAGGAAAGTGTTTGCATCAACTTTGTTCACAATATCTAGACTGGAAGAAACGGGGATGGGGAAAATCAGTTTGTCACCTATTTCTTCCAGTTACTAGAGTTATCTTCTGATGAGAAAATAGGCACTAGAGTTGAATACAGACATCAGCATGTGATTTTTCCTAACCAAAACCTTACAATCTGACTTGTTTTGACTCAATAGCATTACTATCTGAACAGTCCAAGCCTTCTGTCAATAAATATCCTGCAGCATGCTGAAGGGAGGGAGAGGAGTGGTGGTAGTGAGGTTGAAGCAAGAAATTCATCTGTATGTGAAAACTCAGGACTGCTGCTCTTGATCTAAATGGACAGCAACTGCATTAATGTGCCATGGATGAAAATATATAAGCCCTTCAAAGAGACCAGTTTTCATAAAGTGGAAATGAGTAGAAATGCCATGGCTTTGGTTGAAGTGGAATTATAAAATCTGGATAAACAAGAAATGTGAGGTTTCGGTAGGTTTCCCTACAAATGGTCATCCAAAGCAGTGATGGAAAGGCCACCTATTTCTGTTATGAGAAGAGAAATCACCAGTTGTGTATTTATCATGCTGATGGAAACCTGTAACTACTTCCAAATATTAATTTCTATTTGGACAAAATGGTTAAAGGTCTGTAGTGTGGCAACCCTTGTGGTGAAATTTACAAATGGACAGAAATCTGTCCTGTCATAGCTGTCTGTTATAGTAATCCTCACAATTAAGAATGGCCATACTGCGTGAGACCAAAAGTCCATCCAGCAATTAATGTTTATATACACCAACCTCTCATTAACATGCATTAAGAAAGGCACTAGAATATAGTTTCATCAGTGTATTGAGGCCTTGATTCAAGCAAGTAATTTAGTACATGCTTGACTATGCATGGGTGAGAGTCTTGTTGACTGTAGTGGGACTGTAGTGGGATTTAAGTATGTGCTTAAGCACATATCCTAACTAGGGACGGCAGGCATCACCAAAGGGAAGAGGGACAAAGCAGGTGCCAGTGACCTTTCCTCTGCTTCCCAGGGGTTAAAGAAGGGGAGACTACACAATCAAAATTTGAAGTAATGTTCATACTGAGCAAATACTATCCCTGACAAAAAAAATTTTCAATCTGAGAGTAGGGGGAGAGTGCGTGGCTGCTGCCCAGGACAGCTGTTTGTGTTTGGTGATAGAGCAGGAAGAGAAAGTTTGGAGTCAAGGTGCCCTTTGGTGTAAAATTAAGAAGAACGCTGCTTAAGGATCTAAAACAACGTTTTCCCAGGCGGGGGCTTGTCTGTGAAGCACTAAGTGCCAGGAGGCTCTTCGAGGCGGGTCCTGCAGTTACACAGTGCTGTGGAAAGAGCAGAGGCGAAGGCCCCGGGGGAAAGTGATGCCCACGGCTGATGCGAGCACGGGGAAGGCTAAAGCTAATTAACAAATGAAAAATCCAGACACCAGAACTCTCTATCCAGCAGCGACAGGGGCACCGCTTCTGCGCTCACCTCCACCTGCTTCCATCCCCGTCTATTAACCCCGCCCCATCCGCAGCCATTGTCTCTCCGCCCGGCCGGGGGCGCTATCTCGGCGCACAGCCCCCAGCGCTGCTCGGACTCCGGGCATCGGCAGCAGCGTAATCGGCTTCGGTACGGACAATGCGCATGTGCTGCTGCAGTTCGGCACATGCGCACTAGCGTGAAGGGTGAGTTTGTGCGGATGGAGATCCCGCCCTTCCCGGCGCTGCTTGAGGGGTTTTCCCACTGGCTCTGCCGCCTGGGCCGGACAGTCTCCGGTGGTGCTCCGGGCGGCAGCCTGGGCTCGGGGCCGCGGGCGGGTGAGCGCAGGGTGGGCTCCGCCCCGCGGGGGGAGCGGCCGGGGCAGGACACGCCCGGGAGCCGGCCGGGTCCCCGCGAGAAGCGCCGCGGGCAGAGCCGGTGTTCGCGACCCGGGGGCCGGGGACCGAGAGCAGCCGGGCGGGCGGGCGGGCGGGGGCAGCGCTCCGGGGAACCAGCCGCCAGAGGGAGCGTGTTGGCCCGCGCGAGGCTGGGCTGCGCTGCGCTGGGCTGTGCGGGCGGCTGGCGAGCGGGTCACGGTGCTGCAGGGAGCGGAGGGACCGGCCCCGCAAGGCTCATTCCCTGTCGGTGTCTGTCGCTTAGGTCGGGCGATGTAGCTCGTCCCGTCCCTGGAGCCGCTGCCTGATAACGGGACTGAAGGGAGCTGTGCTGGAGGCAGGTGTGTCTGCTGGGAGGGTTGTCTTGGTGGGAACTTTCTTCTCTGTGTCTTGGCAGGGCATCTTTCTCTCTTGATTTCTCCTCCTTCCCCTGCTGTCTTTTCTCCACCTTCCTTCATCATCTCCAGACACAATCCTCTCTGGTCCCTTTTCTCCTCCTTTTGACCCTTTTTCCTCCCCCATATTCTGTTTCCACATACTTGCAGTGTCCGATGTTGGAACTACTATTAGTGTTGTAGTGAGGTGGTTGTACTACTGAGATTACGGTTGGGATTAGTTTACTCTGTAATATATGCTAGTAGTGCATGCAGTATGGGTGTCTAGTGTTGGTATTTTGAGCAATTCACTGCTGGGACATGGCATCAGATTCTTTCAAGGGGAGTAAGTGATACACATTACTGAGTTAGGGTAGTGTGCACAGTGCACATCCTGAAACAATTTACTGCTTCAGGTTTGTGGTATGACGGCAGAAGATGGGATGATAACATATATGGTAGAATGAGAAAATGGGTAGGCAATAAAAAGAATCATAGAAATGTAGGACTGGAAGGGATCCTACAAAGTCATCTAGACCAGTGCCTGTGCTGAGGCAGGACTAAGTATTATCTGGGCCATCACTTACATGTGTCAAGTATCAGAGGGGTAGCCATGTTAGTCTGGATCTGTAAAAGCAGCAGAGAGTCCTGTGGCACCTTATAGACTAAAAGAGTTATTGGAGCATGAGCTTTCATGGGTTTTGCATCTGACGAAGTGGGTATTTACCCACGAAAGCTCATGCTCCAATAACTCTTTTAGTCTATAAGGTGCCACAGGACTCTTTGCTGCTTTTACATGTGTCTGTCTAACTTGTTCTTAAAAACCTCCATTGACAGAGATTCCACAACCTCCCTAGGTAATTTGTTCCAGTGCTTAACTAACCAACAGGACGTTTTTCCTAATGTCTAAACTCAGTCTCCCTTGCTGCAATTTAATCCCATTCCTTGTTCTGTCCTGAGCGGATAAGGAGAACAATTTATCACCCTCATTTTATAACAACCTTTTATGTACTTCAAGGCTGTTGTTATGTTCCCCCCTCAGTCTTCTCTTCTCCATATTAAACAAACCCAGTTTTTAAAGTCTTTTCTTGGAGGTCATGTTTCTTAGCCCTTTGATCATTTTTGTTGCTGTCTTCTGGACTTTCTCCAGTTTGTCCACATCTTTCCCAAAGTGTGGTGCTCAGAAGTGGACACAATGCTCCCGTTGAGGCCTTATCAGTGCTGAGCAGAAGAATTATTTTTCGTGTCTTGCTTACAACAAACACTCTTGCTAATACATCTCAGAATGATTTTTGCCTTTTTTGCAACAGTATTTCTTTAACTCATATTTATTTCGTGATCCACTGTAATAGCCAGATTGGGATTCAAGTGAAGGGTGAATTTAACACCAAATGCATACAAATAATGAGGTGTACAGTTGGAGCTGGGGAATCACCTGAAATAGGGGGACAAAGATGGAAGAGAAAAGGAAAGTGATAGGCCAGCCCAGGGGCAAATCACATACTATATGCAAGAGAACGAGTAGATGATGGATATTGTGGGAAAGGTCAGTGAGTTGGGAGGCTGTTGATTTTGTAGTTATCTGTTGGAAAGTATAGTGTCAACCAAGACTGCCCTCCTCTACCTGAATTTTCACTAGAGCCAATCTAAGCTCCTGGTTTGTGTGTAGGCACTGAAAGAATTATTCAGTGTAAAAGTACATGACGCTGCTGAATCCAGATGCTAGGGAATAAAAAGGCAACTATCCAGTCCAAAACCTCTTTCACTTTAGGAGGTGGAAACTGAGAAAAAAACATTAGGTGCTGTAGTTCTTGATAGTCTATGCATCAGTCTTTCTATATTGAGGGGCTCATGTATTTAGATGAATATGGCCACAGGCATCTGGAGTGCATATCTGAGCTCATATTGCTCTCGTATTGTAGTTAGAGGGATTTGTTGCAGTATGGTATAGGTAGAATTATAAGGGCATAACTTTTCTTTATTTTTTTCTCTGCTAGAATATATATATATATATTCTGATTACTGAGAGAGATTGCATGTGTTTTGATTTATTATTTTGTGATCATTATGGATAAAGACCTCGGGTGAAATTCTGGCCCTGCTTAAGTTACCCCCTTGTTTCCCAGGCCATGACTAATGAAGAGTTGAAGAGATTTAATATTTCATTAGAAAGATAGTAACAAAGGTCAGTTTGTTTAGTGAATAAAACCAGTCTTCCTTAAGACTTGTATAAGTTAAGGCATTCAACATAGTAATGTATTTAAGTTATCCTGAGATATGAAAAACACCAAGTGAAATAAATGAGATTGGCTTGGGCTTGATATTTATATGTAAGATCACAATCACTTGCAGCCAGAGAAACCTTAATGATTTTGAATGGAACCTGGACAGAGCTGATCAAGGGGAATTGGAGAGAGAGTTGGGGAATAAAGGGAGGAAAAAAGGAGAAGAGAGTGAAGGAAAAGAATGTGGAAAGAGCTAGTTTCACAGGCAAAGGGCAGCTGGGATAATAATGAAGATGCACTTGCTGGGCTAGACTGGCAATTTGAGTGGAACTCAGTCTTAAATCTGGGTGACTAAAAGTGTTAATAGGGTTGGGGGGAAATGTCAGGAAAATAAAAGAAACTGCAGAATAGGGATAGGTTGGGTAGGTGCTGGAGTGTGCTGGGGGAGGTCTGGAAAATGTCCTTCAAAACCACACTTCGATCAGGCATAAAGTGAGTGCATTCCTAACAAGAAGCTTATATGGATCAGGGAGATTGATTTTGACCAGATCAGACGGGCTGTTCCAACTGCCAGTGAAAATTATTTGTAAAGGGAGTTTCTTCAGAGAGTTTTAAGCTATTCCATTTGGGCCAGTGCTAAAGGATTCTCAGCTGTGTTTATGATGTGCATAGGTTTAGTTGCAAACTTTCTTTTATAGATTGGCAACTATGAATAATCCAGTACCCAAGATAAATTTATCTTGGCTCACTCTCTGAGATTTAAGACTTGTTTTAGCCCTCAGGAAATAAAATACCAATTAACCAGTGCAGTAGGGATTATTTCTCAAGATGCTGTTATCAGACCATCACCATTAAAAAAGATATCAGGAATTAATCTACGTTCTCTGTCACACTACTTGATTCTTGACAAATGGTGCCAGTGTTAGTACCTTTTACTGCTGTCATGGAAAGGGTGATCCAAGTGGTCTGACACTGCAGCATAAAAGAATATTGTCTTGAAAGAAAAATATTGATAAAATAACCCCAGATTTTCGATCAAAAACATCAGAATTGCAGATACTCCTCAACCTAAGAACTGGATTTGTTCCTTATAACTGTCCCCTTCTCACTCTGTTAGCTTTCTGTGAAAAATCTTTCTTGCTATTTGCAGTTTAGCCATCTACTGTAATTGTACCTGACTCTGGTTATACTTCAGAATCCTTTCTTCTCCCTACTTATTTCTCCAAAATGTTTTCTCTCTGTGGCACCAGCTGGAGGTTACCCAAAAGTGTGGAAGATCCTGGAGAGCATCACAATAAAGCAGGTTATGATGACAGGCTGGAGGTGGCTAAAGAAATCACAATGCTTTCTTGTTCCTGGTGATTTGAGAGTGAACAGTATGAGCTTCTGCAGTTTCTTTCAGCCCTCACTCCACACATGGCTGCTTACTGCTACATGGTTGGCTATTTGGTCTGCCTGATGTTGCTGGTGCTTGCTGCATGATTGTGGTCAGTGTCAGAAAAAAAGTGTCTGGTGTTCACTCATACAAAATTAAATATCTCTAGCAATGCAAAGAGATCACTTAATATGAAACTTCTGACAAAGCCAGGTGTGGTGAAGGAAGTGTCCTGGGAGTTAACTCTAAGACCTTCACTTGAATGAATTTGAATATCTCAATCCAGCCCATGTTTAAAGGAAGAAAGATGTTTATTGTTCGCTCAGGATTGGCTAGGGCTGTCTGATGTAGAAACTTTAGATGGCTGGAAAAGAAATAGGCCAAATAGTGTAAAAGAATCAAAATGGCTGGTAGGGATTTAAATATTGAATGAATACAATTTAAAATATTTACACTAAAATTACACTAGATCATAGTATGGCTTGCACTGACTAGGAGTGAGAGATGATAATGTGTTCTAGAAAAGCTGAAAGAAAATAAGAGTATAGACATGTTTTGGAGTTGCCCAAGAACAACAACAACAACAAAAAATGTTCTTGCAGCTTCTGTTATGTATCCTGGCAGGCTGCTTGTCACTATGGAGCATTTATTATGAAAAGGTCAGGTAGATTTCATTTCGTATATTTGTGGGGTAAAGATTGTCAGGAACAAAGTTTGCCAGGAGGAATAGATCTGAGATCTATCAAGCTGCATCTTATGATAACGTATATTGTGGAGAAGAGTAAAATAGAAGAGTTCAAAGAAATGTGAGAATAGTTTCTAAATCATATTACAAAACAAGGGAAAACTCCAAACCAAATCACAGATCACCAACTATTTGAAGTGAATGGATCCATGTTATCAAGTTCTAAAACAAAAATTATATTAATTCTTAATTTTTTTTTTAAGGCTAGAGAAGCCAGAGGTTGTTACCTTAATTATTCAAATTTGCCAAAAAGATACAATTAAAATAGAGGATTTAACATTATAGAGATACAGAAATGTTCATTTGATGATCATAATAAACTACCCAGTGTCCCCGACAGTGAAACTAATTCACAAAGTCTTAGTATTATTCTGTTCACCAGAAAAAGATCTCTTGTGGTTGTTAACTTTACTTAATGTGAATGTTGGCAAATTGGCTAATGAAATCATCTCCTGTTTTTTCTAGGGAGGGCTGTGATTGGAGTTGAAAATGAGATGAGCCAATCATGAAGGACTATGATCATGGTATACTTACATCCACAATAAGCCATATATAAGCCCCGTCTATGACACCACATGATGGAGGTGGAGGTGGTCTGGGAGTCCGATAATGACACTTGTGACACAGGTGAGGAGCATTCAGATGACTCCAGTCATTCCTCTGAGCGGGTGGGTCGCAAATCTAGCCTCCAGCTGGAGGTAAACTTAGACTACTCTCAACCATGCATTCCTGGTTGTAGCCCTGCTGGACCTTCAGGCAGACAAGAACTCCCTGTAGAATTGCAGTGTGAAGACGAGGAAACCTATGAGACCTACTACCAGAAGCAAGGCGAGACTACAGCTGGGGTCTTTGTCACCTCCAACACCAACTTTGACCTGCAATGTGAAGATGAGGATCTGGAGTTCTGGTCCTCTGAGGAACCTCAGAGAGGGTTAAGTAAGGATGATGAAAAGATCATTCTTGTTGATGCTTTTGATGAGGAGGACCTGGAGCCAATCACTGGAGAAGCTTTGCCTTATAGGTGCAAGAAGTGTGATGCCTCTTTTCAGGATCTGGGTGAATTAAAAGAACACAACCAGATCCACCTGACAGAGAATTCATACCGATGCCCTATCTGCAGCAAAGAGTTCTTCCGTGCTGCGAACTTGCGAATGCACAAGCTCATTCATTCAAGTGACAGGCCACACAAGTGTCTGGAATGTGACAAGGGGTTCATCCGTACAGCTGATGTTTGGAGGCACCTACGCAATGTGCACAAGATTGAGCGCTCCAAGGGAGTTTTGGGAAATGGTATGGTTAGGAGCCGGGGGTCAACATTGCACCAAAACAAGCATGGTGGTGGGGACTCTGACCAGCAGTGTTTAGAAAATAAAAAGCCCGCGGGAGAAGAGTCTACACCTTACATCTGTCCAATGTGTGGCAAAGGTTTCCGTAAACCTAATCTGCTGTCCAGACACAAGGTGATCCACCGACAGGACAAACCACATAAATGTCAAGAATGTGGGAAGTCCTTTGTTGAGCGGCTCAAGTTGAAAAGGCACCAGCAGATTCACTCTGGAGAGCGCCCTTTCTACTGTGAGGAATGTGGAAGGACTTTTACACAGCTGGTGACACTACAGTGCCATCAGCGGATCCATACTGGAGAAAAACCTTATTCTTGTGCTTACTGTAGTCGTCGCTTCACAGTGTCTGCCACTCTAAGAAAGCACGAGCGCACACATAAAGTGGACAAATTGTAGTAGTTAGGGCTCCATGGTTGTGGTCACTGTTGTTTCCTGTTACCTGAATGAGACCTGCTCCAGACTGATAGAGAAACTACCCCAACCTACACACACAGGTCAGTCCACAGCCCCTTTCTCCAACGATGGTCAGCGTAACTCTAATAAGAAAACATTGCCTCATGAGGAATTCCATGATCTCCACAAGTAGTCTGTGTTAACAGGCCCTGCACCTGTTCCCTGGAGTTACAAGAGGAAAAAGCTCAATTTCCATTAAATAATGAGGTCAGCGAATTCAAAGAATATGTATGGAAGTGAAGTTCCTGGAAAGTACTGGGCATTGTCATACCTAGCTGGACTTTTCTGCGGGTGCATCGAGTTGAGCTTTTCTCTAGGACTGATGGGTTAAAGGGAGCCCTTCTGCAGTCCCAGACTCTGAACTTATTGTGACTGCTCTCCAGCAGTTTCCCTTGATTTGAAGATGTATCATTTTTTTCATTTGCTCGGACTGCACAGTCCTTTTAAGCAGAGCTGGCCCATCCATACCTTCTCTCTGTTCATTCTGTCATGTTTTTTAATGAAGTATCTTTATTTTGAAGAGAGGGATCATGTTGGTTGTAAAAATCCAGGACTTTAATAAACTAGATAATTAACTGTTGCATCCTTTGTGCACGCACTTGCCTGTGGAGTTATTGATCCTTGATGTGCTTACATAACCCATGTCCTATATATGTATATTGATGAATGGAGAGAGGCTTGTATGGCCTGCTGTGATAGTGCATATTAGTGTGGTGGGTTGCCTGTATGGATCTGTGCCACTTGTGACTAGGTGGAGAGCCTTTCCCCTTCCCAGCCACTGCATTACAGTAAGAAATGTCAGAAAATTTAAATTCAGAAAATGCTAATAAAAATGAGAATACTCCTTGTCTTTACACTGTTAAATATTTAGAAGATACTTCATTAGATGCTAAGCAGTATCTGTGTTTATTAGAAATTCTAGGGCATTTTTAAAGGGATGGTGTCAACTTAATTTTCTTTTCTAAACTGGCTAATTAGCCCCACTCAAAAAATTTCAGCTACTGAACTCTTAAAAAACATGCCTTTTAATTTTTAAACATGTTTTAAATGTGGTTAATGGTTTACTATGTGGTGTTTTTGTGTTTTGGGGGTTTTTTTGGGGGGGGGATGGAGGGGGTGTCTCCCAGAAGGGTCTTTTGGGTTGGCCTAAGAGGAACACCTCTCCTCCTCTATCTTTTTACTACACTTGTTTGCTGACTGTTCTCTTTTTTATTTCAGCTCTGCTTCTGCTGTTACTGCTAACCACCCTTTTTTTTTCAAAGCCATAAGAATGTTGTTCACAAAAACAGTGAACATGACTCTATATACTTTGGGCATTTAACAACACTTAGTGGTAAACTAAACAAGTGTGAACAATCAATTTTTAAGTCATATTAATCTTGGGAGTTACTTGTAACTCCCGTAAGTACAAAATTGTTAACTGTAATCATTATTTCAAGTTGATAGTGTCCCATTAATCACTCAGCTAAGCAGTTGGTACCATTATGTAGGGCCTATTATATATCTTCAAAGTAGGTAGGGATGTTAATGAGAGCATGTAATTGATAAATGTCCCTTTAAGCCACACCTGTGCTTCCTCTGTTTGAAACATTGGATATCCAACTGCTCTTGTAGCTGGCTATATTATGGGGAGGGATTGTGGGAGCAGGGTGATAAGGCAGGTGGCTTCCGAGGCATTGCCTCCTGTTTCACCCATGGTTTGTAAGAACTCTTTGCAGTGAGTGGTGGAATAGATCAAAGTGATGAAGTAAAAATGCATCCAGTTTTCCTCTCGTCTTCCCATGCCTTCCCTTGTTTAGTCTGTTGCCCACCTAGCAGGGCCGGCTCTACAGTTTTCGCCGCCCCAAGCAGTGCACCGAATTGCTGCCGCTATGGCAGGGGTAGTCCGTGTGCCCTTAGGGTGGCACGCACGTTTCCACGGTGGCGGCAATTCGGTGGCAGCTTCTATGTTTAGCTGAAGCCGCCGCAGACAGCTAAACATAGAAGCTGCTGCTGAATTGCAGCTGCCGTGGAAACGTGCGTGCTGCCCTAAGGGCACACGGACTGCCCCCGCTGTCCGCAGCAGCAATTCGGCCTGCTGCTTGGGGGCAAAACAACAGGGACTGCCGCCTCTTGCAAAATGCCGCCCCAAGCACCAGCTTGGAATGCTGGTGCCTGGAGCCGGCCCTGCCACCTAGTTGAAAAAATGTGATTTAAGGTGAAAACTTTAGCAGTAAAATTCCTTATGAGCTTATTACACATTCATACTCTAAAAATGAATTGTTTTAAAGTTTATTTCAGCTCATCATTAGTGGGTTTGTTGTTCTAATTGCCATGAATGGTTGTGGATGGAGACAGTACCTGTGATGAAAATATTTTCTACTGTCCTCTTGCTCCAGCTCATGGAGCTACCCTCCTTCACAATACTTGTTCTTTCCCCTAAGGCTGAAGTATGGATCTAGCTGCAGTATGCAGGGATGGTATTTTTTTAATGAAAGACTATTTTTTATATACAAACAGTGTATGTATATATTTCTGTAGTGTGAGGCATTTGTATTTGTCTACTGGGCTCCCTTAGATTTGAAGAGGGGTTGCAGGAAATAATCTCCTACCTTTTGAATGTCTTTGGTTGCTGTGGGTAGTTTTCAGCATCCCATTTGGATTTTTATAGAATGGAAATGCAAATGTTTAGGGTCACCAGAAAATATTACCCTGCCAACAGTTAATGGTCCTAAAAGTTGAAAGGGAGAGACTAAATGCATTCATGAAAATTGGTCTCTTTGAAGGTTTTATTTTTTCATCCAGAAATGCCACATCTTTGGTTGAAGTGCCATTAAATATGGACAAAGAGGGATTACTGTGAGTTTGAGTGAGGTTCTCTAGCAATAGCCATCCAAACCAATGGTGGAAAGGCCGCTTGTTTCTGCTGTGAAAGAGAAATCAACAGCTGTGTTCGTTTATCACGCTGATGGAAGGACACACACAGTTCTTGAGGAAAACATGTAACAACTTCCCAGTATTAATTTCCATTTGGACAAAATAGTTAAAGTTCTAGCTCTGTAGTGTGGTAACCTTTCTGGTGAAATGTACTAATTGATGGTTATAGTCATCTTTGCAATTATAGTTTTACACCCACCTTATGAATATGCATTAAGAAAGGCACTAGACTATAGTATAATCGGTTCATTGAGGCCTTGATTCAAGAAAGCAGCTTAGCACGTTTGACTTTAAGCATGGGTGAGAGTCCTATTGACTTCACTGGGACTTAAGTGTGTGCTGAAGTGCTCATCTTAAAAAGGGATGCAGGGGCCAGTGACCTTTCCTCTGCTACCCAGGCTTAGGGAGGGGGAGACTACACAACCAAAATTTGAAGTAACATTCATGGTGGGCAAATACTATCCTTCCCTTGTTCATTTTTAGGGGGACAGTGCGTGGCTGCTGCCCAGGACAGCTGTTTGTGTTTGGTGATAGAGCAGGAAGAGAAAGTTGGGAGTCAAGGTGCCCTTTGGTGTAAGAAGAACGCTGCTCAAGGATCTAAAGCAACGTTTTCGCAGGCGAGGGCTTGTCTGTGAAGCACTAAGTGCCAGGAAGCTCTTCGAGGCAGCTCTGCAGTCACGCAGTGAGGTGGAAAGAGCAGAGGCTGGCAGAGGTGAGTGCCCCGGGGGGGAGTGATGCTCACGGCTGATGCGAGCACGGGGAAGGCTAAACAAAAAATCAAAAAAACGGCCCCACTTCACACCCTATTTCAGGCCGCCGCCTTCTCCCGAACCCCCCGGCACCACCACCCTCTGCATCCCCCCCGCCCCAGCCCAGGGAACCCCCCGGCACCACCACCCTCTGCATCCCCCCCGCCCCAGCCCAGGGAACCCCCCGGCACCACCACCCTCTGCATCCCCCCCCGCCCAGGGAACCCCCCGGCACCTCCACCCTCTGCATCCCCCCCCTGCCGCAGCCCAGGGAACCCCCGGCACCTCCACCCTCTGCATCCCCCCCGCCCCAGCCCAGGGAACCCCCGGCACCTCCACCCTCTGCATCCCCCCCCCCGCCCCAGCCCAGGGAACCCCCCAGCACCTCCACCCTCTGCATCCCCCCCCTGCCCCAGCCCAGGGAACCCCCGGCACCTCCACCCTCTGCATCCCCCCGCCCCAGCCCAGGGAACCCCCCGGCACCTCCACCCTCTGCATACACAGCTCCCCCTCCCCCCCCCCCGCGGTGCACAGGGAGCCCCCCGGGCTTTGTTGGACTTCGGGCAGTAACGGCAGTACCAGGGGCTTCGGCGCGGCCACGCGCATGCGCTGCTGCAGTTCTGCGCCTGCGCAGTGGGGCGGGGGTTCTGGACCCCCGGCGCGGCGTAAGGGGCTGGGCTGCCCCGCTCAGTTCTCCCGCCTGGCGCGGCCCCAGTGGAGCTCCGGGCGGCAGCCTCGGGCTGAGGCGCGGGGCCGCCCCGCAAGGTGAGCCCCGAGGCCAGAGCCCCCTGCCAGCAGCGGCCGCAGCCCCGGCCCGGTGAGCGCAGGGTGGGTCCGCCCCGCGGGGGGAGGGGCCGGGGCAGGACACGCCCGGGAGGCGGCCGGGTCCCCGCGTGAAGCGCCGCGGGCAGAGCCGGTGTTCGCCACCTCGGGGCCAGGGACCGAGAGCAGCCGGGCGGGCGGGGGCAGCGCTCCGGGGAACCAGCTGCCAGAGGGAGCGTGTTGGCCCGGGCGAGGCGAGGCTGGGCTGTGCGGGCGGCTGGCGAGCGGGTCACGGTGCTGCAGGGAGCGGGGGGACCGGCCCCGCAAGGCTCATTCCCTGTCGGTGTCTGTCGCTTAGGTCGGGCGATGTAGCCCGGGCCGGCCTTAGGATTTATGGTGCCCTAGGTGAGATTATTAAACTGGTGCCCCTGTGCCTGATCTGCTCTTAGCAACACAAACATAAGCTTATAGTATTGGAAAACTTGCCACATTCACATTACTAAAACCAGTTTAACTTAATTAAGCACACTGTAATGCTGATGGACTAGCACTAAAGAAGCAGCACTATAGAAAAAATTCTGATATGACAGAATGATGCAAATAATATTTTTTTTAATTTATGAAAATTTTCTTGGAAATTTATATGAAGAGGTATTGAAACAAAGATTTGTTTTTAATTAAAAGCAATCTTTCTGGCTTTTTTGGCTGCAAAATCAGTAATAATGTCATCATATGACAAAGACAAAGTTGTGTCTTGTTCGATCGCAAGAACAGCAAGACCAGTCAAGCGTTCCTGACTCATTGTAGAGCGGAGATGGTTTTTAATGAGCTTTAGTTTTGAGAAACTCCGTTCTCCTGATGCTACTGTTACAGGAATTGTCAGTAGAATACGAGTGGCAATGTACACATTAGGATATATGTCAACAGGTTTGTGGGTATGAATAAACTGTACAATGTCCGTCACCGATTTTGCATGTGGCAACATTGATGACAGTGTACTCAATTCTTCGTACAGTTCAAGTCCATTTAAATCAAAACTATCACCATGCTTCAGGAGGCTCTCTAGATTCTTGCACTTTGTCATTAGTTGCTCTTGTTTTCCTATTTCGTTGAATTTAGTTATGTCATACAAAAATCCAAACTCTTCATGGTGTACTTGCAAGGTATTAAACCTTTCATCAACAGCAGATACTGCTTTATCCATCACAACATTAAAAAATTCAACCTCAAATTTCTTTTCTGGATTGTCTACGGGCATGATCTGCAATACAGATTCTTCACAAAGAAGTGTCCCTGGCCTTTTTAACTCATATTAACTATGTATTTACTTTATGAACGTTGGAGAAAACATTGTGAAAACGTAAAACATTGGCTGCCCAACTTCTGGGCTGGCAAAAGTTATACTGACTCACAAGGGAAAAAAAAAAGCAGGAGAATCTTAGTACAACATATGGTCACTCTATACCAGGGGTCGGCAACCTTTCAGAAGTGGTGTGCCAAGTTCACTGTAATTTAAGGTTTCTAGTGCCAGTAATACATTTTAATGTTTGTAGAAGGTTTCTCTCTATGTCTATATTATATAAATAAACTATTGTTATTATCTGAGGTCTTGACCACCGGTCCTGCTCAGGCCACTGCCAGCTGAGTAAATGAAACCCCAAACCGGCAGTGGGCTGGTGGCTGGAACCCTAGACAAGGATCCCAGGCCCTGCTCAGCCCGCTGCTGGTCTGGGGTTCTGACCACCAACTCCTGCCAGCCAGGATCCCGGCCGCCAACCCCCCCTCTGCCCGCTACCAGCCTGGGATTCTGCTCACCCAGGCTGGCAGGAGGCAGAGTGGGGCTGGCGGCTGAGCTCCTGACTGGCAAGGGGCCGGCAGCCGGAACCCCGGAGTAGCAGTAGGCTGAGTGCTGCTGGCACCCCAGACTGGCGGCAGACTGAGCCACTCAGCCCGCCACCGGCCCTGCTCAGCCCGCTGCCGGCTGAGTGAATGGAACCCCAGGCTGACAGCAGGTTGAGTGGTTCAGCTGGCCTGCTCAGCCCACTGCCAGCCTGGGCTTCCTTGGGGGTCCCCAGGCCAGCAGCAGGTGCTGAGTGGGGCCGATGGCTGGTATCCCAGCTGGCAATAGGGCAGCAGCCGGAACCCCAGAGCAGTGATGGGCTGAGCCGCTCAGCCTGCTGCTGCATACCATCAAAAATCAGCTCACCTGCCACCTTTGACACGTGTGCCGTAGGTTGCCGACCCCTGCTTTATACAATAGTAAGGAGATGAGCATATTACAGTTGTTGGAGGGCTCTTATCAGGAGTAACAGGCTATAGGAAAGTCAGTCAACATTTTTTGTTTCTCTGATGAAAACTGGCCCACTCCCTGCCTCAAACCAAACCTGTCACTAATAATTGTCAACAACTTAATTTTCTGTTTTTGGCTAAGATATTGATTTTTTTAAAAAAAAATATTGAAATTGGATTCAGGATTGTTAGCAAGAATTTTTGGCAAACAAAGTTGTTAAATGACAATCTAAATGGCAACACAGTACTGCTTTCATGCTTGGCTCACCCCCCCAGCCCGCTGGTCCAACAGCTGCAGTAGAGGAGAAGATAGGTGGAAAACTGCAGGACCCCAAAATCCACCTCTTGGGGTGCAGAGTGGCAACAGCAGCAGCAAACCCTCAGGTCCAATCACACGCCAATGGGCACCACCACCAGCCTTATGGACCATGCTGAAGTTAGCACAGCATCTGATCTCAGGGACAGGGCACCCATGGAGCCACAGCAGCTCATCCTGCCCTGTGCAGCTTCCCCTGGATGAGATGGATTGCTGGCAGCTGCCAGCCTGGGGGAGAGGCGATCCCCAGCTAGGGTGGCCAGATCCAGATGTCCTGATTTTATAGGGCCAGTCCCGATATTTGGGGCTTTGTCTTATATAGGCAGTGTGACATTCCAATTCTGGCTGCCTGCCCAGGAAGTGAGTTACTTTCACTTTCGTTCCTCAGCAAGCAGCCAGCCAGTCTCCCCTCCCTCCCAGCACTTCACCCAACCTAGCCCTGACGGAGGGGAGGGAGGAGAGAGAGAGGGATGCTCCTGGGGAGGAGGGAGAAAGGAGGGGGTGCTCCGTGGGGCAGGGGGGAGAAGAATGGATGTTATGGGAGACAACAAAGGATACTGGTTCCAGAACCACAGCCTCACCTGACCTCAGCCGGGGGGAAAGAGTCACACTCACAGGTGAGCTCCTTTCCCAACCCCCACCCCCTCCCTTTCCCAGAGACCCCAGCAGCCAATCCCATTCCTCAGACTGTGCTGCATTCGGCTCTCTCTAGGACCCAGCAGCCCTGCTTCTACACTGTCTGGGCTGCCTGCAGAGTGGTGCCCCCAGGCAGTGTGAGGCCCTATGCAGTTGCCTATTCTGCCTATGCCTAAGGACGGCCCTGCTGTCCCTGGAGCCGCTGCCTGATAACGGGACTGAAGGGAGCTGTGCTGGAGGCAGGTGTGTCTGCTGGGAGGGTTGTCTGGGTGGGAACTTTCTTCTGTGTGTCTTGGCAGGGCATCTTTCTCCCTTGATTTCTCCTCCTTCCCCTGCTGTCTTTTCTCCACCTTCCTTCATCATCTCCAGACACAATCCTCTCTGGTCCCTTTTGACCTTTTTTTTTCTTTCCCATATTCCGCTTCCATATACTTTTAGTGTCCGGTATTGGAACTATTACTAGTGTTGTAGTGGAGTGGTTGTACTACTGAGATTTAAGGTTGAGCAGGGAAATTAAACAGCCACAAGAGTGAAGTGCTTGCAAGCCGCATGGAAACTTTTTCAAAACACCATTTTAGTGGTTCAAACTATGTGTATACCTTAAATAAACAGTAAGAGACCTTAAAAAAAACAACATGCCACTGTGGCAAAACAGCAGTAAGAGATGTCAAGTATCAGAGGGGTAGCCGTGTTAGTCTGGATCTGTAAAAGCAGCAGAGAGTCCTGTGGCACCTTATAGACTAACAGACGTTTTGGAGCATGAGCTTTCGTGGGTGAATACCCACTTCCTCAGTAAGAGATGCAGTTAGACACAAACAGACGTTCTTTAAAAATTGGAAGTCAGATCCTACTGAGAAAACTAAAAAGGAGCATTAACTCTGCCAAGTTAAGTGTAAAAGTATAATTAGGCAGGTGAGTAAATTTGAAGAGTAACTAGGAAAAGATTAACAGTACCTTTTTTTCTTTTTTCTTTTTCTTTTTTTTTTTTTTTTTAAGTGCAGCAAAAGCAGGAAACCTGCCAAACAATCAGTGAGGCCACAGGACAATTTTGGTGCTTAAGGAGCACTCAAGGAAGATAAGGCCATTGTGGACATGAATTCTTTGCATTGGTCTTCACTGCAGAGAATGTGAGGGAGATTCCCCCACCTAAACTATTCTTTTTAGGTGACAAATCTGAGGAACTGCTCTGGCCTAAGATGTCACTAGAGGAGGTTTTGGAACAAATTGATAAACAGTAATAAGTCATCAGGACCAAATGGTATTCACTAAAGAGTTCTGAAGAAGCTCAAATGTGAAATAGCAGAACTACTGCAGAAATGTGGTATGTAATATATTGCTTAAATCAGCCTGTGTAACAGATGACTAGTGGATAGCTAATGTAATGCCAATTTTTAAAAGGTCTCCACAAGCGATCCTGGCGATTGCAAGCCAATAAGCCTAACTTCTGTACAAAACGGATTGGTTGAAACTATAGTAAATAACAGAATTATTAGACACATAAAGGAACATGATGTGTTGGGGGGGAAGAGTCAAGTTGGCTTTTGTAAAGGGAAATTGTTCCTCACCAATCTGTTAGAATTCTTTGAAAGGGTCAACAAACCTGGGTCACCCTTGCCCACATGGGATATAGTATATTTGGACTTTCAACAAGCCTTTGACAAGATCCCTCACCAAAGGCTCTTAAGCAAAGTAGCAAAGAATCCTGTGGAACCTTATAGACTAACAGATGTTTTGGAGCATGAGCTTTCGTGGGTGAATACCCACTTCATCGGATACATGTAGTGGAAATTTCCAGGGGCAGGTATATATATGCAAGCAAGAAGCAAGCTAGAGATAACGAGGTTAGTTCAATCAGGGAGGATGAGGCCCTGTTCTAGCAGTTGAGGTGTGAAAACCAAGGGAGGAGAAACTGGTTTTGTAGTTGGCAAGCCATTCACAGTCTTTGTTTAATCCTGAGCTGATGGTGTCAAATTTGCAGATGAACTGAAGCTCAGCAGTTTATCTTTGAAGTCTGGTCCTGAAGTTTTTTTGCTGCAGTATGACCACCTTAAGATTTGCTGTTGTGTGGTCAGGGAGACTCAAAGAGCTTGGCTTGTTTAGCCTGGCCAAAAGAAGGCTGAGGGGGGATATGCTCGTCCTATATAAATATATCAAGGGGGTTAACGTTAGGGAGGGAGAGGAATTATTTAAGTTTAGTACTAATGTAGGCACGAGGACGAATGGGTATAAACTGGATATTAGGAAGTTTAGACTTGAAATTAGACGAAGGTTTCTGACCATTAGGGGAGTGAAGTTCTGGAATAGCCTTCCGAGGGAAGTAGTGGGGGCAAAAGACTTTCCTGGCTTTAAGACAAAGCTTGATAAGTATATGGAGGGGATGTTATGATAGGATCGTTAATTTGGGCAATTGATCTTGAATTACCACCACACAGGACTGCTCAATGGTCTGCGGGGAGATGTTGGATGCGATGGGTACTGAGTTGCTGCGGAGAATTCCTTCTTGGGTGCTGGCTGGTGACTCTTGCCCACATGCTCAGGGTTTAGCTGATCGCCATATTTGGGGTCGGGAAGGAATTTTCCTCCAGGGCGGATTGGCAGGTGCCCTGGAGGTTTTTCGCCTTCCCCTGCAGCGTGGGGCACGGGTCGCTTGCTGGTGGTTTCCCTGCAGCTTGAGGTCTTCAAACCATTTTTGAGGATTTCAATAACTCGGTCCTGGGATAGGGGTTGTTATAAAATTGGATGGGTGGGGTTCTGTGGCCTGCCTTGTGCAGGAGGTCAGACTAGATGATCAGATTGGTCCCTTCTGACCTATGAGTCTATGAGTCTATGGGAGGTTGAAGTGTTCTCCAACAGGTTTTTGTATATTGCCATTCCTAATATCTGATTTGCGTCCATTTATCCTTTTCCGTAGAGACTGTCCAGTTTGGCCGATGTACATAGCAGAGGGGCATTGCTGGCATATGATGGTGTATATTACATTGGTGGACGTGCAGGTGAATGAACCGGTGATGGTGTGGCTGATCTGGTTAGGTCCTGTGATGGTGTCACTGGTGTAGATATGTGGGCAGAGTTGGCATCAAGGTTTGTTGCATGGATTGGTTCCTGAGCTAGAGTTACTATGGTGCGGTGTGCAGTTACTGGTGAGAATATGCTTCAGGTTGGCAGGTTGTCTGTGGGCGAGGACTGGCCTGCCACCCAAGGCCTGTGAAAGTGTGGGATCATTGTCCAGGATGGGTTGTAGATCCCTGATGCTGCGTTGGAGAGGTTTTAGCTGGGGACTGTATGTGATGGCCAGTGGAGTCCTGTTGGTTTCTTTCTTGGGTTTGTCTTGCAGTAGGAGGCTTCTGGGTACACGTCTGGCTCTGTTGATCTGTTTCCTTATTTCCTCGTGCGGGTATTGTAGTTTTGAGAATGCTTGGTGGAGATTTTGTAGGTGTTGGTCTCTGTCTGAGGGGTTAGAGCAGATGCGGTTGTACCTCAGTGCTTGGCTGTAGACAATAGATCGTGTGATGTGCCCGGGATGGAAGCTGGAGGCATGAAGGTAGGCATAGCGGTCCATAGGTTTTCGGTATAGGGTGGTGGTAATGTGACCATCACTTATTTGCGCCGTGGTGTCTAGGAAGTGGACCTCCCGTGTAGATTGATCCAGGCTGAGGTTGATGGTGGGGTGGAAGCTGTTGAAATCGTGGTGGAATTTTTCCAAAGTCTCCTTCCCATGGGTCCAGATGATGAAGATGTCATCAATGTAGCGTAGGTAGAGAAGGGGCGTGAGTGGATGAGAGCTGAGGAAGCGTTGTTCCAGGTCGGCCATAAAAATATTGGTATATTTTGGCATAAGCAAAGTAGAACCATAGAATATATAGGTTGGAAGGGACCTCAGGAGGTCATCTAGTCCAACCCCCTGCTCAAAGCAGGACCAATCCCCAACTAAATCATCCCAGCCAGGGCTTTGTCAAGCCGGATCTTAAAAACCTCTAAGGAAGGATATTCCACCACCTCCCTAGGTAACTAATTCCAGTGCTTCACCACTCTCTAAGTGAAAAAGTTTTTCTTAAGATCCAGCCTAAACCTCCTCCACTGCAACTTGAGACCATTACTCCTTGTTCTGTCATCAAGTTCCACTGAGAACAGTCTAGATTCATCCTCTTTGGAACCCCCTTTCAGGTAATTGAAAGCAGCTATCAAATCCCCCCTCAGTCTTCTCTTCTGCAGACTAAACAGTCCCAGTTCCCTCAGCCTCTCCTCATAAGTCATGTGCTCCAGCCCCCTAATAATTTTTCCACTCTTCCCAATTTTTCCACATCCTTCTTGTAGTGTGGGGCCCAAAACTGGACACAGTACTCCAGATGAGGCCTCACCAATGCCGAATAGATCGGAATGATCATGTGATCATGTCCCTCGATCTGCTGGCAATGCCCCTACTTATACAGCCCAAAATGCCATTAGTCTTCTTGGCAACAAAGGCACACCGTTGACTCATCCAACTTCTCATCCACTGTAACCCCTATGTCCTTTTCTGCAGAACTGCTTCCTAGCCATTTGGTCCCTAGTCTGAAACAGCGAATAGGATTCTTCTGTCCTAAGTGCAGGACTCTGTACTTTTCCTTGTTGAACCTCATCAGGTTTCTTTTGGCCCAGTCCTCTAATTTGTCTAGGTCCCTCTATATCCTATCCCTACCCTCCAGTGTATCTACCACTCTTCCAAGTTTAGTGTCATCTGCAGACTTGCTGAGAGTGCAGTCCATGCCATCCTCCAGATCATCAATGAAGATATTGAACAAAATTGGCTCCAGGACCAACCCTTGGGGTACTCCGCTTGAAACCGGCTGGCAACTAGACATGGAGCCATTGATCACTATCCGTTCAGCCCGACAATCTAGCCAGCTTTCTTTCCACCGTATAGTCCATTCATCTAGCCCATACTTCTTTAACCTGCTGGCAAGTAGCTGTTATGGGATAAGAAGGAAGGTCCTCTCATGGCACCCTAGCTAGGAAACAAAGGGTAGCACTAAATGGTCAGTTTTCACAGTGGAAGGAGGTAAATAGCAGGGTCCTCCAAGGCTCAGCACTGGAACCAGTGCTGTTCAAAATATTAATAAATTATCTGGAAAGGGGGGTAAACAGTGAGGTGGCAAAGTTTGCAGATGATACAAAATTACTCAAGATAGCTAAGGCCAAAACTCTGAAGAGTTACAAAGGGATCTCACAAAACTAGGGGACTGGGCAACAGAATGGCAGATGAAATTCATTGTTGATAAATGTAAAGCAAACAATGTTGAAAAACATAATCCCAGCTATATATACAAAACTATGGGTCTAAATTTGCTATTACTACTCAAGAAAGATCTTGGATTCACTATGGATAGTTTTTTGAAAACATCAGATCAGTGTGCAGCAGCAGTTAATAAAACCAACAGAAAGGGGGACTGGGCCGAGACACCCCCCTCCCCAACCCTCCCTTCGGTTGGGGGCAGGCCGAGGTGGCTACTGCACTGGTTGGTCCCAGGGCGACCTCCGTTGTGATCGGGGGGGGTGGTTGAACTGTCTGTGGGCAGCCAGAAATCCCTGGGGGAGGGGTGTGTGTGTGTGTTGCACCTGCCCTGCCCCAACTGCTGCCCCCTACCCTGGTCGAGGGACCTTCCCCCTCCCCAGCCCCTATCACACTGCCCCCCCCCAGCTCCCTGCAGCCCCTATGTTTGTGTGTTGGACAGTCACATCCAATCCCTTCACACTGCCCCCCTTTCCCCTACCCTTAGTTCATAGCCCCAGAAAATCCCTTCAAACTGTCCCCCCTTTCCCCTCCCCTTATTTCATGGGGGGGGTGATGAGCCGAGTGGGCGCAGGAGTTGTTTCTGCGGGGTCGGGCGACGCTGGAGGGGGGGATGTTTTGGTGGGGCTGGGCGGTGCTGGGGGGGTTGGGGGTCTCTGTTTCGGCAGGGCTGGGGGGTTTCGGCCCTCAGCTGTCTTCTTTGGAGTAATATGGCCCTCGCTACTTTGAGTTGTGCAGGCCTGGGTTAAATAATAAGACAGACAATATCATAATGCAACTATATAAATCCATGTTATGCCCACACCTTGAATACTGCATACAGTTCTGGTTACTCCGTCTCAAAAAAGATATATTAGAATTGGAAAAAGTACAGCACAAGGCAACAAAAATGATTAGTGGAATGGAACAGCTTCGATATGAGGAGAAATTAAAAAGGAGGGACTGATCATTTTAGTAAAGAGACAAGAAAGCGGGGGGGGGGATATGATGGAGGTCTATAAAATCATGAATGATGTGGAGAAAGTGAATAAGGAAGTGTTATGTGAAGGGGTAAATAACACAAGAACTAGGAGGTCACCCAATGAAATTAATAGGCAGTAGGTTTAAAGCAAAGAAAAAGAAGTACTTCACACAATGCACAGTCAACCTGTGGAATCTGTTGCCAGGGGATGTTGTGAAGGCCAAAAGTATAACTTGATTAAAAAAGAATTAGACAAGTTCATGGAAGATAGGTTCATCGATGGCTATTAGCAAGATGATCGGGGCAGAGCCCCATGTTCTAGGTGTCTCTAAACTGCTGACTGCCAGAAGCTGGGACTGGACAAGAGGGGATGGATCACTCGATAAATTGCCCTGTTCTGTTTATTGCCTCTAAAGAATCTGGCATTGGCCACTGTCGGAAGATAGGATACTGGGCAAGGTGGACCATGGGTCTGACCGAGTATGGGTTTTCTTATGAGATCAGTTTACTGTTTAACATATTATACTAGTAGTGCATTCAGCATGAGGTGTCTAGTGCAGGGGTAGGCAACCTATGGCATGTGTGCCAAAGGCAGCTGCAAGCTGATTTTCAGTGGCACTCACACTGCCTGGGTCCTGGCCACCGGTCTGGGGGGCTCCGCATTTTAATTTAATTTTAAATGAAACTTCTTAAACACTTTTAAAACCTTACTTACTTTACATACACCAATAGTTTAGTTATATATTATAGACTTATAGAAAGAGACCTTCTAAAAACTTTAAAATGTATTACTGGCACGCGCAAAGCCTTAAATCAGCGTGAATAAATGAAGACTCGGCACACCACTTCTGAAAGGTTGCCAACCCCTGGTCTAGTGCAAGCAGTATTTAAAGCAGTTCTCCATTGGGGTATGACACCAGATTCTTCCAAGGAGAATAAGTGACACACATTACTGAGTTAGGATAGCACATGGTTCCCACATCCTGAAACAATTTACTTACACAGGTTTAGCCCTGTGAGGTATGTGAATGTGTGGAAGAAGATGGGATGATAACATATATGGGAGAATGAGAAAATGGGTAGGCAATAAAAAAAATGAATTAGAATGGGTGGAAGTTAGTGGGCACACAGGAAAGTGCAGGGATTCAAGTGAAGGGACATTGAACACCAAATACATACAAATAAGGGTGTGGAAGTTGTGGGGCTGGGGAATCACCTGGAGCAGGGGGGAAAAGATGGGACAGAAAAGGAAGGTGATAGGACAAGCAAGGGGCAAATCACATACTATACATAAGAGAATGAGTAGAAGAGTATGTATGGGGAAAGTCAGTGACTTGGGGGAGGGGGCTGTTGATTTGGTATTCAGAGGCAGTTTTCTGTTTTGTGGGGCACTGAGCCAGAGCAAGTGGGGGCCACTTCCCACCCCTTCCACTTGCACTTTCCCCCCACCATCCCCACCCCTCCAGTGCTCCTGCTGGGAAATGGGGTGGGGTGTGGGGGCTTCCCCCACCTGGCACTCCTGCCAGGGAGTGGGGGCAGGGCATGGGGGCTTGTCCTGCTCGCCCGGGGAGCAGCGTCAGGGCATGGGGAAATAAAGTGCCTGATGGTCACTTATACAAAATTATATCTCTCTAGCAATGCAAAGAGAACACTTAATATGAATCTTCTAACAAAGCCCTGTGTAGTGAAGGGAGTCTGTCCTGGGAGTTAAGTGTAAGATCTTCACTTGAATAACTTTGACTATGTCAGTCCCACCCACAGGTAAAGGAAGAAGGATGTTTGTTGTTCGCTCAGGAATGGCTAGGGGTGTCTGATGTGGAAACTTTAGATGGCTGGAAAAGAAATAGGCCAAATAACGTAAAAGAAGCAACATGGCTGGCAGGGATTTAAATATTGAAGAGACGCAATTTAAAATATTTTATAAATTGTACTAGACCCCAGAATGACTACTACTGGCTAGGAGTGAGAGACGATACTCTATTCTAGAAAAGCAGAAAGAAATTAGAGTACAGTAATGTTTTAGAGTGGCCCAAAAACAACAGCAGCAAAAATAGATCATAAAATGTTCTTGCTGCTTCTGTTATGTATCCTGGCAGGCTGCTGGTCATTACTGAGCATTTAATATGAAAAAATCATATGGTTTATTTGTGTGGAAAAGTTTGTCAGGATCAATGTTTACCAGGGAAAATGAATCTCAGATCTAAGAAGTCATATCTTATTGAAAAATGTGACTTTATATGAAACAATGTTAAGTGAATCCAATTTTGCCATAAGAATGAATGTAAATGGGGGGCTTAGGTTCCAGGAAAATTTTCTTATGCCATAAAGTACAGTACAGTACGATAGTTGGGAGGTGCCTTACCCCACACAGACACAGCCCGCTGGCACTGGAGACAGTGAGGCAGGCAAGGAGGCTGAAGGTGCTGTAGGCTAGGAGAAGCACCTTGTGCAGCAGCAGTGGCCGCTTCCTCTACTCTGCAAGCACCAGGGGTGGGGAGTGCAACCCTTGACCCGCCCATGCCACCCCTTCCCCCAAACCCCCATCTTTAACCTGCCTTTTCTCCTTCCCCCTTTACTGCACACACTGCAATCTCACTCCTCCCCCCACCCTCCCCTGTCTCCTGAATACCGCAAGCCACCTGATTGCCGCGGGCAGGAGGGAGAGGGGAGGTGCACTGCGTCCTTGTTTCTCCCCCCTCCATCCTGCCTGCGGGAATCAGCTGGATTGCAACGTTCAGGGGGCAGGAGGGAGTGGGGAGGAGTGAGGACTTGGCATGCAGGCTCCCCCCCTCTCTCCATCCCCTGCCTCCTGCCCACGGCAATCAGCTGGCTTGCGCTGTTTGGGAAGCAGGGGAGGGAGGGGGAGCCTGTACGCTGAGTCCTTGCTCCTCCCCCCTCCCTCTTGAACACCGCAAGCCAGCTGATTGCCATGGGCGGGAGGAGGGGGAAGACACAGGGTCTGCCGGCAAATGGGAGGCGTTGGGGGGGGGGGAGGGCATAAGGGAGCTGATGGGGGGGCTGCCAGCTGTGGACAAAGCAGGCAGCCAAATGACGTTATAGCAAAGCATCGCACAACTTTAAATGGAGCATGTTCTGTAATTAAGCAGGGACATAAGATCAAAACAACATTAAGTGAGAGGATGTTGTAGTTTCTTGTAGTAGGGTGGTCAACCCATTCCAGCCCTGAAGGGGTTAAAGCAGCCCTGGAGAGGGCTGCAGTTGAGGAATGCTAGGCTGACTGGGGGAAGCAGTCACAGGTGGTGCCACGCCCCCGTCAGGCCACAGCTGGCCCTATAGGAGGGCTGAGGGCCAAGAGACTGAAACACTCATTCTCTTTAGCTTCTTGAGGGAGAAGGACCTGGCTGCTGGGAGCTGAGGATGGTACCTAGGGTGGAGCAGTGCTGGGGAAGGGCAGAGGGAGCTGGGGAGCTCCAACATAGCAAAACTCCAGGCTGCAGGCCTAGTTAAAGGCCTACAAAAAGGTACTAGGGCTGCAGAGGAGCAGCCCAGAAATAGGCAATGGCAGCTGGTCCAACCCCCCTTACCAATGATGAGTGGTTTACAGACTGCAGTTTGCCCCAGTGAGTGGGGGCTAGATGATGGCTGGCAGTAGCCACTGAGCAAGGTGGGTTTAGAGGGTTGGGGGTTCCCCAAGGAGGGGAGACTCATATTGGGGGTTACTGCTGGGGCAGAACCCCAGGGCAAAGGGCACCAGGGTCCAGGAGGGACACGGGGCCAGCGGCAGGCAAGACACCGGCCTGCAGAGGGTGCTCTGAGATGGAAAAGAGCGAATTCTCTGGACAACTAGCAGGAGGCGCCGTGTTGGTGAGTCGTCACCCCGCCACATTCCTAAATCATATTACAAAACAAGGGAAAACTCAAAACCAAATCTCAGATCACCAAATATATGAAGTGGATGAATCCACGTTATCAAATTCTAAAACAGAAATTATAGGAATTCTTAATGGTATTTTTTTAAGGCTAGAGAAACCAGTAGTTGTTACCTTAATTATTCAAATTTGCAGTAAAGATCCAATTAAAATAGAGGATTTAACTTTATGGAGATACAGAAATGTTCCACTTGGTGATCATAGTAAACTACCCGGTGTTCCCTACATTGAAACTAATACACAGTCTCAATAGAATTCTGTTCACCCGAAAAAGATCTCTATTGTGGTTGTTTTGCTTTACTTAATGTGAATGTTGGCGAGTTGGTTAATGAAATCATCTCCTGTTTTTTCTAGGGAGGGCTGTGATTGGAGTTGAGAACGAGATGAGCCAATCATGAAGGACTATAAGAACATGGTGTTTTTACATCCACAGTAAGCCATATATAATCTCCATATATGATGCCACAGGATGGACGAGGTGGACTGGGAGTCCAATAACAACACTTATGACACAGGCGAGGAGCATTCGGATGACTCCAGTCATTCCTCTGAGCGAGTGGGTCACAAATCTAGCCTCCAGCTGGAGGTAGACTTAGACTACTCTCAGCCATGCAGTCCTGGTTGTAGCCCTGCTGGACCTTCAGGTAGACAAGAACTCCCTGTAGAATTGCAGTGTGAAGATGAGGAAACCTATGAGACCTACTACCGGAAGCGAGGTGAGACTACAGCTGGGGTCTTTGTCACCTCCAACACCAACTTTGACCTGCAATGTGAAGATGAGGATCTGGAGTTCTACTCCTCTGAGGAACTTCAGGGAGGATTAAGTGAGGATGATGAAAACATCATTCTTGTTGATGCTTTTGATGAGGAGGACCTGGAGGCCATCACTGGAGAAGCTTTGCCTTATAGGTGCAAGAAGTGTGGTGCCTCTTTCCAGGATTTGGGTGAATTACAAGAACACAACCAGATCCATCTGACAGAGCGTTCATACCAATGCCCCATCTGCAGCAAAGAGTTCTTCCGTGCTGCGAACTTGCGAATGCACAAGCTCATTCATTCAAGTGACAGGCCACACAAGTGTCCGGAGTGTGACAAGGGGTTCATCCGCACAGCTGACGTCTGGAGGCACTTACGCAATGTGCACAAGATTGAGCGCTCCAAGGTAGTTTTGGGAAATGGCATGGTTAGGAACCCATGGTCAACATTGCACCAAAAGAAGCATGGCAGTGAGGATACTGACCAGCAGTGTTCAGAAAATCAAAAGCCTGGGGAAGAAGAGTCTAAGCCTTACATCTGTCCCATGTGTGGCAAAGGTTTCCGTAAACCTAATCTGCTGTCGAAACACAAGGTGATCCATCGACAGGACAAACCATATAAATGTCAAGAATGTGGTATGGCCTTTGTCCAACTACTGAGGTTGAAAAGGCACCAACAGACTCACTCTGGAGAGCGCCCTTTTTATTGTGAGGAGTGTGGAGGGACCTTCACACGACTGGCATCACTACAGCGCCATCAGCGGACCCATACTGGAGAAAAACCCTACTCTTGTGCTTACTGCGGTCATTCCTTCACAGAGTCAGGCACTCTAAGGAGGCATGAGCGCACACATAAAGTGGACAAATCTTAGTGTTTAGGGCTCTATGATTGTGGTCACCATTTTTTTGCTGGTTATTAGAACGAGAACTGTTCAGTTATGCTAGAGAAACTGCTCCACCTCCCCCCCTCCCCATGCACGAAAACTGGTCCACCGCTTCCTGAAGGAGGGCCAGTATAAGTCTATTATGGAGACATTGCCTTGTAAGGAACTCCATAATCCCTGCACGTAGTCAGTGCTGACCACCTGGCACCTGTTTTCTGGAGTTACAAGAGGAATTAGCTCCATTTCCATTAAATAATGAGGTTAGAGAAGTCAAAGGACATATATGGAAGTGAAGTTCCTACAAGGTACTGAACATTGTCATAACTAGCTGGACTTTTTTGGAGTGCATTAAGTTGAGCTTTTTTCTAGGTCTGATGGATTAAATGGAGCCCTACTGCAGTCCCGGACTCCAAACTGATAGTGACTGCTCTTCAGCACTGGATTTGGAGATCTGTCCTTGCAGCCTTTGCGAGGACTGCACAATCCATTTAATCAGAGCTGGCCCATCCATACCTTCTCTCTTGCATTCTGTCATGTTTTTATTGAATTGTGTTTGTTTGGGAGAGAAGTATCATGTTAGCTATAAAAATCCAGGATCCTAATAAATTTGATAATTAATTAAACAGCTGCATCTAGTACATACTCTTTTGTCTGTGGTTATGTATGTATACTGGTGAGTGGAAAGAGACTTGTATGAGTGGCTGTGAAGGGTGTGGAAGAGTGGGTTGTTTGTATGGATCTGTGCCACTTGTGTCTAAGTGGAGGAGAGACCATTCCCAGCTACTGCATTACAGTAAGAAATGTTTGAGAATTTAAAATCAGAAGAGTGGCAAAACAAAGTGAAAATTGCATCTTGCTGCTTATTACATTAATTTAAATTTCCTTGTTTCCGTGGCCCTGTGTATATGAGGAAATTCATCATAACAAATCATTGGAATGCCATGAACTCAGAATGCCTGTACCTAGGGCCTTGTGTGCTGCATAAAATGTTCATTTTTTAAATGAAATCCCAATAAAACCTAGTTCTCAGTGAAATCTTTCGGAGTCTGCAAATACCTGAAACAATAAACTAAAGAAGGTCTGCATTGCGCCATTCATCTTAGGGGGTCTGTTAACATTAAATGTTTAATGGCAGATCATTTTAGCACGAACAACCAGTTTATGTACTCATCCCACAGTTCCAAACTGCCTCCCATGCCAAAACATCCTGCTATCCCAAAATTACTGGCTTCCCTCAACAAACTATACAGTGCAGTTACACATTTTCAATATGAAGCTCTGCAGCACATTGACAATGTAAAATTTTGGGGAATCATAACATTACTTACATTTAGTATCAATTCAAGTACAGTAACTCCTCACTTAACGTTGTAGTTATGTTCCTGAAAAATGTGAAATGATGTTAAGTGAATCCAATTTCCCCATAAGAATTAATATAAATTGGGAGGTGGTTAGGTTCCAGGTAAATTTTTTTCATCAGACAAAAGACTAATATATATATACACACACGCGCACACACACACACTAAGTTTTAAACAAACAATACTGTACACAGCAATAATGATTGTGAAGGTTGGTTGAGGTGGTGAAGTTAGAGGGTGAAAGAGGGAGGGATATTTCCCAGAGAATGCCTTACTGCTAAATGATGAACTAGCAGTTGGCTGGCCCTCAAGGGTCAACAAATTGTTGTTAATGTAGCCTCACACTCCACAAGGCAGCACAAATGGAGGGAGAGAAGACAATATGGCAGACAGAGACACACACCCTGTGTGAGAGAGAGAGAGAGAGAGCTGCACATTGCCCCTTTAAGCACTGTGAGTCCACACTAAGTACACTGCCTTTTTAAGTAGATCAGGAAGTTGAGACAGCAGCTGCTGCCAGCAAGCTCCCTCTGTCCTGAGCCCTGCCGTGTCCCTTCCCTGCTCTATGGAGATAGGTAAGCGGGCAGGAGCAGGGGAGAGGGGGACACCCTGACATTAGCCCCGCTTTCTCCTCCCCCTGCACACTAAGCAGGAGGCTCCCAGGAGCAGCTCTAAGGCAGGGGGCAGGAGCGGCACATGGCAGTGCGGGGAGGAACAGCTGAACTGCCAGGCAATTGCTAGCCTGCTGGGTGGCTGCCACACAGGGAACTTAACGAAGCTGATTAGGGGGGCTGCTGGTCCTCCCTGGTTCCAAGCCCCCACCAGCTAGCTCCAACAGGCTGCTCTTTCTGCAATAAGTGGACAGAGCAGGCGGCTGCCAAACAATGTTATAAGGGAGCATTGCGCAGCTTTAAATGAGCATGATCTCTAATCAGCAACGTAACAATGAAACAGCATTAACTGGGATGACTTTAAGTGAGGAGTTACTGTAACATAAGGGATACTGTACTGATTTTATTACTCATTTTCATATTCAATTTAGTAAAATACCAATTTTTAAACCGATCTGAATTTCCATTCTGGTTCCCTAGAGTGATGTGGACTCCAAGCCCCTTGCCACAGAATTTAGGTCAAACTTGCTGCAAAGTTCATGGCATGAGCCATGCCTATACAATACCTTGCATCCACAAGACAGCAATCCCAACAGTTTTACAAGTCTTGGTCACGCTAGATTGTTGCAGTGCTTGGTATGAGGTCCTGAGTTCAGATCAATCTTAACTGCTTTAATCTACAGTGATTTACCTTGATTATTGAGGGGATGTTAACCATTAGTTTCTCAAGTTCATTTTAATTTTATCCAACAAAGTTACTGGCATTACAAAATTGCCCAGTACCACAGCTCCTAGTAACACTGCTGGGCACTGTGGAATATAGATTCTGATTTTCCCAAAAGCACTAGTAAAAATCATGACTGTAAGGCTGGAGGAGAAGAAGAGCAGTTAGCCTGAGAAAATAAAGCAGAAGTCAGAGTAAATTGCCATACATCACTCTACACTGATCTAACAAGCCCAAGTGCACATACAGCCAAGATTTCTTCCCCAGCTCAGGGCTCAGATGCTGAATTTATCCCTTCTCGTATTGCTTCCAGTAATGTCCCAGAATTGGAAGTATGTTTATGTGTTTTGGACAAGTCCTCTATATAGCACAGTATTAATGAAAGAAACTGCTGTGTCCTTTCGTGGGTTTTAGACACTGATATACTGACCATTTCGGACCCAGAGCTAGAGGGACTCTAGCAAATTTGGACAAAACAAAAATAATTTCTGTGGAGGGCACCAGCTTCCTTCTCAAGGAAGTGATGCCAACTACAGTAAAAGCTGTTTTATCTGGCATGTTGGGGAAATAGGGGGTGCTGGTAAGTGAAAAATGCTGGTTAACTAAGAGGGTGGGAGTTTGGGTGTGGGAGGGGGTGCGAGGCTGGGAGTTGGCATGTGGGACACAGGAGGAAGTGCAGGGCACGGGCTCTGGGAGGGAGTTTGGGTGTGGGAGAGGGCTCGGGGCACCAGGTTGGGGTGCAGGAGGAGGTGTGGGGTGCCAGATCCAAGGGAAGCTAATCTCAGGCAGCTCCCAAGTGGCGAGCTGTCCTGGCTGCTTCTAGGCAGAGGTGTGGCAGGTGGCTCTGCGCGCTGCCTCTGCCCGCAGGTGCCACCCTCGTAACTCTCATTGGCCATAGTTCCCAGTCAATGGGAGCTGCAGAGCTAGCTCTTGGGGCGGGGATAGCACACAGAGCCGCCTGCCGTACCTCCATCTAGGAGCAGCCAGAATAGGTCGCCGCTTGTGGGGAGCTGCCCAAGGTGAGCAGCCCCTGCATCTGGCACCCCCACATCTCCTACTCGCTGCCCCGAGCCCCCTCCCACACCCAAACTCCCTCCCAGAACCCAGACCACCTCCTGTGCCCCAACCCCCTGCCAGCCCTGCGCCAACCAGCCTATAAACCGGAATTTCAATGAAGATCAGAAATGCCAGGTTATAGAGCTTTCTGGCTGGTGAAGTGCCAGATAAAACAGCTTTTACTGTAATTATATTTGCCCTCTCTTCTCCCATTTTAGCTATTTATTTTTGTATCTGGCCATGGAAACAGCTTGGGGTGACTTTGGTGGTGGCCTAGTGTGCCACAAGACAGATTCAGGGTTTGGAAGTGATTTCAGAACCTTCTCTACTCAGCTCGATAAACATCAGACACTGCGGATCAGATGACCTTAACTACATGTTGTAAATTCCTCCAGGTAAGATTTCGCAGCTCAAGCTAGAGAGTTCCTGTACCTCTGATTCCTTGAGTTGCAGTCACTGGCGTTCTCTTTGGATCGGGTTGAACATACTGTTCACAAAAGTCGTCATATTCTTATTTAATTGACACTTCCAGATGCCCAAGCATCTCTCTTTGGAGTCAGACCACCAGGCAGGTTTCTTTTTTTAACCCATTCGTTATGCTTAGTAAAAGTTTCATTTTGCTAACGTTTTAATTCTCCCATTAAAAAATCATGTTGTTTGGAACACTTTCAACACTGTTACACTCTCATCAGAACAATATCCATTCTACCGTCACACTCCATACATATATATCCTATCCCTTGTAAACAAGAACTGTAACTTATAGCCATTTTAATAGCACTAAAATTTTTATTTAGTTCATAGTCTAAATGGATGGGAAATCTGAAATCCAAAATTATTCTGTAGATATTTAGGGACTGATATAAATGATTTATAGTGAGAAGTCACAGTAGCACATTTTTTCAGATAGGGACAATGTAAATAGGGCTGTGCAGGCATTTCACACCTCTCCTGACCCTGATTGATACTGTAGTTCAGCTGGGGTTCAAGAAATGTTTGGGCTAGCTCTTAGGATTTGTCTAACCTGAGCTTTTTCAGATTTAACTAACTTGGTAGAAAAAACGGTTGAGCTAAATCAGTGCAACGTCCTGGTGTGGAAGCAGTTCAACACCCCCACCCTCCCAATTTAAAACCCATTTTCTCTCTCTCTCTCTCTCTCTCTCTCATCCAGCAGCCTCTAACTTTAACCACCACTGAAGTCCACACTCCATGCTCGTTATATACAGAAATTGTGACCAGTTGGTTTAGCAGGCACTATCTGGCAATGGACAGTTAAATGGAGATGTAGCTATAAAAATTCCCACACCCCAATCTGGATCTATGCTTTTTATGTGATATGTATGTACCTCGTGAACCTGGTTACCAATACGTGCAATCCTCCATAACCCAAGCCCGACCCCAGATGTACAGTATCTTCCCTCTTAACTTGTGTAAATTTGATTTTAAACTAACTTTAATAAAAATTGTATTTTCCCTGTATTAAATGACTGTTTAGAACAGAGGGTCTCCTACAATTGCGAACTGTTGTTAAGATAGCAGGCTTCACATTGACTCATTTCCTCCTCTAGCTTTGATTCCACACCGTCCAATCCTACTGATTGATGTCATGAAAACGTATTAAGACAATATTAAGGAAACAAGCTAAGAATACGAATGCAGCTGTTTAGTTGTGTTCCATCCCTTCTTTTTTTATCTACCATTAGTTGCTTCTCTGATGAATTACATGCATTTGTTCTGAATAACCCCTCCTTCCCTGCAGCGCCTATTACTTTAATATCTTCAGATTACTTTGCTTGGTTTTGTCCTCCTGAGGGTCTGGTACCCTTCTATAGTCCCATTGATGTAACGGGACTAATTGTATTTTAAGTCAGGCATATGCTTAAGTACCTTGCTGAATCAAGGCCTAAATGTTTGCAGATCTGTTTACCATTGATTATTCACCAAAGAAATATCTGACAAAGACTTAAAACTGGCAAGCAGCCAGGCAGGAAGGAGATTTGTTGCTTTTTTCAGTTTAGGTAGTGAAAAAAGGCTCTGGATACCCCCCAAAAGAATTCTCAGCTGGCTCCAATTTAGAAGCATTACCTCTTGGAGAGCAATGAACATTTTGCCATGGTGACAGAAGCATCTCCATGAATCTCCTGAAACAGACTGAGAACCACTAGTCTAGAAATTGGCATGGTCTATGCTGTAAGTTTCAGCAGTGCGCTTGGTGCAAGCTCAGAATAAGAATGGAAGATGAGCTGAGAGAGAGAACTTTTGAAAAACTGTTTGTTTTTTGTTATTCCTTATTTTCAGTTTTGTAAAGTGAACTTTGTGCTTGTGAAAGGTGCTGAAATTATAATCATGAGACGGGAAGGAGCCTTTTATCTTCAGCACAGGCACAGTACAGTCAGTGATATAGCTTATTTGGCCAGGTGACATAATTCTGATCTGGAAGGACCGGCTCTAAGGGTGAAAGGATAGTCCCATTCAATCGTCAGCATCAATGCAGAGAAGGCCAACAAGACACAATGGCAGTTGGCATGGCTTTGGTGATGTGAACACCTGTTTGAGGAAATGGACTAACAACAGCTGATTTCACACAAACCACCTAACAGGTATATTTTGGGAAACTCTCAGTATTCCATTACTTATTCCGGGGGCCACCCAGCGTTTACTAGACATGTATATTTTAATCAGTTATCGAAAGGGACAGGGCAAACTACCGACCCTTTAAAATAGTCATGTTAAAGTGTGATATCAATTAATATAGTTTTTTCTACAATGGGATAATCTCTCTAATTAAGGCCTGCACACAGAAACTGCACTAATTAAATTCCATTTAGTGAAATCAGCCTGTGGATAGGTACTTGTAAACTCAGTTATGAACTGAATTAGGCCAAATCAGTATTTGCCCACCTCAAATCTGTTTGAGAGCATCTACCGATGAGGACTGCACTTACTTAACTAAAGCAATTTAGATCATGAGTTAGTTAAATCAGTGCACTTGCTGTCTGTAGACTCTAAGGGCTCAATTCACAGTTGCCCTGCACCAAGTGCAGCTATTTACATCAATGCAAAATGGATGTAACAATCCAAAGTGCAAGACAACAGAGAATCAGAAACCCTTGATTTTATGAGTTTTCACAAAATTGCACACCTAATTTGCATACATAAGCAGTCAATTAAAAGCATAGCAGACTGTTTGCATATATAGATGCACAATTTACACACCATGGTAATTATAAGCTCCAAATAGGTACTCACTTTATAAACACTAGACCCTAAAAGCTAATGAGCTTACTGCACATACTTCATAGACAACCAAGCTATGTAGTTGTACTCATTAAGATCTGCCAATAGATTATAATGTTAGGGCTTAGGAGGAATCCTTGTTTCATACAGCAGTCTTTCTTATTAACAAATTTGTTACACAAATGTTCTTATTCTGTTCAAGTGCAGTGTGAGACTGGCCTTAAGTTGTTGCCATCTGTTTAAGCGTACCAGTCACATGGAATGGTTAAGGTTGTAGATGGATCTGGCATCTGGCCTGGAAAGCTACTGTATAGCTTCTCTCATTACATACTGCTTCCTGTCTTTGCAATATTTGCTTTTTCCTCTGTGTAGAGTGGGCCAAAGCAGGGATCTTTGACCTACGCTAGAAGCAGGGAAGATTGCCTGGCAAAGGAGGTCAACCATTAAAAACTAACGAGTGAGGAGATTATAATGTGCTCCTATAATAAGATACTTGATTCTTTGCTGGGCTGTCCATATTTGAAATAAGGCTTTATCAAACAGTGATCTCACCCCTACTTTTTAAGAGGGTTTATGTTGTCATCGGGAGTCCCTCTGACACAGTTTTCCCTCTTTCAGAATGGAAAAAAGGAGGGATTGGAATCCCTTCAAGGCTCAGACTCAACTGCAGTCTAGTGAGTGAATAACATTTTACTACAATAAAGTTTTGGAACCAAACAGGAAGATACTACCTTTTCTCTTAATGTAATTGTTTCTTCTGTGTCAGGAACTGTGAGAATATGCTATTTGGGCATATTGACCTTGATACGATAAGGGTCACCCAGTGGAACGATCATCCAGTGGGAAATGTACTGTGATATTGATAATATAGATCTCTGATATGATGTGTCCACCATGGTGACTTTACTGTGGGATGATCATGCTTTCAAGCTCCTCTCGCTACATATATTTGTACAAGTTTTCATGTGAGAGAGAGCTCAAATCTGCTTGTGATTCGGGGAGTAACTTTAGTCATGCTTATCTATTAGAGAGATATCTGAGCTATTTGACTCTTATTCTGATTGCAACTGCTACCTTATGTGTCACCACAGTACTTTGCAATTTAAAGTGAGAATGCTAATTTGTCCTATAATGGGGGTCTGTTCCTGTTCAAGTTGACAGCAGAATTCCTTTTGAGCCCAAGGAGAGCAGGAAAAGGTTCTTAATCTTTAAGAGCCTTTTAATAATTGGATCATTTTTGATGGAAGAGTGTTTCCCATACAAGTGCTTTGTTGGCTATGGGAAAAACAGTGCAAAGCTTTATCAAAAGGATCAGCCCATTTTGTGGAGATGGTTTGTGCAATTCAGCCCATCCTGTTTGAGAGAACTTGAGCTAATTTTATTTGCCTCTGAAGTTTTACCTACTTTTTGTATTCCTTAAAAAGTGATTTGGTATTGGTAGCATTACAGAGATCTTTAAGCTTGTGCTTCACATGGGTTCTCTGTCTCTCCTGTTGATTAATACTGACGCGCTTGCTGGGAGAGGTTACTTCAGAATGTTGCTATGAACAAATATAATTGGATAGCTGTGTAATTTGTTCTGGAGATTTTTGTTTTATAGGTATTGTGAATTATATATGATGTATCTTATTTTATTGGAAGGGGAAATCAGGGTGAGAACACAGCATGTGTTTTTCTTAATCATCAACCCCAAACTTCAAAATGAAATTGCACAGGTTTCCTGTATAATATCACTTGATGATAATTAGCATTTATATAATGATATTCATTTTCAAAGAGTTTTACAGTTATTAGCTATACTTGATTTCATATTTACCGCTCTTTCTTAATTTTTTAAAATAAAATGAACTTACCTGTTTTCTGGAGTCCGTCTACAGACTTTATGTGCAAAAATCATTGCTCCAACAGCCTGAAAAGAGAGAGTCCTTTCTAAAGTACAATTGTATTCAGGCTTTGACATATGCATTGAGACAATTACAGCTAGTATGGTTCAGTGTATCCCATGCAGCAATATTCTCCATAGCAAATGTGTCAACTATATTACTGCTTACCGTGCTACAAACCATGATTGTACTGGTGCACTGTGGGAAAATCTGGGCACTTATGTCATACTGCCTCAGCTGATGAGGCCAAATCCATAGGATTATGGGTGTTTTTCATATGTACTTTGAGATGTTTCCTTCACAGAGACCTGGAAAGTGGGAGGACTGGATAACCTAGGTACAGAGAGAGGATTAGTTGGTCCCATCTGCACAACTGAGTCACCATGTTAGAATCCAGTTACAACCTAGCAGCTGTGTTGCATCCCTGCCTGTGAGCAGAATGACAGTATATGGTATATGCAAAATGTTAAGGGCCATGTAGTAGTCACGAACCATATGTGGAACCAGTATTGAGACAGCTTGGTTGCAAACTCATTTCAAAATCTGTCCAACTGAAATGCCTACAGCGGTGCAGGGCAAGACACAGCACTACGTTGTATCTGCAGGCTTATGTTCATAACTACAAACTGATGTGCACAAAAACGTGTCTGTGATTAGTAACATGCTTTCATGCTCTTGTGCACTTCTAAATACACTCATATGTTCTTGCTGTTGTGGACACAAACAGGCTTTGGCTCAGGTCCAAGTGCAGCATTAGACACTGAATTACACCATGCATCTGTATTTACACCTTATCTACTAATTACTCCTGGGGTAATTCTGTGCCACTGTGCACATGCAGAATTTATGTGCTGTAGAGATTTCCCCGCCCCCCAGAAAAAACATTCTGCCAGAAAGGTGCTGCAGTTAATCCTTTTACCCACCAGGGGCAGCTGTGGCAGCAGAACAGAGAGCAGCTGCTCCTGGGTGGGAGCAGCGGCAGCCACAGCTGCAGATAGGGAAGAGAAAGGAGCTGCATTCCCCATAGCTCCCTGCCCGTGGGGCAGGTCCGGAGGCTCAGGATATGGGGGGATGAACAACCTGGGGCACAGAGGGCTGCTGGGGGTCACAGACTGGGGTTCAGAAGGGCTGGTGGGGGTCACAGACTGAGGTGGGGGGCTAAATTGGCATGGGGGTACAGGGACACATGGGGATGCACCTGACTGAATGAGAGAGGATAGGAGTCAGCCAGATGGTGGGTCCCTAACAATCCCTCCCTGTCAAAAAACTCCCCTGTTCCATACTTCTCCCATCCACACCCAACAATTCTCCAAGTTCACACTCAGTCTCCTTCCCAGCAATTTACTTCCCTCTCCCTCAGCTCCTCCATTACCCCGACTCCCCCAAGTCTTTGCATTGCTTCTGAGAGGTGTGGGAAATACGGTTGTGTACTGTAGTTTAAATGAATTATTACTCAGAGTTCTGTATTAATATGCCTTGTAAGGAATCTGTTTGTCAAAAAACATTTCCTGAATCTTTTTTGTCTGTATTGTTACAGACATAGTTGCTAATGAGTATTTTGAAATAAATTACCAAAATAATTGAAACTGGCATGATTATATTGTGTTATTTTGACCAATAAAATATGCAGAATTTTAAAATATTGTGTGCAGAATTTTTAATTTTTTGGCACAGAATTCCCCCAGGAGTAACTAATGCATACCACGAGACATGTGAGAGAGCCAGAACCTGGTTCCTTTAAGCCACTCATGGAGATACGTGAGTGGCAATACTATATTTATTTCCAAGCTGTATTCGCTTGAGACATAACAGCTTTAATATCTCAGACATTGGGGAGTTCAAGGGAACACAAAACAATATCCCCAATATTATTTCCCTCTTTGTCCACATGGTATATTACAGCATCCAATTTGTAATCATTAGAAACGGAAACCTTTGCAAGTGTAAAAAATAAAACTAGACTCCCCATTCCAGGCCAGTTCTTGGCAAATAAACCCAATTACAATACGAGCACATTTATTATTATTACTGTTATTTACAGATATTCGCATTCCTCAAATGTCACAGCATGTTCAAGTAGTTGGTTCTGTGTGGCACCCACCAGCTTCAACACAAAGGGCAGAGTTAGAGAGCCATGAACAAAAGTGTCATGTGAAGCATCCTGTCAAGTAGAGGTCAGGAGATCTCCTCCATGGCAGCAGTAACTGGTAATATAGGTCTGGCCCACTGGAGAGAGAAGGCCAGAGACCCTGTCTGTCCTCTTAACTGGTGAGGCCTGTCCTATCCACTTCTGCTCAGTAAGGGGAATTTTCCCCTTCCTTTCAGAAACAAAGTGTTGCGCTTTTAACTCTTTTCCTACTGAAGATTCTGCACTCGGTGGCTAAGTTGTTTGAGGGTTCATTTTGCACTCCTTTTATTTTAATCCCCTGTATGTGTGTGTGTTTCTTGACGGTTTATTCCTGTTGGCTCATGACTTTGTTGTAATCATTTGGTACCTTTTCATCAGGAGCTGCGCTTGTCTGGCAGAATTTTAAATGCCTTATCAGTCCGGGCCTGCTTTGTTGCTGAAAAGATCGCACAACTTTGCTATCTGGCTACCTACGGAACCTTAGCGAGTTGGCCTGATGGGGAAGAGAGGTCTACCTCACCAGTGAGAGTGAATGGAGACAGTTCAGTGCACTCCTTTCCTAGCTGCCCAGACTGATCTTGCAACCCATCCCAGAAGAGCTGAAGTCTTGTGTGCAGGAGAGGTCCAAAAAGATTAGGATGAAATGTAAGAATATGGAGGGCAGAGCCATACGTGTCCACTACAGCTTTGTCCCTGGCTGCTGATGTTGTGAAGGAGGTAGCACTTGGATGATGGAGCACCTCTTATTACATTGGAGAGCTCTTTCTCTCTGGAAGATAGTAGTGGCACAGACAGGCTCCAGACAGAGCTGTATCTAGCTCTCCTAGATCCAAAAGGTGGTCAGGCACAGCAGGGAAAGGAAATTAATGAAAAATATTCCTCTCCAAAGGAATGTCTTGGGGGCTGTCTGGACAGTGAGGCATGCTGTCAGCTAGGGAGCCTAACTACTGGACCGATCTTGAAACTCTTAACTCTGGGGAGACATGGAACATTTGCTGCTTTCCTTGGTGCTGCTGTGCCTTTCCTGATGCTGAGTGGCTGGCTGTGGAAAAGCAGCAGTTCTCTCACAGGTTGCTCATCCTTTTTGCTGTGAGGCACAGTCCAAGTGTTGCATCTACACAGAGGGGCTGCAGTAATGTGAAAAGATTCGTGCAAATATCTGAAATGTGTGGGGTGGGCAAGAGAGGTGGCCTAGAATGACATATGCAGCACTATTTGGAGATAGATACAGAAAATGAGGGAGAAGCAACAGCCTAGGGAGAAGTTCAGCCCCATGAAGCACCCAGTTGCTGGGAACAGTGGTGTCCCTGGACCCTGTTTGTGGGCTCCATCTATTGTATCAGCCTCCGATGAGTAGGTGCCTGATAAATTTTCACCACCTTTAGCAGCTGGAGCGGAGGAAGGAACTTTGTCTCTTCTATCACTCCTTTGGAGCCACCAGGCTGTTGCAAGGTGTGAAGATCTTTTTGACAGCTGCCAGGAGGGTGAAAGAAAGACGTCTCCCACAATCTCTCCTTTTGGATTCTCCTCCCTGGTGAATAACTCCAATGTCACCTCTCTTAGGCTATTCCTAGCTTTCTCAAGCACCATGAAATTGACAAGATGCCTAACATCTTCGCTGCTGCCCACCAGTTTCTGAAAAGCAGCAGTGGAACAACAGTGTGCTCCTAGCCAGTAAATTTCTGAGCAGCAGCAGAGACATTGGAGCTAGCTGTCTGCAGACTCGGAAAGACTGGTTCACATTCAGAAAGCTAGCTTCACCAACAGAGAGAAAGAGACAGAGATGCTAAAAGAAATTTGACTTAGTTAAGTCTGCATAATTAGGGAACTGACTGATGCCAACTGGTAGTAAAACATCAAGGAATGGGACTGCTGCTTAATCAGGAAACTAATTTTGCTTAATTTGGATGCCTCCTGCTGGAAAGAGTCTTGAGGACAGATAGATGTTATAAAGCAGAGCTATCTGGAGCTATGAATACCTCACATGCAGAATTGAGCAGTGGGAGTTGTTCCTGCTCCACTGGCAAAAATACCCATCAGTTACAGCGGTGCAGGATCAGACCCAAGATGAGCCAGAAACTGATCAGTTGTGCATTTGCCACCCAGTGTTTCTGCACTTATTGGAAAGTCACTGTGTACAGTGTCAATAATTCAGCCAGCCATGGCCAGCACAACCCCATTTTAAAAAGTACTTTCATCCTTTCCCTGACAACAGGCCAGTAAGAAAGGAATGATGTCATTGCCTTCATTTGTAAGTATCCCACAGTACATCTATTTGTTTGGAATTGCATGTTTGTTTTGTTTTTCATGGTATCATATGAGATGTACTTCAGGAAAGCTTTTTGTTGATAGGCTGGCCATTGGGGCATCCTCATTATGGAGATTATAATACCTCAAAGTCCAGTTCTGCTCTGACAAGGGGATCTCTTAAAATAACATTGGTGGGTTCCATATTTACATTCTGTGGGTGCAGGATGACCAGACATCTCGATATTATGGGGACTGTCCCGATATTTGTTTGTCCTGCGTCCCAACCGATGTTCGGTCAGGACGTGAATTGTCCCGATATTTTGCCCTCCGGTGCACAGGCGGAGGGGGTTCATGCCCCCCACAACCCAACTCCACCCTGACTCTGCCCCTCCCTCCCCCAGAGGATCCCTCCCCAAATCCCTGGCCCCGCCCCCTCAGTGCCCTATTGGATCCTTCCCCAAATCCTCACCCTGGCCCCGCCTCTTCCCCAAGCACGCTGCATTCCTCCTCACCCCTCCCTCCCAGGCTTGCGCGAATCAGCTGTATGGCGGCGCAAGCGCTGGAGGGAGGGGGGAGAAGCAGGATGTGGCAGCCAGCTCAAGGGAGGTGGAAGCAGAGCGAAGGTGAGCTGGTGCGGGGGGGCAGGTTGTGGAGCTGCCGGTGGGTGCTCAGCCCCCACCAATTTTTCCTATGCTTCGCTGGTTCTTGGTTTTGTTTTTCCCTCCACTGCCGGCTCTTGGGTTTTTTTTTTGTTGTTGTTGTTGCTCTGCCTCCCCCTCCTCCCCCCCCCCCCGCATCCTGATATTTCACATCTCTCATCTGGTCACCCTATGTGGGTGATTTGTGCGTAATTTACAAGTAATAATAGGTATTTTGTAGCTGACAGACCTGCACACAGAACTAGGGAGGGGCGGAGTCAGGGCAGGGCTGGGTGGAGTTTGGGCAGGGGGACCTGTGCGCCGGAGGGCAAAATATTGGGACAATTCACGTCCCAACTGAACATCCCAACAAACAAGTAAATATTGGGACAGTCTCGATAAAATCGAGATGTCTGGTCACCCTACACACAACCTGGACTCTGAGAGTCAAGAAGGGCTTTTTCCTTCTGCATCAAGGGGAGGGATAGATCAGTGGTTTGAGCATTGGCTTGCTAAACCCAGGGCTGTGAGTTTAGTACTTGAGTGGCCCACTTAGGGATTTGGGGCAAAATCAGTACTTGGTCCTGCTAGTGAAGGCAGGGGGCTGGACTCAATGACCTTTCAGGGTCCCTTCCAGTTCTATGAGATAGGTATATCGCCAGTAACAGAGGCTCTACACATAAACTATGCCCTAAGTGATCCCTATTCCATCCTGTATCCTTCCAAGGTGTTTCACATGAACTGCATGGAACATACATCCTGTCTACATGCAGACATCACTTTAACCAAAAGTGTATTTTTAAATCTATTTAGGAAACTAGTATGATTTCTACATGTAGACCAGCTCCTCATTAACCATTCTGTTAAGGACACACAAGCAGCAATAGACTTCAGTTCTGTTAGCTGACTCGGCTCTGCAGGGCAAACAGGAGTAAAAAGCAGTGTTGTGTCAGATGCAACTCTGAACACATGTACTGGGAGCAGATCTTCCATTTTCTTACCTAGTCCCTTTTCAGAGTAGAACTACACTTGAAGGGGCAACAGGAATTGGCATGAGGGCCCATGAAGGAGCAACAGCTATGGAGTGTAAGTCAGTTTGCAATGTGCTCTTGAACTTTTGTCCAGCAGGAAGACCTTGGTAAACAGCTGAACTTGTACCTGGACAGATGACAAAGAGGGTGTATTCTTCATAACCTCTCTCCTCATCTGCATCCCCTGTCACAGGTGGGCTCTGGTTGGGTCTTTTCGTATGCATTTATGAAGAAAAGCACTTGCAGATCTCCTCCTCTAATCAACAAGCAACTTGGTCAGAGAGTGGTGCCTGCTCCATATTGCATACAAACCCTCTCTCATATTTGCTCTACCTGATGAAGCCCGGATCTGTTGTATTTGGCCCCTCAGAAGACAGGTGTGTTGAGTGCCTGGTGTGCAGCTGTCCCACCAGGGAGGGACTCACTCATCAGAAGAGGAGAACGGCTCCCGATTGCTGGCACCATGCTTGGCCTGGTGGCGGATGAGGTGGGTGGACTGAGTAAAGGCCTTGCCACACTGGGCGCACTGGTAGGGCCGTTCCCCTGTATGCACCCGCATGTGCTGGGTAAGCTGCGAGGCATGGCGGAAGGCCTTGCCGCAGTCTGAGCACAGATAGGCTTTCTCCCCACTATGGATCTGCTGGTGCCTCTTGAGGGTGGAGGAGCGGGCAAAGGCCTGCCCGCACTCAGCACAGGCGAAGGGCCGCTCGCCGGTGTGGATGCGCTGGTGGCGGATGAGGCGTGAGGACTGGGCGAAGGCCATGCCACATTCAGAGCACTTGAAGGGCCGCTCACCAGTGTGCAGCGTCTGATGCTCAAAGAGGTTGGAGGACTTGGTGAAAGACTTGCCACAGATGGCACAGGAGAAGGGACGCTCGCCCGTGTGGATGCGCTGGTGCTCCACCATGCGGCTGGCCACGGCAAACTCCTTGCCGCAGTCAGGACAGTGGAAAGGCTTCTCACCTAGGTGGGTGCGTTGGTGGCGCAGTAGTGACAGTGGCTTGTTGAAGGTCTTGCCGCACTCCTGGCAGGGGAAAGGCTTGTCATTGCTGTGCATGTTGCGCTGATGCTTGCGCAGGTCCGAGGAGCGCACAAAGGCCTTCTCGCAGTCCAGGCACTTGTAGGGCTTCTCGCCGGTGTGCGTGCGGATGTGTTTGCGGTAGTCTGAGGACCAGGTGTAGGCCTTGATGCAGAACGGGCACTTGTAGGGGCGCTCGCCTGTGTGCAACCGCTTGTGCTGCTGCAAGGTGCCCTGGTGCGAGTAGGCCTTGCTGCACAGCTCGCAGGCATACGGCTTGGCCCCACTGTGCGTGTCAATGTGGCTCAGGAGGTTGCTGGATTTCTTAAAGGCCCGTCCACACTGCATGCATTTGTAAGGCCGCTCCTCCACCTCGCTGCTGCCCACCTGCTGCGTCCCAATCGTGATCTTCCTCACCGTGGCTGCTTTCAGGGCCCCGATACTTCCCGCTATCTTGGCTGGCCTGTTGGCAGCTTTCGGGTTCAGCCACTTCACCCCTCTTTTGCTTTTCAGGGGAAGCTCTTTGCTCCCCCCTGGCTTACTGAAGTCCATACTTGGATTTCCTGGGAACACCCCACCGTCTACTTTCCTGGTCACGTAGCTGTTGATGCTTTCCATGCCATTGCACGGCAGGCTGTCCTTGGCTGGGTCATCCAAATTGCTGTCCAGGGTAACCACAGTGTCCACGTACTCGGTTGAGCTTGGCAGCATCCTGCCAAAGTTCTTTATGCCCTGTGGGCTGCGCCAAAGAACAGCAGGCTTCCTCACTGGCCGGCTTTGCCACTTCTGACACAATGTCTCCTTGTTGCTTTCCTCATCGCCCTCATCACTCTTGGTGCGAAGACTGACCATCATGTTCAACTTCTTGGCCACGCCGTTGGCATTGATAAGGGTAAAGGTCTCATAAAAGATCTTGTCTTCCTCACACAGAAGGTCCTCTGCCATGCTGTCCTTCGGCATGGAGCTGCTGGACACCGGATCTTGGACCCTCTGCATGCCGTTCCCAAAATGATCATTGTCGCTTTCCTCAGCTTCCTCCTCATCGCCTTCATCATTTTCACACCATGTGTTCATAGTCCTCTTTCTGTCCCCATAGGATTCCTGAGCCAAACTGCTGCTGGGGTATTCCTGGTCCAGTCTCTCAGAGCATTCTATGCTTGCCATTTTCCACTTCTGCCTCTGAATATCTGCTTTCAGGATCCTTCAGCCTGAAGCTGACCTCAGGGTAAGTGACCTGTATTTTAGAAGAGATGAATGAACAGGGGCTGGGGACATTTGCGAGGAATAGAAAGCAGCTCGGGATCATTATTACATTGACACCCAAAAGTCCCAGTTGGGCGAGGGGCTTACTGTGCCAGGCACTGTTCAAAGAGGGGTGGCTTATTCCTTCCTCAAAGAGCAGGGAAAAGACAAGACTGGCTACGACAACAGATAGACAAACAAATAAACAAACAGCATTTTAGAGGTGATCTGGGATACGTATCTTGTTAGCTGATAATATTTTTTTAATCCTTTCCCTCGTTACTAATTTTAGTTTATTCTTAGAGCTCACCTATGTAAAGCTCATCTGTTTGTTTGTTACTTTGTTCTAACCCATGGTACCGTTGTTTTAATTTCTATCTTTTCTATTTAAAACCATTGCCTCTCTTCTGGGTTTTTTAAACAACTTATCTATTTTTCTGCTTTCTAAACACAGGAGCACCAGGAAGCAAACAGATGCTCTTAGTTATGGAGGCCCTGATGCACTATGGTGCTGGATATCAAACTGCTGTTTCTCTTGATTACCAGGGAGCTAAGACATGTAGCATGCTGGGTAAGGAACAAAAGTTAATTTCTCTGACAGAAGGTCTGACTCAGGAGAGTTCTGGGAATCAAACCAGTCCCTCTCTACTTTATGGATAATCTCAGATACTTTGAGGACATGATACTGACAAGGAAGCCTGTCAGTTCAAAGTTTTGCTATAGAAATAAAAATAGGAAGAGGGCAAGAAAACGGAGAACTGACTTTCAGAACATCAGGAGCTCTCAGTTCTCCCCTTGAACAATAACACTTTCTCTTCTCTTGCGTTATTGCAAGATGCATGTAAAAAAAATGACCAAAAATAGGCTAATGAAGTCACCAGCCTGATGCCATCCTGAGGGTTTGTTCACCACTTTAAAGTTCTTGAATGTACAGTGCCTATAGCTGGAGACAAGATCCCTAATGGAATAACTCCCTGAATGAAGACTGTACACCTGCCACCCATGGTGGAGCAAAAAGGGGTGTGAACAGCTCAGCTACTCAAGGATCTGTGCTGTGAGGGACCCACAGTTTTTTTTTTTTTTTAACTAGAGTGTTCATGTAATTTGTGGGCAGGTTTAGGGCTCTGCACTTAATTGTTTGATTCAGCCTTCAGAGAACTGTGCAGAAGAATGCTACTCTCCACTGACAGTGGCCAATGCAGAAAATTCGTTCTTAAGCATATAAACAACCCAGGGATGCTGACACTAGGGAGTCCTGGTCACAGACAGCAATTGCAAACAAAAAATTGCTCCCCGTCACTTCTTTCTCCTGAATCTAACTTTGCAGTATCCCCAGAACTTCCTTGGATAATTTACAGGAGATTGGCTGCAACTCCAGAAAATTTACTTTGAGCTGCTTCAGTCTCCAGGACTTGCAGGCATTTGTGGAACACAGGAATCTCTGTTTTGAACAAGTTCCTATCGGTACCTGGGGGAAAACTGGCCTGAGGGGTAGCACAGTCTGTCCAAGTCACTGAATCTCCCCAGGTGTATGACACAGGGAGACAGAAGCATAAAGACTTCTGTAGAAATCTAAAGCCACCCACAGGGTGAGGGTGACCTCTCGCTCCTGATTCTCAGCAGCTTGAAAAGACAGATTTGGTACCAAATGCAATGCATGGACTGTTTGGAGGAAACTGGGTCTGGCTGCAGCAAGTACCAGACATCAGGCCTTGAGAGCACAGCTGCCTCCAGTCTGTGCCCTCTGAGATATTTTTCATAAAGCTCCCCCTCCCATTTCTCTTTCTCTATTGATTTCTGGCCTGCCTCTCCCCCTTTCCCATTAAGCCCAGCTCTAGCTGCAATGACTCACCCTGGTATTTGAGTACAGGTGTGTCCCAGGCGGCTGCCCCTGTGGGATCATCTGCTCCAGGTTAGGAACGAGGAAAGGCGGGGAGTTTGGTGCAAAGCAGCAGTGGCAAATGTGCCAGTGTCTGTCTCACCCTTTTGTGTCCAGTCTAGCAGCTGCAGAGCCTCAGGAGGTGGGGCCTGTGAATACACACAACCTTCCTGCCTGCATCACAGAGAGCAGGCGGGGAAATACAGCAGGGCTGCCCTGTCTGACTGCCTGTCTGAGCCATTCTTCCAGTTCACTCCTCACATTCTAGTGATGGAAATGGACTCTGAGCCAGGTAAATCACCTCCCTTGCCCTACAGTATAGTTACTATGCTGGTTTTGTCCACTGTGAATTGAAAAGTGGCTTCCACTTCCACTCGCAGATTAACCCATAGGCTGATCGAGCTCCATCTGAAAGTTTTTCCTGATATTCATCCTCTGTCTTCCTATATTGACAGAAGATAGGACTCCATCCTATCGCTCTTCATTACACCCTAGTTTATTATGCTAATTAATTTCCCTTCCTCCCTAATATTTACACCTTTCAGATATTTGTATGTCCCCCAGTTGATTGTTGCTTAGTCAGAGTGTAAACCAATCACTCCAGCCCCAAAATCGTGGTGTGTCTCTGTCTTTCAGTGTCTGAACCTTCCTGCAGTCATCTGTTCTCCCTCTCCTTCTGCCTGTTACTGACTCAGATCACACACACTGCTCAGTTCTCTGACGTCTGCCGCAATGATTTTCCTCCTCTCACTAGGAATTAAATAGTTTTAACCTTTATTTCTTTGTTTAAATGCTCCGGAATCTTGTGCTTCCAAAACACCAGTCCTCTTTTGTTTTAAACAGACCACCCCATCCCCATTCAAACTAGGGAGGAGAGATTCTTCAACTGCAACTTCTTCCTTTGGGGTTAGCAGAAGCAGATACATTTTGCTCTCTTGAAGCTGACCTGTAGAACAGTCCAAGTTCCTCTCCGCTCCCTCACCTAAAAATGCTTACCCTGAGATTTTTATTTCTGGTGTATTTGAACTCTTTAAAGAGGGCTGTCGGGAGTACTGGATAGCTGCTCATGGGATTGAATTTGATCTGCTCGCTTTTGTCCCCAAACCACAGGTTCAATGGCCCATTTTGCTATTGATTGGAAAGTATTTCTCATCTGATGGCCTTTGAGAAATGAGTTAATGGTTTCAGGCCAGTTTCTAATGGCCAGAACAGGTGTCCACTCTGAACCCCCCATCACAATCAATGCTAATTTGCATGCTTTTGGGCAGACTGAATGGGCCAGGGAGACAGAACTCTCCTGTGACTCCTAGAGGCAGCCCCTTCAGGGGAGAGTTTGAGACAGTGGCTTGGATACTGTAGGGAAGTTCGCACTGCAGCAGCCTGTGCTGTATCTGTTCTCTTGATTAACAGAGGCTTCAGTCTCCAAACTGGACAGCCTGCCACCTATCCCATGCACGTTTTCAAAGTGTATTAAAATATAGAACAGTACTGCCAGATTTAGAACTGCAGAAAGACAGGGTTTGCCATGCTCAATCACAACTTGGTCCATGGAGGCTAGTCTGCGTTCTGCACCCAGCAGGGGCAATGAACTGAAGCTCCAGAGGGATGAGAAACCCCTCTTAAAGGGTGACCAGATGTCCCAATTTTCTAGGGTCAGTCCTGATATTCGGGGCTTTCTTTTATATAGGTGCCTATTACCTCCCATCCCTTGTCCCGATTTTTCACACTTGCTACCTGGTCACCCTACCCGTTACAATGCAGCTAGCCAACTGTGCAGTTCTCCACCTGGGACAGAGAAAGGGGTGAACTCAGGCTCATCAGAGAACGGTGTTTCAATGACAATTTTCTAACAAAACCAACTTTTTTTCAGTTTTGACACAATTTTTTTACTGTTTTTAAATTTTCAATAAATCAAAACAAAAACTTAATTTAGTTTGTTTGAACTCAAAATCAGCATTTCAGGTTTGGTTTTTAGCCATTTCAATTCAAAACCAAAACAATTTTTTTTGTTTCAGTTCAGTCTGTTAAATTACAAAGGATTTTCATGAAAATGTTCCTTTTCCTCAAAAATCCATTTCTCCTTTAAAAAAAAAACATTTTTTTTTGACCAGGTATAGGGAAAAGTTCCTTCCTGACCCTCACAGGCAATTAATTTCTGCCCTGGAGCATGAGATGTAATCATCTTTATCATTACCTTAGCTTGTAAAACTAATTGTGTTGGCGTGAAATGAACTAGTTCTCTTTTAAAATTCAGCCACAGAACTTGAAAGACTTGTGTAATATTTTATTATTCTCTGAGATTAGCTTCAGCATTTGCAATGCCAGCTTTAAGCCAGTTCCACAACAAAATGCTATTTCTCATCCATAAATCACACAATTGTTGCATGAGTCATGCTAAAATAATCTTTTAGGGAAATGTACCTTGGGGGAGGGGAATCAGATGGAGAGGGGTTTATGCTGCCAGAGAGGGCTACAGAGGATATGAGAGAGAGGATTATTCAGGGATGGAAGTCTAGTTATGGAGGAATATGTTATGAAGTCCATTTTTGGATCTGGATATGGGAGTATAGGGAAATAGTCTTTGCACCTTGTATGGGGAATTTGCGGGAGCCTGGGTTTGGATAGGAAGGGGGATCAGGAGGCATGACTTTGAGGGGGTATGAGACCTGGGTGTTGGTCAGAGAGGGATAACCTGATATAGTTAGGAGAGGTGTTTTTATTTTAACCACTTGCTTTTTTGTGTCTGCAATAGTGATGAAGTTCTGCATATTTTTAATTTTGTCCCATTGACAGTCAAAAAAATAAGGCAAGAATTGAATCAAACCCTGCTCTCTACATACATGCGCACACATCTGCACTATCCCCTTCCTGTTGTACATAGCACCAACCTGCACTCAATAAATGAATTCATAAATTCACAAACATTTAAGGCCAGAAGGGAGCACTACATCCTCTAGTCCAGGGATGGGCAAACTACGGCCCATGGGCCGGATCTGGCCCATCAGGGATTTGGATCTGGCCCATGGGATTGCCACCCCAGTGGCGCCACGGACCCCGCGCTGCTCCCAGAGGTGACTGGCAACACGTCCCTGTGGTTCGTGGGAGGGCAAGGGGCAGAGGGCTCCGCATGCTGCCCTCACCTGCAGACACCACCCCCCGCAGCTCCCCTTGGCCGGGAAGGGGGAACCATGGCCAATGGGAACTTCGGGAGAGGTACCTGCAGCCGAGGGAAGCGCATGGAGCCTTCTGCCCCCCCTCCCCCCCAGGGGCTGCAGGGACGTGGTGCCGGCTGCTTCTGGGAGCGGCACAGGGCCAGGGCAGGTAGGGTGCCTACCTTAGCCCTGCTGCCTCCCCAGAGCCGCTCCAGGTAAGCGGTGCTGGGCTGGAGCCTGCACCCCGAACTTCTCCTGCACCCCACACTCCAACTCCCTGCCCTGAGCTGCCTCCCGAGTTCTGCACCCCCCTGCACTCCAACCCCGTAACTGAGCCCCTTCCTACACACTGCACCCCTTCCCACACTCTGCTCTCCCTCCCGCGCCCCAGCCCTGCATGCAATTTCCCCACCCAGTCGTGGCCCTCGGGCCAAAAAGTTTGCCCACCTCTGCTCTAGTCAGACCTCCTGTATATTACAGGCCATTAAACTTCACTATATACACTTGTGCACATACCTCCAGCATGCCCTCACGCACATATCACACACTATGCACCTACCTCTAGGCCATGTCTGTCAGAAAGCACACTACCGTATATACATGTCCCTGTACACTGCATGTTCATAGAGAGCCACAAACATAAGGCCCACAAGGTTCTAGTGCCCTGCCAATCAAAATCTGGAACTCAAGTCCCCTCTGTGCTGGGGTTTGAATTCCAGCACCCAGGGAAGCAGAAGGGTCTCAGTAGCTGCACCCCACCCCAAGTCTACCACCACGCCTTCATGTTGCTCAGTTCAGCCAGCAGGACAGTTGAAGTTTAGATAGACACAGAAGGGTTTTTTTCATCACAAATTGAATGTTTTATTCTGGCCAAGGAAGAGACAGGATTAGTAACAGAGATTTCATTTCATCACAATGAGATGGCAGTGTCTTAGCTACTTGCCAGCTCTGCAGTGCTTAGTTTCTTGATAGCAGCATCCTCAGGAAGTTTTCCGTTCCCATGTAATTGTTTATTAAAATAAATATGGACTCTTCCAAAGTTGCTGATAAGCTGATCAGGCCCAAGCAATGGTAGTGATCATGCAGAGTCATACAGGTCAGCTGTGGCTACTTGTCAGCCCACAGCCTATTCCATGCCCCCACCTTCCTGCTAGTAAGACTATAGTGGGAGGCAATCACTGCAGGCCAGAGACCCTGGCAGCAGGAATAGAAGAGGATGAAATGTATAGGCTGATTTCTCTTCCTTGCCACTCCCAGCACACTTCTAGCAGTTTGGAGTCTCAGAAATCTCACAAGGGGATCTATAATGGATCCCATTTTGCTGCTGCCTAGCCTTTGATCTGCCACATCTCTGTTTAGATATTTCACACCCTCTAAATTCTGCAGCTTCAATAGATCATCTTGAACTAATATATTATTGCTCCTCCTTATCCCTTGCTCAGTTCCAGTGGGTGGATGGGTGGGTGAGAGAGAGAGAGACTGATGAGATGCAGAAAAACAATTACCATGTAATATTTCTCTCTCCCTTATATCCATCAAAGCTGGTTTATCTGAGCCACCTCTTCTTGCTGAAAGAGAGGAGGAGGATTTGATGAGGAGACACCCCTCTCTTCCATTGGGTTTCAGTAAATTACAGTCTGTGTTCAACTCTCTTCTCTCCCACCCTCCCCCGACGAAGAAAAGGAAAAACCAGGTGCAAAATACAAAGAGCACATGATACTATGGGCATCATCCTGGAGTCCCAGGCTGAACATTTTTCAGGATGGGAGATTTCTTCTGGTTTCAAAGAAGAATGAAACTTGAATTGGGAGCACTTGGACAAACGTCCAGAGAAATGGCAGGAATTCATCAACATGCTGATCTAGAACAAACTGGAGGGGTCCAGGACCAGGTGGCACCAGAGACTGGCTATCACTGCCCAGAAGACTCCTAGCATTGGGTGAGTGGGTGCTGTGTGGTCCAAATGAGATTGGCAGGGCTGCAGGTTGAATGGGCTCTGAATGGTTTCAGAGACAGCAAGTTGAGTGCAGAACACTAGGAGAGAGGCAGCCTCTTCACTGGCCATGTTGAAATTGTAACAAGAGAAAGGTCTCCGCTGAATTGAAATGCGCTTGCCATTGTCTACATCCAATGCTTCAAACACTTGAGAGAGTGGGGAGCTGGCCCTCAGCAGACATAAGGGGAGCCCAGAGCCCATGGAGCTGATAAGAGCAGGGCTAGAAGTTGGTGCTTGATTTCTTTAGAGCTAAGCTAAAAAGAAAAGGGCTGGTACTATATTAAAGTGAAAAGCCTGGAACTGCTCTACCTCCCCACAGGCAAGTATTGCTCCCTTGCTTATCCCAATACACCAGGGAGAGGCAGATTTCAGTAATATAGCGACAGTTGCTCACAAGAAATTGGCATTTCGCAAGCCACCCCTTGTGTTGTGAAGTAGAATGAAAGTCCTGCTTTGTTGCCATGCATTCCAGTGTGCAAACTGGAATTCTGGTGACAGTGACCCTCCGCTTATGGAGAAGTTACAGGAAAATTGCTTTGTGGGGAAACAAATGACCTAGTTATCGGAGGACTCCCCTGTAGCAGATGTTTCCACATTCCGTAGCATAGGCAGTGATCGAAGACTTGGGGCTCAGGCTTCCCAACCCACCCTTTGATTCAGGTCTCTTTTCATCTCCTCACACCCAACTTCCCTTTCTAGGCATTGATGCTGCATTGTATTTAGCTCCTCCCATCCCAGTTGGGGGGAAGGGGAAGTTGGAGTTCTGACACCATCACCACTCTTTGTTCAATAAAACATCACTCCATTCTTTTATACCTAACCAGCCCTTTCTGCACATCCTCTCTCCTCTATTTACCTTCCTCCTCCCAATGATCTGTGAGAGATGGACGGAGAGAAGGGTCCATACTGAGAGACAGATGGCAGAGCTGGGCAGGCAATTCCTGATCAGTCATTTTAAAAGTTGGTTGAAATTTTCTGAATTTTTTTTGTCAAAACGTTAATGGAGGGAGGAAACATCTTGACAGCTTTTTCTGAAATAGGGCTCATGGCATGTTTCTGTTCCCTGCCTGGATGAACGTACCACTTTAGAATCAGGCTTCCAGTGAGGTAACAACAGATCTGTCTGGGATGGAACGTAAGAATGACCCTATTAGGACAGACCAAAGGTCCATCTAGCCCAGTATCTTGTCTGCCAACAGCGGCCAGTGCCAGGTGCCTCAGAGGGAATGAACAGAACAGGTAATCATCAAGTGATCCATCCCCTGTCGCTTATTCCCAGCTTCTGGCAAACAGAGGCTAGGGACACCATTCCTGCCCTTCCTGGCTAATAGCTATCGATGGACCTATCCTCCATGAATTTATCTAGTTCTTTTTTGAACCCTGTTATGGTATTGGCCTTCACAACATCCTCTGGCAAGGAGTTCCACGGGTTGACTGTGCGTTGTGTGAATAAATACTTCCTTTTATTTGTTTTAAACCTGCTGCCCATTAATTTCATTTGGTGACCCATAGTTCTTGTGTTATGAGAAGTAGTAAACAACACTTCCTTATCTACTTTCTCTATACCAGTCATGATTTTATAGACCTCAATCATATCTCCCCTTAGCCATCTCTTTTCCGAGCTGAAAAGTCCCAGTCTTATTCATCTCTCCTCATACAGAAGCCGTTCCATATCTCTAATCATTTTTGTTGTCCTTTTCTGAACCTTTTCCAACTCCAATATATCTTTTTTGAGATGGGGCGACCACATCTGCACACAGTATTCAAGATGTGGGTGTACCATGGATTTATATAGAGGCAACATATTTTCTGTCCTATTTTCTATCCCTTTCTTAATTATTCCCAGCATTGTGTTCACTTTTTTGACTGCTGCTGCACATTAGTTCTCTGAAAACATCCCCTCATTCACAATGACGCCAAGATCTCTTTCTTGAGTGGCAACAGCTAATTTAGACCCCATCATTTTATATGTATAGTTGAGATTACGCTTTCCAATGTGCATTACTTTGCATTTATCAACATTAAATTTCATCTGACATTTTGTTGCCTAGTCACCCAGTTTTGAGAAATCCTTTTGTAGCTCTTCGTAGTCTGCCTGGGTCTTAACTATCTTTAGTAATTTTGTATCATCTGCAAATTTTGCCATCTCAAAAGGGGAATGGATGAGAGATACAGTAATAATCTTACTTTTTATTATTGGGCTGTTCTCCCAGAAAGATTCCAAACATTGGCTACTGTGCTGGGGGACCACCTGGGCCATCGCCCAACCACTTTTTGGCTAGGCCAACTCTGAGTGGTGGTGCAACCCCATGTACCAGGTGATAATGCCACTCAGTCACAGTTGGCCCAGCCATCCTTCTATCATGATAGGGCAGCGTTTTTCAAACTTCAGGTCACAACCCAGTACTGGGTTGTGGCATGTCAGGCACTGGGTCACTCTGGTCAGCACTGCCAGCAAGTCCCGTTGGTGGTGCTGCCCAGCTAAGGCAGGCTGGTACCTACCTGTTTCGACACTGCACTGTGCCCCGGAAGCAGCCAGCAGTGGGTCCAGCTTCTAGGCAGGGGGGCCATGGGTCTCCATGTGCTGCCCCCGCCCTGAGCACTGACAGGGAGGTGGGAGCTGTGCCTGCAGGTAAGAGTTGCGCGAAGCCACTTGTGCGCCTTTACCTAGGAGCCGGACTTCCTGCTGGCCACTTCCGAGGCGCAGCGCAGTCTGCGGTGCCAGAACAGGCAGGAAGCCTGCTGCTGCACTGCTGACTGGGAGCCGCCAGAGGTAAATCCATGCCCCAGTCCCCTGCCCCAGCCCTGAGCCTCTCCAAACCTGGAACCCCTTCCTGCACCCCAATGCCCTCCTTCCTGGCTCCACCGCAGAGCTTGCAGCCCCAGCCTAGAGCCGTGGCCCACTCCCACACGCCAACCCGCTGCCCCAACCCAGAGCCCCCTTTCACACCCTGAGCCCCTCATTCCCGGCCCCGCCCTGAGCCCTTCCCACATACCAAACCCATCATCCCCAGCTTCGTTGGTTCATGGGTATCAAGAATTTTCTTCAACTTGGTCCCCAGAAAAAAAGGTTGAAAACCACTGTCTGGGTCAAATCTGAGTGAGTGGTATTGTGATCTGGCACCATGGGGTCACAGTGCCACTCAGGTTTCGGTGCTGCAACAACATGCACCAAGTTAGAGTTCCTCACTCAGATTTAGAGGGGAGGTGGGTATAGGGACTCATGGTCGGGGGGAGTACGAGGGAGCCTAAGAGGGAACGAGGAGGGTGAGGTGGTATTGGGGGGGGGAAATCTATTCCCCCCCCACACACACACACACACTCTAGATGGTGCTCTACAGCCCGATTCCAAATGCCTTACAAATGACACATAGGAATACCTTTGCCCAACAGTGAAATGCAGCCACTTCTGGGGTACAGCACAGCAGTTCAGGAGGTGAAGTGAAGAATACTAGATCTATTGAGACTAAGGGGGAGTTTTCAATGAGTAGGGTAATTAACTTGGAATTTGGCCAGGACATTGTTGATAACATTTCTACTGTTGCAAAAAGTGCCTTTGAGCCTTTAATGACCACACTAGGTTGGCGGCTCAGTGCCCCCAATACCAAGGTTAGTTAGTTCAGTACTGACTTAGAGGGAAAAATGCCAGATGAAATCACCAAAATCCTCTTCCTCCCTTACCTGTTCTTTCCCTGGAGGTCTCCCATTGAAGTTCTGGCCCAGCATGACTCAGTTAGCTTATCAGACTGGATGAGGTCATAGGCTGAGAAAGTGAGGTAACTGCAGCAGGACAGAGAGGGATTCAGCTCTGAAAGGCAGGACAGGTGAGAGGTATGATAGGAAGTGAGGTGGCCAGTCTGTGATATGGAGGAGAATTCTGGTCTGTTGTGAAGGATAGGTACTAGAAAGTGGAATACCAGCAGGTCTATATGGGATAGAGAGGAATTTGGACCTGCATACATAACATTTTCATTGGCAATATCTCCAGTACCCAACTGCAGCTTTGTGAAACTGGGCAGGGTTGAACATACAGTCCTAGGGTCAGCTGGATTCTGGCTGCACAGCCAATCTGGGGAGGGGACAGTCCTGGGGCAGAGGGTCATGGGCTTGGAACCTCAGCGTGGGAACATCCCAGCAGCTCCGCTCCTTCTCCCTCAACTCCATCTCTATCCGGTGGCCTTGGGCATGCATCCGCTGGTGGGAGCGGAGGCCCGAGAGCTTGGGGAAAACCTTGCCGCACTCCCCACAGCGAAACACCTTCTGGATGTGGGTCTGCCGGTGCTTGAGCAGGGCAGTGGAGCGGATGAAGGCCTTCCCGCACTCGGAGCAGACAAAGGGGCGGTCATTGGTGTGAGTAGCCCGGTGGAAGGTGAAGCTGGATGACTGGCTGAAGGACTTGTTGCAGATGCCACAATGGAAGGGCTTGAGGCCCATGTGCATCTTGCGATGCTGGAGCAGGGTGGAGGGGTCAGAGAAAGTCTTCTCGCAGAAGGGACACTCATATGGCCGGTCGCCGGTATGAGTGTTCTGGTGGATCAGTAACGAGGTGGAGCGGGCGAAGGACTTATCGCACACAGAGCAGCGGTAGGGCTTCTCGCCAGTGTGTGTGCGCTCGTGCCGCCGCACCATGGAGGCCTGGTAGAAGCCCTTGCTGCAGTAGGAGCACTTGTAGGGCCTCTCACCCGTATGGATCCGCTGGTGCACTTTGAAGTCTGACTTCCTGGCAAAGCTCTTGCCACAGTCCCCACAGATCAGAGTGGTGGCACCAGCAGCTGCCATGGGCCTGCGGTCTCTCAGTACAGGCGCAAGCTTGCTGATTTTTGCCACTGCTGCCAGCTCTGTGGGCACAAAACCAGCAAAGACTCTGCCAAACTCTGCCCTGCCCTGGCCGCATTCTGCAGGACTGTCCACCATAATGCTGTCCTCACCCTGTTTGCTGATGACTGGCCTCTGGTCTCTAAGGCCCTCCACTCATGGGCAATCCCTGATCTGTCCGATCCTACCCTTTTCCTTTGCCAGGTTAAGGCACAGCTGGACTCCTGCCATGAATGGTGACTTGTGGAACTGCTGTGTGCTCACAGTCCATGCCTTCCAGCACCTCCAAGGTCTGAAACCAAAGAGATGCAAACAGGAGATGCAAGTCCCCTTTACAACCAACTTAGAGCTCAGCATTTCTTTCATGGGTCTCCCTCCAGCATAGGGTGACCAGATGTCCCATTTTTAAAGGGACAGTCCAGTTTTTTTGGGACTTTTTCTCATATAGATACTTATTACTCCCCCACCCCCATCCCATTTTTTCACAGTTGCTATCTGGTCACCCTACTCCAGTATCCCTTAGGGGCCTCTGAGCCCTACTCCTTGTCTATGCAGGGATTAGCCAGCCCAGATTTTAGCAATCAGTGGCCAGTAATCAGAGTAGCTGCACCAGTGCAAACCCCTAGCACAGAGAAGGAAAAACATGTTTTGCGGCAACTGAACTTGCCCATGCAAATCACAGCTTTCCTTGTCTATGCTAGAGCTTTTCATCTCTGCTGCTGCACTGATTGCTGGCCCCTGTGCCCAATGTAGACATGGCCCCCATCCTCCACAAATTTTGAGGTCTGTGGTAATTTTTCAAAAACTGTCGAATGACTGAATGACATAACCCCCCCCCCCCCCACCATGTCCATCACTAAGCACGGTAATTTTGTCAAGCGTCAGTCACGCAACATGGTGGTGTGGAACCCTGCAAGAAAACCAAGAGTTCCCCTAACCCACAGCAGCCTCCTACCCCTACCCCTCTGTTGTCGGGTCGGTGCCTGCTATAGAGTGGTAGGTTCCACCTGCATACCGTGACTTTTCCAAAAGCTTCAGCAGCTTTCTAGGAAAAATCCCATTTAGCATAGTTCTCTAGGAAGAGTCTAACACAGGCTGGAAGCTCAGTGCAGGGAAAGCAAGCATGGGAGGGACTTCCCTTGCCTTGTGTTGATGAGCTGACAGCCACTCGCTTAAAGGGCTGGCTCTGGTTTGTCTGGCCAGGAGCAGCCAGGCGCCGGAGCAGGCTGCCTGGCGTGGTTCACATGAGTGGGGACAGCCTGGGCTCAGGCCTGCAGGGAAGGAGCGCACTGGCACCCAGGGAAGGACGGACGGAGCAGAGGCACGCTGCTTGCCTGCTCTCCAGCTTCACCGGCATGGCAGGGCTGCTGCCGCAGGCACCGCTGAGCAGCAGGGCAGGGGGCTGCCCAGAGGGGGTTGCCAGTCTCCCAACTGCCATGTGTAGGGGGACACTGCGCCCCCCACGGCAGCTCGGAAGGGGATCTCCCTCTTCTCGCCTTCCTACGGCAGGACTCTGCCCGCTCCAGCCCCACAGGGTGCCGGGCGTGGCCGGCCCAGGCTCACCTCCCTTGGTGCTGCCGCGCCCTGCTGGCTCCCCGCTGGCCCGGAGACTTGCGCGTCGCAGCCGCCGCTGCTCTCCCGGCTGCTGAGCACAGGGGCCTCCCCTTGCCGAGGACCCCAGCGCGCAGCCCGTGCACACACACACACACGCACACACACGGCACAGGCAGCTGTCCGCCCAGGCTGCCTGTGCAGCGGCGGGGAGACGGGGCGAGGTGGGTGGGGGGCTAGCAGGGCGAGCCCCTCTTGGTCTATTTTTTTAAAGCCCCCCTACGACCCAGAGCCGCCTAGTGCTTATTGATCCACAGCAGGTAGCAACCGGCCCGGATCGGGGAGGGCTGAACGGCCAACCTTATCTTTGAACTCCATCAGCTTAACACGTGCTAAAGGCACCTGCCCTGGACACGCTAGGCTGGTAACGCGTGTTAGCCAACACCTTCCAACTCATAGGATATGGTTATTGGCCACCCTGTAAGCAGAGGGGTGACTGCACCACCCAAGCTAGCTGTGATGGCGCTAGGGTGGGTACACATAGCAGGGATGCTGCAGCAGCAGGGACTTCAGCGCAGCCTAGCTGCCCAGCTGAGTACTCAAGGTGCCAGGGAAGGCTGGTACAGCCGCCCTGGTGCTGTAGCGTCACTGCTGTTGGTACCCATGCTTGGCTGAAACTGAGCCGGTACGGACAGAAGCCGGTACTGGCCTGTACACAGCTCACGGCAGCACTTTAACATCCCAGCCCCTTTTGCCTCCCCCATAGGTTGCCATACGGACAGGGCCACCAACGGGGCGGGGAAGGGGCAGCGATGTTAAAGCACTGCCAGACGGTCCTTTGCCACAGCAGTGCTTTAATACTGCTGCCTCCTCCCCATTGGCTGCCCTGACAGTAGGCAGGGCCGCTGATGGGGGGGGGGCACAAAGAGGGCAGCAATGTTAAAGTGCTGCCGCGGCAAAGGACCCACAGCACTTTAATGTTGTTTCCCCTTTTGACCACTAGTCCCCTGGACGCTGGGGGGGGTAAAGGGAGCAGCTGTCCCGGGGCTGGCGATTAAAAGGCAGTGGCTGGGGCCACAGGCCCTTTAAATTGCCGCTGGAGCCCCGAGCGGTACATGCCAGGCAGCGTGGAAGGGCTGGCTGGGGACACTCACTCCCAGCCTCGCCCTTTCCACCCGAGGCCTCACCCTTTCTGGGAGCCAGAGCAAGCCCCAGTACCGGTAAGTCTTTGGAGGTACTTTCACCCCTGCCCATGCTAGCTCGGAGGTGTCCAGACTGGCTGCAGTCAGACCTCCCATTGCGGTATGGACACATCCCTAGTGTAGACAAGGCTGCAATCCCACCTCCCGTGTCAGAAAGGGGGCCTATTGCTTTTACACTTTTGGGTGAATCCTTCTCATTCTTTCCCCACCCTACTGACATCCCAGGTCGTGCTGCAATTCAGGGATTATGGAGTTAATACAGAAGTCACTGGTGGAAATTTTAATGACTTGATATTTGAACATGGCACATCTCTTGGAGTGAGCTCTTGCAGCAATGTGATGAACAAACTAATGTTCTAGGAAGGATTTGATATGATCAGTGCGTAGGGGAATGACGTTTCCTAGTGTTTAGTGGACTGAGGAGTAGAAAGTTCAGTAAACACAATGTGTGAAATCCTAGTTCCAGTGAAATCAGTGAAAGTTTTGCCATTGACTTCCCTTAGGCCAGAATTTCACCTTAAGTCTGTAAACGGGTCCATTGGCAGACCAGCATGGGGAAAGTCAGCTACTCTGTGATCCTACCAGATCATTTTAGACTGTGTATTAAGGAGGAATGATCTTCTAACAAACACCTACCCAATATAGTTGTGTAATTGGCAGTGACTAGTGATTTAGTTCACTTCTGGCCAGTCTGAATCTGAATTAATCATGGTGCCAGTAGAGCCTTTAACAATGCACTGAGATCAAACACAGGTGGTGTGGAAATTACTGTTTTTATTTTATCCAGTGGCTTCTTTGTTCCCCCTATTACACGATGTGTGTTTTCTCCTTTTAGCAACCCCTTAAACCCCAATTCAGGAATTCATCCCTACTCAGGAAAACTTAAGCACCTGCTTAAGTGCTTTCCTTCACTGGGGACTTTGAATGGAAAAAGGGATGCTGCTTTCACATTCTCATATAAAAAAGTATCTACCAGAGTCCTTAACTACAGCGTGCATACAGGCCTCACATGAAGGGTTCTGCAGAGACAGTTTATGAGTCATGCTGTTGGGATGGAAGGAAACGGGGGGTAGGGGGGAAGGTCACTTGTGTTTGAGAAGACAGATGAGTTTCCAATGGCAGGAAGGTACAGTGAGACCCCAAGAAAGCCCTGAAGAGGGAGAGGATTCCTGCACTGTGCTCTAAAGGGCAGAAGTAGGCTAGGGAGACGGGTGCCAGGAATAGGTTACTTGTTATTGTGTCATCTTGAAGTTGAATGGAAATGCAGGAGGACACCACACTAATGTGAGACATTCTGGGTTGTCATGTTTAGAACTGAACAGCAGGTGGCGTCATGACCCTTCCAATAAGCAGAAATGATACCAGGCAGTGGCACAGAGAGGTGGCCCTGAAGGGGGAATCATCCCAGGCAGTGAGGCGACCTGTCTGTGTATCAGGGTACGTCTACACTACGGGATTATTCCAATTTTACATAAACCGGTTTTATAAAACAGATTGTATAAAGTCGAGTGCACGCAGCCACACTAAGCACATTAATTCGATGGTGTGTGTCCATGGTCCGAGGCTAGCATTGATTTCTGGAGCGTTGCACTGTGGGTAGCTATCCCGTAGCTATCCCATAGTTCCCGCAGTCTCCCCTGCCCCTTGGAATTCTGAGTTGAGAGCCCAGTGCCTGATGGGGCAAAAATCATTGTTGCGGGTGGTTCTGGGTACAGCCTCACCCCTCCCTTCGTGAAAGCAGCAGACAATCATTTCACGCCTTTTTTCCTGGGTGAACTGTGCAAACGCCATAGCACAGCAAGCATGGACCCTGCTCAGATCAATACCGCAATAGCTGACGTTGTAAACACCTTGTGCATTCTCGTGCAGTCTATGCTGAACCGGGACCTGCAAAGCCAGGCGAGGAGGAGGCGGCAGCTACGGCAGCGCGGCGACGAGAGTGATGAGGACATGGACACAGAATTCTCTCAAACCGGAGGACCCTGCGCTTTGCAGATCCTGCTGGTAATGGGACAGGTTCTAGCCATTGAACGCCGATTTTGGGCCCGGGAAACAAGCACAGACTGGTGGGACTGCATAGTTTTGCAGGTGTGGGACGATTCCCAGTGGCTGCGAAACTTTTGCATGCGTAAGGACACTTTCATGGAACTTTGTGACTTGCTTTCCCCTGCCCTGAAACGCCATAATACCAAGATGAGAGCAGCCCTCGCAGTGGAGAAGCGAGTGGCAATAGCCCTCTGGAACCTTGCAACGCCAGACAGCTACCGGTCAATCGGGAATCAGTTTGGAGTGGGAAAATCTACTGTGGGGGCTGCTATGATGCAAGTAGCCAAAGCAATCATTAAGCTGCTGCTATGAAAGGTTGTGACTCTGGGAAACGTGCAGGTCATAGTGGATGGCTTTGCTGCAATGGGATTCCCTAACTGTGGGGGGGCGATAGATGGAACCCATATCCCTATCTTGGCACCGGAGCACCAGGGCACCCAGTACATAAACTGCAAGGGGTACTTTTCAATGGTGCTGCAAGCACTAGTGGATCACAAGGGACGTTTCACCAACATCCACATGGGATGGCCAGGAAGGGTTCATGACGCTCGCGTCTTCAGAAGCACTGCTCTGTTTAAACTGCTGCAGCAAGGGACTTACTTCCCAGACCAGAAAATAACAGTTGGGGATGTTGAAATGTCTATAGTTATCCTGGGGGACCCAGCCTACCCCTTGATGCCGTGGCTCATGAAGCCATACACAGGCAGCCTGGACAGTGGTCAGGAGCTGTTCAACTACAGGCTGAGCAAGTACAGAATGGTGGTAGAATGTGCATTTGGCCGTTTAAAGGCGCGCTGGTGCACATTACTGACTTGCTCAGACCTCAGCCAAACCAATGTCCCCTTTGTTATTGCTGCTTGCTGGGTGCTACACAATCTCTGTGAGAGTAATGGGGAGACCTTTATGGTGGGGTGGGAGGCTGAGGCAAATCACCTGGCCGCTGATTACGCGCAGCCAGACACCAGGCGATTAGAAGAGCACACCACGAAGCGGTGCGCATCAGAGAAGCTTTGAAAACGAGTTTCATCAAGGGCCAGGGTACGGTGTGACTGCTGTGTTTGTTTCCCCTTCATGAACCCACCCCCTTTACTGACTCCTTCCCTGTAAGCAACCCACCCTCCCCCTTCGATTACAGCTTGCTTAAGGAAATAAAGTCACTATCGTTTAAAAATCATGTATTCATTATTAAAAAGTAATTATAAAAAGAGGCAGAGAACTGACAAGGTATCCTGGGTGTGGTTTGGGAGGAGGATAGGAGGGAAGGAAAAGGCCATTAACCACATTTCAATGTAATGACAGCCTTTTGGTTGGACTGTCCACGGGGGTGGAATGGGCGAGTGCACGAAGCCTTCCCCCACGCGTTCTTACACGTCTGAGTGAGGAAGATATGGAACATGGTGAGTGCTCTTCCTGAAGATCCACCAGACGTCGGAGGATATCAGTTTGATTACGCAGCAGCTCCAGCGTTGCATCCCGCTACCGCTGATCTTCCTGCCTATACCTCTGATCTTCCTGTCGCCATCTCTCATCTCGAGCGTCTCTCCTATCCTCACGTTCGTCCCTCCTATCCTCATGTTGGTCCCTCCTGTCCTCACGTTCACTGGCATCTTTCCTGTACTTTGCTACCACGTCCTTCCACTCATTCAGATGAGCTCTTTCATTGCGGGTTACTTCCATGATTTCCGAGAACATTTCGTCTCGCGTCTTCTTTTTCCTCCGCCTTATCTGAGATAGCCTTTGGGATGGAGTAGGGAGGCTTGAAAAATGTGCAGCTGCATGAGGGAGGGATAAAAGGGAGAAAAGTATTTAAAAAGATACATTTTACAGAACAATGGTTAAACTCTTTCACAGTGAACAACACTATTCACCTTACATAGCACATGTGATTTCACTACAAGGTTGCATTTTGCATCTTAATATTGAGTGCCTGTGGCTCTGGTGTTACAGATCTCACAGACGCAGGTCCGGGCATCAGAATTCAGCTTGCATGCGGCCACAGTAAGCCATTGTCTTTCAGCTTCTCCTGCCTTCATATACACAGTGCCCTCTGATGCTTCTTTCCTGTTAACATGCAGCAGCAGAAGCCAACCCCTCCTCATCCAATTCTCTAGGATGATTGCTTTACCCCTCCCCCCACCACATGGCTGGTATCATGGAAGATCACTGCTAATCACCTGCCTTCCCTCCCCCCCCCCCACCGCGTGGCTGGTAGCTGGGAAGATTCCTGCTAGCCAAACTCAAAAAAGCTCAGCGCTATCCTTCCTCCCCTCCCCCTGCTTGGGTACGTGAAAGGAAGGATTTCTTTTAAGCAACAGCCCAGTAGGAAAATGGCCATCTCTGTCCCCTTAATTAAATTCCTGAATTTCAACCAGGTTACCATGAACAATATCACTCTGCTGAGGATAACAGAGCGAGATAAAGAACGGATGTTTCTTGAATGCCAGCAATCACCGGGACCATACGCAGCTATGCTTTGTCATGCAATGATACCCGATTACTTGCTACATGCATGGCGTGGTAAAGTGTCCTACTATGGTGGACAGAACAAGGCTGCCTTGCCCAGAAACCTTCTGCAAAGGCTTTTGGAGTACCGCCAGGAGCGCTTCATGGAGATGTCCCTGGAGGATTTCCGCTCCATCCCCAGACATGGTAACAAACTTTTCCAGTAACTTTACTGGCCGCGAATGCATCCCAAGCCCTCATGGCAAATCAATCATTAAAAAATGCTTGCTTTTAAAGAATGTTTTATATTTACAAGGTACACTCACCAGAGGTCGCTTCCATGGCTTCACTGTCTGGGCTAGTGGCTTGGGAGGGCTGGGAGGGTAATTCCGTCTAGGTCACAAAAAGCTCCTGGCTGTTGGGGCTAACTGAATGCTGTGTGCTCGCTGCAAGGTCGTCCTCCTCTTCCTCCTCATCTTCCCCCTCCGCAGAATCCTCAGCCATGGTTGAGATTACAACCCCCACCTCGGAATCCACGGACAGGGGTGGGATAGTGGTGGTGCAGCCCCCTAAAATTGCATGCAGCTCAGCGTAGAAGCGGCATGTTTTCGGCCCTGACCCGGACCTTCCGTTTGCTGCTTTGGTTTTCTGGTAGGCTTGTCTGAATTCCTTAACTTTCACTCTGCACTGCACTGAGTCCCTGGTGTGGCCTTTTCCCATCATAGCCTTGGAAATTTTTTCAAATATTTTTTCATTTCGTCTTTTGGAACGGAGTTCTGTTAGCACTGAATCCTCTCCCCATATAGCGATCAGATCCAGTACCTCCCGGGCGGTCCATGCTAGAGCTCTTTTTCCATTCTCAGGAGACTGCATTGCTTCCTGTGCTGATGAGCTCTGTGTGGTCACCTGTGCTGATCAGAGCTCCATGCTGGCCAAACAGGAAATGAAATTCAAAAGTTCGCGGGGCTTTTCCTGTATACCTGGCCAGTGCATCCGAGTTCAGATTGCTGTCCAGAGCGGTCACAGTGGTGCACTGTGGGATACCGCCCGGAGGCCAATACCATCAATTTGCGGCCACACTAACCCTAATCTGATATGGTAATACCGATTTTAGCGCTACTCCTCTCGTCGGGGAGGAGTACGGAAACCAATGTAAAGAGCCCTTTATATCGATATAAAGGGCTCGTAGTGTGGACGGGTGCAGCGTTAAATCGGTTTAACGCTGCTAAAATCGGTTTAAACGCGTAGTGTAGACCAGGCCTCTGTCTGTCTATCTTCCACACTGGATTAAGCGCTCACCTGCAATCAATGCACTCAAAAAAAGCAGACAAACCAAAGTGTCTCTGGCAATGGTAGGGGGTGGTAATTTTCCTCCTTTATTCCCATCATTCTGGGACTCACTGCAAAGCCCCTCACTCCAGGTAATTGCAAGCATACCCTTTGGAAATACCCAGCTACGGGTAAGAGATGTCCCCTGTCTCCAGATCCCCTAAACCTCCCTATGACATCTGCAGAACAGCCCCTGGATAGCATGGCCTTTGCGACAGACATTCAGCAATTGGCTCAGCTGAGCAGGGATTTCATATGACCTGCCCTGTCACTGAAGGGGCAGCACATGGTTCTGAATACAGGCCAAGGGCCAGATCCTCAGCTGGTGGATATTGGCTCAGCTCTGTGGAAATCAGAGGAGCTAGGCTGATTTACATCAGTTGAGGAGCTGGCCCTGAGTTTCTAAGGCCCTTTTACATGTTTTCTTTTAGCCATCTTTGTTATTAGTGATGTAATTGGCTCTGAACGTGGCCACCTAAGGTTTTTCTGAGCCCTTTCCCAGCACGGTGTAAGTGATGGCAGGGGGTCAGAACAGCCATCTCCACACACTCACTGCCGCAGCAGGGGGAGGGGTGGAAGTCATGAAAGGCTAAGCTGTGTCATTGCTGCCAGAGCGGGAACAGCCTGCAGTATCCAGGGATTGTGCTTCCCCCAAGCTCCATGGCCTGCGCTGTGGGCATGAGCAGAGGCCTCAGACCCTGGCCATGCCCCTTTGGGGTGATGTGTCCTTTCAGGGTGCAGAGAGGGACTGCTCTCTGCATTCTGCCCAGCACTGGGACACAGGCCCTTTATGGGTGGGAAGAGAGCAGGCTCTTTTCCCTCTTCCCCATGTGTCCCCAGCTGTGTAGTGACACCCAGAGGAGAGCGCCACTTGGTAGCCAAGCCATGCTGTGTACATCTGGGTGGAAGGATAGGGATTCCAATGTATCAGCCCATTATTACAGGTGGAGAAACTGAGTCAGAAGGAGGGTGAGTGACCTGCCTAAAGCCACCAACAGAATAGGTATGTAAAGGAAGCTTGGGGCTCCTAGCTCCCAGTTCTCAGCCCTCTAGGTCACATCTCTCCTCTCCCAGGAGAGTAGTTTGGGTGAGTCTGAAAGATGTATGTAGGGCAATCAGCGCTCTGGATTGGTGACTGCATGTGTGCTCACTGCCACTTGGCTCTTTGCTTTGCCCAGAAGAACTGTGCCTCACCTACCTGTTCACTCAGTCTGATAGAACATGGGCCAAAATTGTGTCCCTTCCCCCTCAGCTCCATTATATCCTTCATGAGGCGGGGCTGTTGAGCTCAGGACAACAGAGAAGAAAAGAACACTACCTCAGCAAGCTCTGCTGCCTGTTCTCAGCTGGCATCCTGGGATTGGCTGGACAGCAGAGGGTGTGGTTGAAAATTTCTGCAGACTCCCTGTCCAACACACATCTGGTCCTGGCAGCAGGGCCTGATGTTGCCCCTTCCCAGGAGAGTTAAGACTCCTCTTGTAAAATCACTAGATGTGTTCCACTCCAGGTGGCAAATTCACCCCTGCCCAGACACTAGGGATGCACCTGATCAGAGGCTAGTTCAGCCTCTGCTGCAGAGTAGGCCAGGCTCGAGAGCAGCCCTAAATTGCACCCCTGCTGCAATGGCTTCTGTGGGGCATTGCAGGAGTGTAGGATTGCCAGGGTGCAGTTCTTCATTGGCTACACCCCAGCTACCCCTGCCTTACCCCAAAACACCTCCTGCCCCAGAGATAGTGCAGGTGCAGCTTTGTGCTCTGCATCCAGGTTATTCCCTGGTGGAGTCTATGTCTGCCTTACAGCCTTTGGCACTGGCCTAGCTGGCAGAAGGGGGCATAGTGCAAGGATTAATGGGGGGTCCTAGCTTGCCAGCAAAACACAGGGGACAGCTGAGGTCAGCAGACAGGAAACTCTGACAACAGGTTCATCGCTTTCACTTGTATGGGCTTTTCTTACAACCTGTGTTCCTGATGCAGCACTCCTGCCACCAGCAGTATGCAGCAATCATAAGATAGCACAAGGTCCCTGGGGGACAGAGGCCACGGTAGGGCTGATCTCTGCAGTGTATCTCCTCATTGGGGGCAATAGAGAGAGATGGCCCATGTGTTTGCAGCAGGAGCAGGAGGCCTGGAGGTGGCAGCTGGGGAAAGGGCAAGGGGGAGAAGTCTGTTGTAAGCACTGAGGAGAAAATACCTCCGGAATTTGATAAACATGTTTGCGTTCCCATGGTCAGTTCTGGAGCAAGTCTCTGGCATGGGGCTAGGTGGCACTGTGCTGTTGAAGATGCCAGCTTTTGGATGGTGCTGCTTTGAGCACTGGAGCCACTGAAGAGCCCACAGTGCTTTTCATCAGAGGCATTGACCCCAGCACTCAGCCGGACTGCGAGTTGGGTAATTACGTTCTGCATCTAGGCAATTCCCCCTGCAGGCTCAACTGGATGCTGCATTTTCCTTTTATTATTTTCCCACTGCTGCATGTAGTGTTACCGTATGGTGTTAAATAGCTGCCTTGTCCTATCCCAGAGGTGGCTGCAAAGTGCTGAGTGATGTGATTCCTATGTTTGCGAAGATTTGGATCCTTCATGGGGAAGGGTGCTAAATCAATTTGCGATTAAAATAGGGTGGCCTCTGATGCCATTCGGTTACTTCTAACTCCCTACAAGTATGGTGCTGTGAGAAAGGAGAGGCCCATTCTGCCTCCCCTTGGGACCTGGGAATTAAGTGACTGTGCCCTGGAGAGGTGCTGTGGGAGCTCCTGCCCATGGGCCTCTGGGTGAGCAAGGGAGGCTGCTATAAGCCTAGTGTCACATTGTCTTGGAGGCAGGGTTAGTAGCTGGCCTGTTCCCTTCCTGCTCTCACTTCTCTCAGTTGCTCCAGCTGCCACTGCTGGTTCCTAGGGAGAGATATAGTTCTTAAGAATCTCCTCCTAGAGAGGTGCTGAGGGTTGGCTGTGGCTGGAGGAAGGAAGGTGGATTTCAAATCCCTGTTTGTTTGTTTTTTGCACTGCTGTTGTGCCTAGGAACCCCCTGGCATGGGCTGTGCTAGGTGCTATAGAAACCCAGAACAAAAGGCAGTCCCTGCCCTGAAGAGCTAGAGAAGCAGATGGCAGGTAATTATCTGACACAATGCAATAAAATCAAAAGCAAAGTAATAGTGTGAAAACCCTTCAAGGGCTTTAAGAAAAGACAATGCTGGAGACAGAGAGAGGCAAAAACCATATCCACAAGCCCAAGCAGGAGAGAGTTGAGAGGGGCAGAAGAAGAAAATACTCTATCCAAAAATCTCTTGTCTTTGAATCATTCTTGAGATTCAACTTGATCCTTCTTGGCATATTCTTGTAGACCACCCATCTCAAATTCCTAGCAGGTTGAATAGCAAAGAGGGAAAAAAATCTAATGTATTGCTTGCTTATGGTGGCCATTATATCTATTTCAGATAAGGAATGCATAATCATTACAGTCGGACTGAAGGAATCACTTTCATTTGAGGATCAGACGAATATCTTTCATATGTGGCCCATGACATGTAGCCCTACAAAGAGACCCCCAGCGGATGTAACGTGGTGTCACTCCATTGAAGGCAATAGCCCAGTAATGCTTATCTGTTAAGATGGATTTTAGTGAATTGGGAATGGATTTTGCTGTCTGTAACCAATTCAGTAAAATCTACTTCTAGCTACTTCAAGCTGAAACGAGTTTTAGATAGCTTGGTAGGACAAAAGATGTATCTCTCATCTTGATGGCACCAGAAAGTTTGTTGCATTCCAAGCTAGTATGGCTCCACAGCTGAGGGCTAATGATACAGGCAGGGCAGGGGTGATCCTTGAAGGTCGCACAAAACATTACATGCTCCTGAAATTCTGCTTTCTTACGTGTCCAGTCGTGCAGAATTCCCAGTGAAGTCAATGGAGGAGTTCTGCACATGGCAGGCCTGCAGGATTGAGCCCTTAACGGCTGGTCTCTGCTTTCTTGTTCAATGTCAGAGTTCATTATACGCATGTGATTGCCACTGTTTTTCCTTGTTATTTGTGTTACAGTAACACCAAGATTTGGGCCGACTACGTAGTAAGAGTCAGTGCCTGCCTCGAAGAGTTTACATTCTAAACAGACAAGTGAAGAAAGGAAATATTGTGATCCTCAGATCACAGATGGAGAGGCTAAGGTGCAGAGAGATTAATGACTTGCCCAGGGTTACAGAGGAACTCTGCGGCAGAGTCAAGAAATGAATCCAGGTCTGCTGAGCCGCAGTCCAGTGCTTAAGCCAAAAGACCAACCTTCCACTGGAAGTCACGTTACTGTTAGGATTTTGCTAATTATTCTCTCAGGCCTTTCTTTTTCTGTGATAGCCTTGAGTTTGGCAGCACAGGTCACAATTCCCCTTGGTTCTTATTATTTTCTTGCCATCTTTCCGTCTTTCCATCAGTCCTGAGATCCTTCCATAGTTTTCACTCTGTCCTCACTTAAGCAGACACCTTCTGAAGTCAAAGGGAGTAGTGTGTGAGTACAGAATTAAAGATTTGGCCCAGTGACTAGAACTGGGACTTTCTAGAATTGAATGTATTTGTGAAATGCTTCTGTCCTGTGGTTATTTAGCTCCCATCTCAGTATTTGTGGTAAGAATTTGTGTAATTTTAGTGATATGTGTAATAATGATCTAATCATCATGACCAGGGCGGTGTCTCCATTTCACACCCAATCCCATTTTCTCGGGCTCATTTTCTTAACTATCACTTCTGTGTCTAGAGCTCTGATGCGCTCCAAGTCAAACACACACCATTTCGCGCAGTATCCCTGTGCTGCTCTCTCCTGCTTCTTGTTCCCGTTCTTGCAAAGGTGGCACCTTTGCTGAGAATGGGCAGGGGGAAAGGCCGTAGGGTGAAGGGATATTTTTGGGGTGAAGTTGTAAAGTGGCCCCTTGTTCAGGCTTTTCCTCCCTCCAACACTTACTTGTCCCCTCATGCTCCCGACTACCATCTGCCCCACTGTGCTGCCGCCCCCTCTCACAGGGACTTGGCCTAAAGATAGTGTTAATAAGCACAATGTTTGGTGCAGGGTGATGGTGTTAACAGCACAGTGATAGAGAAGGGGCTATAGTAGACTCCTATTTTCCTAGGTTAACAATAACCTCACAGGCCTGGAGAGGGGGCCTCAGGGGCCGTTAAGGCAGTCATAGACTATTAGGGTTGGAAGGGACCTCAGGAGATCATCTAGTCCAACCCCCTGCTCCAAGCAGGACCAATCCCCAGGTTTTTACCCCCGTTCCCTTAATGGCCCCCTCAGGGATTGAACTCACAACCCTGGGTTTAGTAGGCCAATGCTCAAACCCCTGAGCTATCTCTCCCCCCACACCCCTTCTCAAACACCGGTTGCTATAAGAACTTCAATTAGAGAAAGGTGCATTCCTGGCTGTGTCGCAAAGAATTGGCTGGGAATCCTGGGCTACATTTGGATTTCTGGCCAGGTTTCAATGGACTGCAAGCCTGCCTCGTATTGTAATATAGTGTGTTTCTTTCTAGATATTACTCTCTAGAGAGAGCAGCAGGGGGCGCTGTCTGCTCACACATCCTGGAACTCTCCAGCTGACTGTATTAGAGGCAGCAAAGTACTGAAGAGGGACAAGCCAAGTAATAGAAGGTGCCCTCTGGAGCTTGTTTGCGTGACTGAATTAACTGGCCTCCCCTGAGCTCCTGCCAACCTCCACCCCCCTGCTTGGGTTTTCAGGGTTGCACCTTTATGGGAAGGCTATTTTTGAAAACTGCCCCGCCCCTTCTCTACCCCAGGTCCTGTAATAAGAGAATAAGGAGGCACTTTGTGAAATGAATGGCTGGTAAATTTAGATCAAATAAAAGAAAATCCTTGCTCACAGCATGTGCAGCCACCCTGATGGAAAGCACCGTTGGGAGCAGGTCGTCCAGGACCAGCACTGAGGCTGCATTGTAGTAAGGCCTGGGTGGCTGGTTTTCTGACCTGTAATAACAAAGTAGTTATGTGGGCCAAGAATAGTAGAGGCAATTCAGGCTCCTGATTCAAGCATACACTGATCACTGGAGTGTGGGCAGGAAGGAACACCCCACCCCAGCTTCTCCAATGTGCAGCACTATACAAATGGCTACATTAGTGAGGAGGTGGGGCCCACATTGTTAAAATGGTCCAGCAAGCTGGTGTTAGAGCTGGAGGAGGCTGTGGAGGCACTCTTCAGGTGCAAACTGAGTAAATGCCTTGATTTTTGTTACTGCCCAGGTAATTAGTGTATCGGGGAAATCCCCCTAAGCGAAGCATCCTGACCACAAATTACCGCAGCTCTCAGCATTTCTTCATCCACTTTGCAGCTAAGGCAGTAGCTGAAGCATTGTGGCAGCTTTTCACAGTGCTCTCTTGCCCACCCTCCTGTCCTGCACACGTGGAGACTGGGACACAGGATGCCCTGGATGTTACCATATCAGGGACTGTTGTGCACGTTTCCAGGCTGCTGAATACCTGACTGGTATCTATAGAGAACATTCCCTTCCCAGCGAGGCAGGGGCTGTGCTTAGGCAGGCCGGTCATGCACTCCCCTCCCCCCAGAAGAATATGCGTGTGTAAATGTTTAATGCCTGGTTGTTTAGCCCTTGCACACATTAGTGAGCACTTCCCTATGTGACATGTCCCCCTGAAGTCAGTGGAGTTACTGGTGGCTGTAAGAGCTCATCTCTGTAAGGATCCTTAAACGTTTTGTGCCAGATTCTCAACCAGCGTAAATCACTGTAGCTCCATGGACCCAGCTGAAGATATGACGTGGGCGTGGCACAGCCATTGTGCAAACACGGTTCAGGTAATAACCTGCCTGGGACTTCTCAGCAGGCCAGGGTTTGCAGTCTGCCAATGATAACAGCAAAGATAAGATACAAGAACCCTGCACTCAGTTAGACTCCCCCTCCTTCTTTTATCATCCTCTTGAAAGGTGCTTTGTACCATGTTCAACAAGGCATTGAGCCGGTACAAACAGCTGTCCTACACACACTCACACTCCTCTCCTCCAACAGCCCTTATCCTAAGCAACCTCTGTGCTTCATTTCATACACTAACTCTCCATGCTGCAGCTTAACCCCCAGCCCCATATCAAACTCTACCAGAACAGCTGGAGAGCGAACAACCAAAGTAAGCCCAGGTTAGCAGTGGCTGAAACTACCAGCTCATGGTGGTTTGGTGGCCTCCATGAAATGAATTGGAGGTTTCATGGAAGCCACCAGCTAACTGGCACCCGGGTTGCAGAGCCAGTGCTAGGCATAAGCAGATTAAGCAATTGCTTAGGGCCCTGAGCAGCTCAACGTGGGCCCCCTATTCGCTTTTCATTATGTGTTGTGGGGGGACTATTCCTGCTTAGGGCCCCCAATGAGCTATTCCCTCTGCTGGGTTGACAGGTTCAGCAGAGAGGATCGGGCCTATATGGAAGTTGAACTTCCCTTCAGCCACTAGACAAGGTCTCTCCAGCACAGGGTTGAAGAACACTGATGGGGCAGCGTGGGAGAAGCTTGCACAGTCAATGTCCACGTTCTGTCAGTGCTGTGAATAAACACCCCAGGGCTGTTGGTCCCACATCTTTCACTCACTCCAAAAAGGGAGTCGAGAGAGAAAGTCTCTGGGTGCTTATGAGAGCCATATTGGACAGTGCTGGTCATGCTGATGTCAGGATGAGATGCCTGATTGCATATGTACATTCCATCATTGTGCCAGTGTAATGCACTGGATGGGTGCATGTGATCATGTCTCCCTCTAGCCATTGGATATAGCAAGGCTAAGGGCCTGCTGCTTTCTGACAGCTAACGCTTACTCCTTTAGTGCAAGTGATGAGGGCTTGTCAGTGCTTCTGGTACAGCAGTGTGGTGTCTGTGTGTGTATGTAGTAAAACACAGGGGGCCAGACCCTCCCAAAGAACTCAATGGAGGCATGCCAGTTGACTCTGGGTGAGGATCTGGCCCAGAGTGGGAAACGTTTCTGAAGCAGAGCCAGCTAGGAAGAGAAAAGAAGTGCAAGGCCATGAGAGAAGATCAGGCTGTGGATGTGCAAACCAGGAAAAATAGAAGAGAAACACTAGATGAGAAAATCCGTGACCAATGGAAGAAACTAATAACAAAGGATATGGATAGAGAAATTAGTTTATCTCCAAGGGAGATGGGTGGCAGACTCCACCCACAGGATCAGCATCTGGGACGGAAGAGAAGATCTAAAATGAATTGTGACCATACCCCCAGACGTGCTGTATCAGGTAAGAATATAAAGATCCTGGGATGAGTGGAGCCCACCATATAGCCCAGATAGAGACCAAAGAAGTTCTAGCCGAGCAGAAGGAATCTCCCCTGACAAAGAGGGGAGGTACTAGAGAAGAAGAGGGAAGGGATAGAAGAAGAAAAGCATCATTGCCAGAATGATGTTTAAAAAAGGCAATGCAGGTGAAGAGAGAATGTAAGCGCAAAGGTGCCGTGTGTGTTGGGGAAGGGGAGACTGTGGAGTGTTCAGAAGTGTGATAGCAAAATGTGCAGATGTACCCAAGGTAGCCTCAATCTAGCTATAGTGCAGTGAAGCTGTGGCCACACAGAGTTCAGTGTGGGCTAACTGCCTAAATAACTACCCATGGCCCCACATAGGTTTCAGCATGAACTGCATACGCCTTTGTTACTGCCACCTCCCTAATCCAGGACCCAAACTAGTTGGATAAAATCTAGCTCTAGTACATCTCTATGTGCTTCCATCACACACCCTGATTGCAGTGTAGACATACCCCAGAAAAGAACTAAGCTAATATGGTTCTTAACCAGCAAATATATTGGGTCAAACCCTGCTCTTGTTCACACTGGTGTAAATCTGGAGTATCTCCCTTTGAACTGGGCCTGTTGCCTGGTATTAGTGAATATAGCCATTAATTAGTTTACTGGACTGCCGCTGGCCGGCTTCCCAGCGAGCTCCTGCTAGTTTATGATGTTCCTGAATGATATCATCACAGCCAATGTAGAACATTCTGAAAAACGCTTGGTTGTCCTGATCCCCAGTTTCAGTGATTTCCAAACGGACTCACAGAGGGGATCAATATGGGGAAGCAGGTATCAACACAAACCCTACCAGAATAACAGAAACCACATCAACTTCCTGCCATGTAAGTTGTATAGTTACCTCAGTAAAATCTCTCCCGTTGGCTTCAATGAAGCCAGTTTCATAAACCCTTTCCTTGTGCAATGCCATTTGATTGTGAGGTTTAAACTGGATGGCACTGGAAGTGTTTTCAGTCAAAGGTCCTTAACTCTGAAATTTGTGCACCCACAGTGATCCAACAGCACCCAGGGACTGTTGTGATAATTGAGCCTACAGCTTTACCTTCATTGTGAGTTTAACTGTAAGCAGTGAGTGAAAGTTTATAAGATGTAACAATAACTTAGAGCAACAAACGTTGCTGGGAAAAGGTATAAAGAGGAGACAGAGACTGAGTTAGTCCAAACAAAAAGGCCTCCTGATAACACAGTCCTTGAGTTCTAAGTGTGGAACTACAAATCAGAGAACCAAAATTGGTGTGTCGGAAACTAGGCCTAATTGGTGGACAAAATAATGAAGTGATGGGCTATTCCACCCACCACTCCCCTTTTGGGGTCCTTAAAGGAAGACTTTGGGGAGAAAAATTAGTAAGTGGAGTGGGCTTCACCATCATGGCTGCCACCCCAACTATCTCATAGGACCACAGACCTTCTTCATCCTAGTCATGAGAGATGTTCTGAGCAGCCTGAGTCAGAGAGAGGCACCCAGACAACATCACCACCTCTACCAGCTCCAGCTGAATCCCAAACGCCACCGCAGATGAAACAGGACTGGACTTTAACCACAGCAGCAGCAGCTCTAGCTCATCTCAGCTAACTTCTCTTTTCCCCATAGGATGGTTATTGCCATCTTTATCATCATCTAAGAGACCGTGAGACACACGGGCTTTGCCTTCTAAAAACTCTCTCCAGCTCAAGGGAAAGGGAACAAGGGTTGTTGTTAAAATGAAAGCCTCACTGAACACTTTACCTGTCAAATGCTTTAAGTGATTTCCCTTCTCTTCTTGACCTTTAATAAGAGGTTAAAATAATTTGTAAAAGTGTGTTTGCCACAGACCGTGCTAAGCAATATGAGGTCTCTATAGAACAAAGCCCCAAAGTTATTTAATGCTGTTTAATGTTGGACAGTGACTGTGCTATGTTAACACCTTTGGTCTAAGTACTCCATGTAAATTAATACAAAATTTTTGGGTTCCCAATGTGGGGCCCAAGCGGTTAAATACATACTCAGAAGCTGGCACCTTGGCAAACAAGCAATTGTTTCCAAAGTTGGTTTAAAAGAAAAGTTTGTTTTAAAATTCTTTAATGTGTTGAGTTTGAGATAAACGTGCAAAACAAACTGAACATTTTTGCTTGAAAAAAGAGAGGGTTAACAACTGTTTTATAGTTATTTTTTTTAAAAAATTTGTAAAATGCTTGGGTTCATTTTTTTTCCCCTTGTGTTTTGAGGTTTGTAGTTTCTGTGACTGGTAATTTAAGAAAAAGTAAAAGGAATAATGAGTTGTTTAAAATTGTTGAAGGTTAATTTGGCTAAAGCAGACTTCCTGAAATAACATCTTAATTCTCTTCTTAAGAAAATGCCAGCTTTACTCTGGGCTGCTATTGCATTAACTGTGAATTAAATCTCAAACCAGCAGAACCAAAGGTTCCTGGAGCACCAAACTTTTTGTGGGTTTTTTTTTTTATGATTGTTTTGGTTTTGCAATGTTTTTTAACTTGTTGCTTTTGTGCTTTAGCAAAGGCTCCCCCGCACACACACTTTTGTTTTTTATGTCAGTGATTTCTGTTATTGTTCTCAGCACAGTGCTAGTGTTGTAGCTCAGATCCCCAGAATGGGCTAAGTTGCCAAGATGGCCATGTTGTCCTCACAAATGGTGGTAGTAAAATGCATGCGCAAGAGCTAACGTTGCTCATGGATGCAAAAGTGGTTCCAAAAGAACATCTTTTTGTTGCTTCTTTTTAAAAGAGGCAACACACTTGGTTAAAAATGCCCTCAGGGCTAATGTTTTTCTCCAAGTGACCAAGCTTAACCTCCAGTGCCTAAAATCTTCCTGGGTTGTGTAAATGTACAGCCTTTTCTGTGTAAGCAGCAAAAGGGGTGCCGAGGAGGAGCTCTTTCCATTATTACCCACTCTGGGCATACAGCCAAGGAAGTGAGAAGGGCTGGTTTGTTCTTACACATCTTACAAACAGCACCAGTTCTATGTTTTGTTTTCACTACAAATGAAATGGGTTATAAGTTCTTAAGCCTTTCAAAGGCTACAAAGCTTACCTGTAATCTTTGCAATATTTGATCAAATGGATTTGCAAATCCCAAGCTTGGGATAAGGAATTTGCTAACATTAAAATATAACCAAGGACCCTTTTTCTAAATGCTTGAACTAAAATAAGATGTTTCTTTTGTGACAAAGTTCCTCCTCTATCTTGGTGGGTCCAGCACTTATCGGCAGATTTGTTCACCTCAGAGATTCACTGTGTGGGTCAGGGAACAGCCCAGAGATCTTCCCCTCTGATAGAACCCACAGGCCAGGTCAATCCCCCCTGTGTCTAATCTGGAGTTGGGAAGTTTAGGGGGGAACCTGGGCCCACCCTCTACTGTAGGTTCCAGCCCAGGGCCCTGTGGATTACAGCTGTCTAGAGTGTCTCCTAGAACAGCTGTGTGACAACTACAACTCTCTGGGCTGCTTCCCCATGGCCTCCTCCCAGCACCTTTTTTTAGCCTCACCACAGGATCTTTCTCATGGTATCTAATAATGCTTGTACTCTTCAATCCTCCAGCAATACACCTTCCCACTCTCAGCTCCTTACATACACACCACAAATTGAAGTGAGGTCCTTTTTAACTCAGGTGCCCTGATTAGCCAGCCTGTCCTAATTGATTCTAGCAGTTTCTTCTCAATTGGCTCCAGGTGTCCTAATTAGCCTGCCTTAATTGGTTCCAGCAAGTTTCTGCGTGTTTTGGAACTACCCCTGTCACCTTACTCAGGGAAAAGGAACTGGCTTGCTCTGAAGGCTGAGATACCTGCCTTCCCTTCTTTTGAGGTCATTCTGCTGGCTGGTTGCCCCCTTAGCTGCTGCGGGGAGGACCCTGCTGGTTTGACTCTCAAAGGGGAGTGCAAGGCCCCACTTTTTCCATCATTTTTGGGGCTTCCCTTGGCTGGGTTGCTACTGCCCTTGCCGCTGCTGGAGCTGAAGAGGGAGTAGGGGAGGTCTGTTTTGTGGAGGGGGTTTGTAACATCCCTGCTTCTGTGGTGGTAGGTGCCTTTGCTGTGGGAGTGGCCTGGAGCCCTCCCTGTGGTCCATCCGCTCCCCTACTGCCACCACCACTGCCCCCTCCACCTGCCTTCTGACTCCGCTCTCTGTTCCCTGACCCAACAGTTTCCTCTGCCCTTCTAATCATCCAGAGAAAGTAGTGGCAGTGAACAGGCATTTGTTTTTCAGATGCCTGTGGGTGCTCGTTTCCTTTCCCTTCCCTTCCCTTCCCTTGGCTTTGTCCTCCCTCCCTTGCTGCATTTGGCCGGTGGACCCCCTTTTCCTCTGCCTTGTCCACTGCTTGCCCCCTTTCCCTTTGCTGCCTGCCTGTCTGTCCCCCTTCTACTGCCCTGTTTTCTCTGGATTGTTTTTTGGTCCTTGATCAGTTTGTTTGCCCTGCCCTTGTCCCGCAGTGCAGATGTGGTTGCCACCCTTATTTCCTCATTTTTTTTGGTCTGGTTGTTTTGAACCCACCTGTCCTTTGTTCCATGCCTGAGGTGCACCTGATTTGGCCTCCCCTGCATTCTGCTCCCTTGCTTTTTGCCCTCTCTCCTTCCCGGTCTGCCCTTATTGCATGTGTGCCCATGTTCCACTGTTGGCATTTGAGATTCCCCCTCCTCTTCTTTTTCACTGATTCCTTCACTAGTGCACACTCCCCCATGCTGTCTTAGTTTTCCCTTCCTTTCCTTAGTGCAGCCGGGGGAGCTGGTTTCTTTTTCAACTTGTGCTGGAGTTGTTCCTTGTCTTCCCTTGTCCCTTTCTGTTGGTGCCCCTCCACCCTGCTTTCAGCCTGGCAGGTGAGGTGTGGTAGCTGTTCTTCCCTGCTCCCCTCCCTCTCTTCCCTCCCCTTCTTTCCATTTCCTTGCCCTAGTGGCTGCCCCACCCCTTCCCTCTCTTTCTGTGGTGGGTGATTCAGGGGGTGGGACTTCCCTGGATGCCCCTGCAGCTCCCTTTCAGTCTACCTCCCCACACCCTCCCTTGTGATGGCCGCCTTGACTGCCGCTGCTGCCGGGCTGCCTGCCATCGTTGCCGCTGAGGCACTGCCGGGCACGGATGGGAGCTCCCAAGACTCCACTGCTGCTGCTGCGACCTTGGCCACCTCCGCTTCTGAGACCACTCCCTTGGCTGGTGGGAAGGGCCAGGGGATGAAGAAGGGCAAGAGCCCTGCCCAGAAGGTGAAACCCCCCGTGACTGGTTCCTTCTCCCGCTGCAGCCCTGTCAACAGCCGCAGCTCCCCCTTCTCCCTTGCCCGTTGTTCCCTCCACCAGCTCTGGGGGTGCCACTCCTTTGGCCCCCAGGGCGTACGCCCAGGCAGCTGTGACTCCTCCGCTCGCCGTCTGCTCCAGCCCCTTCCTGGAATACCATTCCCGGCGGCCAGGGCCGCTTTACTACCCTCACCAGAGAGCACAGGGTGCATTGCCTCCTGGTGCTGGCCTTGCCCCATGTAGAAACCTATATGTGGGCATTGGCACGGGCGTCGGGGCCCATGGCCGTGGTGGCGGCCTCTAAGATGTTTGAGAAGGTGGTGTTCTTCCTGGCGTCGGAGGCTGCTGCCCAGGAGGCGCTGGAGAGGGGCTTGGCAGTGGGGGGCATTCGCATCCCTCTCGAGCCTTTGGAGGACCTGGGCGTACGGGTGGTTTTCTGTTCCTCCCTTCCTCCCCAATGCCACCCTTTTGCCATTCCTCTCTACCCTGGGGAGGCCCCTGTCCGTCCTCAGACACCTTCTGTTGGGTTGTAAGGACCTCGCCCTCTACCACGTTTTGTTATTCTGTCGGCAGGTGCAGGTTCAAATTCCACCTGCAGCATGTGATGGGAGACTCTGGAGGGGTCCTTTCTGGTGCCCCATCAAGGGGCCCAGTACCGGGTTTATTATTCTTCGGGGGAGGCCCGGTGCTTTCTCTGCCAGGCGACGGGGCACGTCCGGAGGGACTGCCCCCTGGCCCGGCTTGGAGGGGCATCTGGGACCCCCAATACTTGGAAGAGTGTCTCTGATCGCCCAGTCCCTGGGGTTGCCCCTCCTCCATCCATGACTGTTGTCAACTCTGCTCAGGCCTTGGGGGAGGCCCCACCGACGTGCCCAGATGAGCGCGCAGGCCCCGTCGCTGAGGTGGGCCATAGACTGGGGCCTGTGGAGAAGAGGGTGGCAGGGCTGGTAGCAGGACTTGTGTGGGGCTTGCCTCAGGCGGAGTCCATCCCTTTCCCTATTGTCCTGCCCTCGTCTTCCCTTACCCTCCCGTCATTGCCCTTGCTCCCAGGCCCTGACCCTCCCCATCTTCAGGGAGCTTGGAGCTTGTGTGGGGGAGATGCTGCAAGCGGGGAGTGCAGGTCCAGCACCATCTCCCCTTGTTGGCGAGGGGAAAAGGACCCCATGTAAAACTATGAAGGAGGTTGCTGGTGCTGGGCCTTCCATCGACTCCCCAACTGTCGTTCATCGTTTGGAGTCGGCCAAGGTTGCCGCATGCACGGAGGCGGGTAGTACCACCTCCTCTATGGAGTCCCTCCCTGAGGGGGTTACGCATGGTGCCCCTGTTGCCATCTGTGCCCCCTGCAGGTGCTGCAATGGCTACTGCCTCGACTGCTGTCAAGGGGGAACCTGTAGAGGCGGGTGGGGACTTTGCTTCTATTTTTGCTGAGATCGAGACCCTGGACTTGACCCCAACCACCAAGGGGGTGGATGCCCCCCTGTCAGAGGGCCTCAGTAAGGGCGATTGCAATCTGGCACCCTCCCCTTTCCCCTTCTCCCTACCTCCGGTGGTTGCCCCTGTTCTGGCCCCTGCAACGCCCTGGCCCTGATCACCTGCCTGGCCGCGAATGGTAATCTGGCTGATGCCACCGTGCCCATTGCCGCGATGGCCGATGCCAAGCAGCCGCACTCTGAGCGCATGGGTGCCCTACCCCATGAGGCGGGGCCACAGCTCTTGCCTCCCCCCAGCGCTGTAATAGTGGATGCCTGATTTAGTGGGGCACCTGAGCCTAGTGCTGTGGAGGTGCTCCACTCCCTTGCTGCCCGTTTAACTACTGTGTTGGGTCACGAGGCACCATGTCCCGGTGGCTCTGCCACTCGGGCCCTAGATTTTATCCCCACTCCCTGCCCCTGCCCCTGTTCCCACCCTTGTTCCTGTCCTTAACCTCTTTTCCTTCCCCCGCCCCCGTTGCTGCCACCCCCGGGGTTGCCTTAATTTCTTTTTACGAAGGCCCCTAGGAGGCGGTTTTTGTTTTTTCCCTCTCCTGGCCCATTTGGGGCTGCAGTTCTCCCTCCGCCATTGTCCCTAGGGCCAAGTGTTGAGTTGGGTGGGGCAGCGCTGGAGGGACGGGCACTGCAGCGGGACTGTGATCCCTCCGTGCCTGTCTTAATGTGCCATGGTGCTGGCAGGGGAGTCCAATCGGGGGATGCCCTGGGGTCCGTGACCCCAGTCCCTGCCACGCAGAGGAGCGAGATGTGCTCTTTCTTGGAGGACACTCGTGGCTCCACGAACAGAGTGCATCTTGCTTTTCAGTGCTGGGGCGATTTCCATCTTGTTCTCCAGACTGTGAGGGCCATTATGGGGGAGTTTTTTTTGGCCAGGACTGCACTGGGTCTCTGCAGGGGTTCTCCATCTCCCCCTGGAGGAGAGCAGACAGGGCCTGATGTGCATGCACATGCAGGTCCATGTCTTCTGCCTCCAGGCCCTACAGAGACTCCTTTATAGTGTAGGTGGCTTGGCATGGAGCATGTTGGCGCACACCTTCCTCTGCCGCCTGTGAGGGCTCCAGTATGACTGGCAGCTCTTTTTCCTCTATCGGAGAGATCTTCTGCAAGACCTCTCCGAGCTGCCGGTCTTCTACCAGGACCTCCTCCAGACCTGGAAGCTGATCTCGGCAACCAGGTCCTTTGTGGCCACCGAGGGGGTAGATCTCCTCACGGAGCCCCTGTTACACAATCCCTATCTTCGTGTGCAGGTGGCGGAGTCCTCCTTGGTGTGTCGGAGGTTGGTCCTGGTGGGAGTCACCAAGATCGGAGACCACCTGGACTATGACCTGGGGGGCTGGGTGGATCCCCAGGTGTTTGGTCGACACATGGGGCTCTCCATCCTTATGACACACACACACACCCTGGTGCGTACTCCAGAAAGTGGAGGCAGGCCTGTCTCCCATGGCTCGGTTTTTCCTCGAGAGGGTGCACCCTGCCCACCCCTCACTCCAGGCATTCCAGAGCTTTCCCAGCCTCCCCCGCCCGCCCCTCCCCATACCTCCAGCCAGCTGCATATCATGCACCCGGTTTGTTTCCAAACTGCGCCAGGGACCATCTGTACGCGCTCGTGCTGCACATGCTTCATTACCCCACCCTTGTGTCCTGCCCAGACCCCAAGTGGCGGGACCTTCTACCAGTAGCGGAGGGTGGGGAACCCTGGTGAGCCAATTTCTATTTCACCTTAGTCCTGTGGCCTGCTGGGGATATCAGCTGGCGGCTCCTGCATGGAACTGTGAGCACTGGCATGTACTTGGCGCAGTTTACCACTGACCATGGAGCCTGTCCCTTCTGTGGTGTGAGGGAGACTCTGGCACACGCGTATCTTCAGTGCACCAGGCTGCAGCCCCTCTTCTGGCTCCTCCAGAACCTCTTATTGAGGTTCTGGCTGCACTTTTCCCCACACTTATTTCTTTATGCACACCTGATTGGAGGCCTCACTAAGTCATGGGACCACCTCATCAACCTCCTCCTAACCGTGGCCATTCATAACACCAGGGAGAGGAGGTTAGCGGTGGGGAGGGCTGCGACTGTGGGGCCATTTTTTTGTTCTTTCATCTGTTCACGTATCCGGGCAGAATTCCCCTGGGCAGCGTCCCCCGGCTCTCCCGATGTTTTCAAGGAGCAGTGGGCACTGTTCAGGGTTCTCTGCTCAGTGTCCCCTTCCGATTCCTTAGTTTTGGCCCTTTGACCCTCACGCCTGTTCCTGTTGTTGTCTTTGTTGTCCCCCGAAGTCAGTTGAGTTCTGGGTTTAGTAGCCCCTCTCTAAGCTGGAGGAGGGGCTTTCAGCAGTGGGCGAGCGCTACTCAAAAGGAACGCTCTCCTGTAGCCATCTGGCCTGACCCTGTCACACTTTGTAATTGTGATTTCATGAACAAATGTCTGATCCTAGGTGGAATTGGTTCATAAAAGAGAGGAATTATGTTGTGATAATTGGGCCTACACACTTACCCTAGTTGTGAGTTTAACTATAAGAAGTTAGTAAAAGTTTATAAGATGTAACAATAATTTATAACGACAAATGTTGATAGGAAAAGGTACGAAAGGGAGACAAAGACTAAATTAGTTCAAACAGAAAGGTCTCCTCAGATAAGTCAAGGACCATGTTAAAATCATTCCTGGTAAACAAGAGAAATGTGGAACCAGAAATCAGTGAACCAACAACAGCTCCAGCCAGAGGTGTGGGAACTCAGGATCCTGAGAGTGCAGCAGTAGCACCCCTTGTCTTTAAGTGGTTTCCATCATATACAGCTTTGTTCACTGACTCTCAGCACCCCCGCTATAAAAACTGTTCCAACGCCACTGGCTGGAGCTCATCCAACTATCTTCTCTTTTCTCCAAAAGGACAGTTTTCGCCATGTTTGAGACTGTCACACAAGGGGGTTTTTACTTCTAAAAACTCTCTCCAGCTCCAGGGAAAAGGAACAGGGGATGTTCATTAAAATGAAAGCCTGCCTTAGCAGCTTACATTTCAAATGCCTTCAGTGTTTTTCCTTCTTCTATTTATCTTTAGTAAAAGGTTAAAAGTGTTTAATGGCGTGTATGCCATGGTGGTGAGGTCTCTGTACACCATATCTGAATGTTATCTAACACTGTTTAATGTTGGACAGAAACTGGGTTATGCTAACACCTTTGGCCCATATATTCCATCTAAATTAATACAACATGCTCCATCCTGTAAGGAGCACCTTGCATACATTTAGATCCTGGCTGGATCAGGGTCTAAGTGTGCTGACTGCCAGGCCATGCTGCTGGACCCAGCTTTTTCCAGAGGCTTCTACTGAAATAGAGAGATGAGCAAGTTTAGTTAACATGGCTGTTGGGCTGATAATGACTTTCATATGCTGATTTTAAATGGATCTTTACACCAGCCTTTAGGTTTGGAGAGATGCATTTCAAAAACCAGAAATCAATGCACTTGAAATATTCCGTATCATTTTGCTTGCTGTTCACCCACTGAGGGCAAGATTAAAAGAAAGATGCAAAAGAATTGGAAGTCAGCCTTTAAAAACTATTCTTAAAAAGTAAATAAACCTAGTGACCTAGTACTTTGTTTAAAATTATACTCAGTGTTTTAGGTATTAATATATGAATGATTGGGTAAACAACTCTTGAGTTTCTAAGGAATGAATATCGGGCTGTCCTGCAAGGGAATACTTTATACTTGCATGGTCACCTTCTAAGAATTTTAAAGTGCTTTATTAAAAAAAATAAACAAAGCTGCTCTGCCTTGTAAGATCCTTGTGAGGGATAGATACAGAGCACTTCATCCAGCACTGAAATGCAGCCAGCGGGAGCACAACTCAGCAACTCTAGAATAGTGGATGATTACAGTACATGGCAGATTATAGTAAAATCCGTAATACACATGAAAGGTAAAGAAGAAACATGGGGAGGGAGGGGACAACAGCTAGTCAAGATGTTTAAAACATCTGTTTTCACTATGGTTTAGCACACAGCATTCCCCCTCCCCCCATGTAATGCTGCCTGTGCTCATATTTAGCTTATACTCACTGCACTAGATTGCTAAACACTGGGAAGGGGTTTGCAAGTCCAAGGCCTTTTTAAATCAGTCAATAACATAATCAGGGGTGGATGTTAAAGGGAACCCTCTCTGTCTCTCTCTTCCTCCTCCCAAGCTTTCACGCCCCATCACTCATAGTATATGATTCCTTGTGCTTGCTTCTGCCATATGGGTCATCAGAATAACTGCTTCCATTTAGGCAGACAGGCCCTCCTCTCTGCATCTTTCTGTGAGCTAATGGCACCATTGTACAGCTCATCTTTCCAATCAAGGATTAAAGCTTTTCCAACCCCCTGCCCTCCAAAGCTGGCAATCTGCCAATCCATGTCTGGTGCTCTAGCAAAGGGGTTTGTGAGTTTCTGGCCTCTTCCTCTATCCTCTGGAGGAGACCCCACATTTCTGGATATCTCCTGATCAAGAGAAAGGGAAGCCAACTTTATGGCGCTGTCTGCCTTCACGAAGAGACCTCTCCCATTTCCAGTCAATCCTTCGGAGGTTCCCCCCTCCCACTCTGCTTCAACAACAAAGGGCCCCTAAGCATAACCTGAGATGAAAACCATGCCTGGGAGCAACTAAAATGTGCTCGTCCGAACCTCTCCAGCCATTCCAGGTGACATCAGGGCCCCATTGTGCTAGGCAGTGTAGACACATGGTTAGAAACAGTCCCCATTCTGGAGAGCCTGTGGTCTAAATAGACAAGACTCATGGGGAGATAAAAGTACAGAGAAGTTAAGTGACATGTCTAGGACCACACAGCAGGTCACAGCCCAGGCTAGAACCTTAGTCTCCTATGCCAGCACCTTACCCTCTGGACCACACTGTATTAGAGTTCTGCAAAGGCTGTTACACTGCCAACCCTGGACTAGTCCAGATAGTGAGACAACAGAAAGCAACAAGCTGAATGTGGGGCCTGGGACTGACCAGAGCAAATGACCCAGCCTTGCCATCCTCCCTGGAGCAAAGGGAGACGGTGCATAATTCCTCCCCCCAAGTTTTGTTTCCACAGGTATTGGGCCAACCGGCTTTAGAACAACAAGCCGAGGAGGATGAGGGAAAAAAACCTTGCATCTCCCTGTCTCCTGCGTGCCCTAGTCCATAGGGACTTTGCTGGCATTGCCTAGATGGGTGACTGCCATTGCAGTGGACAGCTACCGGAATAGGATGGCTTTAGAAACCCTATACTATTTTCTCCTAGATAGCAGCCAATGTTGGCTACTTGCTATCAGGAAAGGCTGTTGTTGCAGACACAGCAGTGCCAGAGGCAAGCAACAGTGGTTCGTTGCCCAGAGTGCATAGCGCCAATAAACACACCAGGATGGAGAAGCAAACAACCAAATTTATTTGAGCTCAAATAAGGTGCAAGGGAGAAATAATAATAATAAGGTGCAATCTCAGATCCTGCACCCCTAAAACAAGCAGTTTCTTCCTTTTATATCCCAGTTGTTTACTACAAAACTTCCTTGCTGACTAGCTGATTTCTTACTCCCCCCTCCTTTCCCATCCAGCTGCAGTATCTTTTCTCATTCAATCTTTTGTCTCCCCCTTCCTCCCCCCTCTCCGCTGCTGAGACATGTATACAGTATCTTAAAACGGCCTTGAGTGGGCTTTAGCTGAGCTTCAATGTATTACAGCAGAGAACTGACTGTTACAACCAAAACTAACTGGTAACACTACATTTTTGCAGCTATTAGTACATTAGGTTACACTAGGTTACACAAAGTGTTTAACATGGAGGAACATTGGTTAATTGAGGCCTACAACAGGAGGGCTTCATTGACACTTGTGGTCTATCACCTTTCCGAGTTACCTAGGGTTATGCCAGAGTGACACCAACAACTCCCTCCTTTGAGAATACTCAACAAACTTTTGGCTGAGTGTTCTCACATTTAAAGGATAACATGTGATTGAGCTCTAGGGAGCTGGAGTGCTTTACAGCAAGCAAGCAAGAGAAGAGTAACGATACACAACACCACACCAGTGAGCAGGAGGTGAACAATACCTTCCCTTAGTTCTCCCAGGTTGAGCAACCAGCCCCAGAGGGAATCAGAAATAGTAGGTTTCCTTTCCTGGGCCTTCCACTGTTCAAAAGCCTGTTTGGCTGACAGGATGTGCTTGTTAATATCCTGTGCGCTTTCTGGGACATAAGTACAGTATTCATCCCCTATAAGGGCGCACCCCCCCACCCCCGGGAAGCCACACTTCCACCCAGGAAGTGTCCACATATGTCTCCATGATCACAGATGAGACAGTATTCCTGATGCGTCTGTAAGGGCAGTGGGCCAAGTCTGGTACTCAAGATCACTCCGAATGGCCATCAGCTGGTCATTCAGGAAATCCCAAATTCCTAAACATACTAGATCCCACTGCAATGCCTTCCCAGCCTCAGTTATATTTAATACCATCTTTTCTTGGTGTAGTACTATAATACACCTGTTATTTAACTATTCTCAGGTACTGTCAAAAGGCATTCCCATTAATAGCATACATTATTAGTCACTGGAATGGTTTCAATATGGGTAAAATTTCTAGTAGCAGAACAAACTCTTTGGGTACTTGTTATTTAAAATCCAATTAGAGAGAGCTATATATGCTGAAGGATTTATCCAAAACACAGGGCGCAGCCTGTAGAATAAACCCCAAAATCCAATTAATACCACATTCCCAAACATGGGTCCCACAAATGTCCTCCCATCAGTGTATAATTCTTTGTTTCTTCACCAGGGTCAGTTCTTAATGTCCTTTCTAGTCAGGAATTCCTGGACTTTGGCAATTTCAGTGGAGCGAGTGTTCCTTCTTCTCTTCCAAAACAGTCGTGGTGCAGCATCCCATAGGGGAGAGGTTACCAGCACATCACCCTGTAATGGTTTTGATTCTTCTAGAAAAATTCAAAGGCACAGTAGATCTGTCAGTGGATAAGGGAAAGGTTACTAGCACTTCACCTTGTACTTTTTCCCTGCTGTCCAGAAGGCACAGTGGAGCTAGAAGGTGAAATAGGCTAATCATCAGTAGGAGAATTCTCCCGATGTGGAGGGGTCTTTTTGCAGTGAGAATCTTGGGTCCAAGCAGTCAGTCTTTGGCACTTCACAGCGGTATTGGTAGTCATCAGGACTTAAGGGCCTTTCCAGCATGGAGACAAGGCAGTCTTTCGTCGGTGGACCTTTACATCAATCCCGTCTCCTGGTTCCAAGGAGTGGCAGGGCTGCTAGGGTCTTTGGGTAGCGCTTCTTATACCTGTGAGAAAAGAAACATAACACATTTCATTAGTGCCTGGCAGTGTATTTCAGATCTCATAGCTGTGTGGGCAAATTCAAGCCCTCCTTTTCCTAGTTGTTAGCCAAGTCTTAACTGTGAGCAGTGTCCTTGAATGGAGTCAGTGTCTTATCTATAGCCTGAGCTTGCTAGCTAATTCTTTTTTTCCAGTTAACTCATTCTGTTCTTTGTTCTTCTTCCTTTCTTGGCTTCTTTTAACCTGCAAAGGAAACTTCCACTTTTTACTTATACACCTTTTTCTCAACAATGAAGACATAAACATTGTCATTATACAGTACATTAGTCTTATTATTTAATATATGCCACACACACCCTTTTACTAAAATAACCTTATTACAGAGCTTTGGAGCAACAAGCCAGGACAAGCACACCCACTTTGAGGAGTTCATTCAATTTAACCTCTAGTCCAATAGCTTTCCACCATCCCCAGCCCTCTGGCTAGAAATCTGAGGTAGCCAGAAAGATCCCATATACAATATGGGGAGTGGGTTAACTTTTCATGTCCTTGCTTTCAAAGACTGTTGGTATGCAAATTTTAACAACAATTTTTGCAATTAACAGTTTGACCAATGAAGTTTCTTTTCCTTACCTAAGGAAATGCATTAGACTTTAGTATATTACATTCTCCTGATTTATCCAAACACTTTGTATTCCAAGTTGAACAAAACAAGTATCTGGATTTTAATTTAACCTTTTTGTTTGATTTTAAACTAGACTATTTTATAAAAATATTAAACACAAAAATTCCGGCCACAAGACAAACACCACAAGACAGAACATAGAACACAAAACATAATTTCTACTGTGCCAGTAAATGCATGGTACGTTGAATGCTGTTCAGCTGGCATCAGTTTTCTCTGATTATCTGAAAGACAAAAAAACAGAGGTCTACCCACCCCTTCTGGGCAGACAATCATTGCTTGAAATATACAAATACCCTTGTTGACTTCAGGCAAAACAAAGGAATTACCCCATATTTTCTTGTATTTGTTTCATAGGCAGCCAAGGTTTTCAATTACATAACACTGTAAACATTCTTCAGCTAATTTAACTAAATTGTTCATAGCCAAACCAAATGATTGCAATCCAATAATTTCTTTGCCTGAATTCATTTACAAACATTTCACAGACACCAAAAACCTTTTTTCTTTAGCATTTTTTTCTTTTTTTTTAACCAAAGCTTTTCATACAAACAGTTTCAGAACCTACCTGTTCACTGACAAAACAGGAGTAATTATACTGTAATTTACTGATCCTTCAGGTGGCCACCTTTCCTAACCCTTTAATTTGTACTGAGGCCAGTCCACTGTACAAAACCTTTGTAACCTAGTTTTGGATAACGGATCCGATCCAAACACCTTCCAATTCTCCAGAATGCATTCTAGGGGGGAGCACCTTGCCTTCCCCACCTTGCTCTGCCCCTGCCCCGTGTCGCAGGTAGACGCTGGGCGTCCCCAGGCCCTAGCAGAGAGAGTCTGGACAACCGGACTTTTCCTACCTTATCCAAGGGACCGGTTCCACACCGTCGCCCACAACTGCTTCTCCACTATTTCAGCGCGTTGCACCGTTGTGCCCTCTGGGGTCGCTCACACCGCGTCTCCGCCGAGGTCCCCGGTGAAGTCACCGGTGTGCACTGGGCGTCGGTCGTCGCCGCGATCCGTTGACCTCCAGGAGGGATCCAGGCAAGGCTAATTTTCGCCTCAGCCCACCCAGGGACGCCAAAACTGTTGCAGACACAGCAGTGCCAGAGGCAAGCAACAGTGGTTCATTGCCCAGAGTGCGTAGCGCCAATAAACACACCAGGGTGGAGAAGCAAACAACCAAATTTATTTGAGCTCAAATAAGGTGCAAGGGAGAAATAATAATAATAAGGTGCAATCTCAGATCCTGCACCCCTAAAACAAGCAGTTTCTTCCTTTTATATCCCAGTTGTTTACTACAAAACTTTCTTGCTGACTAGCTGATTTCTTACTCCCCCCTCCTTTCCCATCCAGCTGCAGTATCTTTTCTCATTCAATCTTTTGTCTCCCTCTTCCTCCCCCCTCTCCGCTGCTGAGACATATATACAGTATCTTAAAACAGCCTTGAGCGGGCTTTAGCTGAGCTTCAATGTATTACAGCAGAGAACTGACTGTTACAACCAAAACTAACTGGTAACACTACATTTTTGCAGCTATTAGTACATTAGGTTGCACTAGGTTACACAAAGTGTTTAACATGGAGGAACATTGGTTAATTGAGGCCTACAACAGGAGGGCTTCATTGACACTTGTGGTCTATCACCTTTCCGAGTTACCTAGGGTTATGCCAGAGTGACACCAACACTGTGATGAGCCTGGCATGCCTGGCATACGTGATGATGGATTTTTCATGTTTGCCTAGCGATAGCTGGGCCTGGTAACCTCAGCAAAGCCTTGGTTTGTTTGGCAGGCAGTCTTTATCTCCCACTCTAGAATTCTGAACAAATGGAAAAGCAATGAACATCTCTAATGGGGCAGGTACAACAGCTGCTTTATTTCAGCAATAATCCGTGCATTCAATAGATCCACACATTAAACCAAAACCAGCATTTGGAATAATAGAATAAGAGCTTTTACAGCAGTGCCAGTCTCCGTCTGTCTTGTTCCCGTCCAAAATGCCCCCACCCCATCCTTTTATTTTTTTAATCCAGTGAGGTATAAGGGCCAGAAATGAAAATTGTTTCCCCACCTCTTTCCCTTATCCCAGTTTCAAGGTGTGGGCTAAGCTTTCCAATAGTGACCAGTTGTAGTACAGAGATCATCAAGGGGTTAACTGGGTTGCTTAGAGTATTATGAGTTGGACTCACTCTTTATCTCTCCCTAACTTCCTGTTTAGTTAGTGTGCCCTCCTCTGACTTCCTGTTTGCCTACAGCTGAAGCAGCAGCATGTTCCCAGCCTGCAGAACTGTAAGTAATGTGTGTTTCTTGTGCACCCAGCGCTCTCTTTACACAACTGGTGATGCGGATGAACATAAGAATGGGCAATTGAGGAGATTATTGCAGAAAATGAGGCTTGGCAGCAGTATATGGAGAGAGTGAGCCACTGTTTTCTTGCAAATGAGATTGTAGAGCAGGACAAATGGAAACAATTTTCCTGAGTATCTGTGACAGTAAAACCTACTCCCTCTCAAGGAGTTTGTTACAGCCAAGGAAATCAGAAGGTACACATTTAGAAGGCCTGCGAAAGGCCTTAACAGAGCACTGCATGCCAAACGCCAAACATGGTGGGACATTGCCTAGCAGAACGAGAGGGGCAAAGGGAAAGCGTAGCCCTGTGTGTAGCAGAGTTAAAAAGATAAAAGGACTGTTGTGCATTCGGAAATGTCCTAGAGGATGTGCCATGTGCCAGATTGGTTTCTGGTATTCATAATGAGAGAATTCAAAGGCAGTTGCTGGCAAAGGGGAGCTTAACGTGGCCCAAAGCAGTAGAATCAGCAACAGAAATGGAAGCAGCAGTGAAAAACTTACCAGACTTGCTCCTCAAGCGCAGAGCCCAGCAACCTGACTAGCAACCAAATGCAAAGCCAGCGGCAAAGGAAGTGTGACTCCTGAGGGGTGTTTGTGGCTGCTGAGGAGGAGTTCATTGTGCAACAATGGCTCAAGGTGGGACACGGAGCTAGAAAATGCAACGGTGACTGTCAAAGAGCATCTCAAGCCAGGAGGGAGACCTGCCCCCCCAGAAAAAAAGCAGGAAAAGGAAGACAGCAGAGGGCCTTTTCCCTTGAGGGGAAGAAAGATACAGCGGGAGGGAGCACAGTATATGCTGTCTCAGGGGACCTTACGAAGTAACGGTGGAGTTAAACAGTCACTACAAATAGAAATAGATTCACTGGCTGCAGCTACCATGATCAAGCTAGTGCACTGAGTGGTCCCTTTACCAAAGCAGTAATAGGGGCTACTTCCATAGGTGGGCACCCAGCTGGAGAGGCATCAAAGGGAAAGTGCTAAGCACTCGACCCCAGATCCTCAAAGGTATTTAGATGCCCAGTTCCCATTGAGATCAATGGGAGTTAGGTGCCCAAATGTTTTTAAATGGACTTCTCCCCCTGAAAATCAGGCCCCTTTAAGGTGGCAGATCTGGTTCACTTTTGAACATCTTGGCCATAGTCCATGACCTTTCCTCAAAGCAACGGCGTGAAGGATGTAGCCTCTTCTGCCTGTGCCTATCTCCCTATCCCATCAGCCCAGTACTGCTGAGCAAGCAGGGCTTGAAAACTCCATTCACAAATGTTGTGGAATAAGCCAGACATTTACACAAATTATAGGCTTGCTTGCGCTTCCTCTCCCCCCACCCCAGTTGAGTTTCTAGCCCTTACGGTTGCAAAGATACACCCAAGAACAGAACTCCAGCCCCGGATTTGCCTACTAGTGCCCCCTGTGGAATGAGTTAGTTTAGAAATAAATCCCCAGTTGGTTTGCTATCACACCTATCCTATTCAAGGTGTCCATTCCGAGTTAGATGCTAGAAGCTCAGTGATTGTATAGGTAAATATAATGGAGATATACCTATCTCCTAGAACTGGAAGGGATCCTGAAGGGTCATCGAGTCCAGCCCACTGCCTTCACTAACAGGACCAAGTGCTGATTTTGCCCCAGATCCCTAAGTGGCCCCCTCAAGGATTGAACTCACAACCCTGGGTTTAGCAGGCCAATGCTAAATGTGGCTGTCATATATGATGGCCTTTTTTGCCTCAATTTTCGCATCCTTGCTAGGGCACAAAGGGCACTTACAGGTGACTGTCAGTGCTGTAACCACCATGCTGTCTATCTCTGCCCTGAGTGGGGTTAGATAACACGGTGGTTAACACACCAGCTGCTGATAGGCGATAGCACTCGCCCCATTTCTCTCACTAGCCCAAAAGCTATTCTAGACCTAGGGTGCAACAGCATCAGTCCAAGTTCTGGTGTGGAGCTTGAACTGCCAAATATGTGTCCCAGAGGCCAAAGTGTAATCAGTGAGCTGAAGACTCATCCTTGCTGGACCTGCTCACTGTAGTTTACATTGGAAGAACATCTTTTTCTCCGAGGAATCCTATAAATAGGCATGGAAGGATTAGATTTTCATCAGTAGAGATCAGTAAACTTTGATTTCACCAGAGACACGCAAACCAAAATATTATCAGTGATAATTATCAAAAATTACAGATAGACAAAGTAAGAAAAATGCTGTTTGAAAATTTATTCAAATCTGGCTTCAGGATATTGACTTGTAGATTTTGACATGTGATATTGACATATGGCTTTTAACTGTTATAAAGCCTTGACTTTTTTGAATCTCAGTATCTGAGGTCATTAAATAACTATGACCTGACCTCCCTCACAACTTCCCACAACTGTGAAAATTTAAACAGCTAAATTTTTTTTACAAAGTTTACAAATAAACTCCAATATTACCCTTTGAAATTATAAAAAAAAAAAAATCTGCCATGCCTACTTATGAACTCTAGCTGTTCACCTTGTCCAACTCAGTGCAAAACCAACCACCACTGAAGTATATGCATATAATTAAGAAATATTTGTATGTAAAGTTGAAAGACTTTTTATGTGGTCCATAAGGGAAGACAGTTTGTTGCCAGGTAGTTGCACATTAACATTAACCATAGTCAGCTGTAGCTGCACCTCCTCACTCTTGTCAGATCTTCCAAACAGAGGCAGGCCTGGTCAATATTTGGATGGAGACCTCCAAGAAAAATAATCCAGGCTGCTGTAGTAGGCAAGTGATGTTGGGAATTGTTTAGGCAGCCCTCTTCCCCCTGATTCAATATTGGATCCATGTTGGGGTACTGTACTGCTGGAAAGGCCAACTTTTGATAAGGTGTGAACTCTCTCCCCCGACCATTTGTGATCCTCCAAGATCTGATGGCACTATTCTCCAGAGGTAGGGTCCTCAGCTCAGTGTCATGAATGTTGTATTGTTATCTCCCAAAAATCTCCCTGCAATGTCAACTGGATACAGTCTTCGTCTTGTAGCCTGAGCAGTGGTAGTGTTTCTTCTGAGCGGTTAAACTGTGGTTGTGTTCCACCCCCCACACCGCCGGCAGGCAGCATTTCAGTGGTGGGTGAAGTGATTCCTGTGGGGGGCTAAGGGGTGAGAGAGAATAAGAGAGAATGTCTACACAGCACAAAACAACCACTCCATGGAAGCAAGTCTCAGAGCCTGGGTCAGCTGACTTGAGCTCTTGCTGCAGGGCTAAAAACAGCATGTAGATGTTCAGGCTCAAGGCGGAGCCCAGATCTGAAATGCAGTGAGGGGGGAAGCTTGGGCTCTAGCTCTCTGCCACACAGTTGGGATTTTTTGCTGTGTAGACACTCCCAGAAATACTCTGTGAAGCGCTTTGGTTCCTTTGGAATGGCAGGAGCTGTATACATGTGAGATGTTGTTATCATCATACTCGAATCTGATCTGATTCAATGGAAGCTAGAAGAAGGAGAGTGCCATATCATAGCAGGCTAATGTAATGGACACAGCAGGTGAGCAGGGCTTTCCTTTCTGCAGACACCAAGGACAGAGCCAGCAGAAGCCGCAGAGGGTTGCTGGATACATGCTGTATTGAATAATTCAAATGAGGATAATGGAGCTCCGAAGAGCTTCCCTGTATGTTACAAACTGCTGTGATGCCACTGCTGCGTGAGCTGGTGGACAGGAGTCCCCCTCTCTCCAGTTTCACCAGCCAGGTTGAGGAGCCCTGGGGATTAAGGATGTAGCTAACTCTATGCTCTTTATGAAGAAGTGAAGGTTATGGAGAGAGGCTCTAGGGGGAAGAGGTGGATGCTCGGCTGGATTGAGCCCCCCAGGAGACTGGCTTCTGCACACCTTCCAATTCGATGGGTCTCTATAGAGCAAGGTTGGACTCCATGGCTGGAGCTGTGCAGAGAGCCTCCTGGCACAGGGGGTCCCTACATCCAGAGCTGGAAGGTGGCATGTTGGTGTTGGAGCCATCAAGGTGGCTCCGCATGGAGCGAACAAGGAGACCTAATGCTTCTCTGCTTAGAAGAGAGGGTCACTCCAGGAGCAGGTCGGGGAAGGTGGCCTGGTCCTTTGTGGGAAGTCTGCATTGGCAGCTGCCCTAGTGTACAGCATGTCCTGTTCTGAGAGTACAAACAGTTTTGTAAAATCCTGGTCCCTAACAAGCCCTCAGCTTATCACTCCGGCACATAAGCCCAAAGCTGACAGGCTCCCTGGCTTTCCAGCCGTCATGACATCTAATCTCTTCATTACCCTTCCAGTTTTCCCTCTGATCTCTTTCTTGATGGTCCTTCTGCAGCACTTGCATAACCGGCCATTACTGTTGCCAGCACCTATCCAAGAGGTACTGACAGCTTGACAATGGCCGAGCGGGGTTACTGTGAGAAAATGGAGCGCTTTGAGAGGCAGCTCTGTTCGGAACTTGGCTCCGGGTTAAATGGAGGGCAGGCCGGACAAAGGACAAACTTTACACTTTAATGATTTTCCCACAGTGGGAGGCTCACAAAAATCCGAGTGCTGGAAAAGAAAAGGCAAAGATAACCACGGGCCTTGCTTGCCCTTAGTAGATAGCTGTTTCCCTGCCAAGCTCAGAGAATAACCTCTCTGTAGGAAGGAAAGGTGGGGCCGCGGCTTGCTATGATGGTGGGTGGGTGGAAGGTAGAGAACATGCAATTGTTTTAACGCTCCCTCCCTTGGCATTTAATTTTCTAACGTTGAAAATTCACTTGCATAATGTCCAGGGAACTCAGGCTTGTTTGCAACCCGAACCAGCAAAGTTCTGCTGGGAATTACTTGCCAACCAGTGTTTAAAATTTTCACACAGAGGGAGGCGTGCAGGGGAAAGCAAGTGCTCAGTTTCAGATGCACGTAAAACCCAGCGCATTTTCGGAGTGGAGGGCAGGGAGTTCTGAGGAAGGGCCCCCGTGCTTCAGGGATTTTGGAAAGGCCACAGTCACGTTACGTTATGGTGACTAGGCTGTGCCAACCAGTTGCCACATGCAAAAAAAGTGCCACTCCACTGCCCATGCATCCTAGCACTCATCAGGGAGCTGAGTTGGAATCACTATGTGACCACTGTGTAGGCCAACACAGGCCCAGGAAATGTACAAGACATAAAACTGCAACTGATGCTCTCTCTGTCTCTCTCACACACACAAACATATATCATATGTGTGGAGTAAGTTTCTACAGATGGCATTATGGAAGCCCTCAGTATGCATGCAGGCATTCCACTATGCCAGGGGTTCTCAAACTGGGGGTCGGGACCTCTCAGGGGGTAACGAGGTTATTACATGGGGGGTCGTGAGCTGTCAGCCACCTCCCAAACCCCGATTCGCCTCCAGCATTTAGAATGGTGTTAATATATTAAAAAGTCTTTTTAATTTATAAGAGAGGTGGAGGTCGCACTCAGAGGCTTGCTATGTGAAAGGGGTCACCAGTACAAAAGTTTGAAAACCACTGCACAATCCCTAGCCCTGGAGGAAAGGGGGCTCTTTCAGAATTTGTGCATGATTCCCAGTTGTCTCTGTCTGTGCATGGTTACAGATTCCAAGCTAGAAAGGACCATTGTGATCATCTAGTTTGATGATCAGCCAAAGAATTTCCTTAACATAATTCCTTGTGCAGATCTTTTAGAAAGACATCCACTCTTGATTTTAAAACTGCCAGTGATGGAGAATCCACCACGACCCTGGGTAAATGGTTCACATGGCTAATTACCCTCATTGTTAAAAATTGTACACCTTATTTCAGTCTAAATTTGTCTAACTTCAACTTCCAGCCATTGGATAGTGTTATACCTTCATCTGCCAGACTGAAGAGCTCATTATTAAATATTTGTTCCCTGTGTATGTACTTACAGACTGTAATCAAGTCACCCCTTAACCTTCTGTTTCTTAAGCTAAGTAGATTGATCTCTTTGAGTCTGTCACTATAAGGCATGTTTTCTACTCCTTTAATCAATTCTTGTGGCTCTTCTCTGAACCCTCTGCGATTTATCAGCGTCCTTCTTGAATTGTGGAAGCAGAACTGGACACAGTATCCCACCAGTGCCAAATATAGAGGTAAAACAACCTCTCAGCGTCTACTTGAGATTCCCTTGTTTATGCATCCTAGGATTGCATTAGCCTTTTCAGCCCCAGTGTTCAGCTGATTATCTGCTATGACCCCCAAACCTTTTTTAGAGTCACTGCTTCCCTCAGCCTATAAGTACAGCCTGCTTTCTTCGTTTCTAGACATCTACACTTACATTTAACCAAATTTAAATGCACATTATTGGTGCCCAGTTTGCCAAGCGATCCAGATTGCTCTGTGTCAGGAACCTGTTCTCTTTCTTATTTACCACTCCCCCAATTTCTGTGTCCTCTGCAAACTTTACCGGTGATGATTTTGTGTTTTCTTTCAGGTCATTCATACAAATGTTAAATACTGAAGGGCCAAGAATTGGTCCCTGCAGGACCCTCTAGAAGCACATCTGTTCATTGCTGATTCCCTTTTTACAGTTACATCTTGAGACCCATCGGTCAGTCAGTTTTAATTCCTGTAACGTGTGCCATGTTAACTGTATAGTGTTCCAGCTTGGTGTTTATTATGCAGGTCCTCCTTGCTATGGCATTAGGACCGTCGTCCAGGCAGCAGGAGCCAAAAGAGGGGCTGTGGTTACAAGTTCATCCCTCTTAGATCCAGAACAGACACTGGGCAGATCAACCATTTTTTTACATAACTTAGGCCTTTGATCTTGGCCTCCTGTAACAGCTAATCAGCCAACAATGACCCTCTTCCCCAGGGCCTATCTCCAAAAGGCTGGGTTTTTTAATAACTGGAGTTGGGGAATTTGCATTAACCACTCCCTAGGAATTCCATATGGGTCTGGCACATTTGTCAGTGTAGTCTTTTTTGAACTCCCAGTTCTTGCATCAGTCACATCTTCCCACTAGAGAGGTTACATACAATCCCAAGCCACACATACCCTATTGTATTGAGTATATGGATAGTTTATCTCAAAGACACTGCAAGAAGTTGCCCTGGCTTCCGGCGTGAGCTGGTACTGGTGGATAACCTGCCCTTCCAGAACAAGCCCCTTGACAACTGCTTGCTCTCTGATTCTCTCTACATATCAGAATCAACTCATTCCACACACACACCCCATCTCTAAGGATTTTGAGCTCAGTCTGCAGTGATGCTGTGCGAAGAGCAACCAACGAATGGCTAGTGTCTGAGTGGCTGAATCTCTGCCTGCTGGTATTGTTGTGCCTTGGACATGACTGGGATGGGAGCAGCCGGGCCTCTAAGGGCCAGATTTGAGAAGAGCATCTCTCCCAGTGTGCACCCAACACAGGGAGCTCTCTGGAAAATCTGGGCTACAGAGTCGCCCTCCTCCAGCAGGAGAGGGCGCTGCAACCCAGCCAGGGTCCAGGAACAGGACACCGTGCACAGCTGTAGTGTGCGTGAGCATCCAGGACTACAGCTGGCTGGGAAATGGGGGAAGGTTTTCCAGGGAAATGTTTAGAGGGAAAATGAATCTTTTCCCTTTTTCCTTCCTAAATTTTCTGTGGAATTTTTTCATTGAAATCTCCCTCTTGGCTTGCCGAGAGGCCCCATGGCAGCTGCCCGCACTCCTGCCTCAACATCCAGAAGAAGACCGTCTCCTTCTTTGGCCTTCAGGGAGGTTCCCATCTCCTCTGGCTTGGAGGGGCTGACAGCAGCCTCTGCTCTCATCAGGGGTGGGGTGGGGGATGGGATCAGGTGCCCTCAGGCCCTGCCATCTCTTAATCTCCTCCCCACTACCCTCATTAGACTGGTAGCAAGCAGCTGACTCCCTCTTCCAGCTCCTGGATGTGCAGCAGAGGGGCCGGGGGCAGTGCAGATGCAAAGGGGGAGCCAGCTGCCCCTACACCGGGAAGGGTGCCCCAGCAGTGGAGGGAGGCCCTGTTCACAGGAGGAATGGGTAGAAACTGAGGGAGCTCTTCTTTGCCTTTGCCACAGGGCCTGCTGGGGCCTGCTTAGCAGTTGGAGGCTATTCCAGCTCCCCAGGCCTTCTGAACAGCTGGGCAGCTTGTGGGAAGAGGGAGCTCACACTGCTCTACTTCTGCCTGTGCTGAGTCCACCCTGGGCAATGGGCAGATTTAGCCCTCCGCTGGTGCAGGGTGTTTGTGTCTCCTCAGCGCAGGGTGAGGCTAGCCCTGCTGCAGGGATGCTGCAGTACTGGGGTTCAGGTCTGTCCCAGCTCCATCCTCTCCTGCTCCCAATCGCCCCCTTCCCTCCACTGCCCTGCCCTTGGCCTGTCCCCGGATGCCCCTCCGCCTGGAGCTGCTGTAGAGCTTCCCCTGAGGGATGTACACATGCTCTCTGGCCCCTTGGTGCCAGCCCAGCCAGCACAGCAACAACAGGCCCTGAGACTGCAACCTCCAGGTCAGAATGGACTGAAGATGGGTCTGTGCAGGCAGGTGTTTGGTTAAAGCCTTGAGCAGAGCCGTCTGCTTATGTAAGACTCTGACAGCGGGGCCAGCCGTGCGGAAGCACACCACGCTGCCGGCAGGGCGTAATCATCTTGGATTTCTCTGTTTGCTCAGCAGCTTTCATGTGGTCTGGGAGGAGGAAGAGGGGTGGGATTCCTGCACACTGAACGCCTCTGTTTCTCTCAGCAGGATGAACCGAACATAAAACCGCCGGCCCAACAGCCAGTGCAAACCTGCCGTGCAATGCAATGCACTGCCAGACCCTGCCAGGAGCAGCCTTGGGGACCACCTTCTCCAGGGGCCAGAGGGAGCTCGGGCTCTGGGGTCAGTTCATCCTTAGCTGCCTGACACTGCCCCACCAGTGATCCCTGTTCCGTGGTTTTCCAGGCTTGGCTTTTTCCACGCCTTCTCCTGCCATCTTTGCAACCCCTGATGACCACGTACTGGTAACTGCCTCCTGCCCCATTGATTATAGTCCTGGCAATGCAGGGGTGCAGTACCCTGCAAGTAGTCACTGAAGCATTGTGACTGGTAGATGCTGGGGCTCCAGATTCCTAATGACCCAGTCTGCTTCTCAACGTGTAATAACTGCGAATGGGCAGGGCACCCTCTGTTGGGCTAGAGGAGGGAAACTGGCCCCCAAGCTGCTTTAAAAAACAGCTCGATAGAACTTTGTCCATTTGTGTCCGTCCTTTCTGAGATCATCTAGAGCGCGGTGGGATGGTCAGGGACAGTTCAAAGCCACCGAGGAATTCAATCAGCAGGTCTCAGGAGGCCCAGAGAAGGATGCTGTAGATACAGCGTGGTGTCTGTTTGCACAGATGAGCACTCCTATACCGGCCGGCTCAGGAAGAAGAGGAAGCGTGCGTTCCCCATTCTGAACACAGCAAAACTCAGAGACTCATTTCTGCAGCAGTCCCTTCAGTATGTTGTTAGCATTTAGGGCCGATTGTGACCTGCCCCAATGTGTCCATGCTAGGAGGTCACACCCCTGCCCCCATGCTGCTGGGTTAGCATTCCCCAGAGCACATGTGCACTGCAGGCATGGTAGAAAGACAAGGAGCTCTGCACCCCGCCTGCCTGAGACAAAGGGCAGAGAGGGGAGGGAGATGGGTGGGGAATGGGCCGAGCTGTGCCCCACACCACCCGCCAATGTGCCAGCCAGCAGTGCTGAGCCAGTGGGATGGAGGCTGTAAAAGGAAAGCAACTTCCCTTCTGAGCAATGTGAGGGGAATTGAGGCTCAGTTCCTTCTTTCATCAGCTCAAGCAGCACAGGCTACACACTGCCCATAAACCAGGGTTGGAGCTAGGGCTTAACCTGTCCCTTAGCTTGTATAATCTCTGTTTATGCCCCATTTACTATTGAATATTCGTTATCTAGCAGTGGAGGGATAATTTCCCCAGATCTGCCCTCCTTTGAGCTCCTCAACCCGGGGCTCACTCAGTACTGGACAGTGAGTCTGTGATTGCAGATTAGCCCCCTGGAAATCAGCTCTTTCCTGAGATGGTTATTGGCTAAGCAGACTCTCCAGAGGTGAAATCTTGGCCGCAGTGGCACCACACCCAGTGACTTCCGGAGGGTCTGGATTCCACCGCTGGAGTCTGCATGGGAAGTGCGGGGGTCAGTGCCCGGTGGGGAGTCTGCCTGTTGCTTTCTTTTGAATAGCTCAGCGGATTTGCGAGCCCTTTGCTGCCCTCTCAACTCTTATTTATTTCAGAGCCAAATTTAGCTCAGTCTCACATAAATCTCCTATCAGCTCCTGTAGTGTATTCCTGAGAGCTGAATGCTGAGCCTTGCTGAAGTGGCCAGTACAGGTAAACGATACTGACCATAAAGAACTGTACCCCAGTCCCACACCAATTTGCTTCACTAATGATGCTCTTGTGTCTCATATTCTCTGGTCCACACGGTGGCCCATGCCTGGTCCTTTGTCGGTAGAGCAGCACTGCCTGAGTCTAAGAAGCTATAATTCAGCAGGTGAGCAGAACCCAGCTGAAGTTTGATGTCATCCCAGATGGATCTGCAAATGCAGCCCCTTTCACTATGGCTGCACCCCTTCTTCGACACCTCCCCTCTCACTCACCCCACCCAAATGTTTCTGGCAAAAGAAACCTCATTGCAGTGAAAAATCCTTCCTGAAAAGAATCATTTTACTACCAAAGAGAGGTGAGATGCAAAGGGGAAAGTCAATAGGATTTAGACACATAATTTCATTAGGTCCTTTTGAGAATTGCAGCCCAAATATATATGAATGGCTACTAATATCCTATCCAGTAACTATTCATTACCCTGCTAAGCCTGCAAGGACACTGTCAAAGTATTTTTCAGACCTAGTTTTGGTTGTTTAAAGTCAGGATGATGGGAAAAGGGGTAAACATCTGAAGGCTAAGTTCAAATATTTGCCCTAGACCCCATTCTGCAAATATTCAACCAAAATAACCTGCCCAAGGAACCTAAATGCCACGTCACATACTGAAATGTAGCCACCAGCAGGTATCATACTCCATAACAGTGGGGAGAAGGGGGCATGTGGTCAAGGATAGCAAGGCAAAGCCCTACTCTTTGGAGATGGGCTATGAGATCTTTAATGTCCACATGCAAGCAAGGAAGTGAGCACAGAAGAGACTCTCAGCTGCTTATCCAAAGCGCTTAGGCTGGGGTTTTATGAGAACTGGCTTTCTCATGGGATTTCCAGTGTTTGCTCACTAGGCTGGAGTCCTCACAAGAGCAGCCTTTTCTCATGGCGTTTGGGCATTTCCATGTCGGGCCCTAGTCAATGTTAGGAAGTGCCGAAGCACAGGGGATACTGTAGAAAACAAACACCCAAAGTGGTAATGACACTCATTCAAGCCTCCAAAATGTTTCCATTTCGGGTGAGGTCTTTGTTCTTTCCTGCGTGTGTTCAATGGTTTGTCCAGCCCTTATGAATCAATGCAGTGTTATTAAAGGGGCAGTGTCCCTTCCCATCCACTGAAGAGCTAGGATTCCATTGTAATGATTATGAAGGGGGTATTTTAGTCTAGCTCCTGGACACAGACAAGACCACGTGGTTCTCTCTGGCTGTCTACCTTCCAGACTAACCAGATGGAGCTTGTGCTGCTTATTGTCAGGAGCAGCGCCAGGGTTTTTGGCGCCCTACGCGGGGGTCCTTCTGCGCTCCCGGTCGGTGGCAATTCTGCTGCGGGGGGGGTCCTTCCGCGTTCCTGGTCTTCGGGGCACTTCAGTGGCGGGTCAGAATTGCCGCTGAAGCCCCCGGAGCATGGAAGGACCCTCCTGCTGCCGAATTGCCGCCGAGGGTGGCAAAATGCCACCCCCCCAAATCCTGGCACCCTAGGCGACCGCTTAGGTCGCCTAAATGGAAGCGCTGGCCCTGCTTATTGTCCCCATACAAGCTCTCCCTCAGCCAGGGCCTGGACAGAGCAGTCGTGAAAAGGACTGCTGACCCCGTTACCTCTGGCATATATACAAACAGATCAGTAGCAGAGGTGGAGCTCAGCTGTAAAGTGTAGAGTGGATCTAAACTTTCCTACTGTTCAGGCTGTTTGGATGTGGAGTTTTTGCCCAGTCTTTCATAGAGATGCAGCCAGCCAGGAACTTCTGATTTGAATCCAAATTTCCCCAAAGTTTGGGCTGTTTGGGCGGTGAGGCTGAGGGCTTAATCCAGGCCCCATTTCCAATGAATGCTGAAGATCTGAGTTATGTATGAATTGATAAAGATTAGTGATATGGTCACATGGAACAATCTGGCTGAGGTTGTAAAGATGAATCTATTTGAAGGGAAATGAGAAAAAGCTGTAAAGAAGGTTCCCTAATAGCAAACCATTGGAAGCTTGTAAATGAAAACTGTTTTCTTACCTGGTTTTTCCCCATCCATTACACATCTCTACTGGTATGTTAGTGTAACGTTGTGTAGTAGTTCCGGGTGGTTGGCATTGATTGTTTTGAAGAGGGTTGTTAAGGAGTGAAGGGGCAAAGGGCTATCCAGAATTTCTGTAGGAAAAGACAGACACAAATAACTCCATGGATTTTGTGAAAAGATCTAAAGAGAAAAAGGTAGCTTGGCTTCTGATCTGCTCAACCTTGAATGTGTACTTCTGAAAAAAATGAAACAACTCTAATTTTCAGTACCACAGATTATGAGCTGTGTCAAGCAGGAAATCTTCTGTTTTTGAGCAAAAAATCAAGACACACTTTAAACCAAGGCACCATTTGAGCTATAGACCAAACACAGACATAGCACTGAAGCAGCAGCCTTGACTCTTGTGACTACTGAGTGAATGGATTCCTTGTGTTCTTTAATAGAGATGAACCTGGGCTGCAAAGTGTGAATATGAGACCAGCCTGCTCTCAGATTCAGGTCTGGTCAGATCCAGGCTTTCAGTTTAGGTCAATCTCTACTGTTTAAAAATACCTCTCAAGCTACCAGCTGGATTTCCCTCTGCTGCCATGTATCTAACCAAAATACATTAGCAGCTTCATTGAGACTGCTGGAAGGACTAGTTCTTCATAAGTGAGAGGGCATAATTAGGTTGTGAGATAATTATAATCAATGCAGTGGAACTGGATGGCTCTGGAGACTGGCTATTGGAGATGGTACCTTTTGCCCCTAGGTCACTGATTCAAGTCCAACACAGGTTGGTCATGATTGGAAGTTGTTACTGTCTGTGGTTGAGCATCTTGGTTGTGAAGAATTGTCTACAATACACAAAGAACACAGCCACAACTAGCTCTAACTGTGTCATGGTATCTTTCCCCAATCTGAACCTTAGAGTCCAAAAGTTGGGGTACCAGCATGAATTCCTCTAAGCTTAATTACCTGCTTAGATCTGATAAGCTGCCACCAATCAGGAATTCCAGTGCCTGATACACTCTGGTCCCCCCCAAAAACCTTCCCTGGGGACCCCAAGACCCAAATTCCTTGAGTCTCACAACAAAGGGGAATAAACCATTTCCTTTCCCCCTCCTTCCTTCCTCCCAGCTCTTTCCCACCCTGTGTACACCAGGAGATCACCGTGATTCAAACTCCTTGAATCACCACACAGAGAGGAATGTTACCTTCCCCCCCACTCCTCTTTTCCCTTCACCCAGAGGCAATACAGATTCAAACTCCATGAATCTAAAACAAAGAGGAAATTCACCTTTCCCTTCTCCCCACCAATTCCCTGGTGAGTACAGACTCAGTTCCCTTGAGCCTCAACAAGAGGAAAAATCAGACAGGTCTTAAAAGCAAAACTTTTAATAAAAAGAAAGAAAAAAGGTAAAAGTTATCTCTGCAGTTTAGATGGTAAAAGTTACAGGGTCTGTCAGCTTATAGAAACTGGAGAAAAAGCCTCCTCCAGTAGAAATACAATTTAAAATACTTTCAGCCAGATACACATTAAATTTCTACCAGCCAGATACACATTTGCAAATAAAGAAAAACAATTAAAAAGACTAAACCGCCTTTCTACCTGCACTTACTACTTGAATAGAAAATTAGAGCCTGTAGTATGTCCGGTTACTCCCAGATCCCAGAGAGAACAAAGCCAAACCCAAAAACACAAACAAAGGCTTCCCTCCACCGAGATTTGAAAGTATCTTGTCTCCTGATTGGTCCCCTTGTCAGGTGTTTGGTTCCCTGTTTGTTAACCCTTTACAGGTAAAAGAGACATTAACCCTTAACTATCTGTTAATGACATGCCCCCCAAATCGCAGACAGTGGGGAACCTCACTGGCGGTGATTTTTTCCTAGAACTTTAGAATAAACAGATTAATACAACATATGCACCTTTACATATACTACTAAGTATGTCAACTACAAGACTTTTTACATTTGAAGGACCTATTTTAACCAGTGGATTTTGGGAAACTTTCACGAGAGAGTGCATCAGCTACTTTGTTAGAAGCTCCTGAAATGTGTTGAATTTCAAAATCAAAATGTTGGAGAGCTAAACTCCATCGAAGCAGTTTTTTGTTGTTCCCCTTGGCAGTATGAAGCCACTTTAGTGCAGCATGGTCGGTTTGTAGCTGGAACCGCCGTCCCCAAACGTATGGGCGTAGCTTTTCCAGGGCGTACACAATGGCGTATCATTCCTTTTCACTGACTGACCAGTGACTTTCCCTCTCAGACAGTTTCTTGCTGAGAAACACGACAGGATGGAAGTTGTGATCCGGTCCTTCCTGCATGAGAACTGCTCCTATCCCACGCTCAGATGCATCTGTGGTTACTAGGAATGGCTTGTCAAAGTCCGAGGCCCGTAGCACAGGGTCAGACATGAGCGCCACCTTAAGCTAGGTAAAGGCCTTCTGACACTCATTAGTCCACTTACCTGCATTCGGCTGGGTCTTTTTGGTTAGGTCGGTTAATGGGGCAGCAATTTGGCTGGTACTTGGTACAAATCACCTGTAATACCCGGCCAAGCCTAAGAAGGATTGGACCTGTTTTTTTGACGTTGGGACAGGCCACTTTTGGATAGCATCCACCTTGGCTTGTAGGGGGTTTATGGTTCCTCGACCCACGTGGTGTCCCAGGTAAGTCACTCTGTTTTGGCCTATTTGACACTTTTTGGCCTTAACAGTTAGTCCTGCCTGCCTGATGTGCTCAAAGACTTTTTCCAGGTGTTCTAGGTGTTCGGGCCAGGAGTTAGAAAAAATGGCCACATTATCGAGGTAGGCAACTGCATATTCTCCCAATCCTGTTTGTAGACCATGTACCAGCCTTTGGAAGGTGGTGGGTGCATTTCGCAGCCCGAAAGGAAGCACATTAAATTCATACACCCCCGCATGGGTGATGAATGCTGACCTTTCCTTGGCAGGTTCATCTAGCGGTACTTGCCAGTACCCCTTGGTTAAGTCTATTGTAGATATGAACTGGGCACATCCCAACTTTTCCAATAGCTCATCGGTGCGTGGCATTGGATAGTTGTCTGGACGAGTTACCGCATTTAGCTTACTGTAGTCCACGCAAAAGCATATTTCCCCATCTGGTTTGGGTACCAGAACCACTGGAGATGCCCATGCACTGGTAGATGAGCGTATTATACCCATCTGTAGCATGTTCTGGATTTTCCGTTCTATAGCAGCTTGGGCGTGAGGAGACACTTGGTAGGGTGGGGTTCTAATTGGGTGAGCATTACCTGTGTCAATGGAGTGGTATGCCCGTTCAGTCCGTCCTGGGGTGGCTGAGAACAATGGGGCAAAGCTAGTGCACAGCTCCTTGATTTGTTGCCGCTGCAGACATTCCAGGGTGGTGGAGAGGTTCACCTCTTCCACGCCACCGTCACTTTTTCCTTCGTAGTAGACACCTTCAGGCCACTCAGCGTCATCTCCTCCCTGGGCTGTAAACTGGCAAACCTGTAAGTCTCTGGAATAAAAGGGCTTGAGAGAATTAACATGGTAAACTCTGGGATTTAGGGAGGAATTGGGAAATGCTATGAGGTAGTTAACAGCTCCCAGGCGCTCTTGGACCGTGAATGGCCCTTCCCATGATGCTTCCATCTTATGGGCCTGTTGCGCCTTCAAGACCATAACCTGGTCTCCTACCTTGAAGGAACGCTCTCTGGTATGTCTATCATACCAGGCCTTTTGTTTTTTTTGAGCATTCTTTAGGTTTTCTTTAGCGAGGGCTAAAGAATGTCGGAGGGTGTTTTGTAGGTTGCTTACAAAGTCCAGAATGTTAGTTCCTGGAGAGGGTGTAAACCCCTCCCATTGCTGCTTCACCAACTGTAATGGCCCCTTAACCTCGTGGCCATACACAAGCCCAAACGGTGAAAACCCTAAACTGGGATGTGGTACAGCCCTGTAGGCAAAAAGCAACTGCTGCAACACTAGGTCCAAGTCATTGGAGTGTTCATTGACGAATTTACGTATCATGGCCCCCAAAGTTCCATTAAACCTTTCGACCAGGCCATTGGTTTGATGGTGGTAAGGGGTGGCAACCAAGTGATTCACCCCATGAGTTTCCCACAGTTCTTTTATGGTTTCTGCCAGGAAATTAGATCCTGAATCTGTAAGGATGTCAGAGGGCCAACCTACCCTGGCAAAAATGTCTGTTAGGGCCTGGCACACAGCTTTAGCCCTGGTGTTGCCGAGGGCTACTGCTTCCGGCCATTGGGTAGCAAAGTCCACGAAAGTCAGTATGTACTGCTTTCCTCTGGGGGTCTTTTTTGGGAAAGGACCCAGAATATTCACAGCTACTCACTGAAATGGAACCTCAATTATGGGGAGTGGCTGGAGAGGGGCCTTGACCTGGTCTTGAGGCTTTCCCACTTTTTGGCACACCTCACAAGACCGGACATACTTGGCAAAATCCTTACCCATCCCCTCCCAGTGGAAGGACTTCCCCAACCGGTCTTTGGTTCTGTTCACCCCAGCATGGCCACTGGGATGATCATGGGCTAAGCTTAAGAGCTTTTCCCGGTACTTAGTTGGAACCACTAACTGTTTTTGCGGATGCCAGTCTTCCTGGTGTCCACCAGAAAGAGTTTCCTTGTATAAAAGTCCTTGTTCTACAACAAACCGGGATCGATTGGAAGAGCTGAGAGGCGATGGGGTGCTCCGTGCCGCTGCCCAAGCTTTCTGAAGGCTGTCATCTGCTTCCTGCTCAGTCTGGAACTGTTCCCTTGAAGCTGGAGACACCAGTTCTTCCTTAGACTGTGGACTTGGGCTTGGTCCCTCTGGAAGCAATGTAGGTGATGGGGTTGTTTTTGTTGCTGGTGAACCGCTCTCCAGGGCGGATTGGCAGGTGCCCTGGAGGTTTTTCGCCTTCCCCTGCAGCGTGGGGCACGGGTCGCTTGCTGGTGGTTTCCCTGCAGCTTGAGGTCTTCAAACCATTTTTGAGGATTTCAATAACTCGGTCCTGGGATAGAGGTTGTTATAAAATTGGATGGGTGGGGTTCTGTGGCCTGCCTTGGCAGGAGGTCAGACTAGATGATCAGATTGGTCCCTTCTGACCTATGAGTCTACTCTCTACTCTACTCTACCAGGTGGTATTTCAGGCTCTGGCTGAGCCTCTTGGGTGTGGTTGTCTGCTGCTTCTGCCAGTTCAGGCTCACTGGCGCCCTCCGGCGTTGGGGTTGAAGATGGGTTTGCAAGCGCTGGCGTCAGTGCTGGCAACAGTTCTGGTGCTGGCTGCTTTTCCAGTTCCTGGTCTGGGACTGGAGTCACTGTGCCTGTTTCAGTCGCTGACAGGGGATCCGGGTCCACTACCTCTGTCTGGGTCTCTGGTAACACAGACGGGGCCTCTGTGGACGGCTCAGGAACAGGAATGGGTCTGGAAGCTTGCCTGGTTTGGCTGCGTGTAACCATTCCCACTCTCTTGGCCCGCTTCACCTGGTTGGCCGAGTCTTCCCCTGGCAGTATGGGGATGGGATAATTGTCATAGACTGCAAAAGTCCACATTCCTGACCAGCCTTTGTACTGGACAGGTAGTTTAGCTGTAGGCAAGTCTACAGCTTGTGACATGAAGAGGTAAATTGTCACTTGGGCCTTTGGGTTGATGAATTTTGGGTCGACGAAGGATTGGTGGATAGCTGACACTTGTGCCCCCGTGTCTCTCCACGCAGTAACCGTCTTTCTGCCCACTCTCAAAATTTCCCTTCGCTCCAATGGTATTTGAGAGGCATCTGGGCCTGGGGATCTTTGGTGTGATGGTGGTGTAATGAACTGCACTCGGTTGGGGTTCTTTGGGCAGTTGGCTTTTATATGTCCGAGTTCATTACACTTAAAGCATTTTCCAGCTGACTGGTCACTGGGTCGAGGTGGGTTACTGGAGACTGGTGAGGTGGGAGAATAGGTAGTCTGGGGCTTTCCTTGGGTTGTAGGTGGGTCTTGGGCTGCCCTCGGTTATAGGGTTTATTGTCAGTGTGCCCCCTGGAGTATTTGCTCCCCTTGACAGTAGCTTTTTTCTTTTCTGCCATTCCATCCATTTGGCTCCAATCTCCCCCGCCTCGGTTACCGTTTTGGGTTTCCCATCTAGGATGTACCTCTCTATTTACTCAGGAGCACCATCTAAGAACTGCTCCATTTGTATCAGGAGGTGCAGCTCGTCCATATTGTTAACCTTTGTTCCTGATATCCAGGCCTCATAATTCGTTGCAATGTGGTAGGCGTGTCGGGGGAATGACACATCTGGTTTCCATTTTAGGGCTCTGAACCGCCGATGGGCATGCTCACGTGTTATCCCCATTCTGTATCTGGCCTTGGTTTGAAAAAGTTTATAATCGTTCATGTTCTCCTTAGGCATTTCAGCCGCCACCTCTGCTAAGGGTCCACTGAGCTGTGGCCTCAGCTCTATCATGTACTGGTCTTCAGAGATGCTATATCCATGGCAGGTCCTTTCAAAATTTTCTAAGAAGGCTTCAGTGTCATCACCTGCCTTGTAGGTGGGAAATTTTTTGGGATGTGGAACAACAACTGGTGAAGTGTTGTTAGGATTGGCTGTGTTCTGTTGCTTAGCCTGTTCTAATTCCATGGCCTGCTGGTGGGCTTCCCTCTGGAGCTCCATCTCTTTTTCTTTTAGTTCCAGCTCTTTTTGTTGCTTCTCCATGTCTCTCCTGTGGGCAGCCTCTTCACTGGCCATTTCTGCCTGAATTAGTTCCATTCGTCTTTTATGTTTGTTGTGTTTGTTTATTGCTTTTAATTTAGCTATTTTTAGTTTGCTTGTTGCTGCACTGGTGCTCATTGTTCCTGCTTTCTTGTGCTGGTGCGCCCTCTGCTGTTTACTGCCTGAAATGCTGTTCCTCTGCTGCCTCCTTGGGGTTGCCTAGCAACAGGGCCTTTTTTAACTTCTTCTACCTAATCTTTCACATTTACATTAAAACAAAAGAAAACCCTTTGATATGCAAATGTGTTCTGCGGTGTAGCTGACTCACAGCTGGAATCCTATTGTTTAACAAAAGACCCTTGTTAAACCTTAATGTGCCTTGCCTTTAGGCAGTCTCTCTGCACAACCAGAAGGGAGAAAAGAAAGAAAAAAAAATTTCTGGCTGTAGTTTTAGAACCTTCTCTTCTCTGCTTACAAGCAGATAGCAGAGAAAAAGAAAAATAATATTCCTACTGGCTTTTGGATTCCATCTTTCGCACACACTGCCACCATGTCATGGTATCTTTCCCCAATCTGAACCTTAGAATCCAAAAGTTGGGGTACCAGCATGAATTCCTCTAAGCTTAATTACCTGCTTAGATCTGATAAGCTGCCACCAATCAGGAATTCCAATGCCTGATACACTCTGGTCCCCCCCCAAAACCTTCCCTGGGGACCCCAAGACCCAAATTCCTTGAGTCTCACAACAAAGGGGAATAAACCATTTCCCTTCCCCCTCCTTCCTCCCTCCCAGCTCTTTCCCTCCCTGGGTACACCAGGAGATCACCGTGATTCAAACTCCTTGAATCACCACACAGAGAGGAATGTTACCTTCCCCCCCACTCCTCTTTTCCCTTCACTCAGAGGCAATACAGATTCAAACTCCGTGAATCTAAAACAAAGAGGAAATTCACCTTTCCCTTCTCCCCACCAATTCCCTGGTGAGTACAGACTCAGTTCCCTTGACCCTCAACAAGGGGAAAAATCAGACAGGTCTTAAAAGCAAAACTTTTAAATAAAAAGAAAGAAAAAAGGTAAAAGTTATCTCTGCAGTTTAGATGGTAAAAGTTACAGAGTCTGTCAGCTTATAGAAACTGGAGAAAAAGCCTCCTCCAGTAGAAATACAATTTAAAATACTTTCAGCCAGATACACATTAAATTTCTACCAGCCAGATACACATTTGCAAATAAAGAAAAACAATTAAAAAGACTAAACCGCCTTTCTACCTGCACTTACTACTTGAATAGAAAATTAGAGCCTGTAGTATGTCCGGTTACTCTCAGATCCCAGAGAGAACAAAGCCAAACCCAAAAACACAAACAAAGGCTTCCCTCCACCGAGATTTGAAAGTATCTTGTCTCCTGATTGGTCCCCTTGTCAGGTGTTTGGTTCCCTGTTTGTTAACCCTTTACAGGTAAAAGAGACATTAACCCTTAACTATCTGTTTATGACAAACTGGCTCCTTTCTAGCACTTGCAGCAGAAAGGCCAGAAGATAATCGGATGGGCCTGGAGACTGAGCTACTGTTCCATGCCTTGAGGTGGCCTTAGGGTTGATGCAGTGCGGCACTGTTATGCCATGCGGTACCTGTTCTGTGGAGAACTAAATTTGCCAGGTCTGTCAGCTAGGCATCTGTCACTGAAATTCACACCAAAAATTAAACATAAAACCCAGAATCCAGCCTGAGACCCCCCCCAAATGATGAGATGAGAATGCCTTTAAAAACTTGCATGTTAGCGTGCTCCATTGAAAGTAAACCATGGGTGTAGGACAAACTGGCAGGTTAGGGATGTAGAGTCTATAATATATTAATCCCGTAATGCACTGGATATTAGGGTCCTCTGTGTTCTTGCACTCTTAGCCTTAGTAACACAGCGAGGCCATGAAGCAGACCATGTCGTGGGAAACATGTACACAGCTGCAAGGGAAGGGTGGTGGCTCTGCATGATGTCTGTTCACAAATGTTGGAGATGAGCTTTGGAGGAGGAATAGCAATTAATGGAAGGAGGTAAGGAGTTTCTTTCCTTTTCCAAGGTGAGTGTTTGATTCCAAACTCCAGATCAGGTGGATCTGCTTTGGAGCAGATACCACTCCATTAAGATGGCCCCCAAGCACTAGAGAGATGTCTGTCCTGACCAAGCCACGGGTGCAATAAGCTTGAGGCTGGCAAACAGTCATGCATCCCCACATTGCACCTTTAAAACTGGCAGCCACAGGCTCTGGACCTAGTTCCCACAGGGAGAACAGCCCATACCCAGAAGGGGAAAATGTTCTTCTGATTTCTTCTTGTTATGATGATGATGATTATCTCTTGGTGTCCTCGCCAGGAAAGAACATTCTTCTTCCTGGTGCTAGTGTTCCCAGCTCTTGGCTTAGAGGGGTACGTGAGCCAACAGGACAGTCATTTATTTCTCTGAGAGTCTATTTGTACTGTAATTAATACACGAAACACCCACCCTGGTTTCAAAGAGGTTTAATTAAAATCCTTTGGGCAAGATTGCAGGGTGAGCGAGAGGGGGTATGAGAGGGGGAGAAAGAAGAGATCACGCTCACATGTCCTCCCAGGTGACTGACCACTGGGGTTTTTCTGAGGCAATCCAATTTGCATCTCAATGCAAATCAGTGAAGGGAATGGAACATTTCTTAATTTTGTGGGACCTTTTTTTTTTTTTAGAAACTGAATCAAAAACTTGAATTGATTCAGCTCCCTCCTCCTCCTCTTCCTCCTCTTCTCCTGCTGCTGCCAAGCAGAAGATTATGAACTAATGTGGGGCTCAGATCCTGCCAACCAGAATTTGGGAGAGCTCCACAGGTTGTTTGTGTCCTAATGAGAAGTCATGAATAGAAAGCTCAAGACCAAACATATATCTAAAATACCCTGTCTTGGTCCTAATGAGCAGACTCTGCGGACACCTTGATTTGTTTTCAAATTTATACAAATGCACTGATTGTTACATCTTCCCAACCAGACTCCCAGTCGCCATGACGCATACTAGCCACCTGTCCCATCTTCCCCTCTGGCCACAGGTGACCTTCCATAAGATTTCTCATGCTTGCAAGTTCCATAGTGTGATTGTTCACTGCCTTTAATTTACTCCTGGGGGCATTCTGCGCCAAAAAATTAAAAATTATGAGCACAATATTTTAAAATTCTGCAAAATTCTGCAAGTTTTATTTGTCAGTAAATAAATGCAGGAGCTCCAGCATGGCAATGAGGAGCACAGGCCACTGGCTTGCTGAAGGTGGGAGATCACCCTGCAGCCCCCACGCCCCCAGGACACAGTTTCAGTGGTGAGCCCTACCCTGACACAGCACAAGGTCTGGGCCTGCCCCAGAATCACCCTGGGGCCCTGCCCCTCTGTGCCAGGTACACCAGGTGAGGGGCAGGCAGGCTCAACCAGGCAGGATCCAAGTGTGAAGAGGCTGTGTAGGGGGGATCCAGGTGTGGGTTGAGAGGATTCTGTGTGGGACAATCTGGGTGAGGAAGCTTAGTAGGGGATGTAGGTGTGGGGGGATCTCAATGCACAGAGGCTCGTTGAGGGGGTTCCAGGTGCAGGGACAATGGGACTCTGCAGGGGCTTCCAGGTGAAGGTGGTTGGGGCTCAGTGGAGGGGTCTGAGTGTGGGGTTCTGGGAGCGTGGGGCTTGGTGAGGGCGGTCTGGGTGCAGGTAGTTGGGGGTCAGTGGTGTGGTATGGGGGTCTGGATGTGGGGGCTTAGAGTGGTGCAGGGGGTGGAGCATCATGGTGGGAGTTTGAGTGCAGGGAGCTCAGTGGGGGTCTGGAGGAAGAGGTTCCAGATGTAGGGGGTCTCCAGATACAGAGGTTGAGGTTCAGTGGGGTGGAGTTCAGATATGGAGGGCTAGAGGGGTTCTGGATGTACCTGGTGAGGCTTGGCAGGGGTATCTGGGTATGAGAGGTCTGGATGAGTGGGGGTTGGGTGGATGGGGGAGCAGCTCCCCATACAGTGACCCCTCTTCCCACAGTTGAGGAGTGACGGGGGAAGGAAGCAGGGTAGGATGCTGAGCTTCCTGCAGCTGGGAGAGGTTTCTGGGTTCGGACACTGCCCCAGTCACTCCTTACTGGGGAAGAGGAAGTCCTGTCTTCCCCTGCCTCCAGCCCCACCGGGACTAGCAGCTGATCCCAGCTCAGGGTAGGAACCTCTGGCTGGTGATTTCTCTCTCCACTGGCTGTACCTCTCCACCAGCTGCTCTGGGTGCCTGAAACAATGTACCTGTGCAGCTAGGGAGTGATGTGTGACTGCTCTTGCAGATTCCCTTTGCTTCCCTGTCAGAAAGTCACTTTTCTGCAGGAAAGCAAAGAAGTTTCCAGGGGACATGAATTCTAAGCATGTGCAGTGGTGCAGAATTCCCCCAGGAGTAATTAATTTAATGTATGGGGCAACTATACAGGGGCAGTGCAGAAGTGGTGTTGTGTGTTAGCTCCTAGATGGGAACGTGGTGTGATGAATCCATGACTACATACATAGACACACCATGCTCACCAGCTAAACCTAAATCATACATATGCAGAATGTGGAATACATTGTCTGCTCTCAGTGTAACCAAGCTTCTAAATGAGCTAAAGGAGACTGATGAGGAGTTATTACTAACAAGGATGGGAGCTTTTTGAGAGGATGCCATAAACCCTAATCCACGTAGTTTGGCTATGTGTAAGCATGGGAACTTTGCACCTCTATAGTATTGTCAATCCCCAGTGGATAAAATCATGAGATGGGTTTTAAAATGATATTTTAAAAAAATTGAGTTTCTTTTCTTTGCCTTTTGGTTTCTGAGCCTTTCGAGTGCATTCAGGTCATGTTTTCAAATTTTTCTCTGGAACCAAGAGGGCTAGAAATTTTACTTTATATATATATAGATAGATATAAAACTAAGATTCTCCCAAAATCACAGAACTCAAGGAGCTGGGGCTTTATGAAAAATACCATATATTGCAAGACACTCAATGAAATCATGGGCATTGGAAACACTGAAGTAGCCTCTGAACTTTTGCACGCTTATGAGACAGGACCCAAGTAGTCTTTCCATCATTTCTCGCTTCCCTGTGTTGCTATGCAGAAAAGGAAGGGGAAGGGGCTAATTCATGCCAATAGAGGCTAGTCTTGGCAGGGAAAATGTAAAGGACATTAAATAGCAACCCTGAATGAAAAAGCAAGGCACCTTCTCCATTAACTGTGCCAGTAGAAGGCACCAGCCCAGGAGCATGCTGAAGCTCCGAACCTTTAACTCTGATGACTGGGGAGATTTATGAGCAATAAACCCAAATAAACATGCCTCCCTTGGAGGAGTGTAGTGAAGATTAATGGGACAGATCCTCAGCTGGTGTAAATCGGGTAGCTCCACTGACATCAACACAGGTACTAGAGCAATGGAAAGTGGCTTTTTGAATGAAATGAAGGTTTTCCTGGGAGAAAGTTTGTTTCACTGAAAAGTTTTCATTTTTTTGACAAAAGCAAAAAACAAAAGCTGAAAGTGGCTCTTTAGTTTGTTTCAGAGTAGCCGCCGTGTTAGTCTGTATCCGCAAAAAGAACAAGAGTACTTGTGGCACCTTAGAGACTAACAAATCTATTTCAGCATGAGCTTTCGTGAGCTACAGCTCACTTCTTCAGATGCACAGAATGGAACACACAGACAGGAGATATTTATACATACAGAGAACATGAAAAGATGGAAGTACGCATACCAACAGGAAGAGTCTAATCAATTGAGATGAGCTATCATCAGCAGGGGAAAAAAAAACTTTTGAAATGATAATTAGGATGACCCATAGAAGGTGTGAGGAGAACTTAACATAGGGAAATAGATTCAATTAGTGTAATGACCCAGCCATTCCCGGTCTCTGTTAAGGCCTGAGTTAATTGTGTCTAATTTGCATATTAATTCGAGTTCAGCAGTCTCTCTTTGGAGAGTCTCTAAGGTGCCACAAGTACTCTTGTTCTTTAGTTTGTGTTTCTCCCTTTCTTTCCCATCCGTTCCCTTTTTCCCTCTTCTCAGTAGTACTTTCGGTTTTCATTTTTTTATCCAAAGCATGACTTTTCTGTTGGCAGAAAATCAGAGATTTTTTCCCCAAAGGGGGGAGGGAGAGAGAGAGCAAGAGAGCGAGAATGAGATCTTTCCACCCTGTCCCATTAGCTACACTTGTTCTCAGCAGTTGAGGATCTGGCCCCATGTCTGCAGAGAGCAGAGCCGTAAGAAGGAATTTTTGCATCCAAGGCAAGGGCCGGCTCCAGGCTCTTCGGCGACAATTCAGCAGCGGGTCCCTGAGTCCCTCTCAGAGGAAAGGACCTACTGCTGAATTGCCACCGAAGAAGCAGCGGTGATAGAGCTGCGGCCAAAGCGCCGCCGATTGCGCCTTTTTTTTTCCCTCCGCCCCGCTTGGGCGGTAGAGCTGTGCCCCTCAGCTTTGCGCGCCCAAGACAAGTGCCTCACTCGTCTCGCCCTTGTTATAGCACTGGCAGAGAGCTTGGAAGGAGGTCAGTGTTAGATATGAAAGTGTGATTGTTCTACTTCCAGCTGCCACCCCTAACTACACAATGTCATAAACAGATAAGAAAAGTTAATAGCACAGAAGTACTTTATATCTCTTTGACTGTAAAGGGTTAACAAGTTCAGTGAGCCTGGCTGTCACCTGACCAGAGGACCAATCAGAGGACAGGATACTTTCAAATCTTGAGGGAGGGAAGTTTTTGTGTGTGCTGTTAGTTTTTGGTTGTTGTTCACTCTGGGGGCTCAGAGAGATCAGACGTGCAACCAGGTTTCTCTCCAATCTCTCCAATACAGGCTCTTATAAGTTCAGACTAGTAAGTACTAGGTAGATAAAGCGAGTTAGGCTTATGGTTGTTTTCTTTATTTGCAAATGTGTATTTGGTTGGAAGAAGTTCAAATGTGTATTTGGCTGAAAGGAGTTCAAATTGGTATTTTGCTGAAAAGATTTTAATTTGTACTTGAATACTTAGGCTGGGAGGGTATTCCCAGTGTCTATAGCTGAAAGACCCTGTACCTATTCCATTTTTTTAAATTTACAAAGATAATTTTTGCTGTTTTTTCTTTCTTTAATTAAAAGCTTTTCTTGTTTAAGAACCTAACTGTTTTTCTTATTCTGGTGAGACCCCAGGGGACTGGGTCTGGATTCACCAGGGAATTGGTGGGGAGAAAGGAGGGAAGAGGGAGAGAGAGGCTGATTTCTTTCTGTGTCAGGATTACTTTCTCTCAGGAAGAGTCTGGGAGCGGGAAAGAGAAGGAGGGAGGAAGGTGAATTGTCCTCTCTGTTTTGTGATTCAAAGAGTTTGAATCACACAGTGATCTTCCAGGGTAACCCAGGGAGGGGAAACCTGGGAGAGGCAACAGTGAGGGAAAGGGTTTACTTTCCTTGTGTTGAGATCCAGAGGGTCTGGGTCTTGGGCGTCCCCGGGCAAGGTTTGGGGGGGACCAGAGTGTACCAGGCACTGGAATTCCTGGTTGGTGGCAGAGCTACAGGTTCTAAGCTGGTGATTGAGCTTAGAGGAATTCATGCTGGTACCCCATCTTTTGGACGCTAAGATTCAGAGTGGGGAATTGTACCATGACACACAATAATGACATTCAGCAGCACAATGGTCAGCAGACCCCTTGTTCCCCAGAAAGACCCCCCCCCAAAGTGCCTGCCATCTCCATGTCCTAAATTATGATAATGGGACCCAGGCAGCTGACACTCAGTCCGAGAACTCCAGAAGAGGCAAAGTGGAATCCCAGCACATAAAACAAGTGCTGTACGTGTTCCAGCCCTGCCAGCCCCCAAAACTCCTCACCCCCACCCCATTCATGTGTTTCAAGTCTGCCCGGTAACGGTTAAACCGCCTCTCTTTCCCTCCACCATCCAATCAGCTTGCAGCCAGCACCCTGGGCCTTTGTGTCCCAAGATGTATAATACAAGCAGCTCTGGCTGAGCCTGGTGATCAAGTTGCATGGAACAACATGTTTTCCTCCAGCTTTGCTTGTTTTCTTCAGTGAGGGGGAGGGAGGGGGCTGTGTGAAGTTGGAAGCAGCCCACATGTCCCCCCGCCAGCTAGCTTCAGTCAGCTATTCTTTTGAGTTCTAACAGAAACCTCCCAATCTCCTTTTGAAATCAAGCAGGGCCCGCAGCCAGATCTGTGTTCCCTGTTTATGAATTGACTCAGCAAAAGCCAGGGCCAGCAAGGGGGGAGCAGGGAGGAGAGATTGAAAGAGGAAGGGAGGGATTGGCTCTTACCAGTTCTGAGTCAGACCAGATCTTTAAGACTTTCCTGCCTGCTGTTGTCCCCTTCCCAACTTTGCTGAGCTGTCATTCTCCCGTCCCCAGCCTGGCACCCGCAGTAGGAACTGCTACTCCCACAGTAAACATCCCGGCATATAAACACACACAGGGCCAGCTCCTCAGCTGCTGTAAATCAACAGACTTCACCAAAGCTAAAGAGATTTACACCCACTGAGGATCTGGCCTGGAAGCATATCATAGAAGTGTAGGACTGGAAGGGATCTCGAAAGATTATGTAGTCCAGACCCTTGCACCCAAGGCAGGGCTACTAATAACTAAACCATTCCTGACACAGGTGTTTGTTCTTTAAAACCTCCAGCGATGGAGATTCCACAGCATCTCTAGGCAATTTATTCCAGTGCTTAACTATCCTTGCAGTTGGGAAGTTTCTCCTACTGTCCAGCCTAAACCTCCCTTGCTGCAATTTAAATCCATTGCTTCTTGTCCTATCCTCAGAGGTGAAGGAGAACAATTTTTCACCCTCCTCCTTTTAACAACCTGTTACGTACTTGAACGCTGTTACCATGTCTGTAGAGCCAGGATCAGATATTAAGGTACAGTTCTGCCTTCTCCACTTCCAAGTCCCATGGCAAGTGACTGACAACCAGAATAAGAAGTGGGGGCCAGATCCTGAGCTGGCTTGAACTGGTAATGCTCCACTGACGTCATAGGAGTTCTGCTGGCTTTCACCAGCTCAGAATCTAGCCCCAGATATTAAGGTGCAGGTCTGGGTTCTTGTGGAGGATGAATAATAATCAGGTGTTATAAGATACAGGCCTTTTGCAGGGAATGTGAACCTATAAGTACTGAATGTGCATCCAGACCTGAGCCTTGCCCACCCATACCCTGTCAGGAACTAAGAGCTGGATATTTGGGAACTGTGGCTGTCACTGATTTGGAAATTTCCACTGAAGTCCAAGAATTGTATTTGCTGAGATGAGGAATTAATTGGGACTGGGAGAGCCCATAAGCAACAATTTTAGTGTGTGATTGGGTTTTTTCTTCTTCTTCTTTACTTTGGCAAGCGTAGCAGAGGGAAATATTTCTTGGATGTCAGAGAGCAGATTTTGTGTCTCTTATTTCCAGGCTAGCCAGCGGGTATGTGATCTGTGTACAGGCCCTGGTGTCCTAGCTATGTGTTGATTTATGCCCCCACACCCGCCCTGTTCCCTCTGGGAGTTTGAAACAGGCTGTGCCCCTTGCTGTTGTGATGGGTTATTTAGGGCCAGTGTTAGGCAACTCCCATTACTTACGTTTGCAGGAGGTCCTGGCTAACTCCACTAAGGTTGCCACTCATTCGGGAAGTCACAGGATGTCCTGATTTCTGTGGGTCTCTCCCAGTGGGCAGTTAAGTCGCCCAAATCATTTTGGATGCCATATTTCATCAGCATGATGTAATGGTGTTGGGTCAAGGCCTGGAGATACAAACATCATAGTTATTCTAGGAACAGGTTGGATTTAGGGACCGAAAGCTAACCTAAGTGGGGGGACACCAAAACCCTCCTTCCCTCCTGCAGCTGTTGCAGCTCTTGATCCGGGCTGAGGAGGATGCAGAGCAGGTAGGTCCATTCCTGGATGATGCCCCAGGAGCCTTGCACCCTTGTCATAAACAGATAGCTAAGGGTTAATGTTCTTTTACCTGGAAAGGAGTAACCTGAAACACCTGACCAGAGGACCAATCAGGAAACAAGACTTTTTCAAATCTGGGTGGAGGGAAGTTTGGGTGTGAGTTCCTTGTTCTTTGTCTTCTGCCTGTACTCTCTCGGCTATGAGAGGATTTTTCTGCCTCCTGCTTTTCTAATCTTCTGTTTCCAAGTTGTAAGTACAAAGATAGGAAGACCATAGGTTTGTTTTTTTTGTATTTACATGTGTGTAAGTTGCTGGAATGTGTTAAATTGTATTCTTTGTGGATAAGGCTGTTTATTCATATTTCTTTTAAGCAATTGACCCTGTATTTGTCACCTTAATACAGAGAGACCATTTTTAGGTATTTTTCTTTCTTTTTACATAAAGCTTTCTTTTAAAGACCTGTTGGAGTTTTTCTTTAGTGGGGGACTCCAGGGAATTGAGTCTGTAGCTCACCAGGGAATTGGTGGGAGGAAGAAGTCAGGGGGAAATCTGTGTGTGTTAGATTTACTAGCTTGACTTTGCATTCCCTCTGGGTGAAGGAGGGGGGTGGGGGGGAGCTTGGCTCTCTCTCTCGGAACCTATTTCCAGGACTGGAAATAGGGAGGGTGAAATCCCTCTGTTTAGATTCACGGAGCTTGCTTCTGTGTATCTCTCCAGGAACCCAGGGAGGGTCCACCTGGAGGGGAGGAGGGGGAAGGGAGATGGTTTATTCCCCTTTGTTGTAAGACTCAAGGAATTTGGGTCTTTGGGGTCCCCAGGGAAGGTTTTTGGGGGGACCAGAGTGCCCCAAAACACTCTAATTTTTTGGGTGGTGGCAGCTTTACCAGGTCCAAGCTGGTAACTAAGCTTGGAGGTTTTCATGCTAACACCCATATTTTGGACGCTAAGGTCCAAATCTGGGAATTATGTTATGACAAGGTCCATTCCTGGATGATGCCCCAGGAGCCTTGCACCCTCCAGATGACGCCAACCCCACTGAGATAGTAACTCCTGCGTACTGTGGAACAGCTAACAGGAAACCGATAGACGCATTGTGTGCTGCACACGGGAAAGGGCTGGGGGAGTTTTGTAGGGGCTGCATGTGGAGTGCAGAGGTGATGGGAAACCACAGTATTGCTGTGTGGCTGTTTTTGGGAATGCATGAGCAGTTTGATAGGCTGTCCTCTGCCATCTTCTCTGGCTGCAGGTGGATGGATAGGGAAGGGATGTACTTGTGTCTGATATCTAGCTATTCTCTTTTTACTAGTGAGTGGCTGACAATTGCTACATCTCTTTGTCAGCTGCAATATTGTGCCCTAGCAACAATGTTTCCTCTCCAGCTGTTCTTAGAAGTCAGTATCCATAGGTCTGCTTTCCAGTCAGTAAAGCTAGGGTGCTTCCTGCTGCAATGCTCTTCCTTCTGTTGGTGCTTGTCTCTCTGCTTTTATCCCAGCGGTGCCTGTTCAGATGAGCCCGCTGCTGGGAGATCCCACTCTGATATTAAGTAAGAGCTGTGCATGGATTTCGTTTTCATGAGAGTGACACACCAACAGGACTGGCACCAGTCAGGGTAAGTGCAGGACCCAGGCAGGCTCTGGTCACACATCTCTTCCCCTGTCTCTGAAACACCCCTGCCAGTCCAGTCCTGGGTTCCCTCCCACACAGATGTTTTTTAATCTGAATCCTAACCTGAAGAATGCTCCTGTTATGCCAATTCTAGGCTTCTGTGCAGCTCTGCAAAAATGGGCCTGGGTGTCTGACCATGCTAGGAGAGCCCCTGGCAGGTTTTCCATCAGACCCCAGATGGTATGTGCTGCAATGGAGCAGGGTGGAAGTTCAGTTAGCTGAGTAGATGTGCTCCTTAAAGTTGCCCGTGCTGGGCCCAAACCTGCGCCCACAGAAGTCAATGGGAGTTTGTTCTTGACTTAGACAGGAGCAGGAGCAGGCCCATGGAGCACAAGATATTAACTAATTAAAGGCTCCTTGACAATCCAGGATGCAAGTGTCCTCTCCTAAAATATTTCTCGCCTCCCTCTGCTGCCGATGTAGCCTTACAGATGTGCACCCTTGTGTTAAAGTGCCCTGTGTGATCTGTGCCTGTCACTTGAGCAGCATGCCCCCAGCACCTGGCACAGCCAGCTAGTGTTATATAAACTGTTTGTGTAGTGCGAGGCAATGAAATGGCCCGGAGGGATGAATTCGTTCAGTATATTCTGTGTCAGCATTTCTGATACTTCTCTGTCCTGCACAGGTCACATATGTTGGAACATGTTTTGCCCTGGCTTTCTCTGCAAACAGGAAATAACAGTTCTGCTGCAGCCCTGTGGTATGAAAGCTCATTACCAGGAAGAACTTCAGTGCAGTTAACATCTCGTCATACACTTCTCTCGTCAGGATGGTGGGCCTTGGTCAGCGTTTCCCCGGAGCGAGCAGGTTTCTCAAAGCTGCGCTTAGTGACAGGGTGAATACAACCTTTGCCAGCGCTCATTTTTTGATACTTGTGAGCTGTTTTCTCCTGGGTCCTGCCACTTCTGGTTCTTTTCCCCATGTTCCACTAAGTTCTCCCTGTACCCCCCTACACTGGAGGGAACATTGGCTCCTCCCCATCCCCTCCAGAGCCCTGAGGATACACCGGGGTGAAAGTAACTTAAAGGACTTACTGGTACGCCGGAGTCCTGAGTGGGACGTGGCCTCAACCGGAAGAGGTGGGGCCTTTCAAGATTTAAAGGCCCTGGGGCACTGGCTGTGGCTGGAAGCCCCATGGCCTTTAAATCACCCCAGAGCTCCCAGTTGCAGAGGCGGCTGGGAGCCCCGGGGCTCAGGGGCAAATTAAAGGGCCTGGGGCTCCAACCACTGCGGAGCTGTGGGCCCTTTAAATCACCACGGGAGCCCTGCCGCTGCTACCGCAGGATGGCAGGGCTCGGGCTAGGGCTGGGGTAGCAGCAGCAGAACTCAGGTGGGGATTTAAAGGGCAGGGAGCCTCAGGCCCTTTAAATCCCCTCTGGAGCCTGGCTGCTGCTGGGGTAGCGGCGGCAGGGCTCCAGCGGCGATTTAAAGGGCCAGAGCTCCAGGACCTTTAAATCCCCGCCTGAGCCCAGCTGCTGGAGCTCCGGCGGTGATTTAAAGGGCCCAGGGTGCCCTGCAGCAGCTGGAGCCCTAGGCCCTTTAAATCACCACTGGAGAAGCTGGTCCAGTCCAGCATGGCGTACCAGCTCTTGCTAGGATGCTGGACCAGACCGTACCGACTTATTTTCACCTCTGGGATACACACACACACCATTCTAAAACACATTTCTACACAAACACACACACACACACACACACACTTCCCCCATCCTAGAGCTCCCTCCTATTGTTCCTCATTCTTCAGCCACAAACATTAGTTTCTTTGGAACCCCTGCTCTCCTGAATCAGCCAGAAGAGGGTGCTGTGAAACAATGAGAAGCACTCCCTCCACCTATGGACTGAACCCACTGCCTGCACTTATCTCCCACCCACTGGCCAGGATCCAGAAGGGAACATGAGATAGGAATAGGGACTGGGAATTCAATTGGCATTTCCTGTACAGACACTGAGACCACCATCAAAGCTGACCCAGCAATTTCACCATTAAAACTGCTGTCCCGCTCCTGCTGCCTCTCTAGCCTGTTTATGCAGTGCCTGTTGACATTGTGCAAATGAGTATGACTGAGGCGTGTTAGTGAGTGCTGGTGCAATAGTGAGATCTCACCTGAGCCCAATTAACAGGAGAGAAAAGCAAGCTCAGGCTGGCTTTTGATAACAGCAAAGCAAAACAGCAGCAGTGAAAACCCCCAGCTGCTGAATCCCAGAAGCCTCTGGCCTTGGATTCTGATCTGATGCTGATGGCAGCCTCCAAGTCCCATTCTTGCCTTTGTACTGGGCTCCTGTTCTAATTGGCTGTTTTCCTGGCGTGGTGTATAGCATTTGTCTTGGTAACTCTACGCTGCCTTCAAAGGGAAAAGGAAAGAAAGAGCTGGAATTGCCACTATCGAGGAAACCACAGCAATAAATAACAATTCCTGTCCGTCACAACAGTAGGATGGGTCAAGAGTGCTGGCCCGTCTTACCATTTTCCAGTGTAGACTGGGCCAGACACTGCGATTCTTTTCAAGTTGCTGAACATTCCCCCTTGGCTGGGTGAGTGGATCTGTTAGGTAATAAAGCAAGTCCTCACTCACCTCTCCAGCACCCGAGTTCGTGCGGAGTTGGTATGGGGCACACAATTCTGTCAGAGACCAGACACCAATGCGTTGATCAACGGGCTCACACTATCCTTAGCTCTAAAAAGCTTTAGATTAAGTGTGGCCCCTTTATTAGGGGTGAGCATCAATATTTATACACAGAAGTAAACAAAGTGATTAACAAAAGATAATGGTCATGCATAATTAATCAAGATTTTACAGGAAAAGCAAGTTAACAAGTAAATGCATAGAGATAAAGGCTAATGGCTACTAGGGAAAGGGGGTGTCATGAGTAGTTTGCAGGTCAGTGCTTTGTTCAAAAGGGTTCAGGAAGGATTATGCAGAGACAGTCAGTCTGGGTGTGTTTTGGCTCCCCAAAGTTCACCAAAAGTTTAGACCCAACATTCCTCCATTTGTAGCTTTGAGATAACTATTAATCAAAAAGCTACACCCTATTTTAAGATCTCAAGGGCCGCTTGGCAATTTTAGCCTGGGCCAATTTGAAGAGAGTAAGGCTTTTAGCTGAAGTGGGAAAAGAATAAACTGACTTACATGAGTTTATGAGGGAGGGGACACACTGAATACAGCAACACAGTATTATAAGGACTACTATGGCCCCAACAACACCCACCAAGAGTTTTTTTTAACCCACCCAAATCCGGGCAGCCAATTTCATAAGGCTCCCCACCAATCATAAGGTGGCTGGCCAGAGGAGTAGTTTTTAGCCATTTCCCTTAGGTGTTTGGTACGCTGAAAAGTGTTAGAGTAGGTGTCATTTACAAAAACACAGCATTCTTCATAAGCAGAAAATAAACTAAAAAAGCATAAAAAAAACATACAGTTGTCAGAATAAAGGGTCCTCTCATTTTTTTCGAGTCAATTTAAGTCTAATGTCTGAGAGAGGTAAGCTGGTCCACTGGTCGAAGGCAGTGTCCTCAGTGGTGACAAGAGCTGCTGGTCCGTCACTGTGGTCCACTACGGCTGGCTTGACGTGGGAGTGGTGGATCCAAGATTTGCGTCCTTCCAGGAACACTGCAGTCTGGGTTGTTAAAAGAACCTGGTGGGGTCCAGTAAACCTTGGCTGGAGGGTGTCGTCACGAACGAACTTTTTGGCCCAGACGAAGTCCCCTGGTTGGAACGGGTGGATCTGTTCCTCCAGCGGCACGGTCTGGGAAAACTGCGAGGCTTTCCAAAGGGTACGGAGGCGGTTAAATGATCCCCTCCCAATAGTGAAACATCAGCACGTGGTAGCGCCCCGCCTTTGAAAGGGGGGGTGTTCATAGAGCAGTTCAAAGGGGGATAATCCCAATGCGCGGGTTGGGCGAGTACAAAGGTGAAACAGGACCAAGGGAAGTACCTGAGGCCACTTTAATCCTGTTTCCTGACAGTATTTAGCCAATGTAAACTTAAGTTCCCTATTTATACGCTTAACTTTCCCGCTAGACTGGGGGTGGTAGGGTGTATGAAAGGAGTGTGAAATGCCCAGTCCTTGTTTTAAACGGCCAAGGACATGACCAGTAAAGTGAGGTCCGCGGTCTGAGTCGAGCACAAGAGGGATGCCAAAACGGGGTACAATGTTTCTAAGGAGAATTTTCGCCACTGTGGCAGCAGTACAATTAGCAGTAGGAAAAGCTTCGACCCAGGAAGTCAGAGGGCAAACCAAAACAAGGAGGTGCTTTTTTCCAAAAGCCTTTGGCATATCTGCAAAGTCAATTTGAAGATGTTGAAATGGAGCAGCAGGCGGAGGTTTTCCACCCTTAATTTTGTTAAGAGGTGGAGCAGGTCCATTACGCTGACATGTGCTGCATGCTTTCACTATTGATAGGCAATAGGGTTGAATGCCTGGAGCATACCAAAAGCGAGCGATGGTGTTCACGAGGGCGTGCGTGCCATAGTGACCCCCTTTATCATGGTGCCAGCGAACTGCCACGGGGTATGTGGAGCGAGGGAGGCAGGCTCGGCCATCTGGCATAAGCCAGGTCCCTTTGACCAGAGTGGTCCCGAGGCTCTCCCACGATTGTAGTTCAGCAGCGGGTACTGGTACGGGGTGCGGTGGAGTAAAGGAGGAGGCTGCAATAGCCAGTGTGGGCATGGCTAAAGGTAAGGTGGCAGCCTTCTTAGCGGAGGCGTCAGCCAGGGCATTCCCACGGGTAACGGGGCTACTATCTTTAGTATGGGCCCGGCAGTGAACTACAGCCAGGACAGAGGGTTTTTGGAGGGCGTCCAAAAGCTTGTGGATGAGGGGGAGGTGCTGAATGGGTTTACCGGCAGCTGTCTGGAAACCTCGAAACTTCCAGAGGTGGATATGACAATGCACAACTCCAAAAGCATATTTGCTATCAGTAAAAATGGTAACGGTCTTACCAGCGGCCAACTGGCAAGCTCGGGCCAGGGCATAGAGTTCAGCGGCTTGGGCTCCCCAGTTGCCTGGCAGTGAGGCGGCCTCTTGAATGTCCCATTCAGAGGTGACAGCATAACCAGTGAAACGCTTGCCATCAACATAGAAGGAGCTTCCGTCCGAGAAGAGGATGCAATCGGGGTTGTCCAGTGGCACGTCAAACAGGTTGTCTCTTATCTGTAAGATGCTGTAAACTACTTCCACACAGTCGTGCTGATCCTGGAGGACTGGCAGGTCAGGAAGCAAGGTAGCTGGATTAAGGGGTCCACACCTTTCAAAAATTAGGTTAGTGTCTTCTAAGAGTTCGGCCTCTAGCTGTTGCTGACGATGGGCCGAAAAGACTTGGGTTGTGCCCCTACGCAGAAGGGCTGACAAGGCATGAGAGGTCCAAACCGTAGTAAAATGACCCAGGGTTAGGCTCTTTGCCTTTGTGATCATCAGGGCAGCTGCTGCCAGAGTTCGGGTGCAGGATGGGGTTCCCTGAGCGACAGGGTCGATTTGCTGAGAGTAAAAAGCAAGCGGGAAATGGTGGGGCCCGCTCAGCTGGGTAAGGACACCACTAGCAATTCCGCCCCTCTAGTGGACAAAAAGGTGAAAGGGTTTGCTGTAATTGGGGGGGCGGAGAGACATGGAGGAGGCCATACTGTCCTTGAGTAACTGAAAGGCTTGAATAGTGTCCGGGGACCACTGCAAAGGGTCAGGAGCAAGGTTAGCAGTGAGTCGGTGGAGCGGTTTGCTTAACTCCCCGCAGGACGGCAACCAGGGGCGACAGAAGCCAATTAATTTTAAGAAACCTCGAAGTTGTTTCTTGGTGTTCGGTAGAGGGCAGTTTTGAATAGTCTTTATGCGGGCTGGGTTCATCTGTCTTCCCTCTGGGGTTAACAGGAAGCCCAGATATCGGACCTTTTGTGAGACCCACTGAATCTTTTTAGGGTCTACCTTGTGGCCTCTGGTGTGTAGGTATAATAAAAGTGCCTTACCATCGATGCGGAGGGCAGCTTTTTCGCGATTACCTAATAGGATGTCATCTACGTATAGGACCAATGTGGATCCCTGCGGACTGGTGAAACCTTCCAAGTCGTGGCGGAGGCACTGGCTGAAAATCGTGGGGCTGTCTCTGTAGCCTTGAGGAAGTTGTTGCCAGACATAACTTTGTCCCTCCCAGGTGAAACCAAAGAGATACTGAGAGTCTGGGTGCACAGGAATGCTGAAAAAAGCTGATTTTAAGTCAATAACAGTGAACCACTCAGCATCCCAGGGGATTTGGCTGATGATAGTAGCTGGGTCAGGAACTACTGCATGAAGAGGGACCACATACTGATTAACAACTTGTAGATCCTGTACAAAGCGCCAACGAACAGGGTCTCCGTCCTTTTTAGGAGGCTTTTTGACAGGCAGTATAGGGGTGTTACAGGGAGTGCGCTGAGGGCGGACTAGCTTTTGTGCAATGAATCCCTCGATAATGGGGCGGATGCCCTCCCGGGCTTCCAGCGACAGGGGGTATTGAGGGACTGACGGGGGGGTTAAGGAAGGCTTCACCTGAATCCTTACGGGCTCTGCCGAAAGGAGCAGGCCAACATCAGTGTCAGAAATTCCCCAGAGGGTTGAAGGCAAGTCAGTGAGGTCAGGGGAGAGAGAGAGGGGTGTTTCCCAATTACCCTGAGTAGGGGCCGAATCTCCTAACACTGTCATCAATAATCCTACCCCTTCAGGAGTGCAGGTTAAAGTAGCCTCAAGCTTACAGAGTAAATCCCGGCCCATCAAAGGGATCGGACAAGCTGGGGAAAAAAGAAAACGGTGAGGAAAACATTTATCAGCATAAATAACATTCAAAGGCAAAGTGAGTCCCAGAGACTGTGGGTTGCCCTCCACCCCAGTCGCAGTTTTAACCTCAGAGGATAGCCAGGGAGAGGGGGCATGATTTAAAAGAGAGAAAGTAGCCCCAGTATCAATGAGGAAAGAGACAGGCAGTCCCTGGACTGAAAGGGTTAAACGAGGCTCGTTGCTGGGAGGGGAGAAAGTGAGAAAGGAGCCGGCTAAAGACATTAAGGAAATAAGACCATCACATTGTTTGTCTTCGCCCCCGGGGTACCGTCATTGAGGAGGCTGTGTTTGCTGCGGCTGCTGCTGTTTCCCGTAGTTGATCCAGGCCTGGGGAATGGGCTGAGCTGGTGGTGCACCTGTAAAGGCATCTCTCTAACTATACTTTTATTACTCGCAAGAGATTTGACGGGGACATCCTCTGGGCTATCCTCAGGGGGGGGCATGCACCCTGCTGTATCTGTTTGGACATTAGCCTAGTAACTACTCCTCCCGAGGTTTGCCCCTCCATTTCCTCCTCATCCTTCTGCAGAAATTCCAATTTGGGATTCTGCAGATTCCCCTCTGCTACATGGAGAGAGTCCCCCTGCGGAGGAATAGGGGCAGGTGCAGAGGGGACCAGCTGACGAGTCAAAACACGCCGTGGTCTACACCCTTCATCGAAATAACCTGGAGGGGGTTCACTCTCGGGAGAGTACCTGACTGCCATAATTTTTAAAGATTTCCACAGCTCTGCTGCTGTGTTCCAACAAAGCCAGTAACATAACTGTCCCGGATGGTCTTTTTCGATCTGGCTCTTTACTCCTCTTAAGGCAGCCTGTTCGAAAGAGCCATATGAAGGCCACCTCATCTCCGGGTCGGCCAATACCGCGGTATACCCAGTCCAATTCCTTACACATAGTGTGTACAACTTCTTCCTAGACATTCCTGTCTGTACTGGGAGTTTCCCTTCGTTCCATAACTTATTTACAATCCCCAACGGACTCTCAAGAGGCACGCTAGTCCCTTGACCCATGGTGTCTGACAGGAGCCCTCCAACTGGCGTTTACCCTGCTGTCCAATACATGACCCCTCAATATTGAATTGGCTGGGAGAAATCTCCTGTGGCGCCTTGCCAATTCATATATGAGTGGTCTGACCACTGGACAGAGGTACCGCACCAGAAGGAATCCCGGATGAGCCCCCAAATTGTTAGGTAATAAAGCAAGTCCTCACTCACCTCTCCAGCACCCGAGTTCGTGCGGAGTTGGTATGGGGCACACAATTCTGTCAGAGACCAGACACCAATGCGTTGATCAACGGGCTCACACTATCCTTAGCTCTAAAAAGCTTTAGATTAAGTGTGGCCCCTTTATTAGGGGTGAGCATCAATATTTATACACAGAAGTAAACAAAGTGATTAACAAAAGATAATGGTCATGCATAATTAATCAAGATTTTACAGGAAAAGCAAGTTAACAAGTAAATGCATAGAGATAAAGGCTAATGGCTACTAGGGAAAGGGGGTGTCATGAGTAGTTTGCAGGTCAGTGCTTTGTTCAAAAGGGTTCAGGAAGGATTATGCAGAGACAGTCAGTCTGGGTGTGTTTTGGCTCCCCAAAGTTCACCAAAAGTTTAGACCCAACAGATCCATCAGCGGGAGTTCAGGGGGCAGAATCACACCAGCCATTCGGTATGAGGATTACACAATATGCCTGTGCATTGGCCCAGCAGGCTGTTGCTGGCTATTTCATCAATGAAGTTAAATTCTTCGCTATCCGTGTGCCAAATGAACCTCGTGTGCAGCTTTAGATAAAAATTATAGAATCATAGGACTGGAAGGGACCTTGAGAGGTCATGAAGCCTAGTGGTGGATCGCTGAAATGGGCCAGGGCGTGTGGGAGAGGCCCAGATGTTGTAGGTATGTGTGTGGGGAGCATGTCAGAAGGCTAGTGCTGTGTCAGTGGGGTAGGGCCCACTCTGTCACTGACTCCCATGGGCAAGGCACTTAGGCTGAGATTTTCAGTGCTTTTTTATATAAGCCCAGGTCCTGTTCCAGCCTACTGGATGATCAAAGGAGAGTCCCTTTTGCTCCTATAATCCACTGCCTGGGCTGTCTCCTTCCACCCAACCAGGGCCTCTCCCTGCCTGAGGTGGCCACAGAACAAGCCCCCCTGTACAGACTACGGCATTCACTCAGCCTACCTAAAACAGTAAGAAATCTGGGGACTCTGAAAGCTCTGAACCAGCTCAGACATGATATTGCTAAGGCCAGATTTACACTATAGACTTATATTGGTATAACTGTGTCAATCAGGGGTGTGAAAAATCCACCTATGCCCTGAGTGACATAGTTATAGCCACCTAAGCCCCGGTGTAGACAGTGCTATGTTGGGGTGAGAGCTTTTCCCTTCAATATAACTACCGCCTCTCGCGGAGGTGGGTTAATTACGCGGATGGGGGAAGCAGCGTTTTAAGTGTAGACCTGCCCTAACAGGGAGGCTGGATTTCCAAACATGCTGTGGCATGCAGCGTCCTATAGGCAAGGCACCTAAGGCTTAATTCTGATCTCACCCTTTAACATCAGTGTAACACCAGTATCTGTGATGGAGTTACTCCAGCTGTACGCAGTGGGAGGAGTGAGAGGACAATCAGGTCTAACATCCTTGACCCATTTCTCTTTTGCTGGCTATTGTCGGTCACTGCTCATGCTCTTTGCTTCTTGTAACCTAGGGGGTTCTCTTTGGCATCCGGTGCTGCAGGCCATGAGTGGGGAGCAGGGTCATGGAGAAGGTGATAGATCTAGGTCTGGAGAGAGACAGGAAAGAGAAATCAACAGGTTAAACTGGGAGGAGGTGGGGAGGGTGGCAGCTGAATGCAGAAATGGCTAGTGCTGAAGCTGTGGGTGGCAGGAGAGAGGCTGAGCCAGAAGGAAACCCATGAAAGGTTTACAAATTAAGATAAACTCTCCCCTTCCCAGCCCTCTGAGGAGAGCAGCCAGCAGGGAGCTGCAGCAAACTGGGTATCTACAGAGCCATGTGGACAATTCTTATTCTCAGCTGTTAGCCCAGTTCAGGGTCCGACAGGAAGAGTGGAACCCAGGTCTATTTCTGGGGCCAGAGGCCCTCCCCACATAAAAATAAGGTTTAGCAAAGGAGCAGTTCTATTTCTCTGAAAAGGCAGCACTGCCATGGCAACGGCACTGTTCCCTTCCCAGCACCAGCTTGCTGCTGGTTGAACTTTCTGGAGTGATCCATCCTTTTTTCTGATGGTGTGATTGTGATTTAAAGGGGACAGCCACATTGCTCTGGGCCAGCTATTGCGCATCGAAAAGGGAGACCTTGGAGACCAAACCCAGCTGTGTTTATGATAGTGTGCCCTACCTGTAAGGGTTAAATGGAATGGTACCGGTAGCGACCGTAACCCTAACTCCATGTACACTATCCCTAGGAAACCTAGCCCTAGGCGGGAGCCTTATCCATAGGAACCCGAACCATAGGGAGGGGGAACCCTACTCATGGGAATCCTGACCTAGGCAGAGAGACCTACCCATGGGAAACCTAACCCTAGGGTGCAGAGCCAACTCCCTAGGAATGCTATCTCTAGCTCCAAGTACCCTACCGATAGGAACCCTAATGCTAGGATGGGAAGTTCTACCCATAGGAACCCTACCCCAAGGGCTTGGAGCCCTGCCCATAGGAACCTTACCTTAGCTCCAAGTACTGTACCTGGGGCAGGGCCGGTGCAACCATTTAGGCGACGTAGGCGGTTGCCTAGGGCGCTGGGATTTGAGGGGTGCCATTTTCTTCGGCAGCAACCAGATCTTTGGCATCCCCGGTCACCACTGGCATTTAGGCAGAGGGAGCTGGGGCAGAGGGGCACAGGGAGGGCTGCCTGAAGCAAGTGCGGGGGCAGCACGCAGGGGAACTCCCCACCCCAGCTCACCCCTGCCCCGCCTTCTCCCCGAGCATGCCGTGGCTGCTTCACTTCTCTCGTCTCCCAGGCTTGCGGCGCCAATCAGCTTAGACGCCGCAAGCCTGGGAGGTGGGAGAAGTGAAGCAGCGACGGTGTGCTCGGGGAGGAGGCGGAGCAGGGGTGAGCTGCTTCACTTCTCCCACCTCCCAAGCTTGCGGCGCCAATCAGCTTAGGCGCAGCAAGCCTGGGAGGCGGGAGAAGTGAGGCAGCCATGGCGAGCTTGGGGTGCTTGTGCTTGTGCGCGGAGCAGGGGTGAGCTGATGGGGGCGCCTCAGAGCAGAGGAGGAGGAGCTGCCGCTGGGGGGGAGGCCTCAGAGTGGGGGCGCAAGGTGGAAGTTTTGCCTAGGGCGCGAAATATCCTTGCACCGGCCCTGCCCTGGAGAACCTTAACTCTAGGGTGGGGAGCCCTGCCCAGGGTAGCCCTAACTGTAGGTCCACACACCCTACCAATGGGAACCCTAACCCTAGGGCAGAGAGCCCTACCCATAGTAACACTAACCCTAGGGTGGGGAGCCATACCCCTAGATCTACGTACCCTGCCCATGGAAATCCTAATCCTGGGGGAGGGAGCCCTGCTCATAGAAATCCTAAACCTAGCTCCAAGTGGCCTCCCCTTGAGAACCCTAACCCTAGGACAGGAAGCTGTACCCATATTAACCTTAACGCTAGGGCTGGGAGCCCTACCCGGGGGAACCCTAACCCTAGGGCATTTAGCCATATCCATATCAACCCTAACCCTGTCTCCAAATATCTTACACATCCGAACTCTAACCCTAGCTCAAGGTACCCTGTCCAGGGGAGCACTAAACCTAGGGCTGGGAATCCACCTGTATGAGCCCTAACTCTAGCTCCAAGTACCTTGCTCACAGGTACCTTAACCTTTGGGTGCTGTGCTGGATGCCTTTATGCCAGCCCTGCGTCCCATGGTATATTTCAGGTACAATGAGAACCTCGGGGTGCAGTATTATCAGTTATTAGTTATTATTATTCCTGTTACTTTAGTTCTGAGGAACCCTAGTTACAGACCAGGACCCCATTGTGGTAGGCACTGTATCTTCCTCTATGTGCTGTCTAGCACTGTGCCCTGATTGCAATATCAAGGAGGTGTTACCCATTTCACACAGTCATTCTTCACATGCTGCAGATAAAGATTTTCCATTTTCTTAAAATTGCCCCCTTTTGCAGTGGTTACAGCAGCAGACACTCACTGCGCCCCTGCCTTATAGAGAGAATGGAGCCCTGTGTCCACGCCCAGCCCCCTGAGCTGATTTCTGTCTGTCAACTCTAGCTAGGTATTCATGCAATTTTCCTCACAGCTGTCTGAGCATCCTACCATCTGGCTGGCTGAAACTGACTGGTGACTGTCAGGGATGCGCCCAGCAACTTGCTGGAGACTCCCACTGCTGCTGAAGCTGCAGAGAGCTGGGGAGGTCCATTGGGAGGGGAGGCCTGGCCTTGCAGAACCCTACAGGAATTGATGGGAAGCCTGGACCCCACCCCTTGGATGAAAGGGATATTTTTTGCATTCAGTTCCTTTCCTGCTGTAGGGCTTGATCCAACGCCCGTGGAACTTTCCATTCCCTTCAATGGTTTTAGATTAAGCCCACAGTGGAGGAGTAACAATTATTTGAGAAGATCCCTGGCTGGCCCTGGCCTCCAAGAGCCAACCATTGGCGGGGGAAGGGCCCCTGCTCACCCCCCAGTCTTCCCTGACACCCCCCTCAGGGCGCAGTGATGGCAGACCCTCCACCACTTGCACTCTGGCAGTGCAAGCTGCTTGCTGGCAGCCTCCAGTGTCTGTGCTGCCTGGGGAAGGCTGTCATGAGTTCCCTCCCTCCCCAAGCCACCCACCCAGGGGCAACCATGATGGCTCCCAGTATAAACTGACCTCACAGATGCCAGTTTGGGTCCTTTACCTGTGAGACACAGGAGGGCACTGGATCTGTGTGAGGTTCTTAATAACTTTTATACCCTTTGAGCTGGTATTTTTGGAGGAATCCTAGCGAGAACATAACTGAACCTCAGGTCAATGTTCACTCCCACAACCCTCTTCCTGTGAAAGACAGAGACAGGTGTTGCATCCTGCAACTGCTTCCCTGGTTGCCTTGCAGTGCAGGCTGTATTTGAGATCACTGGTCTGCCGCTTACCTGCCCCAAGCAAGAACTTTCACTGTCGGCCCCGACTGGGCAGAGTTTGTCTCTGGTCAGGTTTGTACAGCTCTGTGAGGGCAGCTGGCGGGTTAGATTTCCAACAGTTACTTTTCCATGCAGCCTGTTTCCCACAGGACTCGGTCAAATAAATCCAGAAGAAGAGGAGCAGGCTTCCCTGGCTCGTTAAGGAGTAAGAGAGCATCTGCTTGCAGACTTACAAGCAGCACCCGCTACCAATGCCCCAAATACCAGTCGGATGATTGTTCCAGATGATTGTTAAACAGTCAAAGGAACAATCGAAAAGAGTTGGGGAGAGAGGTAGCTTTGTAATCCAAAGGTGGGTGAAATTAAAAGAGCTGTTAGGAATATGCAACAAATAGCCTTGTAACGATGTGGCCTCTGGTGGGGCACTACTGAAAGTATCAATTCAGGACAAATTGCTTAGAGCAGGGCAGTCACACCAAGGTTTCACCTCACTGGCTAACCAGAAGTCAGACAAGCAATTCCCTCAGTTACTACAATTCCCTTGTATCACCATCAGCACCGCTCCTTATGGGGATGAATGGATACGAAAACCAATACCCCAGTAAAAGAAAAAAGGTTCTCCCGATCCCAAAGGACCAAGCCCCAGACCTAGGTGAATATACAAGTCAGATATTACCCACAAATCACGCTGTTGCCAGTCCTTTAGAATCTAAAATCTAAAAGTTTATTCATAAAAAGAGATATAGATGAGAGCTAAAATTAGGTTAAATGGAATCAAATACATACCACAATTGCACAGTTCTTGGTTCAGGCTTATAGCAGTGGTGGAATAAACTGCAGGCTCAAATCAAGTCTCTCGAGTACATCCACAGCTTGGATGGGTCATTCAGTCCTTTGTTCAGAGCTTCAGTTTGTAGCAAAGTTCCTCCAGAGGTGAGAAGCAGGATTGAAGACAAAATGGAGATGATGCAGCTGCCTTTTATAGTCCTTTTGCTATGTGGCTTTTGCTTTCTTTGGACCAAACACACGCTGCCTGGTACATGGCATGGAAAAATCTTAGAGTTCTGTCCATAGGCATGTCCCTGCATGCCTTGCTGAGTCACAAGGTGCATCTGTCTTCTCTCAATGGGTCAGTTGTATAGCTGATGGTCCTTAATGGGCCATCAAGCAGGCTACGCAGTGCTGATGCCAAATTGTCTGGGGTGTCACCCTGAAGCATAGCACCAGTTTGAAATACAGAGAGTATAGAGCCAATACTTATAACTTTAAATACAAAAATGATACATGCATACAGATAGCATAATCATAACCAGCAAATCATAACCTTTTCAGAGACACCTTACTTGATCTCCTTTGTACAAGATTTGGTGCCACTATATGACCTTGGTTGCAACAATAATCTGTACAGTCACTGTTCCTATTAATAACGTCACACCCCCTCACCGTGGGAATTTAAGAAAGCAGGAAATGGTTACCCAGAGTTGGAATTTGGCCAAGATTCTAGAGTGATTAACTCTCATTCTGGCCAAAAGTGGAAGGGCAGAGGTTGCCTGGTTGCCATGTAGCTACCGGGGGGTGAGGAAGTGAGGTGGACAGTGAGTGTGTCCCGCAGATGTCCATGGCCAGTGATATGTGATTCCATGCACCCACAATGACATTGCCAAGTCCTCTTTGGGGCTGGGTGGGTGCAGAGGGGGCTGTCAACCCTGAGTTGCAGATGGTTAGGCAACCAGTTGGTCCTGAGAAGCCAATTGGAGCTGCTGATATTAACCGGTATCCATAGCTGGCATGTGATTGATGGATTCACCTGTCAGGATGAGCCCTCAGCAAGCTATAACTATAACTGAAATACATTCACACCAGCAAAGGATCTGGCTCCCTGTTTTTCTTTCTTCTTGCAGCACAGCATGGCTGTCTGTTGGAGCTGGGAGATTCCCTCCCACCTCCATGGTTTTCAACACACACTCCCTTTGCTCCCATATCCTTGTGTCATGGGCCCTTTCTCTCTGACTGGACTGACCAGCTGCCCTTTGGTTCTTGGCTGAATCAGCTGGAAGGAACTGACAAGCCATGTGACAGCACAGCTCCATCGTACTGCAGTAGGCATTGCTGCTTGGTGCCGTGTACAAGTTCTAGGCCCTGAGTCTGACCTCACAAGAGTCTTAGACCTGTGTAACTCTATGGACAACAGTGGAGATACTCCTGATTTACACCTCAAAGAATCATAGAATATCAGGGTTGGAAGGGACCTCAGGAGGTCATCTAGTCCAACCCCCTGCTCAAAGCAGGAACAATCCCCAACTAAATCATCCCAGCCAGGGCTTTGTCAAGGCTGACCTTAAAAACCTGTAAGGAAGGAGATTCCACCACCTCCCTAGGTAACCCATTCTAGTGCTTCACTACCCTCCTAGTGAAAAAGTTTTTCCTAAACCTAAACCTAAACCCCAACCTAATATCCAACCTAAACCTCCCCCACTGCAACTTGATACCATTACTCCTATCACTGAGAACAGTCTAGATCCATCCTCTTTGGAACTCCTTTTCATGTAGTTGAAAGCAACTATCAGATCCCCTCTCATTCTTCTCTTCTGCAGACTAAACAATCCCATTTCCCTCAGCTATCAGGAGGTAGCCATGTTAGTCTGTATCCACAAAAACAGCAAGGAATCCAGTGGCACCTTAAAGACTAACAGATTTATTTGGGCATAAGGTTGAGGTTGATGGATTTCCACTCCATATGGCTAAATTTAGTTCTCTCAGCCTCTCCTCATAAGTCATGTGCTCCAGCTCCCTAATCATTTTTGTTGCCCTCTGCTAGACTCTTTCCAATTTTTCCACATCCTTCTTGTAGTGTGGGGCCCAAAACTGGACACAGTACTCCAGATGAGGCCTCACCAATGCTGAATAGATCGAAATGATCATGTCCCTTGATCTGCTAGCAATGCTCCTACTTATACAGCCCAAAATGCTGTTAGCCTTCTTGGCAACAAGGGCACACCATTGACTCATATCCAGCTTCTTGTGCACTGAAACCCCTAGGTCCTTTTTTGCAGAATTTCTGCCTAGCCACTCGGTCCCTAGTCTGTAGCAGTGCATGGGATTCTTCCACCTAAGTGCAGGACTTGGCACTTGTCCTTGTTGAACCTCACCAGATTTCTTTTAGTCCAATCCTCTAATTTGTCTAAGTCCCTCTGTATCCTATCCATACCCTCCAGCGTATTTACCACACCTCCCAGTTTAGTGTCATCTGCAAACTTGCTGAGGGTGCAATCCATGCCATCCTCCAGATCATTGAACAAAACCAGCCCCCAGGACTGACCCTTGGGGCACTCCGCTTGATACCGGCTGCCAACTAGGCATGGAGCAATTGATCACTACCCGTTGAGCCTGATGATCTGGCCAGCTTTCTATCCACCTTATAGTCCATTGATCCAGCCCATACTTCTTTAACTTGCTGGCAAGAATACTGTGGGAGACCATATCAAAAGCTTTGCTAAAGTCAAGGAATAACACATCCACTGCTTTCCCCTCATCCACAGAGCCAGTTATCTCATCATAGAAGGCAATTAGATTAGTCAGGCATGACTTGCCCTTGGTGAATCCATGCTGACTGTTCCTGATCACATTCCTCTCCTCTAAGTGCTTCAAAATTGATTCCTTGAGAACCTGCTCCATGATTTTTCCAGGGACTGAGATGAGGCTGATTGGCCTGTAGTTCCCTTTTTTAAAGATGGGAACTACATTAGCCTTTTTCCAGTCATCCGGGACCTCCCCCGATCGCCATGAGTTTTCAAAGATAATGGCCAGTGGCTCTGCAATCACATCTGCCAGCTCCTTTAGCACCCTCGGATGCAGCACATCCGGCCCCATGGACTTGTGCTAATCATCCAGCTTTTCTAAATAGTCCTGAACCACTTCTTTCCCTACAGAGGGCTGGTCACCTCCTCCCCATGCTGTGCTGCCCAGTGCAGCAGTCTGGGAGCTGAGCTTTTTCATGAAGACAGAGGCAAAAAAAGCATTGAGTACATTAGCTTTTTCCACATCCTCTGTCACTAGGTTGCCTTCCCCATTCAGTAAGCAGCCCACACGTTCCCTGACTTTCTTTATGTTGCTAACAAACCTGAAGAAACCCTTCTTGTTACTCTTAACATCCATTGCTAGCTGCAACTCCAAGTGTGATTTGGCCTTCCTGATTGCACTCCTGCATGCCTGAGCAATATTTTTATACTCCTCCCTGGTCATTTGTCCAATCTTCCACTTCTTGTAAGCTTCTTTTTTATGTTTAAGATCAGCAAGGATTTCACTGTTAAGCCAAGCTGGTCGCCTGCCATATTTACTATTCTTTCTACACATCGGGATGGTTTGTTCCTGCAACCTCAATAAGGATTCTTTCAAATACAGCCAGCTCTCCTGGACTCCTTTCCCCCTCATGCCATTCTCCCAGGGGATCCTGCCCATCAGTTCCCTGAGGGAGTCAAAGTCTGCTTTTCTGAAGTCTGTATTCTGCTGCTTTTATTTCTTCCTTGTGTCAGGATCCTGAACTCGACCATCTCATTGTCACTGCCTCCCAGGTTCCCATTCATTTTTGCTTCCTCTACTAAGTCTTCCCTGTATATGAACAGCAGGTCAAGAATAGCTCTGCCCCTAGCTGGTTCCTCCAGCACTTGAACCAGGAAATTGTCCCCTACACTTTCCAAAAACCCTGGGTTGTCTGTGCACCGCTGTACTGCTCTCCCAGCAGATATCAGGGTGACTGAAATCCCCCAGGCAGAGGTGAAAGTAAGCTGGTAGGCCCTGGTATGGTGTACTGGCAAGAGCCAGTGTGCCGTACTGGGGCTGCCCGGCTTCCTCAGGCAGCAATTTAAAGGGCCTGGAGCTCCCAGCAGTGGCTGGAACACCAGGCCCTTTAAATTGCCACCAGAGCCCTGCTGCCGGAGCCCTGGGGTAGTGGCAGCGGGGCTCCGGGGGCTATTTAAAGGGCCGGGACTCCCGCTGCCTCTAATGCCCTGGGCCCTTTAAATAGCCCCCAGAGCCCCGCTGCCACTACCCCAGGGCTCCAGGGGCTATTTATAGGGCCCTGGGTGGTAGAGGTAGAGGATCCCCAGGCTTTGACCCCCCCCATCTCTGCCCCTTCCACCTGAGGCCCCGCCCCTTCCGGGGGCCAGAGCTGGCCCCAGCCCAGCCCCATACCGATAAGTCCCTGTTTCTACTTTCAACCTTGCCCCCATGAGAACCAGGGCCTGTGATCTAGTATCTTCTGTTAGTTGCCGGAAGAAAGCCTTGTCCACCTCATCCCCCTGGTCTGATGGTCTATAGCAGACTCCCACCACGACATCACCCTTGTTGCTCACACTTCTAAACTTAATCCAGAGACTCTCCGGTTTTTCTGCAGTTTCATACCAGCGCTCTGAGCAGTCATAGTGCTCTTACGTACAATGCAGCCACCCCCCCCACCTTTTCTGCCCTGCCTGTTCTTCCTCAACAGTTTATACCCATCCATGACAGTGCTCCAGTCATGTGCGTTATCCTCCCACAAGTCTCTCTTATTCCAATCACATCATAATGCCTTGACTGTACCAGGACTTCCAGTTCCCAGGCTTCTTGCATTTGTATATAGGCACCTAAGATAACTCGCTGATGGTCCTCCTTTCTCAGTATGTGGCAGGAGTCCTGGCCCAGTGAGCTCAGAATCAGGCCTACAGCTCACACAAAATAGGTTTTGTCTTATCTTTATTGTCATTATTTAACATTTCTCTTGGCACTGTACAAATGTATAACAAATGACCTTCCCTGCTCTAGGCCCTTCCTTAAGCCATTCTGGACCCAGCATAAGTTAGACCAACCTATGGGCTGCTCTAGTTAATGCCCAGCTGTCCATGTCCACACAGGACTCCTCCCAGCAGTTGGGGATCACCAGGTTTCAGGGACACCCTGGGCACTTCCCTTTTTTCCCCAGGAATGCCCTCTCCCTGGCGTTGGGAGGGGCCCAACAGCCCTAGTCCTGGTGGGGAATTCCCTCACACAGGAGGAATAGTCAAGAAGTAGTGAAGCTGGCAAAGCAGCCAGAGCAGACTCATGAATCAGGCAAGATGTGCAAAGCCAGTCTAATTTACATGCTGAAGGTACAGCAGGGGTAGAGGACAGAGCAGGAGAAGACGCTTACAGGAGGATATAAAATAAAGTAGGCTGCCCTGCTTTAACTTATTTCTGCTCCATCCCCCACATCCCCAGGACCAAACTGGACCCTGGTGTAAGCAGGTGCAATCTCCACTGACTTCAGACACAGGTGTACCCTCTTAAGCCAGGAGCTGGCCCCTAGAGCATAACAAAGCAGGGTGAGATTCTCAGCCGGTGTGATTCAGCAAAGCTCTGTTGAAGTTAATAGAGGTACACTGATTAATCACACCCGCTGAAGATCTGGTCTTGGGGGCTATTTTTGCCAAATGGATGCCAGTCACACTACTCCCACCCATGTGCTTCTCCCCATGTGCTGGCTGCCATGACACCTGGCAGGTAGCTTACATCATTATTGACATCACTGCTGGACTTGGCCCTGTGTCACTGAGTATGGTGGACATAAGCTTCCTGCACGCTGAACTCAGCTGCCCTGGCTTGTTGCATGACAGGGTAATGGCATTTGCATGCTCCCAACAAGGCTCTGAGTAAGGGACCATGAGAAGAGTGGGAGATGCAGTATGAAATGGGAAAGCAGGGTGAGCAGACAGGCGAGGTCGGAGGAGCTGCCTCCAGATGGAGCAGTGGAGAATCCTTCTCGGGGCTTCTGGCTGGCTTCTCAGCGAAAGGTTTATTTTCACTGTAGGTGAAATCCTGCGGTGTTCGTTTCTGGCTGGGTGGAATGTGGGCCAAGAGGACAAAGTGCATGGCCTGGAAACACAGATGGCATCACACTTAAAAAAGGCTTCAAATAAGAGAATATACCAAGCTAGAAGAGCTGAGAGGCTAGTGCATTGGGATTGGGTCTCTTCACCAGGTGGCGGTTCATAAGCACCCCTGGCCTGATTATGACACCGATCACATGGAGTGGCTAAAGGCCTAAGCTGAGCAAAGAGACTCTCTTCTGTGATTAACAGACCCAGCCCTGGCATCTTAAAACAGGAGTCAAGAGTTAGGCTCCATTCTTTGGGACAGCTATATGGAGTGTGCACCTGGGCGTTCCATACTGAGAACGCAGACCTGGGCTATTGCCCTGAGTTATCCTGTGAGAAGAACCACTGGCAGTGTCTGCTCTGAGGTACCCTTCTGAGAACATGTGCCTGGGCTGTCTCCCTGGGTCATCGCCCTTAGGAACATACGCTTGAAATAGCTTTTACAAATGTGGCTGACAGAACATGGATCTGTCACTAAATCAGTGGGTCTAAGCACAGCGATCCCAACAGCTGGGAACACACACCTGGAAAATAGCAACTCACTCCATAGTGCATGTGGCTCAGCTGCAGACAAATCCAAGCTAAAGTAAAGCCATAAAAAAAATTCTTCCAGCAGATTTTGCTCACGTCTACTGGCACGTAGTGACAGATGCATTATTGATTTGCATCTGAAATCATGGGACTGGAGCTCAGTAATGGGCTGTAGGGGGTGGGTAGGTCTGGGTGAATGCACCCCAGTACTATTTTAGCAGGAAATTAATGCAGTGTTAGTCACTGCAGATAAAAGCACAAACAGCTGTTCCCTCTGACCTAACATGAATGATAGAGTCTATACTCAAACCAGCAGGATGGAAAGATCCTTCATAGATTTCAAGAGAGATCTCACCTCAGCATGATAAATAGTGCTGGCTGAACCTAGTCAGGGTCTGGCCTTTGGCTTGGGAAAACACCTCACCATGCAGACACTTTGCTGACCCTCTCATGTTTGCTGGAACTCTCACTGGAGCAGTCTGTAGAGCTCCATTACTACCTGCATCACTTCCCAGACAGAACTGCCATGATGACAGGACCTCCTGGAACTCTAATCTCTCTGCTTCTGGTCCTGCTTAGCCTGGCAGGGTGTGAAGAGGAGAAATGCTGGAGAGAGAGAGGATTGTCTACAGTTAAGTCACTGGACTTAGACTTGGACTTAGGAGAGCTCTCTCTCCACTGACTCTTTCTGTGACTTTGGGAAAGTCACTTAACCTCCGTTCATTCGCCCTTGTCTGTCTGGTTAGACTATAAATTGGAGGGTGGCGGGCAGGGACCATCTCTTATAATGTGTCTGTTCAGTGCCCAGCACAGTGGGCCACCACTCCCACTTGGGCATCTTGAGGTACTACTGCAATGCATATAATAAATAATGGTATCTAGAGTTTTTCATGCATCTGATGAAGTGGGTATTCACCCATGAAATCTCATGCTCCAAAACGTCTGTTAGTCTATAAGGTGCCACAGGATTCTTTGCTGCTTTTACAGACTTTTTCAGGCCCTCAAGGAGAGTTGAGTTTTGAGCGATGGGTTGGTTCAGTTTTCACTGTATCCAAGTGAGTTCTCCCCATAAAGCTTTGGCTTCTTCAGTCACCAAAGAGTGAAGTCAATTTGAAACACATTCTGATTTCCTGGGGGGTTTTCATCTCGGCCCTCTTCCAGAATCAATTCTTTGTTTCTTTAGTGGTGCGCCAAGTGCTTTGGAATTATGTCAAGTCACGGGAAGAAAGCAGGAAGCAGGCGGCCACATGAGTCGCTGGGAGGGAGGGAGCAGCACAGATGAGTAGCTAGATGTGCTAGACAGAGAGAGAGCCATCTATCACGGCTTTGATGAGCAGAACTCTCCACTCTATTAGTCATAAACTCCAGGCACCGAGATCCCAACTCTCCTCTGGTTCCTGATTTTAGAAGGACCCCTGTCTTGCCCAGACCTCTTGTGAGCGTCGTGGAAGCCTCCAAGGCATCTGTACTTGTCATTGTCATCCCAGGAATAGAGTTGCACACTGAGTGCTTGCAGACCATATAGTGTGAGAAAGGGGAAATGGCAGGAGGCATCACACGTCAGCCGGGGAGGTGGGAAAAAAGAAGAAAAAAACAGAATATGGATGTCAGCACAGTCCAGTTTGACTGGAAACTTCTGTAAAGAATTATGAAGTCAAATCTAATTTGGACACTCAATTAGGAGCTAAACAGGAAACACCGGGATCAGCTTGGCATATCCATAAAGACAGGACTCCATGGGCTGTGCCAGACAATTTGCACGAGGCATTTGTGAAGCAGGAAGTGTTCAAAGGGATATGCAGCATCCACTGTGCTTTTATCAAAAGGACTTCTCATTTAATTACCTCTTGTTTTTCACAGCCTCTTAGAAGTGGGGCACTGGAATTTTGCTTCCTTCCCTGCTCATGTTTCCTTGGCTTCCTCTAACCATGTGCCTGACCTGTTCCTTGTTTCACTCCCTGCACACCAGCAAGCAGGGGGACATTAAAAGCAGTGGTTATAGCTCCAGGAACAATATTTGTTCACTAGCTGCTTGATGTAGAGGAATCAAGGAAGGGGGAGCCAAGGCACGTTATTTTGGGTGTGCCACACAAAAATGGTGGCTGTTGGATTGAGTGGGAGAAGGGTTTGTGGGTTTTAATTTCTCAACAACAAAGTGGTGGATCTCTTAAAACACGTTTTAAAAGATGCAGCGAATCAAGAGGACTTGCCTTGTCAGAATGTAACAGTTGAAGGTAGGTCAAGTTTTCAGCTCACCCAAGTCTCCTCTTGTAATATTGGATGGTCTCTGCTTTGTATTCCTCCCCTCTTGCAATCATTCCTTTCCAGTAGAAACCACCACTATAGGACCTATGAATATCCAACATCAGGCCATGGTTTCTGTGTCCCAGTGTCTCTGATCTCCTTTTATACCTACCTCTGAGTATCCAATCCGTGGCCTGGACCAGAATCGGTTCAGATTCTGAAGTACAGTAAAGCAATAAAGGGGAAAGCAAAAGGCATTCTGGGAACTGTTCTGCTAGTCAGTGCTCATATTTAGGTGGATAGTATATAGCATAGCTCATGTATCATGGCTGCCCAATGAAAAGAAGAGGGGGAGGTGAGAAGAAGGTAGAACATACCGCTGTGTGGAGGGTAATTTATTTATTCACTATTCAGGGAACATGTTATCCCTTTGCCTTAAAAATTCAGGGCCACCCAGAGGATTCAGTGGGCCTGGGGTAGGGCCGGGTCTTCTGCAGAAATTCAGCAGCGGGTCCCTCTCGGAGGGGAGGACCAGCTACTGAGTTGCCGCCAAAGAATGAAGTGGCGGTGGTAGAGCAGTCTAAGTGCGTCGATAGTGGCTTCCCCCCACCCCCACCCCCACCGTTTGTGGCGCTTGTACTCACCAGGCGATGCGCCGAGGCTTCGGCAGCACTTCAGCGATGAGTCCTTCACTCGCTCTGAGTCTTTGGGTGCACTGAAGGACCTACCGCTGAAGACCCAGAGTGAGTGAAGGGCGTGCAGCCGAAAACCCGGAGTGGCTCGCGGGGCCCCTGTGGGGCCCAGGGCCTGCCTCACTTGCTCCCCCCACTCCCGTCCCGGGCGGCCCTGTAAAAATTCACATCTGGATGCTAGGGAAAGGCTTTTCAAGCAGCATTTCTATGGCAAATCCAGACTGTAGTTTCCAGAGATGTGAGGGGGGAAAAAACTACACCAATTCAAGTGTGTGGGTGGGTGGGTGTAGCTGAGATAGAAAGAGGCATCTTAAAAAATCGCCACAAAGTCTGAACACATTTCCCTTCTCAGGCACCTCCCTCTTCACTGGCTTTCCTCTCGGCCCCATGCAATATTAACATACACACGTTACCCCTAATTGGATAATTTGTGACTAGTCAGTAAGTATTGTGTAAGGTACAAGCCAGTCCAGTGAATCTGCCCATTGTGTGAAATACGCAGAAGGACTTGTCTGTTATACAGAACTAGCTGAGGCCCTGCCATATGATAGGGTTGTCATAAACAGATAGCTAAGGGTTAATGTCTCTTTCACCTGAAGCACCTGACCAGAGGACCAATCAGGAAACCGGATTTTTTCAACTCTGGGTGGAGGGAAGTTTGTGTCTGAGGTCTTTGTCTGTCTGCCTGCTTTCTCTGAGCTTTGGAGAAGTAGTTCTGCTTTCTAATCTTCTGTTTCTAAGTGTAAGGACAAAGAGATCAGATAGTAAGTTATATGGTTTCTTTTCTTTGGTATTTGCATGAATATAAGTGCTGGAGTGCTTTGATTTGTATTCTTTTTGAATAAGGCTGTTTATTCAATATTCTTTTAAGCAATTGACCCTGTATTTCGTCATCTTAATACAGAGAGACCATTTGTATGTATTTTTCTTTCTTTTTATATAAAGCTTTCTTTTAAGACCTGTTGGAGTTTTTCTTTACTTCAGGGAAATTGAGTCTGTACTCACCAGGGAATTGGTGGGAGGAAGAAATCAGGGGAGATCTGTGTGTGTTGGATTTGTTAGCCTGATTTTGCATTCCCTCTGGGTGAAGAGGAAAGTGCTTTTTGTTTCCAGGACTGGGAACGGAGAGGGGGAGTCACTCTGTTTGGATTCACAGAGCTTGTGTCTGTGTATCTCTCCAGGAGCACCTGGAGGGGGGAAGGGAAAAAGGATTATTTCCCTTTGTTGTGAGACTCAAGGGATTTGGGTCTTGGGGTCCCCAGGGAAGGTTTTTCAGGGGGACTAGAGTGCCCCAAAACACTCTAATTTTTTGGGTGGTGGCAGCAAGTACCATGTCCAAGCTGGTAACTAAGCTTGGAGGTTTTCATGCTAACCCCCATATTTTGGACGCTAAGGTCCAAATCTGGGATTAGGGTGAATCAATAAATCATATGCAAGTTGTGGATATGCTGCATGCTAAGTCATATGTCTACATTTCAGCATCCAGGCTGCTACAGTGTGTTAGGATGTCTTTGCTGTTGTACCTTCTACTTCCTCCAAGCCAAGAATGAAATTCACCTCCATGGAGAAGGACCTATTCAGGGCTGGTGCAAGGATGTTTCACGTCCTAGGTGAAACTTCCACCTTGCAACCTCCCTCCCACCCCCATGCCCCCACCCTGAAGCCCCCCCCCGCCCCAGCTTACCCCTGCTCCATCTCCATCCCGAGCATGCCATCGTTGCTTCACTTCTCCTGCCTGCCAGGCTTGCAGCGCCAATCAGCTTAGGTGCCGCAAGCCTGGGAGGCGGGAGAAGTGAAGCAGCCACAGCATGCTTGGGGAGGAGGTGGGGCAGGGGTGATCTGGGGCGGGGTGTTCCCCTGCGTGCCACCCCCCCCCTTGCTGCAGGTGACCCTCCCCACGCCCCCCTGCCCCAGCTCCTTCCGCCTAAATGCCAGTGGCAACCGAGGCGGCCGAAGATCTGGCAGCCGTGGTCACTGCTGAAGAATAAGGCGCCCCCCCAAATCCTAGTGCCCTAGGCGACCGCCTAAATGGTTGCACCGGCCCTGGGCCTATGCACCACGTTTGCCCTGTTTTGCACGATTAAGTGGGATGTAAGTGGTGCACAGGCATTGTTCTGGCCCTCTGCTTAGGGGTAAGTTTCACTCATAGAGCAGTTTTTATACTTAGCTGCTACGTAGCAGTTGCAAGAAAATGAATTTTTTTCAATTTCCAGCAAAAGGAAATCTGCGAGGAATGAAGCAACGGAAAATTCCACTTCCTAAACATTACCTGCTGCCATCTACTGCTTTTCTAGGAAACGCATGCTTAGGCAAAGTACGTAAAGGAGCGAAATTGCCTTTCACATAAGAAATCCACGTTACCAGCTATTGTGCCAGTTAGACCCATTTTGAAAAACCAAAGATGCTTGGTACATGCAAAGTCTAGATTGTTTGTTTAATGAGGAAACCATTTTTCGATGGAGAACTAATCGGAGACCAATTTTATTATTAAGATAGGTTGCAATGTGTGACCTGTTGTGTAAAATTGGAAAAAGGGAGCTGACCCTGTGCCCAGAGATAGCTATAACAAAGCTCCAATTGACTTTTGCGGGCACTAGAGTATTCAAGGTGAAGTGATCTATTAACAGCCCTCCAGTCATAGGGGGAAATGGGAAGTCAGAGGGAGTTGTTAGTGGAGTATAGATTGTTATAATAGGCCAAAAATCCAGTGTTTCTAATCTATTCAGTCCATGATTTTTAATGTCTAGCAAAGTTATGAGTTTAAGCTCCCAAGCTCGTCTTTTGAAAGTGTTGTGCAGGTTTCCTTTGAGGATGTCGACTGAGAAGTCAGATAGAGTGACTGTTTTGTGACAAGTGTTCATCCACAGGTGATCTGGTGTTTTTTGTCTTTTATCATTTTCCTATGTGAGTTCATTTGAGAGCAGAATGACTGTCTGTTTTCAGCCACATAGTTGTTATGGGGGTATTTAGTGCACTGGATGAGGTACACCACATGTTGTGATAGGCATGTGTAGGATTCATGGTTCTTGAAAGGCCTGCTGTGGAGGGTATTGAACATTGTAGCAGTGGAGATATGCCTGCGAGTTTTGCATCTCTTGTTCTGGCAGGGTCTGATGCCGTGTTGATTTGGTGTGTCCTGGTCTGTGGGGAGCTTGCTTCTGATGATGCACTTGGAGAGGCTGGGGGGTTGTTTGAAGGCTAGAAGTGGAGGTTCAGGAAAGATGTCTTTCAGGATGGGGTCCCCATGGTGTATGGGTTGTAATTGTTTGATTATACTCCATATGGATTCCAGTGTGGGGTGGTACGTCAGGGTGGTGGTGCTTATTTCTGTATTGAAGCAGGTTCTCTTAGGGTATTTGGGTGACATGTTCCATGATGCGATCTACTTCTCTGGTGGAGTGTCCTTGTTTGGTGAAGGCAGTTTTCAGTGTGTTAATGTGTATACTCCGGACTTTCTCCTTGGAACATATTTTGTGGTATCTGAGTGCCTGGCTGTAGCTAGCAGATATCTTGGTGTGTTTTGGGTGATTACTGGATCTGTGAAGGGAGGTGTGGTGGTCCGTGGGTGTCTTGTATATAGCTATTTCTTTGCACTGCTGTGACAGTGTAAAAGGGCCTTAGTGTAAATGAAAATGAGGCCCATAGAAGTCAGTAGGATTTGTTCCTTGTTAAGCACTGAGTAAAATCAGAGCAGGTATTTCCAGGTTTGCCCCAATTAATTTTCTAAAGGATTTTCCATAATTAGCAGGGACCCCTGAACTATTGGATTAGTGATTTTACTTAGCTGGGTCAGAGCATCATAGAGTAATAATAATGAAAAGTGCTGACACTTGGAGGGGTATAGAATTAAATAACACTGTTTAGCTCCTCGGCTGGTGTAAATTAGGCTAGCTTCATCTAGAGCTGTCCTGACTTACGCCAGCTGAGCATTTGGCCCTGAACCTCTTTTAATGCCTGCCACACTATCAATGGGATTTCCTCAATGCATTTTGCTTTTAAAGACAATGTTACTTATCAGTGCAAATAAATAATTTCCCCCTGGAAACACACATCCACTTCTATGTCAGTATGTGGAAAGAGGCAGTTCTCAATGTACTTGTACTTCTCCAATTTAAAATAGATTTGCATTTATTTTGGTTTATTTAAAAAAAAGAGAGAAAGAGGAAAATGTAACAGGAACTATATTCCAAATAAATACTCAGGGTGGTGAGCAGGTCAGTAGTCGGACAGCTATCCCATACCACCACCCATGCCTCTGTGGCTACTCTGCTACTGTTAGTTTTGATTGAACTAGCTCAGTAACTCCAGAATGTCTATACCTGCTGCAGTCACTGTAATAGAATGCTAAACTGTATTATACTGTTTAGCCACTAGGTGGTGTGGTGTGTCAAATACCCTATTTAAAGCTAACCTTAGCCATACCTGGCAGACAGGGGTGGCTATAGACATTTTGCCCCCCCAAGCACGGCGGCATGCCACGGGAGGCGCTCTGTTGGTCGCTGGTCCCGCGACTCCGGTGGACATCCAGCAGGCATGCCTGCGGAGGGTCCGCTGGTCCCGTGACTCCACCAAAGCCGCGGGACCAGTGGACCCTCCATAGGCATGTCCCCGAAGGCTGCCTGCCTGCCGCCCTCCCGGCGACCGGCAGAGCACCCCCCGCGGCTTGCTGCCCCAAGCACGAGCTTCGCATGCTGGGGCCTGGGGCCGCCCCTGCTGGCAGAGCATTAAAGAATCTTATCATGAACACAGCTGGTGTGTATAAACAAGATCTGTGGCTAGTCCATATCTGGTGCAGAAGTACATGACTAGGGTCAGGAGTAAACTAACTACAGAGACAAAACTGCTGAATAAACTGTTAAAGTCCAACACATCTTGGCTATGGGAGTCAGATCAAGAATTTTCCTTCAAAAAGGTAAAAGAAAGGATTTCAACAGTGCCATATGTCAAGTACTACAATGTGAATAAACCCACAATGGGGGTCAATGCAGATGCAAGCAGCTATGGCCAAGGTGATGTATTGTTGTAACAACATGGCTCTGAATGAAAGCCCGGTGTATTTTGCTCTTTCACGCTCACCGAAGCAGAAAAACAATATTGACAGATTGTAAAGAAGAGCCTGGCAGGCATAAGGGCATGTGAAAACTTCTACAGGTATCTGTGTGGACTGGATTAATTTACACTGCTGTAAGACCTCTGAGGCAAGGAAAGAGAATACCCAGGCTCAGATGGACAAATTACAGCCAGAATCACACAGTGTAATAAATGCATGAAATATGGACATTTTACAGTTGTTTGCTGCACCAAAGCAGTCAGGGAGTTGATTTATTTTACAGGCAATCAAGAGCCATTATTTTGGTATCTAGCATTTGTAATGACATAGAGCCTGCCTGGAGAGTGAAAGTGAACATTCATGGCAAGACTATTGACTTTAAAACTGACTCAGGAGCTGATGTTACAATCCTCTCAGAAGGGGCTTATAGTCACCTTCAACCCCTCCCAGAGCTGAAGTAACCTGACACAGCTTTGACTAGTCCTGGAGATATACTGAACTGCTTGGGCCAGTTCATCATGGAAACAATTTACAAAGACAAAGCTATGCATTCAGAGTTTATGCGATCAAAGGACCACAGCCTTCTCAGCCGCAGCATGGCAGCCAAGATGAGCCTAGTGAGAAAGGTGAAAGAACATATTTGATGGAATATTTGTGATATTGGACTTTTGAAAGGAGATCCTGTGCAAATAACCTTAAGAGACAATGCTGAACCATGTGTACATACATCTCACAGGCTTCCTAGCACATAAAGCTTCATAAAGCTTCCTAGCTTCATAAAGTGGAAACTGAGTTAAAGAGAATGGAACAGATTGGCATAATCAAGAAGATCTCTGAGCTAACAGCATGGTGTGCTCCAGTGGTACCAGTTATAAAGAAAAATGGAAAAAATATGAATCTGTGTGGATCTTAAAAGACTTAATGAAGCAGTTGTGAGAGAAAAATATATCCTCTCATCACTGGATGACTGCCTCCCCAAAGTGAACGGAGCTACAGGATTCTCAAAGCTGGATGCCTTGAGTTGATTTTGGCAAATTTCCTTAGCCAAAGAAAGTGCTAAACTGACTACATCTATCACACTGGGAGTCATTGCTTTTGAAGATTACCTTTTGGAATTAACAGTGCACCTGAAATTTTCCAAAGAAAGGTGGCAGAATAGTTAACGAAAACAAATGGACTTGTAGTTTTCCTGGACGATAGTCTGATATATTGATCTTCAATGGAAGAACACAACAAAACTTTCAGTGAGGTACTAAGCCTAATAAGTCAGTATGGACTGAAGTTAAACAAGGGAAATACATTTTCCGCCTACCCCAAATTGAGTTTTCAGGATAGACAATAAACAAAGGTGGAATCAATCCTAGCCTTAAGAAAGTAAAAGCAATTTGAGAATTGAATGCACCAGCTAATGTACCAGAACTGAGATGTGTACTGGGGATAGTAAATGATAGGAATGTAAAACTTAAAGGGGAAGATGTAATGGAATGGTAAATTGTACTATATTATTCAGCCACTTGGTGGTGCTGTGTGTAAAATACCTTATTTAAAACTAACCCTAGCCATATCTGGCAAAGGATTAAAGGACCTTATGATGAACACAGTTGGGGTGTATAAGCAAGCTCTATGACCAGTACACATAAAAAGGGAAATACTTGTGCAGTCTTCATTATAGGTAGATCTACTAGCCCCCACACAGTACTTATACAGCACTTTACAAACACTGGCTCATTAATCCTCACCCTGCCATTTTATAGACAGGGAAACGGAGACACGGTGACTCACGCAAGATGGAACAGTGAGTCAGTGACAAAAGAAAAATTGAAACTCAGAACAGCCTGTGCTCAATACCCTAGACCACACTTCCTCATACTCCACTCTAAGGTCACCTTGGCCCCTCCCACCTCTCTTGCTAGCCCATAACCAACCTCTCTTCTGCTGAAAGCTCTGAACTTCAGTGGAATATGGCAGCCTCTGCTGGTGTGAGCTAGTTGTTTTATAATTCTGACTTATACAAACACAGCTGTGGATGGCAAGGAAGTCCCTCCTTTCTCTATGTGCATCGAGATGGCCCAAGGTGGGTCTGTTAAGTTTTGGCAGCAGGTGGTGTTATACTACCATAGGCATTTTTTTTAAAAGCCCCCGAAGAAAAGCATTTGATTGGTAAGTTGACACTTCCTCGGCCTTATGTAAAGCAGCTGGGCTCTCCTATGCCAGCCGGCTCCAACATGTTTCTTTGAACATGGTGTTTGCACATTCAAATGAAACCCTCAGTCGTTCGGACAGAGCATGCTGTGTTTGGGAAAGTTAAAAGAATGGCTGCGTGCTAGACACACAGCATTCATGGCAATGTGAACTCACAGGTGCCCAGTGTGAGCTCCCTCATTCGTGTCCTTGGAAGTGGGATTGGGAGGGGATAGAGAGGCCTTTAAGCTGTTGTTACCTTCTCTGCATTCTGGAGTTGGTTAAATTGGGAGCCTACTTGGGACCTGCTGTGAATTAGAACAGCCTCTGGGCTGTTCTTATTTGCACTTTGCTTCCACATGCCCTGGGAAGCAGTAAACAGCCATAGCATGGTGTATTCTCACACCCCTCCCCTCCCCAGCTCTCCTCCTCTCCTCAGTCCACCCCGGGCCAGCAGCTGGGATCAGGGCCAGTGTACAGCCCTTGCACCTATTCTACACTGACTGGGCAGGCCGCCTTTACACTGCCAGAGCAACATAAAGGGGTGAGGATCAGACATGCAGGGTGAGAAACAATTTCAGGAGTGGCAGTGGTGGGTATCTCTGTTTTTTGTGGGCTGAGCTGTAATTCCCAGTACCTACCCTCGTCTTTGGAATGCCTTTTCTAGGTAGCCTTTCTGCTTGTGAACGCAGCCTCCGCAGCACTTGGACCCCCAGTAAGATGCTGCTTCATGCATTCAGCATGTTCTCAAAGTCCATTCACTTGAATTTACAGCCAACGTGCGTGCTCATTTCCTCCCGCCACACAAGGGTTAAATGATAAGACGGGTGAATGGCATTTCATCTGACTTGTGATTCTGGGCATCACATCAGTGCCAGTGGGTGTTCTGAACCGCTGTTTCCTCAAGGAGTTCTACACACACATATATAAAAGCATGAGTGAGCAAGCAGACCAGCAAACCTAGCCCCATAGTCAGTTAAGCTAGTTCTCCTACTCATGAGAAGGAGAAGAGAGAGGCTGTTTTGCTGAGCCAGTGTTCCTTGATGCCAAGTCAGCAAGCCAGAGGTGCTGAGCTCATGAGCTCATGTAGACCTTTGCCTTGGGTTCATTCCAGCACACTAGAGATTCTGAACCAAATATCACACAAAATTCTGGGTCTTCATGTAGGCCAGGAGGTGAAGACCCAATGACATCATAGACAACTGAAGCGGCTGAACTAGTGACCTCATGAAGTCTTGAAGGCTGGAGGTATTGACCAGGGTTTAAAGTAAAGGGGAGCATGTGAGAGCTCAGCTCCCCATTGCCAGATGAGTCTTTGGATGGAGACGTGTCTCACTCCAGGTTGCAGGTTTTCATGACACGATGGTAAAATTGCCTGAGCCCTGTAGTTGTAACTGTAGCTCCACCACCAATGAAAACAGATACTACATATCCTAGTGTAGCCACAGCTGTGTCTCCCTCCTGTCTTGCTTTCTCTCTACCCTTTAATCCCTGAGGCCTGTTTCTGTGAAGGACCTTGGTGAAGGTACATTGATTCCCTTTCTAGGACCAGGATTCAAAAATTCTCCAATACCCAAGGAATGACTAACTGTAGATTAGAGCTATAACTCCTCTCAGCACATACTCTTGGGCATCACACTCCATCAAGCTTCTCTCGCCTTACAGAGCAGGTTGGGACCTCATTGACCCATTATTCTACCCTTCTTGGATAGTTGAGAACCAGACCTTTTAGACAGTTTTTCAGAGAATTGAGGCACGGACAGTTCTAACTGCAATGGAGACCCACCTCTTTGAGCGGCCTATTATCAGAGGTTTTAGTGAAGCCCATTAAAGGTTTCTGAGCTGATGGTACTGCAAAGAAGCCTTTTATCCTGTCACATGGGGGGGGGGCACACACACACACGCACACGCACGCACGCACGCACACGCACACACACAGCTGAGAGGAAGTCTGCGAACTAAAAGTGTGAGGGAATAAACTGGGATAATGCTAGAGAGGGGCTGGCCTTCATGTGCATCACAATGCTGAGAAAGCTCTTAAAGCTCAGTGCTTGACAGGAACTCCTACCTTTCAGATGTTGTACAGAGCCAGCCAAGAAACACTGGCAGCTCAGGGCTGCCTGGGGAAAGAGTGATATGTTCTAGTTGCTGCCTGTTCCATAACCTGCTGCAGTGAGACATAGGGGTGGGGTCTAACCGTCTGTCCCCTCCCAGGTCCAGCTCTGCTCCAGCTGTATGCACATTTAAGTGAGTGTTCTAGATCTGAGTTAGACTCAGAAGCACATCCAGGTTCCACAGCTGGGGAGAGTCCAGAGAGCCATCCTCTGCGGGGACATTGGAACGGGATTTTCCAAAGGGCTCAGGCTTGGCCTATCCCCATGGCAGTCCAAGTCAATAGTAAAACTCCTATTAGCTTTAATGGAAGCAGCATTAGGCCAGTGATGAGCGCTTCTGAAAAACCCACCCTGGCATTTGCCTGCTTTGACTACTGGAGCTGGGGTTTTCTCTCTTTTCTTGCATGTGATTGTGGGGAGGGGCAGGCTACTTACTGCCCATCCTCCCCCAGTGTGACGACACCTTCAAACAGACCCTCTACAGCAGTGGTTTCCAAACTTTTGTACTGATGACCCCTTTCATACAGCAAGTCTCTCAGTATGACCCCCCCCTTTATAAATTAGAAACACTTTTTTTATATATAACACTATTATAAATGCTGGAGGTGAAGCAGCGTTTGGGGTGTAGGCTGCAACCCCCTATGTAATAACCTTGCAACCCCCTATGCAATAACTTCGCAACCCCCTGAGGGGTCCTGACCCCCAGTTTGAGAATCTTTGTTCTACAGCTCATGGCTCAGACCCCCTAGACATCAGCGCACACAGGCAGCTGTCTGTGCCTCTGTCCCATTGCCTTCCCTGTCCTCATGGGGCTTCATTGGTACTTTTACAATCTATCTGCAGGGAGATTCTCTTTAAAGCCTGTGAATAGTGTTTGCTAGTAAGGAGATCTCTCTGGAGTTGCAGTTCTATCCAAATTCCTGTTGCCTGAAGCCATGGCCTATTTGGCTCCTTGGTAAAGGCTTGACTGTTTAGCTCTGGTTATTATGACTACGGTAAATGTTTTCCTTGCTGTTGGCCAAAGTCCATCTAACTTTTCAACAATGCAAATTACACCCTTAGGCCCTGCTAGAATTAGGCTGTTCCTCACCCTTCATTCAGCAATGGTGCAGCCTCACTGATGCTATCATAATATAAGCGCCTATGACCAGGCAGAGGCATTTTTACCCAACAACAGGGAGGTGTCACGTCCTATAACTCTGGGTTATGGTTTTCCCAACCAGGGTATACAGGTCTAAATGATTCTGTGTTGAAAACACATGTGCCTGGTGCAGCTTACTTTCTTGGAACCCCCAATGCAGCTGCAATGTAGCTGAGAAACAGGTTAGTTATGTCCTAGTTTAGATGCATCCTTGGCTATGCTAGGGAATTTTACCCTCAAATATTCCCAGCCCTTCGGAGCCACCACAGGGTCAGCTGGTGTCTGCACAATGCGAAGCCAGGTGACGGAGGCACCGGTCTCACCTGCAGAGTTCCGTTTTGCATTTAAAGCAGGATTTCAATCTGTCCATAGGTATCATAATGGCTGGAGAGCAGCTGAGCCTGGACAGCCTCCTCATCCCCAATGCCGATGAGGTCCAACAGCTCAGCATTGCTCCAAGCGGGGGAATCACCTGGTGTGAGGAGCAGGCATGGCCACCTGGAAAGATGCACTGAGACCACTGCATGCCTCACCGAGCAAACAGGAAGAGGACTTTCAAATTTTCAAAGGAATGTATGGGGTGGGGATGACAGATGGTCACCTGAGGGCAGGGCAGTAGAGTTCAAACTGATGACCAGAGAAGTGAGAATTGGCATTGTGGGACACCTCCGGGAGGCTAGTCACAGTGCTGTAATTGACCATGGTGTTTACACTGGCACCGCAGCGCTATAGCCCTGAGGCAGAAAGCTCTAGGCCTCTCATCAGGGTGGGTTTGTTACAGTGCTGCAACTGTGCAGAAACTTGCCAAGTAGACAGGGCCTAACTCTGGGACATGTTACAGTAATGTGAGAGAGTAGACACTTATAATTTTACAATCAGTGTTGATACACATATTTTACCAGGACAGTAATCTTCAGCAGATTGAGTTTTCAAAAAAATACCTCCCAAGGCATACTTTGTACAAAATGTGCCAGTCTTATAAAGGTGGTGAACATAAAAGTATAGACCAGAGGTTCTCAAACTGGTGGGGGGGGCCTGAGGGGACATGGAATGTATTGAGGGGGCATGAGAAACTTTAGGGAAAAACCCTTACCGTGCACATTTTATCTGTAGCAACGAATAACTAGTCAAACTGATTCCTCCAGATATATCAGGTCCTCAGGTGGTGCTGTGCATTTGACTCTAGATGGCGCTGTGCATTTCGATGGATTTCTAAGTGTGCATAGTATTATACAGCAGGGGTAGGCAACCTGTGGTACACGTGCCAAAGGCAGCACGTGAGCTGATTTTTTAGTGGCACTCACACTGCCCGGGTCCTGGCCACCGGTCTGAGGGGCTCTGCATTTTAATTTAATTTTAAATGAAGCTTCTTAAACATTTTGAAACCTTATTTACTTTACATACAACACTAGTTTAGTTATATATTATAGACTTATAGAAAGAGACCTTCTAAAAACCTTAAAATGTATTACTGGCACGCAAAACCTTAAATTAGAGTGAATGAATGAGGATTCGGCACCCCACTTCAGAGAGGTTGCTGAGTTGTTGCCATCTGTATGTTAATCCGTTTGCTAAGACACGGGGAGCACCTTTAATTGTAAGCATCAACCAGAATTGCAGTGTTGCTTTCGTTCTTATTACAATGGATCATCAGCTCTGTTTGAATCAGTGCCTTACTGTTTTTCGTATTTAGTGAGAGTTGCAAGTTGATTTTATTTTTATCAGTGTGGCAGGAGGGGTGTGTGTGTAAACTACTACAGACACAAAGAAGGACAGCATGATCAAATACATGTGAGAACCACTGGTATAAACTGTCACATTCAAACCCTCAGCCTCTCTGCGGAGAGATTAACACATCTCCCCCGAGTCCTGCTCCCCAAGGTGAGAAGGAGCAAGCAGTCTCCCGAGGGTAGTGATTACAGTGTGTGACCACCACCTAGCCACACTGATGGAGTGGGGGGATCCTTGCTAGCCTCTCTCCCCTGTATAGTGACTGTGGCTCATGGTCCAGCCCTCAGTGAGGATTGTGATGTTATGTTTCGTGGCTTCCAAACAGAGAAGTAGATAAAAACAGAAATTCTCTTGCTGGCAGGTGGCAATAAAACACAACTTTATTTCTGAGAATTCAAACCAGCAACACACACAAGAACCCAAAAGCAGAGAGCAAACAGGCTGTTCTCTCAGGCAGCGAGCCACAACTCATCCCACCTTGCTTTTAGCTGGCTCTTTCCAGAATGATTCCTCATACACTTTGCTACAGAGTACTACTATAGCTTGCCAGCAGAACCCGGAAACTCACACCACCCCACACCCTCTTACAATGATAGATTGCAGTTGCAACACAGTCCTCAAAACACCACACTTGCTCTCATGAATGTGATGATTCTGGCCTGGCCTCACACAATTTCTCTTTCTCATGTTTTAATTCTCTCCAAGCTGAGATCAGAATCATTGTAGCTCCAACCTGGCTGTTGCTCGCAGGATTCTCCCATAGATCCCCCTGAGCGATGCATGGGCAATGCATGATTATATCTGAGATGAGACAAACAGGACTAGACACTAACCACTATAATGTGGGTCTTAGACAAAAAACAAGGCTGGCCTGCACTGCTCACGGAGACCACAGAACCAGCCACGTGATCCACAGCCAGGCTTCAACAGTCCATTAATATGGAACAAAACCCTCAGAACAGAGAGCTCTTTGCTTGGATCACAAGCTGTATTAGTTAAAAGGAGACTTTTCATCAGACAAAGGGGTCCCCGGGCAGGCCCAGTTCTGATGGAATCAAATCAGATGTTGCCCTGCCATTTTAATTTGGGACCAACACCATAGAAATGACACAGAATCAGAGGACTGGAAGGGACCTTGAGAGGTCTTCTAGTCCAGTCCCCTATACTCATTGCAGGACTAAGTATTATCTAGATCATCCCTCACAAGTGTTTGTCTGACCTGCTTTTAAAAATCTCCAATGACGGAGATTCCACGACCTCCCTAGGCAATTTGTTCCAGTACTTAGCCACCCTGACAGTTAGGAAGTTTTTGCTAATGTCCAACCTAAATCTCCCTTGTCGCAATTTAAGTCCATTGCTTCTTGTCCTAACCTCAGAGGTTAAAAACAATTTTTTTTCTCCCTTCTCCTTGTAACAACTTTTTATGTACTGGAAAACTGTTATCATGTCCTCCCTCAGTCTTCTTTTCTCCAGACTAAACAAACCCAATTTTTTCAATCTTTCCTCATAGGCCATGTTTTCTAGACCTTTGATCATTTTCGTTGCTCTTCTCTGGACTTTCTCAAACATCTTTCTTGAAATGTGGCACCCAAAACTGGACACAATACTCCAGTTGAGGCCTAATCAGCGCAGAGTAGAGCCAAAGAATTACTTCTTGCTTATAACACTCCTGCTAATACATCCAAGAATGATGTTTGCTTTTTTTTTTGCAAGTGTTACACTGTTGACTCATATTTAGCTTGTGATCCACTATGACCCCCAGATCCCTTTCCGCAGTGCTCCTTCCTAGGCAGTCATCTCCCATTTTGTATGTGTGCAACTGATTGTTCCTTCCTAAGTGGAGTACTTTGCATTTGTCCTGATTGAATTTCATCCTATTTACTTCAGACAATCAAGACATAAAAGAGGTCAAATGAAAGCAGGAGGGGAACAAAGAGAAGAATAATCTAGGACCAGCTTTTCAAAGGACCCAGCACCAATGTAATTGGCCAGATTTTCCAAAGAACTCAGCACACAGATTGAAAACTAGGGGCTCAGCACATTGGCTGTGAGTGTCACCAAGGAAGTTGCTGAATGCTGAGCACTGGAAAATCTGGCACTTGTTCTGTTGCCTAAATGGGAGGTGAGCTCTTAAAAATCTGATCCCAGCTGTGGGTGGGGAGCTCTTGGAAATCTGCACCAGGAGGGTTAACTTCCTGCAGAATTGCTAGGGGGAAACCAGGATTTGCACTGGCTAGAGAAAAAGCAGCTAAGGGAAGGATATGATTGAAATCTTCAAGATGCTAAAGAGGAGGCGGGGGGGAGGGGGTGGCGTGGTGACCCAGATAAACCCTTTGATCTAATGATAAACACCAGAACTCAAGCCCATGAGCTAAAAATAAGAAAACAGCAGGCAAATAAATGAATACAACTGGTTAGAGCCAAAGGGCTGCAGTGTGACGCAGGCGAGTGCAGTGCTTGACTCTGGCTAAGCCCCTTATTCATCATTTGACCCTGGATGTTGTAATTGACTTTCTTGGGTCTCAGACTCACCCAGCTGAAACAACCGGGTAAAGGAAAAAGCAGGACGTGTGTGGAGAGCCAGATGCTGAGTCCAAGCTGCCTGCCCAGATAAATTACTGGGGGAGAGAAGCTGGTCATGCTACAAAATGGGCCTGTTGTCTTAGACAACGAAGCCATGTTTGCAGGGCTTCCCCGTGTACCAGGCCCTGGGAATGTTGCAGATTCTCAGGTAACAAAGTGGGGCTGTTTTTCTCTGTCACAAACGCAGTTTCATGCAGACAATGAAGAATCTCTGGGCCCTACAGCAACACTAGCAGGAATGGACACGTTTAAAACAAGTGCTGGACTGGCACCAAACGCAGTGTAGGTATCAGATGCCAGAACCCAGCGAGGCAGTTTTCAGGAGTCTTGAGTACCCTTCAGGAGAAGTATCTGTGCTCCTGTTCAAACTACTGCCACTCAGCCATGCTGGGCCGCGGGACGAGCCTGTCTGACCAAACTGAAAAGCTGAATTCTCGTCAGTGGGTGCAACTGGTAAGGCCTGACGTGCTGCCGCCAAGTTTACACCATTCTTGTGTGCAAAAGACAGGCCCAGATTCTGTCCTACCTCCCGAGAGACATCGCAAACACACTTGCAGCCCAGGGTGTGGGGTGCAAAGGGGGCTGTGCACCACCCTAGGGGCTACTCTGACTCACAGCAGCCGCCCCGTGTGTGCCAATGGGCCTCACAGTAGCTCAACCCCCACCCTAGGACTGAGTGTTGCAGACATGCCCCGTCCTGGCCATGGCCCCAGTCCCACAAAATTCTTCCCCCAAGGGAAAGCTCCCACGCCCCCTTGTGGCTCATTTACAGCCTCATGTGCATCTGCGTGGCATCTAGTGGCTGGAATGGGGGCTCCTGAGAATAACGCCCCCCCAATAGTCACACCAGCACATGCAGACAAGAATGGATGATATTTTTCCTATCAGTTGGTTTGATAAAGGGCCCGATTTGCTGCTGGCCTGCACCTTGTGCCCTCTTGCCCTAGTGCAAAGTGCATGTAGCATTGACATAAAAGGCGAGCAGGTCAGAGCAGTAGCATTTCATGCTCTCTGCGCTGTTGTGCAAATGACTGTTCAAACTGCAAAGGTGGCTCAGACTCAAGGTGCTGGAAGTGAATAACAGCTGCAGCTAGACGCTAGAGCGTGCACGCTGGGAAGGCTCGAGCCAAGCGATGGTGTGGGAAGAACATACAGACTCTTACCACATCGGAGTCAGAACCAGTAGCTCAGTGACGCAGGAGATGCAGTGGGTAAGTGACACACAGCATGGTCCCATTTCCCCTAGAGCCATCCAGCTGTCTTACTTGCACTGGGAAGCCGGAGGCACCTCTATGATGTCTGGAAGGATGGGCTTGTGGCAAAGACGAGGGCCTGGGCTTCATGAAGGCTTAAGTTCTGTCCTGGGCTCTGTTACTGATTCTCTGGGCAAGTCATGTATCTGTCTGTGCCTCCGTTTCCCCACCTGTAAAATAGGATATTAATCCTGGGCCTATCTGCTACGGGTGCTGGGAGGAAAAAGGAATTAATGATAGTGAAGTGCATAGAGCCAGCTGCGTGGTGATAAGTGCTACACAATAGCCTATAAATAAATGCCAGTCCTATTGCGTGTTAGGCAAGATTTCAGAGGAGATGCATTATGAAGATCAGCTCTTTCCTCTCTATTGTTCTAGCTGGGTGACACCAAATTATCCTGAGGCAGAGGCAGAGCCTGCAGCTGCTGACTGCAGGCTAGGTGGGAAGATGATCCCAGACCCAAGGGGATATCTGCAGCCCCTCCCTGGCGAGGCTGCACCCAGATATTTTGTTGAGCTGTCGCAATGTGAACTGAAGCCACCCACAGATTCTGACCTGCTCATTCCCCAGGGGCAAACACCAGGTGAATGGAAACGTGTCAAGTCAGTTGTGATTTACAAGCCTGAGGTTATCCCAGTGCAAAGATTCCAGGGGAGGCCAGGCTCCCATCAGCCCTGTATTCACGCCTCCTTGCAACTTGGAAACAAGGGACCCCTCCTTCTCTGGTCCCCATTCCTGGGTGATGTCCCTGTAATTCAGCCAGTCCCCGGCTGGAGCCTGTGTGCGAGGAATGATCCAAAGTGATCTTTGGGCCAAGAGCTATCATAGAGCTGCTCATGACAAGTGCCTCCTTCCCTAGCGCCTAGCTCTAATTTCCAGCTGGATAGACCCATGGGGTTAGGAGAGCGACAGCTGCTCAGACCCGTTTGCGGGAGCCGTTCAGAACAGACAGACGCTTGTGTGTGCAGCTCTGAAACATGGAGAGCAGCTTGAAATGTAAGGAGCAATGAGGTAAGACCCCAAATGAAGAGAGAGAGAGAAATTCCCACCTGGCTTCCTCTGGCATGCCTGGCAGGCACCAGGAGGGTAACTGAGAGCTCACCCTCGGGTGGGCAAGGAGAAGGCTGCATTCTGAGGACTTGCAGAGAAGAAGGCAGGGGCTGAGCCTGGGCAGATCATGTCTAAGGTTAATGCTTCAGATCTTTGCCAAGTGCACACACAAGAAGCATGGAGGGTGGGGGGCAGCTGGAGTAGAGAGGATGCTATCCTGCATACCACAGCTAACTCTGACTCCTGAGCCTTTACCCTGCTGCTCATGGCTCGCTGCTGACCTGCCCATGCAAAGCAAGGGCCAGTCAGGCCCTCTTGACACACAAAAGTTGTGCTGCTGGTATAGTTAAAACAGGAGAACCCCCTAGGATGGTTGCAGTTCTACTGCTATAAAGCACTATTATCCTGGTGGAAGTGCCTGCCAACTGGGGGCTGTACTGGTATAATTAGATTGGTCAAAGTCACTATACCTGCACAAAAACCACCGGGAGCCTAGGCCGTAGTCTAGAAACCTCACTGGCCGCCACAGGGCACTGCTGGGAGGAAGCGCACCACCCTCACTACCATTCCCAGCCGAGTGCTGCTGGGTAGGGAGGTAATGGCAGCTGGCACCCAGAGGACACATCTGAGGAGAAACTCCCAGGCTGGGGTCAGCACTGTGATTCCCAGAGCACAAAGGGGAGGAAGCTCACACTGCGGGAGCCCCAGCTGATGAAATCTGACACTGGTGGAATACATGCTGTTCCCCACGAGGCGGGGCTAGCTGAGCAACCATTTCTATTGATTTAATGATCTCAGGACCAGGACTTTGGGCAGTTTGCTCCTTCGGGACACTTACCTTAAGTAGCGGTGCTCTAAGGTCCAACCCCAACCGGGCGGGGGCTTGAAGGGGAGACGGGAACATGCTTTAGGAGAAGGAGAAAGAGTGGCAATAAAAGTAGTGTTTAATGAAAAAGAAGTTGACGCAGTCCACAAGCCCCTTTACAAGCCAGCCTGGCCCGAAGGGAAGAAGCAGGGCTCCAGCAGCTGAGAATATGAAGGGGGTGGTGGGAAAATATTCCCAATGTTAGTGGCGATGGCTAACACAATGTATGGCCTCAGTTCTTCTGTCAGTCCTGCTGGTGCGAGTCCCCTGGGGTTGCGCTGGAGTAAGTGAAAGGAGAATTTAGAGACAGGGCCAAATCTGCCCTTGCGCAGGCCCCCTGACTTCAGTGCAGACACCTGGGGGTCAAGTCAGGACAGGATCTGGCTCCCAGGCTGCGTTAGGATGGCACTACTTTGGGGGGAGACATGGAATCTCTGGGGCACTATCAGAGGACATTAGTGCCAACGCTGGTCCCCATTGGGAGGCAGGAGGTCAAATAGTGGAGATCCTATTCTGATTCTGTGAGGAAGGCGGCAGTCCCAGATGCCTGGGATGTGGCTGGGTGGACGCTGCGGCTGCTGGCACACTAGCTGGCATGGGGAGGGCACTGCTGAGTGAATGCTCTCACTGCGAGGTGTTCATAGGGCACTGGAAACACGCCCATTACAAGAGCCCTAGCTGGAGCTAGGATGACTACGGAAGCTCATACTTGCAGTAGCAAGGCAGTGCTGTGAGACAGTTTCCATGAGTGGGAGTCCTCAGGGTAGGTTTGGATTAGGGTTGCCAGGTGTCCGGTAGCTCCAGTCTGCTCCACTGACAGGGCTGTTAAAAGTCCAGTTGGCAGTGCAGCGGGATTAAGGCAGGCTCCCTGCCTGCCCTGGCTCCACGTAACTCCCAGAAGCAGCAGCATGTTGCCCCCTTCAGCTTCTAGGCATAGGGTAGCCAGGGAGCTCCGAGCGCTGCCTCCGCTCCAAGCACCAGCTCCGCCGTTCCCATTGGCCGAGAACTGCAGCCAATGGGAGCTGCGGGGGCAGCATCTGTGGCCGGGGCAGTGTGCAGAGCCACCTAGCTGCACCTCCATGTAGTAGTTGGAGAGGGGACGTGCCACTGCTTCCGGGAGCTGCTTGCGATAAGCGCCATACAGAGCCTGCACCCCTAACCCCCACTCAGGCCCTAATCCCCTGCCACAGCCCTGATTCCCCTCCCGCCCGCCGAACCTCTCAGTCCCAGCCTGGAGCCCCCTCCTGCACCCCTCATCTACGGCCCTACCCCAGAACCCACACTCCCAGCTGGAGCCCTCCACCTGCTTCACCCTAACTCCCTGCCCCAGACCGGAGCCCCCTCCATACTCCAAACCCCTCATTTCTGGCCTTACCTCAGAATCTGCACCCCCACGCCAGAATCTATACCCCTTGCATACTCCAACCCCCTTGGCTCCACCCCCCCCTGCACGGAGCCCCCTCCTGCACCCCAAACCCTTCATCCCTGGCCCCACCCCAAAGCCTACACCCCCAGCCACAGCCCTCAACTCCTCCTGCATCCCCAACCCGCTAAGGGTGAAAATGAGCGAGTGAGTGAGGGTGGGGAGAGTGAGCGACGCAGGGGATGGAGTGAGAGAGGGTGGGGCCTCAGATAAGGGGCGGGGTCTCAGAGGAGGGGGCAGGGCAGGGCAAGTGTGTTCGGTTTTATGTGAGTAGAAAGTTGGCAACACTAGTTTGTATTTGCAGTGGGTATGAATGAATGACCCTGTCAGGATAGGGATGGGGCACCTTACACTCTCTGATGGTCTCCCTTTATAGCGACTATATACCGGTATAGCCGAGTATCCCAGCACTCCTGCTAGACTCATGCAGTGGCAAAGAAATTGGCGGCCAAAGCGTTCATAGAGAATATGCAACACACCTTCTAGCTGGAAATCCTCCAATAGCCCAACTTTAACACCCACCAGAGGGTGACCAGGGCTTGAATGAAGGGAGGTTTCACCCTGGCTCAAATCTGCAAACACAAGGGATGTATCCAGGGCTCAGCTTGCAGTGCCCCAGAGCCACAGTGCGCCAGGCTGGGAAAGAGGAGTGAGCAGCAGAGCTGTGGTTAAGCAGGCCATGTCCACGCTGTTGACGTTACATACTGGGTTGGAAAATACAAAGCATGCCAGGCTGTCGCAATAGCTAGGCACCTGCTAGCAGAGCACAGCTGGGATCTATGGGCAAGTGGCAGCAGAGTGCTGGGAGTGAAGGGGGCAGGTCTGGCTGGCAGCAGCCTGGCGCGTGGGCGTTCTCTGGCTGACATTCTGGGATTAGGATAGTGCTTTCCCCGCAGGTTCTTGGGCCCGCCTGAGAACGCCTCCCAGATCCTTCCACGTGTCAGTGTGAGCCTGGGGGGGGTGTTGTCATGCGGATAGAATGATAGGCCATGTGAGCACTGAGCCATGCAAGCAGCAGAAGAGAGAGGATGGATGGGTACAGCAGGGCCGTGTTCTGCATCTCTGGTTCCCCGTGATCTCCACTGGACTTTGCTCTAGGATTAGCTTGGCCTCATGTGGGTGAGCCCGTGTGCTGGGGACAGCCAGATAGTATTAGGCTGGGTATCCAGTGTCTTACTGCTAGATAGCATGTTGTAAGCAGAACACGGCAGGCAGGAGGCAGCTGCAGAGAGCATGTTTATGCTTTGCAATGACACTCACCTCAATGCAAACAGCCCAGGCAAAGACCTACCCACACCGGAGCCCCACTGAATCCCCAGGCTCTTTGCACAGTGGTGAGTTGCCCCGACCAATGCCCTCTTCTGAGCATCACCAGTGCATGAAGCAAGAACCTGTGTGCGGGACTGTGACCATGCAGAGGTGCTATGTAAACATCTGATATGATTGTGAGAAGCAGAAGAGCATGGATTACCCACCGATGGACCAAGTCTGGGAATTGCTGATCCTGAGCCAAGGACCTCAACTGGCATGAGTCCCACTGACTACAGAAGGAGCAGCAGCCAGTTGTAAGGGTATTAGTCTTTCAAGAGACGTTTTACAAGCTAAACATTGTGGGATTTATATATAATGTGGCTTGCAAGTACTAGTTATAATTTTTGTTGTGGTAACACTGTGGAGCCCCAGCCATGGACCAGGACCCCATTATGCTAGGTGCTGTACAAACAGAAGAAAAGGATGGTCCCTGCCCCATTCTAAGACAGGCAACAGATGGATACAGACAGATGGGAAAACAATGAGGTAAGTGATCTTCTCAATGAGGAAAAGGCAACCGTAGGTTCATTTTTAAATGAGCTGTAAAGAAAAACAAACACACCAGTTCACTGACGCAAGTAATGAAATGCTTGTTTGCATGGTTATATTTTCCGGGTACAAAGATCAGACATATGTGCCCAGCCTGAATGATTTTCTTTTAAGAGTACAGGAAATAGCACATAACAAGGAGAACATCAAGTAGTCTGCATTAGAGAGCACAGTGTGAGTGTTTCCTTTAGAACATGCTGCATTCACAGCTCCTCACAAAATGGCAGCCCTCCTACAAGGAGGCCAACTCCTGGGGCAGTGCAGGAAAAGGGAGCCAAACTACACAGCTACCAAAACCAGCAGCAGACACTGGTTGGCCTTACATATTGAAGAGAGAAAATAAAAGAAATGCTTGGGTGGAGGGGCACACATTTTCCTCAGCCCCTTCTTCCTCTCAGCTCCTCTCACCATCAGGACATTCCTGGACTCCCACCCTCCCACTGGGAGTTTCCTGCTTCTTACAATCCTACCATATTCCTCTTACTTTTAGAAAAAAATCAAACACAACTTTACTGCTGTTGCTTCCTGTGACGAGGTGGGTTTCCATGTCTTTAGGACCAGCTGTGGCATCTCTCAGCATTGCCCCATGTGCTGTTTCTTAGGCCTTGTACACTGGATCTCCAGCCACTGCTGTAGCTGCAGAGTGCAGACCCCTAATGCAGAGACTAGCCCTGTTTCAGGGGAGTGTCCCTATTCAGTACAGGACTTCAGCACACCTGAGGTGGAGCCATGGTTTACGTTGGTGCAGCATAATTTGGTTTCAAACCAGCAAATCTGTCAAATGGGAAGTGGCACTGGTACATAGCATACTGCCCCACTGTAAATTCTGTCTACACTCAGGCTTTGCAGCAGTGCTGCTACACCAGTTACTAAAGTCCAGCGGAGGTCATGCATTGGTTTAGCTATTGCTGATGACGTGACTGATACAGCTCAGAGCCACACCGACTGTGCCCACTTTACAAAGATCAAAAAGATGTATCTGCACCTTGCGCGTACCCCAACCTTGCTGCAGAGTTTGGTTGCTTAGTTTCAGTCTCTAACGTCCCACAGTTCATGACATCGCAGACTTGGCTTTGCCCCTCTGCACCTCCCTACAAGACTGCATGGAAATTGGGGGGGCTTGCTGAGTCCTAGTTACACAGAAAAGTACCGATTTCTCATTTCCCTGTCTTATTTCCCATGAGTGAGGTGAGAGAGACCCCTGAACTAGCCTTGGATGCACTAACTTGCCTAGAAAGCTATATAAATAGATCATGTGCATTCAGAAATGACTCAGACAGTGTTTGGTTTTTGCTAAGGAAGCAATGACCAGCAGCACCAAAACTAATTAGGTATCACCTGAAACTAGCTAGAGGGTCAAATTATGGGTGCCCTAGCAAGTGTGCAAAGGTGTGGCAGGGTGGCTTGTCTCCCACGCCCAAAAACTATGCAAGAGGCAGCCACAGTTTGACAACTGGAATGCCAGGGTCCTGATTATCCATGGCCTGGCACCTTGTGCAGTCACTCAGACCTATGCAGTGTGGGTGTAAAATGCTATCCAATCAGAATGGAGGGCTAGTAGGAGCAGCACATCAGCTCAGCAGCGCAAGGTGCTAGGAATACGTTACCCTGCTGAGCTCACTTTGCTGGCTTCCTCTTGATTGCTGGGTCCAATTCAAGGCTTTGGTCCTCTTCAGAGCACTTCATGGAACTGGCCCAAGTTATGCTTAACCCTGCAGGGTCACATCCCTCCCACAACAACTACAACGGAACTGTCATCCTCCAGAGTGAAAGACGTGTGGTGTGCAGGAGTTAGCGCGTTCTCAAGGGCCAGCTTATGACTTTGCATCTGACACCCGGCAGAGATGGAGGAAGCACAAACCCCAGCACAAACGCAAACTCTGCTTCCTTGGTTTAGCCTGCCCACAATAATACCACTCAGACTAGATACACACAGTAAACACTGTCCAGAGTTCAATCCGAAGTCCTCCTGCTGGGTCAAGGACAGAGAGAGTACAGTATATATTAATGGGTACAATTTATAACACCCTGGTGAGAAACACGTGAAGATAGAGTAGATTAGATAACCAAGGTCCTGGCCTCTTGGTATTTGCAAGACTAGGGTTATGAGTTCTGGTGTCCTGGTGAAAATTCCAGTTTCTGTCTCCCTCAGTTCCCCTTGCAGTTTCAACTGAACTCAACATTCTTCTTCACTTCCTGTCTTAAACTGTTGCACAGTGTTGTTGTTGTTAAACAGCTGCCGCATTCCACGCCATAACAATGATAAGCATTTCTACAGTGCTTCTCACTCCAGGAGCTTAAAACACCTTATAGAAGCATGTAAGTATTATTTGTAGAGCTGGTCAAAAAATGGAATTCCCATTTCATGGGAAATTCTGAGGCCTTGAAACTTCATTTTTGTCTTGAAGCAGGACGAAAAGTAGAAATCTCAGAAGCTTTGGCAGCATGCAAGAGTCCGAAATAGTCCGTTGTGACCTTATCGAAACGGTTCATTTCAACATTATCATTTCACTTTTAGAACATAAAGCATAAGGGCATGTAATGTCAAAACAATAAAGTTAAAAATGTAACATTTTTACCTTTATGGAACTAAACTTTCCAATAAGGGTGAAACGGAATGTTTTGCGAATTGCCTGTGGAGAATTGCATTGGAATCAATATGTTCCTGCAAAAATGCTTTGATTTTATCAAATCAGCATTTTTAACATTTCATGGGCAATTTTTTTTGACCAGCTCTAATTATGTATCTCCATTTTACAGAAGGGGAAACTGAGGCCTGGAGTGGTTAAATGACCTGGCCAATAGGAGAGCTGGAGATAGGACTCAGGCAGCTTAACTCCCACTCTGGTGTGGTGGCCTTACAGCATTGCTGCCTTCCCTCTAATTGGACTTAGGGCTGGCTAAAGTGCTTTCATATAGCAGTGCTTTGGGATCATTCAGGATGGGAGGCACTATACAGGGCAAACATAAACTGTCTTCATTTGGCCCCCATTCAGTAGGCAGTCTGAGTGGATTTGACAGACTGTGTGTTTAACTCATCCAACCAGAGGGCTTCTTCAAGTTTGATCAACTTCCATTTAACATATGGTGTGTTGCTACGTTGCTGGGAGATTTAGGGCTTTACATGCTTCTCAGAATTATCCTTAGATCTGATTTAGCATCTGAGTCACTGGCTGTGCTTTGTGAGCCTTGGAAGGCTGGGTTAGTTTTGGAGAGGTACCCAAGTATTGCGTAACCAGTCCTACTGAGTCTGCAAAACTGGGCTGAGAACGAGAGTTCTTGGAAGATTTCTGATCATGCCTGCTTCTCATTGGGCTCATTATGAGAACAGCCCTTCTTGAGATATTTTGATATTTCAGCCTCAGCTGGAAAGCAAGACATATGGACTCTGTGCAAACATGGCAAATAATGTTATTGGAGCTTTGAACCTGGAAGTGTTTGGTTCAGGTGCAGCTGGAGTTTTGGGTGTCTTAACATTAACTAACACGGGAGTCAAAATCCCAGAAGCTGCCAGAGCCTTGTCTACATTAGGGCTCTCTGCCTTTGCTCTCTCTCCAAAGGGATTTTTTCCACCATGTTCCTCAGTGTAGCACAGGTTCAGGGCTGCCTAACTTTTAGAGGTTAGAGACTCAAAATGTGAGGTGGAATTAACACAACGCTTTCCACTGAAGCTGACTTATCTGTTTGGTAGGAAGGAAGGATTCCAGGCTATAATTCTGCTCCCGCGCCTCATCTTCTACTCTCCTATTGCCCAAACCAAAACTCCTTTTCTGAAGCCCCTGGGGCGGGTAATTTTAGCTCATCTCTATAATGCATTTCAACGTTCAGAGCATTTCCCAAAGCCCATTCATTCCTTGAGGTCTTGTGTCCAGTAGAGGGCAGAGTTATACAACCACGAGCCTGTACGTTGCAATAAAAGCAGTTAAAAGGAGCAGGGAATATACTGGTGCCATTACTTCTACCCAAGACACAGGTGGGTAGATTCTCCTGTTGTTACTGTTATTGCTGGTATGATGGGGAGGAGGTAATATGAGTTTAGTGCAGGGTTGTACACGCTTTAAAAAAAGATCTTAGCGGAGGCACACCACACCGTTTCCCAGTAATTCTATCCAGCTTTGTGCACTTAGCAAACACATTGTTTGCATGGAATTTCTGGTGAGTTGCCATCACAATTGTTTCTCTGCAGAGGCAGCATGTACATAGCAGCAGTAGCATGTATGTCAACAGCAGGAACCTACCCCTCCTTAATGAAGAGATCATTTGCATCTTGCAATAAAAGCTGCCCTTCAGAACGAAGAAACTGATCCAGAGCCTGGACAAGGAGTGACTAGCACTGTCCTCAGTATAGCCTCTCCGCACCCAAGTCATGGGTGTACTTGGGCAGAGGCCTTGTACACAGCTGACTGCAATTTATAATTCCCAGGAAGCAGCATTTGTTATGATGATTAGCAGGGCTGGTTTTGTTCTTTCATGCTGTTGGATCTCGCTAGCTGCACCAGCTGTGGCAATGAGCATACTGGGTTAAACAAAGCCTAAGTGCAACACCTTTGACGTCAGTGGATTCATTTGGCCCCTAGTAATCTGCCCTGGAAGAGCAGGGCAGATTAGACTGCAGGCAGGGAGCACCAGTTTGACCCGTATAGGAATGCATGTGGGATGGCTAGCTGCACTCTGAATTCATTCAGTTAAACCTGGCCAGGAGATAATGCAGTAATGGCTCTTGCGTGCCATATCATACGTACTTTGGAAAAGTGCCTGACAAAATTCTCCCATGCACCCCTAGAAACAAGTGCCTGACTCCTTTCCCCCAGCAGCAAAACTCTTCCTTCACCCCATGCTATGCCAAACCCCCATATATTACTTTGGCTGTACCCCTTCACAGTATTGCAGAAGATATACATGGCTCGTGTATTGGTGAACAACCCCGTTGTGCAGTGCTATAGTTTTATCTTTCTGGAAACAGAAGCAAATTACACATGGGAAAGTGAAGCTAAGAGCTGCTAACTGAGAGGTACGATACAAATTGGGCTGATCATGGCTTCAAAGGGGACCAAAAAGCAAGCAAGAAGGTAGAATGCATAAGGAATGGGATGAAGAATATGATAATGCCTTTGTATAAAGCAATGGCATGGTTTCACCTGGAATACTGTATGTATTCCTGGTCTGCCTGCCTCAGAAAGGATATAGCAGAATTAGAGAGGGGTCAGACTAGAATGATGAGGTTTATGGGCCAGGAAAAGCTCTCCTCTGAAGACAGATTGAAAAGGCTGAGACGGAAACGACTCAGAGGGCACATGATGAAAGTACATATATTAGTGAATGAACTAGAGAGGTTGGGGCAGGAGCGTCTGGCCTCCCTGTCTCATCACACAAGAACCAGGAGTCATTCAATTAAATTAAAAAGGTGACAAATTCAGAAAAGAGAGAAGGAAACTCTTTTTTACACAACATGTAATTAGACTGTGGAACTCACTGCCACAGGATGTCTCTGAGGCCAAGAGCCTAGCAAGATTCAAAAAGGGATTGGACATTTACATGGCTATCAGAAATACCGAGAGTTATCAGTAATTATAACAACAATTTTGGCAGGACTATTAAACTTCATGCTTCAGGGCTTGAGCCAGCCAATTTCTAACTTGTAGTGATCGAGAGAGACCTAATGTGCAAGGCAAATTGCCCCACGTCTGCCTGCTGCTATTCTTACACCCTCTGCTGAAGCAACTGATGCTGGACACTGTCAGAAACAGGTGCTGGACTGGAAGGACTTCAGATCTGATCCAGCAGGGCAATGCCTATGTCTCTGGATAGGCCAGCTGGACCTGGAAGAGGGGCCACTGGAGAGCTAGAGCTGAGCTGTTTGGCACAACAAGCTCTCTGATATGTACTCAGGGCCCGAGTCTCTCCTGCCCCTTTTGTCCTCATGTGCACACCCCACCCCCAGGTAGAGTGGAGGGGGGCTATCATAGGATGCTGTGCCACGTGGGTGCAGGATGTTCCCAGGCTGACCTGGTAGCCTTCTACATCCACTTTGCCCAGGTGTAAGGGGCTGCACAAGGGGCAAGGCTGGGGAGACCCCAGGCCTTGTGGGGGGGGTGATGGGAGATTAATGATTGTGTTGTGGCTAATTTACTCCAGTGTGAAGTGGCTGCAAAATAGCTGTAAGATTGCCCTTTCTCCTAGAACGTATCCCTGGTATAGGGCGTCTTCCTGGCAGCCACACACCTCGCACAGCAGGTGCTGTGCTGTGCACTCCACAAGCCCCAAGAATCCCCAACTTGCACCTCAGCACTTCCCAGCGGGGATTGCGGGGGGGAGTAGGGGGTCTGCTGCAGCTGAGGTTGCAAGTTAGGGTAGTCCTCGGGCTGCTCTAATTTGTGGCAGGAACCAATCTGCCCCCAGCAGTCTTTGGCTGAAATTTGAGGGGATGGGGACTCCGGGTGGGAAATGTGACACTGCTTGAGTCTGTTCATTGGCAAGGGAGCCAAGCCAGGAGGCAGTCAGTGAAGTGAAAAATAGATGGGAAATTGTTTGGCTTTCCCCCAAATATTTCATGGCATGCCAGTGCCAGCAGGCCCCAGCAAACACAGTCACAGGCCTTTATATAACATGCTTCAGACCTCTTGTTACCTGCAGAATTACCTCATGCCTGGTTTAATGCACCTTCCCAGGCACTATCTGTGCAGGGGCTCTAATTGGCTACACGTTCGCCCTCACCTCCACCTCCTCTGTGAAGACTGCTGTATTCCTTCCATGTGCTGCCTGGCCGGGTGTGTTGTGTCGTGTGTTCCCCTTCTGGCTCTGTGCCTCTTTTCCCCCCCTTTCTCCTTCAACTGCCCTTTTCACAACAGCCAAATGAAAACGAAGGGGAAAACAAAGAGGCCCTTTTCCAAGTGTTTCTAGAGGGAGCTGCACGCACACTGTACTAGCAGCCCAGAGATTGGGTCTGCTAGCGAGCGATGCATCCGACAGCCACAGTCTCCAGGTGCTCATTCAGTCTTACCCTTCATCCCTGTCCCCACTCCCCCCATACAAAGGCCTTCGCTAACTCTGGCTGGGGCTGAGAGAGAACTTCATGCTTCCTGTTCAGCAGCTTCACAACGGAGGGCCTAATCCAAAGTCCTTTAAGCCTGCAGCCTAAGCAGCAAGAAGGATGAATGTGTATTTCAGTCCAACTTTTTCACTCCCGCCAAGGCAGTCTAACCCTGCTGTCAAACAGCCTCTATTTTCAGGTGTGTAACTAGGCTCCATTCTTGCCACATACCTGCTACATTCTAATAGATGAATGGCAAGCCACACGCTGCAGCAGTTCCTCTTCATTTACTAGATGCCGCAGCTCTGATTATAGCGCCTGTTGGGACAGCCTGCATCATTGCAGTTACAGTGGGATTCCCCAGAGGGCGCAGTTACACCACCTTACAGGTTTGTAGCACAGGAATGCCCTCTGTTTGGTCTTTGCCAAATTGCTTGTGGTGGTGTTAGTTTTGTGATGCACATTCTTTTGGGGGGGGACCTGTGGCAAGCAGTAAAGTTGGTTAGTGTGTGCCTTATTCTCACCAAATAAAGTCAGTTCTGGGGGCAAGCTTACTCCCTGGGAACTGAGCATTGGTGGATTTCCTGCATGCTGTTTGTGAGCCCTTCTGTTCCAGGACAGGTGTATATAATGTAAACGAAACAAGTTGCACTAAGGAAATTTCCAGACTCTGCATCAGTAATTCATGTCCAGTGGGAAGCCAACCTGCATGGCTCCCACAGCTGCTATCGCCCAGCAGAGGACAACAGCACAGCATCTCTGGAGAGCGACCACAGCCAACATACAGTCTAGACAACTCAAGTCACTCCATGTCAAGCATAAGCCAACAAATGCCTGACAGAACTGTGAGAACTAAGGTGTGTGATTTGAAGGACACGTGAGCATTTACTTGGAAGTCTGGAGTTACCTTCTAGCTGAGTTTAATCAGGGGTCCAGCCCTTTTGTTTTGAATTAGACCCTTTTTTTTGTTTAAAAGTGTTTGCACTGTAAGATGATGACGTTATTGTTTTAGCATATTATCCTTACCTTTACTCCGTTGTGCAGCACTCCAAAGGCCAGAGCCCGGGCCCTCTCCAACAAAGGGGACAGAAAGGTGCCCATAGTTTTGCCAGGCTGGGGAGTCCTTGTTGGCATAGCACTCTCCCTCTCCATTAGGGCACAGGGAGCATAACCATAAAGTACTACGTTCCAATGTTCTTCACCAGTGGTACAGCCCTGTGGGGCCTGTTGCAAGCCAATTCAGCTTAGTGCACACACACCTGGCTTTGGGACTGGGATGTTGAAGAGGTCAGAGGGAGTTGAATGTCAAAGGGAGTGAGCTATGGGATTTCCTTCAGCCCCTTTGAAAATCTCAGCCTAGACAACCAAACTTCCTTTCAAACCATCTTAACACAGGGAGGAGGACAGGTGAGAGGGTGGGGGCAGCAGGCCCCATGGAGAAAAGTCCCTTCCAAACATGGCACTTACAGAACTGTCTCTCAGGATGGCTTGTCCTTAGCCCTTCCAGCACCACCCTGATCTCAAGAGAGGATTATAAAGTCCTGCGTCCAACTTATGAAATCTTCTCTTGTCAAGGCTGATTCCCCACTCTAGCACTTCAATTGCTGAAGGTGGGGGCCTGCAAGGATTTTAAAAATTAATACTGGCCACTCCAGGCTTGTATTAAACTCCCAAGGTTACAGCTTTTCTCTGACTTTGGATGGGTAGATGCTGCCACCACTCAGGTGAAAAACTCCTTTCGGAAGCCAGGAAGGCGCACTTGGGAATTCCTTCCTGTGGAGTACCCTCAAGCCCTTTCACACCCCCTCCAGGGAAGAGCTGAGAAGAAAACAAAGGAAATCAGCTGTTGCCACCAGCTAATTAAACAACATGCGCAAACCTCTTAGGGACACAAAAATTCAATTCTGTTCTTAAAAAAGGTAAATTTTATTAAAAACAAAAAGAAAATACATCTGGAATTTAGGCTTTTTGCTAGGTTTTAAAAAAACAATTACAAAGATTAAGCATCAAGGTAGCTTCTTGAGGTCCAGCTTAAAGGTTACAAGCAAGACAAAGCAGCAAAGAGTCCTGTGGCACCTTATAGACTAACAGACGTATTGGAGCATGAGCTTTCGTGAGTGAATACCCACTTCGTCGGATGCATGCTCATGCTCCAATACGTCTGTTAGTCTATAAGGTGCCACAGGACTCTTTGCTGCTTTTACAGATCCAGACCAACACGGCTACCCCTCTGATACAAGCAAAACAAAAGCACCTGGAGTTAGCACAGAGGAGTCCATAAGCCATAAAGAAATAAAAGAGGGAAACCTAATCGCGTCTTTCTAGACATTTCTTACATATCTGGGGTTTCAAATGAGTAGTCTTTAGGTATGATCTGATGATTTTCCATACCTGGCCAAAGCTTTTTACAGCATAATTCCAGCCCTGTCTTTGCTCTATCCATTCTTTCCGGAGAACAACATACAGACAAAGGGGAAGTTTTTTCCCAATTTTGGAAATTTCTAGCCTCCCCATGAGCTCTTTTGGTCATGTGCCCACTCTCTTCCTTTTACCTATAGGCTTTTTTAACTTTTACAGGTAAAAGAAGTAGAGAACAGCTACTAACAGGGATTTTATAGCTAACTGGCTGGCTGGGTGTCCATAAAAGGGAGCTCTCCCCCGGCCCCCTTCATTTATCACACAAAGGGAGGACAGGTGAGAGAGTGGGGGCAGCAGGCCCCATGGAGAAAAGTCCCTTCTAAACATGGCACTTACAGAGCTGTCTCTCAGGATGGCTCATCCTTAGCCATTCCAGCACCACCCCTATCTCAAGAAAGGATTATAAAGTCCTGTGTCCGACTTACGAAATCTTCTCTAATCCAGCTTTGTAGGACTCATCTTATTAAATGTATCTCCCATTCCTGTGCTGGTTGGAGCGTCCCAGCCGGTGTCCTCTTGTCGTCACTCAGCCCAAAACAGAAGGAGTAGGGTGATGTGTAGTCACTAGTGGCCCTCTCCAGTCTCATGCTCTTCCAAACAAGATCAGCGCTGCTGGGTCCTCAGTTTAATGAAAGACTTTGCTAAAAACATGTAGTTCCCCTGCCCCCATGTCAGATCAGATTTGGGAAGTGGGGGAGGTAAGGGACAGTGGTGGGGAGTTTCGGTGAGAGACAAGCTGTTGAGCTTACACAGAGCTCATCCTTGGGTCACAACAATGGCAGCACATGTGAGCCTCACCATGAGGTAGCATTCACTCGCATGCCGCTCATTTTGGGTGTGCGTCAGCATGTCGCCACTGAAACAGGCTGTCGTTGTGGGGTCATAACTCAGGTGAAGTTAAAATTGCTCTGAGCTTCAGTGCTCAACCTAGGGGCCCTGTTCAGCCCAAACACAGAAAACAAATTCAATCAACTGTTTGTCAAATGATAGGAATGCCAAAAAATATAGACTATAGTATAGTATAATGCTAGCAATATATATAGCAGGAGGTACCACCAGCCATAAATTAGGATGACGGGAAATGTTGATGATAACCCCGCCCCCAGTTTTTAACACTTGCTTATATGGTTTCTAAGACGTTCCTTGGAACTGAAGTGTCCCATGCTGGCTTTCAACCTCTGCCTTTGTTGGCAGAGGAGTGAGGAGGATGTGTAATATTTCTGCATGCAATGAGTTGAGTGATTATGTTACAAATGATTTTCTGTTAGGGCACTTTGCTTGGTGGTTCTGCATTATTCTGTTTATGCCACAATTCTGGAATTTATCACTTTTTCAGAAATAAGGCATATAGTCAATGTTTAAGCACATGTAATATTTTATATATGTATGTATGTTATGCCATATAACACCTGCAGTATGTGGACTAAATTCTTTTTTTCCTACAACCCAGAAAATAAACTGCAACCTCATTAAATAATCTGCACTTATTTTGAACTGTCTGTTGTCTCATTTGCCCATTGATTTCTGGCTTTTGGGACTCTAACATTATTTAAAAGCTAAAGAAACTGCCTCATAATTTATTTATTTATTTTTCCAAAATGTTTGTCTGCAAAATTATAATGGCCTAAAGAATGGGGCTGACAAATTTTACAACTGGATAAGAATATAACATAAGAACATAAGAACGGCCATACTGGGTCAAACCAAAGGCCCATCTAGCCCATTATCTGTCTAGCGACAGTGGCCAATGCCAGGTGCCCCAGAGGGAGTGAACCTAACAGGCAATGATCAAGTGATCGCTCTCCTGCCATCCATCTCCATCCTCTGACAAACAGAGGCTAGGGGCACCATTCCTTACCCATCCTGGCTAATAGCCATTTATGGACTTAACCACGATGAATTTATCCAGTTCTCTTTTAAACGCTGTTATAGTCCTAGCCTTCACAACCTCCTCAGGCAAGGAGTTCCACAAGTTGACTGTGTGCTGTGTGAAGAAGAACTTCCTTTTATTTGTCTTAAACCTGCTTCCTATTAATTTCATTTGGTGACCCCTAGTTCTTGTATTATGGGAATAAGTAAATAACTTTTCCTTATCCACTTTCTCAACATCACTCATGATTTTATATACCTCTATCATATCCCCCCTTAGTCTCCTCTTTTCCAAGCTGAAGCGTCCTAGCCTCTTTAATCTTTCCTCATATGGGACCCTCTCCAACCCCCTAATAATTTTAGTTGCCCTTTTCTGAACCTTTTCTAGTGCAAGAATATCTTTTTTGAGGTGAGGAGACCACATCTGTACACAGTATTCAAGATGTGGGCGTACCATGGATTTATATAAGGGCAATTATATATTCTCAGCCTTATTCTCTATCCCCTTTTTAATGATTCCTAACATCCTGTTTTCATTTTTAAAGTCCAATATTTCACAATGCCAGAAACACATCACGCTTTAGCCTACTGGCGAACTAGAATTCCAAGCTCCATGGGATCTGATATACAGCATTTGTAGCTAGCCTGAGGTGCTCTGTGAGGTCAGATCTAAAAAAAAATCATGATGCCCTGTTTAATTGGCAAGCTGTTTTAGAGGTTTGAAAATTGGATTAGTTTGACTATTTCCTGAAGTCTGCGCATAGGTTATGCAGCATTAGCCTCTATGAAAAACAGAATTAATACAGATATTACACTCTAAAATATTTTCTGTATTACTTTTGCTCTAATTTGCTAATTTCTCAGAGTTCCTATACCACATGCATAATGGTGGCTGTAGAGGCTGTAATAGCTCTTGTTTGATATGCGCCAATGAAATAAAAGTTTGGGTTTTTTTGTCCTTGTTTTAAGTTAGCTGTATAAAACTTACGTGTACATGACTTTGCTACATGGGTTTTGCAAGTATCCCAAAGTACTGTTTGCAAAACTCACCACACACTACTACATATAACACACACACACTCCCCAGTGGCCCAGGCCCTGCCAACTCGCCCACCCCTCAGCAAGTATAGTTGCCAGGTGTTCTGTTTTCGACCAGAACGTCTGGTCGAAAAGGCAAACTGGCAGCGGCCGGGACTGGACGCTAAAAGTCTGGTTACCTGCAGTAACTGGCCTCCACTCCCCCGCCCCCAGAAGGGGGAAGAGCAGCAGCTGCTATTGGAGCCTGGACGAGTGGTTCTGTTAAGCAGCTGCTGCTCTTCCTGCCTGCAGCCTGACGGAGAGAACTGGCTGGCTCCTGGACCAGGATCCAAATAGGTGCTGGCAGCATCTGGTTGGGGGGAGGTGTAAACCTGTCTGCCCCGCTGTGCCCTGATTTCCCCAGCCCCTCGCACCAGGGATGCCACCCCCCCTGCCCTGCTGTGCCCCAATTTCCCTGGCCCCTCGCTCCTGCGACGGACCCCCCACACCCTACTGTGCCCTGATTTCCCCACACCGGCCCCTCACTCCAGGGATTGACACCCTCCCAGCCTGCTGTGATTCAATTTCCCCACCCAGCTCCTAGCTCCAGGGACTGACCCCCCCCCACACCCTGCTGTGCCCTGATTTCCCCTCCCTGGGTCTTCATTCCAGGGACATCCCCCTTGCTGCTTTGCCCTGATTTTCTACCCCACCCCCTCGCTCCGGGGACTGGCCCCAATTGTGCCCTGCTGTGCCCCAATTGGACAGGCGGGCAGGCTCCACGTCAGCTCCTCTCAGCCTGGCTCTGAAGGCGGCAGGTAAGTCCTGGGGGATTTGGGGTGGGGGTGAGCAATGAGGGCGGAGAGAGTGGAGACCAAGCAACTGGGGGAGGGAGTGGGGCCTCAGATGAATGGGTGGGGCAGGGGTGGGGCCTCAGGGGAAGGGGGCTGGGCAGAGGTGTTCAGTTTTCAGGGATTAGATATTTGGCAACCCTACCAGCCAGGCCTCTCATGCCCTATCTTGGCCAGCCTCTCTCTGGGGTAGGTGTGGGGCCTGGTCATAGTGGGGGAGAAGCAGGGCTAGCTCCAGGTTTTCAGCCGCCCCAAGGGGCGCAAGCCATGGCAGCTCAATCGCACCACTCCACTCTTCAGCGGCAATTCGGCGGCTGGTCCTTCACTCCAAGAGGGAGTGAGGGACCCACCCCCGAATTGCCGCCGAAGACCCGGACCTGCCGCCCCAATAGCGCCGTAATGCCACCCCTTGGTATTGGCAACCTCAAGCTCCTGCTTCTTTAGCTGGTGCCTGGAGCTAGCCCTGGGGAGAGGGACCCCCCTCCACCCCGCTGGGTGTACAGCTCACCCTATATAAGCAATGATGTATGTGACTCACTAATATACATAGTAGTGTAGGTAAGTGGGGGCTAGAGGGGAGATGGGGCAGGAATAGGTAACAGGTTCAGTGGGCCTTATTCTCTAGTGCCTTGCACCCTGGGGTGTCATTTACACCAGCAAAAAGTGAGTCTGAGTATGGGGGCTATACTACCACACAGACCTGGCAGCATTTTACACCTGCTTTGCACTGGAGTAAATGACTGCACCAAGTGAAAGGAAGTGGAGAATCAGGCCCATCATACTCAATCTGCCCACCCCATTACTTCTGTTCTTACTCCTTTCCTATATATATCTGTATACAAGGAACCGGATTCTCCTCCACACTATATAGTTTAACACTGGTGTTAATCCAGTCTTTCTGGCCCACTCCAGGCCCTCTGTGCTGCACTGGCATTGAAACTGGCTCGATCTCCCTAGCTGCTATTCCCTGATTTAGCAGCCACTCTAGCAAAGCAAGTGCCCACAGCATGTTGAGCTCTGATAATCCCTGGCTGGTCATTGGCCCCTGGGGGCTTGTGGCCAGAAAGGACAGATTAGGAGAGCCTCTAGTTTGTGCTAATCTGGAGGAGTGGGGGGGCAGGGGTCAGTGTAGAACCAGCCACAGGGTTAGGGTGTTGCAGTCAGGTCCTTCGCAGCTTCCATACTCCTCTGTGCCTGCAGAATTTGTGCGCAGCATACATGCTAGCCCATAGTGGTGAATGAATTTACATTGGTATAAAACCACTGTAACAGAGAGGTGAATGAGACCAACAGTATATTAACTTTGGCAACACTGCCTGACCTGCTATGCCAAAACAATATTGCAATCCCTATAGCAAGAGACAAGCAAGCAGCGTGGGAGAAGTCGTGCCAGCAGATGTTTGTCTTCAGTCTTATATAATGCAGCATAGCTCCTATTCCTTCAGCTGAGGTTTCTTACAAAGGAGTCAGCTATTCAAGAAGGTGGAAAGCTAGGAACGTGAAAGGCTGACTTGCCGGAGTTGCTTTGCCCACACACCTGTGCCTGTATGGTCTAAGTCTCGAGACCTCTCAGTAGGGTATTAAACAGGTGGCCTGTGGATAGGTGGATGAGTGGAGAGCCATACCAGCAGTCTGTGAACAAGGCAGGATTTATGCATTAGCCTGCAGAAATTGTCATGCTCTCACTCCCTGGAGACACGCTGCTGGGAATGTGTATGGGGACCTGGGCAATACAGGGTCATAACCCCCCAAGGGAGCTAAAAGCCACTCTCCCAGGGATGCATCATTGCAGCCAAATTGTCATTGCTTTTTTTCCTTCCAGGGGGTTTATTATCTCAGCTATTTCCTTGCCCCTACTGGTCCATGCATAAGCAGACAAAAATAAAAGAAATCCTGCCAGTTAGATCTGATCTCTATGGCCCTGCATCAGCAAGGTATTTAAGCACATGGCTAGCTTTACACGTGTACAGTGTCTCATTGACACTAGCGGGATTTGCTTAAAGTTAAGCCTGGTCTCCCTTTGAAAGTTTTACAGCTATAACTATTTCAGTGAGGGGTGACATTTTTTAACCAATATAGTTATACCAGCTAAAGCCCTAGTGTGGAAGCAGTTATACCAGTATAAAAGGTGCTGTATACTGGTATAGCTAGTCTCCTTCCCATACAGGAATAGTTATACAGTACTGGTAGAAAGCACCTTTAGAGCAGTATAACTGCACCCACACTCAGAGGCTTGGTCCGCTTTACCTACATTAGTATAGTTCAGTGGTTCCCAGACTAGGGTTCATGAACTCCTGGGGGTTCGTGAAATGTTACAGGGGGTTCTTGGGGAAAAAATTCCCTAATGGTGAACAGAGCTGTCCCTAGGGACCCTGGGCAGCATGGGGCCAGCAGCCCGGAGCCCCTGAACTTCCAAGAGCTAAGCAGATCAGAGCAAGTGTATCTATCACACTGAGACTTAAACTTCAAGACTCCTATAAGAAATGGAAATGGAGGTGGATATATTTTGCTGTCTTTTAAAATTAAATAGGCAGCTAAATAGGCAGTGGATATATTTTGCTGTTTTTTTAAATTAAATAGACAGTTGTTGTAATGTGCGTTGTTTGCCTGGCCTGCTCAAGACTTGAATGCTTGTGTAGGAGGAACTCTTTGAGTTGGCTTCTTAAATACCTTCATGCTGTTTCACATCTGATACTCCTTGATGAAACATTGGAGCCTTGTCTTATAACAGGCTTATTCAAAGTGATACAAGCCACAAAAGTGAGATCTTGGAAGAATGTTGCCGTTTTTATAATGTAATAAAAATACTGTAATGATAAATAATAATTAATAATAAAGTATGTAATAAGCATGTCATAAAAACAAATTTTATATTTCCAAGATCACTGCTTTTATCATTTATACTCAGGTAAAGAGAAAATCCCTGGAAATATACATTTTTAGGAGGGGGTTCGCAAGATGACATTTTAGTGAAAGGGGTTCCCAGGTTGTTAAAGATTGGGAACCGCTGGTATAGTTAAAGCAATACAACTTGCTAGCATAGACAAGGCCTGCTTGCCATGCTTAGGTACCTTTCTGCATCAGTGCCTATTTATGGATCCTGAAATTCTACTGGGACATTGCTCAGCACTAAATATAAACTAAACAAAGCATTCCAGCTCATTTACACTTTCCCTCTTTATTGCAGGCAGCTCCCAAGGATCTTTCTTGAATAAGGCAGTTTTCTGTTTATCCTCCCTCTGGCCTTCAGTGTTTAACGTATGTTTACTTTCAAAAGCTGGCTGCTGCCCTGACAAATTTCACATGCTCTTACACTATGGATTTAGTCTCGCTGCATCACAGCCAGCTCATTCTGGCTGTTACTGCACAGCCCACTCTATCATCATTGACTTAGAGCTTGCTCGACTTACAGTAAGAAGCAGGCCTCTGGGAGGTTCCTGGAGCAGCATGTTTGGCTGAGGCTTGAACAGCCTGGCCTGACACAGTGCAGTCTAAACCGCAGACTGTTACAACCATTGTCTGCTGCAGGATCCTGGTCTACATTAGAGCGCCCAACGTCATGTCCCTCAGTGGAGCTGGGAAAGGGAATCCTGTGACTAGTTCTTGGCTGCTCCTGTCTTAAAACCACTCACAGAGACATGTAGTGCATGCTCCTCTCTCTAGATGCCTCCCACCTTCACATATTGTGTGCTGGAGGTGTGTTGTGTAAAGGTGGCATGAGGAACAGCAGAAGGAAGCTGTCTTGGTGGTGAGGACAATCTCGTGAAGAGAGAGGGTGGGGGCGGAAGTAGACTACCTGGCTGTAGTTGCATAGCAATACTACCAGCTGTGAACTAATTGTAAACCAATCCAGCAATGTCTGCCTGAGTCTGAAGACAGTCTGAAACAATCGCTCTGAGAGATGCAAACTGCCCCATTGACCTGAACGGGATCTTCACTCTGAAACCTAATTATGACAATTTGAATGTCACCATTACCAGCTATTTCACTGCTGATCATCCTAGCAAACACACTAATGATCATTCATTAGCTGCAGGGAAAGCTACTGGGATAGGAGGCAAAAAGGCACTTGGTTGCCGTTAAGGGTTGCTGAGAAAGAAAACTTAGGAGTTCAAGTCTTCACACCCAAAAATTTAAAACCCCCTCAAGACTTGCTTACAAAGGGAAGTGGAAACAGAAATTCATACTCTCCTCTGAGCCAAAACATCATCCACTGCCAGAGTGATCAAACCTGCCTCCTCCATGCTTCTTGGTGTCCATGAACTCCAGCGGTCCCTTTCTGAGCTGCCAAAACCTTCCACTTCCCCACAATAATGTCTGCATGGCACCAGTGGAGCTAGTGGAAATTTCAGTCAGGCCTTTTTTTTTTTTTTTTTTTTGGCAAAATCAACTTTCATCAAAGTGGATGTTTTGTGGTAAATGTCTGTTTTTGACAACATTTGGAGGATTTTCATCAAAAACATGAAACTTTGAAACCCAACTGGCTTTGGTTGTCTATTGCTGGAAAATGTTCAGTGGTGATTGGTTTTGGACAACACTCCCCCAAAAATTGTTGAAGAAAACTTTTGATGAAAATGTTTATTTGCTTTCATCGCGATGTGTAACCAGACCAAAAAACATTTCCTGATTCACTCTAGTTTTTAGTACAAAATTCTGTGGCACATTGCCACTTTGGGGCCAGTGCAAAAGAAATGGAATTTAATAGCAAAAGAAGTAACGAAGACACCAGTGATTTTCCTTTGCATATTTAATCAAATTAATGCCTCCATTTTTTAATGTACCTGAAGCTGTTGCATTTCCAATCTGTGCCACCACATAGCTCTGGAACCCAAGGGTTTTTGCCATTATGTACAGGTCAAATTTGCTACACAGTTCTTGGTTCTTGTCTATATCTACTGGATTCTCTTAAGGCCTGATCCAAAACCTATTGAAATCTAAAGGAATCTTTCCATCATACCAGTGGGTGCTGGATTGGGTCCTTAATGTGAGCATCACATATTTTGAATAGAAATGTGTTATATTAAAATGGTTGTAATTTGTGCATTCAAGAACTCCCCATTCCTGTAATACTTTGAACAGTCCATAATGCCTATATACACTGCGCAAGCTTCTCATCATAACTATAAAACCTGAATCTCCAATCCATGCCACTGATGTATCTCCACTGAACCCTGTGGTGATGTGCTGGCATAAGACAGAGAGACCACTCAAGCTCATTTTATGTGTTTGAAATAAGGCTAGAGTCTCCCCCTACATTTCAAGATCCGGCTTTTCTTGGTTCACCCCTGAGCAGGCATGTTATTTGAGCACAGGCTGGGATATTTAATACAGACATACAAGCTGTTGTTTTGGTTTGCTCTTTTTCTGTTAAGGAACTCTGCCCCATCGCCCAGTCCCCCACATCCCAGAGGATAATTAATGCTAATGTCATTTCACTTTGGGCCAGCTGCTGGACTCAAGAACAGATGTTTTATTGTTTGCAGGGAACTCAGAACAAACAACAATGCTGAAGTGTAGTTACCCCCTCCCCTCCATTCCCTCTCTCCAAAACTGTTCAAAATGAGCTGTAGCCCCAGAGAGGAGCCTGGAAGCAGAGTGGATAATATTTATACATCTAACCAAATGTGAACCCCTGATGTGTGACACATCAAATCCCCTACAAAAAGACTGTCCCATGTACAGTAAAGATATGCAAGGGGAGGTGCATCACTTGCTTAGGAGCATGCACGGACAGATACAGCGCCGCCAGAGGAACATGAAAAAGACAAGTGCATCATTGATGCAAAGACATGAAAATATATGCTCATCTTCCATGTGCAACTCAAGTGCTAAGGCTTGCAGATATAGATGACTGACTCTCTGTTGTAGCATGCAAAAAGGGGCATGTTTACCACTCAGGAATATTCAAGGAGAGGGGGATATCTTGTTCTGGAGCATGAAAAACAGGCTCCTGCAGAAATCTGAGAAGTGAGGACTCAGTTATGGACCCAATCTAGCCAAACAAACACTTCGCCATGCATTTGAGTAGTCCCCTCAAGGCTCACGTGCACAAGAACTAGAGCTTATTGAACATTTTTGCAGGTTACAAAACAAACAAACATAAAAAAAAAACCCAAACAACCCCCCAAATTCCATGTTTTCATATTTTTGACCAAAACCCTCCCAAATACAATGAAAACCATGGTTTTTGTCTAAATTTTTCATGGGAAAAAATGTCAATTTCCTGACCAGCTCTTTTAAGCACACAGATAAGAACAGTGCGTCTCCCACACAGATGTATGGGGAGATACAGGTATCCCCTACAGAGAAGTGTAGGAGAGGGAGAGGAATTGGGCAAGTCAGCAGCATACACAAGTTGTTGCAAGTGTGTGTGTGTGTGTGTGTGTGAGCGCACCTGTATGCAAGTCAGTGTGAGCAGAGGTATTTCTGTGATACATAAGAGATGACTAAAGAAGAATTTTAAAAAGCTCAATGAAATTAGTAGTCTTTTTCTTTTTGCTGCCAAACCAAGAAACAAAAGTTTCCGTTAGTCTAAGTATAATTGTTAGGGCCCTTAGACACGTCCAACCTCCACAATCAGAATATGTGCATCTCATTATCTGTTTATTCAAGTTTGCCTCCTTTGCCACAAGGGGGTGCCCTCTGGATTCAATCACATAACTGATTACATGAAATGTAATTTGCCAGGAGTCCCCCTTCAACCACTGAATGGTTTTGGGAGATAACCAAACTCACCCTAGCCCCCCCATGGCTTTCAAAGTCCAGGAAAATGACAACATCTCTCGTTACAGGGCCTTGGGGACGAGAGAAAGACACTAAACTTTAGTGGTTGTGAATTATTGATCTGTCTAGGAATAGCTCTGAATTCCAGCACACATATAGGGCCTGAAATAGCAGCACTTGAACTGTAAATAGAGTTGTCAGGCCCCTCCTCTGATTAGCGGCAGCAGAAGGAGCTGCCATACACATTAATATTCCAATCAGCCTTAAGGACCCTATTTTACTTCCTAGATGTCAGCAAAATATGTGTAGAACCCCCTAACCATGGTATTATAATAGAATCAGAGAAGCTGGAGCAAATATCTATTGGATCATCTTGTCCACTCCTTATTAGTTCAGGATTGTTCCTTAACACAGCTGAGTGAATAATTAACAATGAGTCAATGAATGTCACCTCTTTGGCTGGTGGTGCATTGATCACAAACAAACTGCAGTTTTCTCCAATTTTTTTTGAGATTTGAAATGACTTACCCAGTAATTTCTGCGACTAACTCTTGGTCCGTAGCTGGTTCATGAACAGTTCATTAGAAAAGTGTGCAATATTCAACATCCAAGCTGTTTTGATTGTATACATAGGTCACATGGTCCTTGAAAGGATGAGGAGAACTGTTCGAATCAGATTTCTGCTGCAAATACTCGTGATTCAGAATGAGTTTTCCACAAATAGTCTTCAATATTTGCACAGAATTTGCTGTTTGGGTGAATATTCCAACCAGTAAACTTGTTTGCTAGAACATCTGCAAAAAGTGAACTCATGAAGGGCACAGACCCAACTGAAGTGAATTTGTTTAACCCTTCAAATGTATATCTGCCGTACATTTACATGTCTGTATTTATGTTCAGGAGGGGATATTTAGCCTGATTTCCAGTTGCAAATACTACAGCTGAACAAGTAAACCACACAGACCATGGGTACAATTGCATACACACATACATGCGCACAGCCCTCAGAAAGTCAGGTCTGTTCCATGGACTATGAGCTGTGGTTTAGCTACAGGTGCAGAGCCCTGTATGAAACACAGACCAAAGTCATAGAAAACATTCTCTTTATGAGGTCAGCACACTCCAGCTTCTTCTTCAAGGGGACTTTGAACAAACCTGAGAATGTTTCCTTTGTACTTTAATGGGGTAGAGGTTGGGGAAATATGAATCTTCCCTGAGCCAAGCAGAGTCTGAAGAGACACAAATACAGATGGAAGGATTAACATACAAAGAAGAGCAACCAACCTTTCAGCTGCTGACCGTTCACCCACTATTAGGAGGAACAGGCTGCATTTGAAAAAAGAGTGACCACTGGAAATTGTTGCGAAAAGCTGGCATGCTAAAGAGTGAAATCATCCAGCTGGCAAAATAAAGCTCTTAGGGCAGGTTAATCATGGACCTGGAAAACAAAATACACTGAGGTTTGTGTGTGCAAACTGCTGTCGACTCAGCTATCTAGTTCCTTAGAGGGACTGAGGTCTTCACTTCCCCAGGGTGGAAGGACAGAAGAGGAACCCACATAAAATCGAGATGATGGCACTGCAATTTGGCTCTCTTTCCTTCTGTATGTCAGCCAGTTAGGAACAGAAGCTGTGTGAGATTGGATCAGACCCATGGTCCATCTAATCCAGAACCTTGTCTCCACTAGATGCTTCTGAGGCAAGTGCAAGAAAGTAGACAACTACAAGATAGCCAACCTCCATAGGTCTCATCCCAATCCCTAATAGTTATCATTAATTCTTCTAGCACCCCATTGTGCTAGGTGCTGTGCAACCAACTGGCTTACCATCTGAAGCATGAAGGTAGAACTTTCACTTTCTTCTTTGGAGCCTCTTTTGGGTTTTGTTTTGTTTTGCTTCGATCTCCAAATGACGCGGTGTCAAGGGTCCCCTGCTGATGTTGTCTCGACAGATTCTGAGTTTGGCTCTTGCTGGGCCATGCCATTGGTAATGCTTTTCCCGGTAGCTGTACTACGGTAGGCTATGAGCTTATCACATCTTGGAAGCCCAACAGGGTTGAGCCTGGGGAGTATGTGGAAGGTGGAGTCCCAAGGATGCTGCAAGACGGGTTGTCACTGGTGACTCAGGAGGCAACACACCCTTCCCTCTGAGGGTCCGCCGACCCTGCAGCTGGGAGCAAGCCACCAGCCCTGAGAAGACAGGTTCCTACTAGCAGGACTCGAGCTAGGGTGCTAAAGTAGTTGCATGGTCATTGTGGCACAGGCAGCAGCTCGGATTCTCAAGACTGCCTGGCCCGCCCTGGGTCTGAGCATAGGTGGCTAGACCAGGTCTGGATCAGAGTCACAGTGTGCACAGTGCTGTTATTAGCAGTCTAGCTCGAGTCTGTCTCCCGGGCTGGAAGGCTCACTCCCAGCTGCAGTGTAGACAGACCCTGAGTCATTACTGAATCAATGCCCAAGCAGGAGGCTAGGCATGCTAACAGACACTGAATTGCTGGAGACAACTACCGTGTACTGGGGCACGCCCTCATTGTGTAATGCTGCTGTTGGCACAAAATTGTTCCTATGTTGCACCCAGAGGTGGCTGCATTTCAATAGAGAGTGACCTCTGCTGTAAATATACAAACTCTAAAGTGCTTTGGGATCCTGTTGTTGAACTTTTAGCAACTTATCCCTGGTGTGGTCTAGTGGGTAGAGCACTGGATTCAGACTCAGGCAACCTATTTGCAGCTCTGCTGCTGGTCTGCTGAGTGACCTCAGGCACTTGGCTGCTCCGTACCTGTTTCCCCATCTGTAAGACAAGGGGACAATGATACTTTTCTCCATTGTAAAGTGCTTTGAGACCTACTGATGAAAGAGCAATATAAGAGCTAGGTGTTATTATTGCTTCTACTTTTCACCTTTCAGCTGGTTCCTGTATCTGCTGTAAGTTCTTCCATGATCCTCAGCAGTGTACTAGCGAGGCCCCTATGCACTAGCAGCCATCAAGGGGAATCTACAGACATTAATGTTCCTGCATTGAGCATTGCCTGTGATCTCATGGGACAGGGTAAGCAGCATTAGCAGAGAAGTGCTTAGCAGAGATCGGTAAGTGTGGTACCCCTCTAGGCCATGGTCTAGTGTGTGAAGAGAAAGCTGGGCCAGGCCAGAAGGCAAAAATCTTGGTAACTTTTGACTCCCCAAAGCTTCCCCAATCATTGATCTGTCAAGATTTGTGCTGATTCAGGCCTCATAACCAGGGTCTCTCTGCAGATCCAAAGAGACCAGTGCTCCCCTCCTCCTGCATCTCCTCTCCTTCAGGATGGCACTATAGTACTTCCTATCTCCCCCACTTGTGTATTGAGATTGTAAGATCTTTGGGGCAGGGATTATCTCTTGCGCAATATGGGGCAGATCCTGCACTAGTATAAAATGTAATCACTGCTTTGACGCCCAAGGAGCAATGACAATTTATGCCAGCAGAGGACTTGTCCCATGTGTGTACAGCACCTAGCACAGACAGGCCCCAATTCTTGACTCTAAACATTACTGTAATACAAATGATAATAGCAGGAATCCCGTTGCCATTAGCTGACTCCCTCCTTAGACCCCGCTCAGCACTAGCACCCATGGAGGAGAGCCTGGGGTGGCCATGCTGCCTCCATCTTGGCCAGAAACTTTCACTGGGTGACCTCCTGCAATGCTCTGCCTCTGGGGTGACACTCCCCATGCTATTTGGATTATTTTCCCTCTGTCTTCAGCATCTCTGGGATATGCCTAGCTGACCAGTCTCTCTGAATCAGCATGCTTCCTTTGCACAGATATTACCCATGCTCATTGTCTTCCATAGAATCATAGGACTGGAAGGGACCTTGAGAGGTCATCTAGTCCAGTCCCCTGCACTCACGGCAGGACTCAGTATTATCTAGACCATTCCTGACAGGTGTTTGTCTAACCTGCTCTTAAAAATCTCCAATGATGGAGATTTCATGTCAGATACCCTCAGATGACACCCAGGCTCTGCACTGCACATCTGCTTTTCTGATGTTAAAATGGGTTTTTTGCCCAATGGGGTGGAGCTGACCAGATCGGGCTTTGATTGCTCACTCCCAGGGGGGAAGGCCTCTTTGCTGTCCTCTCCTTCACGGGTGTTCTGTTTTGAGGGGTCTTACCCAGTGTGTAACCCCAGAGTCTTTTCTCACCCTTTCTGTTGAGTCTCATGCAGTTTGTTAATTCTCCTCCCTGCAGGACCATTATATCTTACAGCCTAGGTTCTCCTTAACACTGAGATCCTCCCTATCCCCATATGCATCATCTTTGCTGGACTATGATATCTTGTTATCTTGCAGGCCTGACCCACATGGTACTTCTCCCTACTTCCTGCTTTTAAGAAGATATGGAACCTTCAAAGGGAATGGCGAGAAGGAGAGCAGATATTGATTGCAATCCTGGGAGGAAGGCTGACTGTACTTGACCAGCCCTGATATTCTGCTTGTGTGACCGGGTGCCTGGGATGGTCCACACTGAGAATGCCACATCAGGGCAGACTGCAAGAAACAGGGAAGACAATCCCCCAAACTGATGGTTTATTCCATAATTAGATTCACCAGACCAGTAGCTAAAGGGCTAATACAGACACTATCAGGCATTCCAGTCCTGGGTTCCTATCCATACAAACTGGTCACAGAAGAGGAACCGCATGGACAATTGCAATGTGAGCTTCTCCTGTCCTGCCCACCAATGTGCCTTCCCGCCCACCTTCAGAGACTACCTCTTGGGTAAGGGGATAGTTCAGTCTCTGGGTCTTGTCAATCCTTAGCTGCTCTGCTGAAACAGCCAAGAAAGAGGCCAAATGTCAACTGTGATGTCATCTCACCAAGCCCATTGAACAGCCAGAGGATGGTAGGGACCTAGGTTGGGTTTGAACCAGAGAGTGAAGGGCTGCATCTCTCACAGCAGTATTAATCCCCTTGGACTGGTGCTTTGGGGAAGAGCTCAAAGCTTTACAAAAGGCAGGCTACATGACTGATTTCAAAAGATGGGGGAGAGGAGGAGGAAAGTTTCACATCTCAGTAGTGAGAATGTCCTGGAGACCACCTCCCCATCTGTGTTGCAGCAGGCTTGTGTGTAACTCCACCAGTCGCTTACCAGAGAGAGTGAGATAAGGAAAGTATATTATTTGTAACTGGTGGCTCTAATCCCTAAGGTGGTTCCCATTTCCTCTCCTCTTTTTATATGGTAGCATCTACTAATGGAGGCCACTAAGCTAGCTTCACCTGCTCCTTTCTATCAGCTCCTTTTACAGACCTCCAAGGTCTTCTTTGTAATTGAGTGCCTGGGCATCTCCAGAAGCAAAGAGGTTGAGCCATTCCCAATATACCAGACAGTTCTCCTCAATAAACCAGCCAGTATTTCGCAGACCATGAGTGGACAACTGCCCAATTTGGTAACCAACATTTGAGACAAAATCCCAGCAATTCATTTTGTTCCTTCATTTTTGTTTTACCATGTAAAATATCAAAACTTTTCAGAGTAAAGAAAGCTAGGCTGAAAATAATTCCTAATAAACTGAAGGATTAGAGTGAAAGAGTTTGGCTGGAAAAAGGTTAGCTAGATCGATGATAGATAGATCAAGATGATACTGAATCACAAATTGAAAATTCAAAGCCAAGTGTTCTGAAGCAGTTTAGAAACCTGGGAACCCACAACCAGATCTTCTATTGCTGCGGGCAGAGCTTATAGGTAGGTACTCAAGCTTTGGGGCTTCCAAGAATTTGGCTTTGCATGCACCACTAGCATCTAGATCAGAGAGTCAGAGGTCTACCTACCCAACTTTGGCTTGCAAAAGCTTTCTGTACATGCCAATATGAGTCTTGGGTACCCCAAAACTGTACGGTCAAAAAACCTGCCCATACAAATGCAAAGGCTGATTTAAAACTCTGGCCCTAAAGGTCAATTTTCATCCCACTGAAGTCAGTGAGAGCTTTGTCATTGAATTGAACAGGAGCAGGATCTGTCTCCTAACCACTTTACAAGGTGGCTGCTTTCCAAGAGAGGAAACACAGGCAGTGTTGCAGAAGAAAGGAAATGGGGGGAGGGGAGGAGAATGGAAGTGCTGGGGGAGAAAGAGAGGGACTAACCAGCACAAAAAGCCTTATGACAACAATCATACCTTTTGCTACAATAGGCATTCATTCCAGTAGGGCCTGAAGTGTTGTTGTTTTCAGCTTTAATTCTGTCATTACAAACAGACCAATCTTGTTTCCCTAGAGCTCACAGCTGCTGCGTAGGGTGAAGCTTTCGCTCACTTCTTGGACCTGAATGCAAGTCTGTGAGGTAATGGATGATGGTGTTTTGCACTGGTTAGAACAGTAATCATCATGAGGCCTGAAAGAACAGTCCCTGCTTCTGTACAGCTCTGACATCACCCTGGACACGGATGTTGCTGGGACACTTGAGCCCCTCCTCAGCTGTTGGTTTCAGACCAACCCATGGGAGGGATGAGGAGTTGGTTGGAAAGGGAAATTCTAGAGATTCCAGACCTTGTGCCTTCTGGATTGGCTAAAAATAACCAAATGGAGTGAACCCAGGGCACAGCAGAAACCCAGTGGAGAATCAGTTTGGCTGGTTACCCTTTTCCCTTCTTCCCTCTCCCTTTATAAAATCAATCAAGATAGGATCTAAAAAGAGGCACTCATTCCTATTATTCCTCTTGTTAGACAAGGGGTAGTAATTAGAAATGGATGCAGCTTGCAATAAAAGGGCTAAGTCACTCCCTCCGGGTGAAGCCTAGGAGACAAGTTGGCAATTTCAGATGTTTATTAAGAGTGCTCAGGTCTGGGGTGTCGTCCAACTGGTCCTCAGGTCCACACAGAGTTGAGGTTACCCAGGGAATGGGTGCCAGAAGATGGAGAATTCTAATATTTATAGATGCAACCCATGCCTTGCTGGGATCAAACCTGGGACTTCTGGGAGCATAATGCATGAGCCTCTACTGCAGGGGTCTCATACTCAATTTACCTTAGGGCCAGGGCCAGGGTCAGTCCTTAAATCCTCCCAGCGGGCCAATAATGTCACTGAAGATGGTGTTCAGAAAAGAAAAACGTTTATATTGTATTTTTTATTTTGAATTTCTTAGAAATAATAAAATTGTCATACAACTTTATACAATTCTTTGCCTGCCAGAGAGTTTTTAGCGTTTGCCAGACACTTGGTAATGCTTCAGTTCTGTCAGTTTGCTGATGTTTGGCCTCAGTGGCTGAGCAGTTGAAACCTTCAGGATTGCAGCAAGGTGTGCATCAAATAGTTGTGTTCAGTATTTTGACTTATTTATATTCATTGTGGAAAAAAGTGACTGTCTCCATGGCTGACTCTGCCAGGCAACTAATGATGCTGCTTCCATGGCTGACTCTGTCCAGTGATGGTATACCTGTCCCACTCCCACAGCCAATGGGAGCTGTGGGGGGGCAGCGCCTGCAGCGGACAGAGCAGGCAGCGTGGCTGCCTGGGTCTCTCCTCCGCGGGCTGCAGTGGAGAGGTTCTTGGACCACAGCTGGCCTGCGGGCCGGGACTTTGAGACCTCTGCTCTACTGCATGAGCTAAAAGACACATCTCTATTAGCCAAGGCTATAGTAGGCTCATCAATCCCTAGCTCAGTGATTCTTAAACGTAAACTTCACTTTAGTGCCGGCGTCCCCATTAAAATGGGGTCACAACCCACTTTGGGGTCCCACCCCAGTTTGAGAATCGCTGTGTAGCTGGTCTAGCTGCCACTAGAGAGGGACAGAGTGTCACCCCAAGCAGGCATGGGTGACACAGAGATGGGGGCATCCCTACATAATCAGTTGAGGCCCCAGGTAGCTGCTCTGGGGCAGGGGACCTGTCAGCCCCAGGAGATCAAGCTGAAACCTTAAAACCGAAACCACAGTTCTGGCTCCAGCCTGGGCTCCAAGAGCTGGTATGCTTCCTGCTGGAGCTGTGGACCCTGAAACGATGGCAGGTTTCAAATGGAAACCTGCCTGTGTTCTGGAGAAAGTTTTGTCAAATCTGTAGTAGATTCAGTGAAACATTTCATGACAATGCATCAGCATTATACAATTATATTACGTTGCATTGAAAAATTGCCAACTTGCTCTGCTGCTAATTCACCTGCCATTGATTCTTCCTCCATCTTCCCCTGGGTTTGAGATCTAGCTGGGCTGGATCTTACACTGCTCTCCTCCAGGGTTTTGCTGGAACATGCTGGCTATTCTGATGTAAGCAGGATTCTGGTTCCAGTTGTGACATAATTACTTGGCTGGCTGGCCTCCCTCAATGATGTACTGCCCATCTCTTCTGTCCAGGAGCGGCACCAGCGCAGCAAGTGCGTGCCTGGGGCAGCAAGCCGCGGGGGTGCCCTGCCAGTTGCTGTGAGGGCGGCTGTCAGGCAGCCTTCAGCGGCTTGCCTGCAGGAGTTCCGCCGGTCCCCCGGCTTTGGTGGCAATTTGGCTGTGGGTACGCCAAAGGCGCGGGACTGGCAGATCACCTGCAGAAAAGCTGCTGAAGGCCACCTGACTGCTGTGCTTGGGGTGGCAAAAAACATAGCACTGCTGCTGCTTCTGTCTCTTGAGGCTTAGCTGTGTCTTTGCTGGCCCCGGTGTGGTGCTTGACAGCTAGAGCTGGGTAGAACATTTTTTTTTATTTGTTGGTCCACAAAAAGTTGATGAAAATGGACATTTTTTTCATGAAAATTTCCATTTTTGTTGCAAAATCATTTTTGCATTAGAATAAACCAGCTCTACAGCCAGCCTCTTGCATTACACTTTGCATGCACACAGTAGAGTTTGGGGTATAGGCAGTATGAAGACACAGCTTCTCGTTTTCTGCATAGCGTGACCCCCACTTCTCAGCCTCCGACCACCTCTGTGCCTGGCCTGCTATACATGGCTTCACCAAACATTCAGCTACCTCTCTGGGATCTGTCCAGTTTGCAGCCAACTGGCGGCAGCAGCAGGAGAGGGGATCCGTGAAGGGGAAAGGCAGGCAGCGGAGCGACAGAGCAGAGGTCAAAGCTTTTCTACACCCAGCACCAAGCAGCTCTCGTCCTCCCAGAGAGTGACTCAAAGACTAAAAAGGGGCGAGAGTGACTTCTGAAAGAAACCAGACTGGGAACAAATTGAATCCTGCTGCGGACCAGTTCAGAGAGTTCAAGTGATTTGTGAATGAATGTGATTAGTTAGGAAGAACTGCAGTGACCTTACTGAGACAGGCCAGCCACCAGGGTGGGGGAGGGGAAGACACGTTTGTTCACCAGCCCAGCAGCTATTTCTGACTTCAGGGGCCTGAGGTGATAAGCCGGCAGAGGAGGTCAGAGAATGTTTTTAAGTAAATATTAGTGGGGTGGGTATGGTAGAAGCAGGGGAGGGAAGAGGCCCTTAATGATTCATCAGACAGCAACAGCATGACTGAGTTTTCCCTACATGTCAGAAGTGCTAATCCCCTTGCCACAGACACAGCAGCGTTGTTCATAATAGTTCTGAGTAGTTTGGAGCACTTGAGCTATTGCTGTTGCGTCACTGTACTTACAGGAAGTCTACACTATGCTCCCGTCCCCACCCACACCTCCCTCCCCAGAACACACTGCACCATGGGAGAATGCTGACATGCCTGTTCTAGCCCACCGGCACCGGCTTGAGCCAGCCAGACTTGGGATCCTCACCGTTACTTGTTCTCAGAATCGGTTTTCTCTGTTGCTTCTCTCTGCCCAGGGTGTCTTTGGCCCGCCACGCCCTTTGACTCAGATATCATGTCCTTGCACCCTTCCCTTTGCCTCATCCCTGTGCTAACCCTCTGAGTCCTGCTCAGCTGTCCAAGCTCTGAAAGCTGCTGTGCTAATTAGGTCCATGAGCAGGGAGCAGCTAATACGAAGAACTGATTCCATTACAGGACGGCTGTTGTGTCTTGTTTACTAGGCTCCCTGCTGCATATCCTGTGTTAGCGTGATTCCTGGAATCAGAATTTATGTCAAACGCTCCCCCCCCCACAACCCCCAATAAGCACAGACTGTTGAAAGAAGATCCCAGCACGTGACTTCTAGCTGGTTTCGTTGCCCAAATGGGAGGCAGAGTGTGACGGCCCCTCCAACCTGCATTTTTCCTCTGTCTGGGCTCCCGCAAGGGTCTGGCTTGGTAATTGTTTTGAATTTAGTTCTTTTTAACCTTTCCTCTCTCTTAATTTAAAGCTGAGGTGGATCCCTGGCTGCAGAAATTAACATTAAAATCCATCAGCCTGTTAGTTAACCCCAAGAGAGAACAAGCAAGAGGATAGCTGCCTGAACGCATCGCCAGCCTCCTTTCCACCACCAATTTCTCCCTCTGGGATCACCCACTGAGAAGTAGAGAGGAATTGAGGAATTTTACTGCTGCAGTAGAACATATACATCTCCCCAGTAAAAAGAGTGTAAAATGGTATTAAGGCTGTGTTAAAAGCCAAACAATAGCAAGGAGAGCGGGGAAGAGATTTAATAGAACCTCAGTTTTAAAGGACAAAAAAATCTGTATGAAAGCCAGGAAGTTAACAACAAATACTAATCTCTGAAGGTTCCTCCTAAAGAATCCCAACCACTGTAGACCACGAATGCTCAGAGTTTAGGTTACCCAAACAACCTTGGTTCTATATTCATAGCACTACTATCCTGTGCACCTTCACGGAAAGGTAAATAGATGTGTGTATAACAAGTATCTCACCCTTAACATTTTAAAACCCTGCTAGTCTGGAGGAGCCATAAATTCTTGAGATTTCTTTAATCCTGTGTGCTTTAATTGTTTCTTCTGTGAGTATAGACATCTTAAAATCATAAATTTTACAGATGATGTTTGAGGCAGAGATAAAATGGACAAATTTTCAGAAGAACTCAGATCTCACAACCACCACTGAGGTACATGGGAACTGCAGGTGCTCACCACTAAATGTCAGGTCAAAATTACCAAAGTTTCTGTCTAAATTTGGATTTAGTTGCTGAACTTTAGGTGCCTAGGCTAGAAAATTATAGCTTGTGTGACTTGGTCAAGGTCACCTAGCAAGTTACTGGCAAAATTCAGATCTTCTTACTCTTGCTGATGCACTAGATGCCTGTGTCACCTGGCCAAGTAACTTACTTCTTGGCATTGCAGTTTGCTCACAGCCAGTCTGCATCCCATTTCCACATAGCATGAGGCTACCAACCCAGAAGCTGGCCAGCTGCTGGTACCTAGCACAGCAGATGATGTGCAGTTTGTGATTTTTGGTGCCTACCTGTCCACAGTGTGGTACTCCAACTGATATCCCCTTCTTCTTGCCCAAGATTCCTCCCCTGAAGCTGACCAAGTAGGCGTGCAGAAAACATGGAGTGACAAAAGGTCAGCATGGCTGTTATCAGGTCCTTCCCGTGCACCTCTCCACCTCACGAAAGGACAATGCCTACTGCCAGCTTTGCATTAGTGGCATTTATTGATCATTCAGAGACAGTCTTTGCCTTGTGTGAGCTGGACCAGAGAAGTCAGACATAAGAGAACCTTACAATGATCTCCTTTACAACCCCCAAGATCCACACAGCTTCCGGAGCAGAAAGTTCCTCTTAGGTGTCAACTAAGAGGCCATTTGGCTAAAATAAAAAGTCTCGTATCCACTTAATATCTCCTCAGGGGCTGTGTCCTGCCCCTGCAGGGAAATGGACTCTGAGCATTCTGTTAGGTCTTCTCCATCTCCAGCTTCCATGGTCCAGGGTTTATACTGACGACAAGTCACGCTGCAGTTCCCTCCCCCCTTTCTTGGCATATGAATGGGGCTGTTGCTCCCTTCCTCATTGCAAAAGCTTCTAAGGAAATACCCTGCACAAGCAGGCAGAACCTCTGCACTAACAGCCAATATGAGAAGACCTGGACTGGCCGCACTTTTCTCCTTCCCCCAAACAGCCCGTGGCTCTGACTCTTCTCTCCATAATTCCTCCCCTGCCAGTCCTGGGACCCCTTCACCCTCCGATAGGAGGTGGGACCCCACACACTTATACGGAGAAGTGCTGGGGGGGAAGAGGGGTGGCTTGAAGACCATAAGTTCTGTCACCCTGTTCCTTGCTTCTGTAGGGCCACCTACTAAGCTCGTTGTTCCCTGATCCATTGTCTGCATCTCCAGGGAAACAACCTGCCTCTGCCTGCCCATTCAGCAGCAGAAGAATTGAGAAATACTGTGCCAGTCATGTTCCTTCCTACAGCACCCTGGGGACTTGGCGCATTTTAGGCCCAAGGCCCTGTGAATGCACCATGTGGATAGGGCACCCCCAGAGCACACAGGGCAAAGGGGAGCAGGGGATGGTAGAATCTCACCCTGTTGGGAAAGGAGGCACATCTTCACAGTATGGTCACAAGGTGAAAACATTTGCTAGTTGTTGCAGCCCAGTTTGCCTGTCAGTGAGCAGAAACAGCTGTGTGGGAATGGGGTGTGTGTGTGTGTGTAGTTACCTGCAAAAAACAAAACAAAACAAAAAAACCTTTCCATTGTGCATTAGGGAGAAACTGATGTCATGAGCATACTTAGCTGAGCAGCTCAACAGTATACATATAGCGCTAGCTGGAAGAGAAAACTCCACCCCAGACAGACTGTATTATTCGCCCCACCACCCTGGCTGAGTTTGGCCCCATCACACACGCTAAAGTTCAAGAAGCCTTAACCCGTGACAAGCCGTAACCTGAGAAGTGGATCCAGGTCCCTCCCAGATGGTGAAAGCCAGTAAAGAACTGTGCCTACTACAAAGGGAAATGCCTCCTTCAGTGAAGCACACTGTGAGCCTGGGAAGCCAACTGGCAGAGAACACACCAAACCATAACTCACATCGGGCCTGACACATTGTCAGAATCAGAATCTGAAAGGTTACATGTAAGGTCTCACATATGAACAGATAACATGCTGGTCATTAATGTTATTGTCTGATGTATGTATAGGCGGTGTATAAAGACATACAGATGTGTGCTGGAGATGTTTTTAAAAGGTGTTTTGCAAGCAGGGCATAAACCCAGCCTCTCCTAGACCAAGAAATATTGTTTCATCTGATTTTGTGTGACTCCAATGTAAATTGAGCCAGGGGGACAATGAAAAGCACATTTACATAGAAGGTAAACAAATCTTTCATGCGAACAGGCAAGAGGGAAGACTGCTTAGCAATCACAATGGAGGATGGAGCCTGCACCTCCTGGAAGACTTCCTGGCTCTTGAACAAAAACAATAGAAGCTGGGAAATATAATCAAAGGCAGAACACCATTTTGGCATCCACCACTTGGAGATAAAGGGGGAGCAGCGCTCTTTGAGCTCATGAAATGTGGATCCTTGGCCTGAAAACCAAGGGGAGCTAGAACTGACTATAGGTGAGAAACCTGCTTAGACAAAGAGTGTAACTTGCTGAAGCTAAGTTATAGTCTCTAGAAAGTGTGCTTTGTTTTACCTATAACCATTCTTGTGTCTTCTGTTCTTACTTATCACTTAAATATCTGTTCTTTGTTCATAAACTTATTCTTGTTTTATTACAAAAGCCATATTAGTGCTGTGTATTACACTGAAGGGTGAAATCCATAGCTAACTAACAGGCTGGGGCGTGCCCTGTCTCTATGGAGACAACAAACGTAATAACTTCTGTGAGTATCCACGGAGAGGGATTGGATGCTGCCAAAGGACATCTCTGGGGGACTCGGGGACTGGGTTCACTGCCTGTTACCTACAAGGCAAGGGTTGGACTGGCAGAGTCCTGAAGAGTTTGCTGGCAGTGCAGACACACAGCTTAGGCACAGTGGTAACACAGTGGCTCAAAGTTCTGAGTGACCTGAGCAAGCGGTCACACTGGCATGGTCAAACTGGATTTACGCACAGCAAAGTTAGAACTGGCCAGGATGAAGGCTGATCAGAAAGATAAAGAATGGGAAGCTGCAAAAGCAGTGCACGAATACCAAAGATGGGAAGCGAATCACAGAACCAAAGGAGCGGACCAGAGAGCCAAGGAGAGGGAGTCAGAAAAGTAACAGCAGGAGAAGGCATCCGAAAACCCGTGGAACGAAGAGAGAAAGAAGCCCAAGAATGAAAGGCTGTATAACTTAAGTATGTTGGATGAGCAGGGACAGATCTCACAGTCCACAGGTGCCCCCCACCCTAGAACACCCAGCTGGGATAAGCTGTGCCTCCCTTGCAAAGAGCAGAGTGCATCGAGGGATAGGTCACCACTTTGGGAAAAATTTGTGAACTACATCAATGTCAGAGGACAAGGAAGTCCCCATACTAATTACACAGCTGTTTGGTAAAGCATTAAATGTATTTAATGAGATGGATGCTAGGCAAGCTATTAAAATCAGGTGTATTTAAAAAGGCTCAATGGCAAAGGTTTCACATTACTGCTGTACTGCATACAGGGTGAGATTTAGAAAAAGGTGTCAATATGAGTCAGAGAATATATGTTTATAAAAATGTGAGATTTGATGAGGAAATGGGCAAAGAGAAAAGGGGCTGTGAGAATTCTGACCAATTATTTGACTTCTTTGCACAAGAACATTTCCTGACCATATGCTCCGAGGAGATCAGAGAAGTAATTTGGGATAAATCTTTGGGTTCTGTACAGAATTTTGTCGAACTGGCTGATTCCTATGTGCAAGCCAGAGTGCCTAATGAGAATGAGACAGGGAAGGGCAGAAACCTGCAGGGTTTCTGATGTGTCTTGTAAGATTGACCTATCGGAGGTTTATTAAAGTTGCCAGAGTGAATGGCAAAGAACACCTAGGGTGGAGAGACATGGGCACCCAGATCTCTCTGGCCAGGGGGAAATTATAGAACTGCTGGCATTGGGAAGTTTTAAAACCATTGTGCTTATAGCTAAAGTACACTTGGAATGAGAAGGTGCAGAAGACATTTTAAGAGTTGGTGTGTTGGATTGCAGTCCCGCAGAAATTCTTGTGGGAAATGACATATTAACTATGTCTAAAACTGCTAATACTGTAACCCGCAAGAAGAAGGAATATTGTTCTGTAGTTCCAGAAGGGAACTGAGGACAAAAACAACTGAGGGGAGAAAGGCATCTCCAGCCCTAGTGTGACAGAGCGGAACAGTGGCTCACAGTTCTGAGTGACCTGAGCAAAACATGCATGTGCGCACACACACCTGCCCCACTACAAAACTGCTTGGAAAATGCAATAGCTTACCCCATCCTCAGGAAGCCAACACTTGACCTGGAAGATCTCCCCTTTGCCATCTCACCTGCAACCTTCTGTTGCTGGGCGAAAGAACTGAGAAAGTAACAATCAAGCTCTAACAACATGTGACATCAGTCTATAGATGCCTTATAATAAGGGGTTCAGATAAGGGCACAGTACAGAGACGGCTCTAGTAGCGCTGAAAGATGACCTCCTCATGTCTATGGACACAGGCATGATCATACCCCTGGATCTCTCAGCAGCCTTTGACACAGCGGAGTCTAACCCACCTACATGACACAGCAGGAGTAGATGGCCTAGCACCACAGTGGTTATAATAATATAAAAAAATAATAATATATGGAGCCATACCTATTTCATAGAGCTGGAAGGGATCCTGAAAGTCATTGAGTCCAGCCCTCTGCCTTCACTAGCAGGACCAAGTACTGATTTTTCCCCAGATCCCTAAGTGGATCCCTCAAGGATTTAACTCTCAACCTTGGCTTTAGCAAGTCAGTGCTCAAACCACTGAGCTATCCCTCCCCCCAGTTGTCCCTAACCAGCAGAGCTCAGAGTGATGCTGGGCAACTGCTCCTCCTTTATGAAGGCCCTCGCTGGTGGGGTTCAGCAGGGATCCATACTAGCCTCACTTCTCTACAATATCTAAATGGAACTACTGTAGGAGGCAGTGAAATGCCATGGGTTCAGCTACCAACGGCACCTAACTATATACCTCATCTGCAGCTGGTGCAATCACAGCCGCTAATAAGATAGCAGAATGTCAAGAAGAGTTCTGTTCTTGGATGAAGTGTAGCTGCCTCAAGTTAAAAGCAGGCAAGACCAAAGTGATGCTATTCAGACAGAGGAAAAACTTCAAAGAGCTGGCCAAGCTGTTTCTCCATCTTCAAATGAAGCCATGTATCTCCTAGTTGTCAAAGCAGTGTGAAGCCTTGGGGTCCTGTTTGACTCTTCACTAAACTTGGGTGACCAGGTAGCATCAGTGTCCAAAAATGTCTTCTACCTTTCTAGGAAAGTTAGTCCCACCCAATGAGGACCTGGCCACAGCAATCCATGCATTTGTCACTTTCAGGCCGGATAACTGTACCTGAAATTGTATGTGAAGATGATGTATAGACTCCAGCTGGTACAGAACATAGCTACACCTTTATCCATGGTTCAGGCTGCTGTGTACACATCAAGCTCATGCTCAAGTCCCTCCGTTGGTTCTCAATTGAACAAGCCCCAGTTACATCAAAGACCACTTTTCAATCTAGGAACCCCCATGTCAGCTCTGATCCCCTGGGACAATGCAGATGACAAAGCCTGGGATGAAGCAAGTGAGAACAGGGGACAAAGTATTCAGTGTTGAGGGGATCTTGCTCATTAAACAGTCTCCTGAGGAGATGAGTCACATCTATAGAGTCTGAACCTCTTGAGGAAACATTACAAAGCCATCCTCTTGGAGAAAATCTTTTCAACATAAGTAATGCTCACAATTCAAACCCCAGACTCAAATTCAAATTCCCAAAGCCCTCTCAAATCTCCCCTAAAAAAATCCAGCCCTGAGCAGAGTTCTGACCCTGTAAAGGGAGACATGCCAGAGACTGCTAGACAGATAAAATAGAAAATGAAAAATATTCACTTCATGGGCAAACTGAGAAGGGTAAGGGTAAAACATTAATTGGAATTGTTCCTATCTAGTCTCCTCTTGAACCCCTAATGATGACTTCTTAACTGCTTCCCTTGACAAATTGTTCCCTGGTCAGCCTTATTGATAAAGAACTTATCCAAGAATCTACCTCAAGTATTCTTGTTTTGCAATTTCAGTTCACGACTCTATTTTAAGAATCTCTCCCCACTTCTGCCCCCTTTTACTACTTTAAGTGGTACCTTCATCCCATCTCTGATACTTAATATAGACATGCATATCCTTTATTGGTCTTCTTTTTCTAGCTTACATGTATTAAATTCCCTTGATCTCTCTGCAAAGTCCATACTCTTAAATCCTTTTATTATCTTTGAGTCCTTCCTATCTCATTTATATCCTTTTTAATTATTTAGTCAGGAGCCAAACCTGGTTTTTTGCTTTACTAAGGCTGTGTAAAGAGAGATGATCATTATTGCTAGGACTGGGAGAACTTACTTTAACCGAACTAGAGTTAATTCCAACCATCGATAAGTAAGACTTAATTGTGCCCTCCTGCAGAATTAGTCATGAGACAGGCTGCGATGTCAGGCTAGAAGTGCTGTGAGTTCCCTTTAAATCTGCCCTTTAAGAGGGAGAGAAGCCAGAGGATGCTTGAGGTACAACCCTCAAAACCTGAGGGTCCCAGGAAATCCAAGGGGAAGACAAGCCCAAATCTGTCCCCTCTTTGCTGCTCCTGTGGCCCCTCCTCCTGTCAAGTGGAGGCACATTTCCTGAGGGATACATACTAATACTGGCTGGCTAGCTACCCCACACCCACACCCCAGGGAGGCCTGAAGGTACAGAGCAATATTAACTCACTTACAGCTGGTCAGAAAGTTCCAGTGAAACATTTTTTCACTGGAATTTGGAGATCTGTCCAAATCAAAAGCATTTTGCAAGGACAGTTTGATTTTGAGGAAGTTCCAATGGAACCCAGGCAGGTTTTAAATCCCACCCATTTTCCTGCCAGCTTACCTGCCTGGCTCCTCGGCAGCCAGCCTGCTGGACTGCCACTGAGCTGGGGAGCCCAGAGGTTCCAGGGTCTGCAGCTCCAGGATAGCCTTATCTTACTGTCTGGCTTGGAGAAAGGGACCCATTCTCTTTGGTGAAGAATTTCAAAATTTTGGGGTTTTATTCCAAGTTGAACTTAAACCAAATTTCAAATGTTTAAAAGCCTCCTCAAAATGGAGTTACATTTCCCTGCTCCGCTCTATGCTCAGTCAGGGATATCAGAGCACATACCAGAATCCTCTGGCATCATGGCGAGTGGCTTCCCTTGCCCTCTATCCCAACCTGGATCGCTGACATACTGCAGTCTTCTAAGAGAAGGACTTCCCATAGGTCAGACAAAAGGGGGATTGGTATTTCGGATGTTCATTCACACTGACCCTCCCAGCCTTGTGGGGTTTGTTCCTCCTCATTTAAACTGTAAGCTCTACGGGGCAGGGACTGGGTCTTCCTCTGTGCTTTGTACAACTCCATACACACTGGTAGTCAATAATACATTAATTATTAACTCCTCGGTCTCCCACATAATATTTCTGTGTTTACTTCCGAGTATAACATTTACTCTCTCTCTTTTTTTATTTTTGGAGAGGGGCTCAGCATCACACCTTGAGCTAATATTTAATTTGTTGTCCACTATCACCAGGGTCAGCCTTAGCTTAGTGCAGGGCACAATGCAGAGTAAGCCATGAGTAGTCCTCATCCACCACTCAAGCTGTGAGACGCTGGTGAGTCAGGAGTATGTGCATGGCACCCCTGAAAATAACTGGCAGAGGCCTCGGGCTGCTACTAGATTTCCCCACAGAATTTTCTTTGTATTATTCCTCTAACCAGTCATCTGCTTGTTTTGAGCTGGTAGTTGGTATTTTTCTGCCCCAGGTGTACACCACTTCCCATTCATGTAAATTAAACCAAAATTAATGTCATCCCATTTCTGCTACATACTGCAGAGTGCATGTGCATGAGTAGTCCTGTTGAACTCATTCCAAATACTCCTCTTCTCAGCATGTGTTCCTTAGCATGATCCTTCGCAGATCGGGGCCCAAGTATCAAATATTTTTCTGCAGTATCTTTTTTCTGTAAGCATATAAAAGACATTTTCAACTATAAAAAGCAGACACAAGACAAAGAATTAAAAACAAGTAGATTGTAAGCCTTTTGGGGCTTTGTTCTGTATTTGTACAGCGCCTAGCGTGAGGGGGTCCAAGTCCAGGACTGGGGTTCCTAGGTGCTCCCATAATACAGATAATAAAGAAGAAGAGGAGGAGAAAAGGAAAAAAGAGGAAAAGAGGAAGAAGAAGGCAGCAATAAAGAGTTTCTGAGAATTAGCTCTGTGTGTGTGTCTCAATAAGAGACTTTTAAAAATCTAACTTGCCAGGTTATTTTATTGGTCAGTCTCAGTCAGTGAAACTGGCACAGCTCCAGCACCCTGTGTTCACACTGCCATCAGAAAGGAACCTGGATTACAATACAGACTGGATAGTATCTGTAAATTCCCATCACATAGATTGCAACTCCCTGGGGCAGAGACCTGCCATTTTCACGTGTCTAATACCACCATGCTAGTGCTGCAGATACAAGAAATAACAGGGTCAGTGGCTTCTAGTATAAGGCACATGTATCTTGGCTTGTGCATTCCTAGGAGGGCTTTCAATCTCGCTAGAAATTCTGTCTCCATTGCTCCCCCCACCCAATATTTTATCTGTGTTTTCTCCCCCACATCTACTAACCGCCCCCCACCCCGCCCTTTCCCCTCTTTTTAATTAAGAACATTCACATAGGCACAGGCAAAAGTCCAATTAGCAGCCAGTCTCTTGTCAACACATATTATCTCAACTGCATTCTTAGCTGGCCACTTAATAACACGTTACCAGTCAGAGAAAATTTTCCACATGCTAGGTAATCCCAAACTGGGTCATGTGGAAGTGCTCTACCTCGGGGCCATGTCACCAGCTGCAAGATGCAGGCTCAGCAAGGGACAGAGAGGGAGACAGGGTCAAGCCAACAGGGCCCAAAGCCAGGAAAAAGGAGAGTCGGCCCTCTCCCATATTTGGGATAAAACAAGAGCTCAAACTGGCAGGGGACGGAGTTTGAGAGGGGAGATCAGAGCTCTGCTTCTTCAAATAAAGACACACAAGGCCACAATTTTCAGACGTGAGGAGGGATTTGGGGCGGTTTCATTTCTAGGTGCTCCTTGAGACACCGGAGCATCCACTCTCTGAAAAACAGGTTTCTGCAAGTTCTCTCAGGTTGGGCCTCCAACATCTTGGCCGTGGAGCAGTGAGGGCTTGTAGGAGGAAGGGGCAGTTATTCACATGTGAACTGGAGTGTTTTCTGAAGTCTGTGAATACTGAACTCCTCTGTCCATCCACAGAACAGACAGCTACAGGGTGACCTTCCTGGCAGGCACTGCTCTGCCTCTGCCATGGAAGGAACCACCATTTAGGGGGAAAAGGCTAGAACAGGCCCATTCAATCCTTGGACATCTGTTGAGACTGCCAACAAGAAAGTCATGTGCGCAACACCAAACCCGCCCCACCACCACACAACAGTGGTCGGACACCACCCAAGTAACAACTTCAGGTCCCTGTCACCAACCCCAGAACTCCGTCCTGCAATACTTACTACCACGAATAGCCCCACTGAAGTCCAGGGAACTACTTACCTGAGTAAAGTGTGTGGGATCTAGCTGCTGGGTTGGACTGAGCCAGCAGCTGGGGGTGTAAAGGCACTATAGCCCGCATGCAACCCTGTGCTCCCCAGGGACTCCCCCTTCAAGAACAGCCTCTTGCACAAACTGACCCTCTGCTTGAGCACCTTAGTTGACTGCAGCTACCACTGAATGCCATGGGGTAGACACATAGTCTCGCAAGTAGCCATGTCCCTTGTCAAGCCAACAGGGCCATTCCAGCAGCCAGGAACAGCCTGAGCATGGAGATGCTTCCACCACTCTCCTTATGTCAAGGGGGTGTCTGGGTGTGACATACAGTTGCTACACCAGCTTCTCACTGCCTGGGGCACCCCAAGGAGCAAGTCAAGCCAGCCCTGCAGTGCATTTGCCTAGGGGAGAATCTGGCCCACTAGGTTAGTTCTTTCCAGCCTGGGTAGTAGGGTGGGGGTTCAAGTGTTGCCTAGGTCACAAAGGAAGGAGTTCAAAAGGAAGGAAATCTCCTCCTTAACCCCCCTTTGCCAGCAACTCAAAGCCACCTCCCAACAGCATGGAAAGTCCAAGCCTAGCTATTGTGAAACAGTTAGTCAAATGGAAATGCAGACAAAACCATTTTACCACTGACTCCGAGCAGTGAGGTTCAAAGGGTTTTCCAGAGGAAAATTCCACTGTGTTCCTCGTGCAGCCTTTTTCCTGGCTAGCTATCAGCTGCCTCTGGGCTTCCTCCGGGGCTCCTGCCGTGGACTTTTTATTAAAGAGCCATGTTGTTGTCCAGAAAGCTGCTGATGTCATGGCTCCTCACTGTTTCACATCTGGAAGGGAAGAGTTCAGGAACAAGCATGCTGGGCATTTCCCTCTTGCACATCTGGGAACTGAACTTATTTATTGTTGTATGGAAGGGAAGGCTTTTTGCTGTGATTTTTTTTCAAAGCTGGCTTTGAGTCCATGCAAAACAAAGCTCTGCCCCTGCCAAACTGAAGGCTGGCTGGGTGCAACCAGAAGAGAAAAGGGAGAGATTTTTTGTGGGGGGAAGGGGATGTTAAGTACCTTTTTGTGTGAAATGAGAGCTGGACTGACAGCCCTGAGACACATGTCCTGTGTTTATCCTCCGAGCCTGTTCAGTGCAGACAGCAGCAGCGCAAAGTTCCCCCATGCTTTCTGGTCAACACATCTCATCTCTTACCTCTGGGTTGGGAAGGTAGTTCCATTGCCATGAGCCATCCAGTCCCTGGGCTCTGCTGAGATTAGCAATGAGGGTGCCATTCGGCACTCACTCTGGGAGCTGGGGGATGCAGACACCTGTCTGCTAGGTGCTGGACTAGAGCTGCTGAACTCATTTCATACAGTATAGATCTCCAAGCAACTACCAGATGCTCACAACAGCTTTTGGTCACTACCCACCTAGGCTGGATTTGGGCAGGTGAAGCTCTCTATTATCCCATTATCAATTCCTCTATTTATTGGCTTAAGAATTAGAATTGTGCAGCACCTCTCATTCCTGGATCCCAGCGTGATGGGGGACTACATTTTTATTAACTCCCTTATTTTTCAGGTGATCAGATAGACATAGGGAGGTTAGTAATGAATTCGGAGAGAGAACCTAGGTCTCCTGACTCTCAGTCTCACACTCTGAGCAGAAGGCCACACCTGTCCCTTAGGAAACAAAAATGCCATTTATTTCTAACGTGGTTGTAGTGCTATAAATCATGATATGTTGCAACCGATAGAAAACCAGTACATGGCATACAGGGATCTGACTGAGTACAATTCAGTATCTATGAAATGCTGCTTTTCTGTAAGCTACCAAATTTGCTTATTATCACTAGAATTAGCCACTGGAATTTAGAAGTAGATAAATAAGGAATAGGAAGGAATGCTGTTTATTCATTAAAGTTCTACAGACAATTAACATCTCCTTGTCCCTTTGATGAACCAGGCCTGATTAGATCCCTGTTCATATTCACACAGATCTAGGAGCAGCAGCTCTTGAGTACAGGTCAGGAATCTGATTTCTTGGCCACACAGCTATGAAAGTGACAAATGGGCTCTAAAAGCTTTATGTCACTTGGGCCTTGGCTAGACTGGCGCTTTACAGCGCTGCAACTTTCTCGCTCAGGGGTGTGAAAAAACACCCCCGAGCGCAGCAAGTTACAGCGCTGCGAAGCGCCAGTGTAAACAGTGCCCCAGTGCTGGGACTGCTGCTCCGAGCTCTGCAAGCTAATCCCCACAGGGAGGTGGAGTACGTGCAGCGCTGGGAGAGCTCTCTCCCGGCGCTGCCGCTGCGACCACACTCGCACTTCAAAGCGCTGCCGCAGGAGTGCTGTAAGTGTAGCCATACCCTTATAGCTGAGACAGTTCAGGGAAACTGCACCTGCATTCCCCCTCTATGATCCACCAAGGGCACCTACCCTTAGGCTTCTTGCTCCCCAGCTGTCACCTCTCTTAGGCAGAAGCCCACATCTCTCCCACTCCTGACAAGGGCTTTTCTAGGCTGCACAGTTCCCTGCCTACACTGTGATAACCCCAGCAAGCCAGACTGCCTAAGCATGCCTGCTTTGCTCCTCGCTAGCTATAAACAGCATAACTGCTCACAGCTATAAGTTACCACGCAGCCCTTTCTAAGCAAGCACATTTATTCTTAAGGTAAAAGCATTACAGAGAAAATAATGGAAGAACGTACACACATGCTAATAAACTTTCTAGAGATCACCCCACCTCTGGCAGATGATCAATCCTTCAACCTCCACCAAGGAACTTTCTGTGGTCACGTTTGTAACCGCTGTTAGCTTAGAACAAGCACCCCCAGGAATAGGTCAAGTCCTTCCATGGAAGGATTGGGGCCTCCCTTAGACAGAATGTCCTGAGCATTTGCTAGATTAGAATGAGAGCCCTGAGTCAGTTTAAACTCAAGCTATTTATCCCAAAGTCCTTTCTTTGTCTGATGGTCTCTGGAGAATCTAGTTTGAATCAGTACATGTGAGCCTCTCCCGGTGGTGGCATCACCCAGGAGATGTAATAACCTGACTGAATTTACCTAATCACCCCTTACTGTTCTTAGTTCCCAGAGGGCTCTGGTAACCCATCCCCACACCATTGAATTATATACTGGCCCACAGTGACACAAGCCTCATTGAATAATTGTCATATCTGTTGCCATAGTGATGGGTGAAAAGACTAGCATCCAAAGGTTGGGAAGCCCATCTAAACCTTAACAGAGCTAGCCGACCCTCTTTGGTCTAGACATCTCATGAGAACGGTATTCCTCAAGAAACTGCCAACATATTCAACAGGACCAGAACTGCAGTGGAAACATGTGCTTTGCACTAATGCAGTAGCACGTGCAAAGCAACCACACCTCAAAATAGGTCCAGTACAAATTTGGTTTAAGGGCTAGGTAAAGGTGTGATCAGGTCCTAATCAATACAATCCCCAAGTTTATTTTATAGGCCTCTTTCACACAGACGATCACCCAAAGCCCATTCAAATCCAAAGTCTAGTTCATCCTTAGTTGTTCAGTTTGAGTTGGCTGTATCAACCCAGTAATGATTCCTTTAGCATTGGATGAGGGAGAAGGAAAGACTGATTATTATGCCTGTAAGCATCTGGTGATTCAAGATAAAAACAAGTAGAACACCCCTAAATATAGGATGATTGTACGCATTACCAACAGAGAGATTTTCTGCCAGGTAAGGATTTCTTTGCTTACTTGGCTATACCAAAGCACTGCCTTTTTTACCTTTACCCTAAGGAGGGAAAAAAAGCAACTCTGCATTCTAAGGTCTGGTCTAACCACAGTTTTTGTAGTGGTATAGCAAGGTCTGTTAGGAGTGTGATTTTGATCATTATAGATAAAGCGTTGCAGTTTTACCATGAATATAGTTACACAGGTATAAATTTGCTTATTCCCAGATGGGGAATAAGCTCTCATGGTCCAAATACAGTTGAACTGATATAACTGCATCAGAGGCAGTTCAAACCCTCACTGCTGAAGCAGAAATGAAGTGGTGCTAGTTTTCAGTTCAGAATGATGCACACAGTGAGCTATCTCCATCTTCCTTAGGAAGAAAGAAGCAAGACTGACCATGAGGTCTTGTCAGCTGGATCCTGCTCCTGCACTGTTGTGGGGTCTCCGCTCACCTGCAAACATTCTGTTGGCTCCAGAAGCAAATGTGCTTTTAACAGCTTGTCCATATAATCCTGACTCATAGGATTTAGTTGGGGATTGGTCCTGCTTTGAGCAGGGGGTTGGACTAGATGACCTCCTGAGGTCCCTGATTTAAAGTTAAGCACCCGTTTAAGTGCTTTGCCAAATGAGGGCCTTGCTGAGAAGAAGGTAATCACAAAAGGAAGGTGCTGTTGCTGCTGTTGGTGCATGTTGTATAGCATCATTCCAGCACAGAGAAATAAATGTAACTAAAATTCTTTCAACCTCAAGATGTTTGACCGGATAGGGAAGGGGCTAAAGTTCTGGGACAGGGAATTTGATTTTTTTAACCAGTTCAGCTATTCCATATCTATTTTATATATAAATACACACACACACTCCCCAGAAAAACCAACAGCAATTACAGCACCTGACAGTTTCAGCTTAAAGGGTATTTTTGCTGTGAGAAGTGATTGCCAAGAACTTCCATGTTTACTGTGTCTTAATATCAATTCTACATGAGTCAGAATAGAGAGTCTAGCTCATTCTCTCACAGACTGTACAGTGCTAGCAAATAATAAAGTGCATGTATCATTAAAGTGTGCAACCGTGACTCAGAATGTACACAGATCTACTGAGTAAGAAGATGCAAATTTCACAGGGTTCCTTTTCTGACTAGAACCACATTATATTTTTTCTAGCTTAGGCACTGTCTGAAGTTTGAAGTTTGAGTAACAGAAATAAATTCAAAAAAGAGGAACTAACTAGCTGCATATATAACAATAAGAATAACGCATGATCTCTCAAAACCCTCATTGCCCCATAAACCTTCCTCTGCCTTTGGTCTATTGTCATCTCTTGCAGTTACATCTAATTTATGCTGCAGATTTTTATCATCACAAGACTCCATTGGGACTACTTACATTAAAAGAATTTGCAGGATCAGGATCCTGAGGTTTTAAAGCTCCTTGCTGGGAAACCCTGGATTTTATTTGGCTGGAAAGTGCCATGCACACCTTACTACATAATAACAGCATTTCAGATTTTCAACACCTTGTTAATTTCCACTCACAAGCATAATCCTTACACTGTTTTGTATTATTGGTATAGGGGATGGGGAATATATTGCAATATTACAGCAAGAGAAGTATATTTTTTTCAAATACTTGCAACTCAAAAACAGCTGATAGCTTTCATCCAAAATAGGATACATTTTTTGTAAGAAACAAGGAGGTTATAAATATGCAACCCTCGCTATAGAATTTGCCAGCAAATAGTCGCTCAACTACATTAATCCCCAGCACAGCTGCCACATTGCTACCCTCGCTAATTTGTCAGTTTCGGATCCCAGATGATGCTATTTGATCTCCTCTCTTTGAATGAGGGGAAGGTAGAATGTACTGAACCAAATCAAACTGCTTTTTGGCAGAGTGGTGGCTGCTCATCTGATTGCCTCTGGTTGGAAGGGAAGCCTGGAGCTGGGAGGAGCCTCCAATCAGGCTGCTGTTAGCTTGTTGCTAGGGCTTTCAGGGCTGAACCTTAGGAAATTAGGTAAAAGGTCCAAACATGAGGCTCTTTCCTCCCCCACTCAGTGGTGCCCCTGCCTATCACATCCCTTTGCCTGCTGAACACTAAGGAAAGCAGCTGGGATCAGGAATTAACTCCTTCCACCTCAGGCGCGCTGGCGTTGTAGGGAGTGCAGCCATGGGCGCTGGAACTGGGGGTGCTGCAATGGTTTCCATTATATACAGCATTTACAGTTTGGTTCAATGGCTCTCAGCACCCTCACTATACAAATTGTTCCCGCACCCCGGAGTGCAGCTCAGCAAGCTTGTTACTATGGAGACACGCTCTTGTACAATAAACGGGAACATATATATCCGCCTCTCAACAGCACAGCATCAACACAGTGCAAAAGAGAAAGATCCCTCCCCATGCGTTCAGCATTGCTCTCCTCGCATCCCAAAACAGACCATCCCAAAAGACTGCAGGATTTCAAAACCCAACCAGGTCATTAAGTGCATTTAGCGATGGTGAAAGATGCTGGTCGGAGCTCCTGGACACCTGGAACCCTCTGTTTAGCAACACAACAGGTCCAGCAATTGGAGTAGCAGTGCAGGTATCTCCAGGTCATGGTATCTAGGAACAACCCAGAGAGGTGAGAAGAGAGAGAGTCTCCATAGCTCACTCGCTCCTTGCACGAGGTGGGTACTGTGAGCGCCAGTGAGTATCAGGGCTGCCCAGAAGATTCAGGGGGCCTGGGGTCTTAGGCAGCAGGGAGCCCCAGCTTCAGCAGTAATTCGGCGGCAGAGGGTCCTTCCGCTCTGGGACCCGCCGCCAAAGTGCCATGAAGATCCACAGCGGGGGGCCCCTGCCCCCAAATTGCTGCCAAAGACCTGACACTTTGGCAGCGGGTCCCGGGGCGGAAGGACCCCCAGCCGCCGAATTGCCGCCGAAGACCCGGAGTGGAAGAAGCTCTGGGGGCCCAGGCCCTGCAAGAGTTTTCCAGGGCTCCCAGAGCGAGTGAAGAACCCCGCTCCAGGGGCCCCGAAAAACTCTTTTGGGGGCCCCTGCGGGGCCTGGGACAAATTGCCCCACTTGCCCCCACTTCTGGGCAGTCCTGGTTATTACCAGACACAGGAGTTTTATGCAATGGACACTTACTTGACTGAGAGACCAAATTCATTGGACACAGAAGTAAGTCTCTAGTGACCTGACCTGGACTTGAGCTGGCATTCTAGGTGTGAAAGGCCCATTACTCCTAAGTCATCCTCCCACCAGGTTTGCTGGAGGAAGGAGCTAGGGCCTGGAAAATGCATTCAGAAAGGCCCAATCTTTGGAGGCTACTGAATGCTTTGAGGCCATGTTGTTCACTCCTCGAGCGTCAGCCCAGCTGGAGTTTGGTAATGGTACAGTCTGAGCCACTTTGCTCAGCTGGCCCGAGTGAAGGCATAATCCTCAGTGATATTGTGATTGCTGACAAACCTGAAAACATTAGCAAGTTGCCAAGCTCAGGTCAGAGAAGTATTTGGATGCTAATCCAACTCCTCTCCAACCCTTTTTTGTCTGGTTATTGGGTGGACAGCTGATGGGAAGTAACTCAGGAAGCTGGATAGGGTATGAGAAGGCAATGAAAGTATTTTTTTATATTATCAAGGCAGTCTGGGTTTTAGTCTTAGTGTCCTGTCTGCTTTTATTTTATCCCAACCCATTTACCCCTCCCTAAATAGAATGCCTACTAGGTGGAGCCATTTTTTCAGAAGAACTGAGGGCCAGATTTGAGTGCTCAGCGCCAGCACCTGGAACCAGATTGTCAACAGTGCTCAGCATGTTGGACAGTGGGCTCCTTTGAAAAGCTCGCCACTTAGGCTGGTGTTAAAAGGAACATTTTTGATAGTTTGGCCTCCAGGGTTTACCTGTACCCTCAGAGTGATGCAGTGTGTCCGTGTGCTGGCCTGGATGCTTCGCATTAGTGGATTTGCCAACTGCTTTTGTTATTTGTTCCTACCGAAGACCTCTGGCCTCACAAGTCTGCATTCATCTTCCCTCTCCATAGGTATCAGACTTACCGTACCTTTGACATTGCAGGCTACCAACACCATATAATTTAAAGATAAATTAGCATGGCCCTTAGACTATGTATCTTCTCTCTTGGAAGAATGTCTTTTCTTCTTATGAAATGAATGTCCCTGATTATTTAGCATCTTGTCTCTTTGTAACAAGGATACGTACTTTGACCCAAATGATCGGGTGCGTACATTTTAACGAACGGAAACACGCACATGTAAATGAGAGGGTGTTTTTGCTGCATTAGTACCAGGTTCCAAACACCCAAGGTGGAGCTTTCAGAAGCACCCAAGGGGTGTTGGCTGTTCTCAGGCTCTTTTGAAAATCCTATCCCTTGTCCCTAGCTGCAGTTTGTATCAAAAACCAGCTGACTTGGGGTGTTAGAGTACCCGGGAGTATCTTCAAGAAACCAGGCTGCTCTGGAATTTCATTGCAAATCAATATTTCTTTATGCAGCCCACATCCCTAATGGAATATTGCATGAGAGTATAGCATGGGGTAGGAATAAACACAATACAATACACACTGTACGACCCTTTAAAGAGCATCCCTTATAGCGTGTTGGGCAATGCATCACAAAATGGCTCACATTCCCATCATTCACCCCACAGTAGTCTGCAGCATATCTGAAGTAGCTGTCACTCCCACCACAGAGCCCCATAAAGCAGCCCCCAATGTATCCTGTATTCCTACTACAGACATCCAGCTCTTCCAAAAGTGCCAAAAGTTCTCTACGGTGCAGGGTCTGGTCAGTAAACCGACTGTAAAAATGGCACGTTTATATTCCACAGATCTGCTCTGAGTGTGTTCCAAGTTATAGCTCTATACTTTGCTGTCCAAATCAGTTTTTACTGCTTTTAGCCATTGCCAGAGTCAGTGCAGTTATGGAAGCATGAGCTAGATTCTGTTCTGGCTCGCCTATCGTCAGGAATTAGGTTCCAATTGCAAAGGCAAATTCTGCTCTCAGCCATGCCTGTGCAATCCCATTGAAAACAATGGGAGCACACAGTGTAAGTGAAGGCAGAAGTGGAAGGCAGTGATGGAGTTCAAGAGGTGTAATTTGGCCTTTGGAGTCTTTACTCCTGGTGATGCACAAGCCCAAACACAGTCTTTCAGATCCCAGGCTGAGTCTGCAGGGCTCATAATTAGAAACCCCCTCTTCTCACTTGGGAGCGGAGCATTTGCTCCGAATGTGACTCGGACACTGTGCACATAGAATCACATGATGCGGTTTTTTTGTTTGTTTTTAAATTAAACAGAGCTGGTTTTCAGAGCAGAGCCACATTTCCACATCCATACAGAGCAGCCAGGACCTCAGCTTTAAAGGCCTCATCCAAAAGACAGCCACACAAACTGCATGGAATGCAATCTGCCTCTGGTGCCTTGAAAGGACAAGGGCTGGGTTTACCCTGCCATGAGTCAAGCCTGTAGTTCCAGGCTGGTGAGGTATTTTGGACCTGATGCTTCTCCTACTATGCCATTCAACTTTACAACAAAAGGGGAAGGAATAGCTGACAGACAGAGGAGATCCACTGTAAGAGCTAGACAAGGGACTAGGCATTCAGCCCTACAGCTGGTTAAGAAGATGCATGTGCCTGAGAAGCTTTGTTTGCGTGCTCAGTACAGCAGTGGGCGGGAGAGTTCTTCCAAGCAAAGAGAATTAACATCTCTGAAATTCATCGCAAAAGTTAATCATTCATTTGCTCGTTGTGAGGAGATGGGTAACTTGTACTCAATCTTTTCTAAGTGTGGTTAATCAGCACTTCCTTGTACTTCTTTCTGCCAGACCGAGGGCATTTCAGGTCATTGCACATATGTGTAACCCTTCTGCCAGGCCGAATTGATAGCAGCAAGGGCCGGGTTCAATACGTAGGGGTTCCTTCCCTATAATGTAATGCAAAACCAGCTCGAGCCCCCACTCAGTGGCCTGGAAAAATCTTACACACACCCCTAGGCGCCTCGAAGAGGCAATACTTCCCCTCTGGCAAGCACAGAGTCTCGGTGTAGCAGAAAATGTTTATTAACATGAGATAAACAACACAGCATTAAATTGGGAAAACACCTCAACTAGAGTTCATAGACCAAACCGTGAGCAAAGACCCACCCCAGGAAATTGGGCCATGTCCTTTTCCCTGGGCTCTTGAGTCCAGCAACCTCAAAATTACCCCAAGACTCCAAAGTCCAATACCCCAAATGTCCCTAGAGTCCAGCAACCCAAAAGTCTCTGTCCTGGATCAGTGCAGCCCCAGAGTTCAAGAGTCTATCTGCAGGGTTTTTCCCCCCACTCCCCGCCAGCCTAGGTCGAAAGGAGCACCTTACGTGGTCCGGGGCCGACTGGCCTGCCTCTCCATGGGATTCTGCATCCCTCTTCCCCACGAACTGCTCAGCTCCGCTCTGCTCCGCCCCGCCCCGCCAGCTGCTTTGCTCCACCAGCTGTCCCGTGATCCACTCCAGCTGTTCCCACAAACTGCTCGGCTCCACTAGCTCCGTGGGCCGCTCCAACTGTCCCACAAACTGCTTTGCTCCGCCAGCTGCTCTACTCCACAATATAGCTTCAAGCTCCCCCACTAGTTAGCACAGCTCTTTAGCAATTTTAGCTCTTAGTGAGTTCAGCTCAGGAACCTGTAACTTAGATTCTTAAGGGAATCAAAAATCAGCTCTGTTATTCAACAGTGGAGAGAGGAGGTGGTACAATTGATGCTTCTGGCTCACACAAGGAGCCCACACCTTTGTCTAGCAAGTGTCACTCAACTGATGGTGAGACTCCCTGTCACAAAGCAGTTTCACAGTTCCTCATCCACACAATCAGAGTGACAACACTCCACTCCTCCCACCCCAACAACAAAGAAGCTGGGGATCCCACAGCTTCCAAAGCAGTCACCCCAGGCTGCCGTGGGCTATGCCAGGTGGGGTGGGTGTGCCTATGCAAACAAGATCAGCCCTGAAATTCTTTTCCACACTCGCCATAATTCACCACCAGATGTCAGGGTAGAGCTCATCCTGACTCTGCTTATGTATGCATAGGGGACAGGAAGGAACTGCCCTTGGTCTCAGAGCTGAAATATGCAGGTGTGGGGAGCCTATTGCAGGATAGCAGAGGTTGGGGAGAGGGAGCGGAGGTGCTCTGAGACCGAGAGCCTGAAACCTGGCTGTACTCCCATCCTACCTGTTAACCAGGTGGGGCTAGGTTAGCATGTGGCTGGGAAACCTCTATGGAACAAGAAGTGCTGGAAGAAGTGGTGTTCATTCAGAGGCGCTCCTCTTCTCAGGGCCTGATCCTGTGATCCCACACCTGTTGGAGTCCATGGGAGAGGAGGGTGCTCAGCATCTTGCAGGATTAGCTCCAAGTCAGTATGGAACCAGTGGCTCCAGTGTGGGGCTCTGAGCTCTTGAGCGGGCTGTCTTTTGGATGAGACAAAGCAATGGCCCGAACCACATGTGGCCATTACAGATCCCACGATGTTTTCTGAAAAGTGGAAGTATTAGCACTTGTGTCCTGACCAAATTCTGGCCTGGCTAGTACCAGTCTGCCTGCCCGAATCCCCCCTGTAGTTACAGTATTCTTCATCCCCTGTTCCAAACTGCTCTGTAGTGTTGCTGTATGCTATTAAACAGCTTCTGTGTTCCCCCTGGCATGGGTGAAGTGATAACCCGTACATACAGATAGCGTCGGAGACGGCTTCATTAGTTCACCCCTGAATTCTCTCTTGCCATACAAACATTAAAAAATTGTAAGGCAGTAGGAAATCCTCAGATGAAAGCTCCTCTAGAAAGGCACAATTTCATTATAGTATTTTATATGCACATATGATTTGTTGGCACAGAAAATAAAACTAAATCTAAAGGTGGCAAATAAACAGAATAGAACCAACCCAATTCACACCTAGTAAGGATGAACCAACAAGAATAGAGAAAATAATTGATGGGAATAATTTATTTGATTTGTTTTGTCTCTTTTTCTGTTTGCAAATTGTTCAAGTCTTACGGAAAATGATAGAATCGTAAGACTGGAAGGGAACCTGAGAGGTCATCTAGTCCAGCCCCCTGCACGCATGGGAGGACTAAGTATTATCTAAACCATCCCTGACAGGTATTTGTCGAGTCTGCTTTTAAAAATTTCCAATGATGGAGATTCCACAACTGCCCTAGGCAACTTTTCCAGTGCTTAACCACCCTGACAGGAAGTTTTTCCTAGTGTCCATCTCAACCTCCCTTGCTGCAAAATTGTTCTTAAAAAGAAATATAATTTTGCTCTAACAATGTTTGCACCCTTTTCAAATTTGCCATACCTGGATATCCTTGTGATTTCTGTTTATGGGTAGGAATATTTGTGAAAACATCAACTTTTAAGTGAATATTAGAGCATATTCATGGAAAGTGAATTTTTGAATTTGGAAACTGTATTTGCCCCCAAAGCATGATTCCAAAAGAAACACCCAAACCATACCATGTGACATGTTCATTTTGACTGGACACTCCTTGAATATGCACAACTATTTACAGGTTGATATTTTCAGAAACTGTTCAGAGAATGATTCAAAATCATGATGTGATTTAAAATCATAAAATGGGTTTGTTTAGTCTGGAGAAGAGAAGACTGAGAGGGGACATAACAGTTTTCAAGCAGGACCACCCAGGAGGAGCTGAAGGAAGGAAAGAGACAGCAGATTCTATGTTGCACCATGGCACAGGCTCCCACCTAAGGAGGAATGCACAATGAAAACAAACCTAGGCACACTGCATGTCTCTGTCCTGGGCAGATGGTGGGTGTATTATTGTACAGGTGTCTGTTGAGACAGGGTGTAGCTACACTTTGATAAAAAAAAAAACTCACAGCATCGAGTCTCAGAGCCCAGATCATTACATGGCTATTTGTAGCCCCACAGCCTGAGCCAGCTGTTCAGGACCGGGCTGGAGCCTGGGCTCGGAGACCCTCCCCTCTTGTAGAGTGCAGAAGGCTCTGGTGGTGCTAGGACAACTTGCTATACCAAGGCAACATTTGGAAAAGGATGTAATTGCATTATGTTCCAAACCTCTTCCAGTTTATATTGGGCTTGTCAGAGCCCCAGTATCATGGCAGGGACCAATCCTGCACTCCCCAAAGTCAATGAGAGATTTGCCATTAAACTTCAATGGGAGCTGGACCAGCCCCTGAAAAATCAGAAGAGTTCTTAGAAGCCTACAGCTGTGGAGGAGACTCCTAAGCAGTAATGGTCTCTGTTGTAAAGGAAAACACACTCAGGTGTGCTGGAGAAAAGGGTCGACTTCAATCTCTGGAACATCTGGTACTGCCCTTTCCTGCCCCCAGCGCTGTTGAAATTCAAAACAAGTTGTTTTTGAAGTGCAAACCAGGGCCTGGAGTTTGCCCTGTGGCACCTGGCAAAGTGAGACACAGCTTACCCCATGGGACAAACATTCAGTGTTGCTAATACTTCCCTGAAGCACTAGATACTTGCCAACATTTTGTATTTGTGTCTCTTTTCCTGGCACACTATATAGCTGTCCACACACTCGTTAGACCCAGGTGTTCTGCACAAAGCACACTGACCTGTATACTGCACTAAGCTTATACATTGGCTATAATTTTTAAGATGGATAGTTTAACATTGGACTGTCTTTTTAAGAGCAAGTCCCAATGGGAAGTCTCCCAGAGCTATGAAAAGCCTGGCCAGAAGCAATCTCTGGTAGATCAGCTGGCTGAGTTCTGCAGGTGCTCTGTGTTAATAAGGAGGGACTATTGTTACAGTCACAGTCTATGCAGCACTCTTTCCTCATAAAGGATCCCCAAAGTGCATTACAAATCCTGGGCCAGAGCCATAGCTGGTGTAAATCAGCATAGCTCGGACGCACATCAGCCATGGATGTAGCCCAAGATTTGTGAGGAGCACTTCACCTCCTATTGCAATGCAGCCATCTGGGCAAAACAGAGCAGCCGTTCAACAGCACGCACAAAACAATCCTCTACAACAGAAAAATGTGTGTGTATGGGGGCGCCGGGGGGAACACTACAGCAGATTTTTATTTATATTTTTAAGTATTAATGTAGTTATCTCACAGTTGGCTTTTGGGCAGAAGATTGGAGCCAACACACCTATTCACGTACAAGTGCCATGAAATCTTTAATGGCTATGAGCCAGTAGGAACACAGTTTGACATCCTGTTCGAAGCACTGGATTCTCCAGCACACTTGAATCTGCACACCTTACACTTTGTGCAACTGAACCTGTACAGAGGGGGGTGTGAACAGTCCAGAGGTCAGACTGGGGTCACTGAATAGCCACTGTGCATGGGTGGCAATGGAGAGCTAGGCCCAGAATGCCCAGCAGCACACCACGCTTCTCTGGAGCAGAGGTCTAGCACTGAGCCACCAACACAGCTTTCTGTCCCTCTTGGGCTTTGCCTGGTGCTTTCCCATTCTAAACCAGGCCAGCCTCATTTTCCCTGGGACATGTGGCAAGATAACATCCAAGGCTGTACGTTCACAGATCATGCCCCTGCAGTGGCTGCATGATTATTTTATAGGGAAGCCCCATGTCTGTTTGAACATCAGTATTCAAATTTGTTCAGGAATTGTTTTTAAGTGTCTTTATCCCCCAGCATGTGCAGCCAATACCTTCCAGGAAAGGCAGCCACATCTCAGTAAGCCTTAAGATGCCTGAGTTATTGGAGCAGGAAGGGCAGAGGCGAGACATCATCATTCCCATATGGGTAACTGCAGGATCAATGGACAGCCAGAAGCCCAACAGAGTTTGTACCAGGGTAGCCAGCTCCTTAACTGAAGTTGGGCTCAGCGCCCTGTTCCAATGCAGGTGCACCCTAGTTTGGCGTAATGAAGAGGATTGGATGCTCCTGGGAGTTATAAATGAGAGGTTAGAAGCCTCTTGAGAATAAAGAGAGCTCAGAGGAAGATCTGGGCTGGGTGCTTCAGGGAGGATGTCCCAGACAGACACAGAGTGATGACAGACCCCAATTGAGAAATGGAGCCAGGTCAGGCTGGTGAATACAGAAGGTAGGAAAGCAAGTCATGGCAGGTAGGGGGGAAATCCCTTACAAACTTCCCCAGGCCAGACAGCCATGGCTGAAAGCAGCAGAGGGAGATGGCTGCTGGTTGTCTGAGCTAAAGCCAGAGGCTGAGGAATGATGGTGGGGCAAGCCTGCAGATGTCTCCAGGCAAGAGCTGGAGTCGTTGCTGTGAAACAGACGGGGTGGAGAAGCACCCCAGCCAAAGGGCGTGGGGTGAGGCATGGGGAGAGATGCTGGATCAGTGCCTCACCTGGGAACCAAGCTGCTGGGAGGAATAGGAATTCTGCACACATGGAAAAGAGGAAGGAGGGTGAAAGGACAGCAAGAAACAGGCCCACACTGGAGAAGTTCTGCTTGCTGAGTACTAATCAAGCCTCACCAATCATCCCTCTCATTGTACCCCTGCCTCACAATCCCCCAAATGGAGCCATCTGTAGTTGGGTTTTAATTATCATGGCTGTGATGTGTGTATTTCAAACATAATAGGTGACCCAGGTCACTGGGCTTAGACAAGAGGTTCTCAAACTGTGGGTTGCAACCCCCTTTTAATGGGGTCACCAGTTCTGGCTTAGACTTGCTGGGGCCCAGGGCTGAAGCCCAAGCCCTGCTGCCTGGGGCCAAAGCCCGAGGGCTTCAGACCCTGGGTGGCAGGGCTCAGGTTACGGCTCCCCTGCCTGGGTCTGAAGCCCTTGAGCCTCAGCTTTGCCGCCCTCCCTCTCCGCCCAGAGTGGGAGGCTCAGGCTTCTGTCCTCCCCTTCTGGGGGCATGTTGTACTCTGTTGTCAGGAGGGAGTCATGGGGCAATGAAGTTTGAGAACCCCTGCCTTAGACCATGCATGTAGAGAGAAAACCGACCCATTGTCAAAGAAAACTACTATCATAGAACCCCCCTGCCTGCATCACTACACATGGAAAAAAAAGAAAAAGGAAAAAAAATAAAGCTGAACCTATTTGAACAAGTGGCATGGTTAAAAATCCAAATTTTATAATTTGTTTCCTAGAAATGGCAGCATTAATTTATAGTAACAAATGTAGGGAGTTTCTTTTGTAGAAAAGCCACTTTAAAATGGACATTTTCCTTTACCAAAAATTATGGCAAATTAAGATGAAATGTGATTAGATCATGTCCATTCTTTCATAGCAAATTATTGTTCAGTAGGATACTGGCTCACAACATAGTCCTAGGCAGAAAAGCTTTATTTACCTCAAGCTGAAAGAATCTTTCACTTACTTCAAACACAAACTTTATGTAAAAAAAATGCAGTTTCCCCTCCCAAAACACCCTACCACACACCCACTGTAGACAGCCTGGAAATTCCAAGTTGAGCACTCATCTGATAAACAGAGGACTTCAGCCTCCAGAACTCTCAATCCAGCATCTTTCACAAACAGTTTGTAGAGCTATACGTATAATATCTGTGTGTATAGGTTACTGCTCAACACAGGTCTGACCTGCATCACCTAAAGTACTATACTCTTAGCCAGGGGTTCTCAAACCGGGGGTCAGGACCCCTCAGGGGGTCATGAAGTTATTACGTGGGGGGTTGTGAGCTGTCAGCTTCCACCTCAAACCCCACTTTGCCACCAACATTTATAATAGTGTTAAATATAAAGGTGTTTAATGTATAAGGGGGGGGGTCGCTTGCTGTGTGAAAGGGGTCACCAGTACAAAAGTTTGAGAACCACTGTTCTTAGCACAGGGATTACTGCCAAAGAGGCAGCAGGAGCTATAGCCTGTGTTATGCAGGAGGTCAGATGAGATGATCAATGGGGCTTCTTCTGGCTTTGGAATCTATGATCTGTTTAGACTGTGCTGGGGGGTGGGAATTCAGGGTTATGGGCATGGGAATCCTGGAAACAAATGAACCTTGCAAAAAGGGCTATTTATATACTTTGAAGGCTGTATTACATTTCTTTGAGGACTCAAGAAGGAAACTGAGGCAAGGAACCATGTGCAGGCAGCCTGAGGGCACACCCAGGAGGAGCCCACATGTTTAGAGCTCTTCATACAAAACCTTCCAGGCTGAAATAGCCACCTCTTAGTGCAAATCTTCCAAGAGATCCACATGCTGCAACATGGCAGTGCTGACCTGAATGCTATGCTCACATGCAAGTGTTACGTGAGAAGAGGACACATGGCAGTGGCTTCCTCATGGCCGGGCATGGTGTAGCAGGCTCTCCTCATAGCATCCCCTGCTGATGGACACTCCAGTGCTCTGCTTCTTTTCAGGACTCAGCCCTCCAGCTAAGTCACATTTAGTCCTGCCCCTTCCAAGGTAAGCAAAAAGCCCAATAAACTAAACTAAACTCAGGCAACTTCATTTTTTGCCCCCATCTGGGCTTGCACCTGCATATGTTCTTCCCTCTTTCCGTGGCTCTGCCAGATTGTTCTCCAGCTCCTGTGCAGAGCGATGCCTCCCAGGGCTTCCTCCCTGGAGGTCTGGCTCCAAACTCAATAGTCCATCTTCCCTTTGCTGCAAGGAGTTTTTTGCACCTCCTTTTCCAGTGGATGGGTAGGAAAACCCAGCCAGGCTTTCCCTCTTCTCTGTCCAGGGACCCTTTGGAGAACAGCAGCTACTCCCTCGGACTCTTTGCTGCCTCCCTGGACTTCTTCCTCACTTGGCCTTCTTTCAAGGCCCTTTCCCACAGCCCCCCAGGCATACTGTAGATCTGCCTCTCTCTAAGCCTTTCCCCTACACACTAGCAAGCAGAGTAGGGAGAGCAGATTTTTTTTTTCCCCTTTATGCTCACCCCCACAGCTGGGCTTCATCTTGACTTGAACTTGGCCCACTTTCCAGGTGCAACAAAGTGCACTGATTGCTCTCTGTCCCCAATTAAGTCTTTCATTTCCTGTGTGGGGTACCTACTCCATCGCAGTAAGGAAGGACATCTGTGCAAGGGAACAACAACAGGTCAGAACCACTTTTGCTCCAAGAAGTGACACTAAGATCTTGGCAAAAACTTGCTGACCACAAAGATAAAGATGGGAAATTGAACAAATTAATCATCAGCTTTCATGTTTCAGGCTTTGTCATGCAGAAGGGGCTGTGATGCTGTGCCATGGTGCTGAGGCAAGGTCAGCGGCAGCTCCAGGCACCAGCGCTCCAAGTGCATGCCTGGGGCAGCAAGCCACGGGGGGCGCCCTGCAGATCCCTGCAAGGGCAGCAGGCAGGCAGCCTTCAGTGGCTTGCCTGTGGGAGGTCCGCTGGTCCCGCAGATTTGACAACAATTCGGCAGCAGGTACGCCAAAGCTGCAGGACTGGCAGACCTCACGCAGGCAAGCCACCGAAGGCAGCCTGCCTGCTGTACTTGAGGCGGCAAAAAAGCTAGAGCTGCCCCTGGGCAAGGTCACCCTGTTTTTAGGTCTGCTACGCAACACGAGTTGCTACAAATAAATTCATGGCTTTCAACTATCCTGTAGACTAAAGTACTGCCCTGCAAATTTCAAGACAGACAGATAGCCTCACAATCTCCAGAGCAGCTTCTTAATGGATGACAATCTGACAACACAGAGAGAATCCTAAATGGTCTTATCCACTTAGCTTGATAGCTCACTCAGGAACTCGTCACTTTCACTAGATGGGGGAAGGCCTCTGGTTCGAGTGGATTGTTCTTTGTGTGGGTTTAGAGGATAGATTTGAAACCCTACAGTACTTTAGATCATGAATTAATTATCTATATTCAAGCATCGCTACCTAGATCCTAATGGAGAACTATGGAGACCTTCAAGGGTTGTGCTTTCTATCCTCTCCAATCTATCTTCATCCCTGAGCCAGGTCTGATTTCCAAGGACTTCCTGAACTCAGGAAGCCAGAAACACCTTGGCAGCACACAATCAACAAGGCAGCATCCACACAGACCACATTCATGCCTGGTTGAGACTTTAAGCATGCAAAAGCATACAATTTAAAACAAGGCCTGAAGAATCTCGTGTTGTTTGGGAATCAGATTTTCATTTTAAAGTGAATTTAGCTCTGGAGTCTGAAGTCTCCTATTAATCTATAGAAAGGGCTATTGTACAGTATAGGCATTGGCACTGCAAACTTCCCCTCTACTCTACCAATATGCCTACACTCAGCTGGAGAGTTGGAACTTTTCTGGCAATGAGAGAGCGATAGTGAGGCCTGTCCAGTCTAATGTGCTGAATTAAGACTGACTCAGTATCAGTGGCGGTCGTGATCTCTGTGATGTGCACACAACTGTCCCCTGGGAGTTGGCTGAGATCATGGGCTTATTTTTTGTAGGTCACTGCCTAGCCTGGACACTTACTGGAGACCAGGAGCTGAAGGGCAGGAGGTGAGAGAGTGACTAAAAAGAATTGCTTCTTCTACCAAGAGAAACTGCCTGGGATTGTCCAGCCTGCCCTCCTTGTTACCAGGACCCAGTGGTGAAGGCAGCAGGTGTGGGGGTGAAGGTAGAAAACTGAAAACTGCTGAAGGCAGTCAGGGACAAGCACAGAACTCAAAGCTACATGCCCAGCCTACACCTGTGATGGGCAAACGCAGGAGAGATTAGAAATCTCCAAGAACAGCCTTTTAACTGCTCCTGGTGAATTAAATGGACCTGGTGGCAGAGATTAAACCCAGCAGCACAAGAATGCTGGTCCTTCCTTTCTCTCCCTCGCTCCGAATTCCAACCTGACACCACGTCACCACTCTGAGTGAGGGTTACATAATGCAGCTTATGAAAGGAAAATGACCCAGCCGTGCCAGCCTGGGTGAAGCTCTGTGAAGAGAAAAAAACAGGATCACGCTTAACTTTTCTGCAGTCCCTGACTGGGGCTATTTGTTCAGGAGTGTAAAGCAGGGTTGGGTGTTCAGAGCTGGGCGGGGGTCCCTGTCACAGAGTGTAGGGGGAGACAAGGCCCTGCACCCCTGGCTTCCTGCAATTCACCATGACTCTCAGCCAGCCAGCAAAACAGAAGGTTTATTTAGGTGACAGGAACACAGTCTAAGACAGGCCTTGCCAGTACAGACAACAGGATCCCCTCAGTTAGGTCCATCTGGGGGCCCCAGGAAGGCCACAGCCCCATTTGGAAGCCCAAGCCCCATCAGGGCACCCCTCTCCATTTCCCAGGCAGCTCCAAACTGAAACTCCCTCCAGCTGTCTCACTCAGCCTCCCCTCCCAGCTCCTCCCCCACCCTTTGTCCAGTTTCCTGGGCAGAGCCCCCACCCCGGCTCCTTGTTACATGCTCAAGTATCCTCCCTTCCCCAATGCAGACAGTCCCAGCAAAACTCCCCTGCAACCTTCCCAGGTCACACTCCCCACTCAGTATTCAAAGAGCACATCAAGAACATTCCCACCTCATCACAGTCCCAGACAGCTGAAGCAGTCCCAGGGCTGACTGACCTGACACTCTTCCATCAGGACATGATGGTAGTGGCAAGGGGGCTAGAGGTGGAGAGAAAACAGGAGAGAAACAAAGAGGGCAAAGGGATAGGGAAGAGGTGTAAAAGGAAGAAGGCAGCAGCAGCAGCAAAGAGGTCCATAGATAAGGGCCTGATTCTCCTAAGAGATTATCAAGGGCCCAGTCCTCAGCTGGTATAAATCTACCTCACTCTGTTGAAGTCAATGGCCTCACTTACTGACCTCAGTGTGGGTTCAAAACCGCTTGGGATCTGGCCTGAAGGTTACACATTAGAAGAAATCAGACATAATGAAAGCCTTTGTCACAAACTCAGCCTTTGTCTCCCACTTCCCTTCCCAGAAACCAACTCTGGTCTGCTAGAGTCAGGTTCCTCAGCTAGTCTATATCAGCACAGCTTCACTAAAGTCAAGGGAGCTACATCACTTTACACCACCCTGTGGGGGGGGTGGGGTTTCTGGCCCCAAATTGCTTACTTGTGATCTCTTGCCACAGGAGAATTTGGGTTTGTTTTTTTTTGAGGGGGTGATGAGGCATTGCAGGGACATGGCAATCAGACAGTGAGAGGGGTTTGCCAGTTATGAATAGTCACGGCTATTTGCCTGATATGATATATTTCTGGTAGGTTATATTAAAACATTTATTTTAATCATTTATCATTGATGAAAGCCTATGTTTGGAGTATTTAAGAGAAAGTTTGATTTGGTTACAAATGTATTTGCTTGCTATGGACTTTTGAGCCTCTCCCTAACTGATTATTTGTAATGCAGTAGCCCCTAGGAGTCCCAGTTCGTGAGCTCTGCTGCTATTTTCACAGATCCACAATTTTATGCACTTGAAAATAATCCCATACTGCTGTAGAAACTAGCTGCTTTGCACTAGCAGTTCAGTAAATCCCTTGAAGGACTTTGAAGACCAGACAGTCAAAGCCTGCATGCTCTCTGAAGCCTTAGCATAGCTGGTTAAGCTCGCAAGCTCCACAGAAGAAGTCTCTGAACCAAGCCTGGACTCTCCTTTCCATACTTTCTAATACCTAGAGGTTTGAGTTTTTGGTTAACTTAGAATTTCCTGTTAGCGTCTTTACAAACCATCAACGCTCTCTGGATGCCTTTCCCCTAAAATCACTGATCCATGTTTACAACCTTAACTTCAATTTAAAAGTTAGTCTGGGAATTGGATAAGTGTGCCAAGCACTGGCTGATTTTCCAGCATCCTTTCTTGACTAGGGATAGACAACTCTCTTGGGGTTTGGATCAGATCAGTCCTACAAGTCTGGTGTCACAGGGTCAGTGCAGGCTCTCCCCCTTTTGTGCCTGCACCCTGTGTTTAGGCTGGTATAATAAAGAGCCTTCCATGCCTTCTTTTGCTGGATCACCCAAATGTCTTTATTTACAGTGTTTGTGCAGTTCCCCAGTCTCCCAACAGCTAGCACCTCACAGACCCACCCCAGTATCTTCTACCTTTGAGGCTTCCCTCTTTGGTAAGGAGACAGCAATGCTACCCTCCTGTCTCCTCCCAGACTAGCCTCCTCACTGAGCTTTGTTCAGGGTTTTTATAGCCCTCCCGTGCCTCAGCCCAGCTGTCAGCACTCAGCTCAGCATGCTCCTGAGAGCCAGCCCTGATTAGGGCTTGCAGCTGGGCTCACTCCTGAATACCTGTCTCTCTACCCTGACCTCCTAGCCCAAGAGCAGGCTGCAGCCAGCATTTTGGCAAGGCTTTAAAGTAGATTTTACCCCTGCCCTGCCCCATTCAGAAACTTAGATGAACAATCAGATCCTCCTAGGAAGGGCCGGCTCCAGGCACCAGCCCAGCAAGCAGGTGCTTGGGACGGCCAAGGGGAAGGGGTGGCACATCCGGCTCTTCAGTGGCAATTCGGCAGTGGGTCCCTCACTCCCTGTCGGAGGGAAGGACCAGCCGCCGAAGACTGGAGTGGCTGTGGTAGAGCTGATCGCGATTGTGGCTTTTTTGTTTGTTTGCTGCTTGGGGCAGCAAAAACCCTGAAGCTGGCCTTGTTCCTGGGTCTGCTACACTGGACAGGAAAGCTCATGAGAACATGCTCTCCAAAAAGGCTAGAAGAAATAGTTCAGCCACTTTCCTCTGACAGGCTCTGAAAGCACAGAGACACCATGAACATGCAAAAGAAATGTCCAAGTTCTCTGAACTTTGTCAAACCTCTTTGTCTGGAGTTTGGTTTGCATTATGGGCAAGGTTTCCAGGGATTCTTTTTTTTAAGTCTCTCTTTTAAAAATCCATTCCGCTGTGAGCTCTATGGTGAATCTTGCTTAGCTGGATAGTAAATTCCCTTTATTGTTCCCCGTTTCTAAATGACTTTTCTTTTAATCTCTCCTTCCTTAGTCTGGGAGCTCCTTGAGACATGGATCATCCCTTCCTGTATATCTGGAAAGCACCTAAAACACTGTAAGATGTTGCTGCAGACAATTCATAATTGGTTTTCAGATTGAAAACCACTTTGCCCAGCAATAACATGCTATTGCATTATACAGCATCATGAGTGTGCACAGCTTTACCTAGCAGACCAGACAGAGAACAGTAAAGGTGCGAAGATTACTTAAAGGGCAGAGATGGTAACAAACCTGAAACTGTTCTGTACACCTGGCAGGAACTTAGTCTCTTGGTGGCAGCATTATTGTTTATCATGTACATGCACACTGTACAAAGAGTCCTGAGCAGCCCCAGGCTATTTGAATAGTTCACCACATGCCAAAGTTATACTGTCATTGTATAGGGGAAAATAAAAAAAATCAAATCCCTAGAATCTTAGCTCGCTTCCTGGTATTAACAAAACTCAAGCTATTCAGAGTTAAAGTCGACATTCTCTCCTTCACTTGGTTGATTGCTTCGTTCAGTGCATGTACGGTGGCTAACTTCTCAATGAAACCAGGGCTGAAGCCACTGATTTAGAGTGGGCTCACCTTTAGGGCTTTAAAAAGGTCTTAAAATCTGCTTCCAGCTTGAGGATTCTGCATGGTCCTCAATCCTGTAGCTATATATATTTATTCAGTGTATTACCCTAGCACCCAGGAGCACAAACACAGAACAAAAAGAAGGGCCCTGCCCCCAAAGAACTTACCATCTCATGGATCCAGACAAACTGGGAAGTACAAGGAAACAGACAACACTGGGCAACATGACAGGCAGTGGTGTCAACTCACCCCCAGCCTAATCATTGTCAAGGGTGTTTTTAGGCATCTCAGCAAGGGAGAGTTTTAAGTTTTGAGCTTGTTTCAAAATAAAAATCAAAGCAATTAAACAAATGAATTAAAGTTTTCTCTGCCCTTTCATCGGCATTTTAGTAAGGGTCTGCAGTTGTGACTTGAGCCCTAAAGCTTTCCACACATATGGCTGGGATCACTGAGGAGGTCACCCCCTTCCCCCCCAAGTCCTGCCCTATTGCCTGTCAGTGAAATACAGTTCTGAACAGCTTAGCCAGTGTATTAGTCAAACCCATCCTGATGCTGAACTGCCAGGGTCTGGCACTGCAGCTCAGTGAGGCTTATTCTAAGCACAACAAACTGCAGCACTGGATCACTGAATGCTAAGACACATGCAGTGGAGACTGTCCAGCAGAGGTCGGCACCACCATGTTGCGAGACGGACACTTGATAAAATTACTGTACTTAGTGATAGACATTGGGGGTGGAGGTGTTATGTCATTCAATTTTTTAAAAAGTTACCACGGACCTCAATTTTTACCATGGATACTTGTGTCCATTTACAGACATGTTGCTGACCCCTGCTGTGCAGAGCTCTGGCCTTACTCCAGGCACTCATGTTTCTGGGTATGGAGTTACAGTTATTCATATGTTTAAAACCAAATCCTGACAAATGGTCTTTTAAAAAGGTAAAAAAAGACTAGGTGTAGTACAAAAGTTATAGCCCCTGAAGAAGCTGCTGTCTGATAGGACTGCACAGGCCCCCCATCACTGTGGCCAGTGGGGTCAGGAGGAATACGACCAGCATGCGTGGCAGGTGAACCCCCCCCTTCGGGAAGGCTAGCCCCAACCCTTCCACACAAGGCCCCACCTCCCATGGGCAGAACTCTGAGCTGCTCCTGCCCCCAATGGCCAGAGAAGCCCTGGGCCGGTGGAACCCCAAGCCACCCCTTCCCACTGCCAGAGGAGCCCCAAGCCATCCCCAACTGGCCGAACAACCCGAGCAACCCCAACTGTGCCAGCTGGCCTGGGGCGGAGCAGCCCCAGCCCAGCATCCCATGGGCCGATGAGACCTGATGACCAGGAAAGGAACGGTCACTCAAAAAGGTAGCTTTGGACATGTGAGCACTTGGAGACAGACTCAGCAGTGTGCAATTGTCTCCCATACTGATAGCTGTCTCAAAATACTTGGGCAATAAATATCCCCTCTGGCCCTGTGAAAGTAACACTGGCCTGGCCGTTAGAGGGTCCACATTGACGAGACACTGACTAGAATGGCAGGGCCGGCCCATAACATTTTGGCACCTGAGGCGGGAGCTCAAATGATGCCCCCATGCCCCCTCGCTTGGGCCAAAACTCTGGAAGGTCTCAATTCTGCCTTCTTCCTGCTCTACTCCTCTCATGGTACTGCTCTGCTACCTACCCCAATACAGGAGAACGAACAACTTAAAATGCCTTGTTCGAAAATGTTAAGTAACACTTAACTTTCAAACGCCTGAACAGCAAATGTAACTTTTCTTGTCTGCATAATAACACTGGCATTTTTATCTGTTTGAATAATCATAGTGGTGCTTTCCATGCCTTTTTGGTTGCAAAGATTTGAATTGCTTCCTGAAGGTCCACAGTCTGGGCCAGCTCATGCTCTATTAAGACAGCTGCAAGGCCGACCAGCCTCTCCTGTGTCATTGTGGAGCATAGCTGTGTTTTTATTAACTTCAGCTTGAAGAAGCTGCATTCTCCACTGGCAACTGTTACAGGAAGTGTTAGAAGTATGCGCAGAGCAACAAAAGCATTTGGAAAGAGGGTGGTCATCTTATTGGTGCACATATATTCCAGAACAGCCTTTGGAGTTGGTCCTGCTGAAATGTATTTGGAAAGGGCTTTCAGTTCATCACCTAAATCACTTGCATCAATATTGTGCATGTCATTGTGTGTCCACACTGTCTCTAGTGCCCGCATTGCTGGTGTAGGTCTTCAGGTATAGTTAGGAGTTTTGGAATATCATACAACATCCCAAATATACTGCTGTGTTCCTTGAGCTGCAGGAAACATTCAACTGCATTGCACAATCTAGCACCTTGTTAAAGAATTCAACTTTGAATTGTTGTTTGGGGTCTCTTATGGGATTATCCCATGCCTGGTAATCAAAATGTCTTCTTCAGTGATTCTTGTATTCTTGAATGGGTGGGAAAATAGCTTCAGTGTGAAGTTCCTCTTCCAACTTCTGTTCACTCCTCAGAACATTTTGAAATCTCTCATCTGACTGGTAAGACTGTAGGTATGACTTTGCTTTGTCCAGTTGTTCTATTGCTCCAGAAATATCTTGGACTCTCTTGCTTACTAGATTTATTTCAAACAATATGCCATGCCACAACACTAAGCCACACAGAAATTTGAAGTTATGTATGTTTCTGGTGACTCCATTTTCCTGTGGTACTGTTCTCCCATGAACAGTTCCTGTCATAGCATTATCCTCCGTAATGGCAACTATGGCATCATCTATCTTCCCAATTTGGTGTTTGATAGGCTTTATCGCCTCCACTTGACTTTCCCATCGTGTGGCACTCAGTGGTTTCAGTGTCAGAGAGGATGTTCTCAGATGTTGCTTCAAAATTTGCTATTGATTAGTTGATGCAGAGAAAAATATACAGATGCTTTGAATTACATTAAAAAATTCAGCAACTTCACTAGAAGCTGATGCTTCATCACTGACCACCAAGTTCAATGAATGAGAACTGCATGGGACAAAAAGAACAAGGGTTTAACTCTCAAATCCATGTTAGCACTGCGTGTCTGTTCTTTCCTCTCACGTTGGCACCATTATCATAGCCCTGACCTCTCATGTCAGCCAGGGCCGGTGCTACCATTAAGGCGAACTAGGTGGTTGCCTAGGGTGCCAAGATATGGGGGCACCAAAAAGCAGTGCCCCCAATTTTAAACAAACACACACACACACACACACACACACAGAGCGGTTCCTCCCTGAGCACGCAGTCGCTGCTTCACTTCTCCTGCCTCCCAGGCTTGCAGCACCAATTAGCTGTTTGGCGCCGCAAGCCTGGGAGGAGAATTAGAGCAGGGGCGGCGTGCTCGGGGAGGACGTGGAGCAGAGGTGAGCTGGGGTGGGGAGGTGCTGCACGGCTCCTGGGGGGGGGGAGCTGCCATGGGTGGGAGGGCTCAGGGCTGGGGGGAGCGCGGGGCACAAGGTGGATGTTTCACCTAGGGTGCATAACTTCCTTGCACTGGCCCTGATGTCAGCTATCACAATTCCCGTATCTTTCAGATTTTTTAAGAAGCACATTTGCCATACCAGCTCCTGTAGTATCATCAATGTCAATGAAGTCTAGAAAATGCTCTGACAGTCACCATTGCAGGGACATTTTCACTAGGTTCTGTTATAAAATGCACCATTAAAGTCATTTGTTCTGTATGGCTGATGTCACGTGTGCAGTGCAGAATAACAGAGTAATATTTTGCTGACTTCATATCTGCCACAATCTTCTGTTTGACTTTTGTTGCCAGTAACGGTATGATCTCATTTTGAATGTTTTTTCCAAGGTAGTGGTGTGTGTACATTTCTTGGGTGGTGACTCTTCTTAGATGCTCCTGGAGCACAGCATCAAACTCAGCCATCAATTCCACAATTTTAAGGAAGTTTCCATTGTTTGGTACATACAGCTGATCTGAAGTGCCACGCAGTGCTAGGTTTTGGGTAGCAAGCAGTCTCACAATGGCAATGAGCCTTTTCAGAACATTTTGCCAGTAAAGAGACTCTGATGCAATCTTCTCTTGATACTGATCATCTATGGTGGCCTTTAACCTTAGTCTCATCTGAAGCTCTTTCCACCTATGGAAAGCTCTCTGGTGATTTGCTGCCTTCTCATGGAATGCCAGATTTCTAGCCAAATGTTTCCTGTCCTTTGTTCCTGTAGAACTCAATGTGGCTGGAATATTAGACTGGAAGAGTTTGCAACAAAAACAGTATGCAGCATTCTGGGTTTTTGAGTACATAAGCCATGGCCTCTCCACTTTGTCACCATTGGGGATTTCATGCCATTAATGTGTTGGATGGAAACGTCTATTTTCATTGTCTTTGGGGAACATGAAGTTTTTCTATGGCCCATGCAGTACAAGGAAGTCCCTCAGGCTATGGCTCAAGTGGGTCCACAGTCCTGAATTATCTAGACTTAAGGAATTAAACTCAGCAGCAGCTGTTTCTTGTGCATCCACCACACTCTTCTCTGATCTACATTTTTGTTCGTGAATTTGAATGGTTACATCCATTTGAGATGGAGATATGGATGCTCCAGTAGCTGCCAGGTCACCTGCACTGTGACTAACTGGAAGATCAGGCATCTCCTCACCACTCACATCCTCACTGGGGCCAGAAGGCTAGCCATGAACATTGTGTCTATGTATCTCAGGAGAGTTCTGCTTAGACAGAACAGCTTCCTTTGCTTGCTTTCTTTTTCTGAATGCTGCCCCAGAGGGGCGTTTTCTTCTTTCACTCATGCCTGCTGTTCTGTGCCAGCTATAGTGGCTCTCAACACTCAGTTGAAGGGGACAAATAATCAGGTTGGTCGCAGGGCCTGAGTGTGGGAATATATCAGCATCTTAAGGGCCTGACTGGCTCCTACTACTTCAGTTGACTGTTCTCCTCAAGTGGGTTCAGGGAAGCAGCAGGAAACCAGAAGCTCCCTGAGAAGCTGGTGTTAATCAGTCCAGGCTCCTGGGGGTGCCAAAGAGGCACATAAAAGGCTCCTCCTTCTCTCTCTCCCTGCAGCTCCTGCTGCTTTCTGTTATTCCCTCTCACCTTTTCTCCTGCCTGCCAGTTATGTCTCTTGTGCCCTCCTTCCTCCAACACAGCACTCCACCATCTCTGTGCATCTAGAGCAGAGAGAATACATATGCACCAGCAGCAGACAATTTGCCACACTCTGGGTCCTAGTCTCCCCACTCATCCCAGTCTGGCACCTGAGGTGGCCGCCTCAGTTTGCCTCATGTTAAGTCCAGGCCTGCTGGATAGGGATCAATTTGCCCAGGAGAGCCTCAGAAACAGCTGTTAACCCCTTGAGACTGTTAGATGTGAGAAACTCAGACGTACAGAGATTAGAGTGACAGAGACATGCTGCTTTATTCCCCCGTAAGAAAATCCTTTCTAGTTCTTCTAAGGCAGAACTTGGAGCGGCACAGCTGTACCTCTGCAGCTGCACCGTTGTAAGGTCTCCTGTGTGGCTGCTCCATGCTGGTAGGAGAGAGTTCTCCTGCCGGCCACCTGCAATGAGCAATGGTAGCTATGTCAGTAGCAGAGCATCTCCCACCGACATAGCACTGTGCACACCGGTGCTTTTGTCAGTGAAACTTGTGTGTTTTTTTCACACCCCTGCCCTGACCAACAAAAGTTTTATTGACACAAGTGCTAGTGTAGACACAGCTTTAGACATGTTTATTTGTAGATTTTAAGGCCAGGAGGGATGATTATGATCTCATCTGAACTACTACATAACAGACAAGAGAACATTACTCAGTAATCTCTGCCAGTGGTTTGCATCCAAGGTACCCTGGGGATGTGCAGAGGTTTTCCAGGGAGCACAGCAACACATCTAGATATTGCCTAGTTTTACAACAGGCTACACAAAAAAGCACTACTGAGGTCAGTACAAACTAAAATTTCATAGAGACAATGATTTGTTTATGCTGTTCTACATACTATACACTGAACTGCAAGTACAATATTTATATTCAAACTGATTTTTTATAATTACATGGTAAAAATTAGAGAATTAACAATTTTCCAGAAATTATTTACTGTGATGAAGTTCCTCCTCTACCTTGGTGGGCCCTGCATTTATTGGCAGATTTTGCTAGCCTCAGAGATCTTCCTGTGTTGGATCAGGAGTTGGGAGGTTTTTGGGGGGAACCCAGGCCCACCCTTTACCCCGGGTTCCGGCCTAGGGCCCTGTGGACTGCTGCTGTCTAGAGCAGTGATTTCCCTACACCTCCCCCTGAATTTCCCCAACACCAACCCCCACCCCAGTTTTGTGAACTAGTTACATGCCAAACCTGGTGGGTGAACTTTGTGACTTTGTCCTCACCCACAACTATTTCACATTTCAAGTCAGTGGCACTGCTATGGGTACCCGCATGGCCTCACAGTATGCCAACATTTTTCTGGCTGACTTAGGGGATGAGAGCTAAGGAAGTGTTGTTCTAATGCCTCTACTCTACTTGTGCTACCTTGATGACATCTTCATCTGGACCCATGGAAAACAAGCCCTTGAGGAATTCCACCATGATTTCAACAATTTCCATCCCACCATCAACCTCAGCCTAGATCAATCCATGCAAGCGGTCCATTTCCTTGACACTACTGTGCTAATGAGCGATGGTCACATAAACATCACCCAATACTGGAAACCTACTGACCGCTATACTTACCTACATGCCTCCAGCTTCCATACAGGACACACCACACAATCCATTGTCTACAGCCAACCTTTAAGATATAACCGCATTTGCTCCAATCCCTCAGACAGAGACAAACACCTACAAGATCTCTATCAAGCATTCTTAAAACTACAATACTCACCTGCTGAAGTGAAGAAACAGATTGACAGAGCCAGAAGAATGCCCAGAAGTCACCTACTCCAGGACAGGCCCAACAAAGAAAGTAACAGAACGCCACTAGCCATCACCTTCAGCCCCCAACTAAAACCTCTCCAGTGCATCATCAAGGATCTACAACCTATCCTGAAGGATGACCCCTCACACTCTCAGATCTTGGGAGACAGGTCAGTCCTTGCTTACAGACAGCCCCCTAATCTGAAGCAAATACTCACCAGCAATCACACACCAAAAACACTAATCCAGAAACCTATCCTTGCAACAGAGCCTGTTGCCATCTCTGTCCACATATCTATTCAAGGGACACCATCATAGGACCTAATCACATCAGCCACACCATCAGAGGCTTGTTCACCTGAACATCTACCAATGTGATATGTCATCATGTGCAAGCAATGCCCCTCTGCCCTGTACATTGGCCAAACTGGACAGTCTCTACGCAAAAGAACACACACACACAAATGAGATGTCAAGAACGATAACATAACATTCAAAAACAGTCTGAGAACACTTCAACCTCCCTGGCCACTCAATTACAAACCTAAAACTCACAATTCTTCAACAAAAAAAACACTTTCAAAAACAGACTCCAACGAGAAACTGCAGAACTGGAATTAATTTGCAAATTGAACACCATTAAATTAGGCTTGAATAAAGACTGGGAGCGGATGGGTCATTATACAAAGTAAAAACCATTTCCCCATGCTAATTTTCCCTCTAATGTTACTCACACCTTCTTGTCAGCTGTCTGAAATGAGCCACCCTGATTATCACTACAAAAGTTTTTTTTCCTCCTGCTGCTAATAGCCTACCTTCATTGATTAGTCTTGTTTGAGTTGGTATGGCAACACCCATTTTTACATGTTCTCTGTGTGTATATAGATCTTCCTACTGTATTTTTCACTGCATGCATCCGATGAAGTGGGTTTTAGCCCAGAAAAGCTTATGCCCAAATAAAGGTGTTAGTCTCTAAGGTGCCACAAGTATGCCTGTTCTTTTTGTTGATACAGACTAACATGGCTACCACTCTGAAACTTATTACAATAACTCTTAGAGATCCCAACCCACATTGGTGCCCCATTTTGAGAGAGAGAGTCCCTGCCCTAAAGAGTTTACTATCTATAGTAGATAGGAGGGGGAAATTGAAGCACAGAACAATGAAGTGACAGGCCAGTGACAATGTTGGGAATAGGCCTCAGAACTCCCAACTGTCAGCTCAGTGCCCCATACTTTTGTAGACAAATTTCAAAGCAGTCACTTTCAATCAACATACACATTGTCCATTTTCAGATGCTTTTAAAATTCATTTTCTTCCTTCTCTCAATGACCATTTGTCACCTTGTTAGTGACAAAGGATTCCATCAATCAAGGCAATCCCATCCTCACTGTTAGTGTTTAGTTAACTGCAGCTTTAATTGGATCAGAAGAACAAGGAAGTGAAATGAGCAGTTAGTAGGTCCTTAGAAGTTCAACCCAGCCTATTCCACTCTTGGATCTGGACTCCACTGTCCAGCTACATTCGAGCTTTTTAGAATTTTAGCATGTGGCATTTTCCAAATCTTACAGGTTCAGTAGCCACACACAGTGGTCGCAGGTCTTAAACCTCAATGCACCACAGCTCTCCTGAGTTTGAGGGAGAAGGAGAAGTCAAGCAGGAGTTAGGGGGCTTGTCAGACTGGCTAACCCAGAGGAAAGGCTCCACGTTCCTAACCCTAAAGTGCTGTGAAGATGCTGATTTACAGACCAGAAGAAAAGGTCGTGATCCATGTTCCCTCTCCTAGAGCACAGCGAACAATTAAAGGGAAATAGAGGAAGCCCACGGATTGCTGGGAAATGGAAGCCATGTGAAGGAAGAGAAGGGGCAGAAAGAACAGCTGAGTGGGAGAGATGGGGGGGAATATTGCCTAACTCTGATTTGTTTCCCCCTAAAAGAACCATAGAATATAAGTATCTCGGTGATGGACCATATTTCTGTGCCAGTCAGGGTACTGCACGTGAGAAGCATGCAGCTAGAACAGCACAAAGCCTCTCCTTCATACATTTCCAGATAATTCATTGAATAAATTCATCGCATAAATGATGGGGCTAATCTCAAAGCAGCTGGCACACTGTTTCTGGCTGCGCTAACAACCAACAAACAACGGTAACATCATTTGCTCAGCTCTACAAGATGAAAAAATAATGGGGAAAATCTTTTATTATTTTATACTGACAGATAAATTAGATTATTCAGTGAATATTGTTCCTCCAGGCTGTGGTGCAATCGAATCTACACTAAAGCAATAAGAGAGAACATGCCCTTTGGCCTGGTGAAATCTCACATGTGACACAATGGATCTTGTGGCACTTCACAAACTTGATTAACGGATTATACAAACTATGTGTCATTACAGGATCACTTAGCCCTTTGTTGGTGGGTGGCTACATACTATGAGATAGTGTTAGAACAGGCAAATAAAGACTGTTCCTAGTTAAAACTACAGAGAAGATTTTTAGATGAGTAATTAGCCAAACCAAAAGTTGGCCTGAACAGAAAGCCTGGATGCCTTGCGGCCTAGTGGGTAGAGCACTGAAATGGGCCAGTGCCCTGCACGTTGGGCATGATTCTTCATTACCCTGTGCCTCAGTTTCCCCATATTTAAAATACAGATAATAGTACTGACCCCCTTTGTAAAGCACTTTGAGATCTACTACTGAAAAGCGAGCCAGGTATTATTCCTTTTGTAAACCATGCAAGTACTGAGCCAACTAAAGCCTGCTTAGCATCTGAGAGCTGACACAACCACAGCTTGGAGTAATACGCAGCTCCAATCCAGTACACCAGATGAGCAGAATAAGGACTGTAAATGTAATTAAGAGCCATAAAATCAAGTAGCATGAAACCGGCAACTACATTGAATCAATCATAGAATATCATGATTGAAAGGGACCTCAGGAGGTCATCTAGTCCAAACCCCTGCTCAAAGCATACCTGGTTAACAACTAAAAACCAGAGAGACAATGGAAGCTTTGATGCTTAAGGACTCTGATGCAGTTACTGTTCTTCCCATGAATGAATTACTCCTAGGCTTTGACTTGTTTGGCAAAGGCTCCAAGAAGAACAGGATGCAGTCCCAGGTCTATCTTCTTAGCACTTTGCCATCCAGCTACGCCTATTACACAGATCTGTCCCCTCAGGGAAACTCTGAATGACATCTTCCCTGCCTTTCAAGCAGCATTCTCATCCTACAAACTGGTTTCCTCAGTGGCTCACTGCTTAGTGTCTTCCTTGCCTGATCAGGGTGATAGCCTAGACCTGTTGAAGTCAATTGCAAAGTACCCAGGATTTAGATTCTTGAAGCACACCAGCTTACTAGTGCTGTTATAAAAGCCTTTAGAAACACAGGGGAGCTAACCCAATCTGCTTTGATAGGATCATGGTAAATCTTGTCCTCTTCAGTTCCCAATTTCTTTCCACCACCTTCCTTTGCTCAGGGGTTTCCTTTTGCTTTCTGATTGAAAGGAGAGTCCCCCTTCCCCCGCTGTTTGAGAGATCTCTCTGATTCAACCCACTCCCAGCATTATCTGCTTCATTGCAGGTGAGTGCATAAGAAGGGGATAAAGGATCCTACCTGTGTGAATCTGGGCATGGTTCCTCTCCTGCTGGTTTCCCTTTGCTGGACATGACAAGTTTCTCAGCCCAGACACAGTCACTTGCATTATTATTCGTTCTCTCACAGTTAATGCACCCATTGTGCTTGGCACCAGACATGCAAAGGTTAAGGGACTATCTGCCTGATTCATTTGCTAAGAGTGCAGCTGAATGCAGGCTAAGCTGGCCACATGGCTGAGTTGCATCTAGTCTAACTCCCCACATCTCCTTTCCTCTGCTGTCTCCTCAATGACAGCCTCTTCAGGGCCCAGGGCCTTCTGTGTCCAGTTTTACCTATCAGGCTACACTGCCCTGGACAGGGTACAGTCTATGTAGACAAGACAGTAAGGAAAAGCTAATGTCTTCATCTTACAGAAGGGGAAACTGAGCCACAGATTAAATGACTTGCCCAAGGTCATACAGCAAGTCAGTGCCAGCGCTAGAAATGGAACCTGGTTGCTTGAGGGCATCACCTTTTTTCAGCCGCAAGGTCATCATACCTGCCATCACATTTCTTTCCAGAGCTGAGAGAATGGTTCTCTGTAGTCATTGGAGAGTTTGCCACCAGTTGATATAATACATTAGGTGTATTGGTAGGCAAAGCCACCTGTGGCACAAAGCCACTGTGTATTGTATTACACGACACTTTAGCAGATCTTCTGAAAAACACACAAACCCTTGTGTACACTTACAGATAAATGGGTTTAAGACAAATAGTATCCAAAACCAAAACCAGTGTGAGACTTGCCTCCTGGAAGGGCTCTTACATGGCCATAAAATTTTAGAATTTTTTAATGAGAGTCACTTTAAAACCATGTTAAGTTTCTTAATACAGGTCAAATGTCAATATGAACAGAACTGAGTGGGTGTCAGATGACTGGGATGAGGGCGGTCTAGCCTAGTGGTCAGAGCAGGCATCAGGAATCAAGTGTTGGAACCAGCTGGAGTCAGTAGTTGGTAGCCAGAGCTAAGGGTCAAACCGGAGGTCAGGGACTGGAGTGAGCAGGGTAATGAGCAAGGAGGGGTTCAAGGCAGAGCCATGGCTAAGGCAAGGCTGGGTGCAAGGCAGAAACCCAAAGGACATCACAGTGATGGGTATGAGCATTGAGCAGCCAGTGAGCTGCTGCTGCTGGCACTTAATACCCAGACTGCTGGTCCCTCCAGCCAATCAGGTGTTGCGGACAATCAGGCAACTTGCAAGTTGCCTGGAGACTAGCTCAGCTGCAGGCCTTGATTCCTGACTGCAGGCCCCCATTGCTATGTTGTCATAGACGTACATGGTCTTTCCCAGCACTTAAGGACAAGTCTTTGGCCCTGATTCTGCACCTCCTTAACTTACTCATGTGAGCAGCTCTATTGAGTTCAGTGTGACTATTCACATGAGTAAAGTTAAAGAGGCGCATAAGCATTCTCAAGATAGGGGTCTATTTAGACAATAAGGGATGACAAGCAAAGGGTGGAGGAAAGACAAGGATTACAGCCGTAAAGGCTCGGCTACCCGAGGCAGCAATGTGTGCTTAACAAGGGTGTGATCTCTAAAGTGCACCAGTGTGTTAACAAACAGCGCTATGTTAACATGCACTAAGGAACTTTTTAGTTACAGTTTCATAGATTTACCAAGAATGACTATTTGTCTGAAATTTCAGGCTGGCAATGCATTAGTTAGTACTAACTTTTTGTTATTCTGTTGCTGACTGGAGGACAAACTTTTTCAGTAAGCAGAAACAATGCCATGTGATTCAGGTGACCAACCACACACCACAAATAATGAAGAGCAGCAACCAGTTGACAATCTGAAAAACCCACAATCTGAAAGTTCTTTATCCCAACTATCTGGTGAATCATTACTACTAATGAACACATGTGAAGAAAATCCAGGTTGGTTCATGGCCAAATTCTCTGCAAAAAGAAGCTAAATTGGCAACTAGTATTATTTGAAACAAATAGTTCACTCAGCTATTCTTGTTGTTGGTCACGTTGTTGTAGAAAGTATCAGAGGGTAGCCGTGTTAGTCTGGATCTGTAAAAGCAGCAAAGAATCCTGTGGCACCTTATAGACTAACAGAGGTTTTGGAGCATGAGCTTTCGTGGGTGAATACCCACTTCCTCAGATGCATGTAATGGAAATATCCAGGGGCAGGTATATATATGTGTGCTAGCAAGCAAGCTAGAGATAACGAGGTCAGTTCAATCAGGGAGGATGAGGCCCTGTTCTAGCAGTTGAGGTGTGAAAACCAAGAGAGGAGAAACTGGTTCTGTAATTGGCAAGCCATTCACAGTCTTTGTTCAATCCTGAGCTGATGGTGTCAAATTTGCAGATGAACTGAAGCTCAGCAGTTTCTCTTTGAAGTCTGGTCCTGAAGTTTTTTTGCTGCAGGATGGCCACCTTAAGGTCTGCTATAGTGTGGCCAGGGAGGTTGAAGTGCTCTCCTACAGGTTTTTGTATATTGCCATTCCTAATGTCTGATTTGTGTCCATTTATCCTTTTCCGTAGAGACTGTCCAGTTTGGCCGATGTACATAGCAGAGGGGCATTGCTGGCATATGATGGCGTATATTACATTGGTGGATGTGCAGGTGAATGAACCAGTGATGGTGTGGCTGATCTGGTTAGGTCCTGTGATGGTGTCGCTGGTGTAGATATGTGGGCAGAGTTGGCATCGAGGTTTGTTGCATGGATTGGTTCCTGAGCAAGAGTTATTATGGTGTGGTGTGCAGTTGCTGGTGAGAATATGTTTCAGGTTGGCAGGTTGTCTGTGGGCAAGGATTGGCCTGCCACCCAAGGCCTGTGAAAGTGTGGGATCATTGTCCAGGATGGGTTGTAGATCCTTGATGATGCGTTGGAGGGGTTTTAGCTGGGGGCTGTATGTGATGGCCAGTGGAGTCCTGTTGGCCCCACAATATGCCAATATCTTCATGGCCGACCTGGAACAACGCTTCCTCAGCTCTCGTCCACTCACACCCCTTCTCTATCTACGCTACATTGATGACATCTTCATCATCTGGACCCATGGGAAAGAGACTCTGGAAAAATTCCACCATGATTTCAACAGCTTCCACCCCACCATCAACCTCAGCCTGGACCAATCTACACGGGAGGTCCACTTTCTTGACACCACGGTGCAAATAAGTGATGGTCACATTACCACCACCCTATATCGAAAACCCACCGACCGCTATGCCTACCTTCATGCCTCCAGCTTCCATCCCGGGCACATCACACGATCCATTGTCTACAGCCAAGCACTGAGGTACAACCGCATCTGCTCTAACCCCTCAGACAGAGACCAACACCTACAAAAGCTCCACCAAGCATTCTCAAAACTACAATACCCGCACGAGGAAATAAGGAAACAGATCAACAGAGCCAGACGTGTACCCAGAAGCCTCCTACTGCAAGACAAACCCAAGAGAGAAACCAACAGGACTCCACTGGCCATCACATACAGCCCCCAGCTAAAACCCCTCCAACGCATCATCAAGGATCTACAACCCATCCTGGACAATGATCCCACACTTTCACAGGCCTTGGGTGGCAGGCCAATCCTTGCCCACAGACAACCTGCCAACCTGAAACATATTCTCACCAGCAACTGCACACCACACCATAATAACTCTTGCTCAGGAACCAATCCATGCAACAAACCTCGATGCCAACTCTGCCCACATATCTACACCAGCGACACCATCACAGGACCTAACCAGATCAGCCACACCATCACTGGTTCATTCACCTGCACATCCACCAATGTAATATACGCCATCATATGCCAGCAATGCCCCTCTGCTATGTACATCGGCCAAACTGGACAGTCTCTACGGAAAAGGATAAATGGACACAAATCAGACATTAGGAATGGCAATATACAAAAACCTGTAGGAGAGCACTTCAACCTCCCTGGCCACACTATAGCAGACCTTAAGGTGGCCATCCTGCAGCAAAAAAACTTCAGGACCAGACTTCAAAGAGAAACTGCTGAGCTTCAGTTCATCTGCAAATTTGACACCATCAGCTCAGGATTGAACAAAGACTGTGAATGGCTTGCCAATTACAGAACCAGTTTCTCCTCTCTTGGTTTTCACACCTCAACTGCTAGAACAGGGCCTCATCCTCCCTGATTGAACTGACCTCGTTATCTCTAGCTTGCTTGCTAGCACACATATATATACCTGCCCCTGGATATTTCCATTACATGCATCTGAGGAAGTGGGTATTCACCCACGAAAGCTCATGCTCCAAAACCTCTGTTAGTCTATAAGGTGCCACAGGATTCTTTGCTGTTGTTGTAGAAAGTAATTTAAATGAAGAAACCACATGTTGAGTTATACTGAACGCCATCAAGTCTATCAGAAGAAGTACCCAGTCACTATATTACTTAGTGATGTTTATCCCTTCCCTCATCTACTATGTCTTTGACTCTGCCACCACATAGGAACTTTGATATGAAAGATTCGGATTCCAGATCCCATTTTAAGATACTCCATGAATACAACAAGGAGTCTGGTGGCACCTTAAAGACTAACACATTTATTTGGGCATAAACTTTCGTGGGTAGGTACAAAACACTCTTGTATGTTTCAGTTCAGTAAGAGAACTGCTAAATGAGCCTTCCTCAGAAGCTTTGTGTAGTGGTGGGTCTTCATTACAAACAGTTATAGGATTTTAACAAAAAAGTATTGGACAGGGAAGCTCTACATCAGTGGTCCCCAACGCAGTGCCTGCGGGCACCATGGCGCCCGCCGGGGCATTTATGTGCGCCCGCCTAGTGCCCAGCAGGGGAGAGAAGCTGCAGCTCCACACCTGCCAGCGACAGAGAACTCCGGGGCTGCAGACTGCAGACTGCAGACATCGGTGTTCTCAGTCCCTGGCAGGTGCAGGGCCACGGCTTAAGCCAGAGAGAAGCTATGGCCCTGCACCTGCCAGGGACAGAGAACTCCGGGGCTGCGGGCTGTGGGCGCCGGTGTTCTCTGTCCTCCCAGCTTCTCTCTGCACTGCCCAGAACTGGCGCCAAAAAAACCCAAAAAACAAAAACAAAACAAAAACACAAACCAACAAACATGCTTCGACTCTGCAGAATGGACGCAATGCCGCCCCGTAGCATCTACTGCCCCAGGCACGTGCTTGCTCCACTGGTGCCTGGAGTGGGCCCTGTATTGAGTAATTGTTGGCGCCTGCCACACTCTTCTGAAAACATAATGTGCTAGTGGCCACAAAAAGGTTGGGGACCACTGCTCTACATCATGGACCATAATTTAGGTAGTGGGTTTTGGCACAGCCATGATTTGGAGACAAAAATCCCATGACTCTAAGGGGGGGTCTCTTAATTAAAAGCCATGGGTTTTGTCATGAAAAAATGACCAGAGGTCTCAAGAAGCAGTTGCAGTGAGCTGGTCACCCCTTGACATTTTGCTCTATAATGTTAGTGAACATTGCACTGTATCTAGCTTGTAATCCCCTCGGGGAAGGGAGTCTGTCTTCGTAACACTCTTCTCATCTGTCCTGCACAAGGCCATCCTTAGGATTTATGGGGCCCTATGCAGTATTATTCAACTGGTGCCCCTATACCCGACCTGGGGCACAACCACCACCCCTGCCCACAGACCCCCAGAAGACACCCCACCCCCTGCATTGCTGACACACACCGAGCTTCATATGCCGGGCTTGCACCCAAGGGCATTTCGGCGGCAGGTCTCAGAACGGAAGGACCCTCCTGCCGTCGAATTGCCACCAAAGACCCAGCACTTCGGCGGTAGGGGATCCTTCTGCTCCGGGTCTTCGGCAGCGGGTCCTGGAGCAGAAGAAGCTCTGGGGGCCCAGGTCCCACGAGAGTTTTCTGGGGCCCCCAGAGCAAGTGAAGGACCCCGCTCCAGGGGATCCGAAAAACTCTCATGGGGACCCCTGTGGGGCCCAGGGCAAATTGCCCCACTTGCTCCCCCCTCTGGGTGGCCGTGGACTGCAGCATCCACTAGGTGTGCAGGAACTGATCCGCTCTTACCTGCTGTCCCAGTGATGCCCCAAATTTTTGGGTGCCCTACACAGCTGCATATGCTGTGTATGCTTAAGGACAGCCCTGGTTCTGCACATCTACTATGTGGTGTAAATAACAGCTGACTGGAACATTCAGCTGGGGCCCTCAGCCAACACAGATACTCCTTTTGCCTCCAGCAGCACAACTCTGGGACTGTGCATGTGAGGGAGGTTTGCTGGAGGGGCACAAAGCAGAGGAAATCAAAACAGGCTTGAAAGGTGAGAAATAAAATCCAGAGCAAGGCAGAGAAACAAAAAGTGAAGCAAGCGGGACACCCCATCACCCACCTTCTCCACTAAACTCTGCTGCTGCAGTCCAGGATTCAGTTCAGAGCCACTGCCCTTCTCACAGAGCCTAAAGGCTATGGAAGACCTAATCTGCTGTTCCTTGGGATAACCGAAGCACATTAACAGTCACTCAGGTGGAGTAACCCTTCTGCTCTGCTTTAATAGGCTGCTTTGTAGAGCCTGGCCCCCAGGCAAAGTGACAGGGGCCGGCTTACTTCACTCATCATTAGGTACTTCTAATTTGTTCCAGTAACTTTCCAGGTACTGCAGTTAGGCTGACTGGTCTATAATTCCCCAGGTCCTCGGTGTTCCCCTTTTTAAAGATAGGTACAAAGTTTGACCCTCTCTAGTCCTCTGGGACTTCAGCAGTCCTCCATGAGTTCTCAAAGATAATTGCTAATTGTTCCAATAGTTGCTTAAATACCCTATCAAAGCACACGTTTAACCTCATGGAAGCTGCATTCAGGAAGAAAGGCATAGTAGTGAGTACAGAGGCTGATGTTGTATGGCATAAAGGCTGATTTACAGAGAGATCCATGAAGATCAAACAGCTCTACTGTAGCACAAAAAAGGAATTGAAATCGAGACATTCGGTACCCTTCAGAGCACTGTGAAAATTTAACAGGAAAAATACAGAAGACATTTGCAATAAGAGTTCATATAAATAAAGGGTTTGCATGGAAAAATTCATTCCCAGGCACCTCCACACAAAAAAGAATTGGGCTGGAATGACTGTTTATTAAAAGAGCCTAGGAGGGTGATAACAGTTCAATCATCTTCCCTTACACAGACAAACCTTTGAAGAGCCTTGTGGATAATCTTATTTTGATTGCATCAGAAGACAGTCAGAAAGAGTTTGGATCATTAGAGAGTTTAACACTTGTCTCAATTCTTCTTTGTCTGTTAATTAGATTTGGGAAGGCTGTGCTTCACCAAAAAGGATGCAATTGGCAAGTGCATCCAAAAGATGGTGATTTCATTCTGACTGCCTTCAGCCTTCATGTTTTGTGTTTTACGGGCATTACAGCCGTTCACGCATCCAGGCGGAGTTCCTCTGGGTGGCGTCCACTGGCTCCCTTGACGCCTTCGAGGAGCAGTGGGTGCTGTCCGGGGTTCTCTGCTCAGTGTCCCCGTCAGGTTCCCTTCTTATGACCCTTTGACCTCACTCCTGTCCCTGTTCTTTTATTAGTTGTCCCCCGAACTCAGTGGGTTCTGTGGTCCTGTGGGTCCTCCCCTTAGGCTGGGGGGGGATCCTTTAGCAGTGGGCGGGTTTCGCCCGCCCACTTCCCAGACACCCAATAGATACGGGCATTACAGAGCAAGGTTTGAATTGCCTGTCAATTATGTTTCTATTTTTATGAAGAATGTATTTTTGCATCATTGTTTATTAACGTTGCCTTAAAATGTGAACATAAAACCAATTCTTTTTTTTAATAGTTTGATTTTTTAAACATTTGATTTAAAAAAAGTCAGTTCATCTTCTGACGATTTCATGTGAAGAATCTTTACTTTTTAACAGTTCCAATCTCAAAAAATGAGCTCTTTGCACCCTAAGAAGTAATGCCCAGTTAATAATAAGAGACTCAAAAATGAAGATTTACAAATGAGGTTTTCTGAAAAGAAAACATTTTTTTCTCCCTGTCTGTGAAGGAGTCCATTAATTTAGGCTTGGGGAGGTTTTTTAATTAAAAAAGTAGATAAATTAGATTTTAAAATGTGGAGATCAGTTTTATAGTTTAACAATGATGGTTATCAAATTTCAGCCAAGTATTTATTTGACATGTTAAACATGAGTAGATTTAATTCTTTTATCAGTAGAGAACAAAGCAGTGCTGTTATAAATTACAAGTACCAGGTTTTAATTAGTACGTTAGACAACTTGAGAAGCAATGGACTTGGGGAGACAGTGCCATTGTTTTATTGGTGCCTGTCACTCAGAGGCATTTGATGTCATTTACAAGTACCTGCTAAGGCCCTCCATGTAACCCTTTATATGTACATATTAAAAAGGCCCCACATCCTCCACTGCCGTTTGCAGGAAAACGGGTTGCACTTAGCCCTAGCATAAAACACAGATGCCCCTCCCCTGCAGCCTTTGGCACTCAGCACACTTCATGGGCTAACGTAGGATCACATGCCCTCTTTTGTGCCTGGGGAACCTCTGGAGGAGAGTAAAAACTCCATTACACATGTCTGCCTGCCTGGCTCTGTCTCCCTGGGAGATGGATCTGGGAGCTCGCACAGGAAATAATAGGTGCAGCCTGCAAAAAAAAAAAAGTGCATGACTATGAAAAGCATACTCTGCTCTGTTACCCCTGGCTATGCAAAACACACAGGCTCCAGCAAACTCCTCTAGGCTGGCATCTTCTCCCCACTAAGGGAGATCAAAGGGGATTACTACTAGTCTAACTAGCAGATCTCCATTCAAATATCTCAGCCACATTTGGGAATGTCCAGTGGAGAATAGTTCTGCTATCAAAAGCCATGTGTTCAGGGGCTTTTTCTCCTATTTTGCTCATTTGCACATGTAACAGAGATGAGCATGTGGCCTCCCTTTGCTACAAGAACCAGGGAAAGAATTGGGAGAGAGAGGGACTCAAGCAGATCTTTGGCCTTGCTGAGCATCAAATGGGTGATTGTTAAAGATAACAGCATGCACAGGAGTTTTGGGTGGCTTTTTGTCTGCAAATTCAGGGTGCTCTGGGAGTGCTTAATTTGGAAAGGATGTTATTCGGCTGCTAGCTTTGCAAAGGGACAGGACTAGTCCTCATGGAAGATCTGAGGGGAATGTGCAGCCTTGGGCTATTTTAAGGATAAGATGTGAGGGGAAAGACTCCACAAGAAACAAAAGTGGGATGTCAAGATGGAGAAGAAGAAACAGCTGGATTCTTGGCACCCTACATCTGTGCCACAACAGGCAGGGAGCTTGTCAGATCTCAAGCATCAGTGCTGGAGGGGAGATGTCCAATGAAACCCCAGGCTCTGTAGGGCAGTGATGGGGGCAAGTGGGGGTGAGTGAATGCTTGGCAGTGCTGAGCTGACAGCCAGGATGGAGGGAGGAAGCACAGAAAGAATGGTGCTGGAGCTCTCCGTCACAGGGGTATGGCTGAGATCATCATCACTCACAGCTAGTCATATGACACCCATGACACGAGCAGGAACATTACCCCGCATTTGAATCTGGTCAAGAGTGTTAATCACTTTCTGCTACCTTAAAGCCCCTCTGCTCAATTCATTCTTAACTTGTGTTGCTGACATGTTCGATCCCAGAAGTAGCTGCATGTTAAAAACAGGGGAGTGATCCATAGGCAGCATATTACACTAGCCCAAAACTATCCCAAAGCACTGTGATCTAGGGGTAGACAAAGCATCATATGCAGAAGAGAATTCAGACCGGCCTTTAATAACATGCACTTCTGTAGCATCGCTAAGCGAGGACAGACCCTGTTTATGATTTCAGCCACAGGCCACTCGTTAAGTAAGCAGCCTCCCCACGTTACCAGTGCAGAAGAGGTGGGAGAGATGTTAAACTAGCTTGTCCAAGGTCACACAACTAGGACTAGAACTCACATTTCTGGCTCCCATTCCTTTAGTCTAGCTGCCAGTCCACACTGCCCCTCCAGGGAGGGCCACTTACACTTTAATCTCTGAGTTGTGCACCCACAGCAGGGCTGCTGCTATGAAGGGTGGCTTTGTTTGTGGGAAGCTGCTTGGTTGTTTTAGGAAAACAGGCGAGTCTGTAAGCAGAAATCCTCTCAGCTCTGAGGAGTTACGTTTTTCATCTTTTATCGAAGCATTCAGGCTGGGATACTCACAGGAGCCGGCTCAACATTTAATTCCCAAATCCCCTTGGCTTTGGGCAAATAACTCCCCTCTGCACCTGTGAGAAGCCCAACCCTGCACAAAGTACCATGGCCACGGTGAAGGGCTTCACAAACCTCCAGCAAAACAGAAAAGCCTGTGAGCTGTACTCATCCCTCTTCCCCCCTCAGACAACCAGCATTCCTTGGTGAGTGTAATGGCCAAGCTTCCCCCTTCTCAATGCTGCCAGCACAATCAGGCCTAGAATGCCTCAGGGGCTAGAGCAACAGCCCATCTGAATCATGCATGCGGCCTCTCTTTTGATGGCTAGGGTTATGAAAGTCTTTGCTGCCATCCAGGCTGTATAGGCAAACACTCATTTTCCCATCCATTCTTCTGAGGGACCTGGGTAGTCAGACCCAGCTAGCCTGCTCTTATATTACCAGCCTTCACTTTTGGGAACCTGTTGGCATCTAGGCTACCACAGAACCCTAGGTACAGAGTTGCCCCATGCACACTGAGCACCAGGGTTTCTCCAGTAATGTTATATGAATTCTGTGCAGGCATCTCTTAACGGAGGCTACCTGGCACAACTAGTAAAGTGGCTGCTTCACAGAGTCTTCCAGGTGGGGTGGAGCAGGAGGTCACTTTCAACACATGGACACTATGGTTTTAGAAAGGTAAGGCCATCTCAAGTAGCATGGGAAGCTAAGAATGATAAACATTTGTCTAGGAAGATTATGTATGGGATACACAAAAGCGCTTGCCCTTGGCTTAGCGGTTTCCACTGAAGTCAACAGTAAAACGCCCAAGATGGGAGCAGAGGAAGGCTACCATGGAGCATTTTTGAAAACGCCACGCTAGGAGTTTGACTCTTGCATTAGGAAATGTGTGATTAATTCTTTATCACAGTGACCCTGCTCCCAAGTGAAACATGCAGGATTTGCAGGTAGTCAATGCCACTTAGGCCTTCTGTTTAGAAAATTTTTTGAGGCAAGTCATTGCTACTAGCTACAGGTTCCTGCATTAACCTCTTCTAAAGAGAAGGGGGTTTGAGTTGTTGGAATCTTTCAGGGGCAGATAACTAGAGGAAAACTAATGTGAACAAGAGCAGGTCACAGCCCCATTTCAGGTACACAGATGCAGGCATAAGGAGCTGAATTTGGCCAAATGACTTTGTAAAAATGCGTTCTTACACAACTGAATGGCTTCAGATTTTGGGGGGGCTTTTTAAATGAAGATCCCATGTCTGAATTCCCCAGCTCATCCATGGTGGGTTGGCACCCCTACTTAGATTGTCCAGGAGTCTCCAGGAATTAAAGATTATGTCATGTAATGAAAGATTATGTCATCTGACCAAAATTGGCAACCATAATCCCAAGAGTTCCTCCAGGCCAATGATGGCATTTTGCCCAGAGAACGAACGAACGAACGAACGAACATGTGTGTCTAGGATTCCCCATCTTATCCCAGGAGAGAGAGGAAATCCAGGCTGAAATCCCTCCAGATAGCTAAGAGCCCACACCATGACATTTCAGACAAATAAAACCAGAGAGAGTCAGAATTAAGTTTTTTTGTTATTATAAAAAGAAACTATTTGTAAATCCAAATGCAATGGCATATATTGGCATCATCCAAAATCCCAGAACTTTTGAACCCACTAGGCATTCCCCTGAGAGAACTTAGGGGCAGCCTGGGAAAGGAGGGCAGGTGGCACAGAGCCCCCTCATCAGCATAGTCCTGGCTAGGTGGCATGTAGTTTGCGTGCCAGGACATATCAACAGTTAACACCAATGGTCTCTGTAAAACTGTACAACTTTAGAAACCCTAAAAACATTATTAAAATCTAAAAGTTGTTTCTTCTTATGAAAAGCCCTGCTTTAGTGACATGCTAATCCCACTGGAAAATAAAACACCCATGACCCCATTGCTAACACAGTTAAGTTGACCAGCCAACTCATAATTTAGAACATCCTCCTTGTGTTTCAGCCATGCCACACACCCGCATCAGCTCGAGTTTAAGTTACAATCGTTACTGCTACCTTCCAAGTGCTGAACTGATGTCCTGCCAGGAATGGCAAAGCCCCCCACCCCCAATTCTACCCTCTGCTCTAGCCCACGCTGGAGGTCCACCTCCAACAGTACCTTCAGGAACCCTGCCTGCTCTAGCTGGCTGAGTTATTGGAACAATCTTTAAAAAAAAAAGAAGAAGAAGATCATAGGGTTTTTTTTTGTTTTTACATTTAAATATAAAAAAACAAACACTACTTCACTCTGTTATACACAGGAAATCGAGTGGCTTCCAATAACAGAGCAAGGAGGAATTTTGCTACCAGCTCCCACATTTAGCTGGGACAGTAGAATGCAAGAAGATGCCCAAGAGTCTTATCAAAGCCAGAGAAGGGAAATTTCCCACCATGTGTAAGTTTGCAAAGGTGTCAGAATCTATCATAGCTGCTTTACTCCTTTCTCCTCTGAATAACTCAAATCCAAGGACAACTGGTCTATGGAGAGTTTAGTTATGTATGTTGTTATCATGGAAGTTAGACTCTCTTGGGCAAAACCCACTACAGCCTCTTGTCCATCCACCTTCCTTCAGCCTATCGCCCCGTGTCCATGGAAGCCACCGGGTCCTGTCAGACATACAGATGAATTAGACAAAACAGTGGTTAAAATTCTTCTCTAACGCACACTCCTCCTCTCAAGCATCAACAAAGAGACATTGACAAGAACTAAATGCTCCCTCCCCCAACACAACAAGAGTTACTGGGACACAAAGTGGTAACTTGTCCCTTCTAGATGTAATTCTGAGGGCACATTTGGGGGCAGGCGGTGTCTGTCAGGGGGCAGTCCACTTAGTTCTTGTACTCAAAGGGCTCATCCCCGGTTTCGCTGAGAAGACACGTACGGATTAGTGCCTCCGTCACAGCATAAGGGTCACAGTTGGCAGAGGGCCGGCGGTCCTCGAAGTAGCCCTTCTTTTCTTGGCCCACGTTTCTGGGGATACGGATACTGGCCCCACGGTTGGCCACGCCAGCAGAGAATTCGTGGATGCTGGATGTCTCGTGGAAGCCCGTTAGGCGCCTGGCGTTGTCCAGCCCCCCTTTTGGGTCATAAGCACGGATGTGGTACTGGTGCCGCTTGCTGAGCTTCTCAATGGCCTCTTCTATATGCCTGGAGACAGAAGGCGGGAGGTTGTGAGACTTTAGCAAGTACACTGGCTGTGCTGCTGTTCACTTGGCCACGGGTAATGTTGGCAGGAACTCACCCACTTGGCTTTCTCCCACACCCCACCCAAGCACACAAATCCCATGTTTCAGTCCCTTATCTGCAAGCACTCCCATTCCAGCTAGTACCAGCCATGGGCCCCTTCCTCTCATGGATAGTGAGTTACTTTGGGAAACTGACTCCACTGTATCACTTGGTTACATGGTTCAAATCCTCCTTTCCTATAGCCAGTTCACCTGCATGTGGGGCTGGGTGTTTTCCCCTCCTGGCCTATTCTGACCAGTGAGGCTCTCAGAATTTTTCAGGGGGATCCCAAAGGCAGGTAAGACTCTCACTGAGTGGAGTTAGAGAACATTACAGCTTGTGGGGGTACCAGTTAGAACCAATAATTTGCCGAGTTGCATTGCCACTGAATATGCCTCGTACAGCTTCCTTTATCCTTGGGAAGACACAGGTTGTGCTTCGACACATTTTATTATTTCAGAAGCTTACAAGTTCTGCAAGTGTAGTGATATTCTGAATGCACCCACTGAAGTTACAGGGGAAGGAGTGGGCAGAGAAATGCCCAAATGGATCCTTAACAGAATTCCATTGTACTTGAAAAGTACAATCTAGTCCCTGAAAAACAAAGTCCCAGACTTTCAAGTACAGTGGAATCTGTAAGCCAATGGTCTAAGAATAGTCCAATCTGAATCTACTTTCAATATCTGGCCTTGTTTACCGTGTGGCAGAAATTCTCCCTCCTTTGGTCTAGCACCAGATAAACTCCTATTACAGAGTCAGTACAGGGCTTTTTACAGAGATAGGTAATCCAGTGCTAGACAGTGGTAAGAACGGCTGCCCCTTGTCTATTAGCACTTCCACCATTGCTAGTGTTGGTGAAACTGTACCAGTGTTAGACCACTACTGGGGGAATTCCCTCAATCTTGCGTGCAGACAACCTCTGGGTGCAACAGCTACAGTGGGAAGGGAGTTCAGTTCCAGTAAAAAAAAAAAAAAACCCAAAAAACAAACAAACAAAAAAAAAACCACCACTAGAATTTCTGGGGGTATTCAAGCCAAAAATCTCTTGCATAGAGCAAGACATGTCACTATTCCCTTGGCAAGCCAACTAGTGTCTCAGGTGCAGTCTCAGTTCTGTAGAAGTCTTGCTGCTGTGGGTAAAGTCCACTTTCTCCAGCTGAGCTTGCCAAACTGGTGCAACTAGCCCAGCTGTAGAGAAAAACTTACTTGAGGCCTCCTTCCTCCCTCATGGACTTGGCGCTGAAGTTGGTGTGGCAACCAGCTCCATTCCAATTCCCAGAGATGGGCTTGGGATCGAAGGACACGATTACCCCAAAGTCTTCACACACCCGATGTAGGATGAAGCGTGCAATCCAGAGGTGATCCCCCATCTCAATCCCTTCGCATGGGCCCACCTGGAATTCCCACTACAGAGAGCAGAGAAAAAGAAAAAAAAAAAAAAAGGCAAAAAACAAACCATTGGCTCAGTTTGGTGAAGAACCATTGCTGCAAGATGCTGTTCGCCCCGTCTGCACCCACCTGCACTCTCAACATTTGCAAAGCCCCAGGGTACATACTGACTACAGCAGCAGAGTTTAGCAGCATGAGCTTCCGCATTGCATCATTGGCTGGTGCCAGCTGACTGCAATGGCAGGTGGAGCCAAAGTAGTTACCTGTGCGGGCATCACTTCTGCATTTGTTCCTCCAATTTTAACACCAGCATAGAGACATGCCCGATAATGCGCTTCCACAATGTCTCTGCCATAGGCTTTGTCTGCTCCTACGCCACAGTAATATGGACCTGCAGTAGCACAGAGCACAAGAAAGGTGAACATAGTCTTCAAATAGCTTGTGATTGAGTGCAGTGAAGAACAGAGTGCAGTTAGGAAAGGGTTCAGAAGGCACAGGTCGCAGGAAAGTCTCTATACTGCTTTCATTTGGGGGTAGTAGTAGAACAAAATACCTCCAGAGCATGACTCCAGTCAGAGTCAGTGGGACTTGGGCTCCTACTTCTGAAAAGCCTGCCCAACTGGTCATATTTAAATGAATTGCAGACTAATGGAACGAACACTGGATATGAATCTGGTCTATATGTCATAAGATTACTGTACAGCCACTAGATTACTTTCGTTGTTTAGTTTTAGTCACTGTCAGCATAGCTTTTGGTGATCCAGTTTTAGCAACTCCTTCAATCTTTCATCTCATTTTACACATTTCCAATTAATCCCATTAATTAGTGATTGATAATATTAAGATTTGGGGTTAGAGATCTCATGAATACTTGATTCCTAGTTCAGATATTAACTCCTGGAAGCTTACCCTGGGGCCCAGGGAAGCCATTGGAAGGCCAACCAAATGGATGTCCGTCTGTCCCAAGAAGAGTATATTCCTGCTCCATCCCAAACCAGGGGATCTGGTTGGACACCATATCCATAATCCGTTTACAGGTGTGCCGTAGGTTTGACTCTAGAATGGAAGAAAAGCGCAAAGCTTATTAGCTCACCAACATTCTAGCCACAAACAAAAACCTCTGACATGTGAAATGTAGCCTGATCATGGACGAATAGCTTCTAGCTACTGGTAAAAAAAAAAAAAGAGAGTCCGGTGTGCTGCTCTGGTGGAACAGCTCAGATTCTTATCCCACCATGGAAGCTATGACTTGCCAATGTATTCTGGACAAAGCCACTACCACACAGTCTGTCTGGGGGACTCATTTCCCCACCCAGACCTCTAGGGAAGCCCAGAAATTCAGACCCAAAGAGACTGCCCTGTGACCACCATCATTAGCCAATGTAAGATCAAAGTGGTGGGTAGGGCCGCTGGCCTTAAATAGTGGATGCTCCTATTGGTTGTCGGTGCCACCTTATGGACTTCCTTATACTGTTCTTAGTCTATTGAACCATATGCTGGCAATCATGAGCACAGAAGCTACTCGTTCATGACCAGGCCTACATCTCACATGTCAGATGTTTTTGTTCCCTCAGGTTCAAATTATTCCCTCCAATCAGTGATACTATCCAATTCACTTCTTTCCCCCGCTCCCTTCCGTGCTTCTCCATAGAATCATTTCCCAAGTTCCCACATCCCTCCCAGCATTGGAAATCCTCTTTACGAGTCCTTCAATATTCCCAAGACTGACCCATGTCATACTCCTCCATCTCTGTGTTACCAGTGACAAGAGAGGCTAGACCAGAACAGATAAACATCGAAGCTAGTTTCTCCCTTGGTGTTGCCTACTGCATCTTGTTTTCTTTATATCCAAGCTCTTCAGGGCAGGAATATTTGTATTTCTTGTACAGTGTTAATGCATTAATGGTGCTTGGTAAAGTCTTGCATTAACTACTTTTCTGACAGTTACCCCTCCACCAACCCTCCTCTACTCCAAGAGGGAGCAAGCTTTCTCACCCCTCCCAGAACTACTGCAGCCACTCTTGGAGAAGGCACTGCACCATACCAGCTGGCTTGCGGTTGTACTTGAAGACCTCACAAAGAACCAGCTTGTTAGGGTCCTTGCGGAAAGGGTCCCGGAACATGGCAGCAGGGAGAAGGTACATGTCACTGTTTGAACCCTCAGACTGCAAGGTGCTAGAGCCGTCAAAGTTCCACTCAGGTAGATCTAGAGCAAGAGAAAAATTCACCCCTTTAGGATAGCAGCTTTCCATAACCACCAAAATGAGTTCACCAGCTGATTCAGCATGACAATTGTGCAAAAAAGATTGCTTGTTAAAGGACACTGGCACACACTGTACTTTGCTGATTTTGCTGCCACTGAAATATGGGGTGAGGGAATTGCTTTTTGCTACCCTGTGGAAAAACAAAAAGCTGGGACATCAGCGAAGTCCGATTCAGCTAACTGCACTGCAGACGTCCTTGACGAACACTTCCTATCTTGTAGCCAACATGCTATGGTAAGATGGAGACCCAGATGGGTTTCCCTAGCCGAAACAAAGGGAATCAGGGAGATGCTATAAGTCAAAAGAAATGAGAGGGAGTCCGGTGTCCTCAGTTGTCTCCAGACTGCTGGACGACCCTGAAACACACTCCTCCACATCGGTGCAACTGCATAGACCTGGTGAAGGGAACCTAGGGAGAATGCACAAGGTCTAGAGCTGCCTGAAGGGGGAATATCATCAATTGGATAGTCCAGTGATTGTGGGGAGAGAACATCCCCTTACACTATCTGTGCCCCTCCAGCTGAGCATGGCGTAGGCCCCCACTGAATACTGCTTTTGCAGTGTGAGCACATTTGAAGCAGCTGGGAAGAAATTAACTCTACCTCCATTGTTATTCCCTTCCATGTGCTATGGGTGCCAAACACGCAGTGTCAGCCACTTCCTCGGTGAGGCGGGGAGATAATTCTGATTGCTCATGCACAGTACTTCGGTTTTAGAACCGTCCTAGCCAGTGCCATGGCAACAAGGGAAGAAATCCGAATGCTATTATGTCAGTTGGGGCTGTTTGTTCTGAGACACAAAAGCTCTTAATTACACTGGATATATTATCTTCCCATTGCTTTCTTCCTTCCATCTCCCCAGGGCCAGAAAAGCTTTACAGGTAAAGGGCCAGCAGACTAGGAATACCCTGCAGACAGACACTCCTTTAGCGCAGATGGGACACGTCACCGATTCCTGGCTCTACTTACAGCTTTGCCCCACAAGGAGAAGGGTGGTCTTCCAGATCTCCTTCCACATCAGGAGATTATGAAGTGCATCCTGCTCAGCCTGTACACTTTTCCAAGCACACACCAGAAGCGAGGTGGGAGCTATCCCACATCATGCACTCAATACAAAGAACTCAAGAAGTGGAATGCACTGTCTGTCTCTGGTCCAGATTTCCCCCATGTGGGAGAGACACCCCCACTCCCAACTCAAAAAGAAGGAGCTTTGTCTTCCAACAGCACAGCAGCGTTTTGCAGCTCTGTAGTCAGATGCTTGAACCCAAGCCAAGCCCTATATTGCTGCAAACCCACTGGGTGCAACTGCTTGTAGTCGCAGCATTCACCTTGTGTCAATCATACACCTGCCCTCTTACCTTCAATGCTCTTGGGCTCTTGGTCCAGCGTCCGGGTTTTACAGCGCAGGTGCTCCCCAGTCCCATCAATCCAGATGTACATAGCTTGCACCTTTTCACCCTGAGGAAGCTTCATGTACATCTGCTTTATAGCTTTGCTCAGGTGGGAACTCGCTGAGGTGGCCATGGCGGCACAGTGAGTTACTGGGGTCCTGCCAGGAGGGAGGTAAAAGCCAGCCATGAATATTTCTGTTTCGAATGGGTTCTCACACCCTTATACAAGAGAATGACCAAGTGGGAGATCTTCACAGCTCAGCAACAGAAGAGAGATGTGTGCACTGCGTGTCCCCTAGACAGTTATGCTAGAATATCCCAGTGTCACAGCTGATTACACCAGTTGTGAATCTGAATACAGTAAATTACACTATAGGAAACAGACAGTGTATCAATCCAGCAGTTCAATAACATGGTTTAGGACCAGCTACAACAATCATTTGGTTTCAAAGATTTCCTGTGGTCTCAGGATATCCAAGATCTCATCTACTGAGCAGTTGGGTCCTGCCCTGTCAGCTGATGGACTTGGTCTTTTCCCTCTCCAGCTATTATGATCATTAAGAGATCAGAAAGCAGCAGCCCCTCAGAAGGGCTCCTTGACTCCATTGTGAACTCTCCACTCACAAAATGCAATTTCAGAATGGACATTGCCCTGGAGCCAGGGCCAGCTCCAGGCACCAGCTTATCAAGCAGGTGCTTGGGGCGGGAACTCGGGAGTGGGGCAGCACTTTCAGGGATTTGGTGGCAAGTCCCTCACTCCCGCTTGGAGCGAAGGACCTCCCACTGAATTGCCGCAGATCGCAATCACGGCTTTTTTTTTTTTTTTTGGCTGCTTGGGGCTGCAAAACCCCTGGAGCAGCATTTTTGCCCACTTTGGCTTAGACAGGGCCTTCTGTGGTCCTTCCCCATTCCAGTAAGGACCATTTTCCAGAGACAGGTCCATCTCCGGACCATGCAATCTGAAGATATATAATACTGTTATCTAAGTAAGGTGAGAGGGACCCCCAACTACAGCCCAAGGCAAAGTAAGTAACCTTTGACCAGCAGAGACTCAAGAGGCCTCTCAGCCATGGAACGTCTGGAGGCAGAGGGGCCCTGCTCACATACAGGGAGAGCTGTAGTAGATTCAGAGGATGCAAGCGGAGGTCACTGGGGATCTTTTACAGCCCCTGGCTCTGCATACTTGGGGCAAAAGCCCCTGACTCTGAGAAGTAGCTGCTTTGGCTGAAGGCACTGTACTGCCTTGTCCCATATGAGGAATGCAGATTTGCCTCTGTCACACCAGCAGCTGTGCTGGGGGTCATGGAGCCCTGCTGGCCCTTGCCAACCCTATCCCAGCATTCCCAGCTGGCCACCAAGTCAAGCCCTCTCTGGTACTCTCAGAAGCACCCACCTCTCTGACCGGCAGAGACAAGATTTTGTTCAGCCCCTTCCCTGCCTTTATTTATTTCTTGGCAATAAAAGCAGCACTGCGGTGACTCCAGTCTGGAAATAGCTGGGGTCTCAGAACCAGCCTGCCTCTTCCCTACAACTGGCCAGAAGGCAGACCACCACCCCCCAAGATACAAACCTCCCTGGAGTCCCCTTCCCTCTCTGCAGCCCCCTTGCTGTCACTACATTTATTGCCCATTTGATTGCATGCCTCTACGGTGGCAGTCCAGGCTTGGTCCTGTAAAAGCTTCCAGCTGAAGGACCCACTGCTGCCCCCCACGGCTTCTCTTTATGGTCAGCTTAGAAATTTGATCTATGGCTGTTCCTCTCTTCACGCAACTCTCTCCTCCGCTGTTCTCCTTCCTTAGGAGCCTGCACTCCCGGTTTTTAAAGGAAACTGTGCAGAGCAACTGTGAGGAAATCTTCTGTCCCGGAAAGATCCGAGCAAAGAGAAGCCCCTCAGAAGATCTTGAGCGACCTAGTTTCCCCTCCCCTTTACAGAGCTAAATCGGAGCTGCCCCCCCCCGGAGTGACTGCTTCGGGGACATAAAGCAGACAAACACAGCAGCCTAGCAAGGGGAGCTATGCCGATGTACCGCCCCAGACACCATCAGGAATAAAGGTACCACACACCCAGCCGTCCTTCTGTCGGCAAGGTAGGCATCTCCCTGCTCGAGGAATCGGAGACTGACTGGAAGCAAGACAATGAAATAGGGAAACACACGAAGAGACATTTCAGGAAAAGACAAGATCCAACCGCAAAGTCACCTTTCAATACAACCTTGCAGACCCGAGCCGAGCCCCGTGTGGGACCCAGTCCTGCGGGATTTCTTTGCCGCTGTACACACAGCCTGCCAGACGCAGGGTGCATTGGTTTCAGGGGAGCAGGACCATCCTCTAAGGGAAAAAGCAGCAAAACCCAACAACGCCACATTAAGCAAAGAGTCCTCCTAGCCCACCCCACTGCCTGTGAACAGCATCAAAGCAGCCTGAAGCACCCCCCAATCCCATACGCGGGGGGGCACATTCCCAGTGCACGTCCCCGCGCAAAGCCTCCCAATGCCTGGGAGAGAACGGGCAGAGATTTGCCATCAACCCCGCGCAGTGGCAACAGAAGCAGTTACCTTGGCTACTGAGCAGGCAGAGGAGAGGCAGGCTGATGGACGAGGGCTCACTTTCCCCCAGATGCTCCCATGCTCAGCTCTGGTGAAGCCAGTTCCCAGCTCGCCCATTTATCAGCTGCCCGTGCCGGCCCCCGGGCTGTCCGATTGGCTTCCTCAAGACGTGAGCACGCCACGATCAGCTGATGGGCGGCCCGTGGATCCCAGCCATTGGGCCAGCGAAGACAGGGCGAAGGGGGCGGGAGGGAGCCAGGAGAGCTGGGCTGGGGGGAGCAGGGAGAGAAGAAAACAAGAGCGAGCTCCTGCTGGGCCGGGGGACCCCGCCTTCTCCAGCAGGGAGAGGAAAACAAGCTCAGCGCAGCAGCAGGGGGAGAATGAATTGCCTGCTCCGGCAGCCGCACACTGGCTCCTTTGTGCGTACCCTGGCCCCCTCTGCCGGAGCCCTGCGAGCCGAGCCCGAGAGCGGTGTGGGCCGGTTCCCGCTGTGCCCCGTTTCAAAACAAGGGAGGCACCCCAGAGACAGCGGCCCTGGGACTCTGCCGCCCGAGGAAGGTGCGGCTCTGGGTTTGCAGTGTTATTCCGATAACAGTAAAACGCTGTTTAGAGTGAAGTTAACCCCCCCCCCCCCCCCGGAATTCCCAGCATGGCAAATCTCCGGTTATCTGCTTACACTCCCCGTGCCGCTCTTTTCTGGCAAGCAAGAGCTCTCCCCAGTCACTAGGTGCTTCTGGGGAGGGACAGGCCAAGCCGGGTTTAGAAAGCAGAGGGAGGGGGGTATTTTTCCCCCTCTAACGGTTCTTGGAAAGTGGGGACAGGATCAACTCTCCCTGCTCTCCAAAGTGTTTACGTTAACAGCTGCCTTTTCTTTATATAACTGCATGCATAAAAACAAGCCCGCTTGCTAAACAGGGCAGAGAGGGGAAAGCCTCTAACTAGGACACCCAAAGGTTTACTGGGCAGGGGCGGGGGGCGCTAGCCCCGTACCCAGCTTTCCCCTCTGGCTCTACAAAAACAACGGAACTTTGAGCACATTAATTTTAATTTCAGATCCTGGCTCCGCAGAGAGGAGGGGGGATGGAGTCAGCAGTGACCAGGAATTCAGGGCTGACATCCTAGGACTCAGGATGGCAGGGAAGTGCACAGCGGTCAGTATGGCCTGCTAGAAGGGCTGGCTGGTATTTTTCCATTCTGTGAATGGTCTCTTCTCCCACTTCTGCTCTGCCCTCCTCACTTTCCAGCACATTCATAAGAGAGTCAGGATTCAGAGGCCACTGCAGCTATCACACCAGCGCACTACTTGCTTTCAGTTTGCCTCCCTTCCCTGTCACAAGAGGCACTAGGGCTGCTCCCCAAATTGCCTTAGAACGGGGTGGGCAAACTTTTTGGCCACATCTGGGTATGGAAATTGTATGGGCCATGAATGCTCATGTCGTTGGGGGTTGGAGTGCGGGAGGGAGTGAGGGCTTCATCTGGGGTGCAGGCTCTAGGATGCAGCCAGAAATGAGTTCAGGGTGCAGCAGGGGGCTCCAGGCTGGGGCAGCAGGTTGGGGTGTGGAGGAAGGGTGGGGGCTTCCGTTGGGGGCGCAGACTCTGGTGTGGGGCTGGGGATGAGGGGTTTGGGGTGCAGGAGGGTGCTCTGTGCTGGGACTGAGGGGTTCAGGAGGTGGGAGGGGGATCAGGGCTGGAGGTTGGGGCACATGAAGTGGTCAGGGGTGCAGGCTCTGGGTGGCGCTTACCTCAAGCAGCTCCTGTAAGCAGCGGCACGTCCCCCCTCTGGCTCCTACGTGGAGGTGCATCCAGTGGCTCTGCGTGCTGCCCCGTCCACAGGTGCTGCCCCTGCAGCTCCCATTGGCCGCAGTTCCCAGCCAATGGGAGCTTTGGGGACAACACTTGAGGCAGGGGCAACTTGCAGAGCCCCCTGACTGCTCCGATGCATAGGAGCCAGAGCAGGGGCATGCCTCTGCTTCCGGGAGCCGTGCAGAGCCATGGCAGGTGGAGGGGGGCAAGCCCCAGACCCCGCTCCCCAGGTGGAGCTTGAGGGCCAGATTAAAATGTCTGAAGGGCTGAATGTGGCCCCCAGGCTGTAGTTTGCCCACCCCTGCCTTAGCATAATCTCAGAATGTGGGGGGATAGGTGAACAAATTTCTTAGCCCCTTAGAAATCCAAACCTTGCAAGTACAAAGGCTCAGAGACCCAAACTTCATCAAGATTCTCACCTCCACCTTCTCCCTTTCCCCACCCCAAAATGAGCTCTCCAGCACAAACACTGCTCGCACTTCTCTCAGCTTCTACCTGTTTAAAAGAGGAAATCTGATTGCCACTACTCCCAGCTCTTTGGGCATCCGGGGGGCACTGTCAGCAAGGCGGTGGCACGTAGGATGGCACTGCACATCCCTAGCGCTAGCTGTAGTCAGAAGAAACCAGATTCAGTGGGTACAAAGTGGGATAGTGTCACTAAAGTCTATGGAGCTGTGTCAATTCACGGGTAGTGTGTCCCCCTTAAGAGCCTGAATTCCTCCTTGGAAAAGGGATGGCAGCATTTATACAGACAGCCAATTATTTTGCACGTCAGCTCACACAGAGGGCAATAAGAGCATGTTACTTCCCCAGGGTTAGTCCCAAGTCTGATGTCTATATAACCTCCCCATCATGTGAATGAGAAATAGCTACACATTTCTTCAGCATTTTGGAGGAAGAGAAAAAGTCAAGGGACATAGTCCCTGACCTCCCCTCCTGTCCCCCAACATGCAATTTCCTGCAGCCTAGGAAGCCCAGGTTTAAATGTAGATACAAAAGCCAAAGAGATGCATTAAATCCAGCATGCCTCTAACCAGTTAGCTTGATAACAGGATTTGAACCCAGGCTTTTCACAAGCCTGTGCTGCTTAGCTCTAACTCTACAATAGCCAGCTGCCAGCAGTAGCCAATCAAAGCTCTTATGCAGCGTGGTCATTACAGAAAGATCCCCACCCTGCTATTATGGGTTAAGCAGGTACTAATACCTGCTGCCAGACATGAGAGAGATAGTGAGGCTATGACTGCATTGCCTCAGTTCTCCTGTGATGTTTGTTTCCTACTCCTTTCTAACAGCTCCATTTCACTCCTCATCCTGAGCATGCATTGTTGCTCCTCACATCCACTTTTCAGAAGCTGATTCAGTGACCTGTTTTACTTCTGACTCAAACCATGGACAGATAAACTGGCAACGTTACACTAGAATAGAGGCCAGGTCAGATTCGGTCATTTGAAAAAATAGATGAAGTATCAGCTGTTGGGAAGAGATCAGGTCAGTCCCTGCCTGAGCCAGCATTCCTGCTGCAGATCTGGATTTGGGAGACTGCAGGAGAAAGATCAACCCAGCAAATGGGGGGTGTTTGTAATAAAAGGTGCATTGGACCCAGGTTATATTCAAGGCTGTTTTTCTCAGGTCTGCAGTGAAGGTGCATCAGGAAAATTCTAGCTCAGATGGCTAAAGCATCTCTGAAATAGACAAGTAAGTTGCAAATGAGCTCAGTTTATTGATGCAAACAACCCTCCCCTCCCCCCCCCCCACTTTAATCTATTTTAAACCTCATTGTTTTCTAGATTTCAGTTCAAGAGCCTTGGTGTTTGATTAGAGTGATCGGAAGATTCCAGGGTATTAAAAACCTCTTCAAGCATCACATGGTATTTGTTAGTTGATTTCTTCCCCCTGGGAAAATTCCAGAAGAGATTCTCCCCAATCCCCGTTTCCAAGACTCTCACTGTTATTCAATGCCTGTTGTTTCACACTGGAACAGACACATTCAGTGAAAATAGCCCTGTGCTATGCTGTGTTCTGTACACTCTGCTCACTATTCATTCCCTCTCCCAGGCACTCTTCTCTTATTCAGGAATTGTTTACAAGGAATAGAGGGAAAGGCCTGGCTTGTCAGGTGTAAGGACAGTGCCTCTAGTGAGACCTCAGGGGGAATTACATGTCCTTAGCCAGCTCCATTTCACTTGTTTACATGCTTGTGTTCCCTTCCTCCAGTTGCAGTTTATTTCTGTGGGTGCACAGATCACTCATTCCCTTGTGTGTGCCCCACTGACCCTCATTCTAGTCAGTGTTTAATTTTGGAGAGAAACCCTGTCCAAGAACTGAGAAGACAAGGACAACCAACACGTCCCACTCTGAAGGGGTATAGATCAGCATAGCTCCCCCTGTTATGTTTATGTAAAGCCTTTGACAGAATGTAGCATTTAGGAGGTGGGAATAACATGCACATTTTTATTCTTTCTTCCTACCCATTTTAATCTTTGGGGGAATGTTTGTCTTTATCTCCTGCCTCCATCCCAAAAGTGGGCAAACTATGGCTCGTAGGGCTGGCTTTATGACCTGTCTGATTGGAATACTCAGTGGCGGTCCAGGACTTCAGCAGCATGGGCTCCACTCTGGGTCTTCTGCGGCACCGAAGGACCCCCTGCTGCCAAAATGCTGAAGAGCCCCAGAGCCGACCCTCTGCCGCCAACGTGCTGAAGAACCCCAGAGCGGGGCCCCCTTAAGCACAGGCGCAGTGCCCTCTTCAGTGCAGGGCCCGATTCTGGGGAATTGACCTAAAGCCTGCCCTGACGGCCTGGGGGCCACAGCCGGCCCTCCAGATATTTTAATACAGCCCTCGAGCTCCCGCCGGGAAGCAGGGTCTGGGGCTTGCCCTGTTCTGGCACTCCAGACAGGGAGCAGGGTCAGGGTCTTGCCCCGCTCTGCACAGCTTCTGGAAGCAGTAGTTCGTCCCCCCTCCGGCTCTTATACAGAGGGGTATCCGGGGGCTCAGCACACTGCCCCCACCCCAAGTGCTGCCCCTGCAGCCCCCCCATGGGAGCTGCAGGGGCATCGCCTGCAGAGAAGGCAGTGTACAGAGCCACCTGGCCTCTCCTCCACATAGGAGCTGGAGGGTGGACATGCCACTGTTTCTGGGAGCTGCTGCCCAGATCCTGACCCCCAATCTCCTCCCATGCCCCAACCCCCTCCCCCAGCCCTGATCCCTCTCCTTCCCTCCGAACCCCTTGGTCCCAGTCCAGAGCACCCTCCTGCACCCCAACCCCACCCCAGAGTGTGCACCCCCAGCCAGAGCCCTCACCCCTCTACCCCAACTCCCAGTTTTGTGAGCATTCATGGCCCCCCCATACAGTTTCCATACCTAGATATGGCCCTTGGGCCAAAGAGTTTGCCCACCCCTGCTCCATCCCCTCACCCACACCCAAGCTGTTACTTTGGGCATCTTAAAATATTTTAGGAACAGAGGCACTGCCAGTGTGGGGATAAGATTGGAAAGGACTGGCAATGGCTGGTACATGGAGCCTTTAGTCTCTAGGACAGCAATTCCAGTACTGACAATCCCAAGTGTTCAAAAAAATTACAAGTCAGGCCCCAAAACATCATGGGATTGGCCTAAAAATCACAAGAGTTTAAACATAATAAATGTTGGGTTCCTTGTGTGAGTCTTCCAGTGTTGGAGACTTCACCATTCACGTTTCCAAGCTTTTCTCTGCAATCAAATTAGAAACTTACTGTTTTGTAATGAAAACTGAGTTTCGTAGGTAATATGACTCCAGAAGTTGGGGGCTTTATGAACTCCGCCCCCAAAAATCACAAGATTCACAATGAAATCGTGAGAATTCAAATCTAGCCCAGAGTGGCAAGTGTACAAAGGTAGGCCCAGGTCCTAAAGCTGAATCCATCAGCACCTGGGCCAAGTCCTATTGACTATAGCAGGACCCTGGGCAGGATTAAGTCTCTGCATGAAGTACCGGGGTTTTTGTTACCATCTAATGCTGGTTTGGTGCCCTATGAAATGGTGGACTCCCTCCAGTTTTTTAAATACACAAATGGCCATCTCAGAAGTCATCCCTTCCTTCGGCACTACTCAGCAGCCTACTTGCTAGTCCCAGCAGAGAAGCCAAGGACCAAAACAACATGAAAAGAAAATTCTTTTCTTTACTAGTGGCCATAGTTAAGGCTCATTGGCAGGGCAGCTTACACAGCTACTGCTCATGCTGCAACTATTCACTGGTTAAGTAGAGAACTTCAGGCTCCAGGACTATTTAGACTGTAAACTCTGTAGGGCAGGGCGTGTCCATTTATTCTGTTTGTACAGCACCTGGCACAACAGGGCCCCAATCCTCACTTTTAATAAAAATATATTTTTTAATGGAGATACCACACTAGGGTGAAAAAAATGACCCACCTAGCTCTGTGTCATCTTTCAGCCAGTGACCAGTTCCCAGATACTTCAGAAGAAGGCAGAACACATCCATAATGCACCTGCCTGTCCAATACCAGGGTGGAGAGAAGTGAGAACTTTCTTCCTGACCCAGCTGATGACATTAGGTTACATCCTGAAGCATGAGGATTGATAGTTCTTATGATTTGCAATCCTCACCAAAGTAACTGCAGATGCAATTCTTAACACACAAAAAATTTAGCCAGGAAGCATTTAGGGCTTCTATAGATATAACAAACCCACATAAGCATACTACCTAAAGGCACACATGCCTTACCAGTTCCACAACTACCATGCATCTTAGACCATATACTGACTGCAACCTTAACTCTGCACCCCCTTTCACTCTTCTGCACACACCCCTTTACCACATTATCCCATCATCACAGTGGATGTTTGGTGGTGTAGTTTAGTACAGCAATGCATGCAGAAGAGGGGTTAAATGGGGTGATGGAAAGCAGGCATCCATAGAAGGGCAGAGTTAAGGCCACAGGGACATGGGACCTGCAAAATCAAACCCAATATAATGGTAGCAGATGGATTTTGGAAAATTAAACTAATACAATAACAAGAGGAAGCAGCACCCATTTTTCTTTTGACCAGCCTTTAGCTTATTCAGCTAGTCATGAGATGTAAATTCCATGCCATCAGGGACTCTGCAGTCACAGGGGTGGCTGCCCTGTGCATTTGATAAACTAATCCAGGGAGGTGGAAGGTCACTGGTTGCTCTCAGTGACTTAAACAGGTGCAGCAGGCACTGACCTTGCATATCTTGCAGCAGATTTTTATCCCTTTGATTTCTGTATCAGGCTGATGACATTCCCAGAAGCAGGTTTTTGATTCCTATGCACCCAATTTACTTTATAACGAATAAATATTGAAAGAGAGGTGCGGGGCTTGCTTTGAAGAAGCTGCCAGGTCAAGGGTAGATGATTGCTGGTTTTGAAGTGGTTTTCAAAAGCAGCGAAGGCTAGCAGTTATCTCTGGGTTGCACTGCAATGCAGGTTTTTGAGGGGTTGGGTTTTTTTAAACCCCCATCTGGCACTGAAAATCTTAATCAGCAGTTCTCAAACTTCATTGCACTACCATCCCGTTCCGACAAGATATCCTAGATGACTCAGTCCGGGCTGGAGCTGCAGCCAGAGCCCAAGCACTGCTGCTCCACTGCCCCAGGTAGAGGCAGACCCTGAGCCCTGCCATGCTTTGGCTTCAGCCCTGGGCCCCCAGCGAGTTTAATGCTGGCCCTGACAACCCCAGTAAAATGGGCTTAGCTGATCCCTGTGTGTGTGTGTGTGTCAATGATACATTTAGGATAGTGGGGAACTAGTGATCTCTGAAAGCAGAGAGGGGAAATGTGGGGCCAGATGGGGCCAAGGGAAAAAAAACAAAAATCGGGAAAAAAAAACAAAAAAAACCCAAACATCACTTATGTTTCCTGCACATCCCCTCACCCTTAACTCTTCATCTTGGCAGCCCAGTTGCAACTCCCTTTGCTGGTACATCAGCCTGTGCTATTGGTCTTTTACCCACTCAGTTAGGTGCCCCACAGTTCAATGGGGAAAACAGCAGGAATCACAGCTACCCTATCTTGTCCCAGTTCTGTAGGCCAGCAAAGCCTCAGCACAAAGTCTTTTCTTCCAGGTTGGCACCTCTTCCCAGGCCTCAGAGTCTGAAACTCCCTTCACTACACTTTGCAAAAAAAAAGGGAATTACAACATAAGCCTCCTTTAACCCTGAAGCGCTCCTGCCTCTGGAAGACCCAGCTTTCTAAGGCTCCTGCTGGCCTGAATACAGACCTTTTAAAGAGGCAAAGCATCAGCAGTGAGCTAGAGTCCCAGCCCCAAACTCTGGATAAGAGTGGTGGATGGTGGTGCAATGTAACCCACAGCACTAGTGCACACTCACAGCCAACAATGAGAGACTCTCTCACTGGTCCAGAGGCAGGTGGGCTGGAGAGGTAAGGAGTGTTGCAGGGGAGGGGAAAGAAAAGGAGACGTGGGATTGTGGATGTGGAAAGTGAAAATACAGCACCATTCCCTCCATGTAAACTCCTACTCTAGTGTGTAGCTCCCACTATCCCTAGAGGTCCCCAGCAAGCAGAAGCCCATCACTGCTGTCTGGAACCAGCTGCATGCAGAAGTGGTGGGCTGTGTTTTGGATCTATACTAAGTCACTGTCAGGTTTCAGTCAGGGATCCTGGAATAGGTGCTGATTGTAGGGAATGGATTCCAATGAGAAATAATCTCTGCATCTCTTCCTGTAACAAGGACATGGGTAAGTTGTACAGCTCCACAACATGTGAGCAGGGCCGGCTTTAGGAAGTGCAGCGCCCAATTCGAACACTTTCGGCGGGGCCCTGGCAGGGATGACTTAAAAAGAAAAAAGTGTAAAAAAAAGCCTTCCATTTCTTCCATGTATTATTTACTTTCCATAACTATATAAATAATAAAATTGTATATTATGTACATTGCATCATATATGCTGTGATTGGTTATTAATGACGGCTGTTTCACATGTGTGGGTCCCTGCCACTCCCTGGGGGGCATGTGTGGGTTCCCGCTGCTTCCTGCCCCTCTCATTGAAGCAGGTGTGCAGGTTACTGGCCTGGGAACTGCAGGGCAGCAGTGGACCTGGGGCTGGTTTGAGGCAGGGCAGGGGCTGACTGGAGGTAGGGTCTGGCTGCAGGCAGGGCAAGGGGTGCGGCGCTGGCTGGAGACAGGGGAGTGTGGGGCGGGCTGGCTTCAGGCAGGGCCACAGGGGGGTGCAGCAGGGGTTGGCAGGGCTGGAGACAGGGCGGGCAGTGCAGGGCTGGTGCGGGCAGGGATGTGTGGCAGGGGTTGGCTGGAGACAGGACAGGGGGTTTGGTAGGGGCTGGCTGTGGGCAGGGGGTGCAGAGCTGGCTGCAGGCAGCGGGGGGCGGGGCTGATGCGGGCAGGGCAGGGGGTGCAGCAGAGGCAGCTGGAGCCCCGGCCCTTTAAAAAGCCCCCAAGGCCCCTGCTATCCCAGGGATCTGGGGGCTATTTAAAGGGCCCGGGACTCCCCTGCTTCTACCCTGCCCCGGACCTTTTAAATAGCCGTGGGAGCCCTGGGGAATGCATGGGGGCAACGGGGCTCTGGCGGCTATTTAAAGGACCGAGGTGGCAGAGGCAGCTGGAGCCCTGGCCCTTTAAATAGCCCCCAGAGCCCCCTGCTACCCCAGGGCTCTGGGGGCTATTTAAAGGGCCTGGAGCTCCAGCCGGGGGCACGGGGCTTGCGGCGCTCCGGCTGGAGCTCAAGCCGGGGCCACGGGACTTACCGCGCTCCGGCCAGAGCTCCAGCCGGGGCCGCGGGGCTTGTCGCGCTCTGGTCAGAGCTCCAGCCAGGGGAGCGGGGCCGTGGGGCTTGTGGCGCTCTGGTCAGAGCTCCAGCTGAGAGAGCGGGGCTGTGGAGCAGCCACGCTCCCGCCGGCGCTTTGGTCAGAGGAGCGGGGCCATGGAAGACCCCGGAGCAGACCGCAGCCAGGGTAAGTAAAAAAATTTAAAAGGTGCCTAAAGCGCGGGGCCCTCTTAGGCGCAGGGCCCGATTCCCAGGAATCGGGCGAATCGGCCTAAAGCTGGCCCTGCATGCGAGGCCAATAGTCTTAGAGGGAGCCAGGCATAGCTCAGCCAGGTTCTGTGTGTAGCAGATCTGACTCACTGCCACAGCACCTCCTGCTGGTCATCCAGGAATTAGCTCAATTCCAGCACTAAGTGCCTCCTGCTGGCTAGTGTCTTGCCTGCCACAGGCCCCATGTCCCACCTGGACCCCAGTGCTCCTTACCCTGGGATTCTGCCCCACCGCAGTGCCCACACTCTGGGTCTCCCCTCCCAGGGGAACCCCCAACTCTCTATGCCCACCTTGCCTCAGTGGCAACTGCCAGTCATCATCTAGCCCCCATTCTCTGAGGCAAACTGTAGTCTGTAATAGCCACTCATCACTGGCAAGGGGATTTGGACCTGCTCCCTTTCTTGGCCCTGGTGTCTCCCTGCAGCCCCTGTATCTCCTTTTGCCTACAACAAGATCTCAGCTTGGGGATTCACCAGAGCTGCGCTGCGCTGCGCTGCTTCAGGTACCCTGTCTCACTAGGTCCTTCTCACACAAAAGCTGGAGTGAGACCAACCAAAATCCTCCCTTAGCCCTTATATCAGGGCCAGCTGTGGCCTAACTGGATGTGGTCACAGCTGTGGCTGCCTCTTCAATCAGCCTACCTTTTCCCCTAGGAGCGGGGTAATTGCCCCACTACACTGTGCATATTGTTTCTGATCCTTGGTCCGTTCATGTATCCGGGCGGAGTTCTTCTCGGCGGCGTCCACTGGCTCCCTTGACGCCTTCGAGGAGCAGTGGGCGCTGTCCGGGGTTCTCTGCTCGGTGTCCCCGTCAGGTTCCCTTTTTATGACCCTTTGACCGCACTCCTGTCCCTGTTCTTTTATTAGTTGTCCGCGGAACTCAGTCGGGTTTTTGGGGTCCTGTAGATCCTCCCCTTAGGCTGGGGGGAGGGATCCTTTAGCAGGGGTGGGCTTCCGTCCGCCTACTTCCCGGAACCCAATAGGTACACTGTGCACATGCAGCTAGTTTTGCCAATGCACCTTTAACCCTTGGCAGGTTATCCTTGGACTGAGCAGCAGCTGTGAGTTGTGCCAGTTTATGTTGGAGCAGGCTGAGAACACCACACTTGTTCTCTTTATGACTTAGGCAACATAAGCACTGGGGTCACCTACAATGACATGGTAGGGCACGAATTCTCCACTGTGCCATTCAGACTTTGTCCTTGTTAATGAAGATATGGGGAGAAATGTTATTAAAGAAGGTGAGCAGGTCATGTTGGTCTAGGATTAGAATAATTAATGCTAATTAAAAGGTGTAAAGAGGCCTGTCTGAAGAACTTGGTGTTGCAACCCCATCCTTATCTGCTTATTGTTTGTATAAACAGTCTCATCACTCTGAGCTTCTCAATTCCTCATTTGAAATAAGTCCTTTCCTTGCTCTCTTTGCCTTCACTGAAATGGGACTTTTCTGCCCTTCATGGAGCAACAGCATAAACATAATCCCTTCCACAGGTGACCAAACTGAGGTCCCTGATTTCTCTGCGGCCATCCTGGGTGGAGGAAATTGTCAGCTAGTGAAGTGTGCATACAAGTGTCCTACAGGGAGCAGACTCCCTCCGGTAGATAATTCACTGGAAGTAAGGCAGGTGGAAAACCTAAGTTGGAGTTCTATTCTCACCTGGAAGAGACTTTGCTGCAGGTCCTGTTTTCTGTTTCATAATGGGAGATACTTTTTCTTGAAAGAGCAGGAATAGGAAAGACCAAGAAGACCCCAGAATTTGGGGGACAGCCCCTCAAGGGAAAGGAGCCCAAGAAAGCCCCATGATTCATTGTTGTAAGAAGGTGTCAAGGAGACTCCATGCACCTCACTGCTGAACAGAAGGAAACTGGGCCATACTGGGGAGATCCTTGTGAAATCTGAGAAGGTGAAAGTCAGTGAATCCATCCTGAGGGTAATTGGACGGATTTTCAGAAGATGTTACATCACCTCACAGAGCAGTTGGGTGGGTCATGATTAGACATTGGCCTAAATAACAGAGAGTACCAGTATGCACTGGGATGGTGTGACTTTACCCACAGAGGTTCCGAATGCAATTTCCAGCTCTCCTATGGGAGGAGTCACACTCATGCTATTGTAGGAGTTACAATAATCACACCAGTACAGTACATACACATGTTGCAAAAATGCCTACAAGCTGAAGAACGAAAGAACAGGGGTAAGGTGCCATTCTGCTCTGAAAAGTGACTAGAGAAATGGCTTAATATGTTTCCATGGTTATTGCTTGCCACTGACTTCCAGATGCAGATCCTCTTCTGTTGTAAATTGGCAATTTAGAGCCAGATTGGTACCTCAGCTGAAGTCAGCAGGTGTACACTGATTGCTGGGGATCTGGCCCTCAATTTGGTCACTTACCAACAGAAAGGATGATGGATTTCTTCCTAACTGAGTCGTGATCTGAGAGTCATGCATGTGACAGTCATGGCAAAAATGCAGTGTCACGCAGAGGTTACCTAGCCCCTCATGGGACTGAGATTAGTCGAGAGCTCCTGGGTGGATCTGTAATCAGAAATATTTTTCACTGTGTTTCCAAACTGTAATGTATAGCTCTGTCTCCAGCATTTCATGGGGCACAATGTGTAGCACCTCTGTCTTCTCTGCTAATTAATTAGAATTAGCAGTGTTTTGCTGCTCCATACCTGCCCTAGAATCCCGTGATAGATCAGATTGGAAGGGCAGGTAATGTGGCCAGATGACGTGTAGTGTTTGGGGAGACAGAGGAATAATGAGGGGGGAACTTGTGATGTACCTCAGCCAGGACCATGATTGAAGAAGAACATCTTGATTCCCATGGGGGATTCTGATTCTTATCACCCTGGAGATAATTCACCCTAAACTGCTGGCATTCCCCACTCCACATGGCACCAGACTGTTAGCACCACGCCTCATGCCAGCACTGGTGGTCCCACCACACCTGGGACAGGGGGCCAGTAGCTGCAGTTCCGAAGCATTGTTTGATCTGGCTCTGGCTGAAGGGACCTGCCAATCCCTTCCTGAGCCTCCCAACTGCAGAGTGATACGAATCACCCTGCCTCCCTTGGGCGTCCCTGCTGAGGATGTAAAAAGACCTGATGCCCTTGCTCCCAGCACCTTCCAAGAACACGAGGAAAACTGTTCCTGCGTCCTTGCATGGGTGGTGAGAAGAATGCAGAAACCCAGGTGAGTCACATGTCTGTGACTGATTCAAAACGTGCTGTGAGTCATCTGTGCTTCTGCAACATTTGCTCTGACAAACCAAGAATCCCAATCATGAGGCATCATGTGAATGCTGGCAACTGTGACAATGACATTATAGTGCACAAGACAGGCATAGCTCGCCAGTGCAAGGGTCTGGATCCAATGCCCATTGTTGAAGTCAACGGAAAGACTCCTTCTGATTCAATGGACACTTGATCAGGCCCTATAAGAAGGTTTCGAAAACCATAAGACCAAGGCAGGGGTTCCAAAACTTATCTCTCAGCCTACATGTCCCTCACCTGGACTGATACGACTGTTGGCACTGAGGGGAGGCCCATGCAATGTTGTCACTGAGGGGAGGCTTTATAGCTGGGCAATGCCAAAGAAAGAAAGTGGCATTCTGATGACAGCACTTGCTACTCTCATCAAATGTATTGGCTGGGAATGGGCTTGTTAACTGAAATGGGGATTTCTGAGCCTCCTGTAGGTCTCCACCACCATGCTGCTTTGGAAAAGTGAAGTGACACCATTAGCCAAGATGGGAGTCTGGTTTCCACATAAGTTTCACAGGAGAACTCGAGTATATAACAGTAAATGTGCCCAATCTTATTTCCAATGAAATCAATGGCAAAGCTCTCATTGACTTAAATGGGATCGGAAGCAGGAGCAGGTTCCATTGCCCTTCCTTCAACATCCCACCAGTACAGAATGGTCTTTACAAACTCTGGATTCTAGCTAGTCAGTAGCCTTGGTGGTAGCCAAGAACACTGGTTGGAGCTACTTGTTATTACTGAACCCCATCACACAAATATCAATGCACCACCACAAGGAATGGCTTGTATAGAGTATAAGTAAAACAACAGGACCAACTCTCCACCTCACCCAACTCCGTTCAGCCATCAAGAGATGGGCACAGTGCAGGTTGCAGATGCTAGATCCCACGTCATGTGGGATTGGCATAAATTGGCAAGGGCAGCTCTCATTCATATCAGTGGCGTATGGTCCCTCTGGGATCTTACACCAGCGGATGATTGGCTGTAGCATAGCTCTAGTCCGCCATGCTCCTTCATGCCCCCAACCCACCCTATAAATGCCCTTTCTGACTCCACTGGCTTTACCAGTTCTATGCCAGTGGATAGCTCCCTTGCACAGGGAATTCTCCATTAGCCAGTTCAAGTCCACTGCGTCACATGCACAAAGTGGACCTAATGGACCAGAGAATCTGGCCCAGAATGTGTTATGCAGGACACAGCATAACACAGCAAAACCATTGGGATTTTTTTTCACTGACACCCAATCTTGTGAGCAAACAACGCCAGTGTCCCTTCAGTCTACCAAAAGCACATTCAGCAGTCATGTTGCACCTGCTCAGCCAGTGATAGAATCTTTCCTTGGTGCTGTCAAAGTGGCCAGCAGGGGTGGCTCCAGGCCTCAGCACACCAAGCGCCTGCTTGGGGCGGCAAGTCACTGGGGGCACTTTGCCAGCGCTGTGAGGACGGTAGGCAGGCTGCCTTCAGCAGCTTGCCTGCGGAGGGTCCCAGCGGCTTGCCTGCGGGACCAGCGGACCCTCCGCAGGCAAGCCACCGAAGGCAGCCTGCCTGTCGTGCTTGGGGTGGCAAAATGCCTAGAGCCGCCCCTGGTGGCCAGTGTACAGTTTCATGAGCCAGGGGGCAGCCTGGGTCATCCAGGATCTCTACTGGCATATCAACCTTGTCAGTGATAATCTGCCAGTCAGGAAAGAATCTCCTTGCTTGTGGCTTTCTGAACAGTCCTGTGTTCTTAAAGATGCACACATCATGAACCTTCCCTGACCAGCCAACACTGATGTTTATGAGGCATCCCCAGTGACCCACCAATGCTTGCAGAACCATAGAAAAATAGCCCTTTCGGTTGCCGTACTCTGTGGCAAGCGTGTCTGGTGCCACAATAGGGATATGCATGCTATCTATTGCTGCAGCTTGGGAATCCCCTTGCTACAAAGCCACCCCTGTGTCCTGCACATTTCTGAGAGTCACAGGCCTGCATAGCAGGAGATAATTAATGGCTCTGTACACCTCCAAAATGACTTCCCACTGACTGGTAGTAATCCAGCATTGCAAGTTTCTGCAGTGCCATTGCCACTCACTTTGCCACTGTCAGTGCAGCTCTCTCATTTTGATGTTCCTGTGCACACAGATCCAAAAATGTGGCCTCACGTATCCGAAAGTTCTGCAGCCGCTGCTCATCATCTCAAGCCTGCATTATGCTGCCATCCCACCTGTCAATGATTGTTTCTCGGGCCCAGAAGCAGCACTCCCACATCTGCAGCTGCTTTGTGAATGTCACCAATAACCTTGAATTGATTCTTGCTGTGTCCCACAGCAATCTATCCTCCAAGAAGTAGTCACGTTCCCCACTGATTCAGTTTTTCTTACAGATCTGCAGTCGCCAGAGGATTGTGCGTCTTGTGCTTGCAACACTCCTGACAATAATGCAGAGCTGTGCAGGCTCCATGCTTCTGTAAGAGATGGACAGTGAGGAGGGTCATGTAGGTTTGTAGGATTTTTTTAAAAAGGCACAAAATTATGGGCTATACCTGACATTATGGGATGGAGACAGATGCACACAGGGAAGTTGACCCCTTGCTCCTAGTCACCCTGCATGACTCATGTCAGCCCCATCATGTATTACCAAAACTACACACACTAGGATACGTACACATGGTGCACCACACTGTACACCGACACAAACACTCTCACACTGTAGCACCAGCTCAAGAAGCCAAGTATGCACATGCACAAATGCTATACTAACTGCAACAACTTGATGCAGATGTAATTTACGTCAACCAAAGTTTGTACAGTAGACATGGCCTGAGAAGATCCAGAGAGATGAAATCACTTGCTGAAGGCCACAGAACAATTCAGCGTCACTGGAAACAGGATTAAGACTCCGGAGTTCCTGACTCTCAGCCCCATGCTCAATCCACTAGGGATTATCTCCAGAGGCATTGATTCTGTGTGTGCAAATCTGGAGGCTATTGCTACAGCTACCTCAGGGAAGAGGGGACTAGTAAGCCAGACTTCAAAGGAGTGACCTTGTATTAATGATTCCTGTCTTTCTTCTGATGTATCCAGTGTAATGTGATACCAAGAATCAAAACACAGTTGCAAAAAGTGGTGAGTTTAATATTTCTAATCTAATGGTGCCACCTGCTGTCATGGAACACAAATTGCTTTTAGCCATTAGAAACTAAGTATCGGGGGTAGTCGAGTTACTCAGTATCCACAAAAACAATGAGGAATCTATTGGCACCTTAAAGACTAACATCTATTTGAGCATAAGCTTTCGTGGGTAAAAAACCCACTTCTTCAGACGCATGGAGTGAAAATTACAGATGCAAGCATAAATATATACACTGGCACATGAAGAAAAGGGCGTTACCTTATCTGTGGAAAACCAGTGTTGACAAGGCCACTCCAGTCAGGGTGGATGTGGTCCACTCCCAATAACTGATGGGGAGGTGTCAATACCAAGAAAGGGAAATTGCTTCTGTAGTGATCCAGCCACTACCAGTCCCTATTCAAGCCCAAATTAATGGTGTTAAATTTGCAAATGAATTGTAGCTCTGCAGTTTCTCTTTGAAGTCTGTTTTTGAAGTTTTTTTGTTGAAGGATGGCTACTTGTAAATCTGTTACAGAATGTCCAGGGAGATTGAAGTGATCTCCTACCGGCTTTTGTATGTTACCATTCCTGATGTCTGATTTGTGTCCATTTATTCTTTTATGTAGAGACAGTCTGGTTTGGCCAATGTACACGGCAGAGGGGCATTGCTGGCATATGTCACATTAGTAGATGTGCAGGTGAATGAGCCACTGATGGTGTGGCTGTTGTGGTTGTGTCCTCTGATGGTGTCGCTAGAATAGGGAACAGAGTAGGCAATGGAGTTTGTTACAGGGATTGGTTCCTGGGTTAGTGTTTCTGTGGTGTGGTGTGTAGTTGCTCGTATTTGCTTCAGATTGGGGGGCTGTCTGTAAGCGAGGACTGGTCTGCCTCCCAAGGTCTGTGAGAATGAGGGATCATTTTCCAGGATAGGTTGTAGATCATTGATGATGTGTTGGAGAGGTTTTAGCGGGGGGCTGTACGTGATGGCCAGTGGTGTTCTGTTATTTTCCTTGTTGGGCCTGTCTTGTTGTAGGTGACTTCTGGGTACCCATCTCATTCTGTCAATCTGTTTCTTCACTTCCCCAGGTGGGTATTGTAGTTTTAAGAATGCTTGATAAAGATCTTGTAGGTGTTTGTCTTGTGTGAGGGATTGGAGCAAATGTGGTTGTATCTTAGGGCTTGGCTGTAGACAATGGATTGTGTGATGTGCCTGGATGGAAGCTGGAGGCATGTAGGTAAGAATAGTGGTCAGGAGGCTTCCAGTATAGGGTGGTGTTTACGTTACTCTCACTTATTTGCACTGTAGTGTCCAGGAAGTGGATCTCTTGTGTGGACTGGTCCAGGCAGAGGTTGATGGTGGGGTAGAAATTGTTGAAATCCAGGTGGAATTCCTCAAGGGCTTCTTTTCCATGGGTCCAGATAATGAAGATATCATCAATGTAGTGCAAGTAGAGGAGGGGCGCTAGGGGATGTGAGCTGAGGAAGCGTTGTTCTAAGTCAGCCATAAAAATGTTGGCATACTGTGGGGCCATGCGGGTACGCACAGCAGTGCTGCTGACTTGAAGGTATAAGTTGTCCCCAAATCTGAAATGGTTGTGGATGAGGACAAAGTCAAAAGGTTAGCCACCAGGTGTGCTGTGGCCTCACCAGGGATACTGTTCCTAATGGCTTGTAGTCCATCCTCATGTGAAATATTGGTGTAAGGAACTTCTACATCCATGGTGGCCAGGATGGTGTTTTCTGGAAGATCACCAATTCATTGTCGTTTCCGCAGGAAGTCAGTAGTGTTTTGAAGATAGCTAGGAGTGCTGGTAGTATAGGGTCTGAGGAGAGAGTCCAAATAGCCAGATAATCCTGTTGTAAGAGTGCCAATGCCTGAGATGATGGGGCATCCAGGATTTTCAGGTTTATGGATCTTGGGTAGCAGATAGAATACCCCTGGTCAGGGCTCTGGGGGTGTGTCCATGTAGATTTCTTCCTGTGCTTCTTTAGGGAGTTTCTTGAGCAAACGGTGTAGTTTCTTTTGGCACTCCTCAGTGGAATCAGAGGATAGTGGCCTGTAGAATGTGGTGCTGGAGAGTTGCCTGGCAGCCTCCTGTTCATAATTTGACCTGTTCTTGATGACTATAGCATCTCCTTTGTCAGCCCTTTGACTATAATATCAGAGTTGTTTCTGAGGCTGTGGATGGCATTGCGTTCTGTACGGCTGAGGTTATGGGGCAAGTGATGCTGTTTGTTCACAATTTCAGCCTGTGCACGTCTGCGGAAACACTCTATGTAGAAGTCCAGTCTATTATTTCAACCGTCAGGAGGAGTCCATACAGGAGTCACTCTCTTCATGTGCCAGTGTATACATTTATGCCTGTATCTATCATTTTCACTCCATGCATCTGAAGGAGTGGGTTTTTACTGATAAGAGATCATGCCCAAATAAATCTGTTAGTCTTTAAGGTGCCACCAGACTCCTCGTTTTTATTAGAAACTAACATTGTCAGGGTAATCCAGGCCTGCATTTTAACGTGATGTCATAGATTCTCAGCAGGTATGCACCCAGTTTCAAAGAATAGTAAGATTTGTTTACTCACATCTTTGCTGTGCTTCAAAGCTCAGACAAGATGCTGTAAATTAGAAATAAAATGTATAGGTCTAGTATGTGGGAGAGAGCGAGCCTGCTATTTTACACACATGCCATATTAAAAGGGAGGGGGGAATCTCAGAAGGTTTGGAGGTTCATGTTGATAAGAAACCATGTGTCTGGTAGCTTATCTGAGCTTTAGCCAAACTACCAGCAGTGGGCCTGCAAAACTGGAGCATTTCAGGTAGTTCTTGTTTCCAGCAACAGGCAGGAATACCATAGCAACAATGGGCCAGATTCATCCTCACTGTAGTTCCACAGACTTCCATAATAAAGTTATGTTAAGGATGAATGTGGCCCAGTGTACTTCCACTTGGACAGTACTAAGGATAAATATAGGGCAATTCTCCTTGGAAGATTTAATCAATACAAAAAGATCCCTTTCCTTTTCCCCACTCTATTCTTGTTGATATTTTACTAGAAGCTGTCTCTCCTGGAGACCTCAGTTACAGGTTTCAGAGTAGGCATTTCTATGTCCATGTCCAACACAGACTTTGAAATCAATTAGGTCATGTTTGTACACAGCTTTGCAAATATAAAGTGCTATATAGGTGCCAAGAATGGCTGAGTTCCTCCTGTTCAGATGTTGATGGACTATCTGTTTTCCTTTAATTAATCTATATTCTAAGTCACCATTCAAATAATTTCTATTTTTCTCTAGTTTTAAATCCAGTGAACCAGAAATTGTAAAACACACACACAAGGGTCTACATGCTTCCTTCCATTTCGGGCATAATTTTATCTGTTGTTTCCTTTTGTTTAATAGCTCCAGAGATGTAAAACCTTCCCATCCACAGAGTTCACTTGAAGGCTTATTAGCGTTCAAATAGTCATCTGGAGAGAGAATTAACTCTTCGATGTTTCTGGGACTTGATTTCTTCACCCTTATGAATAAAATATAAAGGAAGGATTTATTTATTTATTTTTGCTAGTTTTTATATAGAAAGATTATTTATCCTACAATTAAAGAAGTGCCAATAAAATATAGATAGAGGTTAAAATATGACTAGATATGGAATAATTAAAAATAATAGTCATTGAATGTCCATCTGCCACACTGAGTACGGGATGGTCAGATTCACCATTGCTCTAATACTCATATAATCATTTACACCAGTGCAAAGTGGAGCTGAATGCTACCATTTGGCTTTACATTGACTTTGCATTTGTTTTGCACTAGTGTGTATCATTAAACAAGGCCCTGGGCACTAGTGAATCAGACCACATGTCTTTTACAATATCTTCCCATTAAAACAATTTGAAACCTTAAAGTGCAGTTCTGGGCAAGACCCCTGCAGCTGTGGTGTTTGCCATGGAATTCACCTCTGGCTGCAGAATTGTGCTCTGCAAACTCAGTTCTCACCTTTTAGGGTTGTGGGGATGACGTTGAACACATTAACTTATACTACAGCCTATGTCAGCATAACTTATGTCACTCGTGGGTGTGTCTAAACCTATCCCCCCGAGAGACATAAGTTACACTGTCATAAGTGCCCATATGCACTGAGCTAGCTTCTCCAGGCAACACAGCTTCTGCCATTCACAGAGATGGTTTTATTATGCTGATGGGAGAACTCTCTCCTGTCCGTATAGACCATCTTCACCAGACATGCTCCAGCTGCATCAATACAGCTGCGCCGCTGCAGCGCTGTACATGTAGACATGCCCTTAATGTAAAGTGACGTAGGAGCACCTTTCTGACTTTACAGGCAGCCTGAAACAATAGTTCTGAGGGGTGTGATCTGCTCCACTTGTCTCAGACAGGCCTGTGTGGATTCCACAATTAGATGGCCATGGCATATGGCATTTCTCCAAGATGCCACAGGAATCTGTATTTCTGCAGCGGAATTCACCATTCTGCAGCTGCCTGGCACTTAACATACCATTTTTTGTCTCCCTGCCATTCTGGGACCTGCCTTCAGCTGAAGGGGGAGCTAACTGGATTACAGTGCAAACTCCCTGCATTGCATGGGCAGCAAGGGGTCTTGGAGCCTGAGCTGCAGTCCAGCTTGCAGCCTGAGAGTGGGTGAAGCCTGAAGTGTAAGCTGGCAAGCCGGGCTACCTAAAGAATAGAGCAGTAGCTGAGATTCAGAAGCCAGGGTGGTGAATTGATGCTGGTGCCTGTGATATTGCGCTCCATATGATTTTATGAAAATATGCTAATGAGCGTGAATATAATGTAACTGGAATATGCTTCATGCAAAAGGTCTCTTGTAAGGTATCATTACAAAGCTTATAATCTACTGAGTGTGATCATCCTATTTGTATAAATCGATCATTCTTGTATCTGAAACTAGAAATATGAAATATACCACTGAGGTTCTATTGTAATTATGCAAAGTGTGGGCCATTAATTGTTGTCTGGAATCTTGATGGCTCCCATAAACTAGGACAATTGGTTGTAAATGGCTCTGTTTACTTGCAAGCCTTCCTGTGAGTCAGGCCAGGAAGAATGAAGGCTTGGGGTCTCACAGGACATGTGACCATGTCACCTGGTACTGGAATCTATCTTCAACCTGGTGCTTTTCCATTTAGAAGGAGGGGTGGGGGCCCAGAGAGACAAAAGATTCCTGCCTTGTGCCGAAGCTATATAAGGGGATGGAACAAAACAAAGGAGGGTCCAGTCATGAAAAATCCCGTAATTACCAATTGAGCTGGAGCTAACAAGGATTGTACAAGGGGAAAGGATTGGGCCCACACTAGGCAGGAGTCCAGTCTGTGAAAGAAGCTTATTGGAACATCTCTGAGGGTGAGATTTTATCTGTAATCAGTTTCTTAATGTATTAGGGTTAGACTTGCGTGTTTAGTTTTATTCTGCTTGGTAACTTACTTTGTTCTGTCTGTTATTACTTGGAACCACTTAAATCCTACTTTTTATACTTAATAAAATCACTTTTGCTTATTAACTCAGAGAAAGTGATTAATCCCTGGGGGAGCAAACAGCTGTGCATATCTCTCTATCAGTGTTATAGAGGGCAGGCAATTTATGAGTTTACCCTGTATAAGCTTTATACAGACTAAATCAGATTCATTTGGGGTTTGGATCCCATTGGGAATTGGGTATCTGGGTGCTGGAGACAGGAGCACTTCTTAAGCTGTTTTCAGTTAAGTCTGCAGCTTTGGGACATACGGTTCAGATCCTGGGTCTGTGCTGGAGCAGACTGGTTTGTCTGGCTCAATAAGACATGGTTCTGGAGGCCCAAACTGGCAGGGAAAATGGGCTCAAAGGTAGTCTCAGCACATCAGGTGACAGTCCCTAGGGGTTTCTGTGATCAAATCCGTCACACTGCCTACAAGCTCTTCTTTTCCCTGGCGCGTATGAGCAGAAGGTGATTCTGTGCTGATTCTGACTTCAACGGGGCTCCTGCACTGGGAGCTCCTGAAGTGGGGACAGAGCTAATTGCAGGATTGTGACCATAAGCAAGAGAAGTGACTGGCTAGATTGTAGGATCCAGTATTTCCTCTGTGGCTTCCACAGCAAATGTGTTTTGTTTGAAGCTGATTTTGCTATGGGACAGGACTGGAAGCTCTTTACACCATTTAGGAAGCCTGAGGACAGGGGATGGCCTAACCTGAAGATAAAAGGGTTACAGAGGTCACTAATGGCCTACAGAATCTTTCTTACGGGGGATGATGCTTGAGACATAAAGTCCCCAGCTTGACTCTGAGCTTCCCAAGGTATATTTGTAAGGTATGCAGTTAGAAAACAAATGACTGGCAGATTTGATCTGGGATCAATGAGCAGATGATACATATGGACTTCTGCAGTGCCATTTTCAGAGTAGCATTGCACTTTCACCAGCTGGTATCATGTGGAGTGTGGAACTCTGCAGAGCAGCAATACTTAACGCATCATAAAGGAACGACTCCCTCTAGAATGGTCTGGCTTGGCAGTGACAGCAAAGATCTCAAGGACAGGGGAAAACATGAACAAGACTGGTGAGTTACCTGCAACACACCCTTTTTGGAAGCCTTAGCAAGCAATTAATGAGGGAAAGAGGGTTTAGAGCAGGGGTGGGCAAACTTTTTGGCCCGAGGGTCACATCAGGGTTGTGCAACTGTATGGAGGGCTGGGTAGGGAAGGCTGTGCCGCCCCAAACAGCCTGGCCCCTGCCTCCTATCTGCCCCCTCAGAATCCCCAACACATCTACCCTCCCGCTCCCTGTCCCCTGACTGCCCCCTCCTGGGACCCCAAGCCCCTACCAACCCCCCTGCTCCCTGTCCCCTGACTGCCCTCCCGACCCCTATCCACATCCCTGCCCCCTGACAGGACCCCAGGGACTCCTACTCCTAACCCTCCCTGTTCCCCATCCCCTGACCACTACCCCCCAGAACCTCCACTCCATCCAACCGCCCCCTCCTCCCTGACTGCCCCCCAGGACTCCCTGCTCCCTTACCCAACCCCCCCCCCCGTTCCCCACCCCCTTACCAGCAGCAGGAGCTCACAGCCATGGACACCCAGCCAGAGCCAGCTGCGCTCCCCACGCTGCCCAGTGGGAGCGGTGGGCCAGAGTGTGGCCCACATGGCAGCGTGGCTGCAGGGGAGGGGCCGGGGACTAGGCTTCCCGGCTGGGAGCTCAGGGGCCAGGCAGGACGGTCCCGCTGGCTGGATGTGGCCCGCGGGCTGTAGTTTGCCCATGTCTGGTTTGGGGTAGCACAGGCCAGGGACTCAGGAAATCTAAGTTCCATTCCTGCCTTTGTCACAGATTTCTTGTGTGATCTTGGTCACTTAAGTGTATGCTTTCAGAAGTATCCATTAATTTGGAGTGCACGTTTTCTACGTGCCCCTCTTGCCTCTATCCCTCACTTCCATATCTGTAAAACAGGGATAATAATACCTCACAGGGATATTGGGAGACTCCGTTCATTAATAATGTTCATATAGTACCTTTCAATCCTTGGATGGATGGAGCTTCTGAAGTTACTCACTGTCACTATAACCTGAGTCACTTTTGTCTCTCTTGTCCATTGACCTGTGTTGGTTTCTAGGAATTTATTAGCATGCTCTACAGAAAAGCAGTTAAAGGTACCGATTCACAGAACCAGTTCCTCAGCTGGTGTAAGCTGGAATAGCTTTGGGGCGGGGAGGGTCAAAGGAGTGATTCCTATCCACACCAGACAGAGCTCTGGCACATGATGTTTTAGTCTTAAAATCTGTTTTGGGATTGGTCCTCTCCTGCAGTCAGCCACAGCGTCTCTTCTTTATTTTGTACTGCACTGACTCATCGATTTCAGAGTACTAATGCTATTCGTGCATGAGCTAGGCACTTTAATTGTTTAGAGAGTTGCCCTTTGACCTTTCAGAACCTGGGATCCCACACTGGGACAAACTCTGGCTACATAAAACTTCCTTCAGGATACGTCTTCACTGCAGAGTTTACTCAGGTCTGAGCAGCCAGGAATGGGCACCCCAGTTAGCCATGCCCACCTGCAAGTGTCCACGCTCTGGAACCACACTCAACTCATTCTCATGCAGCCACTGTCATGTTTTGGGGTGCAATCCAGACCGGTAAGGGGTTATGTCAGTGCCTGCCCTGTAACCCTGGATTGCTTAAATGCTCTGCTGCTGTGATTCACAGCCTGGACACCAACAGCCACCAGACAAGAATGCAATAGCCTGAGTGTCTGCGTGCAGTGCAGCCCTGGGTCAGTGCTTCTGACCGCAACAGCCTGCCTACAACACAACATCCCACCCAGGGTTGGTTACTCCTGGCAAGATGACCCCAATGCACTTCCAGTCCTGAATTTGTACAAAACCATCTACCCTCTTCTCGACCACAAGAGAAATAATAAAGTTCATTTGCTCCTTCAGAGAGACAATACTCTGCAGTTTACCATGTTAACTGGAGTTAATAGTCACTTAAATTCAACACAGCACTGGGCTGATTTAGATTAAAATGAACAAATTTATTAGCACCGTGAAGAAGGGACCCTGTGAGTCAAGTGGGACTGCCCCTGTTGGCCCAGTGCCAGGTTGGTAACCCTGTCACACAGTTGTCAGGACTCCCTGTGGGATCAGATGATTGCAACAAGGCAGACACAGGACCCCTGGCGGGGTCAAGCAAGCAATCAACCTGCAGCCCCTGGGCAGGGCAGAACAAGCAGTCTGCAGCCCCTGGGCAGGGCAGAGCAAACAAACAGTGTATGGCCCCCAAGCTTCCTGGTTGGGGCAGGCAATAGCAATTGGGGGTTCTGACGCTCTGGGCAGGGCAGAACATACAGTCAGTTTGTAGCCCCTGGGTGGGGCAGAGCAAACAAGCAGTAGCCACATCTAGTGGAAAGTGGGGAGGGGTAAGAGAACCCAGGCCCATCCTGCTCCACCAGGTTCCAACCAAGGGCCCTATGAAGTTGGGAAATTCCCTGTTAAGGGTTTAAGCATCAGCTTCTACTACATTCCCTGGGTCACTTCCTACCGCGAGGTGCAGCTCAGACTTCTCCCTAGCTGGCAGTGGCTCAGTGTCCCCATAAATCTCTGTGGTTGTCTGGTTGTTTGCAACATAGTCTGTGTCCACAGTTTTTGCCTCGTGGAGTCTCAGGTGTCTCTGCAAGAGCTTGCAATACACGTCCTTCCTCCTCAGCCAGCCCAGACTGAGCTGGGCTGTCTCCTTTTATCTGGCCCTTCCACCTGGAGCACGTGTAGCAGGTGTGAGGGGGCATGGCCTTCTGGGCCCACGGTGATTGGTCCCACTCCATTGGCCCAGTGCAGGGTTGGTAAACCCCATCAGAAAACAGGACATAGGTTAAGTGAAGCCAAGCAAAAGAAATAAAGGTAGAGATGGTTACAAGCAAACAAAAGTGAAAACGTGCATCTAGAAGTCTAAAACTCAACCTTGCAAGGCACAGACTTTGTTTAAGATGGTTTTGCTCACTAATTGCTCTTAGTTTAGCATGGCTGACTGTTTCTCAGTCAGGACCCTTCCACAGAAGTACGAGGTACTGGTTTCTCTTGTCTTAGGGGAAAGCTAAGATGGAGTCTCTCTATTCCTTATATTCCCAAAGAATTGTTTTTATTCTCAAGGTTAAAGAGGCCTCCTGGGGATTTGGTCTCTCTGGTGTGTAGGAGCCATGTTAATTCTGTGTGTCTTGGGTTCAGGCTCAAGACAACCCAAGCTGGTTTGCTTTATATCTTTGTTAATGACTAAAGGAGGTAACCCTCATTTCTTTGTCTAGGATGGATTTGCTTATCTAGGCTGTCTTCTTACACATCTTCTAGTAACATTATACAGAGGGAACTCATAACTTCACATATTAGATTAATACACGCATTTTACAATTATATTAATGACCATTGTGCTAGAACATAAGACTGGCTATACTGGGTCAGACCAATGGCCCATCTGGCCTAGTATCCTGTCCTCCAACAGTAGCTGATGCCAGATGCTTCAGAGGGAATGAAGCGATCATCCCTGTCACATCCAATTCCAGATTCTGGCAGTCAGAGGTTTAGGGACACCAAGAACATGGAGTTATATGCCTGATCTTCTTGGCAAATAACCACTGATAGACCTACCCTCCATGAATTTATCTTATCTTTTTAACCTAGTTATACTTTTAGCCTTCACATCATCCCCAGGCAACAACTTTCACAGGTTAACTTGCATTGTGTGAAGTAGTACGTCCTTGTTTGTTTAAGCTTATTGTCCATTAATTTCATTGCGTGACCTCTGGTACTGGTATTATGTGACGGGGTAAATAACATTTCCTTATTCACTTTCTCCATACCATTCATAATTTTATACATCTCTACAGACCTGCTATTAGTTTTCAAATACCACCTTACAAGGCATATGTCATAAACAGATAGCTAAGGGTTAATGTCTCTTTCACCTGAAGCACCTGACCAGAGGACCAATCAGGAAACCGGATTTTTTCAACTTTGGGGTGGAGGGAATTTTGTGTCTGAGGTCTTTTGTCTTTTGTTTTCTGGCTGCCTGCTTTCTCTGAGCTTTGGAGAAGTAGTTCTACTTTCTAGTCTTCTGTTTCCAAGTGTAAGGACAAAGAGATCAGATAGTAAGTTATATGGTTTCTTTTCTTTGGTATTTGCATGAATATAAGTGCTGGAGTGCTTTGATTTGTATTCTTTTGGAATAAGGCTGTTTATTCAATATTCTTTTAAGCAATTGACCCTGTGTTGTATCATCTAATACAGAGAGAACATTTGTACTTATTTTTCTTTCTTTTTATATAAAGCTTTCTTTTAAGACCTGTTGGAGTTTTTCTTTACTTCAGGGAAATTGAGTCTGTACTCACCAGGGAATTGGTGGGAGGAAGGAATCGGGGAGATCTGTGTGTTGGATTGCTAGCCTGATGTTGCATTCCCTCTGGGGGAATAGGAAAGTACTTTTTGTTTCCAGGATTGGGAACAGAGAGGGAGATTCACTCTGTTTGGATTCACAGAGCTGGTGTCTGTGTATCTCTCCAGGAGCACCTGGAGGGGGGAAGGGAAAAAGGATTATTTCCCTTTGTTGTGAGACTCAAGGGATTTGGGTCTTGGGGTCCCCAGGGAAGGTTTTTCAGAGGGACCAGAGTGCCCCAAAACACTCTAATTTTTTGGGTGGTGGCAGCAGGTACCAGGTCCAGGCTGGTGGCTAAGCTTGGAGGTTTTCATGCTAACCCCCATATTTTGGACGCTAAGGTCCAGATCTGGGACTAAGGTTATTACATGGTGTGCAGCTGGTGGGACTAGAATCCAGAAGCCAGTAGGAATATTATATTTTTCTTTTCTCTGCTAAGGGCTTTTTAGCAGAGAGAAGCAGTTGGTTTTAAAAGGGAACCAGAGAGAATTTTTTTTCTGCTCTCTCTCGCAGTTTGTGGCTTGCATGTTAAGGGTCTTTTGTCATGCAATAGCCCTCCCATTAGGAGGCAAGTACCGGCACTTATATGCATGCAAATAAAGTGGTTTTTCTGGTTTCCCTTCATTGAACATTAGCTAGAGAGAGAAAGGGAAAAAAGGCACTGTTGCTAGGCAGACTTCAGGAGGAACAGAGCCTGCAGTTCAGAAGATAAACACCGGAGGGCACCCCAACACAAGAAAACAGGAACCATGACTTCTAAGGCAAAAATTGACGCCGAAGAACAAATCAAAGAAGCTGAACACAGGCGACAACTGGAAATAAAACAAAAAGAGATGGAGATGAAAGAAAGAGAAGAACAGATCAAAGAGGCAGCACACAAAAGAAAACTAGAAGAAGAAGAGATGGCCTACCGAAGGAAACAAGCAGAAGATGAGTTGGCCCACAGAAGGAAGCAAGAAGAAGAGGAGGCGGCCCACCACCGAGAAATGGAAAAACAACAAAAAGAGAATGAAGAGAAGGAAAAACAGAGAAAACATAAACTGGAGTTGGCAAAAGCTGGGCTGCCTGTGCCAGCCAACCCTAACAACCCGGCACCAAATATTGCTCCACAGCACAGAAAATTTCCCACCTACAAGGCAGGTGATGACACCGAGGCCTTCTTGGAAAATTTTGAAAGAGCCTGTCTTGGGTACAGCATTCCCGAAGACCAGTACATGGTAGAATTGAGGTCACAGCTCAGTGGACCTTTAGCAAAGGTGGCAGCTGAAATGCCTAAGCACCAAATGAATGACTATAAACTTTTCCTAACCAAGGCCAGATACAGGATGGGGATAACCCCAGATCATGCCCGTCGGCGCTTCAGAACCCAAAAGTGGAAACCAGAGGTGTCATTTCCCAAACACGCCTACTACATTGCAAAAAACTATGAGGCCTGGCTAACAGGAAACAACATTCAAACCTTGAAAGAACTGAACCTCCTCATACAAATGGAGCAGTTCTTGGATGGTGTTCCTGAAGACATCACACGGTACATACAAGATGGAAACCCCAAGAATATCGCTGAGGCGGGGGAGATTGGAGCCAAATGGATGGAACTGGCAGAAAGCAAGAAAGCTACTGTCAAGGGGAACGATTACCCCAGGGGGCACACAGACCATAAACCCTACAACCGAGGACAGCCAAAGACCCCACATACCACCCAAGTAAAGCCACAGATACCCTACCCTTCAACCTCACCAGTCTCCAGTAACTCACCTCGGCCCAGTGACCCATCAGATGGAAGATGCTTTAAGTGTAATGAACTGGGACATATCAAGGCCAAGTGTCCCAAGAACACCATGCGAGTGCAATTCATTACACCACCATCACACCAAAGATCCCCAGGCCCGGATGCCTCTCAAATACCCTTGGAGCGAAGGGAAAATTTGAGAGTGGGCGGAAAGAAGGTTACTGCGTGGAGAGACACGGGGGCACAAGTGTCAGCTATCCACCAATCCTTCGTTGACCCCAAATTCATCAACCCAAAGGCCAAAGTTACAATTTACCCCTTCATGTCACAAGCTGTAGACTTGCCTACAGCTCAACTGCCTGTCCAGTACAAAGGCTGGTCAGGAATGTGGACTTTTGCAGTCTATGACAATTATCCTATCCCCATGCTACTGGGGGAAGACTTGGCCAACCAGGTGAGGCGGGCCAAGAGAGTGGGAATGGTTACACGTAGCCAAACCAGGCAAGCTTCCAGACCCATTCCTGTTCCTGAACCGTCCACAGAGGCCCCGTCTGTGTTACCAGAGACCCAGACAGAGGTAGTGGACCCAGATTCCATGCCTACCACTGAAACAGCCACAGCATCTCCAGTCCCAGGCCCGGAACTGGAACAGCAACCAGCACCAGCAAGTGCAACCCCATCTTCAAACTCAACGCCAGAGGGCGCCAGCGAGCCAGAACTGGCAGAAGCAAAAGACAACCATACCCAAAAGGCTCAGCCAGAGCCTAAAATACCCTCAGGTGCACCAGCGGAAAGCGGTTCACCAGCAACGGAAACAACCCCATCACCTACATCGCTTCCAGAGGGACCAAGCCCAAGTCCACAGTCTGAGGAAAAACTGGTGACCCTAGCCTCAAGGGAACAGTTCCAGACTGAGCAGGAAGCAGATGACAGCCTTCAGAAAGCTTGGGCGGTGGCCCGGAGCACCCCACCGCCTCTCAGCTCTTCTAATCGATCCCGGTTTGTTATAGACCAAGGACTTTTATACAAGGAAATTCTTTCTGGTGGACACCGGGAAGAATGGCAGCCGCAAAAACAGTTGGTGGTTCCAACTAAGTACCGGGAGAAGCTCTTAAGCTTAGCCCATGATCATCCCAGTGGCCATGCTGGGGTGAACAGAACCAAAGACCGGTTGGGGAAGTCCTTCCACTGGGAGGGGATGGGCAAGGATGTTGCCAAGTATGTCCGGTCTTGTGAGGTATGCCAAAGAGTGGGAAAGCCTCAAGACCAGGTCAAGGCCCCTCTCCAGCCACTCCCCATAATTGAGGTCCCATTTCAGCGAGTAGCTGTGGATATTCTGGGCCCTTTCCCAAAAAAGACGCCCAGAGGAAAGCAGTACGTACTGACTTTAGTGCTTTGCTACCCGATGGCCGGAAGCAGTAGCTCTAGGCAACACCTGGGCTAACACTGTGTGCCTGGCCCTAACAGACATCTTTGCCAGGGTAGGTTGGCCCTCCGACATCCTTACAGATTCAGGGTCTAATTTCCTGGCAGGGACCATGCAAAAACTGTGGGAAACTCATGGGGTGAATCACTTGGTTGCCACCCCATACCACCATCAAACCAATGGCCTGGTTGAAAGGTTCAATGGAACTTTGGGGGCCATGATACGAAAATTCATCAACGAATTCTCCAATAATTGGGACCTAGTGTTGCAGCAGTTGCTGTTTGCCTACAGGGCTGTACCACATCCCAGTTTAGGGTTTTCACCATTTGAACTTGTGTATGGTCACGAGGTTAAGGGGCCATTACAGTTGGTGAAGCAGCAAAGGGAGGGGTTTACGCCTTCTCCAGGAACTAACATTCTGGACTTTGTAAGCAACCTACAAAGCACCCTCCGACACTCTTTAGCCCTTGCTAGAGAGAACCTAAAGGATGCTCAAGAAGAGCAAAAGGCCTGGTATGACAGACATGCCAGAGATCGGTCCTTCAAGGTAGGAGACCAGGTTATGGTCTTGAAGGCGCAACAGGCCCATAAGATGGAAGCATCATGGGAAGGGCCCTTCACGGTCCAAGAGCGCCTGGGAGCTGTAAACTACCTCATAGCATTTCCCAATTCCTCACTAAAGCCTAAAGTGTACCATGTTAATTCTCTCAAGCCTTTCTATTCCAGAGACTTACAGGTTTGTCAGTTTACAGTCCAGGGAGATGATGCTGAGTGGCCTGACGGTGTCTACTACGACGGGAAAAAAGACGGTGGCGTGGAAGAGGTGAACCTCTCAACCACTCTGGAACGTCTGCAGCGGCAGCAAATCAAGGAGCTGTGCACTAGCTTCGCCCCATTGTTCTCAGCCACCCCAGGACGGACTGAACGGGCATACCACTCCATTGATACAGGTAATGCTCACCCAATCAGAACCCCACCCTACCGAGTGTCTCCTCATGCCCAAGCTGCTATAGAACGGGAGATCCAAAACATGCTACAGATGGGTATAATCCGCTCATCTACCAGTGCATGGGCATCTCCAGTGGTTCTGGTACCCAAACCAGATGGGGAAATACGCTTTTGCGTGGACTACCGTAAGCTAAATGCTGTAACTCGTCCGGACAACTATCCAATGCCACGTACCGATGAGCTATTGGAAAAGTTGGGACGTGCCCAGTTCATCTCTACAATAGACTTAACCAAGGGGTACTGGCAAGTACCGCTAGATGAACCTGCCAAGGAGAGGTCAGCATTCATCACCCATGCGGGGGTGTATAAATTCAATGTCCTTCCTTTCGGCCTTCGAAATGCACCCGCCACCTTCCTCAACGTTGCTGCTCTCCATGCCCACGGCAAGCCACTCACCGGTGGGGCAGTAACCCAGCGAGAAGATCTGGGAAGTGAAGTCATGCTGCTGGAGCTGTCTTCCTTCCCTAAGGTCCCAGGAACGCACTGTGTTGTCCAGGCCACCTGTCCATAACTTTGTACCATCATGCGAGATATCTATGCAGCTTGCGCCATCTGTGTGGCCTTGGAATTGCCTAACCAGCGTTTGGTTGTGGAGATCCCACACAGCAATATTGCCGTCGCTGCAACAGGAGAAGCAGACTTTTGCATCAGGGCTGATTGCCAGAGCGTAGCATGCTGGGGCAGAGGAGGTCAATTCAGCCTTGATCCTTGGCGTCGGGGAAGCCAGGTCCCAGATCGTAAGCGTACTCGCTTCCCCTCCCACAATCAGGGTGCGGCCGTCGGGGAGGAGTTTGCAGGAACGGATGTAGTTGTCTCTGTTCAAGCAATCCAGCTGCGAAATGGGACTCTTACTGCCTGGCTGGCTGATATCCCAGATCTTCACACATCCCTTTCCTCCGGTGTACACGTGTCTGGTTGGATTGCTAATGGTCACAGCACATACCACCTCCCCGTGACTCAGCGTGTTGATCTGCCGAGCGTGCCTTGGGATGCCGGGGCCAGCAAGGGCATCATGGGGGAATGGGACCGGCTGCATCTGCCCATCAGCACTTACGTGAAACGAGTAGGCTGGCTTCCCGCCAGGTATGGATGCAAGGCTTGTGGGGAGACCAGGGCCCCTCATGGGCGGATGCGGGTCAAAGCCGACCATTGGCGATCGGCCATAGGCGGCGGCAGCGGCGGCGCTCATCTGGGGCGGGATGTTGTGGAGCCCCGCATAGGCCCCCGGACTCGTCAGAGAGCCGTTCATTTCATGGTGTCCCATCATGGCGAAGGGAGCCGCATAGGGGCCAGTGATGGAGATGGGGGTCCTCAGGGCAGATGCCAATGGGTCCATGCCCGCTGGTTTGCCCGGCACAGACCGAAGGCCTGGAGTGGTACTCGTCCCAGGAGTCAGGGCTTCATTCCTCGGCGTAGGAGTGTTTGACTTGAGCCCAGGCGTGGATGATTTGTCATTATGGCCCAGGTCTTTAGTCTTCGAGGACGGCGTACTGCTGGACAAGGCGACGGAAGCAGGGCTGTTTGGAGCATCTTTCTTCAGCCCTCGGGTTTTGTCTATCCCGTTCTCAGGCGGCGAGTGGGCTGGGCTGACACGGGGTGTAGCTGGATCCTCATTGGAGACGTCGACCACCAGGTCATCGCTCTTGTCACCGTCGCTGTCATAGCGGCTCATGCTGTCCTTCTCCTCTGCTTTCCGCTTTTTGGCGTCGATGCTGTAGTCTGTAGAACTCCTGTGTTTCTCACTAGCTCTCAGGCTATCTGATGGTGAGACAGAATTATTTGCATTTGAGTCTCGCTCTCGGTGATCCAGGTCGTGATGGTTTTTCTCATCTTTAACGGTCAAGTGGGCTTGGCTCCCAAGGGCCCCGAGAGCCAGCAGTCCTGAGCTACTCCCCGTGACAGGAGGGATTCCTGGAGGCTGAAGGCCTGAAGGGTGAGGAGGCAGCTGGACCGGGGGGCCATGAGCAGCATGGGAGAGGTGTTGGGCCTGGAGCTGCTGCTGGGTGAGAGGCAGATTTGGAAGTCCACGTACCCCGATGATAGCATTCAGCTCTGTCATTGTCACTTGCTTGGCACGCTCAACAGCCTGGGCAACCTGCTGTTGGTGCTCTTGTGACAGAAAAGGCATGATTTGAGCTAGAATTGTGTTCAATCTTTTAGCAATCTCGGTCTGTTTGTGCATTTCAATATTCAAACCATATGACATTTCGTAGTACATAACATAATGGCGCTGCATTTCTGTCTTTTCGTTGGCAAGCTTATCATACTCCACTTTAAGACTGTGATACTGGGCTTGCAAAAACTGGAATTCATCCTTAATCCTATCGCAGGATTCAGCCACCGTGAATTTGAAGCCCGGCTGGCCAGGCTGGTGGGGCGCCGGGTGCCTGCCTTGGGGGTACATCGCAGCTCACCGGCCACCAGCTCACCCCCACCGGCCCCAAGCGCCGCCTGCTCTCAGGGGGGGCCCGGGCCGCGGCTCGGCCACGGAGCTGCCCCGGAGGGGCCAAAACTGGAACAAAGGAAGCAGCGAAGTCCCGGGCGGGGCGGGCTCGGGGCGCCTAGCAGGCGGGCAGGCTCGCCGGTCCCGGGCGCAGGAGCCGGGCTCCCCTCGGGCGAACGACGCACATGGCGGGGGGCGCGGGGCAGCGGCCGCTCCTGGGCATCCTGCGCGCCGGCCCCTCCCTGCTTCCCACGGGGGTCTGCGGGCTCCAGCCCCCGGCCGCGGAGGGGCACCCCAGGCACCGCCGCTCTCCGGCGCGCTCCGCACGATCCGGCCCCGCTGCTCGCCGCCGAGAAACCCCCCGTGCCGCTGGGCGAGGGGGGGCAAAGCCAGGCCACTTCCCGGGCGGGCTGCGCCAGCCGCTCGTGCTCTGCCTGCGGAGGCTGTGGGTGGCACCGCCGGGGTCCCGGGGCGCGCACCAGCCAGCCAGGGGGGATCCAGAGTTATATACTTAGTAGTATATGTAAAGGTGTATGTGTTGTATTAATCTGTTTATTTTCAAGTTCTAGAAGGAAATCGCCGCCAGTGAGCTTCCCCACTGTCTGCAATTTGGGGGGCGTGTCATAAACAGATAGCTAAGGGTTAATGTCTCTTTCACCTGAAGCACCTGACCAGAGGACCAATCAGGAAACCGGATTTTTTCAACTTTGGGGTGGAGGGAATTTTGTGTCTGAGGTCTTTTGTCTTTTGTTTTCTGGCTGCCTGCTTTCTCTGAGCTTTGGAGAAGTAGTTCTACTTTCTAGTCTTCTGTTTCCAAGTGTAAGGACAAAGAGATCAGATAGTAAGTTATATGGTTTCTTTTCTTTGGTATTTGCATGAATATAAGTGCTGGAGTGCTTTGATTTGTATTCTTTTGGAATAAGGCTGTTTATTCAATATTCTTTTAAGCAATTGACCCTGTGTTGTATCATCTAATACAGAGAGAACATTTGTACTTATTTTTCTTTCTTTTTATATAAAGCTTTCTTTTAAGACCTGTTGGAGTTTTTCTTTACTTCAGGGAAATTGAGTCTGTACTCACCAGGGAATTGGTGGGAGGAAGGAATCGGGGAGATCTGTGTGTTGGATTGCTAGCCTAATGTTGCATTCCCTCTGGGGGAATAGGAAAGTACTTTTTGTTTCCAGGATTGGGAACAGAGAGGGAGATTCACTCTGTTTGGATTCACAGAGCTGGTGTCTGTGTATCTCTCCAGGAGCACCTGGAGGGGGGAAGGGAAAAAGGATTATTTCCCTTTGTTGTGAGACTCAAGGGATTTGGGTCTTGGGGTCCCCAGGGAAGGTTTTTCAGAGGGACCAGAGTGCCCCAAAGCACTCTAATTTTTTGGGTGGTGGCAGCAGGTACCAGGTCCAGGCTGGTGGCTAAGCTTGGAGGTTTTCATGCTAACCCCCATATTTTGGACGCTAAGGTCCAGATCTGGGACTAAGGTTATTACAGCATATTTTGTACAAACATCTTTGCAGTAATGTATGAACATGGGGTGCTTAGAGTCACAGCTGTGTCCACACTGGCACTGCAGCAACCCAGGTCAGGCACGATGATACTTTTGGGGCATATCCCAGGATTCTAAACACCTCACTAACTTGACCTGCTGTAGGAATTGTTCCACATTGTACTGTGAGAGAACTTGTTTACCCTTCCCAAGCCTCTCTGTGGAAGTGTTCTCAGAGTTTTCAGTGTTACAGGAACCCAATCTATTAAACGGTCTCCTCCTTTTGTGTTTCTTAAACTGGGTTTAAGAAGGAATTATTTAAGAACAGTTTTAAACAATTGTCTTTCCTAGTATGAGAACTACCAGGGATTGAACTAGGAACTTCCAGAGCAAAAGGTGTGAGTTGCAGCTTGTGGGTCAGCTTGCAAATTGGGGCTATAACACATCCATATCTCCTGTAATTAGCACAGGTGGGCCCTATAGCACTCCCAGTGGGCTACCCTAGCATTTTAAAATTCATTTTTGGTTCAGTTTCGCTCCCTCTCTGTTACAAAACCTGGGTAACTGTTTTTCTTCTCCCACCTTAGCAACGATAGCCTCCACGGAGCTGGTGGTTCTGCTGGAAGATGAAGTCTTTGTAGATTTTTTCAACACATTCCTGAATCTCCCAGTAAGTTTCCATCTTACAGTTTAACTCATTCTCTTTCTGGATTCTACCCCCTGCCACCCACCCACACCCCTGGTGAGTCTGCAGGTCTTAGGGAACCCTGTGAATTTCAGGCCAGTACTTCTCTGGTAGCTATCCCTACACCTGCTCCATGGGCATGCATCTTTGGATGTAATTTTGTCAGCATTTGCAAGCTAAGTCCAGGAGAGGGGGTGTTAGATAGGCAGAAAGTAGTTATCCAAGCAGGACTTTGGGCAGCACAGAGGGAACAACACCTTATTTTTGCACGTCGTACCTGTGTCGCGCTGTATGGAGTGGCTCACAACAGGGATTGCTGACCTCAGGGCAGACTGTCAAAAACAGGGCAGATGCCCCAAAACCAGTGGTGTGTTCTACAAGTAGATTTCACCAAGCCAGTAATAAATGTGAACTCCTGGATCACTATAACAGACTTACCATGGAGTCACAGATAGTCTCCTTAGACTCTCCAGTCTATCCTGCCACTCAAACAAGTTGGACTTAATGATAAATGGTCACAAAAATCACAAACAGTCCCAAGAGACCAGTCACTTACCCCAGATCAATCTGTTTTAGATCTCACACCAAAGATAATGCCTGTAGCCAATCCTGTAATAAACTAACTTCAAGGTTGATTAACAAGGAAAAAAAACAAAACAAGCAAGTTATTTAAGGGTTAAAGCAAGCAAAAATATACTCACTAATGAGTTGCAGTCTAAATCCTAAAGATGACAGAGATGTGGTAGTTTGTCAATTCAAGATGTCTTGCAGGGTGGAACCAAGGAATGACCCCTTGGGCTCTCTGCCTCAGTTTGGAGTCTCTGGCCCAGTGAGAATTCAAATAGGAAGGAAATGACAAGTTTTCCTGTGACTTTGTTTTTTTATTTCCTTCATTCAGCCTCCAAGTTCCTAGGATGGGCCTTGCGCGTAGCATTTCCCAGGTGCACTAGGGCCATTCACCAATCCTTTGTATTGTGATATTCCTTGATGGCTCATCTGATTTTTATAGTCCTTCTGGACAAGCAGTGGAAGGTGAGGGAGAAACACTATTTTCATATGAGCTCACAAGTTTAGAGCAAATATTTTCAAAGCCATAAAGCAAAGCTTTCCTATTTCCTTACAGCATAGAATACAGCCATTACAAATGCAATTAATGCATGCAGACTTACAAACATCCTGCAGAGTCTAAACACTACATACATACTTATAAGTGGAGGGGGACAGGGATAGCTCAGTGGTTTGAGCATTGGCCTGCTAAACCCACAGTTGTGAGCTCAATCCTCAAGGGGACCACTTAAGGATCTAGAGCAAAACTCAGTACTTGGTCCTGCTAGTGAAGGCAGGGGGCTGGACTCAATGACCATCCCTTCCAGTTCTAGGAGGTAGGTATATCTTCTATTATTATTAAGATTAATACCTATTTTGAACAACACTAACACATACGTGAATTGGTCTGGTCTCCAGCTATGTTTGTTGGCTCTTGTGGGAATTAGGAATCCCTTCTGCCTTTCCAACTTCTCCAGAGCTTGCTCCTAAAATGGCTACTTTTGGGCCTAATAGGACAGAGCTCATGGAAGAGAAGGAATGAGCTTGTGAGTTAAGCCTCAGAAAGGCTGGGTTCAATCCCAGCTCTACCACACACTCCCTGGGTGACCTTAAGTGCCAGTAAGTCTAGGGCCGGTGAAAGGATACTTTGCACCCTAGGTGAAACTTGCACCCCCTAGACCATCAATTATAAACTTTCAAAAATGAATACTGCATAATATGGCATTGTTCATTAGAATTAATACACATTCAGTTTGAAAATGTATTAATTTCATTATTTAGTCTACATATTTAATGAAAATAAATGAATAACCTGACATGGTGTGGGGCTGGCTGGCTTCGGGCAGGGGGGTGCGGCAGGGGTTGGCTGGAGGCAGGGAAGGGGGTGTGGCAGGGGTTGGCTGGAGACGGTGGTCCAGGGCTGGAGGCAGGGCAGGGGAGAGTGTGCAGCAGAGGCTGGCTGGAGACAGGGGGTGCAGGGCTGGCTGCAGGCAGGGCATTGGGGTGCGGCAGGGGTTGGCTGGAGATGGGGGTGTGGGGCTGGCTGCGGGCAGGGCAGGGGGTATGGGGTTGGCTGGAGACAGGGGGTGCAGCAGAGGCTGGCTGCGGGCAGGGCGGGGTTGCAGCAGAGGTTGGCTGGAGACAGGGGCTGTGGGGCTGGCTGGAGGCAGGGCAGGGGGTGTGGGGCAGGGGCTGGCTAGAGACAGGGGGTGCCTCAGGGGCTGGCTGTGGGCAGCAGGTGTGGGGATGGCTGGAGACAGGGCAGGGGTGTGTGGCAAGGGTTGGCTGGAGATAGGGGGTGCGGGGCTGGCTACGGGCAGGCGGGGGGTGTGGCAGGCATTGGCTGGAGACAGGGGTGTGGGTCTGGCTGGAGGCAGGGCAGAGGGCGTGGGGCAGGGGCTGGCTGGAGACAGGGGGTGCAGCAGGGGCTGGCTGCGGGCAGGGGTTGTGATGATGGCTGGAGACAGGGGGTGTGGGGATGGCCGGAGACAGGGCAAGGGTGTGTGGCAAGGGTTGGCTAGAGATACAGGTGCAGGGCTGACTGCAGGCAGGGCAGGGGGTGTGGGGCAGGGGCTGGCTGGAGACAGGGCAGGGGGCGTGGGGCTGGCTGGCTGCAGGCAGGGGGTGCAGCGGGGGCTGGTTGTGGGCAGGGTGACGGGTACCAGGGCCGTCTCTAGATATTCTGGGGCCCTACACAGCCCACCCCCCACACGGGGGAGCGTGGTGCCCCCAGCCTCTGCAGGAAGGGTAATTGGGGGGGTGCCCCATACTTCCTTGGGAGGAGCAGGCCTCTAGGGGGGGCGGGTCTGGCTTTGAGGGCAGGGGGAACCACCCCCCAGTACTCCCCGGCAGTGTGGCTGAGGCCGTGTCTTTGCACTTTCCCCCACCAGCGAATGCAGGCACGACCCTGGGGGCAGGGTGGGGCTGAGCAGGGGCTGGGCCCTGGAGAAAAGCCAGAGCAGCAGGGAGCAGCGGCGGCCGGAGAGGGAATGACATCACTTCCCGGCTGGCCGGAGCTGATCAAAGCCGCTGTGCCGGGTGAGCATCCTAGACATTTTGGGCACTGCTTTTTGGCGCCCTCAAATTTTGGCTCCCTAGGCAGCCGCCTAGTTTGCCTAATGGTTGCACCGGCCCTGGGTAAGTCATTTAATCTGTGAAGTGGGAGCAATCCAGAGGTGAAAGTAAGCCGGTATGGTCCAGTGCAGCCTACCAGCAAGAGCCAGTACGCTGTGCCAGACCAGACCAGCTTTCCCAGGCTAGCACTTTAAAGGGCCCGAGGCTCCCTGCAGTGGCTGGAGCCCTGGGCCTTTTAAATCGCCTGCTGAGCCCCGGTGCTCCAGCAGCCAGGCTCAGGTGGCGAGTTAAAGGGCTCAGGGCTCCTGCATTGCAAGGAGCCTGGGCCCTTTAAAACACCACCTGAGCCTGGCTGCTGGAGCCCTGGGGTAGCAGTGGCTGGGCTCCGTCGGCGATTTAAAGGGCCTGGAGCTCCGCTGAGGTAGCAGCGGCCAGAGCCCCGGGCCCTTTAAATCACCCCTTAGCCCCAGGGCTCCCATCGGCCTCTGCAACTGGTAGCTCTGGGGGTGATTTAAAGGCGCCGAGGCTCCTAGCCACAGCTGGAGCTGTGAGTTGAGGCCAGGCCCCTGCTCAGGACTCTGGAGCAATCATTCCTTTCTCCCACTCTTTGTCTGTTTAGATTAAGCCCTGTAGGGGAGAGGCTTCCCTTTACTCACTGAACATACAACAGTAATACACTAGGGTACCTAGGCCCTGCTGTAATCCAAATACATCCCAGACTGAGAACCGTGACTATAGGGAGCGGTAGGGTCACTTAGTTTTAAACAGTTTGTTCATTTATTACTAATAATTGTATCGGCGGAGTGTCTCTGCTTACCAGGAAAGGTTGGAAGAACTCTGCATGACTTGGAAGAATAAGTGGTGGTGATTGTCTATGGGAAAGATGGGTTTTCCAGGAGGAGTTAGTCTCCACTAATCAGCCCTTCCCCCACACCCCAATCTCTCTCACTTCTGTCCTATTCTTTCTTCACAGGTCTTTGGCCAGACACCTATTTACATGGCCAACATTTGCCAGTGGTTCCTGTGGCCAGAGTTACCGTGTTACCTGGTGAGGCAGTAACCTTCTTAGCATGCAGTGGAGGGCTGACACCTTCTCTACTGAAAGGGAGAGGGTGGGGAGGGAGGGACAACAAGAGTGGGCCGAACAAGTAGGGTTTAAGATTCCCAAGGGTGACTCTCCTTCCCTCTTGTCCCCTCCTCATGTTTATTCCGTTAATAGATTTATTTTAACATGGGGAATCATGTTCTTTATGTACCCTGGGTACAATCAGGAGCACAAGTGATCAGGACCCTGATCCTGGGGAAGTTCTGTAGGGCTTGATCCAAATTCCATTGAAGTCAATGGGAAGACTCCCTTTGGATCAAGCCCCATGTGCAGAAGCTTTGTTGAATTCGATAGAACAGTGTGGAGCAGAACGTTCCATCCTTAAACAGGATAGGGCTGTCTTTGCAAAACCAGGAGCCTTCACTCTAAGCCACCTCTTGCAGGGTCTCTCCTCTCCACTGCTACAAGCAGGATTCACCTGTGTTTTGACACTATTGATCCCTGCTGTTCTTACTGGGGAGCCTGCTTCCCCAGTGCTCCAGCTGCATCATCACCACCTCTTCCTTCCATTGGCTTCATGGACAGGAAGCAAATCCTTGTCTCCCTAGGTGTAACCCCATTGGGATCAATGGGGTTTAAGTCCCCCCAAACGTTCATTACCCTGAAAAGGTCATGAAAAACAAGTCCTAGCAGGCGTTGAGCCCTGGGAGTCTTACAGGCCCGTAGCCCTAATGGGTTCTCATTTGATGAAGTCAATGGAGTTACACCAGGAATAGATCATTCCTCACAATCTAATCAGTCTTTGTGGGGGGGAATACAGGTGCCAAAATACAAAGGCTTATTGACCTGGATGGAAAAGTACCGGCTGCCGCACTTCTGTAAAACCAACTTGTGTTTTCATTACATTCTCTGTCAGGAGCTTCTCAGTTTCATTAGATCCAAGGAGGCAGGTGAGCAAAGGTGACCTTAAGCACAAACATTTGAATGTAGGGCAGGATTTCACACATCAGCAGTGCTGTACCCTGGCTCTGTTCAGTTAAGGCGCTCACCTCTGTTGCGTGCTGACTGAGGTTTGAAGAGTGGGAGACGCACTCTGGGCTAGGTCATTGTGCTTATAAAATGGTTGCGTTTTTTGTAAATGTTTCATTTGTGTAGGGGGAAAATACTTGTAAACTGTGGGAAAGGGCTCAAAAGGGGCATTGTTTATTGTAGCAACTTACGTTGGAACCCAGTGACTTCTCAGTCTTGGGCTCTTTAATCAAGACTGGATGTCTTTCTAAAAGAGGCTCTGGCTCAACCAGACATGGCGGGTAGGATGCAGGAATCACTGGGTGAAATTCTATGGCCTGCGTTATGCAGGAAGTCAAACACCCAAGGATTCTATTCTGCCTCAGTGATTCCAGGTCAAATGTGCTCAGTTCACACATAAAAAGATCATATTCCTTTAACTTTTCAAGCTCCCCTCTATAAGCAGATATTGGAGAGAGAGAGAATTTGCTGGTAGTTCCTCTAGGAGTCACTCAGCTACTATGGGCATGAGCAGTGGTGCAATCCTGATTTTTTATGTGCAGGTACTCCACCTCCACCAGCGTGGCCCCACACCTACAATGCATGCAAGGTCACACTGTGCTGAGGAGACTATTTTGGTCTATAAACTGTGGTTACACAAAGGGGACTCTGACACTGAGCATGCAGAAGGGGTGCAGAAAATTATACCCTGAAACTTGGAGTAGTAAAAGCAAATATCAGAAGAGCGCAGACCAAAGTAAAGGGACTTGCTATAGCTGGTTTTTCTGTTCCTGTCCACCTTTCCCCATCTCCATAAGTTACATTCCTTTTGCACGCCCACAACTGAGTGTTAAATTGCTGCAAGTTGCCCTACTTCACCACTTACACCTTTTTTTGGCATTTAAAACCATTTACCACTTGTACCCAAGTTTAACTTGCACACTCCCATTAAAGCCACCAGCCAGTCAATTTCACCCTAAAATCTTGATGGGAATTGCACCCAGAGGTGGACTGTCCCCTAATGCCTGAGATGATGAAATCCTGTTTTATAAATGTCCTGAGATGACCGGGTTTTTTTCCTCATCTGAAGGAGCAGCAATCATTTAAAAATGATATCCTGTGAATGATCCTAGATAGAAACCAGTGTTATATGCCACTGGGAGTCCCACTGTTCCAGTGATGTATAGTAGGCTTGGTGGGTCAGGCAATAACCCATCAATAAGGCCTAATCAGGGCTATTTGCTTGCCTGCTGTGTCTTGTGCTTATAAAATAGTGTCCTGGCCTGTGACTCAGCCAGTCTGTGTCATAGTTACACCAGGTCTGAATCTGGGCCATAGCGTTTACCCCAAAACATGAGGACAACAGCCCATTTACCAGGGAAATGCAAAGCTGTTGAAAGTGAAGACAAATGGGAGAAGGGCAGATGGGATGCTCTTGGTGCATCATGGGGCACAAACACATAGGGCCAGATTCATCTGGTGTAACTCCAGGGAAGTTAATATTTAATGCAGTCATTGGGTGTAGAAAGGTCACCCACCAGCCAGTACAGGTCTAATGACTGGGCATAGTGTAGCAGCCTCTTGGACTCTGGTGGCCCTTGTTGGTGGCCACTCGGAGCCTGTAGTGGTTTGCCCATTCTCATAACTAAGCCCTCCAGCCACATGGTTTGTCATCCAACCCCTTCTGGGGTAATAGAGACCCTAACAAACAAACAGTACAATGACCTTATGCCACGTCTTCAGCCCCATACTGGAATCACTAGTACTTGTTCCCTTGCATCAGGCAGGCTTTCATATCCCCTTCCTTGGAGGCAGGGAGGGGAACCCAGGGCCTCCCTCTCCTCTGGGTTCCAACCCAGGAACCCTGTACTAAGCAGGTAAGATGCGCTTCCCTAGGCCACTTCCTACCTTCATTGACCTCCAGGCCCCTCTCAGAGGAGCTCGTTCCAGCATTTTGTCCTTGGCGGCTCTGGCTCCTTGCACGGCTTCCTCCCAGTCTGCAGCTGGTGCAGTCCTCCCCAGGTTCCTGGGCAGCAATCACTCGCTGTCTGAGCTCCAGCCTTTTAGCCCAATTGTTGCTAGTCACATAATTCCCTGCAGGTGGGGAAGTAGCTGCTCTGCCTATTAATCCCTGGGTGGCTATAGCAGCGCAAGGTCCAGACATCCTGGATAAACTTGAGTTACACCCTGGATTAATTTGGTCCATGTGGGTCAACAAAAGCTCAGAGTCATAATGTCATTATCAGAAGAGCTGCAAAGATAGCTGAGCCATGTTCATCTTGTATTATAAAGTCAACAGGAGCAAAGTTCACACCAGTTTGAGCTTTCCTCTGCATCTCAGGCTTCTTTTTGCAACCTAGGTTTAATGTTAGACACCAGGAAGATTTGAGGGGAAGCCCCAGTTGAGATAAAAAATGGAAATGGGAGGGGGAGGGCTAACTCAGGGAAGTGGATGTCAGGGTCCGGAGGGCATGTGTGTGGTTTTACATGTCCATACGTTCATGTATTGGGTATCACTAGTGGGAATTCCAGCTCAGCATTTGCAACTGGCTCTTATTTATTCCAGCTGGCAACTAGGTTTTGGAACAGCCAAGGTCCATTGGCCTGCTGTCTCCTGGCACTGCTGGTCCTCCAGCAGAAACTAACAGAGATCAATTGAAGGATTCTAGAGGGGTCTACTGAAATTTCCATAGGGATGTGTTTGCACATGCACATGCTCGAGTACATTCTGATGTGATGTCTTTCACTTTCTCTTGCAGCACAGATGCTGAAATGGAAGAGTGCAGATCAATGGCTGCTCGAAAAGTGCATTAGCGGTAGCAGGGGAATGTGGCGCTTTCGTTCTTTCATCCAAGGAATGGCAGGTGACCACAGAGAGCTTCCTTCATACTGCCCCTTATTTCCCTATGTATCCATAAGTTTGTGCAGAGTGGCAATCCCTGCATCTGGACATTGGGATATGTAACTTTAAACCATGTATAGAACTTTAGAATAGCACCTGCCTGTCTCATCAGCAATGCTTTCAGGGAATGTCTCTCCTACTCACTCTCCCCACTTTCTCATTCTTTCCCTGCCCTTAACCATTGCGCTGTATGTCTGACCCACAGGGGAAGAGCTGACAAAATTCTGGCTTGCTGCAGAAAGGCTCTTGGAGATTGATGAGTCAGATATTGCCCAGCGAGATCTCTACCTGTCTCTGCTCCAAGTGCTGAGGGCCACTTATTTGCAGGAGGGCTCCACAGTGGTCACCCTCTGCAGCATGAGCATTGGTAAGGAGAATTTGAGGCTGGGAATCTGAACTTCCAGGAGCAGCAAGACTTCAGTGCATCTGTGCACTTTCTGGTTATGTTCAGCACCCCAAGGCTGGCTTGAGGATCTGGGGATAGAAACATGGGGTTGTATTTACCACTAGGGGGTTGATGAACATGGAGTCAGTTCAGGCAGCTCCACCTTGCAGAATGGACATCAGTATCACTTGGTCAGAGATCTCATAGTTCCAGAGAGAACAGCACTCAATAAACAATGTGACCAAATCATGGACGGCTGGTATCATAGGCTAGGGGAGGCTAAGCATCCCCAAACAGCCAGGTGTGGCCCTGCCCATGCTCCACCCTGAGGCCCCCTCCCCATCCCACTCTTCCCTCATGACCTTGCCCACACTGCTCCTTTTCCCACTCTTGCTCAGCCTCTCCCCCAAAGCCAGCAGGCACTGGGGCTAGGATAGGCGGGCTGGTGGGTTGGGACTCAGAGCGGCTGGGACAGGTGGGCCAGCATCCCAGGACTCGGGCTGGCCAGGGCAGCAGGGGCTGGCCGGCCTGCAGTAGGGTGACCAGATGTCCAGATTTTATAGGGACAGTCACGATTTTTGGGTCTTTTTCATATACAGGCTCCTATTACCCTCTATCCCATCCTGATTTTTCACATTTGCTGTCTGGTCACCCTAGCCTGCAGCCTTGGTCTTGAGGCAGCTGGGGCAGGTTAGCTGGCGGCCTGGACCGGCTGGTGGGCCAGAACTCAGAGAGGGCTGGGGTGTGGGCTCCTCTGACCATGGTGGGGGGGTTGGGTGGGACAGAAGGTGGAGGGCCAGGCACTAGCCTCCCCAAACAGGGGGCTCATGCACCCCCCATGGACCAAATCCCTCTTTCACCCCAGAGAGGGCCATCTCTCCACCTGCTCAGGATTGAGGAGCAGTGGTGGAGACTAGAAATGACAGGAGATGGAAACGAAATCCATTCTCTTACCCAAGGGAGGGAAGTTGTTCCAGAGCAGAGCTGAAGTAAAGTGGTGGAGCAGAGAGGGCAAACACAGGAGTAAGAAAAACTGGAGACTGACTGCTCCTGGCATCTTTTTGAGAGAGCTAGCCCACCTCAGCGGAGGTGAGGGCTTGTGCGGCCCATCATCAAACTGGTACAGTAGTCAAGCTAATCTAAGAAGTTAACTCACAGAAAGCCCTAGTGAGGTTATGACCCTGCCACTGCGCCCTTACTGGATGAAGGTGTATGTGGAGCAGCCGAAGTCTGATGAACCAAGCAGAGGGCTGAAAGGCAGTCAGTTTGCAGTCTGTTGCTGACTCTGCCACTGAGTAACTGCATGACCTAGGCCAAGTCACTTAACTGCTAGTCCCTGTGCCTGCATTACCCTATCTGGAGAAGAGGGCAGTAAATGCACCTCTACCTTCTTGTATAAAGTGCTTTGTGTTCTGTGGATTACAAAACACTCTACAATGCAAGGTATTATTGTTGCTATTATTTCCCCTTGCGTTAAACCATTGTCCTGTGGCTGGAAGCAGTGAGCTATTTTGCTCGCTGACTGCCATGCTGTATGCTGGGATTGTGCATGTATACAAAAATGGCCACAGCGCATGTGTTGCTTTGTCATGGAACAGATAAACCACAATCAAAAATCCGCGTTTTAAAAAGTCATTAAAATTAGACTCATCCTTGCAATAGCTTTGTGTACATGCCGCTTGCAATGAGAAATAATGGAAGGGGGAGCAGTGTGCAGTCTGTAGAACTCTTCTCTCCCTTACCGTATTTACTCCACTTCTCAAGAACCTACTATTGTAGGGTCTGATCCAAAGCCTAGTGAGTCAGTGGAAAGACTGCCATTGACTGCAGTGGGCTCTGGATTAAACCCTTACTCTTTACAATTCTCCATGCCCTTTTCAGAGTCTCTGTTGAAGATCTCAGGCTGGCACCCTCAGCACATCAGCACCAGGAGGGAGCTCCTGAGCGAGATGCAGAAAGTAGCCCTGTTTAAGATCCAAAGTTATTGGCTCCCTAACTTCTTCATTCATTGCAAGCTGAACATGGAGAAGGAGGATGCCTGCCAGCCTCTAATGTGGGAATACCAAAAGCGTTTATTACAGGTGTGCTCGAAGGCGAAGGCAATATCTCCAGCACTCACAATGAGTATCAGGAACAGCCGGGCTACGTCAGAGCCGTACTCCAGTAAAAAAGCCAAGGAGCAGATCTGGGATCTTGTAACTTGTGGACAACAACCTAAAGAAACAGAGAAACACGGGAGACATGGGCTGCAGCCCGAGGGGCGGCCAAGCTCAGACTGGAGTGCAACTAGTCTGACAGACATGAAGCAACCACCTCCTAAAGAGGATGCCCTGGGAAAGACTTCTGTGTGGGCACAACATCCAGAAAGGGGTGTTAAAGATATGGAAAAGGCCACTTCTTTCAAAACACCCAGCCCTAATGCCCAGTTGCCTCTTCAACTGGAGGAGATTGGCAAAAGGAGAAGCCTCTCTGATTTACGTACTTCTACACCCATTGCCCAGCTGCCTTCACTGCTAGCCCTGAAAAAGATCATCAAATCCTCTTCTTCTTTGGATTTCCTTCCTTGGGCACTTAATGCCGACAGCTGTGCTGGCCGCCCCTTCAGGAAGTTCTTGAAGAGCAAGAACTATGCTGTGGAGACTCATCTTTTGGATCTGTGGCACGATCTGGAGGATTTTCTGCGCATGGTGCTGAGCTCTAGCAAAGGAGGCAGCTTCCTCCTGCGCCATTTGATGGGTGAGAGAATATGTGAGATCTATTTAACAGAAAGCAACGACCAGCACCTTCCCCTGAAGCTGAACACTCTCAGGAACCTGCAAGATCTTCTGCCTTCTGGAGAGGTCATTCCTTGGATATTAAAAGCACAGGAAGAGATTTGCAAGGTAGGAAACGCTGCCCATGATGCTAATGCCAGGAAGTGTGATTGACATTCTCTGTGTTGGGTGCTGCTGTGCATGAATAGAAGTCATTTGTAACATTGCAAAACTGAGTACTTTGGTGCCTGATGATCCCTTTACAATGTGCATGGGACACGTTCAAATACAGCGCCTGGAGCTTCTGATTTCTAAGGTCCCATTGTAGGAAATCAAACTCTGAAGCAGACACTCCAGGAGGGATTATTCCCAGACACGAAAGGCTAAACTTTCAAAGTTTAGCACCTATGTTTTGCTCACAAAACTTGCATACCCAGCTCTCGTGTCTGATTTACACCTACAGAAACAGAAACTGGGGCATGCAAAATGGGTACTTAGATGACCAGCTACCCATTTGCAAGCACAAATGTGGATTTTGTAAAAGCAGCTTAGAGTCTACTTAATGAGGATGGTTCCAAGGCAAGGCAGAGAAAGGAAAGTGGAGGTTCAAGAGCACACCATGCTGCATACTGTCTGGTCAGGAATCAGAATTCCCCAAGGATGCAGCAGATGTTACTCTCTGTTTGGTAGAGTTAAAAATGACCTTCCATGTGGTCTGATTCCAAGACCTTAGCTCTTGCTCTGTGGGCCAGGTAGAGGTGGATGGGGAGCTCACTAGTCAGTGTGCCCAGCCAATAAAGATGTGTGAGCCAGGGGGCTGGATAGCGTGGGAAGCTGTGCTAGGGATCCTTTCTCATCGAGGCTGGTGTTCTCAGTGTGATGTAGTCTGCCATTATAACCATCGCTATTGGGTAGCCTGTGCAAAATGACTTGATGGGCTTTACCCAGTCTACATCACTGAAAACACCCTTAAGCTGGCCCTTTAGCCAAGGACCAAGAGTAAATTCCCTTTTCCCCATAGCCATGGCCCTTCCAGGCCAGCATTGAGGCATATGGACAGGGCAGTGTGGAGCAAACCGGCTCTGGGGCCACCTGGGCTGTCCTTTATGGCTCTGCAATGGACTCATGCATCCATGGAGGGTATTAATCCAGCACTATTCCCAGCACTACACTAGTTTTTCAAAGCACTCCCTGGCAAACTGAAAGCTGAGAGCTCTGCTAGCAGAAGTGGCCAGCGCTTGCTTACAAAGCATGTTCTTGTTGCCTTATCAGATACTCAGCTTCTTCTACAATGACTTCCTTGCTGATGATGATGAAACATTTCTTCATTTTGTGGTAAGAGGAGGCTGTGATTAAGGTGACCAGATGGCAAGTGTGAAAAATCGGGACGGGGTGGGAGGTATTAGGTGCCTATGTAAAAAAAAAAGTCCCCAAAATTGGGACTCTCCTTATAAAGTTGGGACATCTGGTCACCCTAGCTGTGATGTGGATGAGGGTCTGGAAGGATGGGCCCTGGCCGGTGTGTCTGAGGATGTTAGTGTCCCTTTGTGCACTGCACACCCACATGTTCTGAGCATACAATGACTGTGCACACCTGGGGAAGGGTTTGTGTGAATATTGCTGTGTGTGCATGTAGGTGTGTGCAAAAGACTCTCTCTTCAGCTCTTTGGAGCAGTGTTCCTGAATTCCTTAGCCACTAACTCCTGGAATTTAGCAGCCTATTGGTGGTGTCTTGAAAGAGCAGTCCGGAGACTTGCCTGACCAAAAACCACCCAAGAGTAGCAAAAAAAAATAAAAATAAAAAAACTTTTCTGGCAGGAAACACAACAAGGTACCGATCACATACACAAACCAGGGGTAGGAAATACAATGAGTAACTGATACATTCTTTAAGGACCCACCTCTTTTCCCTTGCTCATAACAGGTATTGCTATTATTACACAAAGAGAAAAAAGTCTACACACACAGACAGGTGACCCTGCAACCAATAAAGGCCTTCATTAATGGGAGGGGCAGCTAGCATTTTTAACTGTGCTTTACTTGTGTTTATGTTTTTCACATGTTTTTTCACTACCTTAAGAAACCAAATTACATGAGTTCTCCTCTTCCCATGGCATTGCTCTTAACCGGTGCTTGAAATTCCACAAGGAGACCAGATCTCATGGAATACCAGCCCCATAAATGGCACCTTGAGGCAAGAATGGCTCTGAAAAACATACTTTCAAACAGATGTGCTGAAATATCTAGGTTTATCTGGATTCCTGCAGAACCCACATGGACCACGCTGCTAACTCAGGCCAACATTTGCAAACTGACCTCTCCTTTTGAGTGTCTCAGTTTTGGGTTCCAACCTGAGACAGCTGGGTCTTGGTTTTAAAAAATGCTGAGCACTTGCAGCAGCCCTTTTCTTGGGCACTTAGCATGTCTGTCTGCAAATCAGACCTTCATTTTCTGAAGCTGGGTGCCAAAGCAATGGCCACTTCTGAAAATATTGATCTTGGGCCAGTTTTACAAAGATATTTAGATGCCCAAAGATGCAGCTAGGCACCCCCTTTCTCCCACTCTTTGTTTCTTTTGCATATTTAGATCGTAAGCATTTTGGGTCAAGGACTGTTGCTTTGTGCAGCACCTAGCACAATGGGGGCCTCTGGGTGCTACTGGAATGTAAGCATCCAGCACCAACAACTGTCTGAGCCTTGCCTATACTAAACAAACCACTCACGTTTAAACACAGTATGGCTGTGACCACCTTACAGCATGGCTAGCTGTGCAACGCAGCTGGTGCTTGAGCCAGTGGAGAGGCTGCCAGTCTGTTCTAGTGTAGCAATTTCGAGACTGTCATCTGGGCTCCGGGCAATAATTCTCCACTCTTTTGGCCGTAGTCTCAGAGGAGCAAGGTCCAGAAACCTGTGGGAAAAGAGGAGACTTATGGAAAAGATGAACACCTTCTGCTGGCCAAGAGGATAAACGAATCCCTGACTCTGAGCCAAGCCTTGTATGGAGTGAGGGACTTTGAGACACTCTCAGAGGAGCACTGGAGATTCATAGCCACTCAGGATCTCACAAAAGGGGGATCGATTCAGGTTGAACTGGAGCCTGTTGTGCACAAGACAGGTAAAAGGAGTCTCTTCTGGAGGCTCAGATATAGTCACTTGAGAGGGAGGCACTCATGTCAAGCTAGACAAAGACTGAAATATACAGTGTAGGCAGGGTTACAGCGACCCCTAGAGGTAACCTGGAAAAAGTGTTTTCCCTCTAGCAGACCTTCAGCTGCTTATTGGTTGGAAAAAAATGTAAATAGTTGACATTATTTTGCACAAATGGTGGCTGTTCTTCCAACCAGCTTCTAGAGTTAAAATGTTGCAAAAAAGTCTTAAAAATTTCAGCAACATTTTTTTTCTGAATTTTTGGACAATCTCTGTTGCTTATAGCCACTTTAAACTTTGATACTTACGGCTGAAATTTTCCATGCTTGATCTCAGCCTCACAGCAAATTTAAAAACAACCAACCCTTAAATGTTTGAACAAAAACTGTTCAACCTTTTTTTGCACAGTCCTTTTGTTCAGCCTTTCTCTACAAAGAGTGGCAAAAAATACACTCATGCCATGTTTTGTGACCCTTTATTTGAACAGCTCAGAGGGAGATGGCAGACAATGGAAATTTGGCTGGGATGTCACCCACTGTGGTGATCTGGTAAAAGGTGATTTTGATTTGACCAAGTGATATGGATTGACAAAACACACGGTACATGTCTCCCATTGCATACGGTGTCTGAAGGTACATATGGAGTGGAAGCCCATATGATATGCCCAGGAGAGTGTGGAATAGGGGCAGGGCTTTGAGGTCAGGGATGCCTGAGTTGTAATTCCAGCTTTGTCAATGACTCACTGGGTCAGATCCCCTCCCGCTGGCACAGGAGGAGCAAACTGTGCCTCTTTGCACCTACCCTGGGACATTGCACCGGGTGCAGGCTGCAGCAGGAATGCACGGAAACCCATGCCCAGTTGCCTTGGCCAAATCCCACATCTTGGACTGCCTTGGGCCCTCAGTAGAGGGGAGATTGTGGCAGTGCCACATGCTCTTGCCCATTGGACTTCTGCTGCCTAGAGCCATGCACAAGGTTCTAGCTGGCAAAAGCTGTTTTAGCGTCTTGGATTAATTTATCTCACTGTGTGAACTGAAGAAAGCCATTTAATCTCTCTGTGCTTCATCAACCCCGTCTGTACAATGGGAACAGCAATACACCTCTCGCAGAGAGGCTGGGAGACGTCGGTAATGTTTGGAAAGTGCCAAGTGTTATTACTAAGCAGTTTTGGTGAAGCCTGAGTTTCTGTGGACCACCTGGCCTGGTCATTGCTCATCACAATGGTGGGAGAGTCCAGGGATCAGGATGGAGAAGGAATCGGGGGGAGGAAGGGAAGACTGGCACTTCTGTGGCTATAACGCCATGAATTATTTCTTCAAGCACCTTCCCAAGGCTGACTGGTAACCACATGCTGAACGAGTGATTAGTCCAACCCCTCTTCTCTCTGCCCCATCAGACTACAGGAGCATGACGTTCGAGGAGCTGACCCTCAGAAATCCTTCAATGGCTGTAGAGGTGTTAAGTGAGGACTATGAGCTCTTCTGCAGAACGTTTCCCTCCCTAGGTGAGTGCTTATGAGGGGCTAGAACTAGGGCAGACTTAAAACAAACTCATGGGCAGAGAATAGCAGACACAACCTTGAAGGACTGAGCACGGAAGGCACCCTGAGAGGATTAGGCTGAGGAGAGGCCCATCTACTTCCCTCCTATGGTTCAGGTGATCATCTCCAGAAGGAAGGGGGAGAGGAGAGTCCTCGCCCCCCAGAAAGGCCTGCACTCCAGCACCCTTTCCCAGAGTTAAGGGAGAAGGAACACTACCCTGCAGCCAACCCCAAAGGGACGTGGCCATATTCAGGTGATGAGCTCCCACAGCACAGGCTCTTCTGGGCTGGCCTCATGACATGAATGTCGTCATGGTGAGTTTGGAAATTGCCCAGAGCCCTCTGGGTTCCTCCACTTGGAGGCTGAGTCGGTCTGTGCTCGCTGTGACATGGCTGCCAGTAACCTCGGGCCCAATTCTCTTCTCTTTGTAACAGCGTTCGATCTTGAATACGAAGAGAGGAAGTGTGTTCGCCTGAGCAAGACAAGTCTGTCCCTCATGAGGAGGGAGAACCTCATGTTAAGGAAGCCCTCTCTAAGACCCAGGTACAGCACCATGTGTCATGGAGATTTCCTCCCTTTTACCACCTCCACTCTCTCCGGAGTCATGTTTTCTAACCCCCAAACTCCTGCCATCTGATTCATCTTCCTGTGGAACCAGTCCCATCTGCCTCAGAGAGTACAGCGCTCTCAGACAGAGGCATTGATATAGTTGGGATCTGGGCAATGGAATGGAGGAGGAGGGGAAGAAACTCGGTATCTTCCTCCCTCTACCCCACCCCCATCCCACACAGGGGCGGCTCCAGGCACCAGCAGGCCAAGCGCATGCCGGGGACAGCAAGCCACGGGGGGCGCTCTGCCGGTTGCTGTGAGGGCGGCAGGCAGGTTGCCTTCGGCGGCATGCCTGTGGAAGGTCCGCTGGTCCTGTGGCTTCGACAGACCTCCCACAGGCGTGCCGCCGAATCCGCGGAACCGGAGACCTCCCACAGGCAAGCCGCCAAAGGCAGCCTGCCTGCCGTGCTTGGAGCGGCAAAATACCTAGAGCCGCCCCTGATCCCACGCACCCTCCTTTGCAATCTCACATCTCATCTACTCATACAGGAAATATCCGCTTCATTCCAGAGGGCTGAATCATTCCTAGTTACCCAGCAGGTGGAGCTCTTGAGCATCATTAATAGGGCTTCCTCCTCCCCTCATTTATTTATTTCTTGTGCCTGCCTAGTTTGATTCCCTGCTGAGCTGATTCTCCTTCAGCACAAAGGCCAGTATATGGCTTGGGTGTCGCTGATCACTTGTGGGTTCCAAGGCAGCCAGGGCAGATGCCTTCAAGTGCACAGCTGAACTCTAGTGAAATTAGCCTTGCTCCCACGCAGGGCCGGTGCAACCATCTAGGCGACCTAGGCGGTCGCCTAGGGCACTAGGATTTGGGGGGCGACATTTTCTTCGGCAGTGACCGCGGCAGCCGGATCTTTAGCTGCCTCGGTCGCCGCCGGTATTTAGGCAGAGGGACCTGGTGCAGGGGGGCATGTGGAGGGCCGCCTGCAGCAAGTAAGGGGGGGAGGCGGCACGCAGGGGAACTCCCCGCCTCAGCTCACCCCTGCTCCGCCTCCTCCCCGAGCACGCCGTGGCTGCTTCACTTCTCCTGCCTCCCAGGCTTGCAGCGCCAATCAGCTTAGGTGCCGCAAGCCTGGGAGGCGGGAGAAATGAAGCAGCCACGGTGTGCTCGGGTTGGAGGCAGAGCAGGGTGAGGTGGGGAGGGGGGGTGCCTCTGGGCGGAGGGTGGGGAGTTGGGGAGCTGCCGCGGGGGCGCACCTCAGGGCGTGGGCTCAGGGACGGGGGAGGATGCAAGGTGGAAGTTTCGCCTAGGGCGCGAAACATCCTTGCACCGACCCTGCTCCCACAGGTTCTCTGGTTGCGATCTTCTGTTAAACATGGCAGGTGCAGAGCCATTGGGTCAGATTCTGCTGTCTGGTACACCGCCATAAATCCAGAATGACTCCATTGGCTTCAGGATTTACACTGGTGTAACCCAGGTCAGTATTTGGCTCAGTTGCTCCCTTTGGTGGCAGCCAGGTCTGGTAAATTCCACTGATGCTGTTGAGTCATGAGTGGGTTCATCTAGTCCTGTGGTTCTCAATAAATCAGTAGCTGGGGAGGAGGCACACATTTGGTTTCCCTTGTTACGGAGAAGACGTACTCTGCCAGTGCCTTCATCAGGTCCCATGCACGGAGGTCCCCAAGCTTTCTACCCTCTCACCAAAACTCCCCGTGCCAATGGAGATGCGGGCACAGGGCTCCAGCTCTTGATCAGGGCAAAGTGCCCTGCCATGGTGCTGCTTTCTCACCCAGTGCCTCCTCCCCACCAGGTATCTCATGGAAGTACTGCACAACCCCGTCCACCTGGAGTTTTTCAGGCAATTCCTCAAACAACATAACGTCGAAGCCCCACTGCTCTTCTGGCAGGCGGTGGAGAAGCTCAACACAGAGTCCAACCCCAAAGCTCAGAGAGCTTTGACCAACAATATCCTCAAGAATTTCTTCCACAACAAAGTGCCTGCTGGTATGCAGACTCCCTACTCCACAGAGCTGAGCTACTCAGGAAGGCAAACATGATCCAGGCCACCCACTAAGGCTACAAGGGAAAGGGATGCCCCAGCCTAGAGTGATTTCTCTGTGCAAAGGGCAGTGCCTAAGCTCACCACCCCAGGAGTGGCCTGGGCATGCAGTGTGCCACAGACACCCCTGTGGGGTACAACTCACTCCCCACTTCCCTATTGCTCCAGAGTGGGAGTGAAATAGTAATTTGTTGCTGGGCCACACCCACAGCAAAGTAGGACAACCCCCTGTACCACCTCAACTATTTGGTGCATTGGTAGGGGAGGGGAAGCCAGTGCATTGTCCACTTATTCCAGCATGGGGAGTATGTGGGCACACAGCAGGGCTCTGGAGGAGCTGCTACTCTCCCTGATACAACTGTACACAAATCGGCAAGGATTCTGGACCACTGGGAGCGTCGGCAGCTGCCCTGCCTAGGGCTGCCTTAAGATGCTGTTGTATCCCTCCAGCACAATGGAGCTTTAGTGGAGGCAAAGGGTCTGGACTCTCATTTGGCATTTCCAGTTTGCTGTGCCACAGTGCTGCCAAATTCAGGGACCTTACAGCAAGATTTAGATCAGCTTGCAGCAGAGTGCAAAGGGCCTTGCCAGGTCTCACTGCCCAAACCAGGGGGCATCTGCTCTTCAGAGACTCTAATTTTCATCTCACTGTTTCCTTAGTTTCCTGCTCTTACTGCCACACAGGTTTCTAGAAGAGACCACTATGATCAGCTAATTTGACCTCCTGCATAGAATTTCACCCTGTGATTCTAGCAGTGGAGGGAAATATTCTTGCCTACTGTCTTCTTTAGATGTTTTGAGCTCAGTAGTGTCACTTGCAAAGTGTGTGAGGTGCCTTGGTACTTATATGGCCTGCAGACTTCTTCTTGGGTTAAAAAGTGATGTTATAAATGGGGAAAATGCCAAGGAAGGAGGAAAAATGTATTGGGCAAATGTGGTTGAGGGGGTAGTGATTGTGATGAAGGTCCTGGGCCTTGTGAACGTGAGGGATGGAGATTCGTGGATGGCTCAGAGGTCTTACAATGATAGAATGTCTGGTGCAGATGAGAGAGATGGTGTGTCTTTTCTAGAGGAACTGCTGCAATGCCAAGCTTCCATCATCAGAGATATACCCAAGGCCAGCCTGGTCACCAGCTCCATGCTATTCACAGCACAGAGCTTTGTCCTGAAAGCAATGGAAGAGAAATGGTGAGTAGTCCTGGCTCATTTCACTTTAACAGGGTACACTCACCACTGGGGTGCCTCCTTGTGGCTGGGTCTGGGGATTCTCTCTCATCTGGTCTGGCGTCCCTTTCCCTCAGTTGCCTGCACCGTGGCCTCTCTATTTCTCTGGGACTTGAGGTGCTTCCTCTTCGTGACTCAGCCTTACAGCCAGGTCACTATTTGGTCCTCCCCTTCTGAGATTTTAAAGTCCCACTGGACAAGCTGTCCATATGCCATGTCAGTCAGTCTTTCAGGCCAAGTCCAGGTCCAGTGCCACTTCCCCAATGGCTAGTAGGGCAACCCAGGCCTGCCCACTACTCTGAGTTCCAGCCCAGGGACCCTATGCCTAGCAACCACAGTTTATTCAATCTCTGATCCTGTTGCTGTTTCCTTGGGCTTCTTCCTATTTCACCTCTCTATCTCCTGGCTCACCTCCGGGTTTACCAGCCCAAGCTTCCTCCGCTCCCAGAGGCTATTCCCCCCTCTCAGCTTCTTGCCGGAGTCTGAAGTCCAGGACGTGATCCCAGGGTTTACTCTCCCCCTCGAACTCCTTGTCCCTAGTCAACTCCCTTTCTCTGTAGGGAGTTACTGCAGAGCCCCTCCCTGCAGCCCCCTCTTGCTCTCAGCTTCCTGGTTATTCTCAAGCCCAGCCTGCCCATGCCCAGCTGGGCTTCATCTTCCACTAGGCTTTATCCAGCCCTGGCTCTCCTCCAGGTGCAGCCTATAACATTAATTGGCCCCTTTTAGCCTGTTCCAGTCTTGTGAGGGGTGGATGCCCCATCACACTTCCTAAGAGGCCAATGGCGTTGTTGCTAAATTTGCTGGAGGTTATACACACACATACTCAGTAGTAGGATACACCTAAGCAGTGGCCAGAGTGCTGAGTCCATATTCTGGCACAGCTCCCATTGGAGCTGACGGGATTTTATCTGCATAAGGACAGCAGGGTGTGGCTCATAACTTTTCATACACTAGTGTGTCTGTGAAATATTATAGGGGGCAGGTTGAGCTGGTCCTTGCATTTCTGGGATTACCCATGAATAGCACAGCCCCCTGCAGCAGCAGAAGCCGGTGAGGAGGGGATCAGAGGATGATCAATTTTACCCTCCTCATCAGGTTTCACTGCAGCAATAGAAGTGATATCCAGGGTTATCCAGCATTCAGGGACTGGGCCCTCCATTTCCCCCACCATCTCTTTCCTCCCTGTCTCTGCCTTTGTGCTAGCCTCCTCCCATTAAATTAGGCTTGAATAAAGACTGGGAGTGGATGGGTCATCACACAAAGTAAAAACTATTTTCCCCATGCTAATTTCCCCTCTACTGTTACTCACACCTTCTTGTCAACTGTTGGAAATGGGTCATCCTGATTATCACTACAAAAGTTTTTTTTTCTCCTGCTGATAATAGCCCAAAAAAACCCTTAATTGATTGCTCTCATTATAGTTGGTATGGCAACACCCATTTTTCATGTTCTCTGTGTATATCTATCTTCCTACTGTATTTTCCACTGCATGCAGCCGATGAAGTTGGTTTTAGCCCACGAAAACTTATGCTCAAATAAATTTGTTAGTCTCTAAGGTGCCACAAGTACTCCTTGTTCTTTCTGCTTTCTCTAATACTCTCCCATCCGGGCAGGTTTAAGATGTACCAAGATTTGTACCCTGGGAGCGATATTTTTGACACTCACTTGGTCACGAGGCAGGGAAGGGGATCCTTCATAAAGGACAAGCTGGTAAGTAGGATGGCCTGCACTCCACCTGCTGATACCCCAGCTAGATCCCAGAGCACAGGCCCGAGAGTGGGAAGGGGCTGCTTTTCTCTGTGAATATGTTGATGCCAGTGGGTTGAGGGTCATGCAAGTCTGCAGAACAAACTGTCTTTGTCCAGAATGAGAGAGTTAATGTCTATAGCCCCTGGGCTGTAAGCTCATCTGTGCAAACAGCCCCCTGTGCCCATGCAGAGCCCCACTGACTTTCATCAGGAAATTCATTTAACGGCAACATCCCCCAGGGTTCTGACTGAAGCCCAGTGACATTGAAAAGCAATAACTGTGGCTCAGTGGGGTCAGTAATTCCACTTAATGTGCAGATGCATTTTGGTGCATTAGTTCAGGGTGGCAGGTCTGCCTGGGCACAAATCCCAGGGAATAATCAGGATAATTAGTCTGAAGGCATTCCCATCAGGCCCATAGTTATTTACTGCCTCCATTCCCTGCCTTGCTTCCTCTCCCAGAGCTGTACATAGGCTGACACCTTCCATGTGCTTTGCCCACAGAAGAGAGTGTGGTTCGTGCTCCAGGCTTTCATCAGGAGCATCTGCAAGTTCCGGAGGGAGATGAACAATCGGAAATCCCGCAAAGACTTTGAGGACTTTCTGCGGAGGGAGCTCGTAAATCAAAAAGAAAGTATGTCCAGATCCCGCTCATTCTCCTGCCTACCATTGTTGCCTCCTGGGGTGAGCAGACTCTAGGGGAGGCAATAGCAGAAACCTGGCAGCTTGTCCTCTGCCATCATTTTCTTATCTGAGAGTTCTCTGTTGGGGGCATATAAGAGGCCAGGATACCAGCTGGCTCAGAGGGAGTGAAGCAGCTGGGTTGTTCTCTCCATAGCAAGAATCTGCTCCAACCCAGCAAGAAGTTAGCCACTGGAGAAGGGAAAATCCCATTTGCTAACCTGGGCAGGCAGCTCTGCCGTTGGTCACTCAAAGTGGCATTTTATGCAGCTCGTGCTATTTGAGCACCCATGGGAGGAGCTGGGCAGCCTAACTTAGGCACCCATTAGGCACTATAATGAAAAATGAGGTCCTAACTATTTAAAGCACTAATTGTACTGCACAACCCCCCTGGAAGCTGCCTACGCTGTACGTTTTCAGCTCATCTGAAGACAGCACCCACCAGCTGCTTCTTGTAGGTTCAGTAAGTCTGTGCAGTGACTTAGTACCTGGCTTCAGCTGTGAGTATTTCCTCCATGTGGTGGTTTAGCGTGCAGCACTAATGTAAGTTCTTTCCTTATGATTTAGGGTAGCGCTGGGGGGCAGGAGGGGTATGGGGATTAGAGAGTAACATGAACTAGAAGGGCTCTGGACGAGCCCTGTGTGTACTGGGGGAAGTGTTCAGGTTGAGGATTACAGGGCCAGAGACACCAGCAGCAAACTGTAGACAGAAGAGTAGAGCACTTTAGGTGGGGGTTAGGGTACAGGATTGCATTGTTGGGGGATTGGGTAAATTGATAGAGAGACACACGTGGGATTGAAATGAGGTCTGGCTCAATTCCATTAGTGCTGGCCTTGTCACCTCCCCGTCTCATGCATGCACTGTGTCTCTATCAATTTACCCAACATCTGGGTCGCAGGATCTTGAGGGAGATGAGTTGCTCAGGTCTTCCCTTGTCCTCACTCAGACTTGCCCAGTAGCTCCATGCGCAGTACCATTGCCGTGGCTAGCCCCCGCCAGGCTGTGCCGGCTGCCAGCACGGGAGAGGATGTGGAGGTGATACAGGTGAAGCGCCGGCTCTTTAACCAGCGGCACATTTCCATCAACTTCCTGGTCAACGACCTCAGTTTTTACCTGGAGATTGAGAAGTAAGCCTGCCCGCCTTGTCCGTTTGTTTCAAATACCTTGGGGTTCTTCCTGTCTTGCAAGGATAAAATCCCTGGCCTGATGGGCTGGCTCAGACAGAGCGGCACCGCATGCTAGCCTGCTGGGCACTCAGCTGATCTGTTGCTTACACTGCAGCGATGTGGTGCTGGGAGGTACTGCACTCTGCTCCCAGGGCAAAGGCCTGTTTCTTTACACAAAGAAGCCCCCTTTGGACAGCCAGAAGGTGTGAAGGAGTACCTGTTGCTGAGTGCTCTGCAGCGACACCTCTTGGCTGATCAGGAAGCAGCAGTAACAGAAGACTGAAGGATGCTCACTTTCACTTTCCCAGCCAGCACAGGAATGGCGGTGACACAAGCTGTCTGTCTCCAGAGCAGGAGGTTGTTTAAGCGGGGGGACAAGTCAAGCCATGCTGCCTGTGTCTGCTTTGCATGACCCTAACTGTGACCTGTGCACTGCTGGTGGCCTGCAGAGAGCGGGCTAGTTACACACTACTGGCTGCTGCTCCTGGTTTGACATTTAGTATTTTCCTGCTGGAGCTGCCACGGAGATGTCATGATGGCCAATGGGAGGGGTGGGAAGCACAAGACAATCCCTCTGCTGAGGTGTAGTTGCCCCTATGAAAGTATCCAGGAACCCTTGTGCCATCCCCCACTCCCCACTGTCAGAGAGTGACTCACCGCTGGCCAGGTATGGTGAAGCAGGCTCTGGTCTGGCACCCACTGCAGGACAGCTGTTCCAGCCTAATGGTGGTCTGCCTCTTCCGGTGACTCAACCCTCCGGCCAGGTCACATCCAGTCCCACCCCTTCCAGGGTAGCAGGAAGTCCCTGCAAACACCAGCCTGATGTCCTTAGGTCAGGTTTCCTGACTCTAGGCCCAGTGATCTTTACACCTCTTGTCTCCAGGTTTTCCAGAGTCCCTACTCTTTGTATGGAGGTATCATGCCACCTTCCTCAGTGGCCAGGAGGGGAACCCAGATCCTCCCTCAGTGCCAGCTGCAGGGGTTTTGCCGTCCCAAGCAGCCAAAAAAAAAAAGCTGCGATCACGATCTGCGGCAATTCAGCAGGAGGTCCTTCGCTCCGAGCAATAGTGAGGAACTCTCTACTGAATTGCCGCCGAATATCTGAAAGTGCCGCCCCACTCCAGAGTTGCCGCCCCAAGCACCTGCTTGATAAGCTGGTGCCTGGAGTCGACCCTGCCCTCCGTCTTCTCTGGATTCCAATCCAGGGATCCTGTGGAAGCAGACAAGGTCCACTCCCCCAGACTCCTCATTTGAGTGCTTCCTACCTTGGACTTCCCGCTGCCCCTTTCTGGGCTCTGCAGAGTCCTTTCCATTTCTTGCGGTGAGCGATACTTCCCTGAGTTTCTCCCCTGGCAGTCCTGTTCCTCTTTGTCAGAGCTCCCTTCTGAGGGACTGCTCCACCCCTCTGTCTACCCAGTGTCTCTTCTGGCCTGTTCCAGGGTTCCTGTGTCAGGAGAGGATCCCCAAGGCCTATTCCCATCTCCACCCCTGGGCTTCCTCTTTCCTCTGCTGCCCTGAAATCCTGCCATTGGCCCACAGGCCTCTCTATTGACCAGAGAGGGACTGCAGTATTCTTACCTTCTCACTGTGGTTCCTTCACCTCATTGTAACTCCCAGATTCTTCCCAGCTAGACTTCATCTTTAGTTGGACCTGGCCCATCCTCCAGGTGCAATTGGATGCATTCATTGCTCTCTGGCTCCAGTTAGCCCTTTCTATACCAGTGTGGCATATACACCCCATCACACCCTCTTCGGAGGAAGACGTGCCACAGGGCAGGGAGTGAATGTTAGTGGGAAGTGGGCATCCAAATCCCCTACATGGCTTAGAAAATCTCAGCTAAAAGCCACATGTTGTACCAGAGTCTGAGGAGACAGCCACAGCTTCTCTCTTAGAGGTTCCCTCCCATTTGTCCTGGTAGGTTTTGTCACCTGGCTGATTCGGCCGCAGTGCTCGCAGCCTGCGGGATGTACACCGAGAGGGACGTCGCCTTTCTTAAGACCAAAGTGGCCACGATCACCAAACTCTTCCTGAACTCCGAAGTCCCTCCTAAACTGCGGGTAGGATGCTGTAATAGGCCCTGCACACTCGCTACCAGGGAGACCCGGGGCCTGCAAGTCATCGCCTGAGAGCCTTATGGACTGCGGGGTATCTGGCTCAGGGAATTAATAATGGGACCCAGGTTTCAATCTGCTCCAGCTGAACATACTGCAGTTCTGATGACTTTGGCATTGTGCAAAGTAAGTTATTAGCTTCAATCCAGGTCCTAATGGAGAGTGTCTGTGATAACCAAAACCACTCTCACAACTGACGCTAACTGGTAATCCAGAGAGAGTGAGTGAGTGGGCATGGCGACTGAATGACTATCTGGACATGGGCCCTTCTGGTCAGGGCTGAGACACAGTGGCTGGCTTTACGATCAATAGAGAAGAACCTTTTGGCCTGTATTCACTGGAGATCACTCATACTCTCCCTCCCCATTATGCTGCACCTCCTCATGGCACACTGCTGTTTTTTTTTTAAATCCCTTTTAAAAGCATGGTGAGGGAAGAGGCAGAAAGGAGATTCTTTTGGATTTTGGCTAGTTAGTCAGGAAATAAACTGAGACCCTGCTTAGAGAGCTCTGAACTGTGACCAGGGCTCTATAAGTGGAATGCAGACTCCTGGAAGGTGCGAGGGCAATTGGTGGGGGGGGGGGGGGAGTTACTAGGGGTGTTTCTGTCTGGGATTCAGTAGGGATGCCACCTGTGCCTTAAGCCCCATTTGTGAAGTGGTCTCTGTTCTGTGGCCAGGTGAACATTTCTGAGGGCCAGAAAGATTTAATCCGGAATTTAGCTGCCAAAGGGGTCCTGGATCGCAGCCTCTATCACATGGCCTTGCTCAACGTCTTCCCAGTTCTGATATACTTCTGGAAAAGGTAAAAATCCCTCCCTTTTGGGCAGGGCGAGGGGGGTGCAGAGGTGGGTGTCGGGCGCTCTCTCGCTTTACCTCCTTCCAAAGAAAATGTGAGTCCGAAAGGGACATTATTACTGACTGTATTCCTCAGATGTGTTAGACTTGATTTGCTGTCTGTCCTTGACCTTAGTATTTCCCCTACAGATACTGTAACTGGAAGGTAATGGAGTCCTTCCGCAGGTACCCAAAGATAAAAAAAAATCTCTCTCCACTCCCAGCGAAGGCATCACCTAGAACATCCAGTATCTTCAGCGGGGGTAAGATGAGACTGTCTCTTCCTCATCCTCTCTCTTTCTCTGATGTTTTTGCCCTGTCACATATGCTGCATGTTAGTCCTCTCAGCCTTGCCCATCTTCTAATGCCTCAGGTAGTGGCTCACCAGTGGTTCTGTATGAGAGGCAAAGTTTGATATTAAAATATCTTTATTTGGTGAGTATTTGCATAGATCAGGCAGCTGTAATGCTTCATGGTGTAAACTGGATCAGGTCAGGAAGGAATCTTCCTCCAGGTAAAGTGCTGCACAGTTGTCTAGAGGAGGTTTTTTTGTGAAACATCAGGTAATGATATAGATACTGTAACTGAAGCAGAAGACAAGAATTAATGGATTAATATTGATCTGGCAATTCCTATCTTCCTATGTTGGTGATCATTTTCAATCAGCATGTTGGTCTCAAAACAGCTAAACCTCTCCCTTCATTCCCTCCTAGATAGCACATGAACACCCCACACTGGTTAAGTCCCATAACTGTACATCTGCTACTGAATACAGAAAGTCAAATCAGGGTCATAGCCATCAAATGCACTTTCTCCATGATAAACACACTAGATTCCTTATACCACGTCCCCCCAAAATATTCAACCCTTCAAAACACAAATTAAACTAAAGTAATTCTGGTTGCCGAATTTGCTCCCAGGCAGGGCCGGCTCCAGACTCCAGCCTACCAAGCACTGGCTGGGGGGGGCACCTTGGGGTTTGTTTTTGTTTTTTTCGGTTCCGCAGGACAGCGCTGGGGGTAGACGGGGATTGGGAGGCGTGGCGCCGTGCTGGGGGGCGGGGACCTGGACGGTGCAGTGCGGTGCCCGGGATGGGCGGGGACTTGGGCGGTGCGACGCGACGCTCGGGGGGCGGGGACTTGGGCAGAGCGACGCGACACGGGGGGCGGGGACTTGGGCGGTGCTGGGGAGGGGCAGGGACTTGGGCAGTGCGACACTCGGGAGGGGCGGGGACTTGGGCGGTGCGATACGGCGCTCGAGGGGGCGGGGACTTGGGCAGAGTGACGCGACGCTCGGGGGCGGGGACGTGGGCAGAGGGACGCGACACGGGGAGCGGGGACTTGGGCGGTACAGTGCGGTGCTCGGGAGGGGCGGGGACTTGGGCAGAGCGACGCGACACGGGGGGCGGGGACTTGGGCGGTGCAGGGCGGTGCTGGGGAGGGGCAGGGACTTGGGCGGTGCGACACTCGGGAGGGGCGGGGACTTGGGCGGTGCGATACGGCGCTCGAGGGGGCGGGGACTTGGGCAGAGTGACGCGACGCTCGGGGGCGGGGACGTGGGCAGAGGGACGCGACACGGGGAGCGGGGACTTGGGCGGTACAGTGCGGTGCTCGGGAGGGGCGGGGACTTGGGCAGAGTGACGCGACACGGGGGGCGGGGACTTGGGCGGTGCAGTGCGGTGCTGGGGAGGGGCAGGGACTTGGGCGGAGTGACGTGACGCTCGGGGGCGGGGACTTGGGCGGTACAGTGCGGTGCTCGGGAGGGGCGGGGACTTGGGCAGAGTGACGCGACACGGGGGGCGGGGACTTGGGCGGTACAGTGCGGTGCTGGGGAGGGGCAGGGACTTGGGCGGTGCGACGGTTCTTGGGGCGGGATCTTGGGCAACGTGACGCTCTGGGGGGCGGGGACTCAGGCGAAGCGACGCTGGGGGTGGGGGAAGCGTGTGGGGGCAGCTGTCTTTGTCTTCGCTTGGAGCGGCAAAAATGTTCGAGGCGGCCCTGTTCCCAGGCGGGTTCGGAGGTGAACGCAGATTAAGGAGTGATTCATCTCTCATGTAACTTCGCTGACATCAGTGCCTTTATACCAGGGCTGAACTGAGCACTTACAATGCAGAGAAGCTGCGGTCAGAGCTTGGGGGGTGACACTCACTAGAGTTCAGACATGAAGTGGAGTGACTGGTATAGGGTACATTCTCCCAAGGACCAGGGACAGTTTTCACTCCTCAGCCTGGCACTTAGTACCAGCTCATTTAAGAACCAAACTATGAAATGATACTAAGACATTAGCAGTGAAGTGGTTGTCACTCCCTCTGACACCTTGGATTTCTCACTGAATAGTCATGTGGCAATTTTCTAATTGACTTACCACTTTTAATCAAAATAGTCATTTTTTTATTAAAGAGTTTTATTTTCTTTAATAGTTAGAATAGAAAACAGAGAGAGAGAGTCAGGAGTATGGTTCTATTCACTCTACTCCATCGTTGAATGACGGTCAAGTCATGCAAGTGCTGTGCCTCAGTTTCCCTGCATATAAAATGAAGATCTGGAGTCTTGATTCTTTTTGTTACAGCAGTTTTATGTGGCTTTATATCTGAGTATTGAATCAAGACCATTGATGTCTGTTGAGATGCATATTAAGAGGTACTGACCCAGGCTTAACAGAGCTCAATATTTATCCCAAGGAACAATAAATCTTATTTTCACTCAAAAGTGGAAGTTACTATGTGTAACCGTGTCAACCTCCCTTCCTTATTTGTTTGTGGAATGTTTAACGGGGCTTCTGAGACCAGCTCCTCAATATGTCACGGCTCTAGTCCCAAAGTCAGGATTATTGACCTCCTGAGGAGGCAGACAAAATTTGATTCATCACATGATTATTCTCAGCCAAACATCAGTCAAAATTTCAATTGCACATGAAAAGACTTAGGGTATCTACCTGACAGGGCTGTTTGGGAGGGTTAATAAATCTTCATAAAAAGCTTTATGGAGAGAGCTATATGCAGTACATGCAAATTATTACAGTCATTAACTATTTCTGTTCCATGCTGTCCACTCCCAGGCACCAGAGTTTGTGTTAAAAACCATGATGCTTTGAGATGTGACCAATCATTATCCCAGTATTCAAGTGTTGCTCTGGACTGGACAGCAAATGGAATAGATTGAAATGGCACTTTGTTCCGACCAGGCCTGGCCATAATCCAGCAAGGAGTGCCAATTGGACAGACCCCTGTGCCTGCACAAAGCTCCTTGCAGGACTGGGGCCCCAGCAGAATCCAAACTCTGTAGCTAGGGCCTTTAACAGACTAACATCCTCACTAGAGCTGACAGAGGACAACCCATAAATCACTCTGACCTCCATGTTATAGCTACTCACAGTCTTTGTGTCATTTTCTAGAGTTGCCCATTAAATGAGAAGAACCATCTGCAGTTGTTACCAGTGTCCGCACTGCAAAGCTGAGATAGTGGTGGGAGAGCAAAGCAGATTCTCTTCTGCTTCATGTCATCCACACACTTGCCAGCCAATCTCAGATGGCAGAATCTGTATTGTTGGTGTCATTGTATGAGGAGGGGAAAATACCCAGTTGGATTTCCAAACCCAGGATAAAACTGTATTTTAGGGCAGTCAGAAAAATCTTGTTTCGACTTGCAAACTGAACTGTTTCTGCTGACTTTTGTCAAGATACTTTCCTGATCATGATCACACCCTAAAGTAAGAGCTTTGCCTAGTGAGGTTACTGACAGGATGGGTTAAGTAGCTTGTTAAAAAAGTACTCTACAATTACTAGGAAAAATATCCTAAATATATACTGATCGCACAAAAGCATGTTTATTTACTTTAGTTTATTTCTGGGATTACAGTCACTGCAAAGAAGCAGCTGAGCAGAGTAATGTCTCACAGCATATACATATTTTAAATTCATCTCTCTTCCCAACCCCACTCCCTTTGGGTGCCTCTCCTTCTGGGAAATTCCCAAGGAAGAGACTTGAATTTTTCTTCCATCTGGCCACATAGTGTCCCTGTTGCTCCGCTTGTGCCTTATTTTGTCATCAGCAGAGGATTGAGCAGCTTCGGGTGCTCAAAGCGATGTCTCATCTGGGATTGTAGCCTTTGAAGATGTGATGAAGGACCTTCTTTATGAAAGCTTGAAAAAAAATATAATTCAGAACTTCAGATCTCTAATTCAGGGAGGGAGAAATTCAAATGACATCTGCCACATGAAGCTGAAGATAGTGCTCCATCCTACAAGTCGGTTTGTTTGGTTGTGTGAATGGAGGGGTAAAGAGGAAGCCACATGGAGCCACAAAGACACACAGCTTTACACACAGCCACATGGTTTAACCCATTGCCACACATGCCCAGCTGGCTGGCTGTGCGGCTGTGTATAAAGCTGTGTATCTTTGTGGCTCCATGTGGCTTCCTCTTTACCCCTCCATTCACACAACCAAACAAACCACCTTGAACAACATCCGAATAAACACAATGCCCCACCTCCTATCCTTCAAGACCTGTATCATGCATGGGATAGTCAGTAGCTCCTACCCTTCTTGTTCACTGCTGCAGCAGAACCTAGGTCAAGAGGTGGTTCCCTCTGATATTCATTCGTCCTCTCATCTTGTTTCATTGACTGTGCCTGATGTTCAAGGAGAACAGCCTACAACAACATCAAATGAGATGCTTGTTGGACTACCCTGAGCTGCTTCCTTCCCCCTCTTGCCCAAGGATACATGTCTATGTCACATCCCAGTCATTTAATATGGGATGGGGAGGAGAATCCAATCTCATTCTCCAGTACCCCTCAATGCTGTCTGCCAATCCAGATGAAAGGAGCTGAAGAAGCCTGAAAATCTGTGTGGGAGCAGCTGGTTGGTAGAGCAGAGGAAGGGGGAATCTATTAGATGTATTAGAGAAGGATCCCATTGCTGGAGAAGTTACTATGCTGTATTGTTTTGCCTCCTCTTTCAGTAGAGGACTATCCAATCATTAGGTTCACACTGCTCAAGGGGATCCAGCTGCTGCTACCGCAGCCTCGGGAGGAAGTGGATTCTTCTACAGAGCAAAAGTGTAAGTAACTTTGCCCCTGAGGCTCTCTGACCTGGGAACCGAGTGCCTAGTGATGAGGAAGGAGCCTAGGAAATCAGACTTTCCTGTCTCTAGCTATTCCTGTCCCCACCTGTGCAGTACTGGGTTTACCATGGTGACATGGTGCTTGGCCCAGAGTCAGAAGGGGCCCTGGCCAGCCCAACTCCCCAGCCGGTTGAGCCAGCTAGGAAAGCTGCCCCGCCCCTGCCCCACGCTCACCCCACCTCTTCCCACCCCTGCTCTGCCCCAGGCCCACCCCCACTCCACCCCTTCCCCTGAGCTACGTCCTGGCTGGGGGCTGCAGCAGGGGTCGGGCATGCCCCACACTCACTGGGCGGCGGGAAGGGGAAGCGGGGGCAGGGGGAAAGAGGCAGTGGGGAAGGAAGGGGGTGGGATGGGGAGGAGATGGAGTGGTGGGGAAGGGGCATGGGATGGGGAAGAGAAGGGGATAGGGAAAGCAGAGGCCCAGCATACAGATCCCCTTGGCAGCAGCTGGGGCTCCTCTGTTAAACAGGCCCATCAAACCCTCACCCTGACAAGCCCCACCTCCCCTGCATCTGTATCATCCCAATAAGCCCCCCCCCCCCGACACCCGCCCCACTGAGCCCCAATCACCTATACCTGGACCCCCATCCAAATAAACCCCACCTTCCCTGCACCCAGACCTCCCCCCCACTGAGCTCCAACCACTTTCACTTGGTCCCCCCTTGCAGACTTACATTGCCCCTGCACCTGGAACCTCTCTGTGCATCCAGATCCCCCACTGAGCTGCCTGCACCCAGACTGCCCCCCACAGAACCCTCTTACCCCCATCTGGATACCCCCTCTGCACTTGGATCCTGCTGCCAGGCTGAGCCTCCCTGCCCACATCCGGTGTGCCTGGCCCTGGCGCAAAAGGGACAGGGCCCCAGGGTGTTTCTGTGGCAGGCCTGGCCCTTATGCTGTGTCAGGGTCAGGTTCAGCCTCACAGACAAGTCCCTGTCCCGGGGGGCAGGGGACAGGTTATTCTCCCACCTCCATGCAGCCAGTGGCCTGTGCTCCTCATTGCCATGGTGGAGCTTCCACATTTATTTATTGTAAAAAAAATTGCAGGATTTTAAAATATTATGCACAGAATTTGATGCAGAATTCCCTCAGGAATAGGGGGCACTGTACAGCTGTGATGGTGGGACTGCGAAGGGGGTGCTGGACAGTAGGGGATCTGTGGGTGGGGGAGCTGGTCCGAGGGTATGGTGTGCAGGATGCTGTGCAGTTGTGGTGGGAGATCAGTTGGAGAGGTCTCTGGGCAGGGGGTGCTGGGCATAGCGGGTCCAGGGGCATTGGGCATAGGGATCTGTGGGTGAAGTCTCTGTGTGAGAGGGTGCTGGGCATAAGGGCAGGGCACTGGGCAGGGGGGCAGTGTGGAAGGGGCACGCTGGCAGCGCAGGACTGGGCGGGCCAGTGTGCATCTACCAGTTGTGGGTTTGTAAACAGTGCCCTTGTGCTAGGCTGAGTGGAGCCATTCCCGCTGCGCTTCAATGCCCCCAACCGATCTCTCGCTCTGCGGACCGCCCCCCATCACATGCCCTATTTCCCCAATGGGGGCCCACAAATATCTTTAGTGCTGGGCCCACAAAAAGTTAACCCAGACCTGCACCTATGTAGATGTTGCCAGGCCACCTTGGGAGCATCACGTCCCCCTGCTGATCTCTTTACCCCAAAGAGAACTTAGGAATGCTCTTTCTCTTGAGTTCATCTTCCTATCTGCCCAGGAAAAAAGATGCTTAGATGTTAGAATGTTGCTGGTTGCTTGTGTGGAGGGGGCCTGCAGGGTGATTTTCAATTCATGATGGAAAATTCTCTTGGGTTTTCTCTCAGCATCGTCTGGAAGCCTCAACTGGAAAAAGCCTCCATCTGGCATTTGCGTGACCCAACAGATTGGGTAGGTAATGACCGGGAAACCTCATCTCCTTCCATCCAGACCCGGTGCGAGTGCCCAGCCTGAGATGGGAAATCACTCGCTTCCTAGGCTGAGTACAAATTGTGTGGGCATGCCAGCTCCCTGTCCCCCCAACCTACCCCGGGCACAATGAAGAGTGGGGAAAGTAACCCCAGCTGAAGATGACTACAGAATAAGGGGGTCCTGCTTCTGTTCTTGGCTCTGCCACAGACTCCCAGTGGACTAACTACTCTCTCAGGACCTCATTTTGCCATCTATAAAGTGGAGATAAAAACACTTCCCTTCCTCGGGCATTGTAAGACTAAATCTTTGGAAGGCACTCTGATCCTGCAGTGATGGGAGCATAGAGGGACTCCGAAAGACTGTACTCTCCAGGGCTTTGTCCAGTTCAATTCCAAACAGTCCAAGGGAGAGAGTTTGGGAGATTATGCCCAGTCCAAGAGACCTCGCCATTGGGATAGCTTCCCTGATAGTCAGGCTTTTCATTTCACTGCTTCTAGTTAAGAGCCCTTGGACCATTCTGAACTTTAACTCCAGAGGAGAAAGTAGGACTAAGTCTAGATGGAGTCAGGATGGGTTGATGAATAATATGTACCGACACATGCTCATGGACCAAGGACCAGGGCCAGGAGGGAGTGGTGGGACATGCTGAAACTTGTTCTGCTTCTGAGGAAATGACTGTATCCATGACAACATTTGCATCATACAAACCAAAACTCACTAGGGGTGGATGGGATTGTTGGCTTCTCAGCTTTGTTGCAATTCCAGTGCATTTGTATAGTACAGGGTCGGTGCCCTCCTGTCCCCCGCCCATCATGGATTGGCATTGCCTGACGTTCTTGCTCTTTTTCCTTCAGGCAACAGCTTCAAGATGCTTCTAAAAAGCCATCCTAATCCATCCTCATTTTCACGATTTGAGTGCACCCAGAGGCTGGCTCTGAAGGCACAGCAGTGCTGCAGGTCAGGACTGAGGTGCACTAGCAAGGCCGTGGTGGGAGGTCTGGACTAGAATATCAGGAGTTGTGGCAGTTCAAGCATTAGGTGCTTTGGCAGACGTATGGGTTGCACAACACCTATTCTCATAGTCCTTGGCTATGGACAATGATGGCATCTTCTGCCTTCAATAATGTTCTTTAATCACTAGCCCCTTCCCCCATAAAGAAATAAGTGGAAGCAAAAGAAAGAAAGAAAGGTCAAGGGAGGCAGGCCTAGGCACTAGGACAGGCAGTGCCTGCCCACCCTTCCACTTGGGGGATAATAGCAGAGAGCAGCCAGCTAGAAACTCCAGCCAGCAGGGCAGGAGCAGCCAGAGCAGGGACCTCTAGACATCACAGTCAAAACTGTAGCCGGTTCTGACTTTCCCTGCCCTGACTGGCTGTTTGCTCCAACCCTCCCTCCCCCTCCTCACAGTATCTTCACCTCACCTTCAGTCCACACCTGCTCCTCTTATCTTCTCCTCCTCTGCCTTGTCCCCTTCACTTCCCTTTCCATTTGGCTGATCCCCTCCTAAGTAAACCCACCCCTCACCCCGGTCCAAAATAATTGTGGAATGAACATGATGTTTGCTGCCTTCCCGCTGATCGCTCCACTTGTGTGTTAGACCCCTTCCCCCAGCCTGAGGCTGTCTAGTCTCTAGAGACAATATTGTCTCATTGTTTTCTTGTACTTCCCAGTCAGTCCATCTCTACCTGTTGTCTCATCTTAAGATTCTAAGCTCTTTGGGGCTGGGGCTATCTTTTTGTTCTATGTTTGTCCAGCTCCTAGGGCTGTGGTCCATCACTGGGGCTACTAGGCACTTCCGTAACACCAATAAATAATAATTGATAGGTTTGCTGCTTGGGTGTATTGATTCCCTGGGTGTACTGCTCTTGTCCCAGTTCCAACAACTTACACAAAGTAAGCGGGCCCCCTCTGTGCCTTTGAAGCAACATTGCAGGAGAATCTGGTCTCTCTGTAAGGCTTTGTCTATAGGGCCGGTGCAAGGATGTTTTGTACCCTAGGCAAAACTTCCACCTTGCACCCTGTGCCCCTGCCATGAGGGGCCCCCCTCCCCCATGGCCGCTCCCCCCCCGCCCTGAGGCGCCCCCCCGTGGCAGCTCCCTATCCCCCACCCTCTGCCCTGAGGCACCCCCTCACCCCTGCTCTGCACATGAGCACAAGCACGAGCACCCCGAGCTGATTGGTGCCACAAGCCTGGGAGGCGGGAGAAGTGAAGCAGCCACAACATGCTTGGGGAGGAGGCAGGGCAGGGGTGAGCTGGGGCGGGGAGTTCCCCTGCATGCCGCCCCCCCCCACTTACTTACTGCAGGCGACCCTCCCCGCAGTCCCCTGCCCCAGCTCCCTCCGCTGAAATGCTGACGACAACCGGGGCAGCTGAAGATCCGGCCGTTGTGGTCGCTGCCGAAGAAAATGGCGCCCCCCAAATCCTAGCACCCTAGGGCGCCTAAATGGTTGCACCGGCCCTGCTTGTCTACTCTGAGGATATGCCCCAGTTACAGCCACCAGCCACCAAGGTAGCTGCACCAGTACAAACCCCAGTGTGGGCAGGCAAAAGCTCTACAAGCTGCAATTTGCGCTGGGGGAGCTTGAGACTGCTTGAAGCAGGGGCAAGCTGCATCGTTGCTAACCTAACCACAGTTTAAAGCCGCTTTGCCTGCCTACACTAGTGCAGCTACCATGCTGGCTGAAATCCCCAGTGTGAACAAGGCCTAAGGGAGCTGTATCCGTCCCCCACTATCCTTCTGGCTTGATAACTGCCCAGAGGTCATTGCAGCCCGTGATGTAAAGTGTTTTTCCCCTTCACAGAGACAGCGGGAAGCCTAGTGCTCCAATGTTATTAGTGGATGCTGCAATGGTTGAAAAAAGTTCTGAGTTTCAAGCAACATGCACAGAGAAACTTTCTGCTCAGATGCTAGCAAGTGCAGAGAATAAAAGGTTCTGTTCGCTAGATGTGTTCCTAGTGTCTATCTGTCTGCCTCTAAATAAAAATAAGCAGAGCAACCTCCACGGTGAATTCCTGTCCCTTCAGACTCTAAACAAACCACATGAGCCTCTGAATCCATCTCCTGTTCTCACTCTGATCCCCTTTTTGGAGATGCTAGAGAACTGGAGGCATTCACCAAATAGGTAATTAAATCCCACCACCCTCTGTCCACACGGCACAAATGCTCATAGACATAAAATGTCAGATCTGGAAACCGGTCAACAAAATACTGTGATGGGTTCTGGATTATTTCCTTGAACCTAGAATAGGAAACAGGATTTTACGTGGGGCATCCCAATTCACTGTGAAGTATCAGAGAAGTAGGTTTTCCCACTTTTCATCAGCCTTTGAGAGAATTTCCTGGAAACAAACTAAGGTCCATGCGCTCCCTGCTTTGCATCTGTGGCTTCTTCCTTTCTCACCCTTGTTCTCCTGCCCGGGGATTAAAAAAAATCACTTTACTGGTAGGGGGGGCGGGATTTTGGCCACTAGTTTTCAAAATCTGGTTGCAAAATGCACTTAAAGTTGTTTTTTGTTTTTTTATAATGCTGGAAGTGAAAAAAGGACCCCTTCCCACACAACTCCCCTCGCAGTCCCCCAGAACTATCTTCATCTGGGACATCAATCCCAATATGACCACTTACCATTGCGGTTTTCCATCATAGTGCGCCCCCACATTTCTGATTAACCTCAACAGGTCAGTGACAGTATCTTTATGGGGGGGCGTCTCTTTTCCATGTTTTCCAGAACATCTTGATCAATCTGAAAAATGACCCATAAGAGATTGGTCACTCTATGAGGTTCCCATACCATAGAAAATACTCTCCTCCTTCCCTCTCCTTCTTGTCCCCTTGCTACTGCGATCTCCCACACTGGAAACATAGTCACTATCCCATTATTTCTTATATTTTCAACAGAATTTTATAGCTGCTGTGATAGTTAAGGCTGTATAATTGTTTCCATCATAACCCCCTACTGTCAGTCACTCAGAGTTCTCTAAAACTTTTCATCTCTCAGGCTGAAATTTTCCAGGTTCAGTGTCTGTCTGGGGATGAATTGGGCTGTCTTTGTTTTTTTCACAGAGTATGAGCTAAAACAATCCAGCTGTTAAGAACATGTAAAGAAAAAAAAGTAAGAACCTTCCCTATTATAAGCAAAACCACCACCCAGCCTTGCAACCCCCGAGAGCCAAAAGGACTAGATCAAAGAAAGCTGAAATTTAGCTGGGAGAAAATAAACCAATGTAAAGAGAAATACCTCTGGTGCCTTGTGGCTTTGTTTCTGCCATTTGCAGGGTCTTGAAATCACAGTTTGCACAAGCACAGTGCTTTGTACAAGTGCAGGGGGTTTTTTAGCCATTCTTAGCAAAGTTCTAAATGCAAGCATGCGACACTGCACGTGTGCATGGCTGGCCTAGATGCACTGTGAACATGTTATGCATTGAGGCCCCAATCCTGCAAGCTCCTTCATGCAGGCAGACCATTATATCTGTACAGAGACTCACTGAAATATCATAGGGGGCTACCCACACAGAGCAATTTACACAAAGGCCTCAGTGAGTGTACATTTACTGCACACCAAAAGTATTTGTTCCAACAGGTAGGGCTCCACAGAACCTTTTGCGTTACTGACTAAGGTGCACAGTCACTGCACACCTGATACAGAGAATTCTGGTGGGTCCAAACCATTCTAAGTTATGGAATTTTTTTTCCCTTTCAAGCCATAGGAATCCCATCAAAAGTCAGGAAGTGCCACAATTAAGACTGTATATGCAAACTTAAGTCCCCTTATACATAATGCATAGTATTCAGGACCAAATTCATGTAACAGAGTTCAGAATTTGGCTCAGAGACTCTAATTACATTATATACTATTTGTCAAATAATACAACACAACACAGGTTTTTCCCCCTAGAACCCTGAAAGGCGCATCTTGTAAGGTATGCAGTGAGGGCTTGATCCCTGACACCTATGGAAAGGCTGTCATTGATTTCAGTGGGCATTGGCTCAGGCCCTGTGGAGCCCATTCACTACATATCTTCAGGTATGTACAAGGGGGCAGAGATAGCGGAATGATGGTTTTATGGTTAAAGCACTGGACTGGGACTCAGGTGATCTGGCTCTGGATTCAAGTTTCCAGCAGACTCCCTGTGTGACAGACTCCCTCTGAATCAATCTGTGCCTCCATTCTCCATTTGTAAAATGAAAATTATACACTTTCTTTCTCCCACCTTCTCTCTCTTGTCTATTTAGATTGTGAGTTCCTGAGGGCAGGGATTATCTCCTACTATATGTTCATGCAGCACCTAACATAATGGGGCCTTGATCTTGGTACAAGCTGTTAGGTACTACTTTAATACAAAAATAAATAATAATCAGCATTAAATGTGTAACCTTAATTTTGTCATTTCCTGATTTCTGAGTGCTTAAGTGTGCAACCGGCATGATAGTATGTGGGGGAGGAGATTTGGAATGAAAAAAACGGCAAAAAATATACTTAAAAAGGTACAAAACTGATGAAGTTTTCAGATATTTAAAATACGAAATGGCAATATAGGAAAAAACACAATGCATTTTCTTAAGAAGAAACTATCTAAAGTATATTTTAAATATCAAATGTATATTAGCAATTTGGCAAACCAATTCAGATTCCATTTTGTACAGGAATCCACTGATAATGAAGTTATTTAATATCAGTGCACTGGAAAAATATGTATATTGAATGATGCCTTGATTATGTGTCAATTTAATTCTGCCAAATCCCGTGGTTGGCCATTACCTGCTTTTGATCACTAAATCAAATAGGCTTTGGCAAGAGGGCCTCCATTTCACTTTGCAATGGTTAAGTAATAAAAAGCATTTATAGATTCCTTCAGCCTTGCCAACAGCAATAGGTATCCTGTCTTTGAAGACATGGTGGACATGGAACATGAGCAGATTGAGTAAAAGTTGAATACGGCCAGTAGTCCAACCAACCATCAAGCAGAAAGGACTATGATGACACTACCAAGAAGAGAGAAAAGGAAATTAATCTTGATCCACAGTAAGGAATCTGGGCTGAGACATCTGTGGCCCACATACAGAAAAACTTAGGTCCTATAAGTCTTCAGGGACACCCTTCCTAGTACAAGCTGCCTATTGTTATTTATTTTATGATTTAAATGCCAGCAGCATGCTGGGTGCTGTATAAGATACTAATTGACAACAGTCCTAGCCCTGGAACATTTGCACTATACAACAAAGATACAGAGAGAACAGGACACAGTGGGAAGCCTATTTGAAGGATTATTCTTAATATATAATTAGCTGATTAAAGCTTACCTTCTTAGTCCACTGGTAGAAGTGCTTCTCAGTTGTTGCCTTATTGCAATTCAAAGCTTTCACAATCTGACTCTCAGCATTGTATTTTTCGATGTCTGGATTATTCCCAACGTCCACAAGAAACTCAAACCTGCTGTGGAATTGAAAGAGAGGAAGGGATAGCCTTCAAGAATGTATACCTGCTATAGAGTTGAAGGTGAGCACATTTCTTATCCCAGAGTGGGGAGGTTTTGGCAGGAGCATTCCAGCTATTGTATCTATTGTTTGAGATCTTAGAACTATTGTTAATGACGCTTACCTCTCATGGGTCCAGAAAAAGGGGTGGTGGAGCAAGTCTCCTAACTGAACTGAGTTTCCTCCATGGGGGGAGACCAAACTTCTTATGAGATCTTCAATCTCCAAGTGACCCTGCAAATCTGTTGGGCGTCTTGCAGCCACATCCTCTCCATCAGATCCATCAAAAGGCACCTCACCCCGTGTTACAACTTATAGGACCAACCTTCCGAGTGCCTGAGCAGGAGAACAAGCATCAGAATATTTCACTTCCAGAGCCAAAACCTCCAGCAGAGAGAGCATACAGGGTTTGATCCTGCTCCCCTTGAGTTCAGAAGGAGCAGGACTGAGTCCATAATCTGCATAGACTCAGTTATATATTCATCCTATTGGCCAAATTCTCTTTGTTACTGCTATTCTCAAGAAACAGCAGGTATAGCATCTTTACCAAAAATAGATATATGAATTGATAATATCTCCCACATAACAAGATCCCTTAAAAGAAGCTGTTTTGATACTGAAATCAAGGTTGTTGGGCTTTTTAAAAAAATGCTGCATGTAAAATAATGGAATCCGTGGATCAAGGTTAAGGTTGTTGTGTTGTAATGAAATACACCTCTACTCTGATATAACGCGATCTGATACAACACGAATCCGGATATAACGCGGTAAAGCAGTGCTCTAGGAGTGGGGCTGCGCACTCTGGCAGATTAAAGCAAGTTTGATATAACACGGTTTCACCTATAATGTAGTAAGGTTTTTTGGCTCCCGAGGTTGGCGTTATATCGTGGTAGAGATATATACATTTCTTTAGGCTAAGAAAGAATGACGTGCTTATGTTTATTTTTACATGGGTATAAGATGTTATGATGTTTTAACTATTCATTTCCTTGCTGTTAAAGATCTGGGTTTTGTAAATGGTGTGGTCGCTAAATAAATTGTTGATACTTAGCAACCATCACCATTTTTTTAAATGAATTTTTTTTTCTTTTTGGGAGTTGGATGAACAATTTAACCAGCGGATGAACTGCTTTGCCTCTCCTGTATTCCCACAGGCCTAAATCCTGCAAAGGTTAACACGTCTGCTTAGCTTCACACACAGTGAGTGATGCCACTGAAGTCAATTGGATTAGGGCCTAAGGCCTATTTTAGGTATCTTTTACCTTCCCTTTACTGTGCATGTAATATAAGGAAATGACTTGTCCTTCAACAATTTTATTTATCTTTTCTCAGTGGATGGGTTGCAACCCCAGGGAGTCATGAAAGGTAACCAGGGGTATCATGAGGCACTGAAATTTTTAATTATAATCTAAAGCAGAGAAAATCTCACTCCACCACTCCCAATACACCTTACCCTTCAAAATCAAGTATTCTCTGTCAACCTTTCAAAACACACACACAAATAAATTATATAAGCTTAGCATTATCACTGATACTTTTTTATCCTTACTCTTATAGTAAATGTAACGAGGTTGCAACATTTTTTTAACTTTCAGTAGGAGGTTGCCAACCTGAAAAGGTGGAGAAACACTGATCTACAATAAAAGAAACTAAAAAATAACTTAGCTATAGCTTTGCAGCCAATTTTTGTCTGTTTCATTTTAAATGAACACTAATAAATATATTATGGCAGTCAGCCCCTTTGCAGTTTAGAACATGCTGGCCATTTCAACCAAAATAGCAGAGATCCTCTTGTTAGATTAGTGCACATTGTAAATAGCAACTTGCAATAGCTCAGAGGAAAAAGTCTTCAATGTTCACCTCTTGTAATGCCCAAAGGCCTTGCTTCTGGTGGAGAAAATACCCTTTTCTATTAAAAATTCAATTTTCCTAGGAGCTATGGCAACTTCTTGTGATCTACTGCAAGAAGCTGACCAGCTCTTGGTCAAATTGCCCATATGCTGCAGTGTGCTGTAGGTGTCATGGCCATTGTATTTTTATATCAAGTTTAAAATTAACTGAAAACAAGATACATAGAAAAGACTATGGGCCAGACTGTCTCCATCTGTGTGTAAAGCAAAGGGACGGAACTTTGCTTTGTAAGATTTTCACATACATTGTTCCACCAATGGAGTTCCATTTCATCTCCTACCCCCACGGGGCAAAGCAACTTCCTGACAATAGATCTGACACAGCTCCAGTGGACTGGTATAGCAATGAAAACATATAGGTAGAAAAGAATTAAAAATATATATATCACAAGATGTAGATCTAGCCAGGGAGAGTTGGCTTTGTCTAAAGAATAGATTGCAGTGCCACAACAGGGGTGCAGCCCTTTGATTTATTAACATGTCAAAATTACAGTATCAAGTAGGTCCCTTATCAGAAGTGACAGAACAATCCACTATTTCTATCACATTCACCTGCAATTTGTAATTTTTTTTTAGCAGCATTGGAATGTCCAAAAAATCAACCTATCTGATTGACTGATGCCAAATTGATTTCCTATCAACAATACTCTGACCTTCTGCATTGTCTATTTCTGTGTTTGATTCTGCAGAGACCAATCACTGTGTTGTTATCTTGGGCGTTGCGTTAACCACTGCCCTTCCTTCAGTGTAAATGTAAGAAATAATCAAGGTCCTTTATGAAATAGATAGCTGAAACAACAGAGGCCAGCACTCAAAACACCAGCCATGCAGATCAGGTGAGAAACTGAGCTACGTGGGAAGAGAGGTTTTAAGGTATATTGCTTGTTGGAGATGGACTTGTGGCGGGGGGCAGAAACGCACAGAGACAGACAGAGAAGGCAGCCAAGGCACAGGCAAAGATGCGTTTACAGCCTGATGCTGACAAAAGCTAAAGAGACAGCACTTTTGGGTAGAATGCTGCCTGGGCAAAAGGCTTGGGACTGTGAGCAAAGAAACTGTCACCTGCTCTTTGATTTCTTTTATGTTCAGGGAAACTGGGCTTTATGTGCATTCTTTGTAAAGTAGCAGGATTGCATCAAAGAAATACCTGCTTCCATAATTTATTTCCTTTCCTAACAGAATCAACCCACAAGATTCCAAATGTTAGCTAATCACTTGGCTCAAAAGGCATAACCACATGTTATTTTTGTATGAGCAGAGAGGGCTAAGATCTCTCCCACCAGGAAATTTTTAAAAAGAAGGACTAGGAAAAAAAAACAGAAAAGGGTAGAAGGTTGAAAAACTGTAAGCACAATATTGGTATTAAGGAAAAGTACCTCCAAGTCTTCTTTGATTATAAGTTCCCTTTGACCTTCAGCAAAACAGCTACTCTTATCAAAATCTGCAAGGAGAACTTTATCATCCACATCTATCAAAGCAACATGATTTGTTAATAGTAAATGAATGGCTCCTGTGTGGTGTTCCACCTTTCTATTGTGTGGCTGAATTAACCCTTTGTTCCCTGGAGCAGGGTTACTCAGAGGGATGCCCTGATCCGTCCATATGATGGTAAAGCTGCTGAACTGCAGGCTTTGTTGCTGCTGAGATCAGGTTTCCTTTCCCCTTCTGTCTGTCTGTCTGACACACACAATATTCTTGTCTCACACAAATATATATTACAGCATCCTTGTACACATGCATAACATCCTTGTTGTGAAAACACACACACACACACACACACACACACACACCCATGCAAGTCACTGGGTTTGAATCTTCTATAATACCCTGCTTTCTAGAATTTCTCCTCCAGCCAGGCTGCAGGATTAAATGGAACTGAATGTAAAACACACAAACCTATCAAAATGTTACGTGGGTGCAGGTCCCTGTGGCCTAATTCCAAAGAGTGCAGATCTCTCACTGCTTCCAAGAGTGTCTTGAGGATGTCATGATTATTGGCTGCCTGTGCAGATTTGCTCAGATGATCCTCAAGGTTGCTCTCACAGAGAGAGAGGCAGAAGAGCTGGCAGTTGCCATGAGTCTCAGTCCCCAAAAGTTTTACCATATGCCTGTTGCTATGGCAATGACTGAGACACATGGATTCTCGTTTAGCCTTATCACTGCCAAGAAGGAATCTCTTCACAGCCACCTCTTTCCCTGCATGGAATCCCAGGTAGATGCCTCCTTCAGAGGTGCTCTCAATGCAGTAATACTCATCAAATATGATGTTGAGTTTTCCGATCTGAGGGGAATTTATACCGTGAAGACACCATAGTTGCTCTCCCCAGCGTTTGCTGGTGGGTGTCCACTCTATAGGAGGCTGATTATTAGTAGCTGTAGCACCGTATTTGAGCAGCAGTGCCACCATTTCATTGTTGTAGTTCTCTTTGGCTGCAAAAATGTCACTACAATCAGCCCTGACTCCGTTCTAACATAACAGCTTGGCTATTTCCTCATGGTCGTACTCCACAGCTATCTTCAGCGCTGTTTTGCCATCATTGCCCATGGCGTTAATGTCAACTTTGCCTGTCTTCAGTAACAATTCCACCAAATCCTAACTTTGCCTCTCTGCTGCCAGGATGAACGAAGTCTTCCCATTTTCATCTCTTCCAGTAACATCAGCACCACAGTCCAGCAGAAAGGAGACTATCAGTTCTATATTCTTGTTTTGTCTAAGTATGGTGTTCCTCTTCAGAGGCAGCCGTAATGCATGGATCAAAGTGTTCCTGCCAAAGTTATCACAGGCATGCACGCTGGCTCTCATCTCTTTCACGAGGGTTTTCACAGCTGAGAGGTGGCCATTCCTGGCAGCATCCATCAGGGCTGTTTCTCCGCCTTTGTACACTTGTCTTTGTTGTGCACTGACCATCCGGCCCAAATTCACATCCATCTCTTTCTTGTATGAGTATTTCTCAGATGAGAATTTCAAGGCCTTCTCCTTCCTATACCAAGCAGCCTCCATAAAGGCTGTGAGGCCGTTGTTATCCTTCTCATTTATTTCTGACCCCTTAGAAAGGAAGAGCTCCAAAAGGTTCACATTCCCCACTATGCCTGCTATAATAAAGGGAGTGGCACCATTGTCCTTTCTGGCATGTGGATCAGCACCCTGCTCCAGCAGAAGGTTAACAGTCTCCTCCTGCTCAGCCCGTACAGCTCTGTGCAGAGGTGTCCAACCACCTTCTACCTTGGAATTGACATCTACACCTTCCTTCAACAGCTGCCAGACTGTCTTTACTGAACCTTTCTCGATAGCATCATGTAACTGAGATGCTGTGGCTGCTGCTGTTCCATTTCTGCAGCTGTTTGGTGCTGCCGGCTGACTGTTGCCTGTGGCCTCCATGAAGGCTAAATCAGTGGCTGTGCCCTTTGCTCCTCTTTGTCCCTTGATGAGCAGTTTTTAGAACAAAATTTATTTCCCATACAATCGAGCTAGGAAGAAGGATGTGGATCTACATCTGCCTTTGATGAGGGCAGCACATAGTGCTTCACTGTGCAGTCCTGAAGATTCCCTCAGGAGTTTTTTTCAGCTATTTCACCTGGTTAACAGAAAAAGTAGCATCGCCTGTTAATTTAATCCCCGAGTTTACAGTTGCAATAAGTGTTCTTTACAGCCATCCCTGCTCTACTCCCCTCCCCTGTACTCCAGACTTATAATTATAATGAATTCATGGGAACACAGTGGGAGATCATGTTTTCTAATGGACTAAAATGATACTATTAAATTCATTTTCTTAATCCTGGTGTAAGGGGATTGTTGCCCCCTTACTAAAATTCAGTGGGGGTGTTTTGGTTGGCTAGCTCCCAGCACCAAAAGGGGAGGGTTCGATGGGAAATCAGGACCCTGAGACTGACAGTCTCCAAGAACAGTGGGGAGAGGCCAATGCTCCAGGTCAGCCTGATTGACAGGGCGGGCAGGCTAATCAGGGAGACAGGAGGCCAGGGTGGGTCCCATCCTCCTTTGAGTTGGAATTGCCTGGCTCAGACAGAATGGGGCTGAGCTAAGGAGAAAGTAGAGTGTCCAAGCTGAGCTGGAGAGCAGAGCCATGCCAGATCCACAGGGGCCAGAGCAGCAGCCACAGAGCCAGAGACACAGCCCAGGGAAAGCAGATCCTGTGCTGGGAGCAGAGCTGCAGTCACAGAGCCAGAGACACGGGCCCAGGGAGAGCAGATCTTGTGCTGGGAGCAGAGCTGCAGTCACAGAGCCAGAGACACAGCCCAGGGAGAGTAGATCCTGTGCTGGGAGCAGAGCTGCAGCTATAGAGCCAGGTGTGGTGAGCAACTGGGGACAGCCAAGGGGGGGACCTTAGGCAAAAGGCCCAGTGCAGAAAGATACCCTTAGCCAAGGGTCCTTGCAGGCCAAGCTGGGAGGGGGATGTTAACCTAACGGGGAGCTGACGCTGTGAAGAAGGGTCCAAAGCCTGGAGGTGTGTGGCCACCATCATTGCAAGTGTCCAACCTGCGGCATACCTGCAGCACAGCCAGGTCCTGAGAAGGAGACCTGGGACTTACAAGGAACAGGCTGCAAAGTGCCTTGATGTTCAGAGACACTGTTTGTAATGTTCCCTGCCACAGAGCGGGGTGATGTGTTTTCCTTTAACCTTTCCCATTTTTCCTTATTTTTTTCCTTTAAATTAATTGTTAAGTAAACAACTTGTATTTGCTTTAAATTATATGGAATAATCAGTGGGTCAGGGAGGTCCCCAGTGCGGAGAGGGTGCCCCGGAGTGGGGACACCCTAGCCCCTGTCCTGGATGACCACAGCAGGGCTGGGGGTTGAGCCCCCCCAGGAATCCTGGGCCCAGCCTTGTTGGGGTTACGAGGACTCTGCCAGACAGGAGAGTGGAAGGGAAGTCCTCAAGGGCAGGGAGGCCTCTGGATAAAGGAAGTGGGAGCGAGGACTCAGATCCTTTCACTAGCCCACTTCACTGGGGTAGCGCAGAAGCCAGGAAAGTTCCCCACAATAGCAGGACCATTCCCCCGCTTACGTTGGATTAGTGCCCAAATCTCAAGAGATGAAAATCTACTGTGCACTAAAATGCTGTGTTATGTAACCCCCTAAATGGATAGATCAATACATTCAGAGGGAGTGTGGAGTTGTCCCTTGCTCTTGAGTGGAGAGGGAGGCTACTCTGCCTCACTACAGGCAGACAGCAGGTTTATAGGGAAAACGCCGGACCTCTGGGCAGGGCAGAGCCACAGCCAGTCTTTAGCCTGCAGTTGCCTGGCTGGGGCTGACAGCAAGGAACAGTCTAGGGGGAGGAGCAGCTCTGGCTCTGTGGGCAGGGCAGAGCCACAAACCGTCCTTAGCCCAGCACCTTCTGGCTGGGCAGACAGGAAGTACTAGTTTACGAAGGAGCTCTGGCCAGCTGGGTGGAACAGGAACAGGAACAGGAACAGGACCCAACTAGGGAGCCCTACCCATAGCCATCCAAACCCTAGCTCTAAGTACCATACCCCATGAATCCTGACCCTACAGCTGGGAGCTCCACCTGTAGGATCCGTAACCCTAGCTGCAAGAACCCTAACTCTAGCCCAGGGCATCCTAGTCTCAGAAACCCTAATGCTGGCCCGGGGAGCCTTCCCCTTCCGAACCCTAACCACGGTCCAGGGAGCCCAACCCTCTGGAAGCCTAACCCTAGCATGTGGAGCCATAATCTTTGGAACCTTAACTCACCGCCCTCTGAAACCATACACTTAGCCCCTGGAGTGTTATGTTTTGGAACTAAAACCCTAGCCCAAGAGCCCCACCATCTGGAACCCTGTCCCTATCCCTAATAGTCCTATCATATGGTAACCTAACCATAACCCCACAAGCCATACTTTGGGAACCCTAACCCTAGCTCGAGAAGTCCTCACCATCTAGTTTAGATATGTCCACTAGTGGCAGCATGTAGCACTTAAACTATGTAGCACCTTTAACCATCAAAGCGCTTTATAAACACTAGCCAGAGTTGCCAACATTTGAAAATGGTTTCAATGGACATTTGCTAACTAAGCTGAGGTCTAGCTGATGAGACCCCAGGCTCTGGAGGGTTGTGTGCATATTCTGCTGAGTGTGAGGTGATTTTTTCCTTTTGAGGAAGAGGCAGAGAAAAGTGCCTGAAATTCAGCAAAATGGGCCTCAAACCCTATAGTGCCTGGGCCCAGCACCTGCATTGACTGGAAAAATTGTCACTCTACTATGTCAAATCGTCCCTCTCCCCAACGTAACAGTTCTCTCTTCCTCCTACTCTTCCACCTCAGCTCTGTGTTCCTATTCATCTCCATTCACTGCTTCTTCTCATGCTGGAGGAGTATCCTACTGTGTAAGCACGAGGTCAAACACCTTGTTTAGGATCTCCCCCAGGCAGGGCCTGGACTGGCCTCTATTTTGCCTACACTGAGTGTAGATGTGCTCAGCAGGAGCTTGGGAGGTGATGCCTGTAGAGAGGCCTAAATGGCCTCACCAGGTACAGGAATCACCTTCCCTCTCCCTAAGCTCCTGCTGAGCACAGCTGAGAGGCACCCAGGTCTTCAGGACCGTGTGGTGATTCTTGGAGCTCATCACACCTCATCAGCTGCTAGAAGGATTCTTCACCAATGCACTTGCCCTACACCCTGTGGCCATCTCTGGGAATTGCAGAAGCTCAAAGGCTTAGAACGCTGGCAGAGACTGAAGTTACATAGGGCTTATTTGCAAATAGGAGCAACAAAAATGATTAAAGGTCTAGAAAACATGACCAATGAGGGAAGATTGAAAAAACTGGGTTTGTTTAGTCTGGTAAAGAGAAGACTGAGAGGGGACATGATAACAGTTTTCAAGTAAATAAAAGGTTGTTACACGGAGGAGGGAGGTAAATTGTTCTTGTTAATCTCTGAAGATATGACAAGAAGCAATGGGCTTAAATTGCAGCAAGGGCAGTTTAGGCTGGACATTAAGAAAAACTTCCTGACAAGGGAGTTGAGCACTGGAATAAATTGTCTAGGGAGGTTATGGAATCTCTGTCATTGGAGATTTTTAAGAGCAGGTTAGACAAACACCTGTCAGGGATGGTCTAGTTAATACTGAGTCCTACTGTGAGTTCAGGGGATTGGACTAGATGACATCTTGAGATCCTTTCCAGTCCTATGATTCTATGAAATACAGAAGCAGCAGGGGCATAGCCACCTTTTTTTATTGGGAGGAGGGAGCTAGAGCGAAAAAAAAAACTGTTTAATATTGCTTTAATCAGTAGTTTTGTGGCAAAGCTAAATTTGTCCACTTTTAATAGAGACAGATGAGCTTCTTTTCCAAACCTTGTGTTTCCTTTATTTATTACTGCAATCCCTAACATTTTGGAAGTGCTAAAGTCTCTACAAGCTCCCAGTTCCTACATCCCTGGGCAGTGACTGTAACATGGAGGAAGAAGGTCTAAAGCTGAGTGCAAACTCAGAGATGAATGATGGAGCAACCAGTGTGATAGATGATATCCTAAAACAGAGGGGAACCTGCTACCACAGTGTCTAAAATAAGAGGCAGTGTGAGAACTCCTTCAACCATCAGCAACAATAGAGCACTCATCACTAAAGAGTGATGAGGAAAAAAACTGCCCCTGAACCTTGAGAGAAAGATGAGAGAAAGTACAGACCACATCATGCTACAGAGAACCCTGTCAACTCCTCAGGGATGGGCAGTAATGACTAATGGATGCAAAACTGTATGGAGGGCCGGGTAGGGAAGGCTGTGCCTCCACAAACAGCCTGCCTCCCATCTGACCCCTCCCACTTCTCACCCTCTAGCTGCCCCCCTCAGAACTCCTGATCCATACAACCCCCCCCTTCTCCTTGTCCCCTAACTGCCCCTGCCCAGGACCCCTGACCCCTAACTGGCCCCCGCGGCCCCACCCCCTAGCCAACCCCCCTTCTCCCTGTCCCCTGGCTGCCCAGACCCCTATCCTCACCCCTGCCAGGCCCCCAGGACTCCCACGTTTATCCAACCCCCGCCGTTCCCTGTCCCCTGACTGCTCCCCCCCAGAACCTTTGCCCCATCCAACCGCCCCCTGCTCCCCATCCCCCAGGACTCCCTGCCCCTTATTCAACCCCTCAGCCCTCTTACCATGCCGCTCAGAGCAGAAGTCAGAAAAGCAATTCCCTCAGATACTCCAGTTCCCTTGTATCACCACCAGCACTGCTCCTTATGGGGATGAATGGTTATGAAAACCAATACCCCAGTAAAAGAAAAAAGGTTCTCCCGATCCCAAAGGACCAAGCCCTAGACCCAGGTCTATATACAAGTCAGATATTACCCACAAATCACGCTGTTGCCAGTCCTTTAGAATCTAAAATCTAAAGGTTTATTCATAGGAAGAAATACAGATGAGAGTTAAAGTTGGTTACATGGAATCAGATACATAGAACAACTGCAAAGTTCTTAGTTCAGGCTTGTTTCAAGCGTGATGGGATTACTGCTGATTTAAAACAAATCAAGTCTCTGGAGTACAAGCATCCAGCTTGGATGGGTTGTTCAGTTCTTTGTTCAGAGCTTCAGTTTCTAGCAAAGTTCCTTCAGTGCTCAGAAGCAGAATTGAAGACAAAAATGGAGGGGTTTCCAGGGCCTTTTCTATCCTCTGTCATGTGGAAGGACACCCCTTTGGTCTTACTGTGGAAAATCACAGCAGCAAGTTGGAGTTTGGAGTCACCTGGGCAAGCCACATATCCATGCATGACTCAGTTCTTTACAGGTAGAGCAGCCATTGCTCACATGCTAGCTTGAATGTTCCCAGGGAGGCTCCTCATATGTGGATTGGAGTCTCCCAAGGTCCATTGTTAGTTAAGTGTTTATTGAGAAAGTAATTTTCAGATTAAATGCCCAATCAAGAAGCTGACCAAATGCTTCACTAATGCTACTTAGAATCAAACATATTGAGATACAAGTACATAGCCAATATTCATAACTTCAAATACAAACATGATACACACATACAGACGGCATAATCATAACCAGCAAATTACAATCTTTTCATAGACACCTTACTTGACCTCCTTTGTACAAGATTTGGTGCAACTATTGGATCTTGGGTGCAACAGTGATCTATATGGTTACCGTTCATGTCAATAACATCACAGCAGGCACTCCGTGTTGTTCAGACTGGTCCCCTTTGTGGCTTCCAGGTTTAAGTACTGGTATGGGCAAATCAGGGGGCTGTGAGAGGCTGCCACTCATGTCTTGCTGGGCAATACGTTCTGCCAACTCCAGCCTCACAGGGTCCTCCTGTAGAAGTTTAGCCTCACCCTCCTGTGGTGATGTGGCAGTGTCAGCAGCCCAAAACCCCCATGGTACTATGGTCCAGTCCTGCAGGGCCTTAACGTGATGTGATCTGTCATGTTTCATCATTTTCATGTTTAGTAGAGTACTATTAAGCCACGACAAAATGATGCGAAAACTATAAGATAACAATTTACATTTGATACCAGCTATCTCAAGATTAACAAAACAAGGCACTAACGTTGATATATTAAGTCAACTGTATTAAGATAATATGTTCTGAATTTTGTTTTAAACTTTAAGACAATAAAATACTCATCCAGAAGAGAGCAGGCAGAGAATTTAGTTCATAATCCATTACCACATCCCCATCACAGAAAATGTTTCTATTTACACATCAGTCACTAGTCATTTGTTAGAATACACAGTTTTGTATCTTCTTCTAGTGATAGAGAAGCTGTAATCATAAGATGTTTCTCAGGATCATATTAATGAGGGCTGTCGATTAATTGCAGTTAACTGATGTGATTAATTAAAAAATAAATGTGATTAAAAATTAATGATTAATCAGAGTTTTAAATGCATCGTTAAACAATAGAATACTAATTGAAATTTATTAAATATTTTGGATGTTTTTCTACATTTTTATATTTTGATTTCAATTACAGACTACAAAGTATTTTTATTACAGATATTTGCACTGTAAAAATGATAAATAAAAGAAATAGTATTTTTAATTCACGTCATACAAATACAGTAGTGCAATGTCTTTGTTGTGATTGTCTTTTTGTTCCATAACTGAACTCGAAAACAAAACAATGTAAAACTTTAGAGCCTACATGTCCACTCAGTCCTACTTCTTGTTCAGCCAATGGCTAAGAGACACAATTTGTTTACATTTACAGGAGATAATCCTGCCCTCTTCTTATTTAAAATGTCACCAGAAAGTGAGAACAGGCATTTGCTTGGCACTTCTGTAGCCAGCATTGCAAGGTATTTACATGCCAGATATGCTAAACATTCATATGCCCCTTCATGCGATGTGTTTCCACGCTGATGACACTCATTAAAAAAATCATGCCTTAATTAAATTTGTGACTGAACTCTGCCATATATTTCATGTTATAGAAGTCTTGGATGATGACCCACCACATGTTCATTTTAAGAACACTTTTCACTGCAGATTTGACAAAACGCAAAGAAGGTACAAATGTGAGATTTCTAAAGATAGTGTGATAAATGAAGGGCAGGGGGCAGTTCTCTTTTATGGACATCCAGCCAGCCAGCTAGCTGTAAAATCCCTCTTGGTAGCTGTTCTCTACTTGCTTTATCTGTAAAGGGTTAAAAAAGGAAGTGAGTGGGCACCTGGCCAAAAAAGCCAGTGGGAAGGCTACAACTTTTTAAAATTGAATCAAGACTCCCCTTTTGTCTGTCTGTAGTTGTTCTCTCCGGAGAGGAGACACAGAGCAGCAGTGCTGTAAGAAGCTTGCGCCGGGTCTGAAAAATCATCAAATCGTACCTAGAAACTATTCATTTGAAACCCCCGATATATAAGTGGATCAGGAAATGTTTAGGAAGATGCAAGTAGGTTTCTCTCTTATTTCTGTAAGGCATGTGGATTCCTCTGTGCTAACCCCCAAATGCTTTTCTTTTTCTTGCAACCTTTAAGCTGGGCCTCAAGAAGCTACCTTGATTCTTAATCCTCGTAATTGTTTTTTTTTTAACCTAGCAATAGTCTGAGTTTTTAGATGTATTTTCTATCTTTTTAATAAAATTTACCTATTTTAAGAACAGGATTGGATTTTTCATGTCCTAAGAGGGTTGTGCATATGTTATTTAATTAGCTGGTGGCAACAGCTGATTTTCTTTGTTTTTTTTCCCTCAGCTCTTCCATTGGGATGGGGGGGGGGGTTTGTGAAAGGGCTTGAGGTTACCCCACAGGCAGGAATTCCCAAGTGCACCTTCCTGGGTCTAAAGGGTTTGCTTGTTTTTGTATGGGTTTTTTTGTATTTGGGTGGTGGCAGCGTCTACCCATCCAAGGTCAGAGAAAAGCGTCTATCCTTGGGAGTTGAATACAAACCTGGAGTGGCCAGTATTCATTTTTAGAATCCTTTCGGGCCCCCACCTTCTGCACTCGAAGCACCAGAGTGGGGAATCAGCCTTGACAGATAGATACAGCACTCAGAGTTTTAAGAATCTGAAGTGCCTTTCAAAATCTGAGAGGGACAAGGTGTGGACCATGTTTTCAGAAGTCTTAAAAGACAACAATACAATGCAAAAACTACAGAGCCCAAACAACCAGATAGCTTAGTGGTTTGAGTGTTAGCCAGCTAAGCCTGAGGCTGTGAGCTCAATCCTGGAGGGGGGTCATTTAGGGATCTAGGGCAAAAATCTGTTTGGGGATTGGTCCTGCTTTGAGCAGCAGGTGGGAGTAAATGACCTCCTGAGGTCCCTTCCAACCCTGATATTCTATGTTTCTAAATTAACCAAAAAAGAAAATCAACTTTCTGCTGCTGACATCTGACTCAGATGATGAAAATGAACATGTGTTGCTCTGCTCTGCTTTGGCTTGTTATCAAGCAGAACCTGTCATCAGCATGGATGCATGTCTTCTGGGAGGTGGTTAAAGATGAAGGGATACATAAATCTTTAGTGCATCATGGCACATAAATATCTTGCAACAGTGCCATGAGAATGCCAGTTCTCACTTTCAGGTGACATTGTAAACAAGAAGCAGGCAGCATTATCTCCTGCAAATGTAAACAAACTTGTTTCTTTGAGCAATTGGCTGAACAAGAAGTAGGACTGAGTGGACGAGTTAGTTTTAAGTTCAACTAACACGATAAAGAGATTGCACTACAGTACTTGTATTAGGTGAATTGAAAAATACTATTTCTTTTGTTTTTTTACAGTGCAAGTACTTGTAATCAAAATAAAGTGAGCACTGTGCACTTTGTAATCTGTTGTAATTGAAATCAATATATTTGAAAATGTAGAAAACATCCAACATTTTTATATATATGGTGATATGCCTATCTCATAGAACTGAAAGGGACCTTGAAAGGTCATTGAGTCCAGTCCCCTGCCTTCACTAGCAGGACCAAGTACTGTCCCTGACAGCTTCCCCTGCCCCCCGATCTTTAAATACCCCCCCTCCCCAGGATTGAATTCACAACACTAGATTTAGCAGGCTAATGCTCAAACCACTGAGCTATCCCTTCCCAATAATTCCATTATTGCTTAACAGTACAATTAATTGTGATTTTTTTAAATTGCTTGACAGTCCTCATATTAATTTTTCTGTATTACATTGACTCTTAATATATGGTATGTTGTTCAAATCTTTGCTGAGTATTGTGTCATACCAGGGGCAATAGGGGCACAGTGGGGTGGGTGGGGGGTGTCAGTCCCCAGAGCAAGGGGTTGGGGTGGGCAGGGGTCAGTCCCCACAATGTGGGGCAAGGGCCAGAGCAATCGGGGCATGGCGAGGGCCAGTGCCCAGAGCAAGAGGCTGGGACAGGGAGAGGAGGGTGGCCAATTTTGGTTGGACGTATTCCTGGAGGGTTTTGTCACATGACAATCTTTAATTTAAAATTAATCTTTAATTCCTGGAAACTCCAGGACAATCTTGGAGGCTTGGCACCTCTTAGGGAGGGGTTGGTCCCTGAAGGGAAAGACTTGGGCAATCGGGGAGAAATGGGGGCGGACATGATCCCACCCCCACACGGCGGCACCACCTACCTCCTGGAGTCCGGTCTGGAAGCCAGCCACTGTCAGGTGTCAGCAGCTGAGCAGAGAGCAGCTCCTCCATCTGGCTCCAGCCACAGCTGCTGCTCTTCCCACTGCCTAGTGCTGGAGGACAGGCAGCACACCCAGTCTCCATTAGTGTCAAGAGGCCTGGTAACTGGGTCAGGGGCCCAGAGCAATAGGTCTCCGCTTGCAACCCTGCCCACTGCCTGGTGTCGAATCCCAGCCCAGGCTGGGCGAGGGCTTCGCCGGACTTGCTGCCCTTTAGAGGGGCCCGGGTCGATTTACCAGCCGCTGGGGGGAAATTATTTTGATTGAGTGGGGTTCTTTGCACCTGAGCCCCTGAGCCAGGTTGGAGCTAACAAACACTGCAAAGTTCCCTGCAGAGAAACAAGGATCCAAGTCTTCTCTGTGCTGCGGGTTCAGCCCTAGTACATGGGGCGCAATGGGGAGGTGGGTAGGATGGTGTATCCCTGGGGAGCCCTGCTGGGGTGGAAGTGCTGGACACAGATCGGGCTGGAAATCAAGTACCAGGCTGAATCCTGCAGGGATGGATGTTAGGAGGCCGAATCCTGCAGTGGTGACCGTACCTAGCTTGGCCCGCAGCCTCCCACCCGGCCCTTCCCCGTGCTCTCCAGCAGGTGCTGGGCTCACCTTGCTGTGTGGCTGGCTCCAGCCCAACAGACCCCTTCCTTCCTTGAGCTGTGGGGCTCTTGCTTCAGCCACCTCCCCCTTCCTTCAGCTTTGGGGCTCTGGCAGCAGGCTCCATGCTTCAGCCCCCTACCCCAGCTTCAGCTGCAGGGCTCTGGGCTTCAGCCCCTCAGAGTGGCGAGGCTCTGGGCTATTCCCCCTCCGGATCCAGCCGTGGGGCTTCGGCCCAGGGCAGCAGGGCTGGCCTTACTATTCACCATGGTCAAGAGGCAAGGAGCGGGGTGAGCCCAGAGTACAGGCCTGGGGAAGGGAGCCCAGGGCAACATGGGGAGAGTAATGGGGCATCAGGGGACTATGGGAAACCTGGGGGAGACATTGAGGGGGGCAGCAGAGGCAATGGGTGAGTGAGATCAAGGGAGGCAGTAGGGGCGTAGGGCACTAAAATACAACTGTACATTATTTTTATTATTGAGGCTGAAAAAAACCTACATAAATAAATTACAATGATTTGGATATGTGGAATGTGAGAATGCCTGGTCTACTCCTGTGACTTGAATCCACCAATTCTTGAGATGAGTGTAACCCCCTAATCCTGAACTGTGTGTATATGGGCATCATTATGTTTCCCATTCCAAAATGGAATCCCTCTTGTTGATATAGTTTCTAATTATGATGCAAGAACATCTGAGACAAAATATCTGACATGCAAGAGCCCCATCAGTCCAGAGGACAAGTGAGCAAAGACCACTGAATTTCTTCTTTCCCACCCAGGTTCCTTGACCACCAGCCGGTAGATCTTCCTGCACAGTGACTCCGTATATCCAACTTTGAATCCTAAATGCTGCTGCACCAAATATATTGGAAAAACTGTTTCACACACTCATTAGGGTCTGTCTTGTCTTTCCCCAACCCATCCAAGCAATGTAAACAGATAGCATCTTTAATGGCTTATGGACATCCGAACCTTAGACATGTTATTAGCAGAGGTTCAGGACTAAGCTACTTACTGCTCCCAGGACTGGTCTACACTATGGGGGAAAATCGATCTCAGATACGCAACTTCAGCTACGTGAATAACGTAGCTGAAGTCGAAGTACCTAAGATGGAATTACTCACCATCCTCACGGCGCGGGATCGATGTCTGCAGCTCCCCGTGTCAATTCCGCAACTCCATTCAGGTTGCTGGAATTCCAGAATAGATATAAGCGCATTCGGAAATCGATATATCGCATCTAGATGAGACGCGATATATCGATCCCCAAGCAATAGATTGCTACCCGCCGATATGGCGGGTAGTGAAGACGTAGCCCTAGCAGTTCAGCTCACTCCTGGAGTAGTTTCAGAGCCCAATTTAAAATCTCCTTGTCTCTAGTCGCTGGCAGCACTTCCCAGGTCCCAATGCAGGACTAGAAGAAGCCCTCCAGAGCCTTCGCTCATATCGAGTTTGTCATGCCAATCTGCTCCTGACAAAGATGGTGGTGCATGGAAGAAAAAAGGTTAGCGACTGCCTAAGACTGAGCTCCCCCTTGCTATGGGAGCTCATTAGCAAACCTGGCAGCCTCCCTATTTGGTGACCAGTCTCACCCTATTCTCCCGCTCCCTATTCTGTAGCCAGTCTCACCCTTTTTAAGGTCCACTTCTCTGGGTGGAGCATGTTCTGCAGGAGTGCCTAATTGGTGCTGCCTGAGTGCAGGAATGCTCTATACTTTCAACTCGTGGGACAAGGGCATGTCACATCACAGTCTTCCTCTCTCTTCCCTTTCTGCAGCTGAACCTTGACTCCTACCCAGAGTGTTGAAAGGGCCTCTTCTGAGTAGGTGCTGAGCTTCCTCTTCCCTGCCCAGTTTACCCCCACAGGAGTACTGAAGAACTCCTGAATCCTAGGGCATTTACATGGCCTTGTAACCTGCCCTGTCACTAACTCTCCTTCTATGCAGGTGCAATAAGAACTGATTGTCCAACTGAGTTTATTCCAGATTTATCTGGGAATACTGATGACAAAAATCTCAGTGTAAAAGACAAAAATCCAATAACTGCGTATATCAGATAAGGGAGAAAGCAGGTACAGTTGAAAAAGCAAAGAACGCTGCAGGCATCTAACTGCACTGATTACATATCATAAGCATCAATATGTGTATTGTGAATAGATACAGGAAAATATATTCACTCCTGCCAGACCTCATGCATCAAAGCTTCTGCATCAGTGCTGTGCTGATTCTGGGGGCAGACCCTGTAAAGCCTTACTTACATATAATACTTACTTATCCCAGTACTCCCTTTGGCTTCAGTGAGCCCACTCACAGGATTCAGCATTACTTATAATCATAAGATTTTGCAACATCAGCTCCCTGGTTTCCATATTACATAGAAATAGTTCCAGACTCTCATAATGGTGTAGCATTAAAATGAAAATGTATGAGATTACCAACTGGATGCATTAAATACACGTCGTAAATGTCTCTCCAACTTCTAGTGAAACAACTGCTTATAAAACAACTATACAACTGTATACCTGGGCCTGTCACTCATCCAGCTGTTACTGGTATTTATGCAACATTTAAAAGAGAAAGGCCCAGTTTAATTAGTTTTCAATCCCAACTACAAAGACAGATCTCGAGAGAGCTGGAAAGCTGCTCTCTGGGGAGGAAAGATTAAAGAGCCCAGGCTGGCGTTGAAGCTAGGACTCCCCTCACAGCAAGTTGTCTTTTATGCTTTATACAAAATATAAATGTAATGCCAGCCTAGTTGATAACTGGGATTGGTGGGCAGAGCCCATGGGAACAAAAGGACCTGCCTGCTCAGGTGAGAGGGAAGCCAAACCTGACCGTGAATACACAGCACAGATACAGGATGGCAGTGTGACAATGTACTTGTGTCTACACCCTACGCACAATTGTAATAATCCTTGTCCAAGACATGTCTTGTAAGTATCATTTGAAGATTAGCTGGTCAATACTGTCCTAATAAAATGTGTGTGGCAATGCCGTATGTGAAATTACACGATTTCCCTGTATGATGTAATTAACACATGTTCCAAACTGTGGATGGCAACAGGTCTGTCTCAGGAACGTGTGCTCTGCTTAATTTGCATTTAAGCTGTAAACAGAGCCATCAAGCAGGAAGGGAGACAGAGGACTAGGAAACAGGTGGGAAAACCACCGGGGAATATTCTGACACTGTCTTCTGAATATCAGCTGGAAATGTTTTCCAAGAGGGGGACTCAATGATAGAAAGGAGGACTAAATGCTCCAAGGACCCCGTACTCCTCCCTCTTTCTCCGTCATCAAGGGGAGGGGATGGGGAGAGCGTAGGGTCCCCAGGGTGGAGTGGGGAGCAGTGACATGGAGGGTCACGTGGGGACGTCATGTGTCCCCCCTTAGCTGGTGCCCCCCCTCCCGTACTAGGATTCTACTTGCACCACTGCTAACTCTAGCCCTAAGAGCACCACCTTGGGAACCCAATCCCTATCCCAACACGTCCTACCGTTTGGAACCCTCGTTTGGGGAGCGTTGTTCTCTGGAACAAGACCCTTGTGCACAGACCCCTAACCCCTTGAAACATTCTATTCTGACACGTCCTGCCATTTGAAATCATAACCCTACCCAGGGGAGCACTAACCACTGGAACCCTAACCCTATCCTGAAAAATCATACCATTTGCAACCTACCCCTAGCCCAGGGAGCCCTATTCACTAAAACCCTAGCCCAGGGAAGCCTACTGATAGGAACCCGAACCAAGCTCCAAGTACCCCACCCATAGGAGCTGTCAAGGTTCCTCCCCCACTCTGAACTTGTTGGGAAAGGGATGGGTTCCCAAGGTGGTGCTCTCAGGGCTAGGGTTAGCAGTGGTGCAAGTAGAATCCATTTCTTACCAATATGGTGGGGGGGTACCAGCTAAGGGGGGGACACATGACCTCCCCACGTGACCCTCTGTGGCTTGGACCTGCCATGGCACCCAGACGTGGCCCGGACCAGCCTTGATCCAGGCGCGGCTGGGGTGCCCCTCCCCAGGCCCAGACCTGCTGGGAGAGGGGTGCCTATCCTGCAGCCCCAACCCCAGACCTGGTACTTGCCCTTCTAGCACTTAGTTCTTCCTTTCCTCAATGTAATTGTCCTCCATGACCCCACTCAAACATAGCATCTTTACCACTGAGTGCTTCAGTGCTGAATCCAGAAACCAGATCCACTGACAGAAATTCCGATATTCTCTGCCCACCCAGCCCCTTTCCTGCTTTGTATGACACTTTTTGGCAAATGAACGAAATGGTGCTGAAAAGGAAGTTAGTCAATGGGATTCAGCCATAACCTGAAGCGATAGAACATGCTACACCTGAGAAAGACTCTCAGGGCTTGGAAAATGTCTACGATGCTGTATGCTGCATAAACCCTTGTAGACATAAACTGTCAGTTCTGGAAATAGGTTCATGAAATACTCCGAGGGCTCCTTGATTATTTCCTTGACCCTGAAACAGAAGAACAACAATTGATTTTTCACTTGGGAAGCCTACCCTGCTAAAAAAAGTGTCAAAGGTTCAGAACAAATGGTCAGGTTTCCCCATTCCTTTCCCTATAGAGGGAAAGCCATTTCAGCACCTTTCTGAAAACAAGAGAGAATTTCCTAGCAATGATTAATATCCATTATCCCTCTGATCTGACACATTCTGCCTTTTCCATTCTCTCCCACTATCCTATTTCTCTATCCCATGGGACTAATCTCTTCATGGATGAGGGGCCTTTTATCTCATTATTTTCAAAATCCTCATATAGTCCAATCATCAAAGCCTTAATAGGGCATGTCTTCACTGCAGAGATAACATGGGTGATTGGAACCTGGCTTAGCCTAGACATGGTGTGAGCACTGCAGCCATATGGCAAAGCATACTTGAGTTACTGTGTTCTCACTGGTGTTGCACTCCCATCTGTGTGTTGCTAGGACTTCTGGAATCATATCCTACGGTTCATGGTGCTGCAGTAAGCAGAGTTGCTCTACGATTCTTCCCCAGTGAGTTGTGGGAGAACTTGTCTGTCCTTCTGGGTCCCTGTGGGAAGGTTTGGAGGACTATCAGCACTGCAGTAATTTAGCTTGACTCCTCACTGCAAAGTGGGCAGAGGAGCATGGGCTGAAAGCACCATTGAACTTGGGCAACAGAATTTCCTCTGCGGATGGGAGGAGAAGCTAATGGCCCCATGGAACAAGGACTGTTGATCAATGGGTGACCACAGTGATGATCTGGAAGCTAGTTCCCAGAAGCATCTTGATCGTGTAAATTGCCTTTGGGTGGTGAGCCTGGGGTTATCTAGAGTACCCAGCCTGGCACTTAGTATTGTGACTTCATAATATGATACACTGTATCCACATAACGTTATTCTATGCAAGTACACAGCATTGTGCTATCCTTCATAACCTGGACACACTTTAGTTTATAACACACTAGGGTATTGGGAAACGGTCTTTTTCCCATACCCTGCATATTTTTACCCTCCTAGAATGGTAATATGTCCTTTGGAAGAAGGGATTCCTGTTCTTAAACCTACCGGGACTCGCAGACAGATTCCTAGGGACTGTTCATCCCTAGAGAATGTGAAACAATCACTTACTTTTCTTCCCTCTCATCAAAGTGCTCGCCCATGTTCCTGATGAACCTCAGTAGGTCCGTGACATAGTTTTCATACTGTTTCTTCTTGTTCTTGAAGTGCTTGAGCATGCTATCCAGAACCAATTTGTCAATCTGAAATAAACACACTGGATTATTCCATCCCAGTCACACATCATAAAATACAGCCTCCCCTGGCTGCAGCGGTCTCACTCTGCAGAAATATCACACACATAAATTTCTCATAGATGGAGCAATATTTTATGGCACTTATATTAAAATGTATGCTTAATAGCATACAAAATTTCTATGGTTTTATCTGGTTTGCTAGGGTGTGGACTTGTTAATCTTCTGGACACAACACATCTCTTTCCCAAATGCCCTTCGCTTTGCACAGGCATTTGGGGAAAAGCAGGGCTAAGAGATACAAGGGCATGATTATTATTATGGTGTCATCATGATTTAGCACCAGATCTTCAAGGGTGTCTGAGTTCTACTAGGTGAGAAGGACAAAGGTGGTTTTGTATCACCTTTTCACCCTCATAGTTGTGGCACTATTTGGAAAGGTCCATATGGACTACAATACTGTCCAAGGATCACCAGAGCTCAGAGTACCCTGGCCATCCACATTTCCACTCCAGTAATGCTCCCTACCCCATGGGGGCTAGGAACAGGTGTTAGAGCTTACTACATCGCTTTTATGACACCTGGATATTTTTATGTCCAAGGGGAATCCTCAGTTACTCCATTAGGGCAGCCCTCCATCCTGTGTACACCACGGAAGAGGTCTGAAGGGAAAAGAACTGGGTCAAAGGACCTGGGTGGTACACTGTGCCGCTGTGGTTTTACACTCTGCTGAAACTGAGGCACATGGGGCCTGGGACAGATGCCTGTGTTAGTCTTAATATATAAATTCATTAAGTACATGAAAGCTGCCTAGAGGCTTGTCTATATTAGAACGTTTTGCCACTTTAACTATACTGGTATAATTAAAGCAGCAACCTACCCCCTGCTGTGGCCAGTTATATCCATAGGAAAAAGTGTCTTGTATCAGTACAGCTTATTCTGGTTCTGGAAGCAAAATAGGCCGTGCCTGTATAAGGCACCTTTATACTGATGTAACTGTGTCCACATTAGGGCTCATACCAGTACAAATACATCAGCTAAAATAACAGTCCTAGCCGACAGTTATTTACCCAGATACAACTTCTAAGTGTAAACCAGGTCTAAGATTCTTCTGTACTGCACTCATTGCCACTGTAGTCAAGCACCTTCCAAGCTCAAATGCTTTTTAATAAGTTCCCTCTTTTTTCCTCCCTTTGCACACCCTCACAGCTGCAGTCCAACACAGGGCAAATTACTCTAACCGCCTTCTCCATTTAAAAGGCTTGTCACAACTTAAGCAGCAAGTCGCTAAGGCGATGTCTACAAACCACTCTCTGGAAGCTCCGTGTACACCACTCCAGCAGACTGTGATGGTAGTTTTTAAATCTCTTAGATTTGATTAGATTATGCCTCCATGTTGTCTGGATAGGGTTGGAGTTACACTTCCAGTTAAGGTTTAAAATGGGGCCTGTAAGACCTATGAGAACGCTTACCCCTTGCACATCCACAGCAAAATGGCTTACCTGCTCAGTCCACTGCTGCAGAGGGTGCCCATCACAATTCAAAGCTTTCAGAATCTCACTCTTGTTGTTGTGATGCTTGGTGTTGCGTGTTTTGATATCGCTCTCATTCCCAACGTCTCTCAGGAACCTGTACCTGCTGTGGAATCAAAGGCACATTGGAGATGGCCTGCTGCGCTGATTATTGACAGAATGGGGCAGCTTGCAAATCTGCTGTTTGAGGGTCTGTAATTTTCATTCATGGCACTTACATCTGCTTGCTCCAGAAAAAGGGATGTTGGATCAAGTCTCTCAGCAGGTTCTCAACTGGGCTTCCTTCACCAGGAGAGACCAGACTTTTCCTAAGGTCTGCTATCTCCACATAGTCCTGCACGTCCTCTGGACAACTTTCATCCAAATCATCTCTATTATTTTCCTCAAAGGGGACCTTACCCACTGTTACAACATACAAGACCAGCCTGCTGAGCGCCTGAGTATGAGAACAAATGGCTGTTTCACTCCAGGGCACACAACCTCCCACCAAAAAGAAACAGAGACAGAGAAACTATCTTCTAAAATCAGCATTCTGAGTGTGTGTACCCATGTGTGTATGTGTATGGCAGCAATCACTTCAGGAAGTGTTTGTATTAGAGAGCCCACCACACTGAAAGCATAGAGCAAAATCAGGAAGTGACTTCCAGGGGTCAGAGAAAAATCTTCATTCCTAATCACTGTCACTTCCTAGTACTCTGGTCTCCTGTGCTATGGGAATTTCCAGAAACCATGTGGTTATACAGTTCCTTTTGAATATATAGGAAGATCAGCTGATTTGCTCCAAGAAAGCAAAGGAAGCAAAAGACAGAAAAGGTGTGAGGGGTAATCTGAAACATAATATTGGTTTAATAGCAAGTTACCTTCAGGTCTTTGATTATAACATCATCCTTCTGTCCTTCACTCAATCTTTTGCTCTTATCAAAATCCGCTAAGCGAACTTTACCAGCAGCATCTGACAAAATAACAGGAATAGTTAAGCTGGTTGTACGTCTGTCTGTGTGTATGTTGCGCTCCTTTTCTGTGGTACCTGGTTGAATTATTCGCATGACCCCAGACTTCTCTGGTAGATTATTCAGTGGGATGACGTGATCTCTCAGTAGGAGGGCAAAACTAATGTGATACTTACGGCTGCTGTACTACATGAGCACGAATGCACACATCTTCTGTGCATAAAGATCTCTACATTGTGACATATACAATCAGCTCTATAATGCCTCACTTTCTCTACTATGAGCAATAGGAGCAGAGAATAAGATAGATAAGAACACACAAGCTAACCTATCAAAATGTTACGTGGGTGTAGATCCTGATGGCCAAATCCAAACATGTGTAGTTCTTGAACTGCCTCAAAGAGTGTCTTAAGAACACCCTTGCAATTCACTTCATTCTCTGATGCACTCAGGTGTTCTTCAAGGTTCTTCTCACAGAGCGAGAGGCACAAGTACAGGCAGGGTTTCTTTTCTTCAGCACCAAAAAGTTTTACTAAATGGTTGCTGGTCAGACATTGTTCAAGGCACATTTTCTCTTGTTTAGCAATTTCTGTGCCAATGCAGAATATCTTCACAGCCACCTCTTTCCCATCATAGAGTCCCAGGTAGATGCCCCCTTGGGAGGTTCTCTGAATCCTGAAATCATTATGTTGGAGGATTTTAAGTTTTCCAATCATAGGACGATACATGTTGTAGAGAACTTTCAGCTGCTCTCCCCAGCGTTTGCTGGTGGGTTCCCAATCTTGAGGTTGACTTGGACCAGCCTTGGCGCCGTACAGGCGAAGAAGATCTGCCATTTTCTTATTGTATTTCCTATTGACAATCCCAATAAGGTCCCCAAGGTCGGTCCTTGCCCCCCTTTCACACAGTAGCTTTGCTATTTCGTAATAGTTTTTCTCTACAGCTATCATCAGTGCTGTTTCGCCCTCTCTGTCAGCATCATTGATGTCAACTTCATTCTTCTCCAATAAAGCTTTCACCAAATCCAGACTTTGCATCTCGACTGCCAGGATGAGGGTAGTTTTCCCATGTTCATCTCTTCTGTTCACATCAACACCACAATCCAGCAGGAAATGAACTATTGGGAGAATTGACTCCCTTGTCTTGTTATCACTTGGAAGGAAGGCATAGATTAAAGCATTCCTGTCCTGGTTGTCACAGATGTTCATGTCAGCCTTCATCTCACTGACAAGAATGTTTACAACTGAGAGGTGGCCCTTCCTGGCAGCATCCATCAGGGCTGTTGCCCCCCCTTTATTCAGTGTCCTTTTCTCCTCGTTAACCACCCTCCTCAAATTCACATCTGCCCCATTATTGTATAAGAATCTTAAGGCATCCTCATTCCCATAGCCAGCAGCCTCCATAAAAGCTGTGAAACCATTGTCATCATACTCATTGATTTCTGACCCCTTAGAAAGGAAGAGCTCTAAAAGTCGCACATTTCCCACTATCCCTGCAACAACAAAGGGAGTGGCACCATTTTTCTTCCTAGCACACGGATCAGCACCTTTCTCCAGCAGAAGATCAACGATCTCTTCCTCATCAGCCTGTACAGCGCTGTGCAGAGGTGTCCAACCACCTTCTACCTTGGAATTAACATCTGCTCCTTCTTTCAACAGCTGCCGGACTGTATCTATTGAATGGTTTCGGACAGCATTGTTTAGTAGAGAGGCTTTGTCTGCTGCTGTTTCATTTCTGGAGGTCAATATCTCCTCCTGGCTGTTACCAGTGTCCTCCATGACTGTTAAGATTTAAGTGGCTGTGCTCTTGTTCTGTGCCCCTTTCAAATGGAGATTCTTCAATAGAATGTACTTTCTGGGCTTTCCTTTAAGGAAGGCAGGGACTGGTCAGTGCCTTTGTTGTCAGGACATGAATGGAGTTTTGCTCATGAAGTACACCAGCACTACCCAGCTCCAAGGGCTCCATGCTTCACATATTCCACCTGATTAGCAAAGAGAGAAAAACCTGTTTACTGACTCTTAAGACTTTACAGTTGTGCTTGATAGGCGATAGTTAAGGCTACATTTTAGTCACGGGTATTTTTAGTAAAAGTCATGGACAGGCCATGGGCAATAAACAAAAATTCACGGCCCGTGACCTGTCCATGACTTGTACTATACTATGACTAAATCTTGTGAGTCCTGCAGGTGCTGGCGAGGGGGCAGTGGGTGGTCAGGGGATGCTGGGGTGGGGCCTATGGAGGCTCAGTGGGGCAACCTGGGGGGCACCGCAAATGCTCGGGGGGACATCAGGTGAGCAGGGGAGGCCTGCAGGTGCTGGGAGGAGTGCGGGGGGGGCTCTGTGAGTGCTGGGGTGAGAGCAGCCTGGGACCCCTGCTGGTGCTGGGGGATGGGGAGGGTTGCCAGGATTGACAGTCTCCCTACCCTGCTTCTCGGAAGCAGTAACATGTCCCTCCCCAAGCTCCTAGCGCTGCTAGCTCCGCAGCTCCCATTGGCCAGGAACCACAGCCAATGGGAGCAGAGGGGGCAGTGCCTGTGGGCAGAAGACATGTGCAGAGCTAGGAGCTGAGGGAGGGACATGTTACTGCTTCTGGGGAGCCCCCCTCCAAGGTAAGCGCTGCCCTGAGCCCTCATCCCATCCCGCGCCCCAACCCCCAGCCCTGAGGCCCACCTCCCCGACTCAAACTCCTCCTTCTGCTATTGGGTGTGGGGAGCGGTGGCCTAAGACTGCCCCAGCAGCAGACAGTGCGACGTGCCCAAAGGCTGCCTGAGCTGCTCAGGCAGCTCCGGAGCCAGCCACACTGGCCGCTGCAGAAGTCATGGAAAGTCACGGAGCCATGACTTCTGTGACAAACTTGCAGCTTTAGCGATAGTCTATTGATCTGTAAGAGACAGGACAGCGAAGGTTACACCACATGGTTTTCAGAGCCACAAGTGATGGGGGGGGGAGGGGGATTACATCAGATGTCCTCTGGGTCCACATGCAACAGCCCCTGCTACTTTGGTTCTGAGTTTCTTATCAGTACAGATTGACAATCATAATGAACTGGTAGGGGTGGGAAAAGTGGTTTGCACTTTTAGGCAAACACATGGTACTCTTGGGTGTGCTTGTCAGTGGGGAGAAGACATCCCAAGAAGGGTGTTTGTCATTAGATACTGTTGAGGGTACTTGGGTTATATAAATATGGCTCTGTGTATTCTGCAATGCTGAAACTGCCTGAGTTTCTACAGAATTACTCTCTGTAGAAGAGTGCAGGAGATTCCAATCTTTTAATTTTCAAAAAACAAGTTTCTAGTCATCATGACTGTGGAGATAACCTTTCAAATATGATCCGAATAGAAGCTGATCTTAACTGGATGCTGACTCTGGAATGTAATGCGGAAATTTAATTATTCATTACCAGTAAGTGTATTAGAAAGATCCAGCTACTGTGCTTCTCTGTAACTTCTACATTTTCCAGATGCTGCTGCAGAATTTTCATTTCACTACAGAAGTTAGCACTGTAGTGCCACAGAAACCATAGGTCTTGCTGTGAAATTAGGTTAAACTTGCTGCAAAATACACATGGCCTTCATTAGATGCACCAAATACCCGAGGCTTCCTGTTCTTTGTTGGAGAATATAAGTATACACATATCTATTACCCTATTCAGTTTTGGACAGGCGGCTATGCCCCTAGCCCTGTGAAGGGACCAATCAGAAAGTAGTATTAGACACAAAGTCCCCCCTTACCCCGCCTCCTTTCTGCCTAGTGAGAAGCCCAAATTTGTCTGTTAGACTTTCTTGACCCTTTCATCATTTTCTGGGGTCAATCGGGAAGGAATTCAGGGTCTGGAGGCACACCTATCACTGACAAGCCATTGTGAGGCAGGCTTTAAGAATAGTGGGCACATTTAAGACGTTTTTCTCCCGAGATATAAAATGGGCCACTAGTGAGTGAGGAGGGAAAAATTGGACAATATGAAATTAAAAAGGTCTTTAAATGAATACTCTCCAGAATCAAAGAGTATTTTATTCCAGTTAAGGTTTGTTGTTGTTCTGTCTTATAAAGGAAAAAAAAATGAGTTACAAAAGTAATAACCTCTTTTCCCCTTTAAAGAAAGGTTATAACCATTACAGAACAATAAAATTCAGCCTAACTGTCAAAGGAGACAGTTGTTAAAGATTTTTACCAAGGACTAGAGCCTTCTGGGCTCGCTTGTTTGTGAGTCTGACAGAAAAGAATCCTTTTAAAGGGAAACTGGCAGAGAAGCTGCAAAGTCTTAATTACAGGAAAAGTTTAATTCATATAAGCTTGATTATCTTCTGAGAAAACCAAATGAATTGAGTCACTTATCACAGTTTTTGTTAAAAAGTTTTTAAAATGTATAATTAAGTTGCTTACATATGTTTGAGTTACTTCACAGTGCTTATTTTCTACATCTTTGGAGACATACAGTAAAAATAAAAGGCTCTTCTCCGAGCCATCAAAAAAGCTACAGCCTTGTTAGAGGAACTATTACCAAGAGTCTTAACATATAAAGAGGAGGAAAAACAAGAGAGTCTTGAAAAAGGGTAGAACAAAGATTCAGAAGTTTACTTACTGAGCACCGGCACAGTCCTACTGACAACATGCTTCTATGACGCTGTCTAGTCTGCTCTCTTTTCCTGATTCATGTCATAGAGGGCAGGTGTTTGTGGGAGTTAGCTAATATGGCGCTTTTTCAGTCAGTGCTGCCACTCTCTCTCGGAATGAGGGAAAGGGTTACTACGTATTTTTTTAATATATAACAAGGAGTCCTTGTGGCACCTAGAAACTAACAAATTTATTTGGGCATAAACTTTCATGGGCTAAAACCTACTTCATTGGATGCATGGAGTGAAAAATACAATAAGCAGAATATATATTATAGCACATGAAAATATATACCATTGTAACCATTCTAGTAATTTATATGTCAGGATTATTGTTGGTTTTTGAAAAACATTTAATGGAAAAATTGCTTACAGCCCTAGGTTTTTGACATAAATTGTAAAAAAGGCTCAAACTAAGTGATCAATAATAAGGTTGACTTAAAGAGCAGGTGTAGCTAAACTTGCATTTTGTTTCCCCACAAATTACCGTAGTCTCTTTTTTTGCTCACATAATCCCACCCACAACAAAGTGCATTTTACTCAGTCCCAGTCTCACTGCAGGGCTCTATCTTGGTCCCTATTTATCCTTCTTGATGCTGATGTCAATGCTGATGATGTTCTGTGTTTATTCCAATAGCACCTGCAGTGTACGAGGCCCTTTAGATGAGAACATGGAGAGGACACGGACACTGTCCAACCAAGATGTGCTCAGAGCAGGGCCACAGCGGAAAGGTACAAATGTCTTACCTCACTTCTCTGCTCCCATGATCCATCTGACTGTGCCTGACATAAGCCAAAGCAGCCTCGGTATTACTCTGACTTGCAGCTGCTTCCTGTAGACCCACTTGTACACAGCATGCTCCCAACATACCCTGTATGCCAAAGGCTGTGAGCGGGGTTGGTGTACAAAGCGACATCAAGAGTAAGACTACGCTGTTGAAGCTGTGAAGGCTACAAGTCCTGCTGCCAGTTCTGACATCCTCCTGCACTTCACACAGTTGCTCTCAGTCCCCGTTAGATCCTTTTCCTCTTGTATTTCAGTGAGCAAAATGAAATGGGCACATCATCATCACAAGCAGCTGCTGTCATTAGCAGCAAGGAAGCAAGACTAGTAACTCAGCCCAGCACCCTTTCTCCTGAGGATGGAGGTTCTTGCTGCACAGCATCTCCATGGCCCCAGCCTGCCTCCCTGCATATGGAACCCATATAGAATATCAGGGCTGGAAGAGACCTCAGGAGGTCATCTAGTCCAACTCCCTGCTCAAAGCAGGACCAATCCCCAACTAAATCATCCCAGCCAGGGCTTTGTCAAGCTGGGCCTTAAAAATCTGTAAGGAAGGGGATTCCACCACCTCCCTAGGTAACCCATTCCAGTGCTTCAACACCATCCTAGTGAAAATGTTTTTCCTAATATCCAACCTAAACCTCCCCCACTGCAACTTGAGACCATTACTCCTTGTTCTGTCATCTGCTGCCATTGACAACAGTCTAGATCCATCCACTTTGGAACCCCTCTTTCACGTAGTTGAAAGCAGCTATCAAATCCTCCCTCATTCTTCTCTTCTGCAGACTAAACAATCCCAGTTCCCTCAGCCTCTCCCCATAAGTCATGTGCTCCAGCCTCCTAATCATTTTTGTTGCCCTCCACTGGACTTTCCAATTTTTCCATATCCTCCTTGTAGTGTGGGGCCCAAAACTGGACACCGTACTCTGGATGAGGCCTCACCAATGTTGAATAGAGGGGAAATGATCACATCCCTCAATCTGCTGGCATTGCCCCTACTTATACAGCCCAAAATGCCATTAGCATTCTTGGCAACAAGGGCACACTGTTGACTCATATTCAGCTTCTTGTCCACTGTAACCACTAGGTCCTTTTCTGCAGAACTGCTGCCTAACCATACAGTCCCTACTCTGTAGCAGTGCATGGGATTCTTCCGTCCTAAGTGCAGGACTCTGCGCTTGTCCTTGTTGAACCTCAGATTTCTTTTGGACCCAATCCTCTAATTTGTCTAGGTCCCTCTGTATCCTATCCCTATCCTCCAGCATATCTACCGCTCCTCCCAGTTTAGTGTCATCTGCAAACTTGCTTAGGGTGCAGTCCATGCCATCCTCCAGATTATTAATGAAGATATTGAACAAAACCAGCCCCAGGACTGACACTTGGGGCACTCCGCTTGATACCGGCTGCCAACTAGACATGGAGCCTTTGATCACTACCTATTGAGCTCAACCATCTAGCCAGCTTTCTATCCACATTATAGTCCAGGGATTGGCAGCCTGTGGCACGCGGCCCACCAGGCTAAGCACTTTGGTGGGCCAGGCCGGGCTGTTCATCTGCTGCATCCACAGGTTTGGCCGATCGCGGCTCCCACTGGCTAGGGTTTACCACTCCAGGCCAATGGGGGCGGTGGGAAGTGACTGCCAGCACATCCCTCGGCCCACGCCACTTTCCACCACCCCCATTGGCTTGGGATGGTGAACCGCAGCCAGTGGGAGCCGCGATCGGCCAAACCTGCGGATGCGGCAGGTAAACAAACTGGCCGGACCTGCCAGGGTGCTTACCCTGGCAGGCCACATGCCAAAGGTTGCTGACCCCGTTATAGTCCATTCATTCAGCCCATACTTCTTTAACTTGCCAGCAAGAATACTGTGGGAGACCGTATCAAAAGCTTTTCTAAAGTCAAGGAATAACACATCCACTGCTTTCCCCTCATCCACAGAGCCAGTTATCTGGTCATGGAAGGCTATTAGGTTAGTCAGGCATGACTTGCCCTTGTGAATCCATGCTGACTGTTCCTGATCACTTTCCTCTCCTCTAAGTGCTTCAGAATTGATTCCTTGAGGACCTGCTCCATGATTTTTCCAGGGACTAAGGTGAGGCTGACTGGCCTGTAGTTCCCCAGATCTTCCTCCTTCCCTTTTTAAAAGTTGAGCACTACATTAGCCTTTTTCCAGTCATCCAGGACCTCCCCCGATCACCACAAGTTTTCAAAGATAATGGCCAGTGGCTCTGCAATCACATCTGCCAACTCCTTTAGCACCCTTGGATGCAGTGCATCCGGCCCCATGGACTTGTGCTCATCCAGCTTTTCTAAATAGTCCTGAACCACTTCTTTCTCCACAGAGGGCCGGTCACCTCCTCCCCATACTGTGCTGCCCAATGCAGTAGTCTGGAAGCTGGCCTTGTTCATGAAGACAGAGGCAAAAAAAGCATTGAGTACATTAGCTTTTTCCACATCCTCTGTCACGAGGTTGCCTCCTTTATTCAGTAAGGGGCCCACACTTTCCTTGACTTTCTTCTTGTTGCTAACATGCCTGAAGAAACCCTTCTTGTTACTCTTAACATCTCTTGCAAGCTGCAACTCCAAGTGTAATTTGGCCTTCCTGATTGCACTCCTGCATGCCTGAGCAATATTTTTATACTCCTCCCTGGTTATTTGTCCAATCTTCCACTTCTTGTAAGCTTCTTCTTTGCGTTTAAGATCAGCAAGGATTTAACTGTTAAGCCAAGCTGGTCGCCTGCCATATTTACTATTCTTTCTACACATTGGGATGGTTTGTTCCTGCAACCTCAATAAGGATTCTTTCAAATACAGCCAGCTCTCCTGGACTCCTTTCCCCCTCATGCCATTCTCCCAGGGGATCCTGGCCATCAGTTCCCTGAGGGAGTCAAAGTCTACTTTTCTGAAGTCTAGGGTCCATATTCTGCTGCTTTCTTTTTTGCCTTGTGTCAGGATCCTGAACTCGACCATCTTAAGGTCACTGCCTCTAAGGTTCCTATCCACATTTGCTTCCCCTACTAATTCATCCCTGTTTGTGAGCAGCAGGTCAAGAAGAGCTCTGACCCTAGTTGGTTCCTCCAGCACTTGGACCAGGAAATTGTCTCTTACATTTTCCAAAAACTTCCTCAATTGTCTGTGCACTGCTGTACTGCTCTCCCAGCAGATATCAGGGTGACTGAAGTCTCCCATGAGAATCAGGGCCTGTGATCTAGTAACGTCTGTTAGTTGCTGGAAGAAAGCTTCGTCCACCTTATCCCCCTGCTCTGGTGGTCTGCAGCAAACTCCCATGACAACATCACCCTTGTTGCTCACACTTCTAAACTTAATCCAGAGACTCTCCGGTTTTTCTGCAGTTTCATACCAGAGCTCTGAGCAGTCATACTGCTCTTACATACAATGCAACCCCCCACCTTTTCTGCGCTGCCTGTCCTTCCTCAACAGTTTATATCTATCCATGAGAGTACTCCAGTCATGCCAAGCACTCACCTCCCTACTACATCAGAGATCTGCAATTAGCAACCAGAGTTCCAGACAAACAGCTCAGCTTAACTGGGCAAAGAAGGGGTGAGGAATAGAGGGCTGGGCATGGGAGAGAGGAAGAGAGAGACAGTAAGAAGTGGCTAAAACTAAAGTATAAATGAGGGGAATGAGAAATAGCATGAACAAGAATGGATGGAGGGGAGGAGAACGCAGGGGAAGGTGGATGTAAGAAGGTAAATGTGAACATAAGGACTTTTCTTGATATTTTTTCCCCCTACACATCACAGATAATTCTAATGGACTATGTCAGGGGTTGGCAACCTATGGCACATGTGCCAAAGACGGCACACGAGCCGATTTTTAATGGCATCCTGCTGCCTGCCAGGATCCCGGCAGGCAGCAGCATGCCATTAAAAATCCTACCCAGCCCTGTCCACTCTTCTCCGCCCTCTGCTCCCTCCCCCTTGCAGGGGCAAGGGGCAGAAGCTTGGTCCTGCCGGCTCCCCTGCCTCTTTCCGCAGAGTGCTGGGTTCCTGCCCCTCCTCCTCCTCCTCTCCATCCCTCCCTCCCTGCTAGCCGATCAGCTGGTGGCCCTTGCAAGGGGGGGGTGGAGGAGAAGCGGAGTCAGCATGCTTGCTGCTCCTGGGGGAGGCAGAAAAGAAGCGGGGGCAGGGCCTTGGGGAAGTGGGGGGTGGAATAGGGGCATATCCCCTCCAGCCCCCTGCCGTGAGCATCCCACGACCCCAGTCCACACCCCCAGCCCTCTGCCCTGACCCCCCCCACACACACACATACTCAGCCCTCTTCCCTGAGCCCTGCAGTCCCATAACCCCACTCCCAACCAGGCCCCTGCCCTGAACCCCCCTCACACACACCCAGACCTCTGCTTGACTCATTCACCACCACCACCCCCGCGATGACCCCAGCCCTGACTCTTGCACTCCCACCACATACCAAGGCCCACCACACCCCACGCACTCCCCACATCCCCACCCCCACCCTGAACACCAAATGAGAGCTCCTGCACCCCCACCCATATTCCCACCTGTACCCCTCACACCAAATGGGAGCTGCCCAGGTAAGTGCTCCACACCCAAACCTCCTGCTCCAACCCTGAGCCCCCTCCCTGATTCTAGCTCCTGGCCAGACCCTACACCCCAACCACCAGCCTGCTCCTTCACCCCAGCCCTGTGCTCAGTGCACTCCCAGCCTGTGCTCAGTGCAGAGAGGAAGAGAATGAGCCAGAACCAGAGAGAAGGTAGGTACCCACCGTATATGGGCAGGGCTGAGACTCCTGACTGGCAGCAGGCTGAGCGGGTCTGGCAGTCAGAATCCCGGCTGGCAGGAGCTGGCGAATGGAACCCCTGAGCAGTGGGCTCAGCCACACATCCCACTGCCAGTCTGGGGTCTCGGTCGCCAGCCCCGCACAGCCTGCTGCCGGTCTGGGGTTCTGGCTTCCAGTCCCTTGCCAGTCGGGGTTTCAGCTGCAGGCCTGCTCAGCCCACTGCCAGCCTAGGTGAATAGAACCCCAGAGCAGCAGCGGGCTGAGCGGGCCAGTGGCGTAAGATCAACATTTTAATTTAATTTTAAATGAAGCTTCTTAAACATTTTGAAAACCTTGTTTATTTTACAATACAACAATAGTTTAGTTATATAATATATAGACTTATAGAGAGAGACCTTCTAAAAAACATTAAAATGTATTACCAGGATGCGAAACCTTAATTTAAAGTGAATAAATTAAGACTCAGCACACTACTTCTGAAAGGTTGCTGACCCCTGGACTATTTACATGTTTCTATACCTGGGGTAATTTTCTCCCAGCACCAGTTAGACACTAAATCCAAATTTCAAGGCTTTGTGTAGGGTGGTTTTGTGGGGATTCATGGATTGTAGGGCTGGAAGGGACCTCGAGAGGTCATCAAGTCCAGTCCTCTGCCCTCATGGCAGGACCAAATACTGTCTAGACCATCCCTGATAGACATTTATCTAACCTACTCTTAAATATCTCCAGAGATGGAGATTCCACAACCTCCCTAGGCAATTTATTCCAGTGTTTAGAGAAAAGTTCCTAACTGTCAGGGTGTTTAATGTCTAACCTAAACCTCCCTTGCTGCAGTTTAAAACCATTGCTTCTTGTTCTATTCTTAGAGGCTAAGATGAACAAGTTTTCTCCAGCCTCCTTATGACACCCTTTTAGATACCTGAAAACTGCTATCATGTCCCCTCTCAGTCTTCTCTTTCCAAACTAAACAAACCCAATTCTTTCAGCCCTCCTTCACAGGTCATGTTCTCCAGACCTTTAATCATCCTTGCTGCTCTTCTCCGGACTCTCTCCAATTTCTCCACATCTTTCTTGAAATGCAGTGCCCAGGACTGGGCAGAGTATTCCAGTTGAGGCCTAACCAGTGCAGAGTAGAGCGGAAGAATGAATTCTTGTGTCTTGCTCACAACACACCTGTTAATGCATCCCAGAATCATGTTTGCTTTTTCTGCAACAGCATCACACCGTTGACTCTCATTTAGCTTGTGGTCCACTACAACCCCTAGATCCCTTTCTGCTGTACTCCTTCCTAGACAGTCTCTTCCCATTCTGTATGTGTGAAATTGGTTGTTCCTTGGTTGTCTTTATTAAACTTAATCCTGTTTACCTCAGACCATTTCTCCAATTTGTCCAGATCATTTTGAATTATGACTCTATCCTCCAAAGCAGTTATAAACCCTCCCAGTTTGGTATCATCTGCTAACTTAATAAGCGTACTTTCTATGCCAATATCTAAGTTGTTGATGAAGATATTGAACAGAGCTGGTCCCAAAACAGACCCCTGTGGAATCCCACTTGTTATACCTTTCCAGCAGGATTGGGAACCATTAATAACTACTCTCTGAGTGCGGTTATCCAGCCAGTTATGCACTTACCTTATAGTAGCCCCATAAGTTGTATTTGCCTAGTTTATTGATAAGGACATCATGTGAGACCGTATCAAATGCCTTACTAAAGTCTAGATATGCCACATCCACCGCTTCTCCCTTATCCACTAGACTCGTTATCCTATCAAAGAAAGCTATCAGATTGGTTTGACATGATTTATTCTTTACAAATCCATGCTGGCTATTCCCTGTCACCTTACCACCTTCCAAGTGTTTGCAGATGATTTTCTTAATTACTTGCTCCATTATCTTCCCTGGCACAGAAGTTAACCCAGGAAACTACAGATCAGTTAGTTTGTTTTTATTTCCCTTTTTATAGATGGGCACTATATTTGCCCTTTTCCAGTCTTCTGGAGTCTTTCCTGTCTCCCAAGATTTTCCAAAGATAATAGCTAGAGCCTCAGATACCTCCTCTATTAGCTCCTTAAGTATTCTAGGATGCATTCCATCAGGCCCTGGTGACTTGCAGGCATCTAACTTTTCTAAGTGATTTTTAACTTGTTTTTTTTTCATTTTATCTTCCAAACCTACCCTCTTCCTATTAGCATTCACTATGTTAGGCGTTCCTTCAGACTTCTCGGTGAAGACTGAAACAAAGAAGTTAGTGAGCATCTCTGCCATTTCCAAGTTTCCTGTTACTGTTTCTTCCTCCTCACTGAGCAGTGGGCCTACCCTGTCCTTGGTCTTCCTCTTGCTTCTAATGTATTGATAAAAAGTCTTCTTGTTTCCCTTTATTCCTGTAGCTAGTTTGAGCTCATTTTGTGCCTTCGCCTTTCTAATCTTGCCCCTGCATTCCTGTGTTGTTTGCCTATATTCATACTTTGTAATTTGTCCTAGTTTCCATTTTTGATATGACTCCTTTTTATTTTTTAGATCATGCAAGATCTCGTGATTAAGCCAAGCTGGTCTTTTGCCACATTTTCTATCTTTCCTACCCAGCGGAATAGCTTGCTTTTGGGCCCTTAATAGTGTCCCTTTGAAATACTGCCAACTCTCCTCAGTTGTTTTTCCCCCTTAGTCTTGACTCCCATGGGACCTTACCTATCAGCTTCTGAGCTTACCAAAATCTGCCTTCCTGAAATCCATAGTCTCTATTTTGCTGTACTCCCTTCTACCCTTCCTTAGAACTGTGAACTCTATGATTTCATGATCACTTTCACCCAAGCTGCCTTCCACTTGCAAATTCTCAACGAGTTCCTCCCTATGTGTTAAAATCAAATCTAGAACAGCTTGCCCCCAGCAGCTTTTTCAACCTTCTGAAATAAAAAGTTGTTTGCAATGCAGTTCAAGAACTTAGTGGATATTTGTGCCCCACTGTTATTTTCCCAACATATATCTGGATAGTTGAAGTCCCCCATCACCACCAAATCTTGGGTTTGGATGATTTTGTTAGTTGTTTAAAAAAAGCCTCATCCACCTCTTCCACCTGGTTAGGCGGCCTGTAGGAGACTCCTAGCATGACATCACCCTTGTTTTTTTACCCCCTTTTAGCCTAACCCAGAGACTCTCCACACTTCCGTCTCCTAAGTCCATCTCCACCTCAGTCCAAGTGTGTACATTATTAATATAAGGCAACACCTCCTCCCTTTTCCCTCTGTCTATCCTTCCTGAGCAGGCTGTACCCATCCATACCAACATTCCAATCGCGTATTATCCCACCAAGTTTCAGTGATGCCAACAATGTCATAGTTGTATTTATTTATTAGCACTTCCAGTTCTTCCTGCTTATTACCCATACTTCTCACATTTGTATATAGGCATCTAAGATACTGATTTGATCTTGCCCCCCAGTTTTGCCCTGACCCTCCTTTCTCTCTGCCATTATAGCCCATACTCCCTCCTATTTCCGACCCATCTCCCAGGTCTCCATGTTCTCCACTTACCTGTGGGCTTTGCTCACCTGTCCCCGTCGAACCTAGTTTAAAGCCCTCCTCACTAGGTTAGCCAGTCTGTGTTCAAATAGGGTCTTTCCCCTCCTCAAAAGGTGAACGCCATCTCTGCCTAGCAGTCCTTCCTGGAATAGGATCCCGTGGTTGAGGAGGCCAAAGCCCTCCTGGTGACACCATCTTCGCAGCCAGGCATTCACCTCCACTATGCACCTGCCTCTGCCCGGGCCCCTACCTTTGACAGGAAGGATTGAAGAGAATACCACCTGATCGCCAAACTCCTTCACTCTTACTCCAAGACCCTTGTAGTCACTCTTTGATCCACTCAGTGTCACACGTCACAGTATCATTTGTGCCCAAAGGAAGGCATGGATTCTTTCCTGAAGACAAATAGCTACAATGGGGCCTCTCTACAATAGTTACTGCAGCCTCAGGACTCTAGTAGTATCTGCTACACTTTGCACCCTTTTCCCTGGTGGGGAATGGCCTGTGCATCCGCTCCTATCCCTCTGCAACCTGGGGCTCAGGAGCTGGGCCTCACAGGTGCCAGAACTGAGGATCAGTTGCAACGAAGTAGGCATTGTGTCAACTATAAAGATGGCGCTTGCTTTAAGAAATGTATTGAAATGTAAGTAGCCCCAAAAATTTATTTCCTAAAACTAGGCTTGACACTAGTCAAGAGAGGCCTAGTAAAAGTAAAGTAAAACAATTAAAAGGTATTTTAAAAATAAGTTAGGACATAACCCTAGATCATGTTGTAAATATGTTTTGGTCCTAACTGGTTTTTACAAATGTTTTAAATAAAATGTTAATGTTTTGAAAAACACTATCTATACTGATAGTTATTAGCTCAGTGTTTATGCAGATGTTAATTAAGAAAATACTTAATGTTAAATAGACAATAAAAAATTACAAAATCTTTCATTATGGTAATTGAAATATAAATATGGTAAAAGGTAATGTTAATTAATTAAGAGGTGTTATAACTGATTAGGAAAAAAGGAGCATGCTGATTTTAGATTGGCGCACCCATCCACTATCAAGGTACTGTTAGAAAAAAAAATTATACCCATTCTTCCCATCCAGGGATTAATCACCCCTGCATGCATCATTTCATCTTAAAATGTAAGTATGATATGCAGTGGATACCTATATTAATTATTTTACTTTAAATGAAGTCTTTAATTTGATCTCTCATTGTGATATTTACTGTCCTACACTAAATTAAATCGTTTGTAATTGCCCTGTAGGCTTGAACCACAAAGAATTCAAGTTGGTTGTATTCCTTATCTTTAAAGTACTAATTGGGACTACATAAATCAAAGGTTACAACAGGGGGTGAATTCTGAAACGTCTCCTTCCACCACCCAAGTGGAACTGCGCACAATTTTGCCATGTCTGCAGCCCTTCCCCAATCTAGAGATGACATGACAGACAGCCACACTAGCTCCACATACATTCAGCAAAGGTTACCAACTGTCAGTAAATGTAAGGCCTATCAGTTAAAACTGAACAGCGAAAATTGCCTGCCAGAGTAAAGACTGTCTAAAAAAAATGTATCCATAAGTATAAATGGCAAGATACTCTAGGACAGTGGTTCTCAACCAGGGGTACGTACATAGAGGTTTTCTGGGAGGTACTTGACTCATTTAGATCAGCGTTTCTCAACCTGAGGGTTGCGACTCCCATGGGGGTCATGGGATGGGTTTAGGGCCGACGTTGGGGGTGTGCAAGCAGGGCAATTGCCTGGGGCTTAATGCCACAAGGGGCTCCGCAAAGCTAAATTACATGCTTCAGCCCCAGGCTGCGGGTCTCTGGCTTCAGACAAGGCTCACAAATGAACAGGCTCAAGTATCACATTGAATTGTACATACAATCGATTTATTTTATAATGATATGGCAAAAATGAGAACGCAAGCAATTTTTCAGTAAGAGTGTGCCGTGACACACTACCCTAGCAGAGTCACACAAAACCTAGCTCAAAGTATCCTACCATAGCCATGTAACCATAGCTCCAAGTATCCTACCCATGGCCACCCAAACCCTAGGGTGGGGAGCCCTACCCATAGCAACCACAACCCTACCCACAGGAACCCTCACTCTAGGGACCCTATCCTTAGCAACCCAAACCCTAGCTCCAAGTACTCTAACCTGTAGCTTAGTGGGCTAGATTGCCTTTATTATATTCATTGCTTTGAATTATATTCTGCTTTGCATGATATTCAGCAGTAATGCAAGAAACCTACAGGCCTGTATCCAGTAAGAGATTAGCTTCAGCAAGTTACCATAAGGCTTTAGGCCTATGAGCTTTGAACAGATAAACTTTGCACAGATGGAAATCTCCAGTAGTGGGAGTATATGGATGTGCCGATGTACATTCTGTGGTATCCCTGTCTATCTTACTGAGTTGGGATGTTTGTGACTGTGCTAAATGTAAATACAGAAGAGTTCCTATAGTGTGAGTGTTCCAACTGTGCACGTGGGGGTTCCCAACTATATAATAATTTGAATAATAGTGGGCCTGATCTTGGGACAAGATCTTGTCAATCCTCAAAGTGATAACTGGGGATTCTTAAGTAATCAATGTAATGAATACATAAACTATAGTTCACGCTACAACCCATAACAACCCACATGATAACGGTTTCCAAGTACATGAAAGGTTGTTACATGGAGGAGGGAGGTAAATTGTTCTTATTAACCTCTGAAGATATGACAAGAAGCAATGGGCTTAAATTGCAGCAAGGGCAGTTAAGGTTGGACATTAAGAAAAACTTCCTGTCAGGGAAGTTAAGCACTGGAATAAACTGTCTAGGGGAGTTGTGGAATCTCTGTCATTGGAGATAAGAGCAGGTTAGACAAACACCTGTCAGGGATGGTCTAGCATACTGAGTCTTGCCGTGAGTGCAGGGGATTGGACAAGATGACCTCTCGAGGTCCTTTCCAGTCCTATGATTCTAGGAAACACAGAAGCAGCAGGGGCATAGCCACCTTTATTTATTAGGGGGAAGGAGCTAGAGTTAAAAAAATAATAGCTGTTAAACATTGCTTTAATCAGTAGTTTTGTGGCATAGCTAAATGTGTCCACTTTTAATAGACAGATGAGCTTCTGTTCCAAACCCTGTGTTTCCTTTATTTATTACTGCAATCCAGAGTCCCTACAAGCTCCCAGTTCCTACATCCCTGGGCAGTAACTGTAACCTGGAGGTAGAAGGTCTAAAGCAGAGTGCAAACTCAGAGATGAATGACGGAGCAACCAGCGTGATAGACGATATCCTAAAACAGAGAGGCAGCTGCTACCACAGTGTCTAAAATAAGAGGCAGTGTGAGAACTCCTTCAACCATCAGCAACAATAGAACACTCTTCACTAAAAAGTGATGAGGAAAAAAAAAAAACTGCCCCGAGCCCTGGGAGAAAGAGGAGAGAAAGTGCAGACCACATCATGCTACAGAGAACCCAGTCAACTCCTCAGGGATGGACAGTAATGACTAATGGATATAGGGTGGGGGTGGGCAAACTTTTTGGCCTGAGGGTCACACTGAGGTTGCAAAACTGTATGGAGGGCCAGGTAGCGAAGGCTGTGCCTCCCCAAACAGCCTGGCCCCCACCCCCTATCTAACCCCTCCCACTCTTACCCTCTGACTGCCCTCCTCAGAATGCCTGACCCATACAACTCCCCTGCTCCTTGTCCCCTAACTGCCCCTGCCCAGGACCCCCTACCCCTAACTGCCCCCCAGGACCCCACCCCCTATCCAGCCCCCCTTCTCCCTGTCCCTGACTGCCCAGACCCCTATCCTCACCCCTGCCTGGCCCCCAGGACTCCCATGCTTACCCCCCCATTCCCTGTCCCCTGACTGCCCCCCCACAACCTTTGCCCCATCCAACCATGCCCTGCTCCCCATCTCCCAGAACCCCCTGCTCCTTATCTAGCCGCCCAGCCCCCTTACCATGCCGCTCAGAACAGCATGTCTGGCTGCCGTGCCGCCCAGCCAGAGTCAGACACACTGCCATGCTGCTCAGCAGGAGAGTGCAACCCCACTGTCCAGAGTGCTGCCCGCATGGCGGCATGGCTGGAGGGGAGGGGGGACAGCAGGGGCGGGGCCGGGGGCTAGCCTCCCCAGCCAGGAGCTCAAAGGCCAGGCAGCATGGTCTTGCAAACTGAAAGTGGCCCACAGGCCATAGTTTGTCCACCTCTGATATACAGGATCAATCTCAAACACATCAGGAAGCAGCCCTATCCCAAGCAGATGACCAGATGACTCCCAGCTCTGACTCCCTGAGGTGCTGGCTCCTTTCAACTCTTTAGCAACACTGATAAAGCTTTATTGAGTGGAATGGTGTCAGTCTTGCCTCTCCACTTTCAGATGTCACTGGCCTTCCCTGGGAAACAGACAGGGAAAGCAGCTGCAGGACGATGGGGGGGGGGGGAGCAGAAATACTGTCACTGTGGCCCAACTAACTGCCTTGGAAAGAGGAATCACAATCTTCCTGGATGTAATCATTCCTCTGCTTATGTTCCTCTTGCACTCTGCCTTTGGAATACAGCTGACTAAAATTGAACCAGGCCTTCAACCACCCATAGCCACAGTTGCCAACTTTCACATGGTAAATAAGCACCCCAAATTCCACAAGCAGCCAAAAATCAAGCTAATCCCCATTTCAAAACAAGACCAAAACAAGCCAGTCCCTCTATGTGACTTACAGGGGTGTCACGTTTGTATAATTTTTGGTGGTGCCCAGAACGGGTCCAAGCCATGCCTCCCTCCAGCACACACACATCTCCCTAAGGGTCTTGAAGGAAGTTTGGGTGTGGGAGGGCAGAGGGGTGGGGCTCTGCGAGGGCATTTGGGTGTGGGCTCTAGGCTGGGGCAGGGTGCAGGGGATGGGCTCTGGAAGGGCGTCTGGGTGCAGGCTCTGGGCTGGGGCAGGGGTTTGGAGTGCAGGAGTGGGTGTGAGGGACAGGATCTGGGAGGGCATTTGGATATGGGATGCGGGCTCTAGGCTGGCAAAGGCAGTTGGGGTGCAGGAGCCAGGCTCTGGGAGGGAGTTTGGGTGCAGGGTCTGGGCTGGGGAAAGGGGTTGGGGTGCAGGAGGGGGCTCAGGGCCAGGGCAGAGGATTTAGGTACAGGGGGTAAGGGCTCTGGGGCAAGGCAGGGCCAGGGATGAGGAGCTTGGGATGCAGACAGGCTGCCCCAGGGCCAGGGCTAGGGAGGACTCCCCCCAACTCTCTCCCCACAAGTGGCGGTGCCGATGTAACGACGGAAACAGTGACCGCTCCAGATTCGGGATAGCTCAGGGGTTTGAGCATTGGCCTACTAAACCCAGGGTTGTGAGTTCAATCCCTGAGGGGGCCATTAAGGGAACTGGGGTAAAAATCTGGGGATTGGTCCTGCTTGGAGCAGGGGGTTGGACTAGATGACCTCCTGAGGTCCCTTCCAACCCTAATAGTCTATGATTCTATGACTTTGGCTGCACCAAGCATGCGCAGTAACCTTTGCTGTCGCCGCTGCCCTCTCTCTGCCCTCACTTCTGCGTACGATTTGCTGCCTCCTCTTTGGGGGGGGTTTAAAAGCACCAAGGGGGGCAAATCGCCGCGGGGGGGCTGCCAGGGTCTGAGCAGGGGGCAGAAATTTACTGGCCAAGGGGGGATCAAACTGCTGTAGGTAGCGGCGGGAGAGGGGCTGAAGGGGGAAAATCGGGGGTGGGGGGTGGTAGCCGGGGTTAAGCCCGGGGGGGGAGACGCTGCCAGACCCTGTGCGGGGACAAACCCCCCGTTTAAGGAGGGGAAGGGGGGGAACAGCGACCCCTGGGGATGAGCCATCCGCTGTGCTCGGAAATCTGGGGGTGTCGGGGTTGTGGGGGGTGCAGAGGCTGTTTTCGTTCTGCTCCCAGGACGCTGCATGTCAGCCCCGGAGCAGGGGGCGGGTTCCTGGGGCTGGGTCTTAAAGGCACAGACCTCCCAATTCCTACATTGTCAAAGCTTAGACACCGCAGCTCCTCTCTGTCTCACACAAGTGTTGCAGGGCTGTTACTGCTCCAGCCAGGAGGCTGAATGCAGTGAAATATTGAACAGATGCCCCCTCCCTCCCTCCCTCCAACTCTGCCTCTCACGTTTTGACTTTGTAAAAGCGTCTTCTGTCAGTTTCTATGTCTATATGAAATCACTGCAGCTTCTTTCTCTTACACAACGTGCTGAGTTGCTAACTCCCTCCCAGAGCCCACGTGTCTGCACCCCCTGCTATACCCCAGGTCAGAGCCTGCACCCCTCACTCAAACACCCAGCCCAGTACAAGGGCACTGTTTACAACCCGGGAGCTGCCAGACGGGCACTGTCCAGCCCAGCCCTGTGCTGCCATCCTGCTTCTTCCCCTTCGGTGTGGGCCCATGCTGCACCATGCTACCCCCCTGCCCAGCACCCCTCTGGCTCCCTACGCCCAGTGCCACACCACCCAGAGACCCCTCCACACACTCCTGCCCAGCACCCCTCTGACTCCCTACGCCCAGTACCACACCACCCAGAGACCCACCCACACTCCTGCCCAGCACCCCTCTGACTACCTACACCCAGTGCCACACCACCCAGAGACCCCGCCACACACACCCCTGCCCAGCACCCCTCTGACTCCCTACGCCCAGTGCCACACCATCCAGAGACCCCCCCACACACACCCCTGCCCAGCACCCCTCTGGCTCCCTACGCCCAGTGCCACACTACCCAGAGACCCCCCCACAGCCCTGCCCAGCACCCCTCTGGCTCCTTACGCCCAGTGCCACACCACCCAGAGACCCCTCCACACACTCCTGCCCAGCACCCCTCTGACTCCCTACGCCCAGTGCCACACCATCCAGAGACCCCCCCACACACACACCCCTGCCCAGCACCTCTCTGGCTCCCTATGCCTAGTGCCACACCACCCAGAGACCCCCCCACACACACCTGCCCAGCACCCCTCTGGCTCCCTACGCCCAGTGCCAGACCACCCAGAGACCCCCCACACACACACCCCTGCCCAGCACCCCTCTGACTACCTACGCCCAGTGCCACACCACCCAGAGACCCCCCCACGCGCCCCTCTGACTACCTATGCCCAGTGCCACACCATCCAGAGACCCCCCCACACACACCCCTGCCCAGCACCCTTCTGGCTCCCTACGCCCAGTGCCACACCACCCAGAGACCCCCCCACACACACCCCTGCCCAGCACCCCTCTGACTACCTACGCCCAGTGCCACACCACCCAGAGACCCCCACTAAACCCCGTGCCCAGTGCCCTCCCAGACCACTTCCCCACCTACTCAGAACCCCCCAACAGATCCTCTTACTGCCCAGTCACCCCCTAGCTGAAGATCCCCCACAGCCCTTCCACAACTGAGCCCCCCCACAGATCCCCTCACTGCCCCACCACCACAACTGCACAGTGCCCCGCACAGACACCCCACACTTCCCAGTGCCCCAACACACACAGATCTCCCCACGCCCCCACTGCCCAGCATCCCCCCAGACCCACTAGAGACCTACCCTCCCACATGCAGTGGTGAGCTGAAGCCAGTTCCCACAGCTCCAAGAACCGGTTGCTAAAATCAGACCTCCATGGAGAACCGGTTGTTAAAGGGCCAGGAGGTGGGCAAAGAACTCCAGTCCGCAGGCTGGACCCAGGACCGGCACTAGTGTTTTTAGCGCCCTAGGCGCACGGCCATTTTGCCATCCCGCTCGCTGATCCGCGGCTCCACTGGAGCTGCCGCAGGCATGCCTGCAAGAGGTCCATTGGAGCCTCGGGAGCAGCGGACTGTCCGCAGGAATGTCTGCTGCAGGTCCACCGGAGCCGCCTGCCACCCCACCCCCGGCAAAATGCCGCCCCCCAATAATCCTGGCGCCCTAGACGATTGCCTAGGCCACCTAAATGGAAGCGCCGGCCCTGGCTGGACCATCCTGTTGCTCCCAGGATTCCCAGCTGGGGAGGCTGAGGCTCCCCTGGCCCTTGCCCCGTTTCCCCCCACTGCAGCGTGTTCAGCCACCGACATCAGCTTGGCAGCTCAGCTGAGCTTGAGAGTGTTGTCCTGCTGCCGCTTTTTGAGAGGCCTGGCAAGGTGGCGGGGGTGTGTGTGTCCTGCTGCAAGCTCCAGGGCTGGCCAGAGGAGAGGGGAGGGGGCAAGCGGGGCAACTGGCCCGGGCCCTGGAGAGGCCTCCAGCCCCACCAGTATGTCTCCCCCAGCCCCAGCTCCCCACCCTTAAATCAGAACTTTTTATAGTGAACTGGTTAAGATTTTGGCAGCTCATCACTGGCCACACCCTAACCCCCAGCCACAACAGCCAGCCCTGATGGGAGGTGACTGTGTCTGCCAGGCTGAGCTGGCAGCACAGCCAGAGCTGGTCCTGGGGCAGGAAAACTCCAACCCCTTGGGAGTGGTGCAATCAGCCAGGCTGGAGCACAGCCTACCCAGGCCAAGCTCCCTCAGGACCCAGTTCAGCCTCTCCCCACCCCCTACTGTCCCCTGTGACTGGCCGAGACTGGCCCAGCCTCTGCACCAGTCCCAGGTGGCTCTTCTCCCGGGGAGGCAGGTGGGGCCCCACAGGTCCCAGGCAGTGGAGACAGCTCAGAGCTGGAGCATTGCTGGGGAGCAGGGCAGATCCCTGAGACATGACTCCCGAGATCCCACCCAGCCCACCCACACCCATTGGCCCCGTGGCCACCAGCCTTGCCAAGCGCTCGAGTGCGCGCGCGCGCACACACACACACACTTCTCTCTCCCTGCTTTCCTATCACTAATTATGTTACTACAGGATGAAATGTAGACATCCCATAAAATAGCTAGTTCCACACTGTTCTTCATACCTCAGATCACTGAAATGCAGCTTGGCATTTGAGATACTGTATGACTGTAGTACAGTTTGCAATATCACAGAAACCTTCCTCTCTCCAAGTTTACATCTCACCACACCCTTTAGCAATAACGTAAGCATTAAACAGGTTCTGAATCAGTCATCTTTCTTCCCAATTTAGTTTTAACAAAAATGCTGCAACATAAGTAGCTATGGGAGATGGCAGTGCAACTACTAGGTATCAATGGGGGAAAAGTGTGCGAGTAATGTCCTGGATATACTGGCATGGCTGGCTTTAGGCCAATTCAACCAATTCCACTGAATCAGGCCCTGCCCCGGTTCATTGTACCAGCAAGAGCGAGTGCGCTGTACTGGGGTGGTCCAGCTTCCCCAGGGGGCAATTTAAAGGGCTTGGGGCTCCCAGCAGGGGCTGGAGCGAGCCCTGCATCCCCTGCCCTATCTCCAGCCAACCATCCCCTGCCCTGTCTCCAGGCAACCCCTGCCACACACCCTTGCCTGAAGCCAGCTAGTCCTGCACTCCTCTGTCTCCAGCCCTGCCAACCCATGCCTCAGCCTCCTGTGGCCCTGCCTGAAGCCAGCCAGCCCACCCCACCCCACACATACCTATCTCCAGCCATCCCCACACCCCTTGCCCTGCCTGCAGCCAGACCCTTCCTCCAGTCAGACCCTGCCCTGCCTCCAGCCAGCCCCATGTCCACTGCTGCCCTGCAGTTCCCAGGGTAGTAACCCTGCACACCTGCTTCAATGAGGGGGGCAAGGAGCAGCTGGGACCCACACCTGTGTACACCCTAGGGTAACCAGACAGCAAGTATGAGAAATCGGGATGGGGTGGAGGGTAATAGGATCCTATATAAGAAATAGATCGGAAAATTGGGACTGTCCCTATAAAATCAGGACATCTGGTCACCCTAGTACACCCCCAGGGAGTGGCGGGCACCCACACATGTGAAACAGAGCTCATTTCTAGTTCAGACCCATCTGTTTAAAAAAGAACTTTAGGTAGGGTTAACATAAATCTCTATTTTCCCAGATATGTCAGGCTTTTTGGGTCTTAAATCGCCATCCAGGAAAATACGGACGTATGGTAACCTTATTGGTACAAAAAATACATACTGTGGCACATCTCTTAAATCAGAACTTGTTATAGGGAACCGGTTGCTAAGAAATGAATGGCTTTATTTTACACTTTTTTTTTTTTAGTCATCCATGACGGAGCCCCACCAAAAATGTTCAAATTGGGCCCTGCACTTCCTAAAGCCAGCCCTGAACACCGCCCTAGTGTGGGGGTGAGAGCGCCTCCGGGATCCTGACATCCCAGCACTTTACACACCTTCCTGGAGCCTCCCAACCTCTCTTTTACACAGTTCATTATGATACCTTGTCTTACAAACACCAAACACCATTACATGTGCACAAAGATAAATAATTCCCCTCCCCCCGATATATACAGAGCTGTGCTTCTGCATATAGTATCTATCTGGGATGAACATTGAGCTCCCAGCTCTTCAGGAATCAGTAAAGAGTCAGCTTCCAAGCCACATGTTGAATCCTATTGTAAACAATATGGGCGACGCATGAGGCATTCTGAAGCAAGAGATAACTGGTAAAGTTTAAAGAAGATGCAGAAAAAAAGCTTTTCTTATGTTTTGTTTATGTTGGATTTATTGTATTATGAATAGTAAGTATTGAATATAAAAATTTGGTAGTAGGGTATACAATGTTATAAGAAGAGATTATGCTATTACCATTATCCAGTCTATTTGAACAGTAGTATTTTGAATTAGTGATACTTCACAGAGAGAGAAAGAAGAAAGCTGAATTTAGAGAACAATTATTAACCAGATTCTGGGTTATTCACCAGCCACTTTGCTCCTGTCCACGGCACAAAGCACCATAAACCCAGTATAGTCTGGACAAGAGAATATTCACCTCAAATTGGCATCTACTACACTCCCTGCCCCTGTCTCCCCATTCCCAGTCACCACGAATCAGGATACAGCTGAGTGAAAAGGTGGCATGGCTGAAATATTTAGCAGGCAATTGAAAACTAGTATAGAGTACAATAGTCCTGAGAACATCACTTAATTCTGAGCACTGTGTTTGCAACGTGATGCAGGATGGGCCTGTTGCCATGGCACCATTGGCACCATTGTAAACTCAGTACTGACCTCAAGCCCCCTCCCATAGCAAAACGCCCTTGGACCTTTTCTGGATCCCACCAAAAAACATTAAAATCTGCTGCCCCAGTGCTACTTTCTTTCTACAGGAGACATGATACAGTGAAATAATTTCCCTACATTCCATCAACCTCTGCATCACACATTTTCAGTATTTAAAAGACTCTCTCATATTTATTTGTCTATGTGAAGTCTCACAACAGTTCACAAATTTTAGAATTGCCTTTTGCTGCATTTATCTTGCCTGTTAACTCAGCTCTTACAGTCCTATTTTCACACGTCATTGCTTGTGTATAGAAACTGATTCACAAATATTTAGTAAGTTTATTATATGGTGTCATCTTAGAACCTTCCCAAGTGCAAAAATCTTCTGCAACAATGAAGGCTTGGGCTGATGACCAGTGGCTGCAGAACTTTTGGATGGTCCACATTTCTGCATCTTTGTGCAAAACTCACCAAAATACAAGCTGCACTGACAGTGGAGAAGAAAAAACAACTGTACTACGGGGATCTGCAACACCAGATTATTATTGGTCAATCACTGCTCTCTCTCCTAAACTAAGATGGAATGGATTTCTTTAATGTAAGTAGTCACAACATATGGTTAAATATTTTATGATCAATATCCTGTTAAGAACTCAGCAGTCACAGATAATACCTGTCTTCTTTGGTAACTAGTATCCTGTCTGTTCCCCAAAACCAAAAGTGATCAGACAAAAAACTTGCATGCAGCATTCAGTGGAGGTGTGAGACATACCTGCATACCTACAACCATGGTGACAAGCTTGAGGAAACTCCCCTACCCTCATTCACACCCACCTTAGCATTTAGACAAATTCTAGTGTTGAAACTCAGATTGATATCTGACTGATATCCAAAATACTGAAGCAGACACATTTCATTGTCAGCCCCCTGAAGGAACATCACCCATAGTAAGAAGTGATCAGCTCCTACTATCTAGCCTAAAGAAATTCCTGCAGTCATCGGTTTACCCATAAACAAATCTACTGTTCTCCCTTCAACCAATTCAACCTATTGCATATTTTCTCTACAAAACCATTTGCTCACTCTTAAGTAAGCATTCTTATGCATGCATACACCCAAATTCTGCCTGAGTTAGAATCAGAGAATAGAATCATAGACTATGAGGGTTGGAAGGGACCTCAGGAGGCTTCTAGTCCAACCCCCTGCTCAAAGCAGGACCAACCCCAACTAAATCATCCCAGCCAGGGCTTTGTCAAGCCTGATCTTAAAAACCTCTAAGGAAGGAGATTCAACCACTTCCTTAGGTAACCACATCTATTCCTGACAGATTCAAGACTGTGAGCTAAGATCATCAGTGAAGACTCAGGAGTTCAAGCTTCCTGGAGTGGGTGAGTTTCCTCATTTTCTCTCTCTGTTTCCTTTTCTAACTCAGGTATTAAACTGTAAAAATGTAACTTACTTTGTTTAGGCTCTCCTTGTGATGTAGAGATGGGGATAGGGACATGCTACATCTGGGACAAATAAAGGTGTCAGCTTGAAAGTGCTGTTTGACTCATTCCATTGGGCACACAATGAGTACATTGATCGAGTTACACAACCACCCCTCTCCAGAACAGTAGAATTATCAGGGGGAGAACCCAGACAAGTAAGCCCAATAAATGAGCATACCCCAAGTAATGGGCAAATCTGGTAAAAGTACAGAAATACTAAAGGTATTCCTGGCTAACTGCCTGAATAATAAAGAATCTTTACAATAACTGTATAATCATTTCTTAAATGGTTTGCATGCCTGTAATCATGGTGATTTCTTTATTTCTATATTATCTGTGTGGTGTCTGTTTGTTTTTCTTTACTTTCTTAGGCTGATATATAAGTAATTTTGCTATGTGTAAAACAATTTAGATGCTGCGATCTAATTTCTTAGATAATCAAGTAACATTATGTTAGGATTGGTTAGTTTAATTACATTACAACGATTAATTAAAGACATTGCTGAGAATGAGGTGATACTGATATGTGTATGTTACAGGGGTTTCTCTATTTCAGATTCTTCAGATTTCCAGACAACGATTTTCTCCAAAAAAGTTGCACCAAGCAAAAAATTACCTCACTACACATAATGGCAAGTAAGTAGAATTTTTCCATGTGTTCCCATGGCGGGGAGGGCTAGCTCAGTGTTTTGAGCATTGGCCTGCTAAAGCCAGGGTTGCGAGCCTAATCCTTAAGGGGACCATTTATGGATCATGGCCAAAAGAAAAAAAAAAAAAAAGCAAGGCCAAAAAAAACTGTCAGGGACAGTACTTGGTCCTGATAGTGAAGGCAGGGGATTGGACTCAATGACCTAGTTCTGTGACATAAGTATATCCCCATATATTATTATATATTACATATTTTTTCAAAACCCATTATCTTCAAGCAACTCTGCTTGTTTTTTTAATTGACATTTTTTTGCTGCTACATTTACTGTCCTGAGTCACTAGGTCTATACATTGTTACAATTTTGTACTGATCTCCTTATGTCTGAGAACATTCACTCTTCATTGAGCAAATACAGCCAAAATTTGCAAGCCACAGATATTTCAGAATTATGCACATGCCTGCAATTTATTTAGGTCTGTCATGTCACTGGCCTATGAATGATGTATTGTTGATTTAGGTTTACCCTGCTTATGGGTTTGCAATGTAAATCGCTTACCTTATAACTCTGCCTTGAGTCTTATATGCATTGATATGCCATGTTTGCACTTAAGTAACTGTTTTCTCTTGTAAACAATTCTCAGGGAAATCTTTTGAAGAAAAAATTGCAAATGTTTTGGCATACATAAGGAGTAGCACATATCCTGAAGGAATGAATAAAGCAGGCAGACTGAACCTGCGTCGATATGCTGTCAACTTTTCATTGGAAGGTAAGGAATATTTGTTTTAAGATAGTACTGGCACATAACACAGGAAACTTCAGCCTGTAAATGTTGGTCATGATGTCCCAACACTGGGAGTATTTGGAGTGTTAACCTTACCTTCAATGGGACTGGAATTTGGATCTCTATTTTTATTAAAATTTTCCAGAAAATCTGTCTATGCCAGTGGTGCAACAAAAGGAGTGTGCTGTGCAGTTGTGTGAGAAATGAGTCTAAATTTTATTTAAAAAAAAATGATGACTTTGTTTCATTTCGTAATTATGTTATCCGGTCTGCTGCAAGCACCACCAACAATCACTATATGTTAAATGAGCAAAAACGTCTTACTATGCACCAGGGCCGCCCAGAGGACTCTGGGGCCTGTGGTCTCTGGTGGCAGGGGGGCCCTGCTACAGCAGTAATTCAGCTGTGGGGCGTCCCTCTGCCCTGGAGGAAGGATCCCCCCACTGGCGAAGACCAAGAGTGAAAGAAGCTCTGGGGGCCCGGGCCCCTTGACAGTTTTCCAGGGCACAAGGGGCAAGTGAAGGACCCCGCTTCAGGGGCCCTGAAAAACTCTCCTAGGGGCCCGTGTGGGGCCCAGGGCAAATTGCCCCACTTGCCCCCCCTCCTCTGGGCAGCCCTGCTATACACTGAAATTTCCCCCTTGTACTCAAGGCATTATGAACCAGACTGTATATAGATGTCTTTGATAGCCATATGCCTTTTAATTAATTAATGGTTTTGCCAATAACCACTTATAGCTTAAGTTAAACACTTTTCCCACACCCCAGCCCTGGCAGAAGCTACAAGGCAGCAGGGGAAGCCCCTATGCCTGACCCCATCTTCAGGAGACGTGCCTGGTGGGGCAGGAAACTCCACAGCACCCTGCTTTTAGTCCCCTAAAGAACCACAGGATCCAAAACTCCACCACGGCCCTGGGACTGGAGGAGCTCTCACTCCCTGGTATGGCCGTGACACAGGGACAGAGCTTCTCCAGTCCTGGTGCTGTGTGGGACAGCAGGGTGGGTGGGAAATGAGCCAAGGAGTTGTGGGCCCGGCAAAATGGTGGGGAGCCCAGGTGTAACATGGCTGCGATCCTGGGGAAGAGGACGAAAGGGATAAGGCCATAGGTAGTGTAGCCAGTGGACAAGGTGGGTAGGTGCCCAACAATTGCTCTGTCCCAGGGCCCAGATAAACTTTAATCATCCTCTGTGCTCCATCTTCTATGATCAACAGAGGGGAGATTGTTCCATTCAGCAAAAGGAAGAAAGGTTGTCGTTGTGCATACCATGAAAGAAGCCCTGCAACTCTTTAAAAGGTATCATGACAGTCCAGAGGGTGGACATCTAGGAATATTCAAAACCAGGAATGCGCTGACATCAAAATACTATTGGCCAGGGATGACAGAAGACATTGCCAATTGGGTATGTACACTAATGAAACAAAATGCTGATGAATGGTATTTACAATTGAAATAGAAGTTCAAAATGAATGAAAGAAATATAAAAGTATATTTGGTGTGCAAATGTGAACTCTGTTCCCTTGTGATACTATTTCCATAACGAAATGTTCATGTCATCATATTGTTCCATCAAAAACAGGTTGCACAGTGTCTGACTTGCCAGAAAGAGGGAAAGCAATCAAATCTGGATACCACCTTGAAAAGCATAAAGGTGAATTTTTGAATCAGACACGTTATGGTTTATCATTATCCATGGTTATTTCTGCAATACAATGAGGCTTTGATTTTGAAACAAGTTCAATGCATGTAAGTGGCACAGCATAGTGCAGCAATTACCTCTAATACGCCTTCGCACTGGGTGGGGATATTTCTTCTGCTTTACTCTGTTATTGTTTTCAAACACTCATTCCTGTACTTCTTTTTGTTTGTTTATTCTTTCTTTCTTTCTCTTCTGCATTTAAAAGTGGGATTTCATTTGGATTCTATAGCTGTTTTAACCATATTACATTGTGTACTCTGCTTCTGACATATGGGTTCATTGAGAACATTTAGTAATAAACATGTGAAGTATGACTGCAATTGATACCCTTGTATGTAGGTCACTCGGATCTGGGAATTGGTGGGAATGGATTTAATAGGACCGTTACCAGTAACAAAGGATGGATACCAGTATATACTTACAGCCATAGATTATCTTTCAAGATGGGTGGAAGCCTTTCCACTTAGAAATAAGTCGTCAATTGAGGTGGTACAGATCATGTTCAGCATGATTCTTCGACGTGGATGCCCACAGCGGATACTGACAGATCGTGGTGCAGAATTCAATAATAAGGTAATGATTTCTTTTTTTCTGGTTATTTGTACTGTGTACTCAAAGTCACTGTCAGGTCACCCATAGATCTCTAACAACCACCATCTTTTCTTTTTATATATATAAACTGCTGTTGGTCACCATCAGTGTTGCTATAAAATTATTTTTCTTCATATCTAACAAAGAAACGAACAACTACTTGTTTCCAAAACAAATATGAGAAGACAGTTATGCCTGTTGCTAATTACACTTAAAAGTAGTGGCCCATACCCAAAGGAAAATTCCTCTACACAAGTCTATATGTACGTTTATGGTGTAACTTTTTTTCTTTCAGCTTAACTTGTATGTTTGTAATAAATTAGGAATAGAACGTAGCTTCACCAGTCCGTACCACCCAAAAACCAATGGCTTGACTGAAAACGCTAATAAATCCATAAAAAGGTAAGTGAATGGTGGGAATCGTACAGTAATAATGGCAAGTAGAATGTGCTATACTAAAAGATGCAACTCCCAAAAAAATCTTCAAAAGCAATGTGTTACATGGAAATCTTTTTTTACATTACGTATTACACCTTTTTGATTGTGTCTGATCAGTTTCAAACAAGACCGTACATGTGACTTTCTTTTCTTAAACAATCAAATCAATGTGCCTTTGTTACAGAGCACTGCGGAAGATGGTTGATAACAATGGGAGCAATTGGGATAAATTACTTGAACCCATTTTGTTTTCTTTGCGAACTAAAATACATGCAACAACAAAATTTTCACCTTTCCGACTAATGTTTTGTGATGACGCAGTGTTTCCAGAAGATGTCTTAGATAATTACACGGTAAGTTTATGTTATTCCCAGCACCTTTCATGTACATATGGCATTCTGTGTGCCTTCATTTTACTAATACAACCACTTCTCCATTTGTTTACAAAGATCCCAGATCTGGATATGTTCGGGGAAGATTTCTGCAAAGAGTACAGCATGAATATGAAATCGAGACATGACGCTGACATTGCGCTGGCCCTAAGTAACATTGCTAAAGCACAAGAAAAACAACAAAGACATTATGCTAAAAGAAAGACTTCTAAATATGGGGAAATAACATTTGAAGTTGGGGACTCTGTTCTGTTACTGAATGCTAGACAGAGAACAAGAAAAGGAGGAGTATTGGAATCTAAATATCGGGGACCATACAAAATTATGAGTGTTGAAGGTAAGAGAGTGAAATTACAAACCATCTCAGGGAAACAGTTAGGAACCATGTACAGTATTGCACACTTAAAACCAGTAAAAGAACCAACAACATTAGCTGCTGAAAGCACATCAGAGGGAAAAACTGGAACTGAAATTGGAGTTGGTGACAGTGAACCAGAAACACCCACGGAAGAGATTAGAGAAGTGGATGGCACTGTATCTCTTGACAGCAAAATGGAAAACATAGAGGTCACAGCAATAGAAAAAGAGGAATATATAGGGCAAGATGTGTCAAACAATGATACAAGTGATGCTGATGACAGCTTTGATGACATGCTTACAGAGGAAGTGGAAGACAAGCAATGGTTTCTGAAAGGTAATTGGATACCGCACCTTTGCTAAACACATTAACATACTTTATAACTTGAACTATATTACAGGTTTTCATGTACAAAGTGGCGGTATTGACAGTATTAAAGCAGAGAAAAAGGAAACTGTATTACCATGCATGTAATACGTGTTAATATTTTTTTCCTAGTAAAATTGTTAATGACCAGCAAACACACAGAGAGACTAGAGGCCAAAGTGAGAAACATAAAATTATATGGCTCTTCATTTCATTGCCTGAAACCAAGAAGCTGGATAAGTGATGAGGTACATTTAAGTACTAGTAAACATGTATTTGATGATGTGATTGATTACTCAAATACCATCGTAATTGTGCTTTTCTTCCATCATGTGTTGTAGGTTATTGATGCAATTTTGAGCTGTGTAGTTGAGAAAGCAGATGGAAAGGTAGGCTAGTTACTGTGATACATGACACAATACACTGATGCACTAAATAAACAATCACGGGAAATTTATGACACAACATATTTAAGTCCAAATGCCCTTGAAATATCAACACACACCCGAACTTTCAACATTTCTGTGTATATACTGCTGGCAAGCATTTACTAAAATGTATTTGGAGGTGCATATCGGATATACAATAGAGGGCCACATTAGTTCTGCTGTACAGTTCAGTGGATCCATTAATTGAACACAAGTATGCGAACAGCTTAGTCACTTTTTAAAGGAAGTAAGACAGAGCACATTGATTACAAATCATTTTGTTTCTATAGGACTCTCTTACAGATACATATCTGCTTTCTAACACTAAGGATCCGTTTCATGTCTGTCTATATTAAATTCATTATGTTCTTGACGTGCCACAATTATTAATGCAGTAATAGCTTTGTTGACTGTCAACAGGTACAAGCCATCTCATCAGTAGTTTCCACTGCCATTCTCTCAGGCAGAGCTACACAAATGAAAGTGAAGGTAAATGTTAACACACTTTCCTACATAAAATGAAAAAAAAACAATTTCAGTCACTGAGTTAAACACAGTGTGACACAGCAAATACAATGATATGTTTGATGTGGGGGAATAGTCTAATAGTAATACATGTAATGAATTTGGGAAATACAATATAATATATATCTCATGGTTTGCCTCACTGGAAACTATACTTACATTTCTAATTTCTTTTAAATAAAAACAGAGTGAATTACTTCAAAATGATATATTACTGCTTCCTTACCACACACCAGGTCATTGGGTTCTTGCGGTAAGATGGTTTGTATTTTGCTTCTGGATTATGGGCAATAAATGTGGCAATAAATAAGAGATTTGGAACACAACTATGGTAGTGGTGATATAATTTCCCGTGCTGCGGGTTTTCAGGGAGTTCAGTGCATGCAAAGGAAAGTGGAATGTGATTGTTAAAAATAAATTTATACTGTCAATTTACATTGTTCATGTAACATGGAAGAATACATTCTGTAAAGAGTTGATTGATTTCACAATATGCTTATATGTTGTGTGTTACTGTTACATTACAAACGAAAATATGTTAATTTCATACTGATTGTTGATGAATTAGTATTAATTTTTTGAAATAATCACATTACTAATACATTTTATGAATATATTTAAACTTACAGATAGCCTTGATGAAAAAAAAGGAATTGTTAATAATTGACCCCTTGTGTGATGAGATCAGATATGAAAGAACATGCCTGAGGAATTGGAGGTGATTTATTAGATACTTACTTTCACAGTGGACACTAACTGTTCCATTGAAATTTTTTTAAAGGGAATGTTACAATAATGGGAATAATGTCTTCCTATTAGCTACAAATGAACATTGAAACAGCATGTACTTGTACTGAATGTGCTTAATAATGGACTTTGAGAGAACTTGTGTGATGTGACTCTGGGCACCGACTTCACAGAATGTGGACACACACGAAACAGTAGCATGTTGCATGATTGAGAATGTGTTATTATCAACATGGGGTACAGCAACTCAGGTGACACACTGTGTAAGTGTGAGACAATAATATGAAAACAAGTGTGTCTGTATGTGAGCAATAAGTCATTCCAATGACTAAGTAAAAAGCGAGAGAATGGATTTTTATCTATGTCCAGAAACCAGAGTGGGAAATAACGGAAAGCAAAGCTCATTTATACAGTCTGCTAATGTACTCTCTAACAATTTCAGAAACTTCATCAAACGATTAACTAGTAAATCCTCATCTGATTGGAACAGTAAAATTGTGGAGCATCCCAGACAAAGTGATGGTCACAACTATGGACCACTCATCTTAAAGGTATTGAATACCAAATTGGCATTATTATAGGTTATGTATGTTTAATTATCCATGGTGAAAGTAAATGCCAGAGATTACCAGTGGGCACTGCACTGGTGTCCTTGCCATTGTGGATGGTGGTGGGCTTGTGACCACAAGAAGGGATGGATTGTCCAGTGGCAGGTGCGGTGCTGGGGGACCAGATTCTACCATCCAGCTCTTCCGGACAGCTGCTGTTGCAGTGGCCAGGAGCACCAGGCCCTTGTAAATCACTGTAACCCAGAGCCCCTTTTGGTCCTCCACAGTAGGCAGCCCTGCCAGGAGCATTTAACAGCATTGCCATACCGTATGGCAGGAACGCAGATGCGGGGGGTAGGGGATAAAGGGGGCAGTGCTGTTAAAGCATAAAGCACTGCCACATCGGAAGTGTAACGTCAGCCATGTATGGTCTGGAACCAGTGGCCAACTCTTACCGGTACACTGGACCAGCCCACTTTCACCTATGGTAAGTATGAGGTTTATTCTAAATATCAGTGTTGTTAGTTTGCAGAAACATATTTGCAGCACAAAGACATCAGTACGGTGGAAACAACACAGAAGGCTAATACTGCGTTTAGAAGACATATAGCAATTCTTCTAATGAAGGAGTCAGGTAATTACTTTCTACCATGTATTGTGGACTCATTAGGCACATGTGAGGATAACATGAAGAGTGGAATTATGTCACATAACAGACAGTTATCATAATAACCCTAAAGTGGGATATCTCACAGGTTTGCTTCTGAAATGGTGACTATGAATCAATAATATCTTTAAGTACACAAAAATTTGAATGGGGTGAATGATTACTATTGATCGACCAGTTAAATGAAATTTGAATTTTTAGATACAGGTGTAGTAAAGTTAAAATTTGAAAAAAATATTCCAAAAAAAGGAAAAAAGATATGTGTGTTCAAACCATTGACTGGATTACAATATTGACAATTAATACATCAAGTTTAGCATTTTCAGTGTTGGTCGTAACGTATTCATCATTTCGTAATGCTATATTTATTTTTAAGAAAGCGTGGAGGACTACTGCATATACTGCAACCTTATCGACTGTGAAAAAGAAAGTGAGGATTGCACGATGGTAAGAAACATAGAATTACATGGGAAATATATGCCATAAACTGCGTAAGGATCATGATTCTTGTAAAAATTACACAACATTAAACATTTTCTTCATGCCGATAGTTATATATTAGGTAATGTTCACATGTGGAAGGAATAGGATGAGTCAATGCAAAGTATGTATAACGTAACTTCTGTGATTTAATTTCTTAATTCTTACTTATCAAAGGTCCAGTGTGATTCTTGCAAGAGGTGGGCACATATACCATGCATTACAGAAGGAAACAATCAAGAAAACCTGACATATGAGAAGAAAGAGTACAACTGCAAGACATGTGCATAGTTCACTTCATTAACAAAAAGAAAAAAGGCAATAAAGAAAACCCATTGTTTAACTGCCTCTTGTTCAAAACATAATGCAACCCAAAGAAATATATTTCTATGTATACAATAGATTATAATAAATGTTCTTGATGTTAAATAAATAATTCTCTGTATTTCTGTCCATATATATAATGCAAACTATAAAATTTTAAAAGTAATTTTGAAAAATGAAAGTGGTGTCATCATAGGAGTGCTCCATACCCCGAAACCTAACCTCCCTTTTCATGTATTCATACACAAGAAAGCGAAAGAGCGTGCTTCGATCACCCAATAGGTCAATTTGGCCCATTAGCCAGGAGGAAGCAGATCCTGAGTGTTTTCGACCACAAACTCCATCCCTCCCGATTTGCAACCATCCCCGGACCAGTGACAGGTGCCTCGAGCAGCCATGTCATTGGAACTAAACAAGGAGGAAGCCAGTGGAAACAATGAAAGGGGCCACTCTGGTTATCACCTTGGGGTCAGGGGTGTGCCCTGTACCCCCAAACCTTACTTCCCTTTATATGTATTCACACACAAAAAAGCGAAAGAGCATGCCTCGAGCAGCCATGTCACTGGAATTAAACAAGGAGGAAGCCAGTGGAAACAATGAAAGGGGCCACTCTGGTTATCACCTTGGGGTCAGGGGTGTGCCCTGTACCCCCAAACCTTACTTCCCTTTACACGTATTCACACACAAAAAAGCAAAAGAGCGTGCCTCGATCACCCAATAGGTCAGTTTGGCACATTAGACAGGAGGAAGCAGATCCTGAGTGTTTTCGACCACAAACTCCATCCCTCCTGATTTGCAACCATCCCCGGACCAGTGACAGGTGCGTAGGCAGCCATGTCATTGGAACTAAGCAAGGAGGAAGCCAGTGGAAACAATGAAAGGGGCCACTCTGGTTATCACCTTGGGGTCAGGGGTGTGCCCTGTACCCCCAAACCTTACTTCCCTTTATATGTATTCACACACAAAAAAGCGAAAGAGCGTGCCTCGAGCAGCCATGTCACTGGAATTAAACAAGGAGGAAGCCAGTGGAAACAATGAAAGGGGCCACTCTGGTTATCACCTTGGGGTCAGGGATGTGCCCTATACCCCCAAACCTTACTTCCCTTTACACGTATTCACACACAAAAAAGCGAAAGAGCTTGCCTCGATCACCCAATAGGTCAATTTGGTACAGTAGCCAGGAGGAAGCATAACCTGAGTGTTTTCGACCACAAACTCCATCCCTCCTGATTTGCAACCATCCCCGGACCAGTGACAGGTGCGTAGGCAGCCATGTCATTGGAACTAAACAAGGAGGAAGCCAGTGGAAACAATGAAAGGGGCCACTCTGGTTATCACCTTGGGGTCAGGGGTGTGCCCTGTACCCCCAAACCTTACTTCCCTTTATATGTATTCACACACAAAAAAGCGAAAGAGCGTGCCTCGAGCAGCCATGTCACTGGAATTAAACAAGGAGGAAGCCAGTGGAAACAATGAAAGGAGCCACTCTGGTTATCACCTTGGGGTCAGGGGTGTGCCCTGTACCCCCAAACCTTACTTCCCTTTACACGTATTCACACACAAAAAAGCGAAAGAGCGTGCCTCGATCACCCAATAGGTCAATTTGGCACATTAGCCAGGAGGAAGCAGATCCTGAGTGTTTTTGACCACAAACTCCATCCCTCCCGATTTGCAACTATCCCCGGACCAGTGACAGGTGCATAGGCAGCCATGTCATTGGAACTAAGCAAGGAGGAAGCCAGTGGAAACAATGAAAGGGGCCACTCTGGTTATCACCTTGGGGTCAGGGGTGTGCCCTGTACCCCCAAACCTTACTTCCCTTTATCTGTATTCACACACAAAAAAGCGAAAGAGAGTGCCTCGAGCAGCCATGTCATTGGAACTAAACAAGGAGGAAGCCAGTGGAAACAATGAAAGGGGCCACTCTGGTTATCACCTTGGGGTCAGGGGAGTGCCCTCTACCCCAAACGTTACTTCCCTTTACATGTATTCAGACACAGAAAAGCGGAAGAGCGTGCCTCGATCACTCAATATGTTAATTGGGCCCATTAGCCAGGAAGAAGCAGATCCTGAGTGTTTTTGACCACAGACTCCATCCCTCCTGATTTGCAACCATCCCTGGACCAGTGACAGGTGCATAGGCAGCCATGTCATTGGAACTAAGCAAGGAGGAAGCCAGTGGAAACAGTGAAAGGGGCCACTCTGGTTATCACCTTGGGGTCAGGGGTGTGCCCTGTACCCCCAAACCTTACTTCCCTTTACACGTATTCACACACAAAAAAGCAAAAGAGCGTGCCTCGATCACCCAATAGGTCAATTTGGCACATTAGACAGGAGGAAGCAGATCCTGAGTGTTTTCGACCACAAACTCCATCCCTCCCGATTTGCAACCCCATGGACCAGTGGAGGAAGCAGATCCTGAGTGTTTTCGACCACAAACTCCATCCCTCCCGATTTGCAACCCCATGGACCAGTGGAGGAAGCAGATCCTGAGTGTTTTCGACCACAAACTCCATCCCTCCCGATTTGCAACCCCATGGACCAGTGGAGGAAGCAGATCCTGAGTGTTTTCGACCACAAACTCCATCCCTCCCAATTTGCAACCTCATGGACCAGGCGGCAGCAATTCCTGAGCAGGAGCACAGATGGTTTTCTTATGTGACAGAAACTGCAGCTAGTTGCAAAACGGGAGGGTTGCTCAAACTGACGTTACACCGGCAGCAGCGAGCTCCAGGGAAGAGACCTCACCTCTTCCTCCCTCCCGCCCCGGGAAGCACACTCACCCTGCACCACTGTCACTGCACATGCTCCTAGGGCCACTCTCAGGTCCAGGAAGTCCCCTTGCCTCTCTTACGGTGGGTGCCAGGCTGGGGGGGGGGCCTGCCATCACATGTGGCCTCCTCCCCTGGTGCTGCCCCTCACCAGAGCCTCACTGGGGGAGGGGAGATGGGGCTCCCCTTGCCCAGCATGGGGCAGGAGCGGTGGCTCGGGGGCACGGGCAGATACTCACCAAAGCCAGGGCAGCTGCTCAGGTTAGTGAGGTCCGGATGTCTCCTGGCCAGAAGTGCTGGGGGAGGGGAGGGGAGGGGAGGGAAGGGCTGCCAATCATGTGTGCACTTCCTCCCATGCAGCAGCAGCCAGCTGCCTTGGCCTGATGCCGCTCTGGTGCTGTAGACTAGCCTTACGCAGCAGCCGGCAGTGCAGGCAAGGGACAGCAGGGCGGAGCGGCAAGGCAGCCACCAATTTTATCAGACAGGGACACTCTGGGGCCCGGGGAACGTGCACGGGGGGCGGCAGACAGGGGCTGGGGGACGCTCCAGGCAGGACTGGGAAAGAGACCTGGCTCAAAACATTTGTGGAGCCCAGCCCCCGGCCCTGAATATTCCTGGAGCCCAGGCGCCATGGGTCACCCCGGGTGATTAGATCCTCCTGGTGTGCAGTCTGGGACAAACCTGACTCTCTACCACCGTTGCTCCGGCTTGCCGGGAGCCGATTTAAAAAAAAACAAAAAAAAAAACAAAAACAAAAACGCAACAAGCCAAACAAGCAACTCAGAAGCCAATTAAGCCAAAACCAAGCCCAATTTCTGCTTTTTTTGCAAGGTTGGCATGTCTGCCCGTAGCCCGTCTTTCCTTTTCTTTAGTAAGGCACCACAGACACATTAGAAGATAAAAAAATCATAGCAAACAGTAAATATTTCCTCATTAAAAAGACTGAAATAACTCAGCCGACAGCCTCCCACTGAGGATCCAAACAGCCCTCCCTGTCTTCCTCAGCCCACTGTGTATATACCAGTCACTCACCTCCCTTCTTCCTCAGACCCCTGCAGTCCCACGTGGGAGTGTTTGCCTGCTTGTTTGTTCAGAGTTCTAGCGGCACAGCTCGGCAAAGAGGCAGGAGAACAGAGGGTTGGACTGCAAGGGACAGAGAAGAAACAAAGCAGAGGGAGGCGGAGAGAAAAAACAGTATAAACAGAGTAATGGAAGAGAAATGCACTGAGGGCCCGCCTACGTATTTTAGTTTCGTTTCTCCTGCAGAGTCTTAGGAAGGAACTTCCTTATGGTCTTTTCCTTTACGACACACATCATAGATGATTCTAACGGATATATTTGCAGTGTAAAACTTTCATCAGGGTTCCTAGCTGTTGGTACATGTGTAGCCTATCCTCAGTATGACAGACAGCAACAATTGCCTGCCAAAGACAAATCCATCCAAAACCACTATGTATCTAGTCAAGTTGCAGGGTTCTTGAGGAAATGCCTCCCTCTTATCCAGGTCACAACCTATGTATTTTCAGAGGTGAAAATAATACAATATAGTTTTCAGATATAAGTTGTCAGCTCCCAAAGCTAGAAAGCTTAGTCACTACTCTGCTCACCGACTCATGCAAAACAGACTCAGGAAAATAACCCCAAAGAAGTGTGGAATCTATAATCACTTAGTGTTTACAAACAGAAGTATTGGAGCTATTATTAAAAATAGAATAAAAATCAGAGCAGATTTTCTACCTGGTTTTGCTCTGTTTGCACCGGTCAGAAGCATACGTGGACAAGAGACTGGCTGGCCACAACCCCCTAACTATCCTATGTGAGCACAGAGCTGGCTACACTCCCCTCCTCACAGCCTCCAGTGCAGGGGATATGTACTAAGCACAATATGCTCCAGCAATCTCCAACTGGTGTTTGGTCTCACTGAATAATGAGGTTGCCATCTACTGGCGAGGCATCCTTTAGGAAGCATTTCCAGCTCACATGATAGAGTAGCCCACAGGCTGCTCTATTTTACACCCTGGGCTGACTGGAGAATCACGGCATCATAGCTAGCTCACAGATCATCCTCTTCCTACTACACCCAGTGGGAGTTGGTCATGGGGGAGCTCTGGCCCCTTATGTTTCCATATAGTCAGGTTGTTTTTATAGTTAATCTTTACTCTTTGGTTTTTAGAAGCTGATGAAACGTCATTAAAATGTGAACAGACATTTGCTTTTTTCCTAGTTGTTGATAAATCAGCATTCAGTCACTTACCAATAAAGGGCCCATGTATGCTACTCACTGTAAGAATAAGAGGATTAGAACCCAGGTTTACAGAGCTTGGAGCAGCTGACAGTCCCACAGTGGCATCAGGGGGCTATGCTGAGCCCCACCCTGGGAGCACCGTGGAGAGTAGGCACCACAGGACATACGGCCCACAAGACCTAGAGTGACAGAACCTGCAGTCCTCTAAATTGGCCAAGTGCCCCTTCGTAACCCAAGGGATTGTTCAGGCAACCATACAGACCTTGGCCTGTTACAGTGCTAGACTTTGTTTTGGCTCCTGATCGCCAGTCTGAGTCCAGCCTGACTTCTGCCCTGAGTTTCTCCAGTGGTCAGAAGCAGGACTGAAGACAAAATGGAGAGGTTTCCAGGGCCTTTTCTATCCTCTGCCATGTGGAAGGACACTCCTTTGGTCTTACTGTGGAAAATTACAGCAGCAAGGTGGAGTTTGGAGTCACCTGGGCAAGCCACATATCCATGCATGACTCAGGGTATGTCTACATCTACAATTTTGCAGCGCTGGTTGTTACAGCTGTATTAGTACAGCTGTATAGGGCCAGCGCTGCAGAGTGGCCACACTTACAGCAACCAGCGCTGCAAGTGGTGTTAGATGTGGCCACACTGCAGCGCTGTTGGGCGGCTTCAAGGGGGGTTCGGGGAACGCGAGAGCAAACCGGGGAAGGAGACCAGCTTCGCCGCGGTTTGCTATCGCGTTCCCGGAACCACCCAGCAAACCGCAGGGAAGGAGACCTGCTTGCTCGGGGTTCGGGGAACACGAGAGCAAACCGGGGAAGGAGACCAGCTTCACCGCGGTTTGCTATCACGTTCCCGGAACCACCCAGCAAACCGCAGGGAAGGAGACCTGCTTGCTCGGGGTTCGGGGAACGCGAGAGCAAACCGGGGAAGGAGACCAGCTTGATTACCAGAGGCTTCCTCAGGTATGCTGGGATACCTGCTTATTCCACGGAGGTCAAGAAAAGCGCTGGTAAGTGTCTACACTTGATTACCAGCGCTGGATCACCAGCGCTGGATCCTCTACACCCGAGACAAAACGGGAGTACGGCCAGCGCTGCAAACAGGGAGTTGCAGCGCTGGTGATGCCCTGCAGATGTGTACACCTCCTAAGTTGCAGCGCTGTAACCCCCTCACCAGCGCTGCAACTTTGTGATGTAGACAAGCCCATAGTTCTTTACAGGTAGAGCAGCCATTGCTCACATGCTAGCTTGAATGTTCCCAGGGAGGCTCCTCATATGTGGATTGATGTCTCCCAAGGTCCATTGTTAGTCAAGTATTTCTTGATTGGGCATTTAATCTGAAAATGCTCAAGAAGCTGACCAAATGCTTCACTAATGCTACTTAGAATCAAACATATTGAGATACAAGTAGATAGCCAATATTCATAACTTCAAATACAAACATGATACACACATACAGACGGCATAATCATAACAAGCAAATTGCAACCTTTTCATAGACACCTTGCTTGACCTCCTTTGTACAAGATTTGGTGCAACTATTGGATCTTGGGTGCAACAATGATCTATATGGTTACCGTTCATGTCAATAACGTCACAGCAGGCACTCTGTGTTGTTGTTCAGACAGCAACTCCTCCATGGCTTTCTGATTTAAGTACTGGTATTGGCAAATCAGGGGCTGCCACTCAGGTCTTGCTGTGCAGTACATTCTGCCAGCTCCAACCTCACAGGTCTTCCTGAGTGATGTGGCAGTGTCAGTAGCCCAAAACCCCCATGGTCCTATGGTCCAGCCCTGCAGGGCCTTTACATGATGTGATCTGTCCTGTTTCACCATTTTTCATGTTTAGTAGAGTATTATTAAGCCATGACAAAATGATGCAATGTATAATTTACATTTGATACCAGCTTTCTCAAGATTAACAAAACAAGGCACTAACATGTTGATATATTAAATCAACTGTATTAAGATAATATGTTCTGAATTTTGTTTTAACCTTTAAGACAATAAAATACTTATCCAGAAGAGAGAGGCAGAGAATTTAGTTCATAATTCATCACCACATCCCCATCACAGAAAATGTTTTTATTTACACATCAGTCACTAGTCATTCATTAGAATACACAGTTTTGTATCTTCAAGTAATAGAGCTGTAATCGTAAGGTGTTTCTCACAATCATATTAATGAGGGCTGTCGATCAATTGCAGTTAACTCAAATTAATTGCAATTAAAAAAATAATCACGATTAATCACAGTTTTAATCGCATTGTTAAACAATAAATACAGAAAACGATACAGCTTTTCTCTGACCTTGGATTGGTAGAAGCTACAACCACCCAAATGCAAAAAGAGAATCTACATTTGTAAATTGCACTTTCATGATAAAGAGGCAAGACTACATTGAACTACTGTATTTGTATGAGGTGAATTAAAAATACTATTTGTTTTATATATCATTTTTAAAGTGCAAATATTTGTAATAAAAAATAAATACACATTGTATTCTGTATTGTAATTGAAATCAATATATAAAAATGTAGAAAAACATCCAAACTATTTAATAAATTTGTTTTTCCTAAAGTTAATTAAGTATTTTAGGAAAATTTATCAGAGCAGCCACCAGCAAGAGGCCACCAAAAAATCTGTTGTGACAACCCCTGGTTTAGTCCTGTGATATGAATACACCAATCCTTGGTATGACTGTAACCCCCTAATCCTGTACCAGGGCTGGCTCTAGGTTTTTTGCCGCCTCCAGCAAAAAAAAATTTTGGCTGCCCCCTGTCCCAGCCCTGGGCTCCCACCCCCCACACCCCTGCCGCCCCAGCGCTGGGCTACCCCCTTCCCCCCACACACACCTCCTGCCGCCCCAGCCCTAGGCTCTCCCCCCCACACACCTGCACCCTCCTTCTGCCGCAGGCCTGGGTCACTGGTAACTCACTCCCAGGGTGGGTCATTCAGCAGGAATTTTGGATGTGCACAGAACAGACAGGGTTGGGTCCCATATGGTTACAGAACTGCAGTAAAGTGGAAGAATTTTCAGCTTGTGTGATTGGAGGATATCTGGATGCATATTATAAGATTGTCCTCCATAAATGAGGAAAAGTTGAGGTGCCTTTATTATTCTTTTGTTCCACTCTTTGTTTCTACGGGGAATTTGCCAACGCAATATCACTGTCTTCCTTTTAAACAAACAACCAACAAAAAGGCAACGGCTGTTGACAATAGCAATTCCAGTCCTAATAACCACTGGGAAGCATTTCTTGCTCAATTTTATCCTAGTTTTTCTACAGCAAATTACAGTGGATCAGTATATTTGATTTGGGAGAAATGAAGCAACAGCTGCCCAATTTGAGCTTGAGCACTCCTGAATTTTGAGGTGTTCAAATCTAGAAGGAAGTGCTGGGGGTGGGGTGGGGTGGGGCTGTGGGCCCTGCGGGGGAGCACGACAGCATGTATGCAGCAGTGTGTCTGGCGCTGCATGGAGCCAGACAAGCTGGTCTGAGTGGCACAGTAAGGGGGCTAGGGGGTTAAATGGGGCGGAGGTTTGGGGGGGCAGTCAGGGGCAGGGAGGGGGGGGTTAGATGGGTCAGGGGTTCAAGGGGGGCAGTCAGGGGACAGGCAGCAGTTGAATAGGCATGGGAGTCCCAGGGGTGTGTCGGGGACAGGCAGGGGGTAGCTTACTGGGGAGGAAGTTGGTGGGGCTCAGGAGGGGGCAGTTGGGGACAAGACGGAGCAGCACTTAGATAGGGGGTGGGATCCTGGGGGGCAGTTAAGGGCAGGGGTCCCGGGAGGGGGTGATCAGGGAGCAGGGAACGTGGGGGTTGGAGTTTCAGTGGGGGGCAGTCGGAGGGAGTGGATGGGGGAAGGGTGGGGCTACCCTCCCTCCCCGTGGAGTGTCCTGTTTTTTGAATGTTAAAATATGGTCTCCCTACCATTCACAGCCCTCACAGCACGCTGCCACATGAGGTTCCTTTCCAGTTGGTTGTGGCCAAGGGGATGCTGGGAAATGTAGTTCTTTCCCTGATCCAGGGCTGGCTCTATAAGCAGGGAGCTAACCAAGGAACTACAGCTCCCAGGGCCGCCTGTTGGTTCTCAGCTCCCATGACGCCCCTCCAAATGGGCTGCCCCAAGCAGGTGCTTGCTTTGCTGGTACCTAGAGCGGTCCCTGTCCTGCACTGTGTATATATGTGCATAATTTTGTTTCCCATTCCAAACTGGAATCCCTCTTGTTGATATAGTTTCTAATTATGATGCAAGAACACCTGAGACAAAATATCTGACATGCAAGAGCCCCATCAGTCCAGAGGACAAGTGAGCAAAGACCACTGAATTTCTTCTTTCCCACCCAGGTTCTTTGACCACCAGCCGGTAGATCTTCCTGCACAGTGACTCCATATATCCAGCTTTGAATCCTAAATGCTGCTGCACCAAATATATTGGGAAAACTGTTTCACACACTCATTAGGGTCTGTCTTGCCTTGCCCCAAACCATCCAAGCAATGTAAACAGATAGCATCTTTAATGGCCTATGGACATCCGAACCTTAGACACGTTATTAGCAGAGGTTCAGGACCTAAGCTACTTACTGCTCCCAGCAGTTCAGCTCACTCCTGGAGTAGTTTCAGAGCCCGATTTAAAGTCTCCTTGTCTCTAATCGCTGGCCTCACTTCCCAGGTCCCACTGCAGAACTAGAAGAAGCCCTCCAGAGCCTTCGCTCATATCGAGTTTGTCATGCCAATCTGCCCCAGACAAAGATGGTGGTGCATGGAAGAAAAAGGTTAGTAACTGCCTAAGACTGAGCTCCCCTTTGCTATGGGAGCTCATTAGCAAACCTGGCAGCCTCCCTATTTGGTGACCAGTCTCACCCTATTCTCTCCCTCCCTATTCTGTAGCCAATCTCACCCTTTTTAAGGTCCACTTCTCTGGGTGGAGCATGTTCTGCAGGTGTGCCTAATTGGTGCTGCCTGAGTGCAGGAATGCTCTATACTTTTAACTTGTGGGACAGGGGCATGTCACATCACAGTCTTCCTCTCCCTTCCCTTTCTGCAGCTGAACCTTGACTTCCACCCAGAGTGTTGAAAGGGCCTCCTCTGAGTAGGTGCTGAGCTTCATCCTCCCTGCCTAGTTTACCCCCACAGGAGTGCTGAAGAACTCCTGAGTCCTAGGGCATTTACATGGCCTTGTAACCCACCCACTTGTCACTAACTCTCCTTCTATACAGAGATCTACATTATATTCTATTCATCTTCAGGTGCAATAAGAACTGATTAGAATAAACTCAGTGGACAGATTTAGATCTGTATCTGGGAATACTGATGACAAAAACCTCAGTGTAAAAGACAAACAAATCCAATAACTGCATATATCAGATAGGGGAGAAAGCAGGTACAGATGAAAAAGCAAAGAACCCTGCAGGCATTTAACTGCACAGATTACATGTCAAAAGAATCAGTGTATTGTGAATACACACAAGAAAAAGTATGCACTCCTGCCAGCCCCCATGCATCAAAGCTTCTGCACCAGTGCTGTGCTGAACCTGGGGCCTGCCCCTGCACAGCCTTACATAAGTAATACTTACTCATCCCAGTACTCTCTTTGGCTTCAGTGAGCCCACTCACAGGATTCAGCATTACTTACAATTGTTAGCTTTTGCAAGATCAGCTCCCTGGTTTCCATACTACATAAAAATAGTTCCAGACTCTCAAAATGATGTAGCATTAAAATGAGAATGTATGAGATTACCAATTGGATGCATTAAATATACCTCATAAATGTCTCTACAGCTTCTAGTGAAACAACTGCTTATAAAACAACTATACAACTGCAAACCTGGGCCTGTCACTCATCCAGCTATTACCTGGGTTCTTGCATTTATGTTTGCCACATTTAAAAGAGAAAGGCCCAGTTTAGTTAGTTTTCAATCCCAACTACAAAGACAGATCTTGAGAGAGCTGGAAAGCTGCTCTCTGGGGAGGAAAGATTAAAGAGCCCAGGCTGGCATTGAAGCTAGGACTCCCCTCACAGCAAGTTGTCTTTTATGCTTTTAAACAAAAAGTAAATGTAATGCCAGCCTATTTGATAACTGGGATTGGTGGGCAGAGCCCATTGGAACAAAAGGACCTGCCTGCTCAGGTGAGAGGGAGGCCAAACCTGACAGTGAATACACAGTCTGGGGACAGGATGTACACGTGTCCGCACCCTATTGTAATAATCTTTGTACAAAGGCATGTCTTCTAAGTATCATTTGAAAACCCATAATTTGCTGGTCAATATTGTCCCTGAAGCCCTTTCACCCCCCGCTCCAGGGAAGAGCTGAGAAAGTAAAAACAGGAAATCAGCTGTTGCCACCAGCTTATTAAACAACATATGCACAAACCTCATTAGACACAAAAATCCAATTCTATTCTTAAAAAAAAAAGTAAATTTTATATTTTAAGAAAAAGAAAATACATCTAAGAACTCAGGCTACTGCTAGATTTTAAAAGAGCAACTACAAAGATTAAGCACCAAGAATAGCTTTCTTGAGGTCCAGATTAAAGGCTACAAGCAAAACAAAAGTATGTGGGGTTAACACAGAGGAATCCACAAGCCATAAAGAAATAAAAGGGATAAACCTAATTGTGTCTTCCTAAACATTTCCTGGTCTATTTAATGATCTGGGGTTTTAAATAAGTAGTTTCTAGGTATAATACTAATGATTTTTCATATCTGGCCCAAGCTTCCCATAGCACAGCTGCTGCTCCATCCACCTCTCACCAAGAGAACAACATACAAAAAGAAAGTCTTTTCTTCATTTTAAAAAGTTGCAGCCTTCCCATTGTCTCTTTTGGCCAGGTGTCCACTCACTTCCTTTACCTATGCATAGCAGTGAGACTTTTTGACCCTTTACAGACAGAGCAATTAGAGACCAGCTACTAAAAGGGATTTTATAGATACTGGCTGGGTGAGTGTCCATAAAAGGGAGCAGCTAACCCTTCCCTTCATTTATCTCACTTTAGGTGCTAACTTTGCCTCTTCACCTTTAGCCTCAGCTGCTGCTGAAGATTTGGAAGAAAGTTGCATTTGCATTCTGGGGAAGAAAGCGGGAGGTGAGTTTGGCAGTGTACTTTTACTTTTGGAAACACAGACCAATTAGCTGCTTTGGAAAGTGAGATCCCTATCTCCCGGATTTAATAATTCCCTTGGTTTACAGTCTTGGTCTGAGTCCTGCGGGGAATGTTCTTTTAATCCACTTCCCATCCCGCCCTGCCCTGCCCTGCCCTGCAGTATCCATTCCCATCCTTCCCCTCCCCTGCATTATTTCTTCCATTTTTATCCTGCTCCCAGCCACACAAAAAAAACCCTTAGATCCCACAAATCCCACAAGAGAGGTAGATTCTCCCACGCCACTAAAAACAAAACAAATGGTTAGTTAACATATAGAAATGGAAATTCAGTTACAATTTTACCACTAAAATAATAAAACAAATCCTGCTTAAACCATGTAAAAATTACTTTAACTCTTGTTATAATAGACATCGCAGCTTTACATTACTGAATTTCTATTTATTACAAACTGCTGTCATGTGTATATCACAGGGAACGTCAAAATAATTTACACCACTGTTTTGCTTTAAAAGGTGCAGACTTTGTTTAATGATTATAAAAAGTAAGTTGTTTTAAAAACCTGGAGTTTTTAAAATCACTTAAACACTGTTTTTAGAACTTTGAAACATACCATTCAAGTTAGTTATATGTCAGGATTATTGTTGGTTTTTTAAAAACTTTGAATGGAAAACTTGCTTACAGCACTAGTTTTTTGACATAAATTGTAAAAAGAGGCTCAAACTAAGTGATCAAGAATAAGGTCAATTTAAACAGCAGGTGTAGCAAAATTTGCATTTTGTTTCCCCAAATTACCATAGTCTGTTCCCCCCCACACACACACACACACACACAATCCCACCCACAACAAACATTTTACTCACTCCCACTTTATGGCAGCAGGTTCTGCAGGACCCATGGGATCCCATTCTCACTGCAGGGCTCTACGTTGGTCCCTGTTTATCCTTCTTGATGCTGACGCTGACGATTTTCTGTGTTTATTCCAATAGCATCTGCAATGTACAAGGCCCTTTAGATCAGAACATGGAGAGGACACCGACTCTGTCCAACCAAGATGTGCTCAGAGCAGGGCCACAGGGGAAAGGTACAAATGTCTTGCCTCACTTCTCTGCTCCCCTGATCAATGGGACTGTGCCTGACGTAAGCCAGAGCAGTCTCAGTGTTACTCTAACTCGCAGCTGCCTCCTGTAGACCCCTGCGTATCGCTTGTGTATAGCATGCTCCCAACATACCCTGTATGCCAAAGGCTGTGAGTGGGGTTGGTGTACAAAGCAATATCACAAATACAACTACGCTGTTGAAGCTGTGAAGGCTACAAGTCCTGCTGCCAGCTCTGACATCCTCCTGCACTTCACGCAGTTGCTCTCAGTCCCCATTAGGTCCTTTCCCTCTTGTATTTCAGTGAGCAAAGCACAATGGGCACATCATCATCACAAGCAGCTGCTGTCATTAGCAGCAAGGAAGCAAGAGTAGTAACTCAGCCCAGCACCCTTTCACCTGAGGATGGAGGTACTTGCTGCCCTGTATCTCCAAGGCCCCAGCCTGCCTCCCTGCACACTGAACCCATATATCAAGCACTCCCCTCCCTACTCCATCAGAGATCTGCAATTAGCAACCAGAGTTCCAAACAGCTCAGCTGAACTGGGCAAAGAAGGGGTGAGGAATAGAGGGCTGGGCATGGGAGAGAGGAAGAGAGACAGTAAGAAGTGGATAAAATGAAAGTGTAAATGAGGGAAATGAGAAACAGCATAAACAAGAATGAGTTTGTGGGGAGGACCACAACTGCAGGGGAAGGTGTATGTGAGAAGGTAAATGTGAACATAAGGACTTCCCTGAATTCTTTCCTGAAGACAAGGAGCTGCAACGGAGCCTCTCCACAATAGTTACTGCAGCCTCAGGACTCTAGTAGTATCTGCTACACTTTGCACCCTTTTCCCTGGTGGAGAATGGCCTGTGCATCTGCTCCTATCCCTCTGCAACCTGGGGCTCAGGAGCTGGGCCTCACAGGTGCAAGAACTGAGGATCAGTTGCAACAAAGTAGGCATTGTGTCATCTATAAAGATGGTGCTTGCTTCAAGAAATGTATTGAAATGTAAGTAGCCCCAAAAATTTACTTCCTAAAACTAGGCTTGACACTAGTCAAGAGAGGCCTAGTAAAAGTAAAGTAAAACAATAAAAAGGTATTTTAAAAATAAGTTAGGGCATAACCCTAGATCATGTTGTAAATATGTTTTGGTCCTAACTGGTTTTTACAAATGTTTTAAATAAAATGTTAATGTTTTGAAAAACACTATCTATACTGATAGTTATTAGCTCAGTGTTTATGCAGATGTTAATTAAGAAAATACTTAATGTTAAATAGACAATAAAAAATTACAAAATCTTTCATTATGGTAATGGAAATATAAAAATGGTAAAAGGTAATGTTAATTAATTAAGAGGTGTTATTATAATTGATTAGGAAAAAAGGAGCATGTTGATTTTAGATTGGTGCACCCATCCACTATCAAGGTACTGTTAGAAAACAAATTATACCCATTCTTCCCATCCAGGGATTAATCACCCCTGTATGCATCATTTCATCTTAAAATGTAAGTATGATATGCAGTGGATACCTATATTAATTATTTTACTTAAATGAAGTCTTTAATTTGATCTCTCATTGTGATATTTACTGTCCTCCACTAAATTAAATAGTTTGTAATTGCTCTGTAGGCTTGAACCATAAAGAATTCAAGTTGGTTGTATTCCTTATCTTTAAAGTACTAATTGGGACTACATAAATCAAAGGTTACAACAGGGGGGTGAATTCTGAAACGTCTCCTTCCACCACCCAAGTGGAACTGCACACAATTTTGCCGTGTCTGCAGCCCTTCCCTAATCTAGAGCTGACATGACAGACAGCCACACTAGCTCCACATACATTCAGCAAAGGTTACCAACTGTCAGTAAATGTAAGGCCTATCAGTTAAAACTGAACAGCGAAAATTGCCTGCCAGAGTCAAGACTGTCTAAAAAAAATGTATCCATAAGTATAAATGGCAAGATACTCTAGGACAGTGGTTCTCAACCAGGGGTATGTACATAGAGGTCTTCTGGGAGGTACTCGACTCATTTAGATCAGTGTTTCTCAACCTGAGGGTTGTGACTCCCAAGGGGGTCATGGGATGGGTTTAGGCCTGATGTTAGGGGGGTGGGGCAAGCAGGGCAATTGCCTGGGGCTTAATGCCACAAGGGGCTCCGCAAAGCTAAATTACATGCTTCAGCCTCAGGCTGTGGGTCTCTGGCTTCAGACAAGGCTCAGAAATGAGTAACAGGCTCAAGTATCACCCTGAATTGTAAGTACAATCGATTTATTTTATAGTGATATGGTAAAAATGAGAAAGCAAGCAATTTTCAGTAAGAGTGTGCTGTGATACTTTTGTATTTTTGTGTCTGATTTTATAAGCAAGTAGTTTTTAAGTGATGTGAAACCTAGGATACAGAAGACAAATCAGACTCCAGAAAGGGATATAGTAGTCTGGAAAGGTTGAGAACTACTGCTCTAGGTCAATGGTCCCTGAACTCTGGGGTGTGGCCCCTTAGGGGAGCATGGAGGAATGTTCGGGGGATACACAGTGGGGACTGGCTCCACCCCAAACCCCCGGGGGGTGGAGGGAGAGCACCACCCAGCCCCACTTTGCCCCCAGCTGCACGTCCACTCTTCCCCCAGCCCAGTTCCAGCCACAGTTCTGCTCTGCCCCCAACCCCAGATCTGGCCTCACCCTAGCTCTGCCCTCATTCCCTCTCTGCTCCACCTCTAGCTGCAGCTCCTCCCCCCATCCACAGTTTTCCCCCCAGCTCCACCTTCAGCCTGGGCTGCTCTGCTGAGTAATGTAGTAGTGCAGTAATGGAGGGGGCCTGGACAGATTCCATTACTGGTAAGTGTGTGTTTGTGAGGGAGATGACAGGAAAAGTTTGGGTACCACTGCTCTAGGAAATATTTTCCTATTATTGTGACATCAGTCTCCTTCTCCTTTTGCAGCAGTGAATTTAATACAGAGAGAGAGGTATCAAAAGTAGTCAAAAGCTGCATTTTCTATTTTTGTTATTCTTTTCTCTTCCCTATTGTGTGCATGTTGTTTTGTCTTCTGTGAAATGGGATTGGATTTAGAAACAATAATGACAATGATGACTAGGATAATGTGATGGGGGTATTCATCCCATGCTTGCCCAGAAAGGGTTAATGAAAACTAAGATGGGGGCTAATTAACCCAACAAGCCACAGCTGAGGGGAATTAGGTGGCCAAGTAATCCTCTGACTGAGTGAGGGAGCCCAGCTGAGGAGGAACACAGCTAGGTTGGGGCTATAAAGGCAGGGAATTGGCAGCAGAAGGTAGAGTAGTTTGCAGTCACACCCTGGGTGAAGGGTAGACCACAGTTACTCCCTGGAAGGATGGAGTTGGGAGACTGACAAACCCAAAGAGGGGGGAAGGTAGGAGAAGACTCTAGTGGAAAGCAGCAAAGAATAGGAATGCAGGTCTTATCTGCTGACTAGAGGGTCCCTGAACTGGAACCTGGAGTGGAGAATGGGCCTAGGTTCCCCTACCAGCCACTGTAGACATGACACGGACCAGGCAAAGAACAGTGGACTGCCTGGGATAACTTGTTCTGGAAAGATTTTGATTACCCCCTGTAAGGGAGAACCACATAGCGTCTTGGCTGGAAGGAAGAGTCACAAAGAGGAGGATGCAGTTCCTGGAGTGAGATTGGTCCTCATAGTGAGAGGATGATAGGAGAGATGCTACCAGAGGAGGGCCCAGTGCTTGGCCAGAGCTAATCCCTGGCGTGACCTGGAAGAAGTGGCACCTGTGGTGAGTGAACCCTGTGAAAGGAGGCCACTTATGCATTCCTGGAATATGGGACATTCTCATACTTCTAGAAATGGTGTGGGGTTGCTCCCATCAGTGACTTTGCCCCCAGTGGTGGGACCTTGCACACATGGTGTGAGTAAAGTGCCACATGGGGGTGCCATTTTACAGTGTGTGCCATCCTGCCCTTGCTGGCATGACCTCACATGCATAGTGTGTGTGAGGTCATGCTGGAGGATGGGGGTGTGTGTGGAACTGCATGCTCTTCAAAATGACGTCCCCTGTCCGGTACTGGAGATAACCACATCTGTGCCCCTTCTCTTACCCCTCATCTCACTTTGTGTCTTTTCAGACTATAGGGCATAGACTTTGCCTTCCTATAAGTCAGTGCAGAGCCTAGCATAGTTTGGACGCTACTGGAAAAGAAATAATGAAAGGCAGATACGCATCCCAAGGCAGTAACAAGAGGGCACGGTAGGGAGGAGAGAGGCTTCCAGCTGTGTCGCAGACAAGGCAGATGGAAAGAGAGAGGGGTTGAACCCTCAGAAGGGAACTGAAAGAGAGACACATGCTTCATGAAGAAGATGGAGGAATGACAAGCAATGTCTCACCAAATGCTGTAAGGGAGTGTGGGCTGATGGTACCCCCTCAATCACACCAGCTGAAAGTGGCAGGCCACTTGGCTCCCCCCAGAAAACTACAAAAGGTATGAGAAGCCAAGGTCTGTTGGGAGGAATGATTGTTCTGGAAAGGTCACAGAGCCTGGGGAGAGAGGGCAGGGGGGCTCTGCAGCTTTGCAAAACCTTCTGAACTTGAGGCTGCGTATCCAAACCACTCGCAGATCCTAAACTTCTGGGGAATCCCCTCACTGATTCGATATGTGTTTTTTTTGCAATGTTTACTGTGGGGGTTTCCATGCTCTTATTTGTGTTCAAGAATTTTTGCCCCCCCCCAGCTATTTAATTGTACTCTCCAATCAAGAAAGTTCTGGGCCAGAGATGGGAGGAGGTGAATTGGCTAGCTCTGAGAATGGGAGTGAGAACGGGGAGGGGTGAATGGAATCAGGAATGGGTGTGACTCACAGAAGCCATCTCTCAAAGGAGACTTGAGAGAGCACACAGGTCAGCTCAGCAGAATGTGATGTCTTCAGAACTTTTGAGCAAAGGGTGAATTACAGGGACTTTTTTCTGAAGGCAAAAATTACACGATGTTCTTCTCAGGTCTTAGAAAAGGTCAACATGATAATACAGTTTCGAGGACCAGTCACGCCCACTGGTGATTTTCGAAAATCACCAAGTAAAGGTTCCCATGGGAATCTCAAACACAGAAGGCTGAAGTGTTTTTGCTGGGTACTGATTCTGAGATTTGAGTTTGTTTCTGACTTTTCAAAACCCAGAACCAAATCTTGTTTTCTGATTCCAAATTCACAGCCCTTTCCCTGAGAAACTGTCAGACTTTATTGGAACCAAACATAATCACCATGTCCAAATAAAATACTAACATAAGGGTTTTGATTAAAAAGACTTGAGAAATATAGTGTTTTCAAAGCTTTAAGGCCCTAAACAAATTAAGATTGGATTTTGCTAGCAAAGGCTGTGCCTATGATTATCACTTGCAGAGTTCCAGTGTGGTTTCTGTGAATATACTGGTCCACTTCTACTCCAGAGAATCTTGCTAGAACTGTGATGAAATCAGACTGCAAACTTGATAATGTGATTTCAGCCACCATGGAAAGAACACAGTTCACCAAGGACCAAATTACTCCCAGTCCAGTGATTTCACTGAAGTTACTTCAGGGATGGATTAGACCCCATATCTTTTTAAAGAAAAATGGAGAGTCAAGTTCACTGCTGGCATGAATGGGTGTGTAATTCCATTGACTCTATTTACCAGTAGCAAATTTGTCCCTAACTACCTAATATGTAAAAAGAGCTACCTGACAACCTTTAGTTTTTACTTAAGTATCGCTCATATAGGGTTAAATTTTGCCCTCTGTTATACTAGTGTCAGTGGATTTCTTCCAAATTTGCAATAATTGAGAACAGAATATGGCCCTGTATCACTCCCTTAATTTTTAGAGACTATTCTTCAGGCTCTTGAAAAGATTTCAGTTGCCTCTTAAATATTTTCTGTTCTTCTATGGAAATATAAATATTTTGCTCTATTTAGAGATTTTCTACAATAACTCAGTTTCAGATTAACCTTTAATGAGTATTAAGAAACACAGTTACTTTGATTTCTTTTTAAACTAAAACTCCTAACTGAAAAGTGTTTTTCCTGCTTTAACACTATTTTATTGAAAATCCTCTCTAACCCTTTCCTTGCTGTGTAACCTAACAAGTGCTTTCTGGACATCTCTCAAACTTCTTTCCTCTCTTATGCAAAAATAAGCCAGTATCTAAGTACAGTGACTTTAATTTATCTGACTCATTAAGGAAAACTACATTTAATAAAGAAAATGAGAAATTAAAAAAAAAAAATCTATACCTCAAATGGGCACTTGGCGGCAGCAGCAGAGTTAGAATAGGAAAGGAATGGTCATACTTCATAATGTATCACTGAGTTGAATTTTGGATTCTGTACACTAATATTTCAAGGGTTGGGTTGTGTTTATTATTTTAACCCCCCCCCAAAAAAAAAGATTTAAAGAAATAGTTGCTGGTAAAGGACATTTTTAATGAGAAGGAGCAGTCTGGCCTAGTGGTGTTAGCATAGGCTTAGCAGCTGGGACTCCGGAGTCACAATTCTATCTGACACCAACTCTCTTTGAACTTGGGGAGTTTGAGGCTCTGCCCTGTTCACTCCATCCTCCCTCCCTCTGTCGCTTGCTCTCGCTCACTCGCTCATTTTCACTAGGCTGAAGATGGTCCCTTTTCAACCAGGTGTTCCAGTTGAAAACTGAACACCTGACAAACCTACTTTACTTTCTCCTGCTTTGGTTCCCCCCATGTTAAATGGGAATAGTAGTACTCTTCATCAATCTCATATTGGAGTTGTGAATTGTAAATGTTTGTAAAAGGCTTTGAAGATGAAAAGTGCTGTAACAGGGCTAAATACTATTAATGAACATGTTCTTAAACTTAACCAGTTCCAAAGATGAAAGTAATCTCTATTTCAGAGGAATTAATAAGCTATCTCATGAAAGATGTTGTGTGCCCCCCTCCATTTTCCATTCCTTTAGCGTGTCTGCTTCTGGTAGTGTAATTGTTTTTAAAACAACACTGTGAGTGACATGCAATCTATGTGTGATGTTGCCGTAAACTACAATTTATGTCCCATGATTACCAATGCAAAAAGAGTGTAATTTAAAAACAAAGACAAGAGGGAAGCCATCTCAATTTTTTTTATTGACTAATAATAATATGATATTGTGTTAGCCATGCAATCAGAACAATGTGTATCTCATAGCATTATGAAACTAGTTCCAGTTGTGAAAAATAAATAATAAATATTAAAGCAGCTAGAATCTCCTGAGAACCCAGCTGGAACCCATGAAGACTCAGAGGTAGAATGGGAAGGAAGAAGAGAGGAGGATGCAGAAGAGTCCAGCCATTAGTTCTTGAGATTCTTCAAGCCAGTGGCCAGACAAATTGCAATAGGAGGGCACCACTAATGATCCAGGGCAAATTCTCTGTTCTTACTCAGGCAAATGCTCATGAAAGTCAAGAGGAGGCTGTTTGGGCAAAGACTGAGTAACAACTGAGTAAGGATCTCAGGATTTGGCTTCTGTGAATAAATTGCTTCAGGTAAGATTGCACTATGTTTGTCTTACCAGGAAAGTTTGCTCAAGGCAGGTTTTCAATGAGACAGTGTTGAAAACACCTGAGCCTGATCTACACTTGTATTTATACTGTTGCTAGCACCAGTGTAGCTGTGTCTGAATAATTATCTAATTGATCTGTAAATACCTTGTCATAAACAGATAAGTAAGAGTTAATAGAACAGAAGTACTTATCTCTTTTGCCTGTAAAATGTTAACAAGATCAGTGAGCCTGGCTGTCACCTGACCAGAGGACTAATCAGGGGACAGGATACTTTCAAATCTTGAGGAAAGAAAGTTTTTGTATGTGCTGTTAGTGTTTGGTGGTTGTTCTCTCTGGGTTCTGAGAGTGACCAGATGTGCAACCAGGTTTCTCTCCAATCTCTCTGATACAGGCTCTTATGTACTCAGAATAGTAAGTACTAGGTAGATAAGGCGAGTTAGGCTCGTTTGTTTTCTTTATTTGCAAATGTGTATTTGGCTGGAAGGAGTTCAAATTTGTATTTTGCTGAAAGGATTTTAATTTGTACTTGTATACTTAGGCTGGGAGGGTATTCCCAGTGTCTATGGCTGAAAGACCCTGTAACATATTCCATCTTAAATTTACAAAGATAATTTTTACTGTTTCTTTCTTTAATTAAAAGCTTTTCTTGTTTAACAACCTGATTGTTTGTTTTTTTTATTCTGGTGAGACCCCAGGGGACTGGGTCTGGAGCCACCAGGGAATTGGTGGGGAGAAAGGAGGGAAGGGGGAGAGAGAAGGAGAGGGGAAGGTGAATTTTCTCTCTGTTTTAAGAGTCAACGAGTTTGAATCACAGTGATCTTCCAGGGTAACCCAGGGAAGGGAATTCTGGGAGAGGCAGCGGTGAGGGAAAGGGTTTACTTTCCTTGTGTTAAGATCCAGAGGGACTGGGTCTTGGGGGTCCCCGGGCAAGGTTTTAGGGGGGACCGGAGTGTACCAGGCACTGGCATTCCTGGTTGGTGGCAACGCTACAAGTACTAAGCTGGTAATTGAGCTTAGAGGAATTCATGCTGGTACCCCATCTTTTGGACGCTAAGGTTCAGAGTGGGGAATTATACCATGACATACCTAATCAGGGTGGGATTCTAAAAATCAAGTCTTATGCCAGAAGTCTCAGCAAATGAAATGTTCTACAAGCCCCACAGAGAAGCATTGGGCAGCAACTTCTGGTTAAATGCGTTTTTCCAACCACTTTCACTGTCTCGGAGCTTTATGCTTAGCTTCATCTCCCAAACTCTATTTTGTGTGGATCACTAAATGCAAGTAACCTGCCTATTGATCTCACCAGCTAGAGGACTTAAGCCCAGATTCAAAACCAAGGGAAATCTCCATATTTCCTCTTCCACATTTCATTCAAGGACCTATTTGACTTTCTCTGTAGACACATGCCTGAGAAACAAATTCCACAAGCCTATTGGGGGAAGATTGGGTGGAGAAGAGGTCTATCTCCTAATCCATATTTTGCAGGGCTCCTTTCATGGCAGCAGAGGCACAGGCACAGGGGAGGAAGCATGGTCTTAGCGAGCTTCTGTATTTGAAGAAGGCACGTAAAAAGAGGAGCCCTGGCACAATCACGAAAGGGCACGTTATGCAAGTGAAAACACAAAATGATAAAAAAAAAATTATGGGAGTTAGTAGCCTAAATACCTTTTAGAAATCTGGCCCTTTGGGCCTTTTTAATCATTCTCCAATTCCACACTCATACAATAAATCTATCAACCTCCCCTTTCTTCTAAAAAAAAAAAAACAAAACAAAACAATGCCAGCTCGACCAATTAGGACTCCAGCTTTTGCCACTCTTGTGCCTCATCCTTGGACTGTATTGGAGTTCTCTCTGCCTACCTCTCTTGGGTTTTTATGTAGTGCCTGTCACCATGGTATCTAAGGACTGTGGTATCTACAATAAATCCAATTTCAGTTGTAAGCTCCTCAGGGCAAGGGCTTATCCAAAGTATGTACTTTGTAAAGTGCTGTGCTCATCTATGAAATTTTATCAATAATAAAAAGTTACACATAATTTAGAGGACCAAAACATGAGCTCATGTAGTTTATGTGGGGGGAAATGTTCATGCTATGCTGATGTCTTATTCGAAGGAGGTGTAAAGGGTCACCCAGAGCATGCATTGGAGAGGGCAGAATAGAATCTGAAATCCCTCTCAATCAAAACAGAGCAGATGCAGGACTCCTGTGGCTGAAAACCCAAAGTTGTGCTTGCATCTCTATGATTTGAGATGCTGGAAATTCCAGCTGGTGCAAGAACATGCAGACAAGTGTGGGTTCATTGGCCCCAGCACTGTGGAAATTGCAAATTTCTGAGCGCTATGTATTGTTTGTAATTTGTGTCGGTACAGAGGCAGGGTCTTGAGAGCAGACTGAGGCTTTCTCTTTATGCATGCATGTCTATATCTGTCTGTATGCACAAAGTTCAACATCAGATGAAGGACAGTTTTGGGGGGGGAATTGAATCTACCCTGTTTCCAATGGAACCTGCCACTCAGATGGAGCCTCTCATCCAGCTTCCCCTCCCGCCCCGCTTTTAGTGCAAGTTTCTTCTTGCATACTTTTTCCCCACTACCCATCACTGAAGCACTTGCTTGCATATAAGCAACTGTCCACCCATCTCCCTCTCTCCCAACAGTTCCCATTTCACCATCTCCCATGCCAGTGATGGGGGACAGGTGCTCCTCACTACAGCTCGGAGGTACATGGAAGCATTTGAGATCCTAGGGATCCTGATAAGGATAAAATCCCAGGACTTTAGCCAAAACCCCACTGCTCAGAGCTCTTTCTGCCTCAGTTGCTGTTTCTCAGGCTCCTGCCTCCTCTACCTTTGCTTCACAATGTGGCTTTTCCCTTCTCCCCCCAGTTTCTGGCAGTGCAGGTGACTTGGATCAGGTATGCAACCGCTTGCTGGTGCTATGGCTGATGACTTGCTCTGTCAAGCCCTGGTAGGAGGTAGATTTCAGGAACCTGGGATAGGAATCCTTCTCCATCAAAGTGCGGGTTTTCGCCTGTGCAGCATCGAAACAAGTAGTAGTTGCCGCTGTCAGGTTCTTCCGGGTTATTTCTCTGGTTTCATGGTCAATATTCACCTGTGAGGAAGGAGAGGTCACACAATATTCTTTTGGTGTGGGAACATTATCATATGCAGAGGGAAATGATTTCCCTTCCTAAATAAAGTGGGGGCATGACTGTAAATGTTATGTATGGTCTTCTGGGAAATCACATGCTGTGCCTTCCATATAAGAAAGCACTTGCGGTGTGGGAACTATTTTTCCCATTGTATGAGCAGAGAAAGCACATTATTGTCACAAACTTATGTTAAATAAGTGAAACAGTTCTCAATTCCACACCCATACCATAAAATGCAAAGCTAGAAATAATTCTGACCTCTTTAGGTGCTTCGTTTTGAACAAACTCCTTAAAGATCCTGTGAGCCTTGGATGACAGTTTAGTTTTTGACCGGGACTTTTTAAACTCCTCACAAGCCAGCCAAAACTCAAGGTTCTCTTCACTGAACTCTGTCTTCAGGAAGGCATGGAATGTAGCCACCCCATCTGTGAAGAACAAGGAAAATTAGATTTAGGGATGGAAGAAGGGGAAAAGGAAGCAGCTTTGGGAGATGAGGAATGCTGCCAGGTTTTAAAATACATCTTGCTTATTGAGTAATTTAGCATTATTGAAAAGTCTCTCTTGGAGTTCAGACCATGACATAATAAGATTCTACTTCACCCTGGAGAGATTCCACCGTTCTCAGATTGTTTATTGGCCTCTGGGTTCCAATAAACCACTTTCCCACAGACAGGCATGGAACAGGGCATATCCTGTGTCTCCAGCATGTTCTACATGTCTGACCTTCTATAATTGTTCTCCAAAGTCTATTCCCTGGGGCTTTGGAACAGATTTCTGTAGATCTGTCTATCTAGGTATTTATATGCCCTCCATCAGTATCTGAGCACATCTGAGTGGTGACTTTCTCCTTCTTCTTGGCTCAGTTGTACAGGGAACAAGTCACAAGCCGTGCAGAAGCACATATGCTCCATGTTCAAGAGAGTCTATGATGTCACATCTCCAAATGTCACCCCTTTTAGTTAACAAGTACAAAGTTTGGGTTGTGCTGAAACAAGGAGCACATCAGTAGAGAAGGGCCTCTCCTCTGTGGAGTCATTTCTGTCGTGTCAGTAACATTTTCAGTCCACTTTAGTTTGAAGATTTGTCATTTCTAATGTCACTTATTTAACTCCTGGGGACTGCGACCACGTAGGAAGGAGATAACCCTCCCCTGATTCCAAAGTGTATCCCTGGAAAGTACTTACATGTGTGTTTGTGTATGAAAGAGATTTTCTTACTGGGACTCTAGTGCATAGCACAGCCAGTACTTCTGCAAGTACAGACAGTCTTGATGGCAGGACGGATATACTCAGGCCTGGTCTACACTACGCGTTTAAACCGATTTTAGCAGCGTTAAACCGATTTAATGCCCACCCGTCCATACTACGAGGCCCTTTATATCGATATAAAGGGCTCTTTTTATATCGATTTCTGTACTCCTCCCCGACGAGAGTAGCAGCGCTAAAATCGGTATTACTATATCGGATTAGGGTTAGTGTGGCCGCAAATCAATGGTATTGGCCTCCGGGCAGTATCCCATAGTGCACCACTGTGACCGCTCTGGACAGCAATCAGAACTCTGCTGCACTGGCCAGGTAGACAGGAAAAGCCCCGTGAACTTTTGAATTGCATTTCCTGTTTGCCCAGCGTGGAGCTCTGATCAGCACCGGTGGCGATGCAGTCCCAAATCCAAAAAGAGCTCCAGCACGGACCGTACGGGAGATACTGGATCTGATCGCTGTATGGGGAGACAAATCTGTTCTATCAGAGCTCCGTTACAGAAGATGGAAATGCCAAAGCATTTGAAAAAAATCTCCAGGCTACACAGTGCTACGTGACAAGCGTAACGGAAAGCCAAAGAATCAAATGGACGCTCATGGAGGGAGGGGGTACTGAGGACTCCAGCTATCCCACAGTCCCCAGCAGTCTCTGAAAAGTATTTGCATTCTTGGCTGAGCTCCCAATGTCTGTAGGTTCAAACACATTGTCTGGCATGGTTCAGGGTATAGCTCGTCAATTTACTCCCTCCCCCCCCACGTGAAAGAAAAGGGAAAAAAATCATTTCTTGACTTTTTTAATGTCACCCTATGTGTACTGAATGCTGCTGGTAGACGCGATGCTGCGGCAGTAAAGAGTAGTATCCGCTCCTCTTCCCTCCCCAGTGGCAGACGGTACAATGTGCTTGATAGCTGCTGAGTGCTCCTGGCTGGTCTCAGGTGAGGCCGGCTGGGGGCACCTGGGTAAAAATAGGAATGATTCCCGGTCATTCCCAGTAGATGGTACAGAATGGCTGGTAACCGTCTTCATCATAGCAACTGGGGGCTGAGCTCCATCAGCCTGCTCCCTTTCATGTGTAAATAAAGATTCTATACTGCCTGGACTATCATAGCAGCGGGATGCTGGGCTCCTCTCCCCCACACCGCTTAATGTCCTGCCTGGACTATCATAGCAACTGGAGGTTGCCTCCCCCTCATTTTATCTCATTAACAAGTCACTGTTTCTTATTCCTGCATTCTTTATGACTTCATGACACAAATGGGGGGGGACACTGCCACGGTAGCCCAGGAAGGTTGGGGGAGGAGGGAAGCAACGGGTGGGGTTGTTGCAGGGGCACCCCCCGTGAATGGCATGCAGCTCATCATTTCTGCGGGATCTGACATGGAGTGGCTGTGCTCTCTGGTTCTCTGATACACTGGTTCTCTAGTACACTTGCCCCGTATTCTAGGCAGGACTGACTCTATTTTTAGATACCATAAAGGAGGGATTGACTCAGGGAGTCATTCCCATTTTTGCCTTTGCGCCCACGGCCGACCTCAGCCAGGGGCACCCATGATAGCACAGACGGTACAGAACAACAGATAACCGTCATCTCATTGCCAATTTACAATGGCAGCAGACGGTACAGAATGACTGATAACCATCTCTGCTGTCATGCAAAGGCAAATGAATGCTGCTGTGTAGCGCTGGAGTATTGCCTCTGTCCGCGGCATCCAGTATACATACGGTGACTGTAAAAAAAAAAAAAGCTGAACGGGCTCCAGAGTTGCTATGCTATGGTGTCTGCCAGGGCAATCCAGGGAAAAAGGGCGAGAAATGATTGTCTGCCGTTGCTTTCCCGGAGGAAGGAATGACTGATGACATTTACCTAGAACCACCTGCGACAATGATTTTTGCCCCATCAGGCACTGGGATCTCAACCCAGAATTCCAAGGGGCGGGGGAGACTGCGGGAACTATGGGATAGCTACGGAATGGCTACCCACAGTGCAACGCTCTGGAATCGACGCTAGCCTCGGACCATGGACACACACCACCAAATTAATGTGCTTAGTGTGGCCGCGTGCACTCAACTTTATACAATGTTTTACAAAACTGGTTTATGTAAAATCGGAATAATCCCGTAATGTAGACGTACCCTCACACAGAATCAGTACTTCTCCACTGCTGAGTGTTTCCTACAATTTTGGAAGGAAGCTGTTGAATTCTCCCTCTCTAAGAAAATTCTGAATAGTACAAGTGGTAGCATTGTCTCTCAACCCCAAAGTTGTTAAACAATATCTATTTTCATGGGTCTCTACTGAATGTGCATTGAAACTGGAATGGGTAATTACCTTAGCCTGCAGGACAATTTACAGTCCAGGTTCCGACAAAGTGATACATCCCACTGACATAACATCAGCATGATAACGTTTATGCCCCAACAACATGGCATTGCATTGTGATGCAACATCTCAGCCAGAAAGAGGACCATGCCTGAAAAATGGCAACCCTACTTGGCCATGCAGCAGTTCTGTTTGGTTTTTACCCAGCTTGTTCAGACAGTTATCTGCTTCACTGTCCTCTTTGCATCAAACAATACTCTCAGGAGGGAGAAGGAAGCAGTTCTTAAAGACCGACCTTTCTTTTATTCTAGTCTGAGAATGGACAAACATTGCCTATTGTGCTGAACTTATGCACACAATTAACCCTTAGTCTCCCCTCCCACTCAGTCTTGGTGTACTTCCCCCTTCATTCTGTCATACAAGAGACTCGTACTCACTTTTACTCTTCAGCAGGTGATCAAAGGACTTCTTCCATTCTAGTGCTTCCTCTGAGGAGTTTCTGGAGAGGAAAAGTTAAGTTAAGTATTAACCTTGTTTTATGGAAACAAACTCTAACAAGTGTTCAATCTAGCCAAATTCTCAGGGATAGAAAAGCTCCATGGCAGAGGCTACTGTGTTAGGGGAAGAGGAGAGGACTGCATCACTCTGTAGAAAACTAAAGTAAGAGACCCAGCAATCTCATTACCTCTGGGGTCTTCTCCGTCCTTTCCCTCTTTCTTTCTCCCTCTCTCTTACACTTCCAGATGACTCGCCAGATCTTAGCTCCATAGTGTAGCTATGGCCAGTTGTTTTTCTAAATAAAGATTCAAAAGAGCCAATTCCAGCTGGTACAAGCTCTGGCAAAGAGTTTCCCTTCAAATAGTGAGGGTTCAGGTTCTAAGGTTGACTACAGTCCACAGATAGAGTCTAGCAGCTGATTGGGGGACTTCAGTAATTGGTTAAGTCCACTCTGGTGTCTAGCCTGAAGCTGGGACACCACACTGTGTCCCAGATGCCACTCACTAGGACTCCTGTTGTCGAGTCTGGTTTTCTCTGGTAGAGCTGGGTAATAAACATTCCCCTCTGAAAATCTGGGGGTGTGGCTTAGTGGGTGGAGAGCTGTGAGTTCTGCTGATGTATTGTGCTTTCTTCCTCATATGGAAAGGGGCATGAACATGATCCAATCCCAGGGCAGTCCTTGGGGACCAATACAACTCTCTCATGATACAGTGCTCTGCTGCCTATGTCTACCCAGTACAGCAGCAGGGGGCCTGGGCTGAGTTGGAAGATGGCAGGCTTGGCTTACCTCAGTTTGGTGCCCTGCTCAGATGTGCTGAAGCTCTCAGCCTCATGTCCCAACTCTGGTTTATGAAGCAGAATCCCTAAACGAGTCTTGAGTAGTTTGGCTCTGAAAGACAGAAGAGGAGCAGATGGGTATGGAATAGATACTAAGAGACAAGGAATGGTCACTAGGAGGCAGAAGCGCATGCTCATCAAACTGAGGGAAGGCCTGTTGCTAGGACAGGCTTGTTAGCGTTATAGCCTTACAGAAAAATGCCTCAGGATGCAGTTAGCTAGTACTCTCTCTGAATCCAGCTTGGATACACAGGGCCAAATTAAACACTGATAGAAACAGGTACAGCTCCATGACTCTAGTGGAATTTCAGCCCCTTATTCCTGTAATTGGTTTAGCCTACTGTTATCTTTAGTATGAGTTATTGTGTGCCTATTTATGAATTAAAACCTTTCTTCGCCAATCCCACCCTTTGCCACCAGAAGCCACTAGAAAACTCTCAGTAACTTCTTGGGAGATTGTTTTCTTGTATACACATATAGAGCCTGTGTGGAGGTGTTTGCCTGGTTAGTATACAGCAGGGGTCAGTAACCTTTCAGAAGTGCTGTGCCGAGTCTTCATTTATTCACTCTAATTTAAGGTTTTGTGTGCCAGTAATACATTTTAACATTTTTAGAAGGTCTCTTTCTGTAAGTCTATAATATAGAACTAAACTATTGTTGTATGTAAAGTAAATAAGGTGTTTTTAAAATGTTTAAGAAGCTTCATTTAAAATTAAATTAAAATGCAAAGCCCCTCGGACCGGTGGCCAGGATCTGGGCAGTGTGAGTGCCACTGAAAATCAGCTTGAGTGCTGCCTTTGGCACACATGCCATAGGTTGCCTACCCCTGGTGTATAGTATAGAGACAGCTGCCTGCCCTGTCTGGCACTTTCATTATCCCTCTGGCTTCCTCTTCACTATGGTGTCTGTTGGTCAATCTCTGCTCTACTCTCCTGATCCTCTTGTCCTAAGTACTTTTCCCTTCTGCTCTGGAGCCTCAGGGAAAATAGCGAAACTGCTCTCTTCTCGACAGCAGTATTGTGACAGCTCAACAGCAGTATTGAGTCCTGCTGTCTCTGCCACACTATGCAGACATCCCCATATCACTGTGTCTCTGCAACACTACAGAGCTATCTCTGTGCCACATGCAGGACCGGCGCCAGGGTTTTTGGCGCCCTAGGCGCAGGGCCGGCTGTAGCCATTTTGCCACCCCAAGCCGGTCCCGCGGCTCCGGTGGACCTGCCGCAGGCATGCCTGCAGATGCTCCACCGGAGCCGCGGGACCAGCAGACCCTCCGCAGGCACGCCTGCAGGAGGTCCACTGGAGCAGCCTGCCGCCCTCCCGAATCCTGGTGCCCTAGGCGACCGCCTAGGTCGCCTAAATGGAAGCGCCGGCCCTGGCCACATGGTCTCTGTGGCAGTACTGGTGCAGCTGCATGCAGTGGCATCTCTGCACCAGCACAGAGACAGCTCCGTGCCACGGCATCTCTGCGACAATTTTGAGACACCTCCCTGCCAGTGCATCTTTGCGACAATACAGAGAGAGCTACCTGCTATACCACCTTCTCCCTAGAGTACCATCCCTAAGAAAGGGTACAGATCAAACGTTATTTATACTACTGCTTATACAAGGTCTCAGAGGACTGTTATAAAAATTATCAATTCAATGCCAAACAAGTACATCTCTGTATCGATATAACACGACCCAATATAACACAAATTCAGATATAACACGATAAAGCAGTGCTCCGGGGGGGCAAGGCTATGCACTCTGGTGGATCAAAGCAAGTTCGATATAATGCTGTTTCACCTATAAGGTGGTAAGATTTTTTGGCTCCTGAGGACAGCGTTATATCAAGGTAGAGGTGTAGCACAAGACTCTGCATCCATATTGTTTATTTTAAATATGCTTTATGCTGTCGGAACGAAGCAAATTCTGCAATTGAAGGGGATAGCAAGACAAACCTCAAGCACTTAAAACGATATAAAAGCAGTACTACCTCTTCATATTGCTTACCCCTACATTCCCCTCCTCCCTGGTACTATATTGCTAAGTTATACTGCTTGAACCACTGTTAGCTATGATTTAAACACAGTGTGTGTCCCAGTTTTACAAATGCAGCATCATTGCCCATGCAAAAGTGGCCATAAGGTCTAGTACTGAATCTAATATTTCTGTATCAACAAGTCCTTTATTTCCCAAAGTTCTAGTATTTTAAAATCTCTTACCTTTCCAAGCAGGTGGAAAGTGCAGTCAAACCCCGGCACATGCTGAGAACTGGGAAAGCAGGAGGGTAGGTAGCTGACAACGGGTTTAGTCCTTGGCACTGGAATGGAAAGCAACAAGCAGCTGCTCTAGTCCTGTGCTGTAGCCTGGAAGCAGGGCCTGGGAGCTGTGCTTTATATCACATGGGAAGTGGGAGGGGTTAGCCACACACAGCTCCAGCCTCTAGCCAACCAAAAGCTCTGACAGGAGTAAGAAAATTTGATAATGGTTTAGGTGGGTTTCCTTTGTGTGTGTTAAGAGAGGGAAGTGGGGGAGTATCAGAGCTGTCCTTGAACAACATAGTCCTAACCTGTTCCCAAATAACAGGAAAAACAGACTATTTTCCACCTATAAACTATACCTCCTATGTAAACATCAGAAGCTGCTAGCATTGTGACTGCCCCTAGACTCTCTGCCGTGAAAGAAGAAGTATATGCTGTTCCAGGTGGCTGGAGAATGGGAATCTTTTATTTTTCTTAAAATAAAACAATCTGTTTAATATACAATATATGAAAAGCAAAGCAGTTATTAGCTAAGTACCACTGTCTGGAGAGCACTTAGTCCTGTCTGCACTACAGATACGAGCATGTTGGGAGAATACCAGGTACAATGTGCTTGTCCTCACTGGAGTTTAAACAATGGGCCAGATTCACTGGTGCATTCAGGCAATTGGTTTACAATCTCCAGAGCAGTGCAAAGCAGCCGGCGCATGTGGGTGAAACTGGTCCAGTGTCTGCCTTGCATAGTCAATGGGGCAAAATGGTGTTTTAACCATGCCTCCAAATCATGCTATCCGTCCAAGCTGTGGCAGAACTCAGAGACAATAGTTAATACAGAGTTTGGCCTCACCTATATTTTGAAACCGTGCAGAAGGACAATCTTAGTTATCGAAACTAGATCCCCCGATATGGGTCAATGTGCAATGTACACTGGATCATAGTTGCAGACTCTGTTTCATTCTGCTCTGCATGTGGTGAAGGGAGAGGGGGAGGCAAGAAGAGGAGAGAAATATAGAGTAAGGGAAAAGATACCATGGTAACAGGCACGATGTAAGAACCTGACTAGGAGAGAACAGAAGAACAGAGAAAATAAAACCAGGGAAAGAGAGAATGGAGCAGGAGATAAAGAGAGAAGAGCTAAAGAGAATAGATTCATAGACTCTAGGACTGGAAGGGACCTCGAGAGGTCATCGAGTCCAGTCCCCTGCCCTCATGGCAGGACCAAATGCTGCCTAGACCATCCCTGATAGACATTTATCTAACTTACTCTTAAATATCTCCAGAGATGGAGATTCCACAACCTCCCTAGGCAGTTTATTCCAGTGTTTAACCCCCCTCATAGTTAGGAACTTTTTCCTAATGTTCAACCTAAACCTCCCTTGCTGCAGTTTAAGCCCATTGCTGCTTGTTCTATTCTTAGTGGCTAAGATGAACAAGTTTTCTCCCGCCTCCTTATGACAGAATGGGGCAAAGAGGTAGAGAAAGGTCAATTTTCTGAAAATTTATCACAGTAGGAAGAAGACTGTACTGCAACCTGATAGTGCCCCCACATTCCCATGATGTTATAACAAGCAGAACGTCACTCCTTCTAAGACCACACCAAGGGCTCCACTGAAACAGCCAAATGCGTAACAGAACAGCTTCTGACAGAGGTGCGGCTATCAAGAATCAGTATCCTGCTGCTGCACTATCTCATATGCCATATTGTACTGCAGTGCTGGAGAGAGAAAGGGAAGCAAGAGAGACCTGCAGACAGAGATCAATGGGAAACAGAGATATAGCAGAGGATAGATGGATGGATAGGATGCAATTGCCATACCAATATTCTGTCTGAAGCAGTGACCAGTATCAAATGCTAGAGGAAGGTGTAAAACCCCTGTGGTGGACAAACGTGACAGACAGACAAGCAGAGTCTAAAGCTCTCTGCTGTGGAAATGCAGTTCTCCCTCTGAGTAACACCAACTCCCTCTATTACTACAGTCACCAGGACGGCTTTTGGACATTAACTCTTTGTGGTTCCCTGTTTTTGTTGCATTCTCTGGGCATCAGAGTTCATAATATCACGGCTCTTACGTTCCTCATCTTTCAATGCAAATCTGTAAGGGTGATTCTAAACCCATTTGCTCCTTCCTTCCTGACACTCAACCAGCCCCATGGCCACTGTGAGCCCATCAACCAGGTTGGATGTTTTTCACAAACACTAACTACCCTCCTCTGCATCTGTCCATGGGCTGCATCTGCCACGACAGCCGTTCACATTAGACTGTCTGAGCTGCAGCGAACTCAGGACAACAGCTCATTTAAGCTGCTTTAGCAGCACCCGTGAAGCACGTTTTTATCTTCCTAGCTATGTCTGTCTGAACAGCAATGGAATATTAGAACTGAAGTAGTATACAGGAAATAATAAATACAATGAAACAATAAGGGGCTAGATTCACTGGTAGCAATGGGTTGCTTAACTGGTCTATTATACTGGGTTTATAGCTGCTTTGGATCACTGGAACAGCCGGAAATATCCAGAGCATACCACTGACTCTTGCCCTTGATATTTGTCATAGACCCTCTACTGTCTTAGACTCCATCCCACAGGGGCACAGTAACCTGGTAAAGATCGGTCACTTACTGAACACTGCATTCAGTCTATTCCAGAGTAGGGCGGTGGCTGTGATGTTTCCTGGGAATACCCAGGGCTATGAGGACCTTGCCACCTCCTGCCTTAATATGAGGTAACTTTGTCTGTGCCTGCCGTGGGTCAGCTTTCTACCTCCACCAGCCAGGGGCTACACAAGCAGTGCTCCCTCTTGGTCTCGCAGGCCCTCCTGTCACAGCAGGTTAGCGATGGACACGTTCCACCCCTCAAGCCCTCTGAGCATCTCCCTGGAGTGTCCAGCCCCTGGTCCACTGGACATTCACTGTTCATAGCCACTGCTTCCAAAGAAACAACACCCTAGCTTAGTAGTCACTCCTGAGAACTTCGCTCTGGCTTAACACCCAGCACTCAGGCATGTTTATGGTGAAATCAAGCATATGTTTATTTAACAATGCACAGAGATTCAAGTAGTATCAAGTAGAAGTATCGGGAACAAATGCTTATATATAAAATAAAATCATAACACACATTCTAGAGCCTAGAACTTAATCAACAAGAAACTCTTATGTCTTGTAGAGTAATACTCACCCCAAATCCTGGCAGTGCTTTACAGCCAGGCTGGCAGTGACCCTCCTTCAATGGGACAAGCACGTTGTCAGTTTCCCTCCTTGGTGAAGGACTCAGTGTGTTTCCTTTTGCATTCTGTGATATACCAGACCAGTCCTTTGTCTTCATTCATAAATGGGATGCCTTCTGCTGTCTGTTTCTCCTGTAGATTTCTTCTGTAGATTTTGCAGTCTCTCAGTTTGTACTCAGCTCAGTAGGCGCCTGGGCATACAATACACAAATGGCCAAACAGGGAGATTGGTATCAGTTATCTCCTGCCTGCAAAGAACATCTCTGAGGTAAGTCATAGTGACCTGCCTTACCTCCAAGACCTTAAGAACCTAAGTATTGATACATAACTCCTTAAATATTACCTGTGCATACATTTCACAATGATTATTACAACCAGTGGGCTTCTGGCTCTCAGTAGAGACCTCACATGCCATCCCTCGTGCCTTCTGCCAGCTGGCACTTAAAGGTGCCTGGAACACACAGGAAAGTTCAAACCTTTCCCTTTAATTCCTAAAAGCACTGGAAATATTCTGAAATAGGATAGGTGTGTAGCACACGTGACAGGGTTAACTCTTTCTAGGTACTTATTGCCATCTCTGTAGTATCTGAGTGCCTCACAAACACTAGTGAATTTATCCTCGCAGCATCTTGGTGAGGTAGGGAAGTAGTGCTACCCTCATGTTACAGACCTGGAACTGAGTCTAGGAGAGTTTAATGCTGGGATTTTTGAAAGAGCCTGAGGTAGAGTGACCTATAGGCGCCTGGGTGTTCTGGAACTGGAACACCCACAGGGAAAAAAATGGTGGGTGCTGAGCACCCACCAGCAGCTCCCCTGTCAGTTCCCTCCCTCCCCCACAGTGCCTCTCTCCCGCCAGCGGTCCCCGCAGATCAGCACCTCCCCACCCTCCCGCTCACTGCGATCAGCTGTTTTGTGGTGCACAGGAGGCTTTGGTGGGGAGAGGGAGGAGCGAGGAGATGGCATGCTCAGGGGAGGGGGCGGAAGTGGGCAGGAAGAGATGGGGTGGGGGTGGAGCAGGGGCAAGAAGAGATGAGGTGTGGGTGGGGCTTGGGGGGAAAAGGGTGGAGTGGGGGCACGACCTGGGGCAGAGCCAGGGGTTGAGCATCCCCCGGCACTTTGGAAAGTCAGCACCTGTGGGGTGACCAGATAGCAAGTGTGAAAAATCAGGACACTTTTCGGGTTGGTGGGGGGAGAGAAGAGTTGCATATATAAGACAAAACCCCTAATATCAGGATATCTTTTCACCCAAGCCTAAGGGAGTTGAAATGTAACGGGAATTGGGCATCTAAGTACTTTAGGCACCTTTGGAAATCCAAGGTGAAGAGACTTGCCCAGGGTCACACAGAAAATTTGCAACAGAGCCAAGAATTGAGTGCAGCTCTTCTGAGCCCCAGTTCAGTGCTTTAATCAGAAGACCAACCCCTTCTCCTCTAGTTTAAGAATTTTTTTTGTTTACTTTAGCTGTAGAGACATATGTTTAGAGCTAGAGGGAGTATATGTTAATGTATCCCTGTGCCTTAAAGTTGGGATTTGAGCTGTGGTTTCTTATGTTTCCCCTTGTATATGGGTTTTTTCCTGGGTTTCAAGGAGTACAAGGGAAATGGAAGAGTGAATATGTGAAGGATGCAACACTGCATTTGCCTGGATATGCTCTGGAAATTATGGGGATCTGGCTACATGCCTCTTTTTATTGTGTACCATACTGATCAAACAAGAAGAAAGAAAAGCTTAAAAAAGACTACCTGCCCTCAGCCTGTACAGTTTGTTCTGCTCAGTAATCTGCATGTTCCTCTCCATTTCCTCTCCATTCTTCTGCTCAGACACACAGTGAGAAAACATCCACCAGCTTCTTCTAGGAGGAACTGCTGCTGCAGCCACAGTGCTGCCTCAAGGCACGTGGGCTGTCTCAGACTCTCTTGGGAGTTCTGGTTATGTGTCTGCACGTGTGCATGGGGCACGGGCTGCTTCTCAGAGTATGTTAATGCTTGCTTTGCTGTGATGAGTTCTCCAAGTGTGTGTGTGCATATGTTTATGCTAGTAGCTATGTCTGTACATGCGTGATGGATACATTCATTTGTATGCACATGTGCATGTGCATTGTAGGAGGGAATCTGTGTATCACTGATTCATAGAAACATAGGGTTAGAAGGGACTGCCAGGGTCTTCTAGTCCGGGGGGTTTCTCACACTTCGTTGCACCATAACCCCCTTCTGACATCAAAAATTACTACACAACCCCGGGAGGGGGGCCAAAGCTCCAGGGCTTCAGCCCCAAGCAGGGAGCCTGTAACCTGAGCCCCGTCACCCCCGGCTGAAGCCCTCAGGCTTTGGCTTCGACCCCATGTAGTGAGGCTTAGGCTTTGGCCCCAGGTAATGGGGCTCAGGCTTCAGCTTCAGGCCCCAGCAAATCTAAGACAGTCCTGGTGACCCCATTAAAATGGGGTCATGACCCATTTTGGGGTACCAACCCACAGTCTGAGAACCGCTGATCTAGTCTAACCCTCTGTGTGTACATCTTGGGGTACTCCTGAGTATATTAGTGGTTGCATTCTGATGTCTAGGTGTGAATGTGTTTTAGGAAAGTGGGGATCACATGGTTGTGTAAAGAGATGGTGAAGATGTTTGCAGAGTCAATTTTTCTACATAGGAGTTGTCCACAGACAGACTGATTTTTAGAAGTTTGTTCACTATTCACAATTGTTTGAGAAGCAGCTTGTGCAAACACATTTCAGACTGTTAGTTGCAAGTATCTCGTGACTGTTCCTTGCTCATTCTCTGAGCTGAGTGATTGGTCATTGAAGTTACATAGGGCCTGATTTTCATAACTTGTGAGCATGCATAGCTCCCTTTGGGTTCAATAGAATTTTAAGAGCTAAGCCTTCTTAAAAATGTTGCCCATAGCATTTTTCATCTTCCTGATTGGATGCCAAAACCTTTATATTTTCCAGTGTGAATACAAGATCCCCCAAACATTTGCTGAACAAAACCTTGCTCAATTTAGTGTTCCCAGACAGCAAATAAGAATGGCTTGCAAATACTGTTGAATCAAACTCTCCAGTTTTACATACACAAATGTTTGTGGATACTTATACAGTATGTTTCCAGCTTCAGCTGTATATGTGTGTGTGTGCATATAGAATCTGAGGAGAATAGGTTTGTGTGTTGCTTTTGTGAGAGTATCAATTACTGTATTTTAGTGGATCAGTACGAATGTGTGTGTGTGTGTGTGCGTGTGTATGTGTGTGTGTGTGTGTGTGAGAGAGAGAGAGAGAGAGCAGGTGTGTGCATATGCATCTGGGTGGATCCATATATACCTGTGTGTTATGAAAAGAACCTGTTTGTCTGTTGCTTAAGGTTTCTCTATGTTTGCATGGATTGTGCCTCTCTGCGTATCTCAGTGGCTTTGCTTATGAAGTGTAGACACTGCCCTGCATAACTGCAGAGACCCTTGGGGAGCTCATATTTAGACTGCGTTCCCCTCTTTTAAACTGGAAGGATGTAAACTCATGTGACTTTAGCCAGGTATGGTGTGTGTGAGATTGTGTGATTGGGAGTGAGGGAGTGAACAGGCGGAAGGCAGGGGAAGGGAACAAACATGACTGTGTTCCTATCTACAAGTTTGTTGCATCTCATTTAATACGCTCTGCAAACTCTCCTTTATGTTTTAAGAAGTCCTTAAGAGATTTCAATGTTCCAGCTAAACCACCTGAGCCTGGGAGGCTGAGTATTTATCACCGCTATACAAAGCTAAGCTGTGAGGTCACACATGGCTTTTCTGCTGCAGTCAGTAATCCATTATGACAAATGTGCTCGAAGTTCCAGAGGCTGCTATAGAAACAGCCACTTCAGGACCACTGCTCTAAACTGATATAATATTGTGCTTATGCAACGGGAGAGGGAAGGAGAGTGTGTTTCTCTGCTCCCCACTGCACCCTGCTTGGCTCTGTTTGTATTCTGCAATGTCCTAGGCGGAGGGAGGGGGGTGTCTCTTTATTAATATAAATTGTGGTGGGCAGGGGGGTGGCTTGCCTTGTTAACAATGACACCAGGTAGCTATCTCCAAAAATCAACGTCACCTCCTCTCCCACAGGCTCTTTCTGTTTGTGCTGTTTATTATTTCTCAGACACAAGACAAGGAAATTTCCGAAACTGCACTGTGTCACTGAGTGCAGCCAGCCAGCCCTGCCCCTGGTACAGGGGGTGGGGGCAGTGCATGAGGGGAGGAGACAGTGGTGAGCAGCACCAGATGGGAATTTCCACAAAGACTTTGGACTTCAGAGCTGTCACTCTGGTTCACGGAAAGCCACATGACAGAGCTCATCCGTTCATCACATCTTTAAGGGTTTAATACACAAAGACTGGAATGGGGGAGTGGTGTCTCCCAAGTTCTGTCACAGGTCCTCCTCTGTTTGTACCCACACACACAGATTAAGCTCATGGGAGAAATAAAATTGACAGGGAAGAGTAAACCATGCTGGATTTGTGGATGTATGCTACCATTTCGTTCATCCTTGTCAACTATGTCCCACTCTACCCTCAGTTGTGGGTCTGGCCTTTAACATTACAAACTGCCCCAATACAACCCTTCTCAGAATACAAATTTTAGGGCTGTGGCAGGGGCAGATCAGAACTGCCCATTATGCCCTTGACTCACCCCATCCTCCTACCTCCATCAAGGAGAGCATCTTCCTGAGAAGGCCCTGCTTTGCCAACATACTGAGATCCATTCCTACTGCATGCTCTGAACAGAGCTACTCACTTTATACCTGCAGGGGAGCTAGCCTGCTGTACGTGAATTGATGTTCATGAGTTCTAATAATATCAGGGTTAATTGTCTGCATAAATTATGGAAATACTAGTCTGTGAACTTTGCCAGAAACAGGAGTGGAAGAGCTTTGTCACTGCCCTAAACGCCAGAGGCGTAATAGGAACATCACGATGATGATGATGATGACTCTGTGAACTAGATGAAATTGCAAAGGCACGAATGGGGAAGGTCTGTGTAGCGCTGCAAATCTGCCCTTAAGTTGAAGAGCACTGATCAGTCCTAGGACAGGGTAGAAAGGAACAGTTTCTGCCCTCTGCTATGCTGATTTGCTGATGTGGAAAGAAGGGATAGGGAGCCTCTTTCTGACTCCAAACCCCTGCCAAGTAGGAGATAAGTACAATTCCATTCTAGCGTTCAAGAGTCGCATGCATTTCGATACACATATTGCAGGTTGTGGTATGTTTGCACGTGTTACACGGTGAATGCAATTTAAGGCGTGTTTGCACAGACTGGTCCTGACTCTCCACCGTATTGGCCTATTTGTAGACAGTTGCCCTCTGTGAAGTTAGTGCCAAGTGGGCATTGAACCTCTCCACTTGTAAACTGCATTCAAGCCACACTTCTGCGATGAGCCTGCCCTTGTGCAAAGCAGAGCAATTGCAGTTACACTGGCTGACTCTGTGAGCTCAGCGTAAATTAGAAAGGGCATGGCTGAGACAAAAAGAGGCATGGTTAGCAGGGCCGGCTTTAGGTTTTTGCCACCCTAAGCAAAAAAACCCAAAAAACCTCTGCAACTGCTGAAGCAAAAAAACCCACCCGGAATGCTGCCCTTGGAATTGTGCCGCCCCATGAACTTGCATGGTTTTCTGGTGCCTAGAACCGGTCCTGATGCTTAGCAATGATCTATGCTGGGCTCAGTCTCCAGGTGCCTGGATAAAGTTTGTGTGAGTTGCAAAGCTTGCTCCTGTGGGAATCCTGCGTCACTGTGCATGCGCAGAATTCATGGCCCCACAGATTTCTTTGCTTACCCACAGAAAAATGACTTCTGATGGGGAAGCAAAGGGAAACCGCAAGAGCAATCATGTGCCCACTCCCTGACAGTGCAGACAGGTCGGTTTGGGCACCCAGAGCAGCCAGTAGAGACGTAAATCACTGCTTTGGGGTGGGGTCTGGGTAGTCGTGTGTATGAGCGAGAGAGAGACACCCATCCCTCTCACTTGCTATTGCAGCACGCTCAGTGTGGAGGGGCAGGGCTTTGGGGTATTTCTGAAGAGCTAGGCATGAGGCAGGCTCTGTTCCCTCAGGCAAAGGAGAATGTAGCAGCCTGCATGCTTAATTAATTGTTCCCATTGTTCTTAGTGAATTCCCCCCAGAATATAAAACGGGCGTAAAAATTTTAAGGCTCCTTTACATTGTCAGAGTGGTGTAAAGGAGCCTTATTGTAAAGGACACTATGGCCTTATAAATGCTTATGGTGCTTTCGTGATTAAAACTGGTCTAAATTTTTGGACTGAAAAAATTTCCTGTCAAAATGTGCCCCATGAACTCTTTGATACTGACCTTTTCGGAGATAGTCAGTAGTCAATATAAATTGTGAGTTTGAGTCCCCAGTCGTCGCTAGCTCTTCAGTTGCCTGTGATGTAACACTGAGCATATGGCTGCATATATTTGTTGACTAATAATTAGAGGTAAAAGGTCAAACCTAGCTACATTACTATTAATAATGGAGATATACCCATCTCCTAGAACTGGAAGGGACCCCGAAGGGTCATCGAGTCCAGCCCCCTACCTTCACTAGCAGGACCAAGTACTGATTTTTCCCCAGATCCCTAAGTGGCCCCCTCAAGGACTGAACTCACAGCCCTGGGTTTAGCAGGCCAATGTTCAAACCACTGAGCTTGGTGATTTCTTCCAGTGCTCCCCATTCCCCTTCTCCATCCATTGTATTATAGTTTAAATAAATTACCAAAATAATTGAAACTGGCTGGATTATATTGCATTATTTTGACAAAAATATACAGAATTTTGTAGAATTCTAAAATAGTGTGCAAAAAAAATAATTTTTGGTGCTGAATTTTTAATTTTTTTGGTGCAGAATTTCCCCAAGAGTAAAAGATATTGTAGAGGAATCCTACCAAGTCATATTTATGAGAACCATGCTCCATGTCTGCCCCTCTGCTGAAGTCCCCTTGTGAGACACATCTCTTTTCTTGCTACTTTCTCTGTACTGCCTTTTTTGTACAAGATGATTGCCTGGCATCTAGATAATGGAAATTGCAATCAGTCAGCAGTAGCTGTGGGTTGGATTAATCAATGTATTCCCCAGTGGATTAGGAAACAATGAATGGAACCTAGATTTTTGTAGAACACTTTTTCCACCAGAACAGTTTCTACAAGCTATCTGACCCATCTTCATCTTACGGTTGTTAGTTTCATTTTCCAGCTCAGAATTATTTGTCTCCTGGCTGCTGTAGGATCTGTCTTTCTAACTATCAAGTGCAAAGCCTTGGATATGCAAAAGAAAGAGGGCTGAGTTTTGAAATATGGGCCTGAATAGAAGGTAGAAATCCCATGTTCTGGCTTTGAAATCAGCACTTGGCTATATCAATTTTTATTTAACACATCTACCATAAGTGCCAATCTGAACATCAAAATACGGAAACCGGGTGTTCTATCAAAGTATCTAGACAACGCAGACACTTAACCTGTATTACAGTAGATATATGATTAGCAACCCACTGCCCCAAATTTAGCTAATAAAAGGCAGCTCTAATGCTTTCTTACTTATAGAGCCCTGTAAATCTGCAGATATCCGCTTTATATCCATGGACCATGCTTGCGGATCACGTATCGAACGCAGATACAGATTCTGTATCCGTGCAGGCTCTACTTGTACCTTACTTCTGACAATAAGCAGACTCTTTGCTTGAAGCATGCAGCTCTGTGCAGTGAGAGATATTTTAGGTGCAGTAATTTATGCTATAAAGCCATTTATTTATCATTGTGTGATAATCTTTTAGTTGTATTACATATGTGTACACACGCTTTATTTTTTTGCCAATCTAAATCTAATTTAGGGACAGGTTTCTTCTTTAATTTAGCTAGCAGGTCTGTTACAGGTCTATTCTTAAATGCACGTGTTATAATAGGGAATTTGGAACACAAAGTTAATTCTGCATTGTAATTGCTCTAGATGAATTCCTTTCTTGTAACTCTGCCTTGACTTTGTTAGTTTAAAACTCATCACTCAGCTGCAGGCACTGGAAGAACTCCACATTGTGTATCCCAAAGAGGATGTTTAATCCTAAACTCTTTTAATGTTTCATTTCCACAACTTTCCCTGTTTTTGAGCTGTGGCTGAAAACAGAACTACAGAGAGGCGTTGTTCTCATGATATTTCCTGACCATCTGGAAGTGGGAGGTATGGAAAATTTTGTGAGCATGCACCTGTGATTCTGCACAATTGGGCTAGAAGAAGTTTGGATTATTCAGATATAGGTTAAATAATAATCTTCTGTAGTTTAAGAGCCACCTCCTCAGCTTATGTAGATCAACATAGCTCCATTGACTTCACACTAGCTCAGGATCTGGCCCTGTGTGCTAGAACCAAAACTCTGAACTAAACAGACGATGTATATATGATGAGAAACTCATGACAGGATGTGTGTGTGAGTGTGTGTATGTGTGATTTAAAAACAAATCAGCAGAGAGATCAAGTGGGAAAGCGTATGGTACGGTTTATTAGTGTCATGATTTTTTGTTTAGAATCATTTTTTTAAAGATCTTATAATGTCTGTGATGCTGCATTGTGGGGAAGACTAGGATTTATGGAGTTGATTTTCAAAAGTACCTAAGTGATTTAGGAGCACAAGTCCCATTGACTTTCAGTAGGACATATGCTCCTAAATCTCTCAGGTGCTTGTGGAAATTCCCTCCCCCCCCAGGACTTTTTGCAGAAGTATCTTTTCAGGAGGATTTAAAGGAAGGGATGGAGTTATGGTGAAGTGGGACAGGGAATGAACCCCGGGCAGAGGGGACTGCATGGAAGAAAGCTCAGGGATGAGAGTGGGAGAAGGATGCAAAAGGGATGGATGATCATGCAGCGTGGGTGGAATGCAGGAGCTGAGGGGGAAATGGAAATAGATGACAGTGGAAAGGCAGGTAAGAGCTTAGTTGTGTGTGACAGTGGGGACAAGGAGCTTAAATGTATTGTGACCAGTGAGGGGAATGCACCCATCGCTGTTTATAACAGTTATTCTGCAATGAGCAGGCAGATTCCCTCACTTGGAAGCCGAACACTCACTTCCCAAGCCATGAGTTCTGCTGATTTCCATTGGTCATCAATAATAAGCATGAATGTAATGTCCTATTTTTGCATAGTGCTTTACAGAGATTAAAACAGGCATGGCTCTGTCCCAAAGAGCTGTCAGTCTAAAATCGGAGATACACCGAACTCAAAGATAACAGACAGTGGATGGCAGAAGGGAAGGAAGAGAGTTGAAAGAAATCATTATCATGTGTATTATAATATAAAAAACTTACAGTTTCTGGTCACTTTTAAATGCAGATTGAGGCAAGACAAATGGTAGGTATAGATAGCTCAGGAAAGGGAGCCAACCTTGGAAAGCCTAGTGAAAGCAGAGGGTTTGAGGAGGGATTTGAAAGAGCTGAGTGAGGATATTTGGCACCTAGAACTGCAGTGGGATCCCGGGTACAGGAGCACTGTGAGGGAAGGCATGAAGGCGAGAGAGGGAAGAGGTGATAAGGGAGGAACAGGCCACTACTATAGCCAGTTAGATTCTAGCATTTCTACATAGCGCACCTGAATTTGAGCAGGTAGCCTGAATGCCTTTGATTGATGTTTTCTGATATGTCTGTCTTCACCCAGCCGTGGAGTGTTCAGAAGTGTCTCTTTCATTGGCGATTTGTTCACTGACTTTCCATTGCTATGGAGACCAACAAGTGCGGCTTCGAAGTGGGCACAGCGAGGGCATTGTTTCTGTCACTGGGACCTTGTAAGACGCTGTGACCCTGTAAGATGCAGCAACAGGATGCTGTGTCTTAAAGGACAAAACCACTCATGTTTTTGTAGGTTGTTCCTATTCTTCTGCTCCCCAACTCCATTTCATGGAGCAGTCACTGGCACATCATTTCAACACCCAGAGGAAGCCATTGGGCAGCAATGATCCTGGAGCTACTGCTCTCTGTCTGCACACTGCTGCGCAATAGCAGAAACCACATCCCACAGGGCACATGGGCAGCTGGGGCTATCTCCCTGTGGCACAATGCTCTAAGGTAGCAGCAGCTTGCAGGAGCTGCATCTTGGCTGCACAGAGCAAGCAGTAGCTCCTAGGAGATCTCAGGATCTGAGTCCTGGATGCAGTGCTGGGGGCAACTGAAGCTGTTAAGAGCAGATTTCTGGCATAGTGCCCAGAGCAAGAGGCATTCAGTCCTGGCACGGATCTTAGAGGCAGCAGGTGCAAACAGGCTCCAAGCCCCAAAAGAGTGCTTAGAGGGGTGAGATGTTCATAGAGGCTCAGATGTGACTTTTCTTTCACCTCCTGCTTTAAGTTACAGCATTTTATTTTTCACTAGAAAAGGACAAGCCAAAGCAAGTAACTAGCCCATCGCTAATCGAATAGATCTGCTCAGTCCCATTCTGCAGGACTCACATTATATTAGTCTGACCTCCACTCATCCTTTCCCCAGCTCTGATTGGCTCTGGAAGCCTTTGAATCCTGAAATGTAGGTATGATTTTAGTAGAGTTTTAAGCCCTGCTCATATACACACATGAATGGACTGCTCTTGTTATGTGACAGCCACTGCGTAGGTCCCTCTGCCTAGCCTGGAGACAGGCCACCTTATGGGTCATTTAATTGATTCAGAACAAAAGAGCACGCTGTAGCTGCATGCACCAGAAATGGAAACTGCTGCTGGGGAAATTTGTAGCAGTGCGGAAGGAGATTATTTAAATAAAAAATTAGAATTACAAATGAGCTTTTCAAAGGACTGCTGTTCTCTGTCCTCTCTCTTTATAGAGTATCTGAGCATATATCTGCATGGAGAAAGCTGATGGCAGGTTTTAAAATCTTCTCACTTCATTCCAGGCAACTGTTCTTGAAAATCACTCTACAGCACATCATGAAAACGATGGCTAAACGTCTTATCTCAGAAAAGAGACAGCAATATTAAAGGTCAAATTCTGCACTTGAATGCACACACATTGGAAGGAGGAATTCAGTTCAGAGACAGATTTAGAGAGATGAGTCAGGAAACCAGGGAAAAAACAAAGGGAGGAGGGGGCAGGGAATCGGGAAAGGAATGAGAGAGTGAGAATGAACAGCGGATAGAGCAGTTTCCTTGTAATGATTCCCACTGAAAATAGTTGTTCAGCCTTATTAAAAAATAACACCCTGTGGGAGCTGAATAATAAGCAAGACTGTCCCCTGGGGCAGGTGAAGGGCTCTGTGAGCAAAGTCAGTTTGGATGAGATTGTGGGCGACCAGGAAGAGGAGAACACTGGGAAGTACTAGGCTGGGCATCAGCAAAACCAAAGGGAGTCTGGGCAAAGTGTATCAACTGGGAGCTGAAAACTGGATGTCAAATCACAGAGGCCATTTAGTGTCTCAGGGTCTGGCAGGTACTCTTCCTTCTCCCTCCCACTGTCCCTAATGGTCCCAGATGGTTCTTTCCTTGTCCCCCTCCTCTCCTCTGTTTACACCCTTTCTCTGGACCATGCCATGGATCTCTTACCATCTTGATGCTAATAATTTGCTTCTATCCATCCAATCCTGCATCTCAGCCTAGCTCTCTTATGCCTTCTCCTGGTTGCCTCATGTTTGACTAAACCAAATTCCTTATATTCCCTCCAAAACTATCTCCCCATCCTCCATTTGTTGTCACCACCATCCACACAGTCACTCAGTCCCGTAGTCCAGGGGTCATCTTTAACTCCTCCCTCCCTCTGGCCCCACACATTCAACCCTAATGCTGCTGCTTCCAAAATATTTCCAGGTTCCATCCGTTCCACTCCACCCATACAGCTAACTCTCTCATTCAGGCCCTTGTAATCTCCTGTCTAAATTGTTATAACCTCTGCCTCTTTGACACTCAAGTTGCCCGCCTCCAGTTCACACAAAATGCTGTCTCCCTACCACCCCTCGCCCAGATGTCAGTCCCTTCTTTGAATCCCTCCATTGACCCTCCATCCTATAGCATGTCTGCCTTTTGCAACTCTACCCCTCTGTATTATCCATCTTTAGCTCTGCTAATGACAGTTGCTTCTTTGCCCATTTCCCTACTGCTCCCACCAGCCTCTCTGTGGTTTCTTCCATGCCACCCTGCATGCATTAAACGCCTTCCCTGAGTTGGTCTGTAGGGTCCCTATCCTCTACCCGTTCAAGTGGAGGACTCCTGCATGTACCGAGACACACACAAGAAGCTGGCTGGTTATGACTAGCTGGTGGTGCTTGGAGAGAATATATGTGTCTTATCGAAAACAGAAACAAACTCACTGTGCTATTCAAACATTACATTACTCTGGCCAATTCTCACCTTGACCACACCCATGTTTCACCACTTCCCTTTGTGTGCTTTCCAGGGCAGGGAATAATACACTTTCTTTTGTGTTTTGTAAATGCCTAACACATTGAGGATGCTACCAAAAACAAATAGTACATTATAATCATTGTACTAATAATACAGTATCAGTAGCATAGGGGAGATCCATAAGATCCTTCTACATATGGAGCAGCATGGTCACGTGAAAAACTGATGACCCAGACGTGCTGCCTCCAACACAGCCATTTAATTCCATACCTAGCTGAACTAATGGGCCAGTAAAGGTAGTTTGCTCTCTGAACACATCACTGCTTCTGACTGCTCTCTGAAAAACAACAGTCTGCTTACATAACATGTCCTGCAGAAGAACACCTGTAAAGAGAGCTTTATGTCTGGCTCAGCAAGCAGATTTCCCACAGCCACTTTCCTGTTGCAGGGAGATTTATATGTGGCTCAACAAACAGGTGTCTGCGTTGCAGTCCTCACTTCATAGACGGGTTTTCTTGTGGCTGAGAAGGGCCCCCAGATTTACCTTTGACTAAGTGACCAGGCCTTCCCCCAGCACTGTTCATGATAATGAGTAATTTGCCCATAGAATCATAGACACATAGAGCTGGTAAGGAGCTGCAAAAGATCATCTAGTCCAGACCTCAGTGCAGAGGCAGGACCCAAGTATACTTAGACCGTCTCGGACAGGGATCTATTATCGACCACCTGACCAGGACAGTAATAGTCATGATGAAATGCTAAGGGAAACTAGAGAGGCTATCAAAATTAAGAACCCAATAATAGTGGGGAATTTCAATTATCCCCATATTGACTGGGAACATTTCACTTCAGGATGAAATGCAGAGATAAAATTTCTAGATACTTTAAATGACTGCTTCATGGAGCAGCTGGTACAGGAACCCACAAGGGGAGAGGCAACCCTAGATTTAATCCTGAGTGGAGTGCAGGAGCTGGTCCAAGAGGTAACTATAGCAGGACTGCTTGCAAATAGTGACCATAATATAATAACATTTAACATCCCTGTGGTGGGAAGAACATCTCAACAGCCCAACACTGTGGCATTTAATATCAAAAGAGGGAACTATACAAAAATGAGGGGGTTAGTTAAACAAAAGTTAAAAGGTACAGTGACTGAAGTGAAATCCCTGCAAGCTGCATGGGTGCTTTCTAAAGACACCATAATAGAGGCCCAACTTCAATGTATACCCTAAATTAAGAAACACAGTAAAAGAACTAAAAAAGAGCCACCGTGGCTTAAAAACCATGTAAAAGAAGCAGAGAGAGATAAAAAGACTTCCTTTTAAAAGTGGAAGTCAAATCCTAGTGAAGCAAATAGAAAGGAGCGTAAACACTGCCAAATTAAGTGCAAGAGTGTAATAAGAAAAACCAAAGAGGAGTTTGAAAAACGGCGAGCCAAAAACTCCAAAGGTAATAACAAAATGTTTTAAAGTACATCAGAAGCGGGAAGCCTGCTAAACAACTAGTGGGGCCCCTTGACTATCGAAATACAAAAGGAGCGCTTAAAGACGATAAAGTCATTGTGGAGAAATTAAATGGATTCTTTGCTTCAGTCTTCACGGCTGAGGATGTTAGGGAGATTCCCAAACCTGAGCTGGGTTTTGTAGGTGACAAATCTGAGGAACTGTCACAGATTGAAGTGTCACTAGAGGAGGTTTTGGAATTAATTGATAAACTTAACATTAACAAGTCACCAGGACCCGATGGCATTCACGCAAGAGTTCTGAAAGAACTCAGATGTGAAGTTGCGCAACTATTAACTAAGGTTTGTAACCTGTCCTTTAAATCAGCTTCAGTACCCAATGACTGGAAGTTAGCTAATGTAACGCCAATATTTAAAAAGGGCTGTAGAGGTGATCCCAGGAATTACAGACCGGTAAGTCTAACATCGGTACCAGGCAAATTAGTTGAAACAATAGTTAAGAATAAAATTGTCAGACACATAGAAAAACATAAACTGTTGAGCAATAGTCAACATGGTTTCTGTAAAGGGAAATTGTGTTTTACTAATCTGTTAGAGTTCTTTGAAGGGGTCAACAAATATGTGGACAAGGGGGATCCAGTGGACATAGTGTACTTAGATTTCCAGAAAGCCTTTGACAAGGTCCCTCACCAAAGGCTCTTACGTAAATTAAGCTGTCATGGGATAAAAGGGAAGGTCCTCTCATGATTTGAGAACTGGTTAAAAGACAGAGAACAAAGTGTAGGAATTAATGGTAAATTCTCAGAATGGAGAGAGATAACTAGTGGTGTTCCCCAAGGGTCAGTCCTAGGACTAATCCTATTCAATTTATTCATAAATGATCTGGAGAAATGGGTAAACAGTGAGGTGGCAAAGTTTGCAGATGATGCTAAACTACTCAGGCTAGTTAAGACCAAAGCAGATTGTGAAGAACTTCAAAAAGATCTCACAAAACTAAGTGATTGGGCAACAAAATGGCAAATGACATTTAATGTGGATAAATGTAAAGTAATGCACATTGGAAAAAAATAACCCCAACTATACATACAATATGATAGGGGCTAATTTAGCTACAACGTGTCAGGAAAAAGATCGTGGAGTCATCGTGGATAGTTCTCTGAAGATGTCCACGCAGTGTGCAGAGGCAGTTAAAAAAGCAAACAGGATGTTAGGAATCATTAAAAAGGGGATAGAGAATAAGAATGAGAATATATTATTGCCCTTATGTAAATCCATGGTATGCCCACATCTTGAATACTGTGTACAGATGTGGTCTCCTCACCTCAAAAAAGATATTCTTGCACTAGAAAAGGTTCAGAAAAGGGCAACTAAAATGATTAGGGGTTTGGAGAGGGTCCCATACGAGGAAAGATTAAAGATTAGGTCTCTTCAGCTTGGAAAAGAGGAGACTACGGGGGGGATATGATAGAGGTATATAAAATCATGAGTGATGTTGAGAAAGTGGATAAGGAAAAGTTATTTACTTATTCCCATAATACAAGAACTAGGGGTCACCAAATGAAATTAATAGGTAGCAGGTTTAAAACAAATAAAAGAAAGTTCTTCTTCACGCAGTGCACAGTCAACTTGTGGAACTCCTTACCTGAGGAGGTTGTGAAGGCTAGGACTATAACGGTGTTTAAAAGAGAACTGGATACATTCGTGATGGTGAAGTCCATAAATGGCTATTAGCCATGATGGGTAAAGAATGGTGTCCCGAGCCTCTGTTCGTCAGAGGATGGAGATGGATGGCAGGAGAGAGATCACTTGATCATTGCTTGTTAGGTTCACTCCCCCTGGGGCATCTGGCATTGGCCACTGTCGGTAGACAGATACTGGACTAGATGGACCTTTGGTCTGACCCGGTGCAGCTGTTCTTATGTTCTAGGTGTTTGTCCAATCTGTTCTTAAAAATCTCCAGGGATGGGGATTCCAAACTGCCCTTGGAAGCCTATTCCAGAGCTTAACCTTATCGTTAGAAACATTTTCCTAATATGTAACTTAAATCTTCCTTGCTGCAGATTAAGCCTATTATTTTGTGTCCTACTTTCCATGGACATGGAGGAAAAATGAACTACTACCCTCTTTATAACAGCCCTCAACAGTCAGATCCCTCTTCAGTCTTCTGTTCTCAGGACTAAACATGGCCAGTTTTTTTAACCTTTCCTCATAGATTAGGACAGTTTTCTAAACCTTTATCATTTTTGTTGCTGTCTTTGGGACTCTCTCCATTTGTCCACACCTTTCCTAAAGTGTGGCACCCAGAATTGGACACAGTACTCCAGCTGAGGTCTCACCAGTGCCGAGTAGAGCAGGACAGTTACCTCTCAGGTCTTATATATGCTTAAAACTCATGTTAATATACCCAAAATTATATGAGCCTTTTTCGTAACTTATCACATTGTTGACTCATTCCATTTGTGATTGACTATAACCCCCATCCTTTTCAGCACCCAGCCAGTTATTCCACAATTCACAGTTGTGCATTTGATTTTTTTCTTCTTTAGTATAGTCCTTTAGACTTGTCTTTGTCAAATTTCATCTTGTTAATTTGTCAAGGTCATTTTGAATTCTAATCCTTGTGACTTTCTACCCCATAATGCTTTATAGAAATATGCTTATGAGTGTAAATATAACATAACTGAAATACTTTTTATGCTAGATATGCCATGTAACATATCTTTGCAAAGGTTATGATCTACTGAATATATTTATCCTATTTGTATGCATGTATCATTTTTATATCTGAAGTTATGAGTGATCACTCTATGCTTGCATTTAAATTGTTTGCTGTAGGGAGCACATAAAACAGATTTGGTCAACATATTATGTGAAGGGGTTATTCAAGTAATTGGAAATACTTAGCCAGCAACGGACTTTGGAAACGCTAATCCACATCTGAGCTTTCCTGGGAATGTTCAAAGTAACATGTAAACAATGGCAGTGGCCTGCAAAAAGCTGAATCATTCATAGATATGTGACTTGCCCAGGTGGCTAGAGACCCCATCTTGTGATTGTGAGGTGGGACAAGAGAGAGACTATATAAGCCCCTGGAAACCCCTCCATTTTGTCTTCAACTGGCTCAAGAGATAGCCTCTCCATGCCAAAGAAATGCCTGAAAGAAACTGGAACAAAGGACAGTAACTACGGGGGTGTGAGTGATTGCTGGACCCAGACTAAGAAGGAGTCTAGTCTGTGAAAGAAACTTATTGGAACATCTCTGAGGGTGAGATTTACCTGCATTTAGTTTCCTACTGTATTAGGCTTAGACTTGCGTGTTTTTGTTTTATTTTGCTTGGTAATTTACTTTGTTCTGTCTGTTATTACTTGGAACCACTTAAATCCTGCTTTTTATATTTAATAAAAATCACTTTTTACTTATTAATTAACCCAGAGCAAGTATTAATACCTGGGGGGGTGTAGCAGTGTGGGACTCACCCCTGTAGTGCCTCCTGCTGGTGTCTCAGGGAATTAGCTCGATTTCCAGCCCAGAGCACTCTCTGCAGGCCAGTGATCTGTCACAGCTTGGCCCCTGTGTCCCTCCCAGGACCCCGGTGCAGCTTTAACTGGGTGTTGCCCCCTGGCAGTAATCCCACAGTTCTGCATCTCCCCCTCCCAGGGAAACCCCCACCCACTATCCCCACTTCACCTCAGTCTTGGCTACTGCCCAGTCTCCATCTAGCCCCCATTCACTGGGGCAGACTGCAGTATAAGCCACTCATCACAGGCAAAGGGGTTCGAACCTGCTGCCCTATTGCAACCCTGCACCTATTCGGCCTATAATCAGGCCTGCAGCCTGGGGCTTTCCAGGCCAGAGTGCCCAGCTCCTCTGGCCCTTCCCCAGCCCTGCTCCCAATCTAGGTGTCTTGCTTAGGTCCCTGAAGCCAGGCCCTTTTCCCTCTACAAGCAGAAGAAGACTTACTGGGCTTCTGGTTCACAGCCTCTTATAGGGGCCAGCTGGGCCTGACTGGGCCATGGCCACAGCTAAGCCTACTTTCCCCAATCAGCCCAGGCTTCTTGCCCTAGCCACAGCCCTCTCCTGGGCTGTTTCAAACCCCGCAGGGCAGGAGAGGGTGACCACCCCGCTACAGGGGCAAACAGCTGTGCATATCTCTCTATCAGTTTTATACAGGGCAAACAATTTATGAGTTTAGCTGTAGAAGCTTTATACAGAATAAAACTGATTTAGTTGGGGTTTGGATCCCATTGGGAACTGGGTCTCTGGGTGTTGGAGACAGGAGCACTTCTTAAGTTGTTTTCAGTTAAGCCTACAGCTTCTGGGAGATGTGGTTCAGACCTGGGTCTGTGTTTGTAGCAGGCTAGCGTGTCTGGCACAACCAGGCAGATTACTGAAGTCTGAAGCTGCTAAGGAAAACAGATTTAGAGGTAGTTTCAGCACATCAGGTGGCAGTCCCAAGGGGGTTTCTGTGACCCAGCCATCACAATCCTGTCTTCTGAAGTGCTTGCAATCCCTCCCCGCTTGGTGTCACTGCAAATTTTATAAGCATACTCTTCACTCCATTATCCAAGTCATTAATGACAATAATAAACAGTACCAGACCAAGGACAGACTCCTGTGGGACCACACTGTGTATGTCGCCTCCCATTTGACAGCAAACCCTTGATAACTGCTTTCTGAGTGTAGTCTTTCAACCAGTTTTGCCCCAACTTTCTAGTAATTAAATTTAGACCATATTTCCCTAGTTTCTGAGAATGTCATGTGGGACTGTGTCAAAATCTTTACTAAATCAAGATACATAGGTGCCGACTCCATGGGTGCTCTGGGGCTGGAGCACCACGGTGAAAAAATGGTGTTTGCTGCCTGCTGGCAGGACCTGCTTGTCAACGCTTCCCCCTCCTTCCCTGCGCCTCCCACCTGCCGTGATCAGGTGTTTGGTGGCATGCAGAAGGCTAGGGGAGGTGCGAGGGCACTGTGCAGTGTGGGAACAGAACAAGGTGGAAAGAGGCAGGGCAGGTATGGAGTGGGGGTGGGCAGAGGCAGGGCCTTGGAGAAAGGAGTGGAGTGGGGGCAGGTTCTGGGGCACAGCCAGGGGTTGAGGCCCCCCGGCATATTAGAAAGTTGGCGCCAGTATCTAGATACATCATGTCTACAGCTTCATGCCATTCACTAAGCCAGTAACCCTGTCAGAGAAGGAAATTAGGTGGTTTGTCATGATTTGTTCTGGACACATCCATGGTTATTACTTGTATCCTATTAAATGGCCAGTTTTTCCATTTGTTGGAACTAAATTTCTTCTCAAAAGGCAAAGGGAGGAAATCTGTCATCACTTTGTGTGTGATCTCCCCCACTCTTGAAGCATTCTGTCTCCTCGCATTCCTGCTTTCCTCTATCTTCTGCTGACATATTGCACCTACTGCATTATTCTATTAGAGTAACTTCCCTTGCTCTGCTAGATTCATCTGGCAGAAGTGGCTTCTTCTGCACCCATAAAGTGTACAACAGGCAGGGGAAGGGAGACCCGCTGCTGGTCCTAGTTGCAGTTCTGCTCCACAAAGTTTAATGTCTTGGCTGATGTTTCCTCCATATATCAGTAGGTATGCATCTTTTTAGTCTACACCTTGACTAATCCCTTTGCAGACACAAGCAATAGATGACATTTCGGGAATCATTTGCACTATTCTTATAGAAGAAAGGTCATGCCCCCACAATATTTTTTTGCCTTAGACACTAGGCGGACTCTCTGAAGCTGATGACAATAGTAGATTTAGGTGTGCTGTCTCCCACTTCAGCTCTGAACATGGACAGCAGTTCCTCAGGAGAACCCGAGGGACCATCCTTTGCTTTTCCTACATTCCCTCTGCTGCCAGTATCCTTGTCCCTCTCCTCCACCACTTTTCTTCCAACACAACTAGATCTAGGTTACTGTACCACAAGGCAGGGCTGTACAGAAGACCTACTGCTACCATGGAATCACTGAAAATCTCCAGGCCAATCAAATCAATACACAGGATGAGAATAGCTGCGGGGAGGAGGGGGAATAGATAGATTCCGAGCAGATAGATAAAGCACTGAAAGATCTTTTCTCCTCCTGAATGTGAGTGAAGTCAGAAGGAAACCCACAGACACAGAGGAAACAGTTTTCAGTTTGTGTTTATTACATCCTCACAGTATTTGCTACAGTAAAGGTGAATGACAATATTCCACTTTACATCGTAATGACATAAATCAGTGATAATGACAAAGACATCATCAGCCAAACATCTCATATGAGTTGGGTGTAAGTGACTCTTTCAAACAAGAGCAGCTAATGTAGAGGGAACTCCAGACGGAAACCCTAACCACTGCCTTCATCTTAAACTTGCATGGCAAATAGGAAGGATCTATAGAGATCAGCTTCTAGGTCCTGTCCAAACTGCAGTTGAAGCTCTGCTAAACAACAACTTTGGTGTGCATTTGTCATGGTGATGGTCATGGCATAAGAACCTAATTAAAAGAGAACCATAGAATAGACAGCGTCTTAAAGGAGCTGGCTTCCCAGGCAAGATGTCCAGTGATTCAATTCTCAGTTCACTCCTCCCTAAGCTAAGGCTCTCATGAGTCCCTTCTGAACCACACAAAGTTCCTGAAAGCATGTCTGGTTAGGAAGACACCTTAACTTGCATTCTACTCAGGCCTGGTACCAAATTACCCAACCTAGTAATATCAGCTGGTACTGAAAGTTCCCTCTCCCTATTCAATGTTTTCACTGGCACCCTTATTTCTGATGCTTTTAATGAAGGATACAGATTCAAGGTGGTATTGGTGGCTTTGACACAAGGAAAATGGAAACCCAGGTCCCTGTTCTGATTGTAAAGAAAGGAAGAGAGTCAATATAAGGGAGATGAGACACTTGGCTCACAGTTCTTAAAGAAGCCAGTTCCATGCCATGGGTTACTCATTGCTTGCTCTCATGGCTGGAAATCCCACTGAGACCCGTTCTGTTGCATAAGTAAATATAAAATCAGACATGTCCTTCCCCCCATGCCCATCCCCCATCCCTTTTTAACTGGTGGATGTAGACATGAGCAGAGCAATATGCAGATACTCCTCACACTGCAATGTGGTTGGTTCTACAGTATGTGAAAGCAGAGCTGATCCTGATCTGCAGTGGTTTAGATTCAGCCTGTGGGCCCAGCAGTGTGAAAGGGTGAAGAGTACTGGGATATATACAGATACAAAAGCTGTCCATTGAGCCAATAGCAGCTCCACCACTCTAGTTTAGCAAATTGTACTGTGAATACCAGAGAGGAAAATAAGCTGGAAATTGGACCACAGCCCATCTGGATTGGCAGACTGGTCAGCTGGGCTTCAAACCAGACAGAAAAGGACTGGAAATGTGAAGCAATGACTGGAGACAAGAGACTGACACCAGAGCCAAGTCCTCCACAACATCCTTGGGGTGTGGATTCTCCCAAGAAGAGCCTCAGACAGCCAGTCTCACCTTACGTGCCTTTCTGCACAAATGGTTCATTTTTTAGGGACTAGACTCTCAGCCTCACAATTCCTTTTCTCCTCTGCCCCCTAGCCCTTCCAATTATACACCCTGGAGCTTCAACTGAGTTTATTACACAGCCTTGAATTAGAGGTACAGCTTTTTAATAAAGCCGAGGAGAGGTGCAGAGAAAAAAATAACCCACCTTGACTACGCAAATATATGACACATATCTGTAGATGAACACTACCTTGTGGAAATTGGGAAGCTAAAAGGAAGCACAGCAGTAATCCCAACAAAGCAGCTATTGACTCCTAATCTAATAGGAGAACTGGAGTAATGACAGCACCAGCCCTCACCTCACGTTGCCACACCCTGCCAGCAAACATGGCATTTGGAGCTTTAAAGACAGAGAAAAGGGGACACAAAATTAGGAACAAGCCAAAATCTTCAGAAAGCCCCAAAAATATGTCTGAGGCGGGAAATAATTTCTGAAGTAGCAGCAAACATGCCTTGGTTTCACTTCCATGATCTTTGACTTGTGTGTCAGAGCGAGTGCTGTGCTAAGACGCAAGATGACTGCAGCAGCTCCAGCACAAGAGGTGAAATGGAATGTAGCCACAATGTGTGAAACTGGTCCCCATAGCAAGGGACAGGTGACAGGTAAGATGACAGGCATTTGTTGGGTAGGGACAGGTAACAGCTACGCAGCGCAGTGTGTAATGACAGTCAGAGGTATGCTGCAAAGATATTAAAAGACAGCAGATAGGTATCTGGGGGAAATGAGGGGGAAAATGAGAGGCATCATGAACAGGTATGTGACAACAGAAGACAAGTATGTGGGGACAGGGATGTGAGGATAAATGAGAAGCATGAAATAATAAGTATTCAGTGATGGCTGAGAGGTTGCTGGGAAGAAGGGAAAGGTATCCATGGACAAGAGGTATTCAGGGACAGCTTTGTGAGGATATAGAACATGCGTGCAAAGATAAATGAGAAGCACTGGTAGCTAGGGACAAGTATGGGGAATGTGAGGGTAGGTTTATAGGGACAAGTGAGAGGCGTACATGGAGAAGAGACAGATATGCACTGACAAGTGAGAGGCACTCGGGGATTGGCATGAGGTATGCTTTGATATTGCTCTGAATGCTGTAAACATTTCAATTTTGTTTCTGTATCAATGAACATTCAGTTCAGTTTGATATATGTGCTGTTACGGGTCATTGGAAGTATAGCAGAACTTTACGTCTCCCATTACTAACCAATCTTACATATGCCGCAAAGAAATCACAGTAACGATCCTCTACTGGGAAACATTAAATAATTTATATATAAAGTACATACACATTCGCTCATACACACACTCACACATACATTCCCTCAATACTCAGGTCTAGTCTACATCTTAAACTTATGTCAATCTAGCCACATTGCTCAGGGCTGTGAAAAATTTTGCACCCATAATTAGGGTGACCTAATCCCTGTGTAGACACAATCAAAGGAAGGATTCTTCCATCAGTCTAGCTTCCTGCCTCTCAGAGCAGTGAATTAACTACACTGATGGAAAAACCCATTCTGTTGATGTAGAGCCATAGTGTAGATGCTTGCTGCCGTGCCATAGACTAGGCTGTAGTGTAGACATACACGAAGATCATCAAGACCTGGCCCTTCATATTTCCCAGTGTGAACAGCATGGACTTGTCAGTGCACTAATGTTTACATTTAAAGGGACGTAGACAACTTCTAATCTGGTTAATTGGGGGAAAAGGTTAAAAGCAGTTTCAGTTTCTACCCCTGCCTCTGAGTCCCACTGTGAAATTTGGTAACTTTAAAATTATTTTTAAAAATAGGAAAATGCATTTGCTCTTCCCTCGTTGTCAGAGAGCCTCACAAACTGACAAGCTGTTGAGGGGAAGTAGCAAATGGGATCATATGCAAAGTGTTGTCAAATGCAAAGGTAGAAAAAACCTATTTTTTCTCCCACCCTTTTGATTATAGCAGCCTTTGTTATAACAATACTGGGTCCAGAATTTTCAGAGGGAAGTGTGAAAAGTTGTTGATGCCCCTTTAACATCAATAAGAGTTGAAGAAAAGGCAGGATATTTCTCTTCGAGAATTTATCCCTACAGACTAGCTAGTGTTTGCAATGGCTGAGGCTAAATCACCATTTTCTTTAAGAGCTCCTGATTTTAAAGGAGAAGATTACATAACTTTCCTATTTTAATTCAGTTCAGGCTGACTTTGGCATAAAAGACAGCAAATGATGCTAATTTCTTGTGTTTAAAAAAAAAAGGCTTTAAATCATTAGGTTGTTTTCTATCTGTCCTTACTGCCATAAATAGTAGTGTAGCTCAAGACAGCAATGTTGGAGGGGGAACCTCACTGAGCATACACCAGGAAATCCTGCAGATATCTTATCATGGGGATGGGCACTAATCTGGTGAACTGCCCAGTCTGTTCCAAAATCTGCAATAGAGTGTCAAATTTTCCATAGTTTCACCCCAATCACCTAGTCTGGATGAAGAGATAGACGCAAAGGGGTGGGGGCATACAGCTTACATCAGGTAAAATTAGGGCCAGCTCCAGCGTTTTTGCTGCCCCAAGTGGCAAAAAAAAGGAAAAACCTGACTGAGCTTCAACCGAAGTGCTGCTGAAGACTGAAGCAGCGCGATTGAGCTGCTGCAGAAGTGCCACCAAAGACTGAAGCAAAGCGACTGAGTTGCCGCCGAAGTGCTTCCTTTGCTGGCGCCTGGAGCTGGCCCTGGGTAAAATCACTCAGCCAGGGGAAGTCTTTTTAAATGGACAATCAACTGTCTGACCTCCTATTGTTGGTGGGAGAAACCTCCCTTCTCCTCCCCATCCCATATACTTTCTATCCAGCCCTCAGCTGTCCAGCTGTACTTGCCCTTCATTCCCAGTCATGCAGGAACTCTCACTTTACTGGGTTTTTTATGCCAACTGCCTGAGTCGACCTGTGCAATGATATTTTCTCACAGTGCTCTTATAGTAGGCTGAGTTCTCTGCTGAATAGGATGGCCTCCCAAAGGGCTGGGAAGTATTAGCAGGCACTGAGGATACCATCTGTTGAACTATCCCCGGAGTCCTTAATGTTCTATGGATGGAGCCTTTTTGGGTGCCTTATAAACAAGAAATAAAAATGACCAACTTTCTTTTCTTTAAAAATGATCTTTATTCTCTTTTAAAAGCACCGACTATGCATCCCCACTAGCACTTTCTGGTCTAGATAATAGATAGATTCTGGTCTAGATAATATTTAATCCTGCCGCAGTGCAGGGGACTGGACTAGATGACCTATCAAGGTCCCTTCCACTCCTGTATTTCTATGTTTCAGTGATTCTTCACTTAGAAAAAAGGGCAGAGTTGTGCATATATGCACGCTTAGCATTCACAATCACAGTGTGTGGATTCATATAAAAGAGATAAAATATACATAGCCCTCCCCTGCCTTCACAATCTCAGCACTTTCAGTGTTGTCACTGGTGGTGGTCTCTCCCAGATCATAGTGTCATAAAAGGCAGCTAAGACCTTTCAACCACTCCCTGAAAGCCACCATATAGGCATGCCCATCCTGTCACACTGAAGAGTGTGCTCACCATTCCAAAAGCTGTACAGTCCTTGTTTTCATGCACCAGTTCACTTTCATGCAAGGAGTCACGTAGACATTTCTGCATTAAGGAGCAAATTCTGTGCATTCAGCTCCCACTGACTTCATCTTAACTCAGCAGGAGCTCCCCACATCTAAAGACAGAGCACAGCCCTAAATGAGGGTGCCACAGCTTGTGTCCTAGGGAGAAGAGTTCACCTCAATTCCTCAGTAGCTCTCTCTTGGTGTCTGCCTCACAACTGCACAGAAAACATATTCAGAATGTTCCATGAACCCTGTGGAGTGATGTAAGTAAATTTTTCCCAGTGTCTCTCAGTGATCGCGCCTCGCCCCTTGCACTTTTTATCTTACATCTGCAGCACAATGGGGATCTATATGTGGTTTCATTCTGTTTAGTAGGACAAAAAATATAGCCCAGGAATGATCAAAGAATAATTTCATCAGTCTTTGATTCCTTCTAGTGCATTGCACAAGGTTCCTGAGATAGTTATCTCCGCAATCTCATTTGCTAGGTTGACAAAATGTATAGGCTAAGGGAATTCATGATAGATTCTAGAGGTACTTTTAAAGAAAATAAATAGAGAGGTTGTACTATGGGGCCTGCATTTGGGTGCAGATGTAACCCACACACCTCCTGGGTGTGGTGTTCTGTCCCATCTAGTGCCACCGAGACCACTTAAAGAGAGAGAGAAAATGAGTCTGCTCGACAGCCTTAGCTAACAGCTAGTGGGCTTTTAGCTCATGTGGTAGAGGCTCATGCACTAAGCTCCAGAGGCCCCAGCTTCGATCCCACCTGCTGACGACCGAGGTCTGTCAGCGTTACACAGACTCAGTTCCACACAACTTGCAAACCTGTATTCCAGTCCCTGCCACTTATTTTACAATCCAGTTGCAAAGGACATCTGTAAACAATGGTTCTCAGATCACAGGGCTCAATGCCCTTTCCAATAGTCCCGCTAATAGAATGAAAATTGACCCATGAGAGGGTCTATCTCTAACAAAGTGGTTTGCAGAATGAAAAGTAGAGAATCAGTTTTAGAATAACAGTGCTGTCAGATGCTGTAAGATAATCTTCCCTTAGAAAACACATTTTGCCTATACATATAGCATATAGCCTCTGGTGCCTGAGAACTCTGACCTGCTGCACATGACTCTGAAATGAGACAACCATGCTCCCCACCCTCATTGTGATCCCAAACCACAAATACCCAGTCACCTGGAGCCCAGTGTCACCACCATGCAAAACTTTGGTTATTGGTCAACACAATGGCATATGAGTGAACTCCTGTTCAGCAAAGCTAAGCCACTCTGTACCTAACCACGCACCAGCTTTCTCTCCTCTCCTTTTCCCATTCAGCCCAAGTGTCAATTCCATCCAGTGTTCACATTATAGAGATAGGACTTGAAAGAAATTTATTTTAAAAAAACCCTCCATCATAATGAGAGAAACCTCATAATGACTACTGAACAGAGGCTATACATCCATCAGCTCCCCCAGCACAGCATCCCTCAAAACAGTGCTTGAAAGCTGTCCTACCTAATGCATGGATGTGCAATACCTTTTGAGATCCATGCAGCTTTTTCCTATTTGATGTGTGTAGCTTTAGACTCTAGTCCATCCTGTTTACTCAATGTTGAATCAAAGTTTTAATCCAAACTTTTTGGGATAGCAAACCCACGGACCACCCTAAACATAGAAATTGGAGCCTATTGTAAATTTATTTATGCATAACTTGGTGGTTGTGTGACACCGTTGATGTCTGTGCATAATCTTTTCTTAAGCTATGCAACAAAAATATGGAAAATACAATAGCAAATAAGTGTCTTATATACTGCTTCAAGACTGGACTCTCATCCCGTGCAGAACATGTTTCCACTGTCTTATCTGTCTGCATAGTAGGGACCACATCTCCATAGTTGTTTGTACAGCACTGAACACACCGTTAGCAATCAATAAATAAAAGCAGTCCATGGACAACAAATAAAAATAACTTCAGTATCAATGTTATCAGCTGCTGCACGAGGCCAGAACAGAGGCTATTTTTAAGTGTTGTGTGCGGTGTGCTACACTGCACACAAATCCCTTTACTTTTACCTCTCTCTGTCATGCCCAGTCAAGCAATGCATGAAACGTGTGGTGTCACACAACAGGCGGGTCTTGCATTCCCCTCCCTTGTTAGCAATTAGCATGATGGGGCATCACTTGTTGCCTCCCAACTACAAAGCTCTTCTGGGGCAAGAAGCATCTTTTTGTTATGGTTTTGGTACAGAGCCTAGCACAATGGAGCCCTGCTCCGTGCCTGGGGCTCCTATCAAATAATAATTATAATTTTTTACTAGAATCATTTCTAGTAAGGACTTTTGGTTTGGCCTCCTGGGGAGGAAACTTTGGCTCCTTGACAATGCACGTGAAAATAACATTCCGTTTCCCTCCCCTAAAGAAAAGGGCTTTAGGATTAGGGGAGCATCATCAGATAGAAAGGGGGTGCAGCAAGGTCATGGCTGACATCACAATGTGAGCACAAAAATGGAAGAAAGAGCTGACTCAGTTGATCCGTTCTACCCTGGGAGACATCCCAAGGCCTGTAGCTTTAGGAACTCCATGGTCTCTAGCTTGGAGTCCCACGCCCTCACATGAGTGACAGCAGTGCTTTGGATTGTACTCAGTTACACTAATTTCATGACTGCCCTTAGTGTCCCCTCCAACTATGTGGGATAGGTGAGAGTGGGGAAGAGGTCTGGAAGGATGGAAGTTCATATAGGCATTATTTACCAACTAACCAGTGTAGTAAGTTTTGGGAAACCTGCCTTCTTGATAGATGACCCAGTGCACTACGGAGGACATATTTCTGATCCTGAATAGGCCAGAAACTGCTAGGTGCTACCACTAACCAAACACACACAGAGACTCTCCAAAGAGTCCTAGAACTGCGTTTGAGTCACACTCTGAAATGGGCTCCCCCTTTATCTCTCCTGTTCCTCCTTTACCCCTGCTTTTTTAACACCAATGAAGTTTCAAATTTGGAAATGGTTTGGACTGCCATGGGAAGCTTATGGTTTCTGAGGGTCCCATCCCTGCTCTAGCTGAGCCTCCTCTGGGTTTGGGTCAGCAGGTCTGTGTAAATTTTGGATCTCAGGAACCTGGGGTAAGAGTCTTTCTCCATGAGGCTGTGCACTTTCCCCTGGGCCTGGTCAAAGCAAGATAGTGAGGGCTCCTGCACATTATTTCTTGTCACCTCCCGTGTCTGGAAGTCTATGTTCACCTAGGGAGAGAGACAACATGAAGGATTATATAGAGTAACTCTGGTTTATATAGTTAATAACACAACAACATAACCTTTTGGGGCAGGAGAGGGAGGGATTCATAATAAGTCACTGCCCAAATTTTCTAACTTAGGTGGCTTAAGTTAAGCACTTCAATCCATATTGATTTCAATATTAGCTGTGTGTGCTCAGCACCTCTGAAAATCAGACCATTTTTATTTAGGTGCATAGGTGTGAATTTAGGTGCTTAACTTTAGGTACCTACTGCAAGTCTGAACATGTTGACTCAGAGTCTTTGTCACCCCAGCTATCCCATCACTCATCAAGACGCTTATGAATTTTTACAAGTTTGGCTCTCTATTCATTTAGTGTGTTGGATAATGAATTGTTAGTAATTTTAAACTATTACTAAAATCTTATCAAATAGCTTTGTTATTTTTTGTTTTACAATAAACTGTTTGACTTTTCTCATAATTTCCCATGACAAACTACTTACTAAAATATATTGTGCCTGGACTTTTCCATTTTAAACTCCCTAAACTTATGACTTTAGCATTTTTGCTGTGACAAATTCCTGAATTTTCCCAGATTTTTGCCCTAAAAACCAACCAGTCTTAACTGTGGTTGTTATGAGAAAGATGGTGAAAAGATATTCCTGTGTGAGAGAGTTTGCTATTATTCATCTTTTGAATAGGGAGGCTTCCGTGGTACCCAAATATAACGCAGTCAAAAAAGGGAACCTTTATCTGTGCCTCCCCTAAGATGGTTACAGCATTAGTTGGCTGTGCATTATGCTGGTGGGTCATTTCAAATTTTGATACACCAAAGGTCATGACTGTGGGATCCGATTTTAGATATCACCCTTTAGCTATCATAGAGATCAACATCTCCTAATCTAACCTAAACCCAAGTGTCTATTCCCAGCTGGAATGCATTCAGTGCCACAAGACACTGGATCTCCTCCCACTCCAGCTGACATAATGAGAAAGACTGCCATTGATTTCAGTGGGAGTTCAATTTGGCTCTGTAGTTGACCAACCTTCAGCTTGGGCATGAGCCAAAGTACCTTTGAGTCTCTTGCCCCTGGGTCCCCCACTCCTGGGCAATCTTACTGTTCCCAGCAGGAGTTCAGCTCACTCCCAGGGTCTTTTCAGCACCCAATTTATAGTCTCCTTGTCTCTAGCCCCTGGGAGCACTCCCCAGGACCTACCACAGTTCACTGGCTGGAATCAGCCCTCCAGGGCTTTTGCTTATACCAAGATTGTAGTGTCTATCTGCCTCAAATGGGGTGAGGTTTGAAGGAAAATGTTAGCAGCTGCCTCAGGCTCAATTTCCCTTGTTGCTGGAGCTTACCAGCATGCCTTAGAAGCCTCCTTATTCCTGGAAAAACTCCCCTCATGGCCAGGATCACCCTTTTAAGACCCACTTCTCCACGTGTAGCATGTTCTGCAGGTGCATGTAATTGACACTGCCTGATTGCAGGAATGCTCATTAGCCTTTCCACCAGAGGGATGAGTGTGTGCCTCATCAGAGGCCCAAATTAACAATATTAGTAGGTCACAAGTTGTGGTTAAAATCTGAGTTTTCCCTGCTGGAAGCCCTGTTGGAAATTGGGTACACATTCACTAGAGGAATCTGTGAGCAGGCCCTTGCTGAATAATCAATATGACATCACAACGTGACATCACAATGCAGGATATAACATCATAAACTGTGATTATGTTAAAGGAGAATTCACAAGTCCAGGCTCGAAGTTGTGGCTACGCTTTCTATTCAGCACCGTGTGCTATTGCTCGTAACTTTCAGAAATTCTAACAAAGCTGAATTCTACAAATTCAGAGGGCTATAGGGCCTAGATTGACACATACACTCTAACTCTTGGAGATTCAACAGGTTAGAGCAGTTGCTGAGAGTGTTGTTGAAGGCCGTTTTGGGGGCCTATAAATAATCAATTTTGATATTTGTGAAAGAATGAAGGAGTGATGTCTCTATCAAGCCATTGATTCTCAGAGGTTCCCCACTGGAGGCTTTGGGATGCAGGCTGCAGTAACTCAGATATCCAGATACACTGGCCAACAGTAGCTAGTGAAATCATTGATCAGCTCTTTACATCTGCAGTGATCCCCTGAAGAGTACAAAATCCCAGCACTGGGGATGTGAGTCACTGATAGTGGAGAGAGATGTGGCCAGGGGCGGCTCCAGGCACCAGCGCAGCAAGCCTGGGGCGGCAAGCTGCAGGGGGTGGCCTGCCAGTCGCTGTGAAAGCAGCAGTCAGGCAGGCTTCGGTGGCAATTCGGTGGCAGGTACGCCAAAGGCACTAGACTGGCAGATCACCCGCAGAAACGTCGCCGAATGCCGCCTGACTGCCATGCTTGGGGCAGTAAAAAACATAGAGCTGCCCATGGATGTGGCAAACAACTCCCCTTTCCTTCCCCTTGCCAAGTGTGTTTCCCTGCAATACCTTTCACTCAGATTAATCCCACCAGAGTGTGTATGCCTACCAACCTCTCGAGGAGCTTGCACATCAATGAATTCTTCAAAGATCCTGTGGGCCTTGGATGCCAGTTTGGTTGTCGACCGGGTCTTTTTGAACTCCTCGCAGGCCAGCCAGAACTCCAGATTCTCCTCGCTGAACTCTGTCTTCAGGAAGGCGCGGAATGCAGCCACCCCATCTATAAGGGGGAAACATTGGATTTATGGAAGAAAAGAAGCAACTTCAGACCAGGTAAGGCCTCTTTACGGTATATGCCACTGTTCACTCATCCCCAACAAATACAACTCCTATTCATTTCAAAATCTCTGCCATTGGCACAAAAAGACTTAACTGCTGATCATGTGGTTTTTCTACAGCAGGCTCAATTACTGTCCTCCACAGATTACAGTTACATGAGGCTCTCATGTGGTTAAAGGAACCGCCTCCTGTGTTGTTTTTTAATCCGTGTTTTGCTAGGAATGTAGGCAGAATTTCAAAGGGATTTGAGAGCCTGACTCCTGTAGGGTCCTTTGATATTCCCAGGCTCAAGTTATACATTCTGCTTGCCATATAGTTGTTAAAGCCTCACTTTGTAAAAGACATTTGTCACTAGCTAAAACTGTTTATAAAATATATAATTTGTGAACTTGTCTCCTTTTACAGCTGGGCTTTTCGTTACTTTGGTTTATTATCTTGACACATTTTTAACTCTTATTTGTACATAGGAAGTATCTTAGAATTTCTAACCATAACATCTACAATAAAAAGGAAAAAGAAGGAACACTGCATGGTTACCACCTCGCTAGCGAGGTGGTTGAAGTGCTCTTATCACTTTTAGTGCTTAGCAATTGTGAGATTTCGATAATGTTTCTGGCTAGCTCAGGTTACAAGTTATGATTACAAAGATTTGGAAATTGGAGCGTTCTGATTTCTGTGTGTAGATAAATTTATAAAAAGAGGCACATGTGGACGCAGCCACTGTATTTACTTTCTCTGCATGTATGCGATCCAACCAATTCAGCTCTGGAATAAGCAGAATTGAAATCAATAAGTTTTCCACCCACTTACGGCAGAGCTGAATTTTGCCCTTTCAGACCTTTCCTATAAGGTAGGGCTGTTTAAGAGTTTATGACAAGAATCCTACTTGGCCAGCATTACTCCATTCCAAGTTTGTCTCTAAAAACATTTATGGGGCAGGGAATGCAGTCAGTGAAGTGAAAGAAGTGGTCTTAGGGAAAATCACTGAAGGTTCCTACTCTCTCTGCCCTGAGTTTGGGAGCTAAGCTCCCCTGCCTCTCCCTGAGCTGGTGAAATAAGAACTTCTCAAGCACAATAATCTAAAGCGGGAGCAGCAGGAGGGGCTGGTGCCTGGTTGGGGAGTTGATGGGGCTCTAATCTTTCCTGCACTAGTACCAGACGGGAGCTCCCTTTCTGACTCTTTTCTTTCCCAGAAAGATCCACCCCTTGCTGCTTCCTCCCCAAGGCAGAGATAGAAAATGACAGAGTCTGCTGCCTCCAGCTCTCCCCTCGCCCCCCCTCGCACCCTGGGGAAAAGAGAAACCCTGCCCCCATCCTCCCCTCCCCTAGCCAGAATCCAGGAGATACTAGGGTTGCCATCTCTGAGATGCAGAACCTCACCCCCACCTCAGCCCTTAAGGGAGCCCTCCTGCTGTCCCCTACCAGGAGCCCCTGCCTCAACCACTCCACTCCGGACGAGGCTTGGGTCTTGGGTCTTTTTGTGGCAACTTGCATTTGGCATTGGCAGAAGACAGGATACTGGGCCAGATGGACCAATGGTCTGACCCAGTATGGCTGTTCTTATGTTCTGTCCCCCTTCCCAGCCCCCGATGCTGGGAGAAGCCACTGTGGTTTCAGCAGGTTGAGGGCCTGGCACACACTCAGATGTCAGCCACTCTCCCAGCTACTTGGCATGCATGGTAGTTACAAAATCACTGTGTGGACACACGTGTGCACAGCTTACAGGGAAGCTTGGTCCCAAGTGAAAACCCACACATTAAATCTTTTCACCACCAAGGCAGTACAAAAACTGGCCAGGTTGGTTAAAAACCCACCAGCTGGCAACCATAGCTACCACCGGGACACAGAATGGTTCTGTCAGCTCCCTCTTCGCTCTTGAATGTCTCATCTGATGCCTTACATCTTCCTGTAACCTCACATACGCTCCCCACAAGCAACTGGGAATGGTTTTACGAGAACTGGGGTGAAAGTGCCTCTTCCTGATTGCTTTTAAATAGCTAATGTGAGATTATGGACAGAAAGGAGACATAGAGATGAGATGCTCAGCTACAGCTGTATTACATCAACTCTTTGGAGTGTGGTTTTTTTAGTCTCCGTACTGTCCACAGAGAGGGGGAAATGTGGTCTCAGCAAGGTGCTGTGCCAGCAGCAAAATGAGGGCTTTTGTTGTGCGTACAGCAGTGCTGCTGAAACTGAATATTATGATTTGGATCCAATGGACTGTACAGCTACAGCCCCGTGTGCCTGAAGGAGAAATTAGCCCCTCTCCAAGCCAGTGGTGCAGGGACAAGCCAGAAATATGGCTGGGGCAGGAGGTGTAGCAGGAACGCACTGCACTCGGGCTACTGTGAGCTGCTCAGTGGCTTCATAATGTGATGTTGTAGGCACCTTGAGACAGAGATGCTGCTGAGGCTGCTCTAGCTTACACCAGGGCCTGCTCCGCTCCCTGGCTGACCGAAAATGCAGGAGGCAAGAAGGTGGCACACAACTTGTGCCCTCTCCAGAATCTAGTACCCAGTGTCTTTCCTGGGGGGAGAGAGTCTCAGTGGGAAGGTGAAAACTCAGGAGCAGACTGGGGAGTCTATGCTGCAGGGATCTGTCAGTGTGGGATAGCAGAGAGCTTGGAGGGAACAGAAATTTGAAGGGAAAAGAACAGCAGATCCTGATGCCATAAGGCTTTTTGTATGTAGCTGGTTCCTGTAGTGTTTGCCCTTAAACACTCCATAGCTGGTTAGTGGATTCCCTGCTGAAGCCTTTTACAATGACGATAAAGAGCTTTGCGATATGCTTCTAGACACCCTGCCTCTCTTTCTCGGTTTTGATTCTCCCTCTGCTTTTTGTCATCCTTAGCACTGACACAGGGGTCACGCTCCAAAAACAGAAGCCTTGCCAGGGGACGTGATGAACAGAGCATAATATCTGGTCAAAGGAAAGGCTTTCTCATGATTGATGTAGCAAGACAGACCTTTGCTTCAACTCTGCCCCAGAGAGCAGCCTGGAGCAGCCAGGGAGCTGGGGCAGCAGCTGGAACCAGAAAGTCTCTGCACAGTTCTCTCCCTTTGTTCCTGCTCTGACTTTAGTCAGTGGCTTTTCATTTCTAAATAAATATAGAAAGGGGTTGGATATGAGTAGTAGACATTTTTCTCTTCCTGTTTGTACTCTGTCTCTTTCCCTTCTACTTCCTCTCCCCCCTTTTCTCTCCTCTCCATAAACTTTCTCGCTTCCCTTCCTTTTTCTCACCCTCCCTCTCCTCCAGGTCTCTTGCTTAGCCCCCTTTCTTCATTATGTCTCACCCTCTTCACTTTCCTTCTTTTCACCTCTCTCCACGCCTTTCCTTCTGCTCTCCTCCCCACACTCCCTCTCTCTTCTGCCTATTCCTCCTTCTCTCTGTGTTGCCATCCTCTCTCTCTCTCTCTCTCTCTCTCTCTCTCTCTCTCTCTCTCTCTCTCTCTCATGGCCTTATGCAGGACAGACTTCAAACCAAGGGGCCCCCTTGCTGCATGGAGTTCCACTGCTAACTTGCACTCACTCATAAGAGGCTGATCCCCTCCTGACTTCCCACATGCTTCTGTCTCCTCCATGCATGAGCTCTCTGTATGTGGAGAAAGCCCTGCTTTTTAGATCAAACAGCTAGGATCATTCTGAGTTGTTTGGAAGGCTGGAGGTAATGGAAGAGGGAGCATCAGAGGACTTTCTTGGGAGGGACTTCAAAACCTAGGGCTGCCCTGCTCCATCTCCATTTTTCCTTCAGCCTCTGGCTGATTTCCACCACTTACATTCTCTCAGTGTTTGCCCGATATAAGATATGCCTCTGTCACTCTCCCCATGGGTACTCAGAGTTGTGAGGCACCTCACTATCACCTGCTCTTAGCGTGAAGCCTGCTGTAGCTCAGCTCCTTGAAACCAACAGCACCAACTTCTAGGTTTCCACAGATCTGCCCTCTCTATGCAGGCTAGCAACAGACGCACACCAGCTCCTGAGCCCCTCGGCCAGCAGTCCCCTGTGCAGTATCTAACTCCTGTCACTGGGCACTCTCAGAAATCGCCAGGTGAGCTGGGGACAGCTCACGCACAGCTTGACTGGAACCACTCAGGATCAGATTCTTTAGAACAGCTCAGCCCTGTAATCTATTGATAGTGAAAACACAAACCTTTCTTTACAAAGATTAAGATTGAAGAGAGAGTGAGCAAGGATAATAAAAACAGGTTACATATAAAACATGCTTCTTAGAGTCTAAACTTAACACTAACAGGCTAAAATTCTTGTCTACTTAATTTCTCAGCTAAGGCCTCCCAGCATCAATAGCCCAACATGGCCAAGATCCAGATGTTATGAATACAAAAAGTGCTGTCCTTTTAGCTTCCTCAGTGAAGGATAAGAAAGGCGTCCTTCCCCCTCCTCTTTTAGTCCAGTCAACCTTTGAAGTGCACCCCCATATAAGACTCTCCTCCCCTGTTGCTGGTGTGCTCCCCCTGTTTGTTTCATATCTCCTCCATCAACCTGTCTTTCCTGTTGATTTCACATGCAAATAGGGTTTCCAGTGTGTTGGCTTAATTTACATGTGACAGAGAGATACACATCTTATCTCCTCTCTGGAAAATAACTATTTGTCAGCTCTTCCTGGTTACAGAGCTTAAAACATATTTTAGAAGGTACCAATCACTCCTGGCACGGCCACTCTACGTACATCTCTCAATGCTTATGATGACCGCTATGATTTAAGCTTTAATTGGATACCTCACACAACAGTCTTCATTGATAAATACTGTGGCAGCAGTTTTATTACATGTAGTGAGTGTGTCAGGTCTGATAGGAGCTGCTGTTACAGAACATTGAACCCTTTGCCAGTTGGCATTGAGGGCACAGCCTGTGAGAGTGAACAACAGATTATGGTGCACTGTAAGATAGCTTCCACATTGTAATGCTGCCCTGCAGCATAAGGTAGGAGGGAAGAAGGGAATTGGAGAAGAGTACCGGAACTAACTGAAGTGCAAGGGTGGTTTTAGGTCTCTAGAATGTTGTTCCCTGAGTTGTAATTTGTCCTGGATGCTGAGTTTAAGACCTGCACACTCATGAAGAGAATCGGGAAGTGTTACTTACCACAGAGGGTCAATATCTTTGTTTCAAAGCACTGCTCACCCAAATGAAGGGACTCTGGCAGCACAGTACGGCCAGGACTACGTCAGGTTCAGTACTGACTTGAACAGAAAACCATCATCTACTGAGTCACCTACTGAAGTATCAAATTCAGAAGCACGCAACAGCTACAAAGTGTGATATATAAACTACATAACGTAGAGAAAGTGCAGAAAAAAGAGCAGCACTGGGAGTCTTCAGATGGCGCAGCACGGTGCATCCTTAGAATATATAGACCACAGTCTTCAAGGTCATGGCACTTTAAGAAAGTATAGGTGTATTTATTTAGGGGCATGATCCTTTAAAATAGGTCTATTTTATATATATATATATATATATATATATATATATATATATATATATATATATATATAAAATCTAGTTATATTTATTCAGGCATCTGACCCCAAAAAAGGAGCTTTGGATGTAGGGATCACCTGAAACCAAATGGGGAAGCAATTACTGTTGGAGCAGATCTAACGAAGACGCTGCAAAGAATTCCTCTAATAGGGGGAGAGCATCAAAGCCCATAAGAGGAGCAGATCTGGAAGGAATTTGCAAGTCTATGAGAGCAGAACAGGGCTGTCCTTAGGCATATACAGCATATGTGGCTGCATAGGGCACCTGAAAATTTGGGGCACCACCGGGACCATAGGCACCAACTTCTCATCTTGCCGGGGGGTGCTCAACACCACCCTTCTGTTCCTGGCCCCGCCCCTACTTAAGCCCTTTCCCCAAGCCTCTACCCCTGCCCTGCCCCTGCTCCATCCCTGCCCCACCTCTTCCCCACCTCCTCCCCCAAGCGTGCCCCGTATCCACTCCTCCCCCTCCCTCCTGGAGCTTGAACGCTGCGAATTAGCTGTTTGCAGCACTCTGGAAGTGCTTGGAGGGTGGGGAGGAGTTGGTAAGCATGGGGCTGCTGGCACACGAGAGGCAAAAGGGGAAGGGGGAAGGGTAGGAGCTTGGTGCTGGTGGGTGCTCTGCACCCACTAAATTTTCCTCATGGATGCTCCAGCCCCAGAGCACCCACCCACCTATGACCGGGATAGCAGGTAGGAGCAGGTCGGCTCCCGCACATCCAGCATGCACTGCAGTCTCCTTACTAGGCAGAAGGCAGGGGCCATAATCACAGAGCCGAATGTGCCAGCATAGGGGCACCAGTTGTGCTGGCATAGGGGTAGCATAGGGGCACCACTATTCACAGAGCTGAATGCGCTGGCGTAAGGAAACCAGTTTAATAGTACTGAGTAGGGCCCCATAAATCCTAAGAACAGCCCTGGAGCAGAGCAACAAAAGGCCAGTCCATTCTCCTTTCACTTGTGCCCCGTGAACACAAGGCAGGTCCTAAAGTCATTACTTGGGTTTTACTCACTTCTGTGTATGGCCATGATTCCCATTAACTTCAGTGAGAGTTCAGCCTCAGCCTCACTAAGGACTTCAGTTTATGTCACTATGTCCCTGCCCCACCTTCATGCTGATCCCTAGAGCAGTAAGATGCACTGGGGACCTTGGGGAGGGATTATGCTAAGTACACTTATTTTCCAGACAATTATCTTTTTCCGAGATCCTCGTGGGGTGCTAAGGCTCCCCCTGTGCTCCCAACACAGGGATGTGCCTAAAAGTATAATCTAGCCCTGTATGCTTTAAGTAATTATCCTATTTGGCACTTATGTGTAGTGTGTCACTGATTTACAGTGCTGTACAAACCTTAATGCATCCCCACTGTCCATCTGTGAACTAGGTAAGTATTATTACTTTGCTTGGATAGATGGGGGCAGTAAAGCAGGCAGGTTAATGGATTTTCCCAAGGTCAGTAACAGAGCTGTAGTTAGAACTCAAAGAGTTCCTCACAACCAAGGTTGTGTTCTTTCCCTTAGAACATGGAGAGTAGATTGGCCAGAGCAAGAAGGGTTGAAAAGAAGGCTCTCTGCAGGCTAGTGAATGATGAGTGGCAACTAAGGAAGGCCTCAACATCTTGAGAAGATCCAAGATTAAAGGCTTCAATCGTTCAGGCAGACAGTTTAATCCCCAGGAATCTAACCAATGCTGGACCGCAAAGGTTAATGATTATCTATGTAATGTTTGTATTTCATGCCATAGATGTGATTGGCACTTAACCTGGGAAACAAAGACATAGGCTGAGATTTTTAAAGATATGTAGGTGTTGCTGCACTTAGCGTTGCAATGCCTACGTTTTATTTTCAAAAGGAATTTAGACACTTAGGGGTCTAAATACTGCCCTGTTGATGCTGAATGAGGTGGGAGTACAGGAACATTTCTAATCCTAGTATTGTTTTGATGAATTTTAGGCTCATATCAATAGCACAACGCTGGCACAGTGCTGTCCTGGCTCAAAAAGAGCCAGAAGGAGATGGGAATCTTTGGGAAGAAGGGCAAAGAGTGATCAGGAAAAGGCAGAAGAAGGACAATATATGTCAGAAGAGCACAGAGATCACACAATACGGAGGAGGAAAAAATAACCATCACAAAACTAAAAAGGAAACATACATGAAGGTTTTTCCATGTCTCTGTTGAAAACAGATTGAGGGTTTAAGGACAGTTTGTCCTGCTGGATATTGGACAAATGACAAGCCACGTGTCCAGCCCCATGAGAGATGCAGAACAAGATGCGCCATTGCTTGCATCTCCGCCGGCATACTGTCAAAAGGAATCTCCATCTGGCTGGCCAGACCATGTCTCCTGGGCATGAGATACAGAGAGAGGCTACTCTCCTGTCACTTACTGCACACACACTCTCCAGGCCAGACCGAGCTCCCACCTCGTGGGAGTCATCATTAACCTTAATGGCATGAACTGGGAAAAGATGTTCAAAAACAGTACATTAAAGTCACTTCCTGGTAAATGTACTAGAAGCATGTCCCATAGATTACAGAATCCCCTTCTCATGCTACCACACTTCCCTGAGGTTTTTCCCTCACGACTTGCTTTTAGAAAATGAAAATTTGACATTATTGTACACTATGCAGAGCTTTCTGTCCTGTCCCTGGCAAACAAGCAGTTAATAGCAACTCAGGTGCTCCAGGGAGGGGCCATGGGAGCAGTTGCTCCTGGCTTGAGAAGGTAGAGACTGCCTGGGAGAAGGTTGTTCCCTGGGCCAGTGCAGCCCCAAGCCCAGGGAATATTTGTGCATTATGTTTTGAGGGTTTTTTGTGATGAGGAGAGAAAACTCTTGCTGCAAAAGGGGCGCTGGCTGGCTAATCCTGTGCTTCTGAACTGCTCTGCATCTCCAGCAGATAGATACGCGGCATTAAGTTGTTTACCTGAAAGTATCAACAAAATTAATACTTCAGCCACTCTTAACCAGTTGGCATTAGTTCCTTGAAAGCAGTGTTAGAATGGCAGAGGGGGAGTCGCACACTGTATCCCCAGATGCCTGCTGCAGAGCTGTGTGTGATTGGAAGCACATGAGTTGTGCTGCCTCCCTTATTCCTGATCACTTACCAGTGTCGATGCTGATGTATTTTTATATTTTCTACAGACTAGACAATTGGAATCATTCCATTTCCTTTATCCAGTAGGGCATTGCCCATCCTGGGAGTCCCTAGAGACATGGGACTAATTCATTGGTGACCTACGACCCCTTTGTAACAGCATAGCTGGCCTAAAAGGGCTTCCGAGCAGCCAGAAGTTCTCTTCACTGCCAGGAATACCCCTGGTGGTGCAATCGAACTCCCCAGCATGCGCAGAGGTGACACCACTGGTTCTACAACCCCATGACGCCACAAGAGCCCCTGGTGCAGGAATACAGGGCAGGAGGGGGTATGGCTCAGTGTTTCAATGCCGTGGCTTTTCCTAAGATGCTGCCAGTCCCAAAGGGGCCACGGTGGCCAGATCACAAGGTAAGATACCCTGTAGGGCTGCCCTAACCTGCACTGGGAGGCTGCATGGCAGCAACCCCAGGATAGGAAAAGCACAAGCCAGCTTCCCCTTAGTCCCTGTGCTAGCCTCCATGCTGGTGCAGAGATGAATCATGTCCAGAATGAGAACGCTGCATATTATTTAAGAAAATAACATGATTCCTGGTCAAGATTGCAATCAGAGAGACCCCCAAAGAGAAGGGTTCTGAATAGAGATTGTGGGGGAGGGGTAGGAGAGAGTAAGAGCAATGGATCTCCTTAAATTCTGGTATCATTCTGGAACCAGATTTTATTGGAAACATAACACCTTTTATCTAAGGTGCTCCTAGACTCCACTCAAGAGACCCTCTGCCTGAAAGTATCATGTTGAGGTTAAATGTTACTATAAAGTTCACTAAAGCGATGCAGGCAGCAGCCTCTCATACTTCAGTGGATATTTTACAAAGGTAAATGACTTGATATTACACATAGAGATTGCATGATGCTCTGTTAGAGGCCTTTTTGGAATATCTCCACCTGCAGCCTCTTTGTAGTCTCATATGTAGCAACAAGAGGTTCAGAAGTTCCAAAAAAGAATACTGACTCTCTAGGTACAGTGTCAACCTCCTTACCTTGGCAATACCCACTGAATTGTTATAAGGGTCTCAAGATTGTATCACATTAGTAACATTTAATTCCGCCTTTTGATCTGAGAAATATCTCCCTGTTTCCTTCCGTTCCCACCAGTATATCCCTGGAGGGACAGCTTTGAGTTGGCTCCCCTTGGTCATTCAATTCCTGAGTACTGTCTATGCCATAACACACCATTACATCATGGAATTGTTTGGTCTGAAGAGGCCCAAAACCTCATTCCAGGTTTATCTTTGACAGTGGCAGGTGAAAATTGTGAGCCAACAATGTTATTCCAAGTGAATTAGCAAACCATAACTAATTTTTAATCCCTCTGAAATTTACATAGGAGTTTCCATTCCAGAACAGACCAGTGGTCTATCTAGTGAAACAATGATCTATGCCAGATGCTTCAGAGAAAATGTGATACCTGCATAACACTATAAAGCAAAGGGAAAATTTCTTTCTGAGCCCAGCTGGTGATCAGCTTATGCCCCAGAGCATGAGCTGATATTACACTAGCAAACACTGTTCACACAGGCAGTCATAAAGAAATTTGACTGATATAGTTCTCTCCTTTTTTGTCACTAGCTGTAGGTGCTTAGCTGAAAATATTCACTGGGGACAATCACACAGAAATGCTGGAGTAGACTCAGGACTTCTTTATCTGTCTGACATTAGCACAATGTTTGTTCATGTGTGCTACTTAACAGGGGGGAAAATGCAGATAACTGAAGCTTTGTTCTGCTTCCACAATGAATCTTAGGGTATGTCTACACTACGAAATTAGGTTGAATTTATAGAAGTTGTTTGTTTAGAATCGTTTTTGTGTAGTCGATTGTGCATGTCCCCACACAAAATGCTCTAAGTGCATTAAGTCGGCGGACTGCGTCCACAGTACCAAGGCTAGCATTGACTTCTGGAGCATTGAACTCTGGGTAGCCATGGGTAGCTATCCCACAGTTCCTGCAGTCTCCGCTGCCCATTGGAATTCTGGGTTGACAGCCCAATGCCTGATGGGGCAAAAACAGTGTCGCGGGTGGTTCTGGGTACATGTTATCAGGCCCCCCTTTCCCTCTCTTCCTCCATGAAAGCAACGGCAGACAACAGTTTCACACCTTTTTTCCTGGGTTACCTGAGCAGATGCCATACCATGGCAAGCATGGAGCCCGCTCAGCTCACCGTCACTGTACGTCTCCTGGGTGCTGGCAGAGTGGGACTGCATTGCTATATAGCAGCAGCTCATTGCCTTTTGGCAGCAGATGGTGCATTATGATTGGTAGCCATTGTCATTGTACTCCTGGGTGCTCTTTTAACCGACCTCCGTGAGGTCGGTCAGGGGCACCTGGGCAGACATGAGAGTGACTCAACCAGGTCATTCCCATTTTCTGCCGAGCACCCAGGAGATGACGATGGCTAGCAATAGTAATGCAGCATCTTCTGCCGAGCACCCAGGAGATGACGGTGGCTAGCAGTTGTACTGCACCGTCTGCTGCCAGCCTAAGATGTAAAAGATAGATGGAGTGGATCAGAACAAGAAATTGACCCAATTTGTTTTGTGAAATCAATGGCCTGCTAAACCCAGAGGTTTGAGTTCAATCCTTGAGGGGGCCATTCTGTGTGACAGCTGTTTGTGTTTCTCCTTGATGCAAAGCCACACCGTTTTATTGACTTTAATTCCCTGTAAGCCATGTCGTCAGTGGCCCCTCCATCCATCAGACAAATGGCAGACAATTGTTTCGTGCCTTTTTTCAGCGCAGAACCAGAAGCTGCAAAAGCAAAACCAAGCGAGGAGGCGATGGCAGCATGGTGACGAGAGTGATGAGGACATAGACATGAACATAGTACAGGCTGGGCAATGTACCCCAGTAATGTGCACATCATGCTGATGTGCTCTGCATGGTCACCTGTGTGATCAGCTCGCTAGTCAGTCTGAGGCCTGGTCTATGCTATGATTTTAGGTCGAATTTAGCAGCGTTACTTCAATTTAAGCCGGGACCCGTCCACATGACAAAGCCCTTTTTTTTTACTTAAAGGGCTCTTTAAATTGGTTTCTTTACTCTACCTCCGACAAGGGGATTAGCGCTGAAATCAGCCTTGCCGGGTCGAATTTGGGGTTGTGTGGACGCAATTCAATGGTATTGGCCTCTGGGAGCTATCCCAGAGTGCTCCATTGTGACCATTCTGAACAGCGCTCTCAACTCAGATGCACTGGCCAGGTAGACAGGAAAAGGCCCACGAACTTTTGAATTTCATTTCCTGTTTGGCCCGGCCAGTACGATTGTCTACCAATCGTAATGCACCGTTTACTGCCAAAAGGCAATGAGCTGCTGCTGTGTAGCAATGCAGTCCCACGTCTGCCAGCACCCAGGAGACGTATAGTGACGGTGAGCCGAGCAGACTCCATGCTTGCTGTGGTATGGTGTCAGCTCAGGTAACCCAGGAAAAAAGACACGAATCTGTCGTCTGCCGTTGCTTTCACGGAGGGAGGGAGAGAGAGAGAAGCAGAAGGGGGCCTGGCGACATGTACCCAGAACCACCCGTGACACTGTTTTTGCCCCATCAGGCATTGGGATCTTAACCCAGAATTCCAATGGGCAGCGGAGATTGCAGGAACTGTGGGATAGCTACCCACAGTTCAAGGCTCCAGAAGTGAACGCTAGCCTCAGTACTGTGGACGCAGTCCATCAACTTAATGCACTTAGAGCATTTTGTGTGGGGACACGCACAATCGACCGTATAAAAACGATTTCTAAAAAAACGACTTCTATAAATTCGACCTAATTTCTTAGTGTAGACATACCCCTATGAAATTCCATTGCCTTTTAATGCAGTTATGAAAATGAAAATACCTACAATGACTACCACAAGATAATCCCTTTCACTCAAAAGTCTGTGGGCCAAGCACAGCTCTTGTTTACATTGGTGTAACTCTAGAGTAACACAGTTGCCTTCAATGGAGTTTCTTCAGATTTGTATCAGTTTAACAGAGAGCAGGTTTTGACCCTCACACTAGCAGTTCCAGAGGCTTCAGGTACAAAACAGAATGTAGAGTATTCCCTGGAAAGGAGGGTTATTAAATTACTGATATTTCACTATTCACTGGGTAACTCTACAGGGGCCATTATTAGAAACTCAGCTTTTGTCATCACACCCCATATAGTTACCACAATGACTTCCTATTCTAGATATGGGAGAAAGCTGGTGTCTCAGCTACCTGTGTGGTAGCTGCTAATAAATGCTGACATTTTTATGGTGGCCACTCTATGATGTTCTAAGGCTGGAGTCACGTCAACCTGCTAAAAAGGAAACTATTTCTATAATTTCACCACATCTAACCTTATCTATTTAGCTTTTGTAATAGAAGCTTACTCTTGTATGCTACATGCCTCACCTTTCTTAATGTCCTAACTTATGCTCAGGGTAACATGGGACTCTGACCAAATTAGAGATGGGCAAAAAAAATTAGATATTGACAAAAGTTTTCCATGATATTTTGTGTTTTGACCAAAGAGTTTTTTAAACGTTGAATATTTTCCCCCTAGCTGCAAAAACAATATTCTCAGTGAATTATTGTTGGTGAAATAATACAGCATCTTTTCATCCATGGACGTCAAAGCAGTTTACAGTCACCAATTCTTTCCCAACTGAAAACACTGGGGTTTCAATGGGGCTCAGGGGAAAAAAAAAGTCAGTGTAAACACTTAAGGAGTCCAGCCCGTTCCCACCTGAAATATAAGCCTTCACCACACACTCTCACCCCCACACAATCTCAGTTTGCCCCCTTGTTTCATTCTGTAATGGAAATATGCTATTGGACATACACTGCTTATTTTAATCTGTTTGTTAAAGGTGTAAAAAGGATTTTGAAAGGATGCAGTCCCAGGTTACATTCCATGATCTCAGACTTCCATAGCTTCCCAGTAGGATGCGTTGGTGGAGCAGAATAATACTTTTATAAAGAAAATTGGAATGGTTGATCTCTGTAGTGGTATGAAGTGTGATGATTACATGGTTTTGTATAGTTCGTGTTTGTAGAACATTCAGACGTGTATGTTTAACTATAGGTTATACCCTGTAACAACTAAAATACACCTCTACCTCGATATAACGCTGTCCTCGGGAGCCAAAACATCTTACCGCATTATATGTGAAACCGTGTTATATCGAACTTGATTTGATCCACCGGAGCATGCAGCCCCACCCCCCCAGAGCACTGCTTTACCGCGTCATATCCGAATTTGTGTTATATGGGGTGGCGTTAAAAAGAGGTAGAGGTGTATGTCATTTTTGTAGTGAGCAAAGCTATATGCTGGAATGTTCAACATCACATAGGGGATTTGAATGCCCATTGGATTTCCCATTAACATTAATAGGAATTGGGCAGCCAGATCCCCCAGGCAGGTTTGAAAATTTCAGCCACAATGTATGTTAGTGTTATAGTACACACTCCCTACCAGCACGTTCTTGTGATATTGCCCTAATTATGGATGGTTAAGATAGACAGTTATGTGGCGATCCACTGAGGGTCCTTGTGCCATCTAATATGATTCTTCACATTTGAACTACAGTAAATATTTGTGAAAGAGGATGCAGGTAGAATGTGATTTCTACTCACATTTATGGGACAAAAGACGGTCAAAAGAATCTGCCCATCTTGTGGCTTCTTCTGTTGATAATCTTCTAAAAGAAAGGAAATGACAATCAAAGGAGTCTATGACAGACACCCTTCTGGTGAACTTGCCTGGTAAGGGCTGGACAAGACACCAGATCTTTTAGACCAGGTCTTCGTATCAACCAAAGTAAAGACAATCACTGATGAATTAATCCCAAGTTTTACACAAGTCCTAGTGCATGCTGATACAGGACACTTTGGGGTGTGAGGGTTTAGTTCTTTTAGCTAGACCTTAACGCAAGCTGGATGCATTCAAAAAAGCTGTTTGTTCTTGACTTTAATAATGAGACTTAGCATATCAGTTAAATGCTTCCAGTATTGTAGAGCATAATAGTGCTATGGACTGAAGAAGCTGATCACCTGTTATGCGGAGGTGACTGCTCATATTTAGACTTGTAATAACAATGGGCCAAATTCTGTCCTCAGATAAATGCACACAACTCCCATTTGTATCAGGGAGGTGGTATGCATGTTCTATCTGATAATTTGCCCCAATGTATCCATGATGCAAGTATTTTCTAACAGAGCTGTTGCTGTTTCAAGTTCCTTGGGTTTCTGTCTTCCTTTTGGGACAAGCAGATCTCCAAAAATTTGGGGATTTTTCATTGCTTGCTCTCAAAAGATTAAATTAATTATTTTTCAGGGATGTTCAGTGCTAAAACCAACTCCAGTTGCCGGGATTGGGGTTCAAAGCTTACAAAGTACAATGAAAGGAAGGAAATACAAGTAGAAAGGGAAGGAGAATGGTGCACCTATACTCACTTCAAAGCCCGGTTGGGCTTATCCGGAAGAATGGCTGTGAAATCATTATATGAGTCTGATTTGTGAGACAGGCAGCCAAGGCGAGTTCTCATCCCTCTGTTCCTGTAATCAATAGGGGATAGGAGTGCAGGCAGGGGAGAACCAGAGAAGGTGACAATTACAAGATTAGCCAAAGTTGTACAATGCAAGATCTCAGTGACTTTGTATCTAATGAGGCCCCCATGCAGGGGTTCTGAGGGTTTAGCCAAACATCTTCAATGAAGGCTGAGAGAGATCTAGGATGGTTTTTTGTTTGGGCAGATAGGCCTAAAATATCAGAACAGAGTCTCCAGTAATTAAAGCCCTTACTTTGTAGCTCACAAGTCAGTAGGAGGTCAGAATGGTGAATCAGTGTGAAAGGCCACAGGCTTGGAATGGTTTTTTGTGGTGCTCTTCTCTGGATGATAGAAGGGGGAACTGGGCAGCTGTGCCAGAAATCAGTCTCCATTTTTCACCAGTGCAAGGTTGGCACAAATACCATGAGCACTTGCAATTAGGGGGGCATAAAGGATCAGAGGGAGCAGGTGGGCTCTGCAAATGACCCTCTAATACAGAATCATAAAAGCCTGGTAGGATTCTGGATGGAATCTGTAAATTCAGAGTGACCAGGACTAGTGGACTAGAGATAAATTTCATCCACTACTGATTTATCTGTGCAAGGATTCACTCTATCATTTGCTCTCTAAAACATGTTCCACAGATTTCACCCCTTTGCACCTCATAACCATTCCCATCCATCCAGTGGGGTAGGAGACACGTGCACAGCACACAATTATTACATAACAATCTGACTGGGAAAACTTGGGTGCAAAGGTATCAAACAGGAAGGTGAGAGCAATTGCCACTGTACAGGAACAGTACTATTTTGGCATTGTCCCCTCTCAAACAAATAAATATTGGTTAATAGTTTTACAACAGGGTTTGAAAGAGCAAGAAATACATAATCCATTACTCCTCTCTCTAACCTGAAAAGCATCTCGGCTAATGGATTCTCTCAGCACTGAATAAGAGCACCTTCTCCTGTGGATGAGAATTGGAGAATTCAAAAATTCAGCCCATAATCTTCCACTATTGGACCCAACCCTGACCTGGAAAGACCCTCTTCTTTTAACTCTTCTGCAGAACAGATTGATAAAGCTTTCCGTGACTGCAGAGGGAAGTACAACATTCTTCCATTCCATATATAATATTTTTTCTGAATACATTGGTGCTAGTCCCAGAGTCAATTTGCATCGTGCTACTTTTCTTCTTTCTTTATCACTCTTAGATAGTTCCTATTATGCATGTTTTAATAGAGTTTTAGAGCAAATTAATATTAATTGAATGCAATGCTTATCTCCCTGGCATAATATGGACAGCTGGTAGCATTAGCTATTGCAAAATATTGAGATCCTTAGTTACAGGCATTGTCGGACGACATCAAAACATGGACATGTGACCAAAGATCTCAGGACAAAATTCCACAAGGACTCTAAACGTTGATGCAGAAATATTCCCTGTAAAATGCCATCACTCAACTATGTTAAGGACTCCGATGCTATTTCATTCAGACCCTCTTGTTGAGTCTAATCTATGAGCTTTTTGATGCTTTTTTCACCAGATACCCCCAACCTTCATCCTTCCTGCAATGCCTGTTCCAGCAGACTCTGTGAAAGGCTCATAAATTGCTCAGCAGAGGTGCGACACGCATTACCGCAATGCTGGTTAAATTTCTCTGATGTCTGAGATCAAGGAACTGCAGCAGGGAATAACAGTACATGAAAGGCAGAGATGCTGCTGCAAAAGGAGGATCTCATTTTTGATGGAATATTGAGCCTAAGGTTTTGACTTCCAGGGAAGGACATGGGAGGGGAAACAAGGAAATGGAATCCATAGGAAATGGAGAGGCAAAGGAAGGGCAGAAAGGGAAGCTGTACATTGGAATGAGTTTAAAGGCTTATCAGACAAGGGAGAGGGTAACAGGGTGGGAAGGGGTGAAGAATGGATCATTTCTTTTCAGTTACCTCCATGGAATCAGTAAGGCATCCATGCAGGCATCCGGTTACAGTTAACCCTTTAATTGGCTGGCTTGTAGGGCGGTCAATGCTGCAGGGAGGAGGGGTTTACTGTTTCATGTCCTCTCCCTTAAAATCAAAAAATCCTCTGTAAAAGGAGGGACAGCTGTTCTCAACCCATTTACTTCTCTTGCCTCCTAGAAGGGAATGTTGGTTTTTCAGTGAAAACCATTCAGAGTTGAGGGTTGGTCATAGCAGGAATTTTCACCTCTCCTTTAATCCCCAGAACCAAGGTTCAAGTCCAGCTTCGGGTCTAAGTGAAGTGAGTTTAGTGGTCTCAGCTCACCACTGAGTGGCAGGAGTTGACATAACAGTACATTGTCATTCAACACAATTGGTAGTCTTTGCTCAATGGGCTCAGCACAGGACTGAACTAGCTAAGGCCAAACTACTTCTTGCCCCTGTCATCCATCCAGGTCATGGTTGATGTTACTGACCAGGCATCATGGAAAAGCTGGCACTGCAACTAACCTGTAAATAAAATAACATGAGGACTTCATGCTTCTGTAGGGGCTGGTCCTTTAACCACCACAGGCTGAAACATTCACACACAATATAAAAGCATAATTCCTGATGCAGCTAATCATTTGGACTCTTGGAGCCTGTGCAGTCTGTGAATGGCTGAGGAAAAGGAGAAAAGAACCAAGGAAATGGACCACCTTTGGCACAGGGCCAGCTTTTTCCTCTGCCTTGTGACTGAATCTCATTCCAGGGAGAAAGGCCAGGTTCCACCAGACAGGAAGCTGACGGGACACAGAACAGGTAGATACTGTCTCCCTGGTGCACACTGTATAATTCCTTCCTAGTGATCATGGCAGAGGAGAAGCATCTGATAACCTCCCTATCCTCTTACCCAAAGAAGGCACCCAAGCAGAAGACAAAGGAGCAGAAGAGAAAAGAGATTGTCTGGGGAGGAGGGGGATGTCCACAGCAGCGCCGCCAGCTTTTTTGGCGCCCTAGGCAGCAGAAGGTCCCTCCACCGAAATACCACCCCCGACAGAGGTGGCGGAAGGTCCATCCCCCGAAATACCAACGACGACTGGGGCGGCCGAAGATCTGGCTGCCGCGGTCGCTGCCCCCCAAATGTTAGCGCCCTAGGCGACCGCCTAGGCCGCTAATGGGTTGCGCCAGCCCTGAGTGCCCACCTTCTTTGGGCCTGAGGAATTCCCAAGGCTACTGCCAGGGCAGGCTCCAGCTTTTTTGCCGCCCCAAGTGGTGAAGCAGGTAAAAAAAAGATAAAGCTGCGATCGGCGGCACTTCGGCGGCAGCTCTACCACGCCGCTTTATTCTTCGGCAGCAATTTGGCAGCGGGTCCTTCGCTCCGAGAGGCACCAAGGGACCCACCGCCGAATTGCCACCAAAGACCCAGACGTGCCGCCCCTTTCCATTGGCTGCCTCAAGTACCTGTTTCCTTCGCTGGTGCCTGGAGCCAGCCCTGGCTACTGCTGCCAAATGCAGCATCCATTTTAAGACCTGATTACATTAAATGTACAAAGCCTCTTCCCCACTAAACTAATGGAGCAGGGATTGCATTACATGCCAGTGAGTGCATTTCCTTAATCCCCACCCTGACCGTCTGCCCTCCACTGTATTTTAGCTGAAACCAATCCCTATAATTCCCTAAGCCCCTTCGAATTTCCTTATTAACACAACCTCAGTTGCATGTGAAACCAAAGCACGTGGTCTCCTGGATTCCAGTAGCCAGGATTTTTCTTCCCCATTGCCATGCTGGCATTGGTCATTGAGGGCCGAGCTTGGCAGCTGCTGGTACTCCTCTCCCACACAACCCCACACATTCATGCACTTGAGTTCTACCACAAAAATGCTCTGCACTCTTCTGGGCTCCTGATTTATGACAGTTCCACCCCAACTCCACTGTCCCTCGCCATCATCCACAAAGTTCCCTTCGTTCTATCACAGCCACCCTTCCTGCTGATGCCACAGCTGACTACTGGTGAACTTCTCTCTGACCAACGTATTTCTCTCTTCATTGATGCAGTGACCCAAGATTGCTAATGAGGACAAACCTGAGGCTCTAGTGATCTGTCTCTTCCCCAGTCTTTTAAACCCACCAGTAATTCTGTCTGCTGCAGGTACAGCCAATTGGTTACACCTTGATAAATCCAATCTGTGATTCTGTGAAACTGGTCCCAGTAGGAATCCATCCATGGATCTTTCCCCCACACTCTCACCATGCGCCCCATCTCTTTTCCCGCCCTATAATAGAACTCCAATGCAGAGAGGAATTGCCAGCATCTTCCGGTGCATCTTTTGAGGATGCAGTTTGGGGGCAGAGGAGGGGGAGTTTGTTCTGATCGTGGCACCCAACTTCAGCAAGATGACATTGTAGAGTCACCCTAGGACAAGCACAATGAAGCCATCCCAGGGGAGAAAACTAATAATACTGAGGTTTAAAAAGGAAGAGCAGAGATTTTCAAAGAGACTGCAAGAGATTAAGAACATCCATCAATATACGTAGAAAGCCAGATGAATTGAACATGGATAAGGCATTCCAGACAGACAGATAGACAGAGACAGAGAAAAGATACTCACTGCCTTTGACCTGTCCTCACGGCCTGTGGATCTTTGCCAATTGTGTGATCGGAGAGGCTCTATGGAGAGAATAGAGCAGTCTCTTAAGAGGCAGAAAGTCACACTCAGACACACCTCCCTCTCCCCACTTTCTCCGAGCAGCAGCACAGCTGACAGCAGCTCTCCTATCTGTGTCACATCCAGTAAACACTAAAGCAGCCTAATCCAGCAGACTGAGGCTTGGCTACACTAATACTGCAGAGCCGGCTCACACATCTCATTGGTGGGATTTCAGAATTGCACACCTGATCAGAACACTTTGTTGCATCCTTCATCCTCCTCCTCCTTGTTAACCTGATCACAAATCCCTTAGCTTCTATTAAATTAAAATAATCCACCGCTTGGCATATTCTGTATATGAGAAATGTTCACAGGGAGAATTCAGATGGGATTTCCCTGCAAACATTCTCTGTTGTTACCCTGATTAAGTTGGAATAAAGCATCAACCTGCATTGTTGTAAAAAAAAACTCCTCTGAGATTGGGATAGGTTATTGCTTTCAGATCATAGGTCACAGAGCTCTTTCCACAGACAGCTGCTGACAGAAAAGGAGCTGGAGAGTATAATTAAAGAGTCCTGTTGTCATCAGAACCAAATCAAATCTATTAAGAGGCAAGGAAGGTTCCTTATTGGATGTAATGTGACAAATGCAGAGCCAGTAAAAAATCCCCCCTGACAGGTTACAGATGTGAATTTCCTCTCTATCCCATGAAGACCTGCTGTTATCTCACATTCTCTCATACCACTTCTCACCTGACTTTTACTAACAACCCAAATTCCCTGCCCTCCCACACAGAGCCACCAGTGTCTCACTTTCTGTCTTCTCTCACCTCTTCCTTTGTTACAGATCCAAATTCCCCTCTCTTTGCATGTACAGACCTATGGACTCTGCCATCCTTGTGCCCTCAGGCCTGAACTGGCAGAGGGGATAGACAAGGGGAAGCATTTTCAAAAGCAACGAAGTGACTTGAAACTCAGTGGCACGTGTCCTCCTAAGTCACTTTTTAAAATCTTATGTGAGGTGACTTAACAGGTCTTTTTGCCTCTCTAACTTCTGTGAGGCTATGACGACCTGTTACTATCCCACTTCCTTCTATACCACATGCCAGCCCTTTAATATGGATCCTAACCAGTATTCTCAGAAAAGATGCAAAATGTCTCCCTTGGCCACACAAACATACAGTTACCACTGTTTTACTGCACCCTCCCGCCACTGTCTGGAACTGGTATTCATTCTAAAGCCTCACCAGCCCCTCTTTCTTTAGTAAAGACTTCTGGATTTTGTGTTCTTTGTGGCCCCAGCTTGAAGCATATCCTGAGACCACATGTGGTTATATGGGCAGTATCTACTGAGAAAAGATTTATGACTGATACAAAATTATTGAAGCAAAAGTAAGAGCAGTACTAGCTTTTCATCTTGGAATTATTCCTTTATAACCTGGAGTTCTCAGGGAAGACATTTATCTGTTCTCAGGTAGGGACACAATACTCCAGGCTGACTGATCAGGCCTCAGTTTGTCAGGAGCCAGAAACTAAACAAACGTGGGGGCTGACATAGGACTTTTGTCATCCAGTGTGAGAGGCTGAGGCTCATAGTGTGCGAATGGTGTTGATAAGGTGTTGATAAGGTGAGTGAATTTGTTCAAACTAGATAAGAATGTGCCTTTCCCCAAATCCAAACCAAATGGACAAAAAAGTTGCAAAGAGCTCAGGGAACCTTTAGCGTGTCATTTTCACTATTCTATCCCTCTTCCTGCTTCTGTCAGGGCTATTGCAATGTCATGAGATGTGTTATTTTTTCAATAACAAAAAAGTCAGATCTTGAGGGCTCTTCAACACAACTTCTAGGCCAACAAAAAGACCCATTTTGGAAAGTTCAGCTCCAGCATCCAGACTTTCTGACTTTGCTTTGATCTGAATCAAACCAAATCTCTGAGCCGCCTGTCCTGGATGTATAGTGAATCTGGAGATTATGGTGTGAGTCTTCCCTCTATTACATTAGGTTTTACATCAGTGAAGTCCATTGACATCAACAGTGTAACAGAGTGGAGAATCAAGCCTATAATTTGCCTTATTGATTCTCCAGATTAGGGTTGTTAATGCATCTATTTCTTGGGGCAAAGTGGGTTATTGGGCAGCCCCGGAATAACCGTGGAGACTGATATTTCTCTCCATTATTTTCCTGGGTCAGGGTTGAGTGAATCGGAAACAAACTAAGTGTGCTGAGTTGATAGATGCACCATGGCAAATGTAATTAAATTGAAGATAAAGAGAATTACGTTTTGCAGTGTAATATTTTAGAAAGCCTTTGTGAGGTAAGAGAAGGGTTTATAGCAAATTCCTTCTACAATAGCTCTTGTGTTTTTATTTTAGCAGACGTACTATGCTGGCTTCTATTTAAAAGCTTTTAATAAAACATCCATTTAAATATTAAATTTGAATACCGTCCAGCATTTTTAATCTCTTTAAGAAATCTTTTACAGCAATTTCCTCATGACCTAACAGCAAATACACAAAACATAAATGTGTGGTATTGAGATGAGGTTATCAGGAAGACTTTATGGACACAAAGATCACTGGAAGGACAGAAGGTAATTTCTTGGATCAATAATCTAATCTCTACCATCAAGCTCTTTCCTTCAGGTCCCTCTGCACTTTCTGTAAACTCAAATGTCTCCCTGCTTCCTTTATGTCACTAATGTTTTGCCCATGGCAAGCTGACAACATCCCCCAAATTTGTGGTTATGAACATACAACTGGTTGTCATCCCCTCATCATGCCTTTGGCTTGCCCTGCTATGTGAAAACTCTTCTAGAACAACTATGTCCATTGCTTCTCCTGTTGTCTCAGACTGTGGCTTGAGCCACTGAGCTGCCAAGTGAAAGTGAATAGTCACAGTCATGAGGAAACGTGCTTCCTACAGAACAGCAGCCTTTGTTTCTGAAACCGCTAGCTGGCCCAGGATTGCAGCTTTGATGGTCTTGTAGTCAGTGGCGGCATCCTCACTCAGGGCCTGATATGTAACTTGTGCCTCTTCCACCTTCCTCCTCCCACTGAGTGAGGACAGAGTAGTACTCTGCTCAGAGATATCGCAGAAGGCCTCAAGGATATCATCTGGTCCAATCATAGGCAGGGAAGGGCATTTTGGAGGGTGTTCCTGGGTTACTGAATTTCTTCACTTGGGCTACAGTCCATTATTTGACTCATATAATCTCTTACACCTAGTCATTTAAACATGCTTTTCCCCCCTTCCAGTTTGGAAGTATGTGTGCATGTCCATGTGATTTTTTTTTTCTTAAGGGTCCATAGGCCTTTGTTTGTCTCTGTTACGGTATGGTTAACTAGCCTCCCTGTTGATTCTAAAGATTTTAAATTCCTCACCTCACTTCTAATTTTAAGGTCTTCTCGGTTAGCTTGCTTATGTTATTGAAAACTCCCTTTCTAAAGTGTAGTGTCACCATGCTACATTTTTGTACAATCCCTCCCCTGAGGGTGTTAAGCATAATTAGACTGTAGGCATTATTATCTAGTGAATAATTACTCCTCTGTCCCCTGCATTGTTTAGGAATAAGTGGCAAGTAGCTTTTCCTGTTGTGTGCTCTACAGCTAGTTGTTCCAAGAAACACTTTTTCAAGATGCCAAGAAATTGCTTCCATAAGCCTTGTTCCACGGTGACATTTGACCAATTTATATCCAGAGAGCTGAAGTCTCCCATGATTAAATTTTAATTAGTCTTTGTTGCCTATTTGATCTCTGTAGGAAGAGCTCCCAAGAGCCGGAGGGCTTGCACTGGAGGACTAAGTTGCATTGATTGTTGTATCGCAGCACTGCCCTGCTGCCTCACTGGGGCTAGCTGCAGACTATTCAGCCTAACTAGGTGAAGCTGCAGCCGTGAGTCTTAAGCTGACTTCTGCCATGAGCAATATACAACTGAGAGCTTTGTGCTTGGATAGAGGGCAGGTTAAAAGGAACAAATAGTTTTGACCTGGAGCTAAAGCTCTGGAACAGACATACCCTGAGGAAGTCTAAATTGGTGTAATTTTGTTGTTGAGTAGCCAGAAGTGATAAGTTACATCAGTTTAGACTCTCTTAGAAACTCTTATTTTGACTCACCTCTGAATCTAGGCCACTGTTTGGATATGTTTGCTTTGATTTTTTTTTCCTTTTCTCTGCCTCACCTGTTTATTTTGCTTTCCCTTCTTCGTCTCTTTTTCCTGCTGTCTCAACCTTTTCTTCCTCCTTTTCTCTCTCTTCCCATCATTTGCTCCCTATTATGCCTCCTTGCCACTCTCTTCTCACTCAGTGCCTTGCCATTTTCAGCTTTGTATCGCTGTCCTAAAACCATCTGAATTGGCCACAGGGGGATTCTCCCAGGGCCGCCCAGAGGATTCAGGGGGCTTGGGGCAAAGCAATTTTGGGGGCCCCTTCCATAAAAAGAATTGCAATACTATATTCTCGTGGGGGCCTGCAGGGCCCAGGCAAATTGCCCCACTTGCTCCCTGCCAGGGGCAGCCCTGGGAAAAATAAACCTTCCGCATCTCAGCACAAATCCAGCTTTGAGAAAACTTCTTTACAAGGTATCGCTGGTTCTCAGCATCAACTAGTGCTAAAAGGCACTAAAGCTCATTTAAAGGGCTGGACAAATATTTTCCGTCAAAACTTTTTTTGGATCGAAAACTAGGGGTTTTTAAAAAGCAGAAAAAAATCACGGACAATGTCTGCTTTCCTTCAAAATTTGTTGTGCTTTTTTTTAATTAAAAAGCTGAAATTAGTCTGCCAAAACCTGAATATGGTTTGGGGTTTCAGAAGTGTGCGGCCAAATGTTTGCTGCTTGCTGTGTTTGATTGTTTAAAGAAACACTAAAAAATTGTGCTTAAAAAAATCCAAAACTTTTGAACCACCTCAGCTGGTGACCAAACGCCTGAGCCCATCCAGTCAGAGATTTTTCCAGGTTTCTCATACTCTGCTGGCTTCCTTGACTCATATCTGTCTCCATAACTTTGGGTTCATTTAGGTTAGAACATAAGAACAGCCATACTGGGTCAAACCAAAGGTCCATCCAGCCCAGTATCCTGTCCACCGACAATGGCCAATGCCAAGTGCCCCAGAGGGAGTGAACCTACAGGTAATGATCAAGTGATCTCTCCCCTGCCATCCATCTCCACCTTCTGACAAACAGAGGCTAGGGACACCATTCGTTACCCATCCTGGCTAATAGCCATTAATGGACTTAACCTCCATGCATTTATCTGTTTCCTAGAGACTGGCTCCATGGGGTCCCTCACAAACTGGAGACAGTTACTGTGGGTTTGTCTTTGGTATAGCTTATGTACAAACTCCATGAACTGAGCATTTGAGCTTGTTCCAGAATTTGGGATGAGCCTATGTTGTGAAAACTGACATGCTCAAAATAGCACATGCATGTGAATGGATACAGGGTGCTAAAATTAAATTAACCTAGGGGTTCTCAAACTGGGGGTTGGGACCCCTCAGGGGGTCACAAGGTTATTACTGGGGGTCGCGAGCTGTCAACCTCCACCTCAAACCCCGCTTTGCCTCCAGCATTTATAATAGTGTTAAATATATTAAAAAAGTGTTTTCAATGTATGGAGGGGGGGTTGCACTCAGAGGTTTGCTATGTGAATGGGGTCACCAGGACAAAAAAGTTTGAGAACCACTGAATTAAATCCTCTGAAGCCTCAGGGAATGCCGGGGTGGGGGTGGGGGAGGGGGAAGTGTCTCCCTTGGTAGGGTCGGGAAGGAGGTAGGTGGTGCAGGATATTGCTCTTCTCATGTGATCCCTCCCCCAGTGGCTAATTTTAAATGAAGCTACTCTCCCCTGACATGAATATCCCTATAGAACTGAAATTAAATATAGACTATAATTTGGCATTTGAGAATTAAAACAGATGGTAGCCCTAATGGAAAAGCTAACAGCTTGGCTCTTCTGCAAGCCTCAAACTGCTGAATGAGCTTTAGGGTAGGAAAGGCTGTGCCTCCCAAACAGCCTGGCCCTGCCCCCTGTCTCACCCCTCTACTTCCTGCCCCCCAACTGCCCACCCCCCTCAGAATCCCCGACCTATCGTGTTCCTTGCCCCCTCACCATCCCCCAGAGACCCACCACCACCACCCTGGGACCACACCCCTGCTCCCTGTCCCCTGACTGCCCCGACCCCTATCCACCCCCCCACTGAGTCCTGACAGACCCCCGGAATGCCCACAATCCAACCCCCCCATTCCCTGTCCCCTGACCGCTCCCCCACCTCTGCCCCCTCCCTTTGTCCTGACTGTCCCCAAGACTTCCTGCCTCTTAGCCAACCCCCCCGGCTCCGGCCCCTTACCCCTGGCGTCCCACTCACCCGGAGCCTTAGCGCGTCGTATCAAGCAGTTCCCTGAACAGCGGTGCAGCATGGCTCGGGCGGGGCTCCTGAGCTCCGCCCCACTCAGAACCACATGGTAAGGGGGCGGGGCTGGGAGCTCAGGAGTCCCGCTGGAGCCACAGTGCACTGCTGTTCAGGGACACTGCTGGATCCGTTGAGGCTCTGGGTGAGGGGCAGAGGCGGGGTTGGGCTAGGGCGGGAGCCTCGCCCGTTCTCTTGGGGGCCCTTGCTTGCCCCACTTGCCCCCCCCCAGGCGGCCCTGGATTCTCTCACTGTAAGTGGGGACCTTGGGTGGTGCAGAGATGCCATAATGGCTCCTCTGGTGCCCCACTTCCCACATGAGGCTGTTCAAACATACCCAGGAACCAAATTGGCACCTGGGTGGGCCCAGGATCAGGGGACTGCAAAAGTAGTTTAGTGCACTCTTTAATTCCTCTTCTGGAGTGGTGCTGAGCTCTTCTCAGCCACAGTTCAGAATTAGGGCCCAAGGAACATCTCTAGTGTTAAACATTACTATCGCTTTCAGTATCTGATGTCTAATATGAGAAGTCCTCCTAGAGATCTCTGTTCAGACAGTGCCATGTTGTTTTGGGGTTAGAGTGAAGCACATTGGGATTGCAGCAAAGGTCACGCTCTTGCAGCCTGAAATTAACCCTCCTATTTCCAGAACAGTGAATTACAACACTAAATAAAAAGGTGATTTATAATATGTGAGAAGGGCCTTGTGAGAAATCCACCCGGTGGGATCTATATTTTTGACTGGTGGTAGCCAAAGTTTGGAGCCCCGAAGCCTGTTTTCACTAGGAGGAGAAACTGATGATAGCACCAGGTATTTTCTTTGGTGCAATTTTGTTTATTTACAAAGATTATACATAAAGTTCTGTTTATTGTTATACCATTATATATTATTATTATATTATTAAGGTTATACATAAAGTCCCTGAACACAGCAGGAATCAAACAGTTGGAGAGCTTCTTTGCTTGCTGTTCAAACCTGCCTTTTCCAGCCAGCACTCTGCACCCCAAAAAAGCCTTATCTCTTAGATTTCTCATATGGCCACATTACCAGTGCTTCTGTTACTATCTGCTTAGCTTTCTGGCCACTTCTGTCTCTCCCTGCTCCTGCTCTCTCACACGCAACAAAAAACATTGTGCCAGCCCAAACCGTAGCCCCTGCATTTAAAAAACCTTAGGGCCATGTGGTTCTGCTTCTCCTTACGCTTTCCCATGTGCCTGTATTCTGGGTGCTACGTCTGTTTTTTCAGACACTTCTTTATTTTTGTTCTGAATGAAAGGCAGCACTTTCACCTAATCCATAATGACAAGATTTAACCCAGCTCACAACAATACTAACATGGTCAGAAAACATCTGAGGCTCTAGTTTAAAGCTTTGTAATGCTTCTACTCCCTTTAGACCTAGGAGAGAGCGTGAAGCTCAGGTATTGAGCTGGGGAAGGCAGGACAGACATTGGGACCGCATACTGGGTAGATGTGGTAGGAAAGCATCGGGGCTCATCCTGTGCTGGGAAGGAAGATAGGAGAGCACAGGGCTACAGAGTTCCATGAAAATTAAAGACCATGTTAAAAATACAAATATGAGATACTTAAAATATGATATATAGATTTGTCTTTCCGTATTCAGCATGAGACTGCCAGCTATTTAAATTCTTACCCTGTGTCAATGACAAAAGCATCTCCTGGACTGTCTCTGGCATCATGCTGTGATTGATGCAGCAGAACAAATCCTTCTAACTGCTAGACGGCTTCTGACCACAGCCTGTGTGCTCAGGATTCAGTCTCACTGATTCCTCCAGGCAGGCAGAATGAAAAATCAACAGCAAGGGAGCAAGTAAGGCTCCCTGAGTGGTAATGGCATTTGCATTGGGACAGAGCTGCTGAGATTCCCCTTAAATGTGATGTCTGTACACATGCACACACACATACAAGTGTGTGCACATGTGTGCACATTTTGGAGATGATGCTGGTATGTGTGGAGCAGAGATGCTGAAAATATTTATCCTGACATAGGTCTGTTCAGTGTCACCTTGGAGTCCTCCCAGCTTTCAGCCTCACTGATGCTGCTGATGTCAATATGGCAGTATCTAAACTGCAACTGGCACGGACCCCTGTAAAATGGGGTCTACCGTGGAAACTCTGACAGACCTTTGCTGGAAATGTACAAGTTATAAGTACAAATTATATGTGGTAGAGCCTACTAGATGAGGGAGCAGAAGCAAAAAATTCTGCACATTTGTACATGTGCTGTGACATCAGATACACGTCAGAGAGTGGGGTTTGCTGGACACTGCAGTTAACTTGGTACTTACAGTCTCCTTGAATTGTCTGTAACTGACCTGGAGTTTCCAAGAGAAGAGTATAATTACACTGAACACATTATAAACTAGCAGGTTCACCAAATACCCATGTTCAGGCTGACACCTGGAGGTTGCAGTTGTATCCCATTACAGGCCCAATTGATGTGCAATTAGAAATCCATTTAATAGGGATGGCAGCTATGTCCGCATGCTCTTATCAGACTCGTCACCCACAGGACATACAAGCCCCATCTATAGAGTGGTTAGGGCTGTTGGCCACTCCTCAGAGGTGCAAGGTGGTACAGCAGACTAGCTTCCAATCCAGCAAAGGATTTAAGCACATGCTTAACTTTAATGAGCGACTCCCATTATTCAATTTAAGCACATACTTAAATGCTTTGCTAGATTGGGATCTTAATGTGCCATCTTTCATCTGGGGAGGTCGCTGTTCAAACCTGGAATAGGACATAAATGAAATGTGCTAGATGACCTCACCGTGTTCTCCAGGAGATCTTTTTCCTCATAAAAAATACCCCACCATTCAGCTCAATTCTCTGCTCAGGAGGCTGGACTGGAATAGCGGGAGTATCACAGATCTGGACTGAGGTACACTGGCAGAGCTGTGATTTTCAGGATTCGCATGCATTATTCCAACCCTAATGATTAAGCACCCACAGCACTGTGTAGAAAGCTTTCAAAGTAACTGCCCAGGCGATTCCCACTGACTATAAGCCAGTGTTATCGGTTTCTGTGTAGCAGAGGCCTTGTGGTGGCAAAAGAAGCATGCTGCAGAGAGGTGGCATGGTGCAGTGAGGGAGGGGCGTGGGGTTTCAGTACCAAAACAGCAGGGTTCATATTGATCAGAACTGAGGTGCATTAGTAAAGCTGTGTGGGCACCTGGCACTAGAATAACAAGATTAATATGGGTCAGAAGTGAGGTGAACTGATGTGTAGACTTGATGTGTAGACTTCAGTGTTACTGGCCCCTCTTATTTCACAACCATTCTAATTTACCAGATTTCACCCCAAGCACTGAACATAAAACAAAAATATGGAAATTGTTACAACAGAGTGCACCATGAGTAGTAGGTATCCAACAGCCAGTATGGAGGGTAAAGACAGCCTTCCTGGACTAGCTCTCGCCTGCTCACCACCCCCAACTCTCTTACCATCTGCACGTTTACACTACATCAAGCGCTTGGCATAGTTCTGTCACCTCCGACACATTCTCCTTTCACTCAAATTAGTTTTATTTTTAATTAACTGAGCAGTGGTGTTAATCACTGGGTTAGTCACAATGGCATGAATAACTTGGATGCAGAGTATGATCCATCCTTGTAAAAAAAAAAATGAATGAAACTAAAAATATAGTGAAGACCTCGTAACTATAGCTACCAGGATAAATTATTGTTATTCTAGCCGTGTAAAAAGACCACAGCTACTCCACTTGAAACAGATACCTCTAGAACCAGAGTCCCAGCTTCTAGTATGGGCCCTGACAAGGTTTGGTGAGGCGTGGAGGGGGGCTAATTGGAGGGAATACACAGCTCTTGCTGCAATTGCTAATTGGAAACAGTGTCTAGACTTTTTAGGCCATTCATAAGAGGCCACAGAAAGATTAACATACCAACAGAAGCAGTATGGTGACATTAATTGGGGTGCCAATCAAAGCGGATCTCTTTCCTACCCCTTTGCAGGCCCATTGTTCACCACAGGAATTGGTGCTAGAATAAAGAAAAAGTCAACACCAAGGAGATTACATCTGAGCTGAGCACCAAGAGGCCTGTAGCCCTGTCACACAGAGGCCTTTTCCGGAACCTTTCCTACATAATAATGAACTCCTAGGCCTTACCTGTCTTGTAGCTGTCAGCATGGTGGTGGCTACGTGGTTTTGGCAGGTACTTGATGGGCATGGCTCGTCGAGGCCCTGAATGACAGGGTCTACCGCCTCCTGGTACATCGGGGAGCGTGAAGGGCAGCCAGCCTGACCACAGTTATCTCTAGAATAACTGCAGCACCGTGCTACTCTCCTAGCTTCCTAGCTCTGCATCTCATGAAAAGAACAAGAGCTGGTGGAAGGAGGAGGGGGTTATGAAGGAGAGAGAAGGGGGAGAAGAGAGAGAGAGAGGACGCTCTCACAGATGCATACACACACAGTGGATAGAGACACACAGAGACTTGTGCAGGATGGCACAGCCTGTCTAGCTCTCATTATTGCAGTGCACTGGCTGCTGCCTAAGGCTCACTCCCCAGAATTCACTTGTTTCTGCATACGGTGGTGGGAGAGGGGAGGGGAGAATGATTCCCAGGAGATCACTGGAGGACGGGAAGAAAGGAGGGTTAGGACTTACCTGTTTTTTGGTTTATTAACCTGGGAAGGAAAGGGCTGTGCTAGAGGTGAGAAATAGAGACTGTTGTTATAGGAAACAGTGGGTGGTTGTGCTCATGCTTCTAGATTCACATTCTCCTGGAGATAAAACAAACAGAAAGCCTGTGCACAGCTGAAGAACAGGGGATCGGTTAGGGCTACTCTGGCCCCAGAGCCACCAAAGATATGGGCATCGTGAGACAACCAGGAGAGTGTGCTGTGCACACCTGCTGAACCCGGGTCATATAGCTTTCAGCAGCTGCCTATGGTCCCTTTTGCCTGGGTCGTGCCATAATGGGACCAAAGGGATTGAGTGGGGCAGCATGGAGTAGGATGTATTTCCTCCTCTTCAGCTGCTGCAGCAGATATCAGCAATCAGCTGTGTGTGATGCCATCTGTCTGGTCCTGGGCTCGATGCTCCTCCAACAATGGTCCCCAAATCTGAGGGATCCTGCCATAATCCTCCCCAGGGAAAGGCACAGATTGCCACCTCTCTGAGCGTTTAGGGTGGGATTTTCAAAGTCCCATTGCAAGTGAGTGGGTCTTGTGCTCCTAGCTCATTTAGGCACTTTTGAAAATCCCACCCTTATTCTTCTTTATTCAGATCTAATGGTGTACTGCCTGGATGGGCTGGATCTGGCTTTGGACACTTGGTTTACTCATGAGGATAAAAAGAAATGGGTGAGATGGTTAGGTGTATCACATACTCTCCTGGCAGGGTCCCCCCTCATCCTGTTAGCCACCTGCGCCAAGCTGCCAGGTTGTGCCATAAATTTTCATAGAGGCACTTGGGGGTTTAGTTTTCTGGCAGCCATAAATAAAAATAAGTGGTGTGGTGCAATGAAAAACTCACTGCAAGCTTTGAAATTCTCCCATGTGTCAGTCAATGCACAATCCACTTGTTACACTGAGAGTACGCACCACTTCCAGTGTCATTTATATACATATTCATTCATATGTCTTTGTGACTTGAGTAAGGTCACTCACTAGTTTATATCAGAGCAAAAAATAGGTCTCTCAGCCCTCCTGGGTCACAGTCAAATGCCTTAACCACAAGGCTATCATCATGCTTCATGGCCTAGGCCCTAGATATTCAGCCACAGGAACATGGCTCCCTTATGGGTCACTCTGTATGGGAGACATCAGTCTGTATTTCAGTCACAGCAGGCAAACAACACTGGAACAATAATTAATATTTTAAAAACTGGACAGCTCCTGACCCCTGATCCGCAGCGGGAGAGGGCCCTACCTGCAGCAAAAGCAATGTGGATCTGTTGCCCACAGGTGAAGATTTTAGGAGTCCATCCAAGGCTCCACAGCGGCTCCTTCCTCATTTCTAGGCAGCAGAATTTGGGGACAAGAGTGAGGCAGATGAGAAGCAGGGCCAGAGACCATGGGGCTGCCATAGCAGCTGCAGAGTGGCTTCCCTGCCCCTTGATGATTGGGGGAGGTGGTGGAGATATCTCCTTTCCAGCCCCATGCAGCTTCCTGCACAAGCCCAGCTGCTCAGATGCGGTTCTAGGGGAAGGATTTGGCCCACTGGAAATAAAGGTGAACTAGTGGCAAGATGTCCATTAATGAATGGCAGTGAGAAGTTCAGTACAGCCCCATCCCAAGATGTCAGAGAGAGACTTGGGAAGGACTAGAGAAATGAGGGGGCAACCACAGAATATGACAGAAGAAACAAAGGGTTGGAGTTAAGGAGTCAGACCCCGTCCTGCAAGAGACAGAGGGAGCTCTGTGGTAAAGGTTGCCACCTGAAGTACAAAAACTCAGGACCTTTAAGAGGAGGAGCCAGAGTTAGTGGCATGGTGCTTTGTACGGTTGTGGGGAGCAGCGATGGGAGGGTGAATCAAGGTGTAGTTGATAAATACGGAGCTGGTCTCTGCTCTCTCAGTAAGGCAGGCTCCTTCACCCCCTATTGGCCTGGCCAAGCCTGTTCTCGAGTTGAAGGTGCTGTGGTCACACTATGGGGGTGGGCAGAGCAAGGGCAACTGGGCACAGAGGAGCAGGGTGGTGGGGCCAGGTGAGCTGAGGAAAGGCAGCTGTATTGCATGGCTGCCGGACTGGGCACAATGTGAGCCTTCCCCTTTCGGGCTGAGCTCCTTACCACTCCTCTCCTTCATGCAGACCTTTGATCAAATTTGAGTTGAGTGGTTTATTGCGACGCAAATGACAAAAAACAGGATTTTAATTGTCCTTGGGAGACGTACAGATTTCCTGGAACAGCTACCTCCCAAAAAAGGATGGTCCTGGGAAAACCTGGGCAGATAGCTATCCTATAAGAATGGCCATACTGGGTCAGACCAATTGTCCAAGCTAGCCCAGTATCCTGTCTTTCAACAGTGGCCAATGCCAGGTGCTTCAGAGGGAATGAACAGAACAGAGCAATTTTCAAAGATCCATCCCCTGTCATCCAGATCAAGCCCCTTGCAGCCTAACTGGGAGAGGTGAGAAGAAATATGAAGACAGCCTCCTTGGCAAGAACCAACACTCTGGGGGAGGTATGGAGCTGAGTCCAGCCTGAACAAGATAGAAGGAGCTCAGAATGGACTAGAGATACCGTGTAGAAAATAGCTCCTCCCAGAAGGAATATTGGGATAAATATTAGGACTGTGCAAAAGGTTTGCCCAAAACTGACTAAAAATCAGGGTTTGGTTCCTAATTTGATCTCGGTTCCTCAGCCATAAATATTACTAGACCGGGGAAAAGGTCACACAAATATCCCCAGGTAGCAGAAGCTGAACCACCATGTAAACCTGACTGGGTCAGTCATTGCCCACCCCTGTGAATGGACCTCACATGAAGCTGGAAACCAGGTGTCCGGTACCATAGTGATGAGTGGTGCACAAAAATCACACACTTAGGCCAGAAATTGAAAGATTTTCTGGGATTTTAGATTATAAGCAATTTGAGGTAGTGACTGCCTTTTTCTTTGTTTTAAAAAGTCTAGCTAATTAGGGTCCCAATCCCAGTTGGGGCCTGTAGGTTCTGTAGTACTACAAATAATCCATAATAGTGCTGTCTGAGATTTCTCCCCCAGAGCTCTAAGGTTTTAAGCAACATTCACTATCCACATTTTCTCCAGGTATTTCAGCACTTGCATGTTACACTGAGTTTCTTTTGAAAGAGACCACTCACAGCCGTCTCCTTTCTGAAGTGCATGACCATCTGCTCTGTGTTCCAAGCCATGTAACCATCCACCCACTCTGTGGAGCATATAACCATAGGACCATCTGCCTCCTCTCAGAGCATGGTTACAAGATCAGTTTTTGGCTTTCAGTAGAACAGAGGAGATGGGGGTGGATGGTTCCTCTCTGAAGAGGTTCACACCATGGTGCATAGAATTTTACAGGCTGGAACGGTATTGGGGGCACTCACAGGACAGACTTAGCCCCATCTGTCAGTCACTAACTGTGAATGCTTTATATTTGCAGGAACAGAACAGTTCCTCCTGTGTGAGCCAAGGTTCCAGCTGTGTGTGAGAAATCAGACAGTTTGTTTTATGTGTGTGTGAAAGCCTAAACTTAGAGAGCAAGATGTTAATTCAGGGGAAAAAATAGGCCATATTTATGTAACTGTGAAAAGTCACAGCAAAGGATACAGCTCTGATGAGAGAGAAATATGTGCTCTGGGCTAATGGCAGAAGCATTTTTATTCACTCTACTTTGTTAAAAGATCCAGTAACTGCACGTTCATCACCCTGTGCCATAGAGAACTGGCTCTGAGGCACTTTGAGCTGAGGATAGAGGCCTTCTGTGTTAGTGTCTCCAGGGCCTTTATTTTTTCTGGGATTATGGTAAATGAAATGTGGAAGCCTGGCTGAATGAGCATTACCAGTGGCAGAGTCTTTGTATTAGGAGTAGAGCTTTAAACACTGCAGGAGTATATACTGCTGGAATAAAGGGTGAATACATCCAAAGCCATGCAGAATGGCTTTGCTGTTGGGGCCTTTGTCGGCTGACAAAGACATCTTCAGCAGTAGATGTTGCGTACATTAAACATGTAAATCCCTTGTGTGTAAACAAAAGCAAAGTCTTCATTCAAAGTAAGACACCTGGGCAGTGCCCTTACAGGATTAGCAGCTTCCCTGACTTCATAGTTCTCTAGTTTGGATTCTTGCCTCTGAAAGTTCTCACAATTGCCTTGCTCCCTGAAAGGAGATTCAGCTGCACTAATTTCCACCTAAACGTGACAATGATTCCCTCCCACTTGAATTGGGTCACTGATCTGTCAATACGCAGACTTGGAGGAGTGTAAACTGCAGAGTCAGTGACTCAGGATAGGTCTATACCAGGGGTAGGCAAACTATGGCACGTGTTCCAAAGGCGGCATGTGAGCTGATTTTCAGTGGCACTCACACTGCCCGGGTCCTGCCACCAGTCCAGGGGGCTCTGCATTTTAATTTAATTTCAAATGAAGCTTCTTAAACATTTTAAAAACCTTATTTACTTTACATACAACAATAGTTTAGTTATATATTATAGACTTATAGAAAGAGACTTTCTAAAAACGTTAAAATGTATTACTGGCACATGCAAAGCCTTAAATTAGAGTGAATAAATGAAGACTCGGCACACCACCTCTGAAAGGTTGCCGACCCCTGATCTGTACATACAGTGCTGTAGCAGTGCAGCAGCAGTGCAGCTGAACCGCTATAACTGCAATGCTGCAGTGCATCTGGCAAAGACACTCTATGCCAGTGGTGGGCAGCCCACAGGCTCCAAATGACCCTTTAGGGTAATCCACTGATAGGCCATGAAACAGTTTGTTTACATTTGCACAGCCGCCATTCAGCCACTGAGAGCTGCAAGCAGCCGTGCAAATGTAAACAAACTGTCTCGTGGCCTGCCAGTGGATTACCCTGATGGGCCGTGGACCGAGGTTGTCTACCACTGCTCTATGCTCTCCTGTCAGCATAAAAAAACCAGAAACTATGGCAGCGGGAGAAGCTCTTCTGCCAACATAGCACAGTGCATACAAGCACTTATGTCGGTATAACTTATGTCCCTCGGGGGGTGGAATATTCACATCCCTGAGCAACATAAATCTTGCAGATATAGTCTTTGATATATGTTTGAGCAATGCTAACTAGTCTTATCAGTTGTAAATACTACTGAAAAGAGGTAACAGGAAACTTGGGCCATATGGCAGGCCTATCACACATGCAGGTTGGATTGAAATGGTGCTGCACCTGGCAATTTGCCTGAATTGGAATTTGAGAAGCTGAGATACATACAAAGCAATGGACAAGCTTAGAACCATGTTGCAGCACCGAGGTTCCACGTCTCAGCTGTTCCCTCACATGGAAAGTCTCAGACAAACAAAACTGAATTTTGTGTGGTCTCTTGGTCCACCACCATCTCTTTACTTCATCCACCAGTGATTGATTTTAGGTGCCTGTCTTGAGACAGATTGGACTGATTTTTCAAAAATACCAAGCACCCTGACTCCAATTGGTGCCAATGGGAGTTGCAGGCCAGCTACAGTTGTAACCACAAGAGCAACAGGGGCTGTATACATGAGGGACAAGCATCCACACTTTCAGAAGTGGCTACTGATTTTCAGTGCCCAGCCTGAGACACCTTGGGTCTGATTTTCAGAGGTGCTGAGCAACAACAGACCCAGCTGATGCAGATGTGGGTGCTGAGCTCCTCTGAAAATCAGGTCTAAGGTATTTCAAGAGGGACACCCAAGAAATGGGCAGGCCCCTGATTGCTGGCCACTCTTGTAAATATTTGCACTAGTGTTGCATTTCTTGCCAGAGCAGTCCAGAAAGGCATTGCCAGGTCTTCACTCACATGGTAACTTTTTGTGGTTGAAAGTCCAAAAAGGAGTTTAGGTGGGTTGAGTGGGAGGTGGGGAGCAGTGCTGAGGCATGGGGCAAATCAGACAGTCCTGGGGCTGCAACCATTCTGCAATTAAGTGTTTATTTCATGCAAGAGATGTCACAAAACATACAAAAGTAAATACACCTTTGAAACTCACTGAAAATCTTATACCATAAAATAAATAATTCTTCTCAGGAAAAATAGCCTTTGGGGAAGGCCTCTCTTGCCAAAACCCCTTCTAACTAAGGCTATGGCTACACTTGCAGATGTAGAGTGCTGGGAGTTAAACCCACCCTCAGAGACAGCAGCAGGGAAAGCGCTGCCACGTGTTCACACTGTCAGTTGCCAGCGCAGTGGCGTGGCCACATTTGCAGCACTTGCCACGGTATTTGGAGCAATGCACTGTGGGCAGCTATCCCACAGAGCACCTCTTCCCATTCTGGTGCTGAGGCTTGTGGGAAGCGCGGGGGGTGCAGAGCATCCTGGGTCCTGTCCCAATGCCCCGTGATGCATCAGTTCGCATCCCAGCAATCCCTGTGCTTCCATTCACATTTGGTGCCATCTTTCAATGGTTTTTGTACTGTGCGCTCTGTCTTCCCTTTTGGATCCTGAACTGCTGAAGAATATGCTGATGGGTCTCGCCAGCACGTCATGAATTGCAGTCGAGTTACTCCTTAAGCTACAAAGTGACAATGAGGAGTCCAACGATAATGTCGACGCACATAAGGCATAAGAAACGAGATTGCTTGTGGCATTCATGGACATGCTCATCACCATGGAACACTGCATTTGAGCTCAGGAAACAAGCACTTACTGAGTAGTGGGATCACATCGTCATGCAAGTCTGGGATGACGAGCAGTGGCTGCAGAACTTTTGAATGAGGAAAGCCACTTTTATGGGACTATGTGCTGAGCTCACTCCCACCCTGTGGCGCAAGGACACGAGATTGAGAGCTGCCCTGCCAGTGGAGAAGTGTGTGGCGATTGCAGTCTGGAAGCTGGCTACTCCAGACAGCTACCAATCGGTCGCTAACCAGTTCGGAATGGGCAAGTCTGCTGTTGGAATCGTATTGATGCAAGTTTGCAGGGTCATTAATCGCATCCTGTTCAGAAGAACTGTGACTCTGGACAACGTGCATGACATTGTGGATGGCTTTGCACAAATGGGTTTCCCTAACTGTGGAGGGGCGATAGATGGCACGCATATTCCAATTCTGGCACCAGACCACCTAGCCACCGAGTATATAAATTGAAAGGGGTATTTCTCAATGGTTCTCCAGGCCCTTGCGGATCACAGTGAGCTTTTCACAGACAGTAACGCAGACTGGTCTGGAAAGGTGCATGACGCATGCATCGTTTGGAACACAGGCCTGTTCAGGAAGCTGCTAGCCGGGACTTTCTTCCCGGACCAGAAGATCCCCGTAGGGGAAGTCGAAATGCCCATTGTGATCCTTGGAGACCCTACCTACCCCTTAATGCTGTGGCTCATCAAACCATACACAGGGAGCTTTGACAGCTGCAAGGAGCAGTTCAACAACAGGCTGAGTCGGTGCAGAATGACTGTTGAGTATGCTTTTGGCCGTTTAAAGGACAGCTGGTGCCAGTGATTTCCCTACACCCCCCCTCGAATTTCTCCAACACTCCCTCCCAATTTTGTGAACTAGTTACATGCCAAACCTGGTGGCTGAACCTTGCGACTTTGTCCTCACCCACAACTATTTCACATTTGGGGACAATATATACCTTCAAGTCAGCGGCACTGCTATGGGTACCGGCATGGCCCCATAGTATACCAACATTTTTATGGCTGATTTAGAACAACGTTTCCTTAGCTGTCATCCCCTAACACTCCTACTCTACTTGCACTACACTGATGACATCATCATCAGGACCCATGGAAAAGAAGCCCTTGAGGAATTCCACCATGATTTCAACAATTTCCGTCCTACCATCAACCTCAGCCTAGACCAATCCACACAAGCGGTCAATTTCCTTGACACTACTGTGCTAATAAGCGATGGTCACATAAACATCACCCTACACTGGAAACCTACTGACTGCTATACTTACCTACATGCCTTCAGCTTTCATCCAGGACACACCACACGATCCATTGTCTACAGCCAAACTCTAAGATACAACTGCATTTGCTCCAATCCCTCAGACAGAGACAAACACCTATAAGATCTCTATCAAGCATTCTTAAAACTACAATACCCACCTGCTGAAGTGAAAAAACAGATTGACAGAGACAGAAGAGTACCCAGAAGTCACCTACTACAAGACAGGCCCAACATAGAAAATAACAGAATGCCACTAGCCATTACCTTCATCCCCCAACTAAAACCTCTCCAGCGCATCCTCAAAGATCTACAACCTATCCTGAAAGATGATCCCTCACTCTCCCAGATCTTGGGAAACAGGCCTATCCTTGCTTACAGACAGCCCCGCAACATGAAGCAAATACTCACCAGCAACCACACACTGCAGAACAAAAACACTAACACAGGAACCTATCCTTGCAACAAAGCCCAATGCCAACTCTGTCCACATATCTATTCAAGTGACACCATAATAGGACCTAATGACATCAGCCACACCATCATGGGCTCATTCACCTGCACATCTACCAACAATGTGATATATGCCATCATGTACCAGCAATGCCCCTCTGCCATGTACATTGGCCAAACCGGACAGTCTCTATGCAAAAGAATAAATGGACACAAACCTGACATCAGGAATCATAACATTCAAAAACCAGTAGGAGAACACTTCAACCTCTCTGGCCATTCAGTAACAGATTTAAAGGTGGCAATTTTGCAACAGAAAAGCTTCAAAAACAGACTCCAACGAGAAACTGCTGAACTTGAATTGATATGCAAACTAGATACAATCAACTTAGGCTTAAATAGAGACTGGGAATGGCTGAACCATTACACACATTGAATCTATTTCCCCATGTTAAGTATCCTCACACCTTCTTGTCAAACTGTCTTAAATGGGCTATCTTGATTATCACTATAAAAGTTATTTTTTCTCCTGCTGACAATAGCGCATCTTAATTAATTAGCCTCTTAGAGTTGGTTGGGCAACTCCCACCTTTTCATGTTCTCTGTGTGTGTATATATCTCCTCATTATAAGTTCCATTCTATGCATCCGATGAAGTGGGCCCACAAAAGCTTATGCTCAAATAAATTTGTTAGTCTCTAAGGTGCCACAAGTACTCCTTTTCTTTTTGCAGATACAGACTAACACGGCTGCTACTCTGAAACATACCAATTTAGTGACTGTTTGGAAATTTGAATTGAAATTGAAACATTAATACATACTTTAAAAGCATATACAGTGTATGATCAAATACGTGTATCTGAAAATATAATAGATTTGAAAAGTATGAACAAAGACTAGCTTCATTATACACCTGTTGTTTTTTATGACTATGTCAGTGCATTCATTTCAGTGATGTTGGCCAACCTAATAATTTCAAATGATGATTTGAAGCAAAGTCTAAATGAGCTCTCCCTGACAGCTAATGATGAGCTGAGGGCTGGAGGGAAAGGCTTCAGGACCAGATTATATTTACATTCACACCTAATCTACCTAGGTATCCAGCAAACAGAGCTGTGTTGCCCAAGTGATAGATTTTGGCTGGGGTTGGGTTACAAATCACTTGAATGTGTGGTGGGGGTTGGGAATGAAATGTTGTTATTCTTATTGTATGAGTAAAGGGCAGTAGAACTGTACTTAGCCTGTGCTGATTGAGAGCATCAAAAGAGAGGGTGGGGACCTGTCCTTCTCCACTGTTTAAAGACAGAGCTGACTAGGCTCCATAGATAGTCTTTTGTTCTGTTAAGTGACCACTGCAGCTGAAATCACTGATAATCAGGTGTAAAGTGCTTAGTCCTGCTGTGGGGAAAGTGTTCCTGTGGATACAGTGTTTTTGTGTAAGACAGCCCAGACTGCAGTAGCAACGAGGTTCCCCCACTGAGAGCTCAGCTGAAATCACTGAGAACTGGTGGAACCTCAAGAGACCGACTCGCAGAGGTCACAGTGGCAGGTGGCAGCAGAAGGTGACTGCGCAGGGTCATTGGCATCAGAGTAGTGGAGTAAACAGTGGCACAATGAACAGCCGTGGCCAGAGCGAAGAGTGAGCAGCTGGAGGAACGAGTAAGGTCCCCTCTTGCCCCCCACCTGGGAGGTGTACTCACATGAAAGCACCTCTGACGGCTTAAATAAGGGGCACATTAAATAAACATTTGTTTGTTGGACTGTATTTTAGTGACTTTGCTCCAGAATGCTAGATTTATGACTGGGAATGGAAACGTATATAAATATGTGTCCTAGTAGGCCATGATTTTTAAAATGCATTATTTGCCAAGGTTGTTATCTCACATTGTTGCTATCTTGAGAGGTTATTATGTTGGGGAGTTTCTGTACTAAACATTTTTATTATTATAATTAAATTTTACATAAGAATGGTCATACTGGGTCAGACTAATGGTCCATATAGCCCAGTATCCTGTCTTCTGACAGTGGTCAAGGCCAGGTGCTTCAGAGGGAATGAACAGAACAGGTAACCATCAAGTGATCCATCCCCTGTTGCCCATTCCCAGCTTCTGGCAAACAGGCTAGGGACACTCAGAGAATGGTGTTGCATCCCTCCCCATCCTGGCTAATAGCCACTGATGGACCTATTCTCCAGGAATTTATCTAGTTCTTTTTTTAATCCTGTTATAGTTTTGGTCTTCACAGCATCCCCTGGTAAAGAGTTCCACGGGTTGACTGTATGTTGTGTGAAGAAGTACTTCCTTTTCTTTTTTTAAAACCTGCTGCCTATTAATTTCATTGGGTGACTGCTAGTTCTTGTGTTATGTGAAGGATTAAATAACATTTCCTTATTCACTTTCTTCGCACCAGTCAAGATTTTATAGACCTCTATCATATCCCCCTTTAGTTGTCTCTTTTCTAAGCTGAAAATTCCCAGTCATTTTAATTTCTCCTCCTGTTTCAGACCCCTAATCATTTTAGTTGCCCATCTCTGTACCTTTTCCATTTCCAATATATCTTTTTTGGGATGGGGTGACCAGATCTGCACACAGTATTCAAGGTGTATACATACCATGGATTTATATAGAGGCAATATGATATTTTCTGTCTTATTAGCTATCCCTTTCTTAAAAAAGCAAAGGTTTCATAGTAGCAGTTTTAGTGTTAGTCTGTATCTGCAAAAAGAACAGGAGTACTTGCAGCACCTTAGAGACTAACAAATTTATTTGAGCATAAGCTTTTGTGGGTTACATCAGATGAAGTGGGCTGGATCCCACAAAAGCTTATGCTCATATAAATTTGTTAGTCTCTAAGGTGCCACAAGTACTCCTGTTCTTTTTAAAAAAGCAAACAGAATGTTGGGAATCATTGACTGCCGCTGCACATTGAGTGGATGTTTTCAGAGAACTATCCACAGTGACTCCAAGATCTCTTTCTTGAGTGTTAACAGCTAATTCAGACTCCTTCATTTTTTATGTATAGTTGAGATTGTTTTCCAATATGCATTATTTTGCATTTATCAACATTGAATTTCATCTGCCATTTTTGTTGCCCAGTCACCCAGTTTTGTGAGATCCCTTTGTAACATTTCACAGTCTACCTGGGACTTAACTATCTTGAATAGTTTTGTACCATCTGCAGATTTTGCCACCTCACTGTTTACCCATTTTTCCAGATCATTTATGAGTATGTTGAACAGTAATGGTCCCAGTACCGGGTACCCCTCAGGGTTACTACTATTTATTTCTCTCCATTCTGAAAACTGATAATTTATTCCTACCCTTTGTTTCCCATCTTTTAACCAGTTACTGATCCATGAGAGGACTTCCCTCTTATCCCATGATGGCTTACTTTTTAAAAGTCAATTTAAATTAAATACATTTTAAAAAAGTTATATGTTTTTAGAAATCTAGACCTGTTATATGTTTTGTGTGACTTGCATTATCCTTATGTTAAATTTGCATTATCCTAACAAAACATTTACTTTATATTTCTCATCGGTCCTGACACCCTCCCCTGTAAATTCGAACACCCCCGCCCCAATTTCAATTCCTGGCGAAACCACTGGCTGGTGCTGTCTGTATAGGAAGCTGTACCTGGCTGATGACAACATCCCTACAGTTATAGCCACATGCTGTACCCTCCATAACATTTGGGAAGGGAAGGGTAAAAGCTTCACGCAGGCATGGGCCTTTGAGTTTGAATGCCTGGAGGCTGAATTTGAACAGCCAGAGACCAGGGCTAGTAGAGGGGTCCAGCGCGGGACCGTAAGGATTAGGGATGCTTTGAGGGAGCAATTCGATTCTGAAAGCCACCAGTAATGTTTGGTGCCCTGCACGGGAGTGAAGTGTGGTGGTTCCAATGCTAGTAGGCATCTGTGTTTGCAGGTCCTGTTGATTTCCTGGGCTATGCTATCTTTTACTTAATGCAATAAAGAATGTTTCCAAAACCAAAAAAATCATTTATTGAAAAGAAACACAACTGCTGGAGAAACATACATGGCATGACACATCTGTGCTGTGTGAAAGGAGGAAGGGGAGCGGGGTAGGAAATAGAACAATCACAGATTTGCATATGTCCTGTTATCATACTCAGCCTTCCTGTCTGGAGTGCTGTGCGATGAGTGCTGCACTTCAGGCTGGCTAAAATGCATGGTGATGAGGGTTGAGTGCAGTGGGTAAGTGTCATAGTTTGCAGGGCTGGGCGGTGAAGCTAAGGTGTTGGAGGCAGCTGGTGGCTATAAGAAACCAGATGTTGGGGAAAGTGGGTTGGCGGTGACATGAGGGCACAAGGGAAAGAGTTTTGGGACAAGGGCTGCAGGGTGGGGTGAGTGCAGATCTGCTCTGTCTGGAGTGCTATGAGAGCCTGCATCGAGTTCAGTTGGTGCTCCATAATGCTTAGGTGCCGCTCCACGTTTTCTTGCCGGCAATCCGCATTCTCCTGGCAGACCCTCCCTTCGGTCTCCCATCACCTATGTACTTTTTTATTTTCCATAAGGGACTGCTGTATGACTTCATGCAGAAGGTCCTCCTTGCTTCTTCGCAGATGCTTTCTGATACTTTGCAGCCTTTTGGCCATTGATAACAAGGACGACAGGCATCTCAAGGTTGCATCTGTAAAGGCAAAATGCAACATTTAACAGAGGCAGCATTGTTAACACTAGATAGAGCAATGATTTGGCCAAATTTATAGACAAGCACAGTGCACACAATAGCAGAAAATGCCTGTCACATGTAACCCATATTAACCCGTTAATGCGGGCGCATGTAACCCACAAGATCCCTGAAATGGTGAGTAACCACAGGGACAGTGGGGACTAATTGTTCCAGGGCCGTACTGTTCTCTGGGGTTCTGTGCCTTGGGGAGAACCAACAGCTGCAGAGGGTCCCTATACTCATCACTGTCCCCACATTTTCCACAGGATGGACCACTGCTGAGGGTGACCTGGGAAGCAAGGGAGGGTCTTCTGCAACAATGCGACTTCTGACCTAGCCTTTATGTGGCTTGCAGCAATGGTCCCCCCTGCCCCTCAAGGCACAGTGGCATGGATATGTTAGCTTTACTGGGACAAGGAGCACAGTAGCTCTGCCAAGGAACCTGCACAAGCAGATTGTCCACCTTCTGCATGAGACCTTCGATGAGATCACTGAGGCTGATTACCGCGATGTGAGAGAGCACATCAACGCCTTTTTCCACATCTAGGCATGCATGCAGCCCTAACCCTTCTTTTTGCAACCCTCCTCGCCCCAAGAGCCTGCACCGAACAACTATCTCCCCAAAATAAAAGCCACTTACCGGGCACTTCATCTGCTGTTTGTTCTTCCCCAAGCACCGTCTGCTGCAACTGGCTACTTTCCTCCTGGCTTGAGAACAGTTCCTGGCTGCATGCATCTAGGGATGCCGTGCCGTCCTCTGGCTCTGGGCCCCCCTCAGCACCCTCGCTCCTGCTTTCCTCCTCCTGCCTTATTGCACTCTGGGCTGCCACGGCCTCTGAAGTGTCCATAGTGGTCTTCAGAGTGGAGGTGGGGTCACCCCCAAGTATCGTGTCCAGCTCTGTGTAGAAATAGCAGGTCGCAGGGGCAGCACTGGAGTAGCGGTTTGCCTCCCGCACTTTGTAGTAGGCATTCCACAGCTCCTTCACTTTAACCCTGCACTGCCCCTTTCTATCATGGTCCTTGATATCTGCCCATAGGTATCATAATTCCCAGGGCCGCCCAGAGGTGGGGGAAAGTGAGGCAATTTGCCGCAGGCGCCAGGCCCAGCAGGGGCCTCCACAAGAATATAAAATTCTATAGTATTGCAACTTTTTTTATGGAAGGAGCCCCCAAAATTGCTTTGCCCCAGGCCCCCTGAATCCTCTGCGCAGCCCTGATAATTCCAATGCCTGGAGCACAGCTGGGACTGGACAGCTTCCTCCCCGCAAACACTGATGAGGTCCAGCACCTCACCATTGCTCCATGCTGGGGATTGCCTGGCACGTGGAGACATAGTCACCTGGAAAGATTCACTGAGAGCACTACATGCCTTGCTGAGCAAACAGGAAGGGGACTTTCAGAATTCCCAGTGAATTTAAAGAGTGGGTCTGACAGTTGGTTACCTGAGGGCAGGGAAGTAGTGTTCAAAGTGATGACCAAAGTGGCTAGAACAGGCATTGTGGGACACTTCCTGGAGGCTGATCAGAGCGCATTAATAGACCAGGGTGTCCACACTGGCACTGCGGCACTCCAGCTGGGGCGCAGCAAACTTTATGCTTCTTGTGGAGGTGGATTACCAGGGGCGCTCCAGCCTCAGAGTCCAAAAACTCTAGGGCCTTGCCAGTGTGGACACCTCAGGAGTTAGGGTGCCCCAGGCAGATTTAATGTGCTCTAACTTGCAAGTGTATCCAAGCCCTAAAATACCTTTAAGTAAAATGCCCAGGGGAACACACTTCTGGGGAATATCTCTCTTGAGAAAACCACTGTCGACTTTATCTTCCCTGAGTTCAGCTAGTAAGGCTTTTATCATGACAAGCAGAGCCCACAAGTGAACTACAGCCACCTATTACTCCACCTTAATTAGGGCTAATAAGAGCCTTATAAATCTGAATCTTGTTGCACTATTATTTTCTTTTAGCTGGTCGCTCTTCCCTAGCCATTCTCCCTGCTCCTCCTGCTATGATTCAAAAATCTATTTTGGAGGTCTCTTTTTTTTTAAGAGCTGGCTTTGCAGCATATGGTTCTGAACATGGGACAGCCCCCTCTGTTGTTGTTTTCTGTATTTAGGCCTTGTGTTACTGAGTAGCATCTGGCAGAATGTCTTATGCTCTGTAATAAAAGCATACAGCACTCAACACTGGCACTTGTGTGTCTCTGCTGCATTTAAAAGACAGTGTGATTTGGGAACTGTTCAAGCAATAAGTAAGAGGCTCACTAGGCCAAGCGGTTTGGTCCCAATGTCCAAACTACTGGATTTAGAAGCAGAATGAATATCTTTTATAATATTGGCTGAGACAGTCTCCTCCTCTCCCATAGATATAAGCTCCTGAGAACTGGCTTGTATTTAGCATGCTTAGAAAACCATGTTCTGGGTTTGACTGAGAGATCTCGGGCTTGCTGCACCCTGCTTCTGTCAACAGAAGCCAGCAAAATCCAGAGAGTGGGCCCATGCTGGTAGAAAATCCACCCAATGGGGACACAAGGTACAAGCAAGGTGCTATGTACTAGAGGGACACAGAATAGGCCAGTGCAGCCTCCAAAATGGTCAGCAAGAGCTGTGGAGGGAGCGGCCAGGACCCTTCAGAGTGTCACTAATTCATTCTCCCTGCTCTTGCTCAGCCCAACTAAGCCCATCACTCACCTCTCACTGACTCTCTTATTTAGTGTGCTAGCATTCGCAGATACTGCCTGCCCCAACTGGCTGATTTCACCAGTTCAGCTCAGCTGCCTTTCTTCGTACAGCCAGCTACAGGAATCAAAACTGGGAAACCTGGCTCACATCCCAGGGCCCCTACTCTAATCATCAAACGACACTTTCTCAGTGGAGAAAGAGGGTGCAAAGTGTGCTGGGAGGATCCCCCATTATAATGATCAATTGTGACAACCTCCTGTCTCTCCCCACCATGAGAACATCCCAGTGACCTCATGTTCTGGGGTCTAAATTGTCTGTTACCATTCAGGAAAGAGATCTTGGCGTCATTGTGGATAGTTTTCTGAAACCATCCACTCAATGTGCAGCGGCAGTCAAAAAAGTGAACAGAATGTTGGGTATCATTTAGAAAAGGATTGATAATAAGACAGAAAATATCATGTTGCTTCTATATAAATCCATGGTACGCCCACATCTTGAATACCGCATGCAGATGTGGTCGCCCTATCTCAAAAAACTATATTGGAATTAGAAAAGGTCCAGAAAAGGACAACAAAAATGATTAGAGGTGTGGAGCAGCTTCCGTGTGAGGAGAGATTAAGAAGACTGGGACTTTTCAGCTTGGAAAATAAACGACTGAGGGGGGATATGATAGAAGTCTATAGAATCATGACTGGTGTAGAGAAAGTAAATAAGGAAGTGTTATTTACTCCTCATAACACAAGAATGAAATTAATGAAATGAAATTAATGGGCAGCAGGTTTAAGACAAACAAAAGGAAGTATTTTTTTCACACAATGCACAGTCAACCTGTGTAACTCCTTGCCAGAGGATGTTGTGAAGGCCAAGTCTATAACAGGGTTCAAAAAAGAACTAGATAAGTTCATGGAGGATAAGTCCATCAATGGCTATTAATCAAAATGGACAGGGATGGTGTCCCTCACCTCTGTTTGCCAGAAGCTGGGAATAGGCAACAGGGGATGGATCACTTGGTGATTACTGATCTAGATGGACCTTTGATCTGACCCAATATGGCCATTCTTATGTTCTGCCCATGTTTTTTTCAGGAGGCTTCCCTGTCTCCTCACTGCTAAACACCTGGGAGAGATGTCCTCGTCTCCCCTCACTCCTGACAGCATCCAGAAGGACATAAAGTAGGAGGAGGGGGTTACAAAGGTGTGAGACACACAAGCTCACAATAGCTGTGAGTAAGCACTGTTTTCAGCAAAACAGCCCCTGTCCATCCTCTGCTGTTAGATAATGGCTTACATTCAAAGCTGAAACAGTCACTGGAGTCTGAGAATAAAACCCCAAGGCCTTTGTTTGTCTGTCTCGCTGTATTCATGAAATAAGCCCAGGTTAATTTTATCCAGTCACTCACGCAGCCACTCAGTACTGCTGCTGGGCTGACTCATGCCAAGACAGAAGCAGTGTGTATTTTTCACTAGGGATGCACCCAACAGAAATCCCATCACTGGTAGCTGTTGAACAACATAGTTCTGCGTGAAGCAACTCAAAGACAACTCTCCGAAGAGGGTCATCTCAGTGGGGATGTGTGTCATGCCACAGCTGAGCTGGAGAAAGCTGGCAGTGGGAAGAAGAGGGCTATCGCACAGATGTAACCAACCTTGTGTATGTGCCTATGAGAGAGGTTAGCTAGCACCTGCATGCAAAAGGGAGATTGCCACTCCATTCACTGAATGGAAGCTCCCTGGGTGCATTTTTGAGGGGAAAATGCTATCCTGGGACAGCAGAAGTCAGTTCAGGATTTGAGCAGAGTGATTGGCTAGTTAGCAGAGTGGATTTAGGAGGACAAGACAGTCTGTTTCTACTTTCCATTGTATATAAACCTTTCAGGCCACTACCATTGTCTGGTTTGTAAAATACATGTCTCTCTGCTCCCAGGGAAAATCCTCCTCACCTTTTCCTCTCTTTCCTCCCAACTTAAAGACCCCATGTCCTAGTGACTGTCCTTCCAACAGAGGGCTCCAGCTCCCTCTGGTGGTGGTGATGGTGGTTCTCCTCCTCCTAAATGGGCTGGAAATATTTCTAGAGTTCGCTTTCAACCCCTACTGACCAAGGAACAAAGTATTCCCTGCCAGGCAGTCAAACTCTGATCTCACCCCCCATAATCCCTCCCAGTTTGTAAGGTAACTTGTGGGTTCTGCCTGTTCTCTGCTGAGTCCTGGATCTGTCCACCTTCAGTTTGTGCAGGTTATGTAGGTTGATGGGGAAAACCAAGGGTGGTTTTGATTTTTGCAAACTCTTGGCTAAGTTTTGTTTTTACAAAATCTACAGTCTGTGGGTTCAGATCCTGGCCCAAAGTTGGGATGGAGGGAGAAAGGCAAGATAAATTTTCTATCAACCCTATGGCAGCAACTTGGGTTGCCACAAGATCATCAAGCTTTACTTCTATTGTTGCAATCAATGCCAGGGTGAAAGTGGGAAACAAGAGATGCAGAACATCCATGCTCAGCCTGTTCTCTGATGCAGAAATGAGCTGTAAACTCTCTTCCCTTTAAAAGGAAATGATCCCTCTCTGGATTTTGCTCAGATGATGCTTAATTATTACACATCCGCCTGCGGTACAATGTAAGTAACGACAGAAGAACGCTAAGCAACTAGGAACAGGAAAAACAAATACTTCTTCAAAGGACATGATGAAAGATTGTGTGGGTGGCACAATACAAGGAATTAAAAAAAAAAACAACCCAGAACCTGAAAAGCCCAGTACTGAGCTCTGTGCAGTGACCCTTAGTGTCCCTGATTGAAAGATGAGCAAGAACACAAACTAGTTTGCGTTCAAGGAAGCACCTTTGTCTGCCAATGCTGTAATCATTCAGAAAGACAACTGGGCACTGTCCCATAGAAAGGACCGAAATCAACCATTACTGCTGTTTAACAGGAAACAAGTAACAATAATGGGCATAAGGAACCACTTGGCGTTGCACCTGTAGCGTGCACCAGAAAATTGTTGGGGAATCTGCACTGGGCATCAGGAGGCTGTCAGCATTGCATCCATGCTACATGTCAAGAACTGCTGGCACCTGTGGTGTGTCAGGAACCTGTCAGCATTTCAGCGGCATTCTGTGCCAGGAGCCTGCTGGCCCTGCCCATGCACTCTGGGCAGACCTGTCCCTACCCATATTCAAAGTACAAGCTGTGTGGGGCACCAGGAAATTTGGGGCACCAAATTTCCTAGTGCCCTGCGCAGCTGCATGCTGCTTCAGCCCCTCCCCCACCTCTTCCCCAGGGCCCTGCTCTGCCCCACCCCGCCTCTTCCTGACCCTGCTCCATCCCAGCCCTGCCCCCACTTCACCCCTTCCCCAAAACCTCCATTCTGCTCTGGCCCCGCCCTGCCCCTTCCCACCCCTGCTCCACCCCTGAGGACTGCAGCAGGGCCAGGCCTGCACTCACCAGCAGCAGGAAGTGCAGTGGCCCAGCTCCAGCCACACCGCCGGTGAGTGCTGGGGAGAGGTTCACCCCTGCCTCTCAAGACAACCCCAGGCCTCCGTGGAGACCTGGAGCCCCACACACACCCCTTGTGGGGGGTGGGGGCTGGACAGGGCCCCAGAATAGCTAGGGATGGCCCTGACTCTGGGCCAGGAATGTATTGGCAATGTACCAGTCTATCTAATTTCTTTTCCTGTACCAATTGCCATGGTGACAAATACTAGAAACTATAAGCTGTAGTGACGTCTTGGTACAGGTATATATCTTTTGTTCTGGAGGTATTTAAGAGGGAGAGGGGGTTCACCAGACCAGAATGTCGCTGGTTCTGTTGAGGAAAGACTTGCATAAACAGGTGCATTTTACATTGTACTCTATGGGAGGGAAATCATGAGATCACCTGATCTCCTATGGCAGAACATTCCATAGCTGCTCACTCTTCATTAAGAGCACTTGGGCCAGATTCTGACCCCAGTTCCAGTGGCTGTGAAGGGTTTGGGGACCTGGCTTAAATAGCCTGCTGGAGATTCTTCTAGGAGTGAGAGGAAACCTTAAATGACATAGGATTGGCTTGCTGGGTCATATAAAGGGTGGGAGGAGATATAGACTGCCTTGTGTGTTGGTCATCACCAGTCGTATAATTTAGGCCTTGATATAGGTTGTCATAGTTTCAATTTTAATTTTAAATAGGTTTATATTTAAAATAAAAAATGTATTTAATTTAAATAAAAAATCCAATTTACATTTTTAAAATTTGATTAAATTAAAAAACAGATTTTCTTTTTCTTTTTTTTTTTTAAATCTTGGTTTTTATACAGTCTGATAACAACATTCTGCCCCTTCTCCTTGTGGCCTTCACTGGGTGCAGCTTGGTCAGGTCAGAGGGCTGAAACAGTTGTGTGTAGTAGCTACGTTGTCTCTGTTGATCACAATATTCTTGGGGAGGTGAGGAAGGAGGAAGAGGGCCTTTAGGTAGTTAATTGAGCCCTAGCTCATTAATGGCTTTGGATTTGATGGTGTAGAGTGTACAGCATATGTGGTGTTTTCTCATCTACCAGTTCGGCTTGGGAGACAAGCCATTGTGATTTTACATATGCTGTGCGCCAGGAAATAACCTGTTTGTGTTGCCCCTGTGTTTTGGTAACCAAGGTGAGAGGAACTGAATGTCCATGAGCACTGGATCCTACAGAGACAATCAAAGGTCTAAAGAAACAACATCTTTCAGTTCAGTCTGTCTCAAAGATCATCATGCCCTGTTTCAGCACAGTACTCCAAGTGCACTCATTAGCACTTTTTATTGTGCATCTATTTATATCTTAAGAGCCCAGACTTTAGCACAATAGAATAACTGACTGTGATGCTGATAGACCAGCTCAGGCCAGGGTCATAGACCAATTCATTTGTATGTTAATATCAAAGAAGTGTTACGTGTATTGGTGTGCATTTAGACTAATTTACTTGTATGCTAATAGAAACCAAAGAAGTATCAAAAGGTAATTTAGTGTAATCAGGCCAATTTATTTGTGTGTTAGTATAGTTCAAAGGAAATGTTAATAGTATTGTTTTCACTTATCTATAACCTGTTGGTTGCTATCCCATTACATTATGTATGTCCCTGTAATTAGATAACCCTACATGAAAGTGTGTGTTAGTGTTACGATGAGAAGATGTTTGATATGTGGACTTCATGAAAACTAATGAAAGATTGTTGTTTGCTGTTACATTACATTTACATTGTATATATCTGTAACTAAGGCCTTGCCTACATGACACATTTTTGTCAACATAGGTCAGCTTTCCGCGACAAAACAGTGGAGGTATACACACTGCAATGTTCCTCCCACTGATTTAACTCTCCTGCTACGCCGACATAATAAAACCACCTGGAGGAGGGGCATAGAGCTTTTCGGAACGAAGTAAGAATGACACAGTCTCAGTGTAGACACTGTGTTGCTTATATCACCCTAACTGGTCTCCTGGAGGTGTCCCACAATGCCCATTGTGACCACTCTGATCACCACTTTGAACTCTCTTGTCTTTCAGTCAGGTACACAGGCATGTTCCCTTCCCCCTTTAAAGCACGGAGAATTCTTCCTGTTTGCTCAGCATGGACAAAGCTCACATAGGATATTCCCAGCTGACCATGGCGGCTCCCCACAGCAAACACACTCCCGGCTGGAGTACACCGGAGTTGTTGGATATGCTGAGTCTGTGGGGACAGGAGACTGTGCAGTCGCAGCTCTGCTCCAGCTGTAGGAACTTTGATACTATGGGCAGATTGCTCATGGCATGGAGCTGAAGGGGTAAAAGCGGGACATGCAGCAGTGTCGTGCCAAGATCAAGGAGCTGAGGCAAGCGTACCAGAAGGTAAGAAGAACAGGAGTACTTGTGGCACCTTAGAGACTAACAAATGTATTTGCGCATAAGCTTTCGTGGGCTTTAGCCCACTTCATCAAACGCATAGAATGGAACATATAGTGAGGAGATATATATACATACAGAGAAGATGAAAAGGTGAGAGTTGCCCAACCAACTCTAAGAGGCTAATTAATTAAGATGTGCTATTGTCAGCAGGAGAAAAAAACCTTTTGTATTGATAATCAAGATAGCCCATTTAAGACTGTTTGACAAGATACTCAACGTGGGAGAAATAGATTCAATGTGCGTAATGGCTCAGCCATTCCCAGTCTCTATTTAAGCCTAAATTGATGGTATCTAGTTTGCATATCAATTCAAGTTCAGCAGTTTCTCATTGGAGTCTATTTTTCTTTTCTGTTGCAAAATTGCCACCTTTAAATCTGTTACTGAGGGTATGGCTACACTTACATTTGTGCAGCGCTGGGAGTTACAGCTGTGTTCGTACAGCTGTGTAGGGCCAGCGCTGCAGTGTGGCCACATTTGCAGCATTTGCAGCGCTGTTGGGAGTGGTGCATTGTGGGCAGCTATCCCACAGAGCACCTCTTCCCATTTTGGCACTGTGGCTTGTGGGAAGGGGACGGAAGGGTGCAGGTCTTTCCGTTTCCTGTTCCAATGCCCCGTGGTGCTTTGCTACACATTCCAAGCAGTTTGGTGCCATTGTGAGTCTGCAGCGCGATTTCTGTTACAAATGGAGCCCGAGCTGCTGAGGACCTTGCTGATGAATGTTGCCAGCACATCACGCATGGCAGTGGAGCTATTCCTTCAGCTCCAAAATGACAGTGAGGAGTCAGACTATGATATTGATTTGCCTGACGCGCAAGACAATAAATTGCTTGTGGCAGTAACGGACGTGCTCAGCACCGTGGAACGCCGCCTTTGGGCTCGGGAAACGAGCACTGAGTGGTGGGATCACATCGTCCTGCAAGCCTGGGATGAGGAGCAGTGGCTGCAGAACTTTCGGATGAGAAAAGCCACTTTCATGGGACTGTGTGCTGAGCTCGCCCCTACCCTGCGGAGCAGGGACACGAGCTTGAGAGCTGCCCTGCCAGTGGAGAAGCGGGTGGCTATTGCAATTTGGAAGCTGGCAACTCCAGACAGCTACCGATCGGTGGTGAACCAGTTTGGAGTGGGAAAGTCAACCGTTGGAATAGTGTTGATGCAAGTTTGCACGGCTATTAATCGCATCCTGCTAAGAAGAACCATGACTCTGGGGAACGTGCAGTACATTGTGGATGGCTTTGCACAAATGGGTTTCCCTAACTGTGGAGGGGCAATAGATGGGACGCATATTCCTATTCTGGCACCACCCCACCTGGCATCAGAGTACATTAATCGCAAGGGGTATTTCTCTGTGGTTCTCCAAGCGCTTGTGGATCACTGTGGGCGTTTCACTGACATTTACTCAGGATGGCCTGGAAAGGTGCATGATGCACGCATCTTTTGGAACAGTGCCCTGTTCAGGAAGCTGATGGCCGGGAGTTTTTTCCCAGACCGCAAGATCACAGTAGGGGACGTCGAAATGCCCATTGTGATCCTTGGAGACCCCGCTTACCCCTTAATACCATGGCTCATGAAACCGTATACAGGGAAGCTTGACAGGAGCAAGGACCGGTTCAACTACAGGCTGAGCCGATGCAGAATGACTGTGGAGTGTGCTTTTGGCTGTTTAAAGGCACGCTGGAGGTGTCTCTACGGGAAGCTAGATTTGGGGGAAAGCAGCATCTCTGCTGTTATATCCGCGTGCTGTACCCTCCATAACATTTGTGAAGGGAAGGGTGAAAGATTCAGTGAGGAATGGACCTCCGAGGTTCGACGCCTAGAGGCTGAATTTGCACAGCCAGATAACAGGCCTACTAGAGAGGCCCAGCAAAGGGCTTCAAGGATTAGGGAAGCATTAAGGGAGTAATTTGAGGCTGAAAGCCAACAGTAATGTTTGGTGCCTTTGCTGTGCCCGTTTTTCCCTTGGGGTACAGTATTTATCACTTTCTTCAATAATAAAAAATGTTTTATAAGCCAAGAAATCATTTATTCAAAATACAGTACATAAAAGGGCAGGGGGGTAGGGTGGTGGACTGTACATTCAGAGGTATGAAAATGTCCTGCTTGGATTGCTGTTCAATGCCTGCTGCACTTCAGGATTAATATGCTGCATCGTGATGGGGGTTGAGTGCATAGGGTAAGGGTTGCAGTTATCAGGGCTGGTTGGGGTACAGTATTTCTCACTTTCTGCAATAATAAAAAATGTTTTAAAAGCCATGAAATCATTTATTCAAAATACAGTACATAAAAGGGCAGGGTGGTGGACTGTACATTCAGAGGTTTGAATATGTCCTGCTTGGATTGCTGTTCAATGCCTGCTGCACTTCAGGATTAATATGCTGCATCGTGATGGGGGTTGAGTGCATAGGGTAAGGGTTGTAGTTATCAGGGCTGGTAGGTGATCGTACAGGTGTTGGGGGCAGCTGGTGGTGGTAAGAACCAGGCTGCTGGAGATAGGTGTTTTGTGCAAATACTGGGGAACAAGGGAGAGAGCTTTGGGAGGGGTGGGGGTTACCACGGTACTGATCTGCCTGCATGGCTACGAGAGACTGCATACAGTCAGTTTGGCGAGCCAGGAGGCTTATCAGCTGCTTTGTGCTTTTCTTGGTGGCCAATTCCTTTCTCCTGCTCTGTGTTTGTCTCCACTCATGCATTTTCTCTCTCCAGTCCTGCAGCCTTTTACTGTCTCTGGCGTACTGATTCATAACTGCTTTGATCAAATCTTCTTTTGATTTTCTAGGATTTTTCCTCAAGTTCTGTAACCTTCGGGCAGGCGGTGATAGGGCTGGATTATTCAAGGTCACTTAAAAAAACATAAATAGAAACATTTAATACAGAGGCTACATTGTTTATTATCACAGTGAAGGAGTTTGTAGACTTTTTGTAGCATCATTCCCACATACCTAACATAGCACAGAGAGGCCACGGCAGCAAAGGCATAGGCATGTCTAGCAATGGGGTGAGTGTTTCTGCCGCGACTTCATCTGGGAAGGGGAACTGCCAGAGGGCTGAGGTTTCTGTGCATTGGGGAAAGCAGAGGGCAGACAGTTGGGGAGCAGCAGTGCGGAAAGCAGAGGGCAGACAGTTGGGGAGCAGCAGTGGGGAAAGCAGAGGGCAGACAGTTGGGGAGCAGCAGTGGGGAAAGCAGAGGGCAGATAGTTGGGGAGCAGCAGTGGGGAAAGCAGATTGCAGATAGTTGGGGACCTGCACTGAACAATCATCACTACATTTTCAACAGGATTTTCTACTGCCAGATATATCACTGCTGCGTGTTACCTGGCAAGAGAGGGAGGGTCTTCTACAGCAATGTGGATTCTGCCCTGGACCCTGTGCAGCTTGCCTGTGTGCAGCAATGGTCCCCCCACCCCTCGCGGCACAGTGGCGTGGATGAGTTAGCCTGACCAGGACAAGGACCACGGTGGCTCTCCCTATAAACTTGCGCAAGCACATTGCCCACGCTCTGGCTGCAACTTTTGAAGAGATTACCGAGGCCAATTACAGAGACGTGATAGACCAAATCAATGGGCTATTCCACATTTAGGCATGCAGGCAGGCAGCCATAACCCCCACCCTCCTCTCACAAAACATTGCCATCCTAAAAATAAAATCTGCTTACCAGGAACATGCTCCTCTGCTTCCTCTTCACCAACAAGTTCCAGCTGCTGCGACTGGCTAGCCTCCTGCTGGCTTGAGAAGAGCTCCTGGCTGCATGCCTCCTGGGACTCCGGGGTGTCTCCCTCCACCCCAGTAGCCTCACTCTCCGCTTCCTCTACTCCCTCCCCCACTTCTCCCTGCTCTGAATTCTCCATCGTGCTCCTCGGATTGGCAGTGGGGTCACACCCAAGTATGGCATCCAGCTCCTTGTAAAAACGGCAGGTCGTGGAGGCAGCTCCTGAGCGGCGGTTTCCCTCACGGGCTTTGCAATAGGCACTGCGCAGCTCCTTTACTTTTACCCTGCACTGCAATGTGTCCCGTTCATGGCCCCTTAGCAGCAAGGACTTTGATATCTGGCCACAGGTATCATAATTTCTACGGCTGGAGCGCAGCTGTGACTGCACAGCTTCCTCACCCCAAACACTGATGAGGTTCTGCAGCTCGCAAGTGTTCCGTGCTGGGGCTCGTTTGGGGCATGGAGGCATCGTCAGTGATTGATTGATTGCACTCCACACCTGGCTGAGCAAACAGGAAGGGGATTTTTAAAATTCCCGGGGCATTTAAAGGGCGGGTCACCTGAGCCCAGGGCAGTGGAGTGTGAAACGATGAGCAGAGTGGCTGAAAAGGTATGCTGGGATACCTCCTAATACCCTTGAGGCCAATAAAAGCGCTGTTGGTGTCCACACTTGATGAGCAGCGCTGCATCACCAGCGCTGGAATCGCTACACCCCAGGCAGACCAGGTGTACAGCCAGCGCTGCAACCAGGGAGTTGCAGCGCTGGCCGTGCTTTGCAAGTGTGGACACAGAGTGAGTTGCAGCGCTGTAACCCCATCACCAGCGCTGCAACTCTCCAGTGTAGCCATGGCCTGAATGGCCAGAGAGGTTGAAGTATTCTCCTACTGGTTTTTGAATGTAATGATTCCTAATGTCAGATTTGTGTCCATTTATTCTTTTGCGTAGAGACTGTCCGGTTTGGCCAATGTACATGGCAGAGGGGCATTGCTGGCACATGATGGCATATATTACTTTGGTAGATGTGCAGGTGAACGAGCCCCTGATGGTGTGGCTGATGTGATTACGTCCTATTATGGTGTCACTTGAATAGATATGTGGACAGAGTTGACATCGGGCTTTGTTGCAAGGATAGGTTCCTGTGTTAGTGTTTTTGTTCTGCAGTGTGTGGTTGCTGGTGAGTATTTGCTTCAGGTTGGGGGGCTGTCTGTAAGCAAGGACAGGCTTGTCTCCCAAGAGTGAGAGTGGGGGATCATCTTTCAGGACAGGTTGTAGATCTTTGATGATGTGCTGGAGAGGTTTTAGCTGGGGGCTGAAGGTAACAGCTAGTGGCGTTCTGTTATTTTCTTTGTTGGGCCTGTCTTGTAGTAGGTGACTTCTGAGTACTCTTCTGGTTCTGTCAATCTGTTTTTTCACTTCAGCAGGTGGGTATTGTAGTTTTAAGAATGCTTGATAGAGATCTTATAGGTGTTTGTCTCTGTCTGAGGGATTGGAGCAAATGCAGTTGTATCTTAGAGTTTGGCTGTAGACAATGGATAGTGTGGTGTGTCCCGGATGGAAGCTGGAGGCATGTAGGTAAGTATAGCCGTCAGTAGGTTTCCAGTGTAGGGTGATGTTTATGTGACCATCGCTTATTAGCACAGTAGTGTCAAGGAAATGGACCGCTTGTGTGGATTGGTCTAGGCTGAGGTTGATGGTGGGATGGAAATTGTTGAAATCAAGGGAGGCCAGTTGACAGTCTGGTGCATTGCCAAAGACATGCTGCTTCTACAAGACACCCCACCTTCACCACCAAGAGCCTGGTGGATACTTCAGGGGAGCTGGAGTCAGCAGCTAGCAGAGTGAACCCAGAGGACAAAGGAAGTGGAGCTGGAGGAGGATAGGGGACAGATGGCAGTAAATATATGGCAGCATCTTACAGGCAAAACCTAGGAACATAGTTTGGGATGAAAATCCCAAATGAATAATCTGATGGGGCAGAGATTTACCACATACCAAATGCCCTTCTTCAGAGATGGATCTGGTGGCTGTTAGTATTAATAAAAAAAATCTAGACTACCATCCTAGGGAGCTGTTCATATTAAAAACAGGCAGTGCTATAATTAATGAGGGTGAAAACAAATGCTTGTAGGGGAAAAGTTAGGGAAACCCACTCTGACTTTTCCCTGGGATTCTCTAAAGCCTGAGGACAATATAACTTTTCCCCATCTCTCCTCTCTTGCTATTTTTTCTGTGATGAACACTAACACTATGTTACAACATCTTTGTCTCAGTCCAGACCTTCAAGGCTGACTTCCCCTTCACACGTAGGAATGTCACAAGTTACGTGAGTGGCAACAATTGCAGCTACTAATGTATGTGGGAACCCAGAGCTCAGCCCCAGAGATACCAGGGAAGGAAGTCTACAGTACAGGGTTGGGACTCACAAGTCTTGTATTTGGTTCTTGGCTTTGCTGCTGATTTCCTATCCAATCTTTGGGCATGTTACTATGGCCAACATTTTCAGCCGTAGCCTCTGATTTTGGGTGCCCAGCTTCAGATGCATGAGGCCTGATTTTCCAAAGGTCCTAAGCACTTGCTCCCATTTGCTTCAGCATTGATTTCACTGGAAGTTGTGGAAGCTCCATATCTATGAAAATGAGGTGGAGGAAAATTGAGGTATCCAGAATCTAATGGCCATGTTTAAATATATATGCCTTAACCTTTATGTGCCTCCATTTCTTTGTCTCTATCTCACAGGGTTGTTATCAGGTTATTTTTATTAATACTTGTAAAGGACTTTGAGAACATCAAATGCTAGGTGCTATGGAGTGCAAAATATTCTTTTATTAGACAAGTATAGATTTATGAGAGAGACAGCATTACGGCAGAGACAGGCTTATAAACAATTTCTAGTTTTACAGCATGACTAATAAAACCCCATGGAAATAAACATTTGAGAATAGTTTTCTATAAAATATACATCCAGAGGCCTCAGTCCTGCAAACTGCTCAATATTGGGTGGACCCCTGCACTCATGCTGACTTCCATACAGATGCAGGTGCCTGCCTGCATGGACCAGTTTTCAGGATCAGGCCCCAAAGACCCCAAACTTACAATTTTTGCAGTGCTAAAAATATCTGTTGTTAGCCCTGAAGATCTCCCATGGTGGCTGGGAGCTCATTCCCCAGATCATGTGGCTTTTTGTGTGGGGAGGAGGAGAAGTGAGGAGACGCAGTTGCTTATATAATTCAGGGAAACCCTCACCTGAAATATAGATTAAAAACAATTATTCCTATTTAAAAAGAGCCACAGTTTGCTTCCAGTAAACAATGAGCATCAGAAAAAAATAACCATCCCCAACTGAAGACTGTAGTTATTCATAGAATCCAGTGAACCACTGATAACATTAGGAACATGTCTCTTGTTACTGGCTTTACATGTTCAATGCCCCCTGTTTAGTTTTATGGATGCATTTCCTTTCATTGTGGCCTTGCCTATTTTGCTTCCTTTTTACTTGTCCATGAGTCACTGACCAAAGCAGCACAGGGAGCCATTTCCTTGAGCTGGCTTTCAACTCAGTGCTATATGCTGCTGGAAGTGTGGTTACCTGGCAACCACAGTAATTGCTTTACTACAAATAAAACCCCATCCAAGCCCATAAGACCTATTAATAGAGGATCCAAGAGAGACTATTTGAAGGAAAATAGATTATAGATTCTTGTGGCCTTTCCGGGACCCCCCTAGAAATGATTTTACTCTTTTTCAAGTAAACACAGCTGTGTCTGTTGAGGAGCTTGATAAATGCGCCATTTTACAAGCAGTGCTTGTGGCATTGGAGTGCACTTAGAGGAGCATAGAGAGCTGATCGCTATGGCCTGACAATACAAAGCACACTAGAAGTGCCCGGAAGGGTGACGATGCTCACGAAGCACCAATAATGGGTATTGTGGAAAGCTACCATTTAAGGTAGGACACCTTTAAACTTCTCTGTTTGGGTCCTTAAGCATCATCTTTTATTTGTCCCAAACACCTTATGTGAAGTGGTTCTGACTGGTCATCTTTATCTATCTGGCCTTCTGCAGTGACACATCATGACGTAAGGTGGATGTGGATGTGTGATTCATATGGGGATAAGGTATGATCTACACAGTAAACTGTGAAAACAGGATCTTTGCAGAGTATAGCAGGATGAATTTGGGGTAAAGGGAGGGTCTTCCCACTTAATTCAAGGGTACAGAAGTCAGATACAGTCTCAGGATTGAAAATGCTGTTGTGTGTCAGACAAGGACAGCAGTAGAGCCCCACTGAGCTGGGCAAAGCACCGTAGAATATATTCTAGGGCACAGGCCAGCACTGCCAGTGCTGGGACAAAATGACTAATAGGTCTTTTCCATGAATAATTTACACCCTATGATTTAACCAGTAGCTGGACACAGTTAGGTATATTTCTAATTACAAATCCCAATTCCATGCTATATTTAGAACAATGGATGCAGTACAGAGCAAAAGAGGTAATTTCATGATATAAGCACTGTGTCTGGCACTTCAAGATTCTGCTGTATGCATCCACATTGCTATTGCACCAACTTAACTCACCCAGTGGTGACTTGTGCTGCTCTGAAAAGGGGAATAACTTTCCTGCATAAACTGAGGAATATTTTGGTGGCAGGGAGGCGTAGGTATGGACGCTCCATGCCTCCACCAACTAAAGGTGAATACTGATGGTGCAACTCTTGTGCTTGGACTAATCCTTACAATCATCGATTCAAACACAGTGAAGGCAACTCAACTTTTCTTCCCTGTGGAATAGATAAATTGAGGTCTGTACCGTTTGTCGTGTGTGGGTCTTTCAGATGAGGTCTTAAGAATGGAAGCCCTTTCTGCTCTCAGTGAACAGGAGACTGTCTATTGACTTGAATGGGCTTTAGATCATGGCCTATAGGAGTAGATATTTGCCCCCCTCCTCCCTGTCCTTGGTCAGCATTTCCACAAACATACCCCTCCTTCACCGCACACACTGCCGTTGTGCATTTGGCTGACACCCTTCACTTCCACATGTGACTCTTTCTGCGATGCTGCATATATTTATTGTTGTTTATTATTTTAAGTGCTGTCAGCAGGCTTGATGCTGTATAGACTACAAGGGAAGGTGAAGTCTCTGCCCCATGCTGGTTACTCACTAAGTATATCTCTATGTGTAGTTTGTGCAGTGCTTCAGGGTTAAACACAGTACACAAATGGAGAATATTGTTATTATAGGACAGATGAGAAAGTTTAGAGTTAGAGGGACTTCTCTCCAGAACTCCAAACCAGTATGTTTGCATATTCTTTATCTCATCAGCCTTCAGGACTGAAGACATCCACCCACTGATCTTTCTTTCAGTGAATACAAGCATCATCTCTCTTGCCCAGCTTGTCCCTTTCAGCCGCTCTTCTCATTAATGAATTCATAAACAGTCATTGCTCATCTAGCTCAGGGCAGGTGTAGCTCCCCTATTTCTAATCCCCTGTACCCATTCACAGCAGCCAGATGGTGCAATGCCTGTGAAAACACCTCCTCAGCAGTGACATGCTCATCTTGTAGTTCAGTTGTGTTTTTCTCCAGGACTAAAGGCTGAATTGTAAAGACTCCAGAGAAAGTAACGATGGAAGGAAGCACTGCCCACTTCCATATTCTTCATTATTCTGAATCTGTGTAGCCCTCCTGTAAAGCAGCAAAAGCATTCAAGTGTGTCTCTGGAAATCCCACAACTGCAGCTGAGTGTGGCTCTTGATGAGTTTGGCCAGGACTTCTTTTCAGTAGGCCTGACACTGTGGGACTCATTCTTGGTTTAAAACTATAAAGCAGAGTCACCCAAATTTTCCCCATCTGAGGACTGCATTAAGAGTGAGCCCCGTGTTCCCATTTCCCTTCTCTTCCAATGGCTAGGAAGAGTTTGGAGATTTTTAGTCTAGAGAGCCACTGAAAAGATCAGAGACAAACATGTTGGAGACATTGTTTCCACTTTTCATCTCCAAAAAAGAGTTCTCTTCAGCAGAGTTTGAAATATGAGTTGTACGTGCAGAGTGGGTTCACTTAAAGCATTCATTCTTGTTTTAGAGATGCTGAGCCAGACCCTCAACTGGTGCGAGTCAGTGTAGCTTCAGAGACGTCACTGGAGCTGTAGTGTTTTATCCTAGCTGTGGCTCTGTCCCACTATCAGTTCCAATAATATTCCTTATACCTACAGGCCCTTTTCCCAAACCCATTGAAATCAATGGAAAGGCTCCCACTGACTTCATTGGCCTTTGCATCAGGTCCAAATGGGGAATACCACTAGAATCAGTGATACCTTAAGAACTGGAATGAACTATTCAAGTGCACCACTGTACCACTCTTTCCCTTGGAATGAGCTAATACTCCCTTATTTCAAAGTGGTCTGGAAAAGAGGCATCAGAGAAGGAGGGATCTACTTACTGCCTCCTGTAGCTGATCACATCTGAGCTTTGCACTGAAACCTTATCAGTGATTCAGAGCCAAAACAATTGTCTGACTCTCGCTTTAGATTCAGCAAACCTGAGTGTAACATCCCACAACGTGGTCCAGCCTTCCCACATACTGCTCCCTCACTGAGACCCTAATTCAGCAGTGCACTGAAGCACATTTCACTTTATTAAGCACATGATTTAGTCCCTTTTTGGCACTTATGTGCTTTGCTGAATAGGGGCCTCAATGGAATACTTTGCTTGTGGAAAACAAGACAGAAGGTACCTTTGACTCAGCTCTGCTGTTGGAACTGAGGCCAATTTTTCATCTGAACAATCGCAGATTTTCCTCTTCCTGTCAGCATTCCTGTGGAGTTTACAAACTTACGATCAGTTCCATCAATTCTGCTTATAGTGGGATTCCTGCTGATTACAACTCATATCCCATCTCTGAACAGTCAGAATTTCCACTTCCTTTGTAAATATGTCTGCTCTAATCCCTGTGGAGTGAGCTTGTTACACAAGCATGCCTATTTCCAGTTTTCTTTCTGAAGTTCTCTGTCAGGGATGGAATCCAGGAAAGATAACCCTTCCACTGCTGACTGACCACCTCAGTCCCTTTGCAAACTTTAGCTCCAGGTTCAAATGTCATCCAGAATCTCTGCTCACCAGAACATTCTTCTGAGTATTCGTTCACATGCATAGATTTTTTTTATAACCTTTCCCATTTACTGTTATGTAACAAATCTCCGGGACTTTTTTTAATCACATTTTTTTTTCCATTACTGGTTTTTTCTCTGCCACTAAACTATGCAGATCAATCAATCAAACAAACAAAAATCATAGCACTTCACTAGTGACTGGAGGATGTAGCCCTCAGGCTGCTCTGACATGCCAAGGAACCAGCTCTTCGCACAGCAAGGTGAAGATCAAAGTAGTGCAAAGGTGAGCTATAAACCATCCCCTTCCCAACTTGCACTGTCTATTGTTTGTTCAGATCCCGGGATGAGGCCCACAATCTTTAAGTCACTTCAGCTCTATTTCTCAGTTTCCCCATTGGTAAAATCACCTGCCAGGTAAAGTGCTTTGAGATCAGCTGATGAAAAGTGCTATATAAGAGCTGGGTATTATTATTAATTACATAATTATATATTAGTTCTCAAAGAATGCAATATCATATCGTACCACTTTTCTAACTTTAGCTACACAAGTGTAGTCATTTCATTCATGCATATTTACACTATCTTAATTGCCACCTTCCACACACCCGGCACTCTGGGGCTAGGGTGAAGAAGGAGGTGTTGGTGGATGTGGGGAGGGGGAGTGGCTCTGGGCTCCAGCGAAGGATGGGGGGCAGAAGGAACAGGCTTGGCCGGGGGCTAGCCTTCCCGAGCCTGTGGTTCACCTACCACGTGTATAGGTGAGGCAGTGAAAATGAATTCAGTTCATTATATGGACATCACAATGCCATACAGAATCTCAAACAAATGTGTAGAGCTGGAGTTAAATTTGAGATTAAAAATCATCAGCAATGTAAGCATAAAAAAGTACAGAAAGATTGTAGCTACCAAATAGCTAGGCAACTTGGGAAAAGAGAGAGGGTTTATCTTGTGGTTAAAGCATTGGACTGGTGATGAGGAGAGCAGGATTCAGTTCCTAGCTCTGCCCTGTATGACCTTGGTCAAGCCACTCAACCAATATGTGTCTCAGTTCCCCGTCTGTGAAATGAGGATACTACTACTTCCTTTTTTGCACCCTTTTGGCATGTCTACTCTACAGCTGCTACAGCAGCACAGCTATGGTGCTGCAGAGTTTTTTCCATTTATGTAGTTAATCCATCTCTCTCAGAGGTAGTAGCTAGGTCAATGGAAGAATCCTTCGGTCAACCTAGCCATGTGTACACTGGAAGTTAGATTGACCTAAGTATGGTGCTCAGGGCACAAAACTTTTCACAGCCCTGAGCAATGTTGTTAGGTGGATCTAATTTTTAAGTACAGACCAGGCCTTTGTCTGTCATTAGGGCAGAACTCTCCCTTTATACAGTGCCTAATGCAAATGGGGCTCCAATCTCAGTTGAGGTCTCCAGGTGCTGCTATAATACAAGTACTTGTAATAATTAAAAATAAATGAAAAAGAAATTAAAACGCTAAGGAATATGGAAATGCACAGTTAGATCAACCTCACAATGTTAACTCAACTAGCAACCCCAGCATCCATCATGACTTTCGGGCTGGGAGGACTGCCATATCCCCATTGTTGTTTGTTTAAAAATATAACTGCCAGTTGTTTTCAATATATTGTAAATAACACACTTTCAAATGAAAACAGTAGCATGTCAGAGTGACAGCCACAGACTGACAAGAACACAGGGTCTGGAGGAAGAGAGAGGGTCTGACATGATTTCTGAAAGAACATCTCTACAGGCGGGTTTAATTAGCTCCATCTGTGTATTCATTATTTTGGAAACCAGGGCAGCATCTGCCTGGGGGGCACAGGCTTTATTTGCAGACAATTTGAGCACAAGGCCATCTAGAGAAAGAGCAAAACAGCAAGTGGAGGGCAGGAAAAAGGATCAGTCAAAACAAACACAGAGGGTTGATCTTGCTTCCATTGAAGCCAATGGCAAAACTCCTAATAACTTCTGTTGTCTGAGGCCCTTAAAATGTCCAGGAGGAAGCCAAGAAGTCCCGCCAACCTTCAACTCAAGCCATGCCATCAACTGCTTGGCCTGCCATCCTTCACACAGACTCCCAGTTCCCCAAGGAGACAATGGGAGAAGGCAATTCATGAGCCAATGCCAACATCTGGCAGCTACAAATAGCAAGTTGGCAGTTCTTGGGGACAAGTGAATGGTGCTGTCCAGATTTATTTCCTTTTAAACTATCTACTTTGTATATCCTTTCCCCCCATTCCCTGTCTTTAAGTTCTGCCCTTCCTTGTGTCCTTGGGTTCATCAACACCAGCTCTGAATGGTTTGCTTTCCCCTCTGCATTATCTCATCCTCCTGTATGGCAGGAGGAAGGCAAGTGGCATGGGTTATGTTGTTGAGACAGCTGTACTACTGAGGGCTATATTAATAACTTCACTCTCCCCAGGCCCCAGTTCCCAGCTGGGATTCTCTTTCCCCATTTGACAGCAGATTTGCTTTCTGTAAGAGCAAAAAGCAGTGGGTTTCACTAGCAGGATTAAATTGTGTCAGTAGAACCATTTTCAAAGCCAGTCCAGCTGCTTGAGGTTAGTGCTTAAGCCACATCCCAAGATATCGCATGCAGTAATAATAACACAATACAAAATAGCTGTTTCATAGAGCATCTTTTTTAGAACTACAGACTTGCAAAGTTCCATATCCCAAATCTACATTGCTCAAAAGGCTTTGGAGAGTTGAGTAACAAAGAGAGACTGCTAATTAACAAATAATAGCAGAAGGCGGGAGAAATAAAAAGATATTAATGGAGAGGAGAGATGTTTTCAGCTGAGGTTTGATATGATATGTAGAGTCAATAAGGCAGAAGGCTTCATGACTGCTTTTCTAGAGTTGGAATTGGCAAGGGAAGAGGGGATGCAGGTATAACTCAAAAGAGCAAAGGTGGGATCCAGGTGGTAATGTACACAGGCCGTTCTGCAGAAATAGTTATAGACATATATATAGAAGAGGCTGAAGGAGAATGCAAGGTCAGGATCAAGGATGATGACAAGGTACAGAGTGGAGTCAAATGGGAAGTCTGAGTTGCGGATAGAGACTAAACAGACTGACTTATATTCGAGGAAGTCCCTCTTGTACAAGAGAAGTTTTTGCTTATGAGATGCTCAGCTGGAGAAAGCTGAGGTGAAGACACTTGTTTAGTGAGTCAAGAGACAGAGAAGGGAAGTCATTAAGGGGTCAAAATATGTAGATTTGAGAATCATCAGCCTTAAAGTAGATAAGATAAGAAGAAAACACTGTGGTACTCCACAGAGGAGGGGTTCAGCAGTCGTCATTCCCAGAGATGGAGAAAGAACAGTTTATAGGCAGAAGCAGAACTATGATAGGAGGGAAAGAGACAGCTACCTTGGAGGTGGCCCAAGAGGACAGAGCAGCCCATGGGGTTGAAAGCTGCACAGAGGTCAAGGAGAATGGCAGGAAACCTCAACAAGCAAACATGGTGTCTGTCCCTGTTTAGGAGGGAAATTGTATTTACTGAAGAGGGCCAGATCATTTGCTATTATCTCTGTCTGTCTCAAAAAACCAAAATGTGTCCAGTGTATTTCAATGGTATTTAAAAGCGCGCCTCTCTTTTTCTTCCTAGATGCCCTTTCTAATGTTAGAGAGGCAAGGTGGGTGAGGTAATATCTTTTATTGAACCAACTTCTGTGTTGAGAGAGAGAAGCTTTTGAGCCACACAGAGCTCTTCTTCGGGTCTGAGAAAGGTCATGTTAGGTCTCCGAACATCACAGCTAAATGCAAGGTGGAACAGATTGTTTAGCACAAGTAGCTTGCACATATTTTAAGGGACCATTCAAGATAGAGTGGCCAGATAACACCTCTGAAGTCTTAGGTCAAAAAAGGGAAGTTAGGGGGTTACAGATTGTTGTAATAAACCATTGCATTTATGGTTTATTCACCTTTCCCATCCCTGAGGAAGAGTTCTGTGTGGCTCGAAAGCTTGTCTCTCTCACCAACAGAAGTTGGTCCAATAAAGGATAGTACCTCACCCAGCTTGTCTCTCTAATATCCCGAGACCAACAGGGCGACAACTACACTGCTTTCCAGTGTTGTCAAGTGCGAAGCAGAGAGAGGTAGGTTGTTGACTCCATGAGTAGAATGGTTTATATTTGTAAACTTCTGAATTTATTAATGACTGAAACTCAAAGTAAGCATCTGAGGGCTTGTCTACACATGAAAGTTAATCGGGAATAAGGTAGGGTCTGTATTTAAAGCTAATTAACTATTCCTGAATAACTCATAGATTCATAGACTTTAAGGCCAGAAGGAACAATCATGATCCTCTATTCTGACCTCCTGCAGACCACAGGACCTAACCCACCCACTCTTGTAATGGGATAAGAGTGCCTTATTCTGAAATAGCTCAATCCACTGCAATAGGAGTGTCCACACATGGAGTTAATGAGGAATAACTATTCTGCAATGACTTCTCCTGTAAACAATCCCTAAAAAAGCTTAATGCTAAATGCCACCAGCTGGAGCTAGCTAGGAGGAATGCAGTTCAATAATAAAGCAGGGCCATTAAATAAGTCTTTCAGATCTTCGGTTGGTTCACTGCTCAGGTCACTTCCTGAAATAGCCAAAAGTCAAAAATTTGCACAATTTCCCACTGAGAGATGTCGGGGTATTTCTAGTATTGCCATTTTTTCAAAGAGACAAAAGTTGAACCTACCAGCACTCCTTTGCATGAGAACAACATCTTTTCATAGACACTGAGCTGGTCTCTTGGGGATACTGCTGTTTGTTACGTGAACAGCTGCTGGAAATTAATACAGTACAATAAGACTTGCCCCGGGGCTGGGGAACTTTCCCACAGTGCTGTACTGGTTCAGAAACAGTGCAGTTTATGGTCCAGATTGATTAGACACAGCACGTATTGTCTTTTCTTTTTCTATTCCAGGAATGGCAGAATTTGGGCACTTGCTATTTTGATTTTTCCCCTTCTTTCTATACTATTGGAATTGCAGTATTCTGCAGTAGGTCTTATGATGACAGGTAAAACTGCAACCAGGCTGCCTTTTGCTGGCACCGCACATGCTTAGCAGAGTCAGCTGAGTCAGGATTTGGATAGGAAACTTCCAAGGAAAATCCAGATGCTACAGGAAGGAGGATGGTGGACTGGCTGAAGAGGTTGGTTTGCCCCAGCATCCCCTTGGTCAAAGGGGCCATCGGCGGATGAAGGCTGCAGCAGATAGAGGATTTCCAGTCATCATGGTGTCTATGCCATTGGTTTCAAGTCCTCTATCTTTCAAGGATAGTGTGGTGACTGTTGTGCACCAGTCTCCTCACTTTAAAAGAAGTGCCACACAGGCATCTTCCAGTTTTTGAGAAAATAACATTTGCACAAGTCGAAAGTCCAGTGGCAATCGGTGAGTAGCAACGGTAACAGGACAGTGAAATCCGGAAGTTCCTAGTTACAGACCGACACATGGGCGGTGAGTGTGTAATACAGTCATCTTGCTCGAGGATTGAGACAGGTCGAGCATCTCAGCAGCTGCACCCACTACTGAGCAGTCCTTTTTAGGATCCACTCAGCTCACCCCACATGAGGAGGGGGTTAAAGAAGGTACCATAAAAATAGTCTTGTCTCTGTTTTTCCTGGCTGGCTAGTCGCATCCAGCATGATCACCACCTCAGCAGTCGAAAATGTAAGAAACTTTTAAACTCTGGAACTTGGAACGTACATACGCTGATGGACAACTCAAATAGTGACCGACCAGAGCGACGTACAACCATTATTGCTCATGAATTGAGTTGGTTTAACATCAATATTGCTGCTTTGTCCGAAACTAGAAGAGCTGATGAAGGACAGGTGAGGGAGGAGAAAGGAGGATACTCCTATTTCTGCAAGGTAAAATCTATAGATGAACCCCAATTGCATGGAGTGGGTTTTGCTATAAAGAAAAGGTCGTAAGATGCCTCTCTGAGGTACCAGTTGGAATCAATGAGTGGTCTATGACTCTCCGACTGAGGCTCACCAGAAATCAACAGGCAACTATTATGAGCGTCTGTGCACAAATACTGGATGCCAATGAGAATGTAAAGGAAGATTTTTATTCTCAGTTGGAAAGTATTTTATCGGACACCTCTACAGAAGACAAGATCATCCTTCTGGGGGATTTCAATGCACGTGTGGGACGAGACTCAGACCTGTGGAAAGAAACAATTGGGAAAGAAAGAATTGGCAAAAGCAATTCAAATGGAATTCTGCTCCTGAGCAAGTGTGCTGAACATGAACTTATTATTACGAACACCCTTTTCTGACAAAAGGAAACGTTCAAAACATCTTGGAGACACCCATGGTCAAAGCACTGGCATCTTCTCAACTACATCATAGTCCGTGCCCGAGATCATAGTGACGTACTTCTCACAAGAGCAATGACAAATGCTGATGACTGTTGGACTGATCATCTCCTTATTTGATCCACAATGAAAATTAAGATCGCTCCCAAATGGAGGCTGCAAAAGAAGCAGGTCAAGCGCAAGCTGAAGGTTCAAGATTTGAAGGACCCTATTAAAAGTGACCACTTCCAAGCAGTCTTAGAAGAAAAGCTCCCATCAGAGTTTCCGGAAGAAACTGAGGAACATTGGAGCCAGTTGAAAGCAGTAATTATCAATGCCTGTGAGGAAACCAGAGACTACCAAACCAGAAAACGTTAGGACTCATTTGACGAGAATGGTGCTGAAATTGAGCAACCCATCAATGAGAAGAGAATGGCATTTCGTGCTTGGCAGAACAACTTAAAACTGTAATATAAAGAGAGACGCCCATGCCAAGGCGAGGGCGGAAGTACAACATAAAACCAGAGAACTTAAGAACAAATGGTGGACTGAGAAAGCAAAAGAACGCCAACATCTTGTGGACATTCACAATACATGTGGTTTCTTTAGTGCCACCTAGGCTGTTTATGGGCCAATTTGTCTTCGCTCTAAGGACGGAACCACACTTCTGAAGGACAGCGAAGCCATCAATTCTCACTGGAAAGAACATTTTGAAGATCTCCTTTACCGTAATTCTATGGTTGTAGATGAAGTCCATGAGCAAATCCCTCAAAGACCATTTAGGGATGAGCTCGGAGACCCTCCCAATTTGTATAAGGTACACAATGCCACCATGCAGATGAAGAACAACCAGGCAGCATGTCTAGATGGGATCCCCACTGAAATCTTTACAAACGGTGGACCAGAGCTAATGCGGCAGCTTTACCTGCTTATCCTTAAAATCTGGATAAAGGAGGAGATACCCAGTGAAATGAGTGATACCTTGATTGTCACCCTCTTCAAGAAAGGGGATAAAATGGATTGTGGAATTTATCGTGGTATCTCCCTCCTAGGCATTGCAGGCAAAGTGCTGGTGCGGATCCTTGTAACCCGCCTTCTGCCCCTCAGAAGAAATTTTACCAGAGTCACAGAGTGGTTTCTGACCATGTTGTGGAACTGCGGATATGATCTTCACAGTAGCGCAGCTGCAAGAAAAGTGTCGGGAGCAAAGCCGATCAGCGTACATGGCTTTTATTGATCTAACTAAAGCCTTTGACTCAGTGAATCGCCATGTCCTCTGGACTGTACTTTCCAAGATTTGATGTCTTGATAAATACATCAAGGTCCTAAAATTGCTTCATGATAACATGAAAGCAACTGTTCTGAGCAGCACTGGCTCCCAGAGTGAACCTTTCAAAGTACAAACAGGAGTCAAACAGGGCTGTATAATCGCTCCAACCATGTTTGCGGTTTTTATTGCCGTAATTCTTTACCTAATTGCTGGGAAGTTTACAGATGGCATTGAAATCACTTACAGAATGGATGGGAAGCTGTTCAGACTTAGCAGGCTGAAAGCCAAGAGTAAGATTTCCACAACATCTATTGTGGAACTTCAGAAAGCTGGTGACAACACAATCTTTGCCCACTCTGAGAGAGATCTTCAAACTATCTTGAATGTGTTTGCCGATGCTTACGTATGTTTTGGTCTCACTCTTAATATCAAGAAGACTAAAGTACTCTATCAGCCCTTTCCAAATGAGGTATTACATGCCTCATCCATCAAAATCAATGGAGTGGCACTGGAGGAATGGTGTCTTTAGGCTCTGTTTCTCAGAGGGTGGAGATGGATGGCAGGAGAGAGATCACTTGATCATTACCTGTTAGGTTCACTCCCTCTAGGGCACCTAGCATTGGCCACTGTCAGTAGAGAGGATACTGGGCTAGATGAACCTTTGGTCTGACCCAGTACGGCCGTTTTTATGTTCTTATGTTATGTTCTTAAGTCATCTTTCATCCAAGGCATATATTGATGCAGAAATTCAACATCACCTGAGCTGTGCCAGTGTAGCTTTTTCTCGTTTACGGCACAGGGTCTTTGAAGATCACGACATTGGAACAGACACCGAGCTTCTTGTTTATCAAGCCGTTATTCTCCCAACACCATTGTATGTACAACCTATAGACATCACTTGAAAGTCCTTGAGAGGCACTATCAGCGCTGCCTTCGTAAGATTCTAAAGATCAAATGGGAAGACATGTACATCAATATTAGTGTTCTGGAAGAGGCAAAGACCACCAATATTGAGGCAATGATCATCCGTCAGCAATTCCGCTGGACTGGTCATGTTGTCTGGATGCCAGACCATCACCTCCCAAAACAGGTCCTGTTCCTGAAAGAAGGGTACTGTAACATGGGTGGACAATGGAAGCATTATAAGGACTTGCTGAAGGACAACCTAAAAAAATGTAATTTTGACATTGATACCTGGGAGACTCTTACCCAGGATTGCTTAAAATGGAGTGAAGTCCTACGTGATGGTCCCCTGCATTTTGAACTTGCTTGCCAACAAGCCGAAGAGGACAAGAAGTGCAAGAGGAAGGAGAGACTGGTCTCCAGTCATGGTCGACAGCCTGCTGAGCCTGAAAACATCTGCCCACATTGTAATAGAACTTGTGGTTCAAGGATTGGCCTTATTAGCCACCAGAAGACCCATAACTCCTGTGGAAAATGATCATACTCGGTAACAAGTGATCGCCCATCAGTATCATCATCATCAGGGGCCAACTCCGTGGGTGTTCCAGGGTAGAAGCCCCTTCAAAAAAAATTTGTGAGTGCTTAGCACCCACTGGCAGCCAGCTCCCCTCTTCCCACCAGCACCTCCCATCCACTGACAGTCCCGCTGATCAACTAACTCCTCTCCCTCCCTCACAGCACCTCCAGCGATCAGCTGTTCTGCGATATGCAGGAGGCTCTGGGGGTAGGGAGGAACGGGGATGGAGTGTGCTCGAGGGACAGAGCAGAATTGGGCAGAAAGAAGCAGTGCTGGGTGGGGGCTTCAGGTAAGGGGGTGGGTGGGGGCAGGGTCAGGGGCAGAGCAGGGAGTTGAGCAGCCCTGGGGCCTGGAGGAAGCCAACACCTGTGCCCTTGATCCCAGAACTTTTCAGGGAAGAGCCCCCGCCCCAACCAAATTTGGGATCACTAGGATCCATGTGGTGCCTCCCCCTCCTCCATGTGACCTTGTGGGGGGAAATGGCAGAGAGGAGCCAGACCCCAGACACTAAGGACAGGATCAGCCAAAGCAGGGACATTCAGTTAACTTTCAGTTTTGACTGAATTTTCTCTGCCCTGCCTGTGCTGATGGGCTGTTTGCTCCAACCTTTCCTCTCCCCCTCCCTTAGTCTCTTCACTTCAGCTTTGATCCACATCTGCCCCGTTACCCTCTTCTCCCCTGCCCTGCTCGCTTTACCCCACTTCCCTTCCCTTTCATTTAGCTGACCCCTCCTAACTAAACCTTCCCCAGAAAAGTTGTGGAACTAATACATTGTTTGCTGCCATCACATGGTTCATTCTGCTTGTGTTAGATCTCTTCCCCCTCCCTGTGCCTGTCTTGTCTATTTAGATTGTTAACTCTTTAGGGCAGAGACTACTTACTACTTTGTTTGTACAGTGTCTGGCACAATGAGGTTTCATCCTTGGCTGGCCTTTAGGCACTACCATAACAGACATGATTAATAAAAGGTGGCATTCTTCCCACTGAATCAGTGTGGATACAGTGCCCCAGAATGATGTTATCAGACGTTGTGCTGCTGGAGGTACCAGAGAAATGCAAGGTCTTGTGTGACCCTGGGCAAATCACTTCCTCTTTCTGTGGCTCAATTCCTCATCTGTACAATGAGGATAATAACACTGTCTTAACTCACAGGGGCATTGGGAGGATACATACATTAAAGACTGTGAGGTGTTCAGATACAGCTGTGATGGGGACCATATAAATACTTTAGGGCATGTCTACACTCACCTCCAGAGCAATTGATCCAGCGGGGGTCAATTTATCGTGTCTATGAAGACGTGATAAATTGACCACCGAGCATTCTCCCATTGACTCCGGTACTCCATCGGAGCGAGAAGAATAGGCTGAGTCAACGGGGAGAGTCAGCAGTCGACCTACCACAGTGAAAACACCACGGTAAGTAGATCCAAGTACGTCAACCCTCAAGTGTAGACCAGGCCTTAGATTACAAGTGCTTTGGGATGAAGGGTGCTCTGTAAATCATTATTATTCTAGCCTGGGAAACTACATTCCTGGGAAGAGTGACTGAAACTCACTCTGAGCCAAGATCGTAGTTCTCTTGTGGGGCGCTAAGGGGTTTTTCTTCTTAAAATGGAATCTTTTAGATTTTAAGAGAGTCCCTAATGATACAGGACTGTAGAGAAACAGGCACAACACTCTGCTCAAACTACCACAAATACAGAAACTCTAATGATGCTCATAAATAATGAGCAGTGAACATGACAAAGCATTGGAAATGGGAATGTTGATGTCGGAAGAAGTGACAACTAAGTATTGCTGCAAAGCAAGGCTCTTAAACTTAGGTGTGACTTCAGAATTTCCTTATGTGACAACAGCTTTAATACACCAGCAGGGCCAGCTCCAGGCCACAGCGCGCCAAGCGCATGCTTGGGGCGGCACACCGCGGGGGGCACTCTGCCGGTTGCCGGGAGGGCGGCAGGCGACTCCGGTGGACCTGCTGCTGCAGGCGTGGCTGCGGACGGTCCGCTGGTCCCGCGGCTCCGGTGGACCTCCCGCAGACATGCCTGCGGCAGCTTCACCGGAGCCATGGGACCAGCTGACCGTCCGCAGAAACGCCTGCGGGAGGTCCACCGGAGCCGCGGGACTGGCGACCGGCAGAGCACCCCCCGCGGTGTGCCGCCGTGCTTGGGGCGGCAAAATTGCTAGAGCCGGCCCTGTACACCAGAGTTTCATCTCAGAGGCATGTGGCCCCATTAATGAGCATAAGTGAATTGGCATAAGCAAGGTGGAGGAATGTCTCCACTTTAAATTAAAGATCCCAAAAGTACATTTAATCTAGAGATTATGAGATATATTTTAAAAAATGAGCAATTAAAATTCACAGGTGAAATTTTCAGGGATCTATAGGAAAATTAGGCCCCCAGTTTTAAAAATGTAACCATACCAAACCATAATTATTGTAAGGTTACTTTATTGAAGACTAACAGCTTGGATGCAGAATGGTTAAATTCAAGATTGGTTTAAGCAGATACAACTCATTGAAGTCAGCAAAGTTGCTCCCACTTACATGAGGTGCAAATTTGATCCTATAAGTCTAGGTTATCAGGACTGAATTGCTCAGAGTTTGGGAATGGGTTAACCTTGACATTACCACTCCAAATCCAGTTTCCTGGATCCTGATTCTGCAAAGCTTGTAACTATGTGCTTATCTTTAAGTAGGTGCTTAAGTTACATTGACACTGATAAGGCTTTTTCCCAGAGGGCAAGGATAGTCTTGTTGATAAGACTCTGGACTAGGACTCAGGAGATCTGCATTCCGTTTCCACCTCTGCCACTGATTTCATGTGTGACCTAGGGAAAGCCCTTAATCTCAGTGTGCCTGAGTCCTCCATCTGTAAAATGGGAGTGGTAGTCCTCCTTTGTCACATCTTATAGCTGTCTTGTCTATTTGGATTGTAAGTTCTTTGGGGCAAGGAACATCTCTTAGTGTGTGTTTTACAGCACCTTGCACAACAGGGCCCTGATCTTCATTGGCACTGGCAAGCACTTCTGCAATGCAAATAATAAGAAATCTTTGCAAGGTCATAAGTGAATGAAAGTTACCATGTCACAGTTGTTTGAAAGGCCTGTGTGAAATGAATTTGGTATTCTCTGTCTAGTTCCCAGTGTGCAAGTGTCCACATGAAGAAAACAACACTTGACAGTCTAAACAGAGAGGCTAAAGACTAAACAGGCAACAGAGACTGAACTACGCTTTTCTTTAGAGGTGGTTCCTCCAGAATAGCATACAACATGGCAACTGGTGGAAGTTTGACTGGCGGCTGCCTGTTCTGGGGATGCAGACAGAACCTGAGTCTCTGTGCTGTCAGTGCAACACTTGTCCCCAGCAATAAGTTCACCCACAAAAATATTAAGTTTAAAAAAAACAAAAAGGACCAGGTCTAGATAATGGGATCCTCATGGTAATACTCTTACACTTAGATTGTAATCGACCTGTCTTTTTCTTCTGTCTTTGTACAGCACCTAGCACAATGGGGCCCTGCTCCAGGACTGGGGCTGCTAGACACAGTGATAATACAAATGTTAATAATCAGACCTGCAGAGTCAAGGCTGCTAATGCCATTCCACTCTAAACAGCTGTTTTTACACCCTTTATAACCTCTGCAAGAAAACTGCTTTGGGTGTCAATCTCGGGCCAAAGAGGGACGTAATTTTTTAATGCTTCAGTAAAATCGGCCAAGTTACATGGCAGTGCAAATCTACTTGTTTTGGTGTAAGTCATATAATGTGTTAATAATAATCATACATAGCCTTTATATATTAATTTTTCTCTGTAGGTTTCTAACACTTTACTGAGATGGGTATGTGTTGTTTAGTGTTGCCACCTTTTCTTGCCCTCCTGTTCCTCAGGAACAGCTCATACTTGTCCTGTGGTGACTCTCTGTGACGAGAAGAGCATTTTCTGTTTGAAAAAAACATATTTGGAATATTAATTAAAAAACCATGGTATGGAACTGAAGAGGCCCCTCATGCTTAGCCCCCTCTGGTCATGGTCAACCTCTCGCCCAGGGCGCATTCTCCTTCTCTTTTCACTGGGGAGGTAATTTACCCCAGCAAGCCTCAGCCCTGAGTAAAAGGGCCACTAGCCCCTGGGCATCTAAACAATAGTAGAGGTCAGTCATCCCAGGGAACCTCAGTTCTTCTCTCCAGTAATGGGAGTCACTCACTGCAGGAACTCATAGCCCTTCACATCACAGATTGATCATCACCCTAAAAATTCCCTCCAGCAGGTGGGGCATAGCATACATCCCTAAAGCCCTCCCAGCTTTCAGTGATAAACATCAGCGAAAGCATCTGCACTCTCCTTTGTTCCTGGGAATGCTCACTTTGAGCACTTGTTTGTGTACCCCCCAACCTGTTCATGGGGGTCCTACTCACGCTGCACCTTAGCACCCCTCTTCTATCATGAGGTCACTCTCCTGGATACCCCATGCCTCACTACACACCTTTCCTATAGAAAGAGAGTTGTTTGGTATGGGGTTTGTCTTTCCTGGAATAGGAGATACTACAGTGATGTATATACAGTATTCTGGATGAGTCACTGTCTAATCTCAGGAAACCCTCGGAGCTAATGTCCTCTATTGATATATAACCAGAATCTAAAGCAGAAAGGAAAATTACAGCTTATCACTTCTCATTGCATCAGGTAGAACTGCCAAAGGAAAGGGGAGAGTGTGTGAGAAAGAAGAAAAGAAAATAGCAGTGAAAGGACTTTAAATTATATATTGTCACTGTTAAAAAATGTTAAATTCATCAAAATCAGTGCAATTTGCAGACAGACTGACCCGCAGATTGAGAATGCAGGGGTGGAGAAAGGGAATGCGAGGTTTTCTAAAAATATGGATTTAAGACCATTAGAGCCATTTATTACTGATCTCCTCTAACAGTAATTGTGTATATCAAAACAATTCCCAGAGATGGGCAGATCGCATGAATCCCATTATACAGATTGGGAAAAAGAGGTGCAGAGCCCCAGTGGGACCACTAGAGGTAGAAGAGTGATCAGTGGTGTTAGCAATATCTCAAATTTGCTGGCCACTTCTACTGCTCTGTTTGTGAACTAGATCTGCTAATATTTCTGCTCTTTGTTCTGCTCTTGGTAGCCCCCGCTGGCTGGAGGTAGCCAGAATGCCCAGGAGGAGCAGTGTGTATTGTACTGGTGTGGCTACTGCCATGCCCTTCCCCTTTCATGTTCAGCTCTTCTGCTCTGCTCACCCTCTTTCAGGCAGCTGGTGCCAATGCTGGCCCTAGGAGGCAGCTGGGTCTACTGCCAAACCACAATGAACTGGGATTTTCAATAGAGCCAGCACCCACAGTCAAGGTGAGGTTAGGGTTGTGCACATTGACTGTTACACACTTGAAAGTCTGGCCCATTCTGTCTGGCCTTGTACAGGTGCTCAAGACTGGGACAGAGGACCCTTGGTCCTTCCTTTCCCCCTGTTCACCCACACAAGGGCCAACCACAGTGTGCCTATTCAGTGGGTCCAGTAGCTCTCCAGAGCCAAAACACAGGATGTTATGTCAGTGGGTCATTACCAGCCACTGGGAACTCTCGTGAGACTTTTCTGTGAGACATCCCAGTGGCCCAAGACCCAGTGGCCCAAGACCACAGTATGAATATTAGAGCTGGTCAGAAAATGTTTTTTTTTTCCCTGCAGAAAATGTTGATGAAAATGAAAGCTGTTTTGATTTTAATCAGAATTTTTATTGAAAAATGTTGACTTTTTGTCCAAAAACAATTTTTTTCAGCTAAAGGTTGCCAAAATCAGTTTTCGAGTTATTGGTTTTCCAACAAAAATGTGTAAATTTTTTGAAGAAAGCAGATACTTGCTGTGAAAATGTTCATTTAATGAAAAACCCAGTTTTCCATCAAACAAGTGATTGAATGGAAACTGTTCAGCCCGCCTTAATGTATAGCGGATGCTGTTCAGCATTCAGCCCTAATGTCAAATATTGATACAATTTGTGATATTCATGTCTGAGTTCTTGGTAATGGCATCATGACACATTACTGTTTCCTCATTTATAAGAGGCTCTAAAGTATGTGTAATTATTATTTATTATAAGAATAGTAATTAATAAATCTGTTTGCCTCAAGGAACAGCTTCCAAGGTATTTATTAAAACTGTGATTCACTTTTTCCTCCCTAGTGTGTCTGTAAACTTTTGTGCATGACTAAAGTCAAGCACCCAATTACGTGTTTTCTTTACAATGCCAATTAAGCTGTTAATGAATTGATGGTGATGTCCTTCGGTACCTGACACTGATATAGTGCAAGTGAACAACATAGTACTGAGCAGAAATAAAACACAGTAAAACACAGCTTTTCATTTTTAGCTCCAATTGCCAAGCAGTTTTGAGGATGCCTCTTTAAAAGTCTTGCCAATATATGTCTGTCATAAAAATGATGCCCATATATAGTCTGAGCCCGTAGCATGATGAGTGGCTAGAGAAAGAGGCTCAGATTCTAGGAGGGACACACACTGGTGTTTGACTAGGTCAGGGGTTGGCAACCTTTCAGAAGTGCTGTGCCGAGTCTTCATTTATTCACACTAATTTAAGGTTTCGTGTGCCAATAATACATTTTAATATTTTTACAAGGTCTTTTTCTATGTCTATATATATAACTAAACTATTGTAGTATGTAAAGTAAATAAGGTTTTTAAAATGTTTAAGACACTTCATTTAAAATTAAATTAAAATACAGAGCTCCCTGGACCAGGGGCCAGGACCCGGGCGATGTGAGTGCCACTGAAAATCAGCTTGTGTGTCATAGGTTGTCTACCCCTGGAGAGGCTTTGCCTGCTTGCTACATCACTTATTGCTAGTGAACCAGACCTTGCAGTCCTTGCTCAGGGAAATAGCCTTCAGTATGAATTTTGTGGAAGTAAGCATTGTAGGCTTGAGCTCTTATTTGTTCTGTTCTTCAACAGCAGCTGTTTTTTTCCTACTGATCATTATACTTTGATTTTCAAAATGACATATTTGGCGGGGGTCATTATCCTTACATTATAATAGACTCTCCAAGGTAACACTTATGGTTAATCTCAGTTGTTGGCTGATACCTGCTGTTAAATCTGCAACATCTTTTATCCCATTGGCTCAGGGGCGAAACCCTGTTGGGGGGTGGGGGGAATGGACAGGCAGATCCTTTAGCAAAGACCTTGCCTCTTTCCATCTGGAGAAGCTCCACAGAATAAAAAGCTCCCCAAGGCTGCTAAATCCTGATAATGCTTTGAGGGGAATATCTTTGCTTGGACAGATTGAAAGACCAGCCATGCCCTTAGTGTACCCAGAAGGCTGGCAGTTCTAGTGCTGGTCTTACCATGAACCCTTACTGATCTGCTTAACCCTCCAAGTGTCAGTACAATGTTTGTGTTCCACAGTAGCTAAGTTCTGGGAGCGAGGGAGACAGAAAAACTACTCTGGGTCCATGCTACTAAACCAATGCTGGTAAACGTGATGGGCCCAGTTCGTCCCCGGTGTACCTCCATTGACCTCAGGGATGATTCTGGCTTGAGCAGTTTGCTTCAGATCATACTGCATGCGTCAGTGAATAGCACATGCCACGCACTTTTTGAAGGGCACTGTCATGTGCACTGGATGTCTGAGATGAGAATCTGTCCTTTCATCCCAGGTTATATGAGCAAAGATCTTCCTGCTACTTAGATTGTGAGCTCTTTGGGACTGCGAGAGTCCTTTCATTCTGTGTGTATGTGCACGTGTGTGTATAGTGCTTAGCACAATCCAGTGGGGCCCTGATCCCTGACTGAGGCCTCTAGATGCAACCATAAGACACATGGTAAAAATACCAGTGTGGAAAACAGAGAGGCCTCCTACACCTTGTTACTTGCTCTATTGCTGAGACTCCATCATATTGTGCTGCTGTATTAGTCAAGATCTACGAATTTTCTTTTGGAACTAGTAGGTCATGTGGAGCCTTAAAACTGACACGCACAGTTTGAGAACAGCATCAAGCTGCTGCTACCCCAGACCTGGTCCCCTCCCGCCCTCCAAACCCCTCAGTTCCAGCCCAGAGCTCCTTCCTGTACCCCAAACCCCTCATCTCCAGCTCCACCCCAGAGCCCACACCCCCAGCTGGAGCCCTCACTCCCCAACCCCCTGCCCTAGCCCAGATCCCTGTCTGAACCCCTCAGTCTCAGCCCAGAGCCCCCTCCTGCACCCCAAATCCCTCAACCTTGGCCTCACATCAGAGCCTGCACCCCCAGCCAGAGCCCTCACACATACATGCACCCCAACCCCCTGCCCAAGCCTGGAGCCCCCTCCCACACCCTGAACCCCTCATTTCTGGCCTCACCCTGGAACCCACACCCCCAGCCCAGATCCCTTACCTCCTCTCACACCCCAACCCCCTGCCTCATCCCAGAGCCCCCTCCCATACGCTGAACCCCTCGGCTCCACCCCCAGCCCAGATCTTCCTCCTGCACCCCAAACCCCTCATCCCAGGGCCCACCCCAAAGCCTGCACCCTCAGACGGAGCCCTCACCCCCTTGTGCACCCTCATCCCCCTAAGCCAGCCCAGTGAAAATGAGTGAGTGAGGGTGGGGAGAGTATGGAGTGAGCGGGGGCAGGGGCTCAGAGAAGAGGCGGGGCATGGGCAGGGCCTCAGGAGGGGCAGGGCATGGGCAGGGCAAGGGTGTTCAGTTTTGTGCCAGTAGAAAGTTGGCAACCCTACTCGTACCATCGTTACAGGGCTGGGTGGAGGATCTTGAAATCTTGATTGGTTTTTTCCATAACGTAACGGAAATCCAAACATGTTAAGTTTTGACTCTGAATTTCCTGCATTTGTAATGCTTGATTTTGGAGATAATTGTATCATTCTTTGTGATGTTTGTTTACCTGTAAATTATGGATATATCTTCTGTTTTAACGATAGTTTATTTATAGTTTTTCCCCCTGGAAAATAGAAAAAAATAGAATCTGAGTACAAAGCCACACATGTATGCTCAGAAAAAAATAACAGAACCTTCTGATCAGAGATTCTCCTTATCACCATTTCTAACCATTTCACTCATTAACAGGGAGTTGGGGTGGATCATCTGTAGAGGACATGACACCTAGTGGTGTATGTTTTTACGGCAAGTCAATTTCCTGGAAAGTTGTGGTCCCTCATATTGCAAAAGGCTGATCTACTACGTATCAGAGTTCTTCCGTTTATTTTGCATGAAAGCATTGCTTAACCAATGAATGACTAAGCAGTGTTTAATGTGGCCATCTCAAATCTGTGCCAGTAAAACCTTAATTCTACCCCACCATGTAGTGGGTATATCAAAAGAGGTGGCAGTCTAAGGTTGCAATCATGTGTCCCTTGGCATTGTGTTTTTCTATGCCTCTAACTCCAGAAATAAAAATGCCCACATTTTCCCATGCCATGCCCTGTGCTTGGGAAGAGCTCTGTCAAAATTCACAAAGCCACCACCAAAAGCTATGTCTATACTACACTACAACTTGGGGCGGCAAGCTGCGGGGGGCGCTCTGCCAGCGCCGCAAGGGCGGCTTCACCGGACCTCCTGCCGACAAGCCGCCGAAGGCAGCCTGCCTGCCGTGCTTGGGGCGGCAAAATGCCTAGAGCCACCCCTGTCTGCCGGCATAAATTATGTCACTGAAGGGTGTGAATAAATGACCCCCGTGAGTGACATTAATTATGCCAGCATAAACACTCATGTGCACAGACAGCGCTACGTCGGTGGGAGAGCTTCTCCTGCCAACACAGCTTCTGCTGCTCATGGAGGTGTGTGTTTTGTGCTGACGAGATAGCTCAGCGTAGAGCACCTTCATCAGCCGTGCTGCAGTGGCGCAGCTGTCAGTACAGCTGCACTGCTGCAGCGATGTACATACAGACTGGCCTAATACCACCCTCAAAAAAAAAATCTACCTTTGCCATGATGTCTACAAATCACTGCCTCTGGCATTGGGTCAGCAGGAGACTACCAATGGCTAGAGACCACTCTGACTACCAACACGATTACCAGTGCAAATGCTCCTCTCTCTACTGTTATCTTGTCCTCCCACCTTGACCCCACATATTTGCCCTGCTTGTCTGTCTGTCTTCACCTGCTATGTATTTTCTAAATGCTAGATTGGGAGTTCTCTGGGGCAGGACTGCCTTTGGCTACATCTACACTATGAGCTGGATGTGATTCCCTGCTTGCGTACGCATATCCCTTGTATCCTGGACTCTAAAACTTTCTTCACAATTTAGAAGTGCTGAGCCTGCAACCCATGGAAACTACATTTAGAGGAATTTTTGCTTGGTTGTGGTTTTTGCATGTTGCGCAATTCATTTAAGCCGAATTGCAGAACTGCTGCCTAGACATTTGGTCCCTAGTCTGTAGCAGTGCATGGGATTCTTCCGTCTTAAGTGCAGGGTTTCTTTTGGCCCAATCCTCTAATTTGTCTAGGTCACTCTGTATCCTATCCCTATCCTCCAGCGTATCTACCACTCCTCCAAGTTTAGTGTCATCTGCAAACTGTCCTAATTAGCCTGCCTGCCTTCATTGGTTCCAGCAAGGTCCTGCTTGTTCTTTAACTGCCCCTGTTACCTTACCCAGGGAAAAAAGACTTGCTTGTTCTGAGGGCAGAGATACCTACCTTCCATTCTTTTGCGGCCGTTCTGCTGGCTGGTTGCCCCCCAGCTGCTGCTGCTGCTGTGGGGAGGACCCTACTGGTTTGACCCTCAGAAGGGAGTGCAAGGCCCCACTTTTTCTTTCATTTTTGGGGCCTCCCCTGGCTGGGTTGCTGCTGCCCTTGCTGCTGCTGCTGCTGGAGCTGAGGAAGGAGTGGTGGAGGCCCTGCTTTGTGGAGGGGGTTTGTAACATCTTTGTTTCTGTGGTGGTAGGTGCCATTGTAGTGGGGAGCTGGGGGAGTGGCATGGAGCCCTCCCCCTGGTCTGTCCACTCACTTACTGCCACCACCACTCCCTCCACCTTCCCAATTACCATCTGGCTCTGCTCTCTGCTCCCCAGCCCAGCAGTTTGCTCTGTCCTTTTTCCCATCTGGGTACAGTAGCAGCAGCGAGTAGGCACTTGTTTTTTGGGCACCTGTGGGTGCGCGTTTCCTCTTCTCTCCCTTGGCAGGACCGGCACTAGGGGTTTTAGCGCCCTAGGCACACGGAAATTTCGCCGCCCCGCACCCTGGTCCCGTGGCTCCGGTGAAGCTGCCGCAGTGGTGCCTGCAGGAGGTCCACCGGAGCCGCGGGAGCAGTCAACCGTCCGCAGGCACGACTGCGGCAGCTCCACCGGAGCCGCGGACCAGCGGACCCTCCACAGACACGACTGCGGCAGCTCCACTGGAGCCGCCTGCCGCCCTCTCCGGCAAAATGCCGCCCACCAATAATCCTGGCGCCCTAGGCGATTGCCTAGGCCGCCTAAATGGAAGCGCCGGCCCTGTCCCTTGGCCTTGTCCCCCTTCCCCTGCTGCATTTGGCTGGCTGGCCCCCTTTTCCCCTGCTTCGCCCCCTGCACTGCCCTTGCAGCTGCTTGCCCCCTTTCCTTTTGCTGCCTGCCCCGCCCATTCCTCTTCTACTGCCCTATTTGCTCTGTTCTGCTTTTTGGTCCTTGATCAGTTTGTTTGCCCTGCCCTTGTCCCGCGATTCAGGCATGGTTGCCACCCCCATTTCCTCCCTTTTCCTTCGGTTGCTTTTGAACCCACCCTGTTTTTTGCTCCATGCCTGTGATGTACTTGCGATGACCCTCCCCTTCATTCCAATCCCTTGCTTCTCCCCCCCCCCTCCTGGTTTGCCCTTTTTACTTGCATGCCCACGTCCCTTTCTCAGTGCCTGAGACCCCCCGCCACCCACTTTATAATTGAAACACCAACAGACCATGGCCATTGGCAAGCAGGATCAAACCTGTGACTCCTGGAAGCTAAATGCATGAGCCTGTACTGCATGAACCAAAAGCTACATGTTCATTAGCTAAGGCTGTAGCAGACTCATTAATCTCTAAGTGGTCTCGGTGCCACTAGTTGGGACAGAACACCACACCTAGGAAATGTGTGGGTTGCATAATGTGAAGTTTTATATCAGGTAATTTTTGGGGCTGCCTCAATAAAATGGAAACAAGTAATTGTTTTGTAGATAGCTGTGTAAATATTGCTACCAACGTTAAGGCGGTGATGCATCTTGATTATATCACAGGGCTTTGTATAAATCAAATAACGTCTGGCCTTGGCGTTCTGGAGGGGCTGGACATTGGTGCTGTGTGCATGGAGGGGTGAGGATGATCCTGCAAGATATGCATGTGTAGCTCCCTTGCTGCCTGTCCTTTGGAAAGCAATTAGCACCTTTTCTCTGTATTTTATATAAATTATGAAGGCAGTGTGGGTGGAAGGTTCTAGACTCCACTGCCCAGTTCCCCAGGAAGGTATCTCTCTGGGCTCCCCCACTCCCTGGGCAGGCAGCTCTAAGAAACTTTAAAGCAGTGGTCCCCAACGCGGTGCCCATGGGTGCCATGGCTCCCGCCAGAGCATCTATGTGCACTCGCGTACTGGCCGATGGACAAGCAGCCGCTGAAATGCCACATCATCAAGAGGCATCACTGCCAAAATGCTGCTGATTTTCGGCACTGACACCTCTTGACGTTGCCACTTCTCGGCGGCATTTTGGAGGATGCTTGTCCGCTGGCCACGGTCCTCGGTGGCTCGTCGTCTGGTGCCCGCCACGCAGAAAACGTTGGGGACCACTGCTTTAAAGTGATGATTTGGGTGAGTGTGCGTGTTTATACTGGGAGATTTGTGTTGATTTGTGAATGAGGGGTGTCTGGAGTTATTGTGTGGTCTGATTGTGGTGGTCCTGCTGGTGGCTATGTTTGGGAGTGTGAGTTGCATTGGGGAGCTTGTATTGAGGCATACAGGCAGCAAATCAAGCTGTGAAAAACTGTGGCAGTTGGGCCAAGTAATCTACCATCTGTGCAGACTGATTCATTACCACCAGCAAAATTGTTGCATGCAAATTACCTGTAAAGGAAAGGTGGTGATTGGTGAATTACCTCTGATATCACCATGATCTATGACTGTTGGCATAGATCAGTGGTCCCCAAACTGTGGCACAGTGGCGTGGAGAAACATTTGAGGGGGGCCAGGGAGGGAGCATCACCCAGCCCCACTCTAACTCAGCTCTGCCCTGGCCCCGGCTCCCAGCTACAGCTCCGCTCCTGCCACCAACCTCTTCCCACGGCCATGGTTTCGCTCCTGACCCCAGTCTATAGGCACTGACTCTGTGGGTGCTCTGAGACTGGAGCACTCATGGGGAAAAATTAGCAGGTGCTCCACACCCACTGGCAGCCAAGCTCCCTCCCTCCTTCTCTCCCCCGCCAACAAGTGCACCGCGTCCCAACTCTTCCCCCTCCCTCCCAGCGCTTCCCATACCACCGCCACCCTGCCGCCTAACAGCTGTCTGGCGGCACTTAGTACTTTCCGAGAGGGAAGGGAAGGAGCGGGGACACAGTGCACTCAGGGGAGGAGGCGGAGAAGAAGCAGGGGTGGGGACTTGGGGAAAGGGCTGGGAATGGGGGCGGGAATGGGCAGGGCTGGGATGGGAAAAGGTGGGATGAGGCAGGAACATTGGGAAGGAGTAGAATGGGGGTGGGGCGAGGGCAGTACAAGGATGGAAAGAGGCAGTGCAGGGGCAGGGCGAGGCGAGGGGCAGGGTCAAGCACCCACCAGGCAGAGGGGAAGTCAGCGCTTATGCCCCAGTCTCACCCCCACCCTCAGCTCCTGGCCACAGCTCCGTTCCCAGCCATGGCTCCATTCCCGGCCCCAGACCAGCCCCCAGCTGCAGCCCCAGCCTCAGCCCCCTTGACCCTGTCCGTGCATTCCCCCTCCCCCTCTGCTCCCAGCCCTGGCTCACGCGGAGTGTGCAGGGGGGGCGGGGCAACTGAAAAGTTTGGGGATCACTGGCATAGACAATGACATGCCGTACTGTTTTTTTTAATCTATAGATATAAAACTCCTTTTAACGTATACTTAAGGTGGTTTGTCTATAAAATAATATGCAAGTTGGTTTGAATTTTATTCCTGATTTAAATAAAGATTTAAAGATTTAAATAAATATATAAGACATTGCTAAATGTATATTGGTTTTGTAAAACGCTTGATAAAGAAGTCTACATGTATGCTCCTTTTGATTAGCATTTTACCTTCAATTTACCTTTATAATATGTTTCAATAAATAATTCCATAAAAGACCACAGAGTATGAAAAAATCTTCAGACTGGGTCTGGAAAAAAGTAATGGAATTTAATATTTTATGATGTATGATTCCACAAAAAATCACATCATTTAAGAATGCCTTGCAATTGGCTCAGCTGCTGTGGTATGGGGTTGTTGCAAGCTCACAGGAGTTTCTGTCATTTGGATGGTGAAAATCTGTAGGGTGAGGAGCTGTTCTCTTTTCTTTCTTTGCCTTTTTTCCTTTCTGTGCTTTTTTAATTTTTTTTTTTAAATCTGGTACATGTCCAAAAGGTGGCTGTAGAATCATTGTGCCCAGTTCAGTGTTACTCATTCTAAGGTTATATAATATATATATTTTTAGGGCTGTCATTAATTGCAGTTAACTCATATGATTAACTCAAAAAAATTAACAACGATTTTAAAAATAATCATGATTAATCACACTGTTAAACAATAGAATATCAATTAAAAAGTATTAAATATTTTGGATATTTTTTTACATTTTCAAATATATCGATTTTAATTACAACACAGAATACAAAGTGTACACTGCTCACTTTATTTTTTTTATTACAAATATTTGCACTGTAAAATGATAAAAGAAATAATATTTTTCAACTCACCTCATACAAGTACTGTAGTGCAATCTCTATATCATGAAAATGCAACTTACAAATGTATTTTTTTTACATAACTGCACTCTAAAACAAAACAATATAAAACTTTAGAGCCTACAAGTCCACTCAGACCTACTTCTTGCTCAGCCAATTGCTAAGAGAAACAAGTTTATTTACATTTTTGGGAGATAATGCAGCCCACTTCTTAATTACAGTGTCACCTGAAAGTGAGAACAGGCATTCACATGGCGCTTTTGTAGCTGGCTTCGCAAAATATTTATGTGCCAGATGTGCTAAAGATTCATATGCCTCTTCATGCTTTGGCCTTTGTTCCAGAGGACATGCTTCCATGCTGATAATGCTCGTTTAAAAAAATGCATTAATTACATTTGTGACTGAACTCCTTGGGGGAGAATTGTATATCTCTTGCTGTTTTACCTGCATTCTGCCATATATTTCATGTTATAGCAGTCTCAGATGATGACCCAGCACATGTTCGTTTAAGAACACTTCCACTGTAAATTTGACAAAATGCAAAGAAGGTACCAATGTGAAATTTCTAAAGATTGCTACAGCACTCAATCCAAGATTTAAGAATCATGAAATCTATATTTATTCCAATTTATTTTAATGTTTCCAGTAAGGCTAAATCATAAAATTTAAGTCTTGTTTTCCCCAAAATAGCAGATGGCACCAAAATATACATATATCTAAAGAAGGATAGGGTAGGAGGGACTTCCACAAGCACACAGCCAACTCATTGTTTAAAAAAAAAAGGGGGGGAGGCAACAAATGAAGAAGGGCATGAAAGGAAGCCTGTGCAAAAAATATGTAGTGATGGGAACACCAGAAACAAATTTCTTGTTCAGTGCTCATGGATGAATTTTGTAATAAATTAAAAACAAAATTCTCAGGTAAAAACTGCAATGAGACAAGTTTGAGAGTACATATTAGCCATGCAGAGTAAAGCCCCTTGTGAGGATTGGATCCTTATTCCATATGTCAAGGAAATGCATAGTTAGGGCACCCAAGCCATTGGAATGCTTTTTTTTTTTTTTTAAGTCAAAACCTTTATTACATCCATGGGGGGGAGGCAGAGAGAACCAGCCTCCTGTAGCCAGCAGGGGGCAGCGCGCTGACCCAGCCTGGGGGAAGGCTCCCTCTGCAGCCAGCGTGTCGTGGCGACCTCCTCCCCAGGGTCCCGGCCCCGGCCATGTCACAGCTTCTTCAGCCAGTCCAGGGTGGGCCCCTCCTTGTCGCAGGGGTGGGAGGGGATGTCGGGCATGTTGTCATCATCTCGCACAGGCACTGGGTACACGTAGGGCGTCGCTCGGTTGACCAGGCCGGAGTACTTCGCGTAGGGGCTGAGCAGCGGCGTGACCGCGGCCAGGATGCCGATGGCGAAGGACACGGTGATGACGGGCTCCTTGGCCCACGCGTTCTTCAGGAAGGCGCCGATCTTGCTCAGCGCCGCTATCTTCCCTCCCGCCGCTGCAGCAGATGTTTAAGGACAGGGGCGGCTCCAGGCCCCAGCCGTGCTTGGGGCGGCATGCCGGGGGCGGGGAGGGCGGCATGCAGGATGCCTTCGGGGGCTTGCCTGCGGAGGATCCGCTTGTCCCTCGGCGTCGGTGAACCTCCCGCGGCTCCACCGAAGAGCGCCCCCACCCCCCTGCTTGGGGCGGCGAAATGTCTAGAGCCGCCCCTGTCTAAGGAAATCAAATCTCTGCAATCGTGCATACAAAACTGATCAGTGCTGGGCAGCTGCTGCGCTGTGATTGTCCTTCCCCTTCCTCTCCCGAGCGCAAACATTTCTTCCATTCCGCTTCACCCGCTCTCTAGCCAGGACTGAAAACTATCAGCCCCAGCAGCAGCGAACCATGTAACTAACAGAACTGCGCCGACCGGCCCCTGCTCCTTCGCTTGTGCAGCAGGGCAGCGCCCACCCGCACCCGTGGTGGGGGTCGGGTTGTGAACTCTGGCAGGACCGTGGCTGTTCACACAAGGGTATAATGGGGCCCCAGTCCCGACTAGCACTTTGGTCACGACCGTAACTTAACAAGGGTGACAAGGAACCAGGTCTGCAATGGGCAGTGAGGGGCCCGCCCGGGCCTTTAACGCCGCAGCCCTGGGCACGGAGCTCCGTCCCCCCTCCGCATCAGAGGAGGAGCAGTTTGATCCGGGAGCTGGTCCTGCGGCTGCGGGTGATGAGGGCAGGCTTAGGGCAGGGCTTCAGCTGCTGTCAGTGAGCATGTGCGGCCCCTCCAGGCATGCTCAGCAGTGCAAAGGAAGCCACAGCGGCTCGAGGGGGCAGAGTCAGACACCAGATCAGCCCCGTGCCGAGTTCCAGGGGACGGAGGCAGCGCGGTGCAGCGGGCACAGGGGCTCGCTCTGCAGGTGAGGACAGACTGACACAGGACAGCAGACTCATTGCCGTGGGGGGCAGGCTCTGCAGAGCTGGGGAGGGCTAGCAGTTGAGAAACTCAGCTTCTTAAGAGTGGGGGGGTCAAACTGGCAAAGTCTTGGGAAGGGGAGAGAAACAGACTGACTGAGGGGTGGTGTGTGGGGCTCACAGGAGGGGGGACTGAGTTTCTGAGCCGTGTGGTTGTAGCAGTTTTTGTCCTCTTCCCCCATTCCCTGTAAGGCTCGTGATGCTGTTATCTCTGCTCTGGAGCTGTTCACCCAATGTGCAAATCAGCATGTTCTCAAGAGAGCCTGTGCTGTGTGCTGTTATTTCCATACTATGTGTACTCCGGACAAAACCTGTTAGAGAGTAGCTGTGCATTAACAGGACTCACAATCCACTCTGTTGTTGAGTAGGTGTGCCAATGCCATCTGTTTCTGCTGAATCGAATCTTTAATTTATACAAAAATTTAGTTTCTATCGCCTATGATTGTGAAAACAACCTCCCAAAGCTGAGCCACGTGTAACCGTTGCAGCACTGAAGTCTTATGTCCTCAGACATACCACTCTGGGTGCTTCCAATACTGCTCAGTAATGCCAACCAGACATGTAACTGGGACAAACTGGATCAGTTTTGTTTTGATGCTGTAGACAAAGTTGGAAGCAGCAGCAGAGAAAATTATGGAGGAGAAGGCACCAAAGACAAAGGCTGGGAAAGGGGTAGCATAGCATAGCGTAGCGTAGTAGAGACCTCATTATCCGGCAGGAGAAGAATTCTCCTTTTCCCAACCTTTCCAAGATGAGAGAGAGGCTGAAGGTGGGACCGGTGCCATGTTTGTAATAAGAGTAATGAGAGTGGTAGGTTAAGAGAAGTAGAATTGACCAGGCTCAGAAGTGACTTTTCAGTCACTTAATTTCCCACAATCTCCAACCCAAGCAGAAGCTATAGTGCTCTTCAGGAATATGTCCGTATGAAATGTAAAGTTTGGTGGCTTAGTTCCCTTGATAAAAATGTGCTTATATTTTTTCTCCCTTTATGTTGTTTGATGTGCATCTTTTCCACTTCCTCCCCAGACCTAAAAAATGGTGTTAGAAATTTTGCTTCCAGAAATTCTCTCTTCAAGCAGAGACCCCAGACATAATTACTGTCTGGCCCAAAGGTGAATGTTTTAGGAAGTGATGCACATGTGAAAACAGGAGATTCAAAGAGAAACTGCCTTTGAACTAGAACTGTATCAAAGTGCTACCAATCTTATGCTCAGACCTTGCCTGCTACAGTAACCTTGTCTTTACAGGTCCTCAGAAAACTGCACAATCTGTTTTTCTCAAAAGAAACGTACAAAGTCCACTTGTTCCAGGCTTTGCCTTTAGGGCTTTGTCATTAACAGAATTTGCTCAACATATATATGTCTCTAGTTGAGAGAAATTTTGCTTGTCTTTCTGACTTCTCCCAACAGCTCAATGGCATCGCCAAAGAGATTGCAGGGTCTCACAGCAGCTACAATCACTCCAATGACTCCAGATGGGTAAATATTATCTCTCACCACCAAAAGGGTTGCCATCAATGTCAATTAATGTGTTGTGAACTTTCTCCCAGAACGTTACATTTTCCTACTTTCTTTTCAATTACTTTTTTTTTTAAGTTAACTTTCTAACAGTGTTCAGCATCTCAAGACGACAAAGGTTTGAGAAGGCTTTTGTTTGACTGACAATCCCCTTCCTTACAGTCCTGCAGTACTAGGAGCAGAGGTTAATTTTGTGATGGGCAGCTTACTCAGGAGAGTCTAGGCTGGCTCTCAGGAGAAAAAAAAAACAGGTTGGTTACATTGTAAAAATGGAGTTGCTCAACCTTACCTGCCTTTGATAAGTGCTTTGAGATCTAGGTTTGAACAGTGCTATGTCAGTATTTACGCCACTCCTTTCTACTTGTAAACTGAGAATGTTTGATCTGGAGTTATTGAGAGGCCATAACTATAGAATCCAGTCCTGATGATTCTTATTATCACAAGCAAAATAAAGACTGTCCCTTTCTCTCTTTATCCAACCAAAGAGAAAGGGCAAAGTAACATCCACCAGATGCCACTTAACAGCCTGCATCTTGTAACTATGAAGGATGGTTTGCTTAGCTACTTGTTACAGTAATAGAGTGTAGTTCTAAAAAAAACTTGTATTTTTAGAGTACCCAGAAGTTGTTCATAGAGCTTCCCTTCTCAAAAGCACTTAGTTTAATTACCAAAAAAGACACAATGGATTACAGCAACAAAAAATTGGTCAGGAGGCAGTGGCGGAATTAAAAGAAAGAGGCATGAAACTTAGAACTACACCATGATGTGCTGACACTGGGTTGTTATGTGCACATCTAAATGATCCTGTGACATCTTTTGGCCTATAAATATCCATGTGTGTACATACCTACTTCTTTAAAATGCATTTTTAAAAATTGTTTCATAATCCCACACATCTTTAAATCGGGGTTAAGGTTGCTGAAATGAGCACCCAAACAGTGGGCCTTGAGGGCACACAGGAACAGGGAAGTGTAGACGGCTTCAGTCTCTTCTCAGGGGACATGGGAGCAGTTAGTGGAGGAGCATTAGGTGACTCTAGACCTGCTCATTGTGTTGAGAGCCCAGACCATGCATTCAAGTGGCCAGCAACACTGGTAAATTGAGTGGGAGGGAGAGCAGGCAAAGTTTCAAAGTGTGTGCTGGGGGAGTGTAACTGGGTGGCTTGCTCTTAAGGGCCAGATGGAGGGCCTACGGCTAGTCACCCCAGATTATGAAAGACTCACACCTAGGTTGAATCAGGGAAGCAGGATGCAGAGAATGGCTTCAGCACAATATTCTCTGGTCTCAGACACCTCCCTATCTCCCACACTCGTGCTGGGGGTGGGGAAGTGTGCTGGAGAAGAGTGCTTATGGCAGCGCTCTGTTTGCTAGAGAGGCCCCTTGGATAGAGGATATTTTCCTCCACCCTTTAAGTCCCCTTTATACTGCCAGAGTGGTGTAAAGTGATTTTCATGTAAGGGAGAATCAGGCCCCGTCTGCCACTCTGACGTTGGCTCACTAGCCACATAGTCAGAATAACTAAAAGGTTCTTGTGGTAACTAATTTAAAATCTGAACCTGATAGAAATGCTGTGATTACACATGCTGTCTGTCTCACCAGTTTAAGGACAGCTAGACAGTTAGCATTTTGAGTCACACTCCAATGTCCAAAGGGAACTGTATGGCTGACCAACAACACTACATATTTCATCTGGTTTGGGAACTCTGCATTTTTCCCCCTGAATATTGAATTGGGAGCTCAGATTTTTTTTTTTTTTGAATCTTGACCCAAGAGCGTTCCATTCTAACCTTAATTCTCCTTAAACTACAATGTATAATACAAGAGACACTTAATAATCTGAGCATGGTAGAGCTGCTGGAAGTGAGCCACTGTATTTTAATAGGGCAGAAAAAAAACCCACAAAGCATCTTCAGTAGCAGAAGTAAGTGGCTGTACCAGAGGGTCTTGTTTTGTTTCTCATGTTAAAGCCAGGACCACAGCCCATTAAAGGGGTTAAATGGTGAGCATCCAAGAATGTAATAGGAGGGAAACTGTTTTTCCTGTAATATTTTACTCTGAGCCTTTCATCCTAAATGATGTCTTAGTGCTCCACAAATTACAAGCGTGCAGCACACCAGTGAGATGCGGGGAGTGGGAAAGTGGCGCTGGTAACCATCTGACACACTGTAGAATACAGATGGGGAGGGTAAGGGAAATTTTGACCAAGAATGCTGGAACTTACCTCTGATCTTTGTTTAATTCTGTGATGGCAAAAATGGATCACAGCAGACCTGGTCAAGATTTCTCAAAATCTAAATTTTATGGAATAAAAGTATTCTATAAAGGTCACCATTGTTTGAGCAGCTCTAGATCATAGGGTCTGTCTCAGTGATTTCTGTAGTCAGCATGTACCATTTAAAATTCAGACAATAGTTTTTAAGTACTCTTTCTGCAGATTAAGCCTGGATCCTGAGCAACAAATTGTAGCCATCTCTCATGTGACCACCAGTAACACACATTCTACAGAGCAAATTATACCTCTCATTGACACAGGCACAATCCTATTGTCTTCACTAAATTTGCACAGATGGGAATTTAGCATACAATATCTGGGAGGGGCTCTGCAGGGCAAGCAGCAATAAAGAGTAGTGAAAATATATGGGTTAGAGACTGCAAAATTGTAAAGGTATGGGCTAGGTCCTCAGCTGATGCTAATTTACATCAGCTGAGGATTTGGTTCTCTGCCTGCCACTGAAGTGAGCAGATATGACTGTGAATATGCAAAGGAATAGCTTTGTCAAAGCAATAGTTACTATTTTTACCTAGTCACTTTTCAGTTAGACCTGCAGTCTTCAAGCACTACAAGATATTAAATGTTTGCCCAGGGAGAAAGGGCCTTGTTTGTTTTTTCTGTATCTGAAAAACCCACAATAAACTTGCCTAGAATTGTCTATCCACCTCCGAAGGCCTGAATGAACCCCGTTGGCGATTGGAGACTTTAGTGTCTGAGAGTCTACTAGTTTCAAACCTGCCATTAAAACATAATTAAGCTTGGTATCCTTTCTAGCTACACTTTATTACAGGCTTACCCCATGTTCTTTAGATCAATGGTTCTCAAACTTTTTTTTTTCGCGAACCACTTGAAAATTGCTGAGGGTCTTGGCGTACCACTTAATGACCTTTCCAAATGTTGTTTGTGCCATTAGCTAACTATTGTCAAGCACTTTGGATAAAAGCACTATATAAAAAAACCTTAATTTTTTTTGGTCTACAAAGAAAAGCACACAACTCATATTTTAATATCAGTAGTCTTACCTTTCCAGTGTGATGGATGTGCCCTCTCTCCCCCGCCGCGGCAGCCCCAGAGGTGGGGCTGGGAAGGAGGGGGATGTCTCCACGGCAGCCCCAGCCCTGGAGCTGGTGAAAGTTGCCTCTTTCTCTGGCCACTGCAGCCCTGCACATCCCAGATTTTCCTCACTCCCTCTTCTCACCCCACAGCCCCCTCCCATCTCCTCCTATTCCCCTCCCCCCCCCCCAGGCCACCACCTTACCTTACATGTGAGTCTTCTCAGCCGTTCCCATAATTAGGTGGATGGCCCTTCATTCTCTTGCTTGCAGCTGCCCAGGCGCGTACCTTAGAGGGAACTATCCGCAGACTACCTGAATGGAGCTCGCAGACCACTGGTGGTCCACGGACCACAGTTTGAGAACGTCTGCTGTAGCGCTTTCCAGAAGTCAGAACCAGCCTGGTGACTGCTGTGTGCTCAGAAAGGCAGTGGTTACGAGACAGAATCAGGAAAGCTTGAAAAATAGTGTTCCTATCAAGTCTTCAATATATATATATTTTAAAGGCATGAATACATTGTAACAATAATAGAACACATGAAGCTTTGTGGTTCTGATCGCTGAATATCTGGGTCTTATAGTTCTGTGAATCCCATGCTCTGGGAACCCCAGTTAGGTCTCACATACAGGACCCTTTCTGATCTGGTGTTCTCAGCCCCAAATACCCTATTGAGAAGCTTTTATGTATAGGAAGTGGGCAGATGAAACTTTTTTTTAAAGCTAGATTTCATACTCCCAACCCCTCTAGGGTATTAGAGGGAAACCTGTTAGAACTTGAACTTGGTCAAGGATTCCTTACACCAGGGCAACCTATGGCACGTGTGCCAAAGGCGGCGCGTGAGCTGATTTTCAGTGGCACTTACACTGCCCGGGTCCTGGCCACCAGTCTGGCGGGCTCTGCATTTTAATTTAATTTTAAATGAAGCTTCTTAAATATTTTTAAAACCTTCTTTACTTTACATACAACAATTGTTTAGTTATATATTATAGACTTATAGAAAGAGACCTTCTAAAAATGTTAAAATGTATTACTGGCACACGAAACCTTAAATTAGAGTGAATAAATGAAGACTCGGCACATCACTCCTGAAAGGTTGTTGACCCCTGCCTTACACAGGTTATTTCTGTCCTCCCCTTTTTTATCTTTCTTTTTAGAGAAATTAACCTCTCTGTGATTGGGCAATATGTGGATTATCTTGTGAAAGAGCAGGGTGTGAAGAATGTTTTTGGTAAGTCTTAAGTAGTGAACTGTACTTCTTGTCAGCCAAGAGCTGTGATGCAGTGGAATATGGGGATGGGAGCATTATAAACATGTGCACTTAAGTGGAAGAGATCATAGCCTAGTCTTTAGGAATCTGTTTTTGCCCAAATTCCCAGTTATGTGCAGGATAGAGCAGAAGATGAGAATGTTACTGGAGTGGGGAAGGAGGCGATGAGACAACTACTAGACAATGCCACATTAGGGCATTAAAAAGGATCAGAGCAGTGACAGAAAAGACCTAGCTGAATGATTCTGTCCACATGTTTGGGCAAGGTGTGGTCACCTGATAGACAACATTGGATATGAGAGAGATGCATTTATTCAATAGGCACCTTTATCAAATGAGCTTCAAGTCCATTGTCCTCTTACAAGGCTTTCTTCCTTTCTGATTGTGTTGGCCTAGGAGTTCATATGCATTTAACTCTTTCAGTGCTATAGACCTGTTCCTCTTTCTAGAGAGAGAGAGAGGGGTGACACATACACACAAATTCCACATGTTTAACTAAAGCACTTAAAAAACCAGTTTATTTAAATAAGTGCAAACCCTTGTGTGGGCTTGCATATTCATTTATAACTGTCCAATATTGAGTTAGTTTGTGTGATTAAATTTCAGTAATGGTATTTAGTCAAACCAGTGCAACTTCTCTGTGTAGGCCAGGCCTTAGAGTGTGTTGTGTTCTGCTTGAAACAGTGAATGGCACAACAGGAGAAGGGCTGGCACTGAGCACCCAGGAGAGGAAGCAGCTGGCAGAGGAGTGGGTGACCAAAGGGAAAAACAAGTGAGTAGCTCTAAGGAAACCTGTCTGTTCACCTAGACATTACTGCTTGTCTAAGGAAAGGGTGCACTCTCTAATTACTTCTTCTATTTTCTTTCCTTGTCCCTTTTATCAAGATTTTGCTGGTGTTGTCAAAATCAGGGACTATAGAAATGCTTATGGAGGCATGTGCAAGAGAGGCGGTTTTGGAAAATGCCCTCTTCCTGTTGCTTAAGTTGGGGGAAGGGAAAGTAATAAGGAATGTGAAAATGAGACCATCTCTTTGCTGCTTTTATGTTGCCTTAACACCGGCATGAGAGCCTCACAATCTTTGTATGTATTTATCTTTTCAACACCCCTGTGCGGCAGGGCTGTGCTATTATCCCCATTGCACAAATGGGGAAACTGAGGCACAGAAAGACTAAGTGACTTGCCCAAAACCACACCGAAAGTCTGCGGCAGAGCAGGAAATTGGCCCCATGTCTGCCGAATCCCACGTTACAACTCTAATCACTGGACCTTCCCTCTGCTTGGAAGTTTTGCATATTCTCATATCACTCGCCTTTGCGCTGTCTCTAACGTCCATGTTGACAGTGAGTTGCGGGGAGGTAAGAGATGGGGAGGAAGAGTGTGGAATTATGGGGAAGGGACAGTGAAAATTGGGGCAGGGGGAATAACCAGGGGGGGAATTCCCTGAATTTTCTTTTGGCTTTAAACTTTCTGGGCTTTTGTTTGGAGGGAGTAAGAGGGGAAACAAAAATGGGTGAGTTTTTTCCTTGAAGTAGGGGTATCTTGATTTTTGTTCAAGTTTGAGTTAAAAAAAATTCTGGATTCGGGTTTGCATTTTTTGTTTTGGGATTTTTTATTGTTGAATAACTCAAAAAATTCCAATGGAAAGTTTTAGGGGGAGGAAAAAGAATTTTGAAAATTTCCCATGAAAAATGAATTTTTTTTTAACCTACTCTGTGTGACTCTCTAAGCTTGCCTACAATGGGCCTGATTCTCCACAGCCTTGTACCTGGTGAATTCATTTCTGCTGATGCAAAATGGTGTCAGATGTTGCAGATCAGAATGATTAGCCCTTTACATAGGGGAAGAGACTACACAAGGGGCAAAGCAGGGGAGAATCTGGCCCACTGCTTCAGGAAGATCGCTTGGCCAGCATTTGGCAGCTCTGGCGATGAGGATCTGAGAGAGCTGCAGAAATAAGATTGTGGGATCAGGGTGTCGAGAACACCTCTGGGTAGGGGAGGGAACTGGGAAGAAGTGTTGGATGTGTGGCTGTACTCTAAAACTTTGTTTCTAGATCTCTTTTAGTTTGTATCCCCACTCCAATGAAGTATCTGCTGTGTGGACAAACAGAGGACATAATTCAGTTACCCAGACTGTCTGTATGGCATCTTTCCCCCCCATTTAAATTCCAATAAACCAAAAAATAACAGCAACCTTTCAATCTTTTTCTTGTGCAGGTTGGATCATGTGATCATTCACGTGGGAGCATTAAATCTACCAGAGGCAAAGGAAATGGTGCGTGTGTGAATTTTCTCTTCGCCTCCTTCTTTTGTCTTTCCATAACCTTACATACAAGTGGGTTGGATCCTCTTTTCTTTTCTGAGTTTATGCACTTACTGACATCTCTTTCTATGTTATGCTGTCTTGGTCCTGGGGAATCCTGAGGGTACATCTACATGGCAATAAGACTCTGGCCTGGGTCAGCTGACTCGGGCTCACAGGGCTTGGGCTGTAGGGCTATGAAATTGCAGGGTAGACTTTCAACTCAGGCTGGAGCCTGGGTTCTCAGACCCGCCCACCTCACAGGGTCCCAGGCTCCACTCCAAGCCCAAATGTCTGTACTGCAGTTTTATGGCCCTGCAACCCAAGCACAGTGAGCCTGTCAGCTGACCTAAGCCAGCTGTGGGTATTTTATCAACGTGGTCATACCCCCTGAGTCTTTGCGCACACATAAGCATTGACTCTAATCAGCCTGACTTGGTTTGCTCTACTAGCATCTCCTGGGCAGCTGTCAGGTTATGCAGAATTTATTATTTGTTTGTATTGCTGCAGGGCCTAGGATGCCATTTCATGGAGCTGGACCCCATTGCACTAGGTGCCGTACATGCACAGAATATGTTACTAATAGATTCTCTGCCACCATTTTACTGGGGGGGGAGGAGACTTCCAAATGTGACCTGACACCCCTCATGTGAATGGCCCCATTCATGTCAGTAATATAATTAATGACCGTTGTAAATTGTATTAATCACTTTGCTGTGGGTCACTTTAGGAAAACCTCAGGCTCCCCTGGGATTGAGGCTCTTTCGATTTAGTTCACTGGAGGAGCCAGCCAGGCTCCTCTTCACTGCACTCAGGTTGTGGGAAGGTTTGATGAATGGAGGCTTTTGCTCTTTGAGGCTTTGTCGTAAGGGATGAGCTTGTGTCTTGAAGTTGCATCAGCTTGTCATGAGGGGATGTTGCTGCCTCACTGATGTATCAAGTAGCATCTGCTGTGCCCTGAAAATTCTCAGGTACCCTTTAACATTCCACCAGGTAAGCATGCAGGATGTGGGACCTGCTTTCAACATTGCCACCTTTTCTCCAGGAGCATCCCAATCAGAAAATTGCTATAGATGTAGTGATGTCTGGGACAAAAAAAATCCCCTCCACACTAGCCTATGTTGCAAGGAAATAAAGTATCATTAGTGCTGAGAGAGTGACACTAGGATGATGGGCATATGTCAGAAAAATCTAGCTAGGCTTATGGATTTTTTTTTTTTTTGAGCCATCCCTAAGCACAGGCTACTGGTAACATGGCTCCCCTATATTTGCACTTTATTCCTTTGTTCCCCCCCCCACGGCCCCCACTCCTCATTTCCTCCTCTTCTGTTTCTTAGGGAGCTTCCATACTCTCTCCCGTCTTCTGATTCAATCTCTCTCTCTGTCAGCCCCTGTTCACTTATGCACTATCTCACTCGCTCTCACTCCACACATGTTCTCAGGCCCAGATGGTCCTCTCCAGGCCACTCCTTCAGGGATGTGGGAATCTTAAAAGCACGTAGTAGCTGAAGGAAGGGAGAATTCTTGATGAACCTGATGGTGCCAGAGAGCAGGATTCTATTTCCTCCTTTTGCCACTTACTTCCTGTGTGACTTGAGCAAGTCGCTTAACCTGTCTGACCCCATTTTACACATTGGGAGACGGTGATGCTAACCTATTTCTTGGGAGGTGGGAGTTGTAGGGATGGAGGACCATTCATTAATCAGGCAGAGGTAATAGATGTGTGTTTTTGTTTAGAAACAGAGATAGTGCATTACATTGATGGAAGGGCCCCTTCATCCCTGGCACAACTCCCATTGACTTTAGGGCTGAACCATAATGTACAACTTGCTTCTAAGAGTTTAATTCATAGCGGTGGAATGGATTGATGTGGTGGTTCTTTGCTATGTGCATGATAAAAACACATGCAGTGCATGCACCTTTTGATAAATTCTGTTCTTTCCTATTCAGGCCAAACATGCAGCTGTAATAGGAGCCAGTGGTATCGCTGCGATTGCCCCCTTTTTTTTCAAACCTACAAACAAAGGTGAGCAGAGATGTCTGTGGCCATCATACCCACAGAGGCCCTTTTTCTTCTGTAGTTTTCCACACATTCAGGCTGTCAGCAGTATGATATGGTAAAGGGAGGTCATGTTTTTTAGAGATCTGTGGCAGCAATGCTGCTGTAGTTGGTCAGAGTATTTGTATCTTTGCTATATGGCTCCTCCAATGATAAAACTTCCTTTATAGTGCTTATATTCCTCCTTCAAGTGTTGGGGTTTTTTCTAAGAGAGCAGGTAATCGAGTTTTAATATAGGTCCTGTGTTATAGTCTCCTCCTCTACCCTCTGCTGCTCTGGCTCAGAATGTCACCGTCCTCACTGTCATATGGACATTCTTTTGGAAACCATTTCTGGAAATAACATTGTTTGAATGCCAGTGGTGTTGTTTGGTCTTGGTCAAAAGTGAAGCTAATTGATGATCTCTTGATGCCTACTGGACACACCAAATTGCATACATTACATTGGCATATTTGACAGTTTCTGCAGAAGCACAGGAGTGGATTAACAGGACCAGTGCATATTACTTGTGAGGAGCAGAATTACTTGAGAGCAGATCAGAACTGAGGATAAATGATAGAGCTATGTGGAAGAAGCTTGCAACATTCTGACCCTAGCCAGTGTTATCAATTTGTCAGATTAGCCCAAAATGAAATAACCTATTGTTGTCTCTGTGTTTTTATATAACACATGTAATATGAAGGAATTGCACTGGCCCAGTGGGTTTGAAATAATCACGTTTACTAATCTTATACACCATTCAAGGCCTAGCTACGTATATACACTGCTGTTCTGTTGGCTTCTGAAACCTAGACAGTGAGAAACACTAGAGGGCTCACAATTAAAAGCACAGTACCCAATTTCTATATTCTGCACCTATTAAGTGCAGAAGAGATAGAGAAATAGGGTCTCCTTAGAGATAGCAAGTGTGAAAAATCGGGACAGAGGGTGGAGGGTAATAGGCACTGTCACAGATTGGATCACAGAACCCTCCTCTCCCCCCCCCCCCCTTGGGAGCTGCCACCTGATGTGCCAAGACTACCTCTGCTCCTGCTTTCCCTACCAGCTCAGAAACCCAGCACCCTGTCTTGCTGAGCCAGACACTCCCGTCTGCTCCAAGAAAGACCCAGGGTCTGAATTACTTGCCCCAAAGCTGCAGGTTTACCTGAAAGCAGCTAACAGAAGTGTTCCTGTCTTTAACACCAGATGCCCAACTCCTAATGGGGTCTAAACCCAAATAAATCTGTTTTACCCTGAATAAAGCTTATGCAGGGTAAACTCAAATTGTTCACCCTCTATAACACTGATAGAGAGATATGCACGACTGTTGGCTCCCCCAGGTATTAATACATACTCTGGGTTAATTAAGAAGTAAAAAAGTGATTTTATTAAATACAGAAAGTAGGATTTAAGTGGTTTCGAGTAGTAACAGACAGAACAAAATAAGTCACCAAACAAAATAAAATAAAATGCTCAAATCTATGTCTAATCAAACTGAATACAGATAAGATTCTCACCAGTTCCAGAATGCTCCCTTTTACAGACTAATCTCCTCCTTTTAGCCTGGGTCCAGCAATCACTCACACCCCTTGCACAGTGTCCTTTGTTCCAGTTTCTTTCAAATATCCTGGGGGGTGGAGAGGCTTTCTTTAGCCAGCTGAAGACAAATGGAGGAGTCTCCCGGAGTTTAAATAGACTTTCTCTTGTGGATGGAGACCCCCCCCCTCACTCCTATGCAAAGTCCAGCTCCAAGATTTAGGAGTCTCCTGGGCAAGTCACATGTCCATGCGTGACTCAGGGCTTGGCTACACTTGGGAGTTACAGCTGTCTTCATACAGCTGTGTAGGGAAAGCGCTGCAGTGTGGCCACACTGACAGCTACCAGCACATTTGCAGCGCTGTTGGGAGTGTGCATTGTGGGCAGCTATTCCACAGAGCACCTCGTCCCATTTTGGCGCCGTGGGTTGTGGGAAGGGGATGGAAGGGTGCGGGTCATTCCGCTTCCTGTCCCAATGCCCCATGGTGCATCGCTTCACATCCCAGCAGTCACTGTTTTTCCTTCCACGTTTGGCGCCATTGTGAGTCTCTCAATGGTTTCTGTGCAGTGCGATTTCTGTGGGAAATGGAGCCCGAGCTGCTGAGGACTTTGCTGATGAGTGTCGCCAGCACATCATGATTAGCAGTTGAGCTATTTCTTCAGCTCCAAAGTGACAGTGAGGAGTCCAACGATGATATCGATTCGCCTGACGCGTATGACACTGAAGTGCTTTTGGCATTAACGGAAATGCTCAGCACTGTGGAACGCCGCTTTTGGGCTCGGGAAACAAGCACTGAGTGATGGGATCACATCATCATGGAAGTCTGGGATGACAAGCAGTGGCTGCAGAACTTTCGGATGAGAAAAGCCACTTTCATGGGACTTTGTGAGGAGCTCGCCCCCACCTTGCGGCACAAGGACACGAGATTGAGAGCTGCCCTGTCAGTAGAGAAGCGGGTGGCTATTGCAATCTGGAAGCTGGCAACTCCAGACAGCTACCGATCGGTCGCGAACCAGTTTGGAGTGGGAAAGTTGACCGTTGGAATCGTGTTGATGCAAGTTTGCAGGGCCATTAATCGCATCCTGCTAAGAAGAACCATAACTCTGGGGAACGTGCAGGACATTCTGGATGGCTTTGCACAAATGGATTTCCGTAACTGTGGAGGGGCGATAGATGGGACGCAAATTCCTATTCTGGCACCACTCCACCTAGCATCCGAGCATGTTAATCGGAAGGGGTATTTCTCTATGGTTCTCCAGGCGCTTGTGGATCACCATGGGCGTTTCATTGACATTTACACAGGCTGGCCTGGAAAGGTGCATGATGCACGCATCTTTCGGAACAGTGGCCTGTTCAGGAAGCTGCAGGCCAGGACTTTTTTCCCAGACCGGAAGATCATAGTAGGGGACGTCGAAATGCCCATTGTGATCCTTGGAGACACCGCTTACCCGTTATTGCCTTGGCTCATGAAACCGTATACAGGGAAGCTTGACGGGAGCAAGGACTGGTTCAACTACAGGCTGAGCCGGTGCAGAATGACTGTGGAGTGTGCTTTTGGCCGTTTAAAAGGGCGCTGGTGTTCTCTTTATGGGAAGCTATGAGGGCTTGGCTACACTGGCGCTTTACAGCGCTGCAACTTTCATGCTCGGGTGTGAAAAACACCCCCCTGAGCACTGCAAGATACAGTGCTGTAAAGCCTCAGTGTAATCAGTGCTGCAGCGCTGGGAGCGCGGCTCCCAGCGCTGCAAGCTACACCCGTAGAGGGTGTGGTTTACGTACAGCAGTGGGAGAGCTCTCTCCCAGCGCTGGCGCTGCAACCACACTCACACTTCAAAGCGCTGCCACAGCAGCGCTTTGAAATTTCAAGTGTAGCCATACCCCTAGACTTGGGGGAAAGCAGCATCCCTGCGGTTATATCCGCATGCTGTACCCTCCATAATGTTTGTGAAGGGAAGGGTGAAACACTCAGTCAGGAATGGACCTCCGAGGTTCAACGCCTGGAGGCTGAATTTGCACAGCCAAAGAGCAGGGCTACTAGAGGCCCAGCACAGGGCTACAAGGATTAGGGATGCCTTGAGGGAGGAATTTGAGGCTGAAAGCCAACGGTAATGTTTGGTGGCTTGCACAGGAGTGAAGTGCAGTGGTTACAATGATTTGCAGTGCCTGTTTTTTTCCTGGGCTACGGTATCTTTCACTTTCTGCAATAAAGAAAACTGTTTTGAAAGCCACGAATTCATTTATTGAAAAGAAAATAACTAAAAGGGCAGGGGGATAGGGTGGTGAACTGTACAGTCAGAGGTTTGAATATGTCCTGTCTGGAGTGCTGTGCAATGACTGCTGCACTTCAGGATGAAAATGCTGCATAGTATTGGTGGTTGAGTGCAGAGGGTAAGGGTCATAGTTCTCAGGGCTGGTCGGTGAACATACAGGTGTTGGGGGCAGCTGCTGGTGGTAATAACCTGGATGCTGGAGAAGGGGGTTTTGAGCTGACATTGGGGCACAAGGGAAAGAGCTTTGGGACTGGGGGTGGAGCTGCACGGTAGTGCTCTGCCTACATGGCTACAAGTGACTGGATACAGTCCGTTTGGCGCGCCAGGATGCTTATCAGCTGCTTCATTCTTTTCTTCTTAGCTACTGCCTTTCTCCTGCTTTCTCTGTCCCTCCACTGCTGCATTTTTCCCTCCAGTCCTGGAATTTTTTACTCTCTCTGGCAGACTGATTCATAACTGCTTTCACCATATCTTCTTTGCTTTTTCGTGGCTTCTTTCTCAGGTTTTGTAGCCTTTCAGCAGTCTCTGATCCAGCCAGTGGGGTATTCAAGGACACTGTTATTAGAAAGACAAAAATTGAAACATTTAACAGAGAGGCAACATTGTGTATAATCACAGTGAAGGAGTTTATAGTCTCACTTTAGCATACTTTCCACATACCAACCAGAGCACAGAGAACACACAGCAGCGAAGAAATGGTGAGTAACGGGGAATGGGTGCAGGAGTTAATTAATCCTGGAAGATATCTCGCTGCTGCGGGTCACCTGGGAAGGGGGACTGATTGGGTCAGGGCTGTACTGGGGTTTCATTGCGTTGGGGAAAGCAAACTGCTGCAGGGGGACCTATACTGAACACTATCCCAACATTTTCCACAGGAGTTAATCCTGGAAGATATCTCGCTGCTGCGGGTCACCTGGGAAGAGCGGGAGGGTCTTCTACAGCAATGCAGATTCCGCCCTGGCCCCTGTGCAGCTTGCCTGTGTGCAGCTATGCGCCCCCCCCCCCTCGCAGCACAGTGGCACGGACGCGTTAGCCTGACTGGGACAAGGACCACAGTGGCTCTCCCTATAAACTTGCGCAAGCACATTGCCCACGCTCTGGCAGAAACTTTTGAAGAGATTACCAAGGCCGATTACCGCGACATGATAGACTACATCAATGGGCTATTCCAAATCTAGGCATGCATGCCTGCAGCCATAACACCCCCTCCTCTCCAGAAACATTTCCATCCTGAAAATAAAAGCTGCTTACCGGGAACCTGCTCCTCTGCTTCTCCTTCACCAAGTTCCAGCTGCTGCGACTGGCTACCTTTCTCCTGGCTTGAGAAGAGCTCCTGGCTGCATGCCTCCTGGGACTCTGGGGCGTCTCCCCTCACCCCAGTACCCTCACTCTCGGTTTTCTCCCCCCCTCTACCTCCTCCTCCTCTCCCCGCTCTGAACTGTCCATCGTGGTCCTCGGATTGGCAGTAGGGTCACCCCCCATTTTCGCGTCCAGCTCCTTGTAAAAATGGCAGGTCGTGGGGGCAGCACCTGAGCGGCGGTTTCCCTCACGGGCTTTGCAATAGACACTCCGCTGCTCCAATACTATAACCCAGCACTGCACTGCGTCCCGGTCATGGCCCCTTTCCATCATGGCCTTTGATATCTGCCCATAGGTATCGTAATTCCTACGGCTGGAGCGCAGCTGTGACTGCACAGCTTCCTCCCCCCAAACACTGATGAGGTCCATCAACTCGCCATTACTCCATGCTGGGGCTCGTTTGGCGCGTGGAGGCATGGTCACCTGGAAAGATTCACTGATTGATTGCACTCCACACCTGGCTGAGCAAACAGGAAGGGGATTTTTAAAATTCCCGGGGCATTTAAAGGGGGGTCACCTGAAGCCAGGGCAGTAGAGTGCGAACTGATGAGCAGAATGTCTGAACAGGCATTCTGGGATACCTCCGAATACCCCGGAGGCCAATTACAGCACTTTTGGTGGCCACACTTAAGGAGCAGCGCTGCATCACCAGCGCTGCAATCCTTATACCAAGGCAGAGCAGGAGTACAACCAGCGCTGCAGCCAGGGAGATGCAGCGCTGTATGTGCCTTGCAAGTGTGGACGGTGAGTAAGTTGCAGCGCTGGTGGTGGGTTTACAGCGCTGCAACTCTCCAGTGTAGCCAAGCCCTCACAGTTTTTACAGGTAGCAACCATTGTTTACATGCTACCTTGAACGGCCTCAGGTAGACTTTTTATGTGGATTAGAGCATTCCAAGATCCATTGTCCTTTAAGTGTTTTTTGATTAGGTACTTAATTTCAACATTCCTTTCTCCAGGAACTGACCAAATGCTCTAAGGTTATTTAGGGTATGGCTACACTTGAAACTTCAAAGCGCTGAGCGCTTTGAAGTGTGAGTGTGGTTGCGGCGCCAGCGCTGGGAGAGAGCTTTCCCAACGCTGCATGTACTCATGGGGTTTAGCTTGCAGCGCTGGGAGCCGCGCTCCCAGTACTGTGGCACTGTTTACACTGGCGCTTTACAGCGCTGTATCTTGCAGCACTTAGGGGGATGTTTTTTTCACACCCCTGAGCAAGAAATTTGCAGCGTTGTAAAGCGCCAATGTAGCCAACACCTTAGAAATTAAGCCAGTACACAGCCAGCATTCATAACGTTCATAACTTCGAATACAAAAATGATACATGCATACAGATAGGATTAATACATTCAGTAGATCATAATCTTTACGGAGATATGTTACGTGGCATATGTAGCATAAAACACATTCTAAGCATATTTCCATAAAGCCTTATGGGAGGTCCCGTCACAGGCACTTATGTAAGAAAAAGCCCCAAATATCTGGACCGTCTCTATAAAATTGGGACATCTGGTCACCCTACTTAGAGATGGCTTGCTGATAAGTCTATGAACCTGAACTCCCATTTATGTGGATGACCTCCTTCCCTTGTCTCAGAGTATGATTGCCTTCTTTCACTGCCTCTTTCAGATACATTGGTTGCTTTCTTACGGGAAATTGCATCTGAAGCCCCTGGCATTCCATTTTATTACTATCACATTCCTTCTTTAACAGGTGTAAAGAGTAAGTATATTGCTCATTCAGTGACTCTTGCTTCTATTACATGCAGACTTTCTCTGTTCAAGGGATTTACTCAGAAAACAGTTGGTGAATCTAGAATTAGAAAACAAATTTAGCTTCTCTACATTAGAAAATGTTACTGTGCCGAAACAGGATTGAATGGTCAAGCAGGTGCTGTACTTAGTGGGGAAAGAGAATTAATAACTCTTGGCACCAAGAAGGATGAAGTATATAATGCCTATTTTGCATCAGTCTTTTTACGTAAATAAAAAAGTTAATGGTGACCAGATACTCAACACAATTAATACACTGAACCCTCGCTAGAATGTGCATCTGTATAGCACAAATTCGCATATAACACGGTCGCGGCCATGGATCCCAAATGTAATTACTTTAATTGAAACTCATTTTAATGCAGTCCCTGTGTTAATGCAGTACCCTGCATGGATACCAAATCCTGCGTTCTAATGAGGGTCCAGTGTATTAATAAGGGGGAAGGACTCAAGCCAAAATAGGGAAAGAGCAGATTAAACAATATTTAGATAAGTTAGACATATTCAAGTCAGCCAGGCCTGATGAAGTTCATTCTAGGGTACTTAAGGAACTAGCTGAAGCAATCTCAGAACCATTAGCAATTATCTTAGAGAACTCATGGATGATGGGTGAAAGGCAAACATAGTGCCTGCCAATTAAAAAGGGGAACAGAGAGGACCTTGGGGATCATAGACCAGTCAGCCTAACTTCTGTACATGGACGGATACTGAAACAAATTATTAAAAAATCAATTTTGTAAACATGTAGAGGATAATAGTTAAAGAATAGCAAGTATAGATTTTTTCAAGAACAAATCATGCAAAACCAACCTAATTTCCTTCTTTCACGGAATTATTGGCTTAGTGGGTGGGGAGGAAGCAATAATAGATGTGATTGTAAGGCTTTTGACATGGTTTCACATGATGATCTCCTAAGCAAACTAGGGAAATGTGGTTCAGATTACATTACTATAAGGTGAGTCTGGAACTGGTTGAAAAGGCATACTCCAAGAGTAGTTATGAATGGCTTGCTATCAAACTGAGAGGATGTATTTAGTGGGTTCTCAGAGGAGTCAGTCTTGAGTCTGGTACACCTCTACCCCGATATAATGTGACCCAATATAACATGAATTCGGATATAATGCGGTAAAACAGTGCTCTGGGAGGCGGGGCTGCGCATTCCGGCAGATCAAAACAAGTTCGATATAATGCGGTTTCACCTATAACACGGTAAGATTTTTTTTTTTGGCTCCTGAGGACACCGTTATATCGAGGTAGAGGTGTACTACTCAATATTTTTATTAATGACTTGGATAATGGAATGGAGAGGATGCTCATAAAATTTGCAGATAACATCAAACTGAAAAGGGTTGCAAGCATTTTGGAGGACAGGATTAGAATTCAAAACAACCTTGACAAATGGGACAATTAATATGAAATCAACAAGATGAAATTAAATTAAGACAAGTGCAAAGTACAACAGTTAGGAAAAAATCAAATGCCCAATCATAAAATGTGGAATAACTGGCTAGGTGGTAGTACTGCTGAAAAGGATCTCGGGTCACAAATTTAATGAGTCAACAATGTGATGCAGTTGCAAAAAAGGCTAATCTAAGTCTGAGGTATATTAACAAGTGTACCTCCCATCTCTGGTGGTACACAAGACATGGGAAGTAATTGTCCCATTCTACTCTGCATTGGTGAGGCTTCAGCTGGAGTACTGTGTCCAGTTCTAGGCATCACGCTTTATTGAAGATGTGGATAAATTAGAGATCATCCAGAAGAGAGCCACAAAAATGGTAAAGGTTTAGAAAACCTATCCTGCAAGGAAAGGTTAAAACAGAAGGACATGTTTTAGTCTTGAGAAAAGAAGACTGAGGGCGGACCAGATAACACCTGAAGTATGTTATGGGCCGTTACCAAGATGACTGTGATCAGTTCTTCATGTTCAGTGGAGGTAGGAGCAGAAGTAATGGGCTTACTCTGCAGCAAGGGAGACTTAGGTTAGATGTTAGGAAAACCTTTCTAACTATAAGGATAATTAAGCTCTGGAATAGGCTTCCTAGGGAGGTTGTGGAATTCCCACCATTGGAGGTTCTTAGGAACAGATTGGACAAACACTTGTCAGGGATGGTCTTGGTTTACCTGGTCCTGCCTCAGCATAGGCAGCTGGGGTAGATAACTTCTGGAGGTCCCGTCCATCCCTACACCTATGAGTCTATAAGATGAAATGATGCTGACTATAACATTGTGACCAGTGTAGACCAGGAGAGGTTACGTTTATAATCATATCCGCTAACCCTGATTCCAGCAACCTTTCACCACGCCTAGCTGACAGTGATAACCTCCACTTGTGCTGCTCAATACTGACAGCATAGTCCTGGTTAGCTAACTGAAGTACTAATCCCATTCAGTCACAATAATCTTTTCTAATGTAGACAAGTCCATAGATGGTTAGCAGTGCAGCTGAGAATTGAACTTAAGTTTTTTGATTCTTGCTCTAAGTACCACACCATATAGCCTCTTTGAATATATTTTTTAAGTGTAGCTGCCAGTTCATTTCTGAACTGCTTATCCAACTGTATTTCTCAGTTTCTGAACTAAGATTAATGCTCTAAGGAAATAAGACATCTGATAGATATTAATGAAATCACTGCTGTGTAACAGGGCACAAGCCAGGAAATAGACAATTGGGGGTGGAGGGCGGGGGAGAATGCGGGTAGCAGAATTTTATAGAAGCTGTTCAACTTAGATGTGGATGTGTCCCACATGATCTTGCTTCTTGTCAATAAGCAACAAGTATGTAACACGGGAGTAAGTATAAATGAGAGGGGATAGTGACAATTCTATATCAATGGTATATTTCTCCTAACATGCATTTGTGCATCTCTTCATATATTCCAGAGTTACTTTACTGGTTCCTTTCAAGCTATTTAAGTAACCAAGCTCTTACATTTAAATCGTAAAGACAATGTTGGAAAGCAACAAGACTGCCTCTGATTACCTTGTGTAAGGGGATGGGAAGGGGAGCGAAGGGACCTGACTCTGCTCAAATGAAGAATAGTAAGGCTTGAGTGACAATGATGATCCTTTTGAAGAGCAGACAGGGACATCTTACGTGACTGGAATGTATTTCTTGATGTGAGATTGTTGTTCTGTGCAGTTCGTGTTGAGGAGCTGCTGGATGGTATAAAAGAACAGATCCCCACCTTCCAGGGCGTGAAGTTCAGTGACACAGACCTCTTGGACTTCGCACAGTGTGTGAAGAACAACAAAGAGCAGTTTGTGCTACTCTATGGGGTGGATGAGGTAAGGGGGCTCCACTTTTAATGATCTCCCCTAAAAACCATGTGGCTTATGCTAAGACATATCTTGGTTCCAACCTGAACAATTACTGCCCTGTGCAAATTGAATTCTAGCCATGTTCAGGACCGCGAGTTGTACTGCTCATTCTTCCTTTGCTTTTTATTATATGAAGTAAAATGCTTTTTTCGCCCCCACAAACTAGCATCTGCTGAGCGCACTGGCAATGGGAGCATCTGGGGCTGTTGGAAGGTCAGTCTTTTTGCATTCCTGCTCCATTTGTTGCCATATTTACCACTATCTGTCTATGTACTGTAATTTTATGCCCCCCATTACTGTAATACCCTGAGTACCTCACAATCTTCAATGTATTTATTTATCCTCACAACATTGCTGTGAGGCAGGGTTGGACTATTACCCTCTTTACTGAGGGGAACTGAAGTTCAGAGAGACTAAAGAGACTTCTGTGTGATCTTGGGGAAAATGGAGAAGGGAATCGAACCTAGGTCAGGATCAGTGCTTAAGCACTAGACAAACCTTCCTCCCCCACTGAGGAGGCATAAATGAGTTACCATACCACATTGCAATTCATGTGTACAATATATAAATCACACAAGTGACAAGTAAACAAAGTGATTGATTTTTTGTTCTTGGAAAAACATTCTGGGGAACAGTTAGCCAATGTCATTTGTAAAGGATGATGGGAAGAGAACACTTAATTGGAGCACTTTTTTTCATTGGAAGCAGTCATGCTTTTAAGGCTCAGCTATATACAATATGTTTCAGACCATGTGGAATTTCTAGATCAGAATGATTACATTCTGAAAATAAAATATTGCACTAGAAAGCCTGGGACTTCTTGTTTGTTCTGGTTGCAGTGGCTGCTCTAAGCACCTCTTTGCATAACTGAGTTTACTTTGTTTTTTTGGCAGCACATACAACTACTTGGGCAAAAAATACAACTTGATGTTGGAGGCTTTTGCAAAGCAAGACCTTGTATTAGCACAACAGCATCAGGTACAGCATATTCACTTGCTAACAGTGGGAGTGTCCTCTCTCCGCTTCCCTAAACTTCTCTTCACTGGGCACCATTCATTCTGTGGCTTCCCACCACCACCACTTTAACCGCCTAATCTCTCTCTGCTTTGTTCACACACAAAAACAATCTGTTTGTCTGGTACACAGCTCCCCTTTTCTCAAACCGATCCAGGCAAAAACCCTGCTATTTTAACTAGCCAAGGCACAGCTTACCTTTCTTCCTCTTGTGTAACCTCCCTTCAGCCCCCAAAACCCTATGTGAAATGAGCACTGTCCATCTGTTCCCTCATAAACAGTCTAACCCAGACAGGTATGTGTGTTTCCCCCAGTCACATACATGTTTTGGCTTAGGCACAACCTGCTCTAGGATCCTCTTGTCCCATTTCCAATCAATGTTCTTCTCATCCACCCTCCTTCCTCTTCCCTTCCTGTCGGTGTGCACACACCTACCTGCTGACTAGTCTGGAGGACTGCCTCCTGCCTTTCTAACCTGGCTGAGCACCCCCTTGCTGATTCATAACCACCATTCAGATACTCTCCATCTATAGCAGGGGCAGGCAACCTATGGCACGTGTGCCAAAGGCAGCATATGAGCTGATTTTCAGTGGCATTCACACTGCCCAGGTCCTGGCCACCGTTCTGGGGGGCTCTGCATTTTAATTTAATTTTAAATGAAGATTCTTAAACATTTTGAAACCTTATTTATACTTTACATACAACAATAGTTTAGTTCTATATTATAGACTTATAGAAAGAGACCTTCTAAAAACGTTAAAATGTATTACTGGCACGCAAAACCTTAAATTAGAGTGAATAAATGAAGACTCGGCACCCCACTTCTGAAAGGCTGCCGACCCCTGATCTATAGGACTCCATGCCCAATCTCTTTTAAGGGGTGGTGGTCCTAGTCGTCTTTTTAACCATTCCAGATGGGTCATTGTCCACTCTACTCACTTTTTAACCAGTCTTGGCAGTTTCTTTCCTCTCCCTTATCAGTTGCTTGTGGGGAAGGAAGGTTAGGCTGGACCAAGCATCGCTTCTTTCCTTCTTGTCTCTCTTCTCCCGCTTCTCCTCCACCTCCCCCACACCACTGAGATTGGGCTTTCTTCCTTGTTAACAGTAGGCAATAACATTCTGCACAAGGGTTCTCCAGCATGCAGGGTTTCTCAGGTCACTATGCTATTTCGCTTCTTGCTCAACATGTCGGAGGCTATCTAGAGGAGTCAGGAGGCTTGAACCATGGTGTAGTCAATATGCAAATGATACAATTTTCTATCGCAGTCTTGGGCAGCTGGGGCACTTCTCCTTTGTTCTAAAAGAGAGGGACTGGTGGCAGGAGCGTGGGGGGCCACGTTCAACAGAGAGTCCTCTACTCTGGAAAGGACTTCCTGTCTGGAAGTCTAGAAGGGCATCGTGCACCAGTTTCCTCAGACTGTTGTGTTAAGGGGCTAAGTTGAATAATAAGGATGGCCTGAATGGGAGTGGTTCATTGAGGTGGGAGGGGGTCATTGGGGTGGGGGCGGGAGCTGTGGATGATGTTGTACTTTTGGGGACAGAGTAGGTTGATTACTTAAGAAGGCATGGCAAATGTACTGGGGACTTTCCCCTTTGTTATGTCATGTATATAACTGTTGTTATATAAGCATCCAGAGCTGTTAGTATTTTTTAATTCACTTCATATTTACAAGACATATATCCTATCTGTTTCTCTTCTAGTTCTGTACTGGAGAATTTCTCAGCTTTGTATTCAAACTAGGTAGGTGCTGCAATATCTTCCTCCCTCACTGTGTTGTAAAACAAGAACTGAAAATCCATGAGCTTCACTGAAGTTTCCAGGTCCCTGCAACCTGAGAAGCTCCCTTCTGAACGGTCTTGTGCAGAGAGAGACCTCACATCTGCTGTTGAACTCCCAACTGCTGATAACTCAAGAGCAATGACTGAGCTGGCAAAGCACATCCAGAAAGATTCTGCTCACTCTTCTCTCCTTTCTCCAGGCTCTCTGACAAATTCCCCAACTTCAAAAATTTTTTTATCCTGACTATCCATTTTTCTTCTCAAGTCCACTCTGTGTCACTGTTACTGAGTTCTCAATCCCAGACAAGATAATAAAGTGCTCTGATGACAAAGCACAGGGGGCCTGATTCTCCTCTCTTATGTTGTGTGGCAAGGCACCTTCTCAGTCTCACCAGCCTCCGCTGCTTTTAGCCTTGGTGAGACAGGCTTGGGTAAAACAGGCGCTCTTAGTTGCACAGAGGAAGTCCGTGCATTCTCTCCACTAGTCTTTTTGGCTTGTTTTTCTTCTTTTTGGGAGGGAATGCAGCCTCCCTTCCTGATGAGGCTTGCTGTCTCGTTGCTCCTAACCTATTAGCAGCATGACTCCTTCTCTCACTCCTCCTCTTCTCCCAACAGGGGAGGGTTTAAAAGGGTCTCAGGCAGCCCTTAGTGGGAATCAGCTGATCCTAATTGACATCAGATAACTCCTTCTCAACTGATCCTAATTGATTGATTCTCTGGTAACCCCTTCTCAGCTGAATCTGACTGACTTGTGGTTACCTCTCCTCAGTTGATAAGGAGGAGGGCCTTTTAACCTTCTGGGACTGTTTTCTACCCCTCCCCCCTTGCAGCTGTCTGTCATGAGTTTATCACAGTTGGTGTAACTTTAAGTGATTGGAGTTTTACACAGATATAAGTGGTGTAAGTGAGAGGACAATCAGGCCCAAGAATCTAAACATCCATTTATGAGAAAAATAAGTGTTTTTACATTGTAGGCCTACCCCCCTTGTGCTTTCAAAACTATATCTATTGACTTTGCTGGCAAAAATACATGTTTTCTCCTATTAACCCTGCAGAGCCATCACCGCTTTAGGGGACAGAGGCATATTCTTTCTGGTTTGCACATAATCAAGAGAATTATTAACTGAATTCTATACAGAATTTATATTAATTCTTTCAGAGTAGCAGCTGTGTTAGTCTGTATCGGTGTTAATCTGTATTACTTCTGATACTATATGTAAACCACAAAGGACACGGTTGGGCTTTCGGTTCCTAGGTTGTTTGCTAGGCTGAGGGTTAGATGATACATCTTATCTATCAAGATAACCCTTATTTGATCTGGAAGTCATGGAAAAACAAGTATGGGAACCTTCACAAAGCCACCCTTATAGGTCACTTTTCAGAGCATAAGCATGCATTACTAAGGAAATATTGTACTTGGGGGATATTGGAGGAAAATATGGGTAGGTAAGAGTGGTTTGTACTGTAATACAGGATGGCTATTAACTCTGTTTTCTGTCTGCAAACATTGCTTGCTGATTACATCTTTCTCCCTTGTGGGAATTTAAACTCTGACCATATTCTAGGGTTTCACAAGAGATGGAATAGTTGGTGCAGTTGGAATTTTAGAGCCCTCTGTAGTGACTTTTATTTAAGTGATGTATTTAAGTAACCTTTTTTTTTTCTTTCTTTCTTTCTTTTCTTTTTGCCTACCTAGGTTTTGGTGTTGCACAGACTAAAGCAGTCATGAGTTTTACCTCAAGGATTCCAATGGGTCCCCCACGGCTTCCGCTTCTGAGTGCCTCTATGGATTTTATTGAGAAAGCAAAAGCTAAAATGGATAGCCTGATGGAGTGACTGTCCCAGCAGTTAATCTGATATTAATATGGATCTGGAGGTTTGGGGCCTCTGCTTTTGTGATTCATAACTCAAAGAGTTCTCCTTGGGGGACACACTGACTCAATGAGATTTCCATCAGTTAATTTGTAATAAGTGACTTCCTATCAGGGATGGCCTTGTTAGCCTATGTCTTGCTTTCTTTCCTTTAGCATTATCCAAAAAGGGAACCTTTATAATACAGGTGAATTCTGTTTATATGAATGGCCTGGGGGACATCTGAGACCTTTGGATAACCAGGTGTTCAGATAAATGGAAGTGCTGTTTTTAGCTGCAGTTTCACAGGTCTGGTCTACACTTCAAATTGAGGTCAGCCTAGCTACGTTGTTAAGATGCCCTAACCTCTCTGGTAGATGTGGCTAGGTCAATGGAAGAATTCTTCTGTTGACCTAGTTACTACCTCTTGGAGAGTTGGATTACACCCAATGAGGGGAAACCCCCTTCTGTCGCTGTAGGAAATGTCTACGCTATGGCGCTACAGCAGCACAGTTCCAGTGCCATAGCCGTGCCGCTTGAGTGGCTGTAGTGTAGACAAAGCCACTGTTTCATGCTGCAGTGATGCCAGTCCCAGAGGGAGGAGGGGAGAAAAGGATCTGGTATCACTGCAGAATGAAAGGGTAGGGGGTGGGAGAGGCAAAGAGGAGGATGGGAGAGAGAAAAGAAAGGAGGTAGAGGGGAAGGAGCCACAGGAGACAGGAGCCTTCTTGACAGCCCAGGATTCCACAAACACCAGTACAGATACTGTAGTGAGGGGTACAGCTGCCTGGCTCCCTCCCCACAGTTGTCAGTGCTAGAAAGTGCTCAAACAACACCAAGGAAGTTCTTGTCTCCTGCAGCTATTCTCCCTCTTAACTACATTTTGGATCCCCAAGAGTGTGATCTGAAAGAACAGTGTCTCCCCCATTTGTGTAATGAGCTGCTAAGAGGTTATCTGAATAAGCACAATTAATTGGGCTATTCGGTTAATTGAAATTTGAACTTTGCCTGTAGTTGCTTCTGCCCTATGGTGCACAAAAGCAAGGTATGCTTCTAATGAAGCAAACTTATAAGGGTATGTCTGTACTGAAAATGCTACAGCAGCACAGCTGCAGTACTTCAGTGTAGACACTACTTACCCCGATGGCAGAGGTTGACATAAGTTACACTAACATAAGTGGTAGTGTAGACATAGCCTGACTCTCTGCTGAGGAGGAAGATTCCTTGCTGGAATTCTGAGGTCCTCTGGAAAGGGAAGAGGACTCTCTGGCTTCCAGAATTTCCATCTACTATGACAGTCCCAACCCTCCCTTTCTGCCCCCCCCCTTTATGATGCTGGGACTTGGGTGAAGTAATGTCTCTTGTACTCTGATATGACATCATCATTCTGCTCAGCCTGGTATTTTAGTGTAGTTATGATGTCATATAAACCTACAAAAACTCCATTTTTACCAGTGAGTAAAAGGAATCAGGTTAATGTGCCCAGAACTCCCCGAAGACATTCTTCTTCCATAGGCTTCTTTCCCTTTATCTCTCTTCTCCATTTTCTTGCTCTCCCTGTATTTCCTCAAACAAAAAAAATTCAGTAACTCTCTTGTGATAGAAGGCACTTGCTCCAACTTGTTCCCAGCATGTGCTGGCTAAAGCAGCACCAGGAATTGAACCAGAGGTTCTACATGGCAATGCAAAGCACTACCACTTCTTACAAATGTCATTTATTGCTGATGTTAAGGGGCCCTCTACACATATTGGACCTAATGTGCCACTACACCATGTGTATTTGTTTGCACCTTGGCAAAATGCTACCATCTAGGTGCCTGGAGAATTTTGATTTGGTAGTGTTTTACACCCACTTTGCACAGGTAAGAATGACTGACTGCATGTGCAAGGCAGGGAGAATCAGGTCTGAGAATCTGGTGATCTGTTGCTATTTTAGTATCCAAGGATTCTAGGGTAACCTGGAGAGTAACATTCCATTAACTTCTTCAGTCTGGCAGTAATAATCTCACTTTCTATCTGTAGAACACAAACTGTAGAAGCCCTGACTGAGTTAGACAGTTGACAAGATTGTTTGTTTGTTTTTTTTCTTGAATCTGTAAGGCATGTAGGTAAGCTTCCCTGGTGGGTCATACATGGAAGAAGGTGGCCTCTGAAATAGCAAAGAGCACTGCACATTTGCAACTGTTCCTTGCACAACCAAACATTGATTGGCGAAAGCGTGCAGAGAGCCAACATGACAAAAATCAGAGGAAAAATAAGACTATGTGCACACTCCCAAATTCAGCTATTTTAGGAGAACTCTACTGTGTGTTCCTTAAAGCTTTTACTTTGACGTTTTTAGGTTTTCTAATCCAAATGAGATTCTCTATTACTGTTCCAATGTTATGCACATAACAGTACACTGTTACTTACTTTCTGCATATTTTAATATAATATATAGATGCATCTAAACAGGAGATCTTCAGTTGAATAACTTTTCTAACAGACCCAAATTATTCCTGGTATTTTTAAGTCTGTCTTGATCTGTTTATACAAATCTCCAGATATTAAACTGTGTTTACATCTGAAATTTTGTTTAACATTTCAATGAAGTTTCTGTATATTTTCTTAGTGATCATTAAAAGCGTTCTTAAAAACATTTTGTCTCTATTTCCTCCTCGGAAAAATGCTCTTGAGGGGGCAGAGGTGGATGGGTCAGAGGGGACTGTTTTCTAGTCTCTCAAAATTTAATAATATCTTCCCCTTCCTCTCATGCTCCTTCAGGAAGGTAATCTTAAGGATGGATGCTGCAAGCACTTAAGCACATGCTTAACTTTACCCATGTTTGTAGTCCTACTGAAGTCAATGGTACATCTTGCATGAATAAAGCTTAAGCACAAATATGCCAGCAAGATCAGGATCTAATCTTCTCCTTTAAAACTCAAGTATGGGAAAGATTGTGCCTGCCTTAACTCACTTTCAGTTGCTTTTTGACCTGCACCCTCTTCCAAACTGCCGTGAATCCTAGTACCTTCTATGTTATCTCAGAAAGTCAGTGGAAAGTGTTCTTGAGTTTTCATGTGGTTTTAAGAAATCTTCAATAAAGACAAGTGCTAAGTACTTTGTTTTGGAAGGAAAAATCAAACGCACAGCTATAAAATGAGTAACTAGCCAGGAGGCAGTACTACTGTAAAGGATCTGGGGTTATAGTGGATCATCAGTTGACTGAGTCAAGAATGTGATGCAGTTGTGAAAAAGGCTAATATCATTCTGGGATATATTAACAGAATTTTTATATGTAAGACAGGGGAGGTAATTGTCTTGCTCTATTTGGCACTGGTGGGGCCTCATTTGGAGTACTGTGTCCAATTCTGAGCACCACCATTTAGGAAAGATGTGGATAATTTGGAGAGAGTCCAGAGGAGAGCAACAAAAATGATAAAAATGTGTCACAAACTTGACTTATAGCCAAGTGTAAAAAAAAAAAAAAAAAGGTATGTTTAATCTTGAAAGACTGAGGTAGGACCTAAGTCTTCAGATATGTAAGTGGTTCTTCATCTAAAGAGGTTGGGGATCAATTGTTTTCCATGTCCAGTGAAGGTAGGGCAAGAAGTTAATAGGCTTAAATCTACAGCAAGGGAGTTTTAGGTTAGAACATTTTCCCTAATATTTAACTCTAAAGGTAGTTAAATTCTGGAAGAGGCTTCCAAAGGAGACTGTGGAATCCCTTTTCTGCGATGCCTTCTCAGAGTGCCCAGAACCATAAGCCACTGTGATGCCTCTGCCTCTGCAAGAGAGCTTTGCTGGTGCTTAAGCTGTGTCAGCTCTGATACACCAGCCAGCCTTACCAGCAAACTCCTTGAGACCCTGCTAGTCTAAACCTTGCCTTGCAGGTAACATTCAGTGAACCCCAGTTACCAGGCTCCCCAGAGAGGTCTTGGCAGTGTTCAGTTCCTCTCACTAGATACTCACATTGTCATAAACATACAGCTCAAGGTAACATAAAATTCCTCTTTACCCTGCAAAGGGTTAAGAAGCACAGATAACCTGGTTGGCACCTGACCAAAAGGACCAATAAGGGGAGAAGATACTCTCAAATTTGTGCGGGAAGGTTTTTGTTTGTGTCTTTGTTTTTGTTGTCTCAGAGTCAGCAAAGGAACCAGGGCAGGGCAAATGTATCTCCCTACGCCATATCTGGACTAAGCATCTAGTATTGCAGAAATAGTAAGTAATAGCAAAGAAATGCGTTAGATTATCTTTTGTTTTAGCTTGTGAATTTTCCCTGTGCTAAGAGGGAGGTTTATCCCTGTTTTTGCAACTTTAAAGTTTTACCTAGAGGGGAAATGCTCTGTGTTTTCTAATCTGATTGCCCTGTAAAGTTATCTTCCATTCTGATTGTACAGAGATGCTTCTTTTACTTTTTCTTTCTTTATAATAGTCTGATGGGTGGTGGTGGTTGTGTTTTTTGTTTTTTTTTAGTGTCCTAAAACCCAAGAGTCTGGTCTGTGCTCACCTTGTTACGTATCTGGTTGGTAGAGTATTCTCAAGCCTCCCCAGGAAAGCGGGTGAAGGGCTTAGGGGGGGATATTTTGGGGAAATATGAACTCCAAGTGGTCCTTTTCCTGAATCTTTGTCTAACTCACTTGGTGGTGGTAGCATACTGTTCGAGGACAAGGTGGAGTTTGTGCCTTGGGAATGTTTTTAACCTAAGTTGGTAAAAATAAGCTTAAGGGGTCTTTCATGTGGGTCCACACATCTGTACCCTAGAGTTTAGAGTGGGGAAGGAACCCTGAAGTTTCTCGCCAAAGAGATGTGTGTGCACCAGGCTTTCAGCTCAGTTGAGGATTAAAGTACAACCTCAGCTGAACTAACCGTATTTTATATCCAACCCTGCCGCCCCTGCACCACAACCACCACCACTTTTTTTTTTTAAATAGCTAGAGCTAGTTGGGAATTTTCCATCAGCATTTTCTGACAAAATGCAGTTTCTGCCAAAACAAAATTTTTCCATGCTTCAATTTTTCCCCATTAAAAATATTTAATTTTTTTATTTTTAGGTTTTTGAACCAGATTGGACTAGTTTTGTTTTACTGAACTATCCTGAAACATTTTATTTTCAAATGATTAAAAAAACCCACACTAGACTACATTTCCTTTTTAAGCACATTGGCATATGGAAGTTGTGGGTTGAGCCCCCATTGTTTCCTCCCTGGTTAGATGACCTCTCCCCTGAGGCACCATACAGCTTGGCAGCTAGTTATGCTGTGCATTGAGGGAGACTGTATCCTCCAGAGAGCCAAGCCCACAGAAAGCAATGGGGGCCTTGAGCTACAGCTCCCATAAAACAGTGTGCAGATAGAACAATGCTGCTTAATATTGATTTGAGCCATTAAACAAAACGAAACACTGATTTCAGCAATGCTGAAACATTTACATTAAAACATATTGACATTTTCCACCCTTTTTTTTTCTTTAATTTCTATTCTGCAAAATAATTTCAACTTTTTATCCCATCTGGCAGGAAGGAAATTCCAAAATTTCCTCAGCTCTACTTATTACTGGCTAGTTCTGGGGCTGCAAGTCACAGTACTAGCTCTGAAATTGGTTTTCAACTTAGGGCATGGCTATACTTGCAGATGTGGAGCCCTGTGAGCTAAACCAGCCCTCGGAGACCACAGCAGGGAAAGCGCTGCCGTGAGTTCATGCTGTCAGCTGCAAGCGCAGTGGCGTGGCCACATTTGCAGCACTTGCAGTGGTATTCGGAGCAGTGCATTACGAGCAGCTATCCTACAGCGCATCTCTTCCCAGTCTGGTGCTGTGGCTTGTGGGGAGAGAGGGGCATGGGGCATCCTGGGTCCTGTCCCAGTGCCCCATGATGCATCCCAGCAACCCCTGTGCTTCCATTCACATTTGGTGCCATCTTTCAATGGTTTTTGTACTGCGGCTCTGTCTTCCCTTTTGGTCTGTAGGAATGGATCCCAAACTTGTGAGGAATATGCTGATGGAATTCACCAGCCAGGGCTGGTGCAAGGAAGTTTCACGCCCTAGGCGAAACTTCCACCTTGCACCCCCCACCCAGCTAACCCTACCCCCCCATGGCAGCTAACTCGGAGCCCCCACGCAGCAGCTACCCCCCCCATCGCAACAGCTAACCCCTCTCCACCCCATCCCCCCACAGCAACTAACCCCACCCAGGGAGACTCCCCCTGTCCCCCCATGGCAGCTCACCATACCTGGGGAGACTTCCCCCCTGCCACAGCAGCTAACCCTGCCTGGGGAGACCTCCCCCTGCGGAAGCTAACTCTGCCGGGTAGCCCGTCCCAGCTCACCTCGGCTCCACCTCCTCCATTGAGCACGCCGGCGCTGCTCTAATTCTCCTCCCCGCCCAGGCTTGCAGCGCTGATTGGAGGAGACTTACGCGCTGAGCTGTGTGCTCAGCAGAGGAGACAGAGTGGAGAGGAGCTGTTCCCCTCTGCGCCCCCTCCCCCGTTACTGCGGGCAGCCCTCCCCGCGTGCCCCCCCACCCGGCTCACCTCCACTCCACCTCTTCACTTGAAGGGACTTTTAGGTGCCCCCAACCACTAGGCACCCTAGGCGACCGCCTAGTTTACCTAAATGGTTGCACCGGCCCTGTCACCAGCACATCACGAATTGCAGTCGAGTTACTCCTTAAGCTACAAAGTGACAGTGAGGAGTCCGATGTCAACTTGCATAACGCACACGACATGAGATTGCTTGTGGCATTCACAGACATGCTCACCACAGTGGAACGCTGCTTTTGGGCTTGGGGATACAAGCACTGAGTGGTGGGATCACATCGTCATGCAAGTCTGGGATGACGAGCAGTGGTTGCAGAACTTTCAAATGAGGAAAGCCACTTTCATGGGACTGTGTGAGGAGCTCGCCCCCACCCTGCGGCGCAAGGACACAAGATTGAGAGCTGCCCTGCCAGTGGAGAAATGGGTGGCTATTGCAATCTGGAAGCTGGCAACTCCAGACAGCTACTGATCGGTCGCGAACCAGTTTGGAGTGGGAAAGTTGGCGTTGGAATCGTGTTGATGGAAGTTTGCAGGGTCATTAATCGCATCCAGCTCAGAAGAACCGTGACTCTAGGCAATATGCATGACATTGTGGCTGGCTTTGCACAAATGGGTTTCCCTAACTGCAGAGGGGCGATAGATGGGACACATATTCCAAGACTACCTAGCCTCTGAGTACATAAATCAGAAGGGGTATTTCTTAATGGTTCTCCAGGAGCTTTTAGATCACTTGTGAGTGTTTATGGACTGGCTGGTCTGCATGATGTATGCATCTTTCGGAACCCCAGCCTGTTCAGGAAGCTGCAATCTGGGACTTTCTTCCCAGACCAGAAGATCACCTGTAGGGGAAGTCAAAATGCCCATTGTGATCAGTGGAGACCCTGCCTACCCCTTAATACCATGGCTCATGAAACCATACACAGGGAGCCTTGACAGCAGCAAGGAGCAGTTCAACAACAGCTGAGTCGGTGCAGAATGACTGAGTGTGCTTTTGGCCATTTAAAGGGTGGCTGGCACTGTCTGTATGGGAAGCTGGACCTGGCCGATGGCAACATCCTCACGGTTAGAGCCGCATGCTGTACCCTCCATAACATTTGTGAAGGGAAGGCTGAAAGCTTCACTCAGGCATGGAACTCGGAGGTTCAGCAGCTGGAGGCTGAATTTGAACAGCCAGAGACCCAGGGCTAGTAGAGGGGCCCCGTGCAGGGCTGAAAGGATTAGGGATGTCTTGAGGGAGCAATTCTATGATGAGAGCCACTAGTAATGTGTGGTGCCCTGCACAGGAGTGAAGTGCAGTGGTTCCAGTGCTAGTAGGATCTGTGTTTGCTACGTATGATGCACTGATTTGCAGGCCCTGTTGCTTTCCTGGGCTATGCTATTTTTTACTTAATGCAATAAAGAATGTTTGCAAAGCCAAAAAATTCATGTATTGAAAAGAAACTCAACTGCTGGAGAAACACATATGACATGACACATCTGTGCTGTGTGGAGGAGGGAAGGGGGCAGGGTGAGGACTGGGACAATCAGAGATTTGTGTTATGTCCTGTTATCATACTCAGCCTTCCTGTCTGGAGTGCTGTGCAATGAGTGCTGCACTTCAGGCTGGCTAAAATGCATGGTGATGGGGGTTGAGTGAAGTGGGTAAAGGTTGTAGTTTGCAGGGCTGGACGGTGAAGCTAAAGGTGTTGGAGGCAGCTGGTGGCTATAAGAAACCAGAGGTTGAGGAAAATGGGTTGGCAGTGACATGGGAGCACAAGGAAAGAGTTTAGGACAAGGGCTGCAGGATGGGGTGGGCGCAGATCTGCTCTGTCTGGAATGCTGCTCCGTTTGTCTTCACCCCGTTGCTCCGCAACTTCCCTGAAGTGCTCTCCGCTGCTGCAGCCTGTTTCTTCCCTCAGCCGTCTCCCCCATTCTCCACGTGCCTTCCCATTGCTTACACGTTCAGCGCCCTCCTCTTGTGCTGCTCCCAGACTCCCCTTAAGTGCGCTCCAGCTGCTCTTGTCTCCCATACCTCCAGCCCGCAGGCTCCTGAAGACTGCTGCTCTGGGCTTCAGAGTCTCTCGCTGCTTGCAGCTGCACTCTCCTCTCGTCAGATACCACTAATCACTCACTCCCCTCCCCCCTCCTGTTTCTTGACCCAGCATTTAGGTACACTCTTGCTATCACAGCCTCACAAATTAAGTCAGTAATTTTCTACATTGCATAATTTCACTTATCACCCATATTGTATTATTGCACTGTGACTCACATTTTACTTGTGGTTATAACACCCCATTAGTTGCCTCCATTTTTCTAATATACTTTGTATACCATTTTTATATAGAAGCTACCATTTTATTTTGCATTTTCTTTTGGGTACGTTTTGCACTCCACACTGTATCTAGAGTTGTTCCTATATAAAGTTGAGTTGCTTATTGACTGTACTGTATCCCATTGTGCTGAACCCCACTTACTGTACCCCACTGTTAAAACTCCCTACACTGTTCAATAAGAAGAACCCCCCCATCATTGTCTATTGTAAACACCTTATACACCCCATCCCATCGCATTTCATCGTTAAATTCCCACCACTTCCTCTTCCCTTTAATAAAGAAATTAATTGGCACCCCACCTGTGTGGTAATTGCTCCCCAAGACCCCATATACCTGCAGGCAGGGACAACTTGATGCTCCATAATGCTTAGGAGCCACTCCGGGCTTTGGTGCCAGCAAGTCGCATTCTCCTGGCAGAGCCTCCTTTCAGTCTCGCACCACTCCTGTACTTTTTTATTTTCAGTAAGAGACTGCTGCATGACTTCATGCAGAAGGTCCTCCTTGCTTCTTCATGGACGCTTCCTGATTCTTTTTAGCCTTTCGGCCATTGATAAAGACGGCAGGCATCTCAAGGTTGCATCTGTAAAGCCAAAATGCAACACTGAACAGAGGCAGTGTTGTTAACACTAGACAGAGCAATGATTCGGCTGAACTTGAAGACCAGCACAGTGCACACAATAGCAGAAAGTGCCCATCCCAAAGCGAGCGCACATAACCCATAAGAATCCTGAAATGGTGAGTAAGCACAGGGGCGAGGGAGACTGTTTCAGGGCTGTACTGTCCTCTAGGGTTCTGTGCCTTAGGGAGAGCTAACGGCTGCAGGAGGCCCCTATACTGAACTCTGTCCCCACATTTTCCACAGCATGAGTTCATCCTGGAAGATATCTAGCTCCTGAGGGTGACCTGGGGAGCAAGGGTTGGTCCCAGGGCTGGTAATCACTCCGGCCCCTCGGGAGTGGCACGATCAGCTAGGCCAGGACCTGCCCCAGCTGGGCTCCCTCAAGACGCACTTACCTGGAGGGGCCCAGCCAAGCCCTCCATTCTATTTCCCCTAGACACACCTGGCTGAGACTGGCCAGGCTTCTGCATCAGTTCCAGGCAGTTCAGCTCTGTGGAGACAGGTGGGGCTTCACAAGTAGTGAGAAGCAGAGACTGTCCAGAGCTGGAGATGTACTGGGGTCTGGCCAGGGGACTGGGAGGAGAAGGGGGTGGGCCAGGAGATGGAGAGGAGGCGTTGGCCAGCTAGCGGGCAGGCTGAGAGGAGCAAGTGGTGGGCAGGGGGAAACAGCGACGCCTCAGGGGCAGTGCAAGCGGAGCAGACCAGGGCCCCTTCTGAGCATGGGCCCAGCTCCATGGGGCCACTGGCGCCATTGTAAACCTGGCACTGGTGGTGCGGACATGTTAGCCTTACTGGGACAAGGAGCACAGTAGCTCTGCCAAGGAACCTGCACAAGCGGCTTGCCCAGCTTCTGCATGAGATCTTCAGTGAAATCATTGAGGCTGATTACCACGATATGAGAGAGCACATCAACACCCTGTTCCTCTGGAGTAGAGCTGCCCACCAGGTCCCAGCTGAAGCAAGAAACCCGGGGCAGCTTCCCGCACCCCCACCTCCCACTGGGAACCGGAACCGTGAAATTGTCAAGGCTGCTGGCCTCCTGGCAAGGAGCAGAGCTGAGATGCCGGGACAGCTGGACCCTGCTTCCTGGGGGTCAGACGCCCCTGGCAGCTTCCTTCCCGCTTCCGGCGGGAACCAGGAAGGGGGCAGGGAGCACACCCAGAGCTTGTGGAACAGCTGGATTGAGTGTCAAGGAGTTTAGTGTGACTGATGTGTGAACACACTGGTGCACAATATTCAGCTGCAGAATATACTAAGGCAGTTGTTGTGGTTCATAGAGTTCATGAGTTAGAGCCTCATGATATTCCAGCCAATCTGAAAAGTATAACACAGGACCCAGCCTTAGTGCGGGTGTTCTCAAGGTGTTGTCGAAAGGTTAAACTCTGATCCAGTGTAATGCTAAGATACTTTGGGTTAGCCTCCTGGCTGATGCTCTCACCTCAGAACTGCACATCAAATTGGGTATTAGCCATTTTATTGTTGAGATGGAAAGTGGTTACCCTGGGGGGGGGGGGGGTTGGGTTAGCCCTAAATTTCCAGTGGTGGAAATAATCAGCCATTGATCAGCTAAGATCTTGGGTTAGGCTGCAGCTACTGGTATAAAGGCTTGTATGCTGAACAGCTAGGGCAATGTCATCCGCATACATGAACTTCCTTGACTCTCGCAAGCTCTCCACAGACCAGGACACACCAAATAAAAGCAGCACAACACCCTGCCAGAACAACAGATGCTAAACCTGCTGATGCATCTCTACTGCTACAATGATCAACACCACTCACAATACGACTTTGAAGATCCATCGGTCCTACAGATGCCTACACAACATGTGGTGTACCCCATCCAGTGCACTAAATGCCTCAACAACAACTATGTGGGTGAAAACAGACAATCACTATGCTCTCAAATGAACTCACAGGAAAACGATGAAAGACAAAAACAGCCTAGCACCTCTGGGTGAACACTTTTCACAGTCCTCATCCTCAAAGAAAAACTGCAGAACACTTTCAAAAGATGAGCTTTGGAGCTTAAAATCATTACTCTGCTAGACACCAAAGTTCATGGACTGAACACAGACATAGAATTTATTATGACAATCTGTAACCCACTAACCCTCTTTTTGTCCTATGACTGCAGAGGTGTTAATAGGTCACTCTACCTTGAATGGTCCCTTACAGTCAGGGCCGGCTCTACAGTTTTCGCCGCCCCAAGCAGCGTGCTGAATTGCCGCCGGACGGCGGGGGCAGTCCGTGTGCCCTTACGGCGGCAGGGGCGTTTCCGCGGCAGCGGCAATTCGGCGGCAGCTTCTATGTTTAACTGAAGCCGCCGCGGACAGCTAAATATTGAAGCTGTTGCCCAATTGCCGCCACCGCAGAAATGCACGTCACCCTAAGGGCACATAGACTGCCCCCGCCGTCCGGGGTGACAATTCGACGCGCTGCTTGGGGGCAAAACAACAGGGACTGCCGCCCCTTTCAGATTGCCGCCCCAAGCACCAGCTTGGAATGCTGGTGCCTGGAGCCGGCCCTGCTTACAGTATATATTAGCTACTTCTGCTAAACAATCTACCCATCTTGCATTTTGCTGTGAGGCCGGGAGTTCCTTTCCCAGTCCTGAAGAATAATTCTGTGGCTCAAAAGCTTGTCTCTCTCACCAACAAAAGTTGGCCCAATAAAAGATATTGCCTTACCCACCTTGTCTCTCTTACAATATCTGAAGCAGAGCCAGAAATTCTATAGTTAGGACTGTATTTTTTCCTCTCAGCTAGCAATGGGTCAAAAGTGGTTTCCATCAATTGTTCACTTTAGCATCGTTTACCCCCTGATCAACACTGGCTTCCTGCCCTCTCTTTAATCCCAAGGATTTGGATGTTCTTGCTTTTGTTTGGTTTCTAAAATGTCTAACTAAAGACAAGGTGGTTGAGGTATTTAAAATGTGTAACCGCATACTGAGGACTGTCTTTTCAACTCAATGGAACATGTAACCATGCTGGTTAACTACATTAGCTGGAAGTTTCAGCCTCATTAAGCAAGGAGAGACAAACCTACTATTAGTGTCATAGCTAAATACATGGTGGAACAAATCTGTGTCACTGAGTATGTTTCCCAGATCTGAAGAAAAGCTCTGTGTAAGCTTGAAAGCTTGTCTTTCTCAACAGCACAAGTTGGTCCAATAAACGATATCACCTCCCCCACCTTTTCTCTCTAATAGCCTGGGACCAACACTGCTATAATAACACCACATATAGCTAAAGTACTGCATTTTTCTTGCTTAGAGAGGCTGAAACTTCCAGCTAATGTGCTTAACCAGCATGGTTACATGCAGTCCATTGATTTAAAAGGACATTCTACAGCAGTGGTTTTCTAACTTTTGTACTGGTGCCCTCTTTCACATAGCAAGCCCACCCCCAAAATTAAAAACACCTTTTTATATATTTAACACCATTATAAATGCTGGAGGCAAAGCAAGGTTTGGGGGTGGAGGCTGACATCTTGTGACCTCTCCATCTCCCCCCATAATAACCTCATGACCTCCTGAGGGGTCCCGACTCCCACTTTGAGAACCCATGTTCTATAGGATGAGGTTACAAATTTTATATATTCCAATAAAGCACTGTTCTACCAACTTTGGTTTTCCTTCTGCTCCCCCTATGGAGGGACTGAACACTCTGGCCCGAATCCAGCAAAGCACTTAAGCATATACTTCACTTTAAGGGAGTGAATATCTTAGTGACTTCAATGGTCCTACTCACTTGCTTAAAGTTAAGTATGTGGATCAGTGCTTTGATGGATCAGGGCTAGATTGCTTAACTTGCAGGACTGAGTTCTTACTGCATCTCAGTGTAGGACTTTCTCCTCCTGTGAAAGGTTACAAGAAATCTTAGGGTATGGCTACACTTGAAACTTCAAAGCGCTGCTGGGGCAGTGCTGCAGCTGTGCTTTGAAGTGTGAGTGTGGTCGCAGCGCTGCACATAAACCAGCGCTGCACGTAAACCACATCCTCTACGGGTTTAGCTTACAGATCTCCCAGCGCTGCATGTACACCACATTCTCTACGGGTGTAGCTTACAGCGCTGGAAGCCGCGCTCCTAGCACTGCGGCACTGATTACACTGAGGCTTTACAGCACTGTATCTTGCAGCGCTCACGGGGGTGTTTTTTCACACCCGAGCGCGAAAGTTGCAGTGCTGTAAAGCGCCAGTGTAGCCAAACCCTTAGTTTAAGCAAGCCCAGGTTTGTAAGGTGCCCTGGTTATACTCAAACCCAGCTTTGGCTGAGATTCTATATTGAAACTCAGTTGCAGCTAGGCTGACCAGATAGCAAGTGTGAAAAATCTGGACAGAGGTTCAGGATAATAGGCACCTATATTAGAAAAAGCCTCAAATCAGGACATCTGGTCACCCTATTTGCAGCAGAACCTTTACAACAGGGGTTCTCAAACTGGTGGTTGGGACCCCTCAGGGTCATGAGTTTATTACACGGGGGGTCACAAGCTGTCAATCTCTACCCCAAATCCCACTTTGTAGCCAGCATTTATAATGGTGTTAAATATATTTTAAAATGTTTTTAATTTATAAGGGGGGGGGTCACACTCAGAGGCTTGCTATGTGAAAGGGGTCACCAGTACAAAAGTTTGAAAGCCACTGCTTTACACCATTCCAGCCTACACCACTCCTCCAGCAGGAGAATCTTCATCATCCCCCATATGTGATGAAAAATGTATTGTTCTGTGTTTCACTAGGACAGTTATAATTGCTCTCCTTCTTCAAAAATGCCTCCCCTTCTTCCTATTGTCTGTTTGGCCAGTCCTAGCCCTGTAACTGCAGAAAGCTTTAACATCTCATTTTTCATCTCAAAAAGCAGCAAAGAATCCTGTGGCACCTTATAGACTAACAGACGTTTTGGAGCATGAGCTTTCGTGGGTGAATACCCACTTCCTCAGATGCCTGTAATGGAAATATCCAGGGGCAGGTATATATATGTGTGCTAGCAAGCAAGCTAGAGATAACGAGGTCAGTTCAATCAGGGAGGATGAGGCCCTGTTCTAGCAGTTGAGGTGTGAAAACCAAGAGAGGAGAAACTGGTTCTGTAATTGGCAAGCCATTCACAGTCTTTGTTCAATCCTGAGCTGATGGTATCAAATTTGCAGATGAACTGAAGCTCAGCAGTTTCTCTTTGAAGTCTGGTCCTGAAGTTTTTTTGCTGCAGGATGGCCACCTTAAGGTCTGCTATAGTGTAGCCAGGGAGGTTGAAGTGCTTTCCTACAGGTTTTTGTATATTGCCATTCCTAATGTCTGATTTGTGTCCATTTATCCTTTTCCGTAGAGACTGTCCAGTTTGGCCGATGTACACAGCAGAGGGGCATTGCTGGCATATGATGGCGTATATTACATTGGTGGATGTGCAGGTGAATGAACCAGTGATGGTGTGGCTGATCTGGTTAGGTCCTGTGATGGTGTCGCTGGTGTAGATATGTGGGCAGAGTTGGCATCGAGGTTTGTTGCATGGATTGGTTCCTGAGTTAGAGTTATTATGGTGTGGTGTGCAGTTACTGGTGAGAATATGTTTCAGGTTGGCAGGTTGTCTGTGGGCAAGGATTGGCCTGCCACCCAAGGCCTGTGAAAGTGTGGGATCATTGTCCAGAATGGGTTGTAGATCCTCGATGATGCGTTGGAGGGGTTTTAGCTGGGGGCTGTATGTGATGGCCAGTGGAGTCCTGTTGGTTTCTCTCTTGGGTTTGTCTTGCAGTAGGAGGCTTCTGGGTACACGTCTGGCTCTGTTGATCTGTTTCCTTATTTCCTCGTGCGGGTATTGTAGTTTTGAGAATGCTTGGTGGAGATTTTGTAGGTGTTGGTCTCTGTCTGAGGGGTCAGAGCAGATGCGGTTGTACCTCAGTGCTTGGCTGTAGACAATGGATCGTATGATGTGCCCGGGATGGAAGCTGGAGGCATGAAGGTAGGCATAGCGGTCGGTGGGTTTTCGATATAGGGTGGTGTTAATGTGACCATCACTTATTTGCACCGTGGTGTCAAGAAAGTGGACCTCCCGTGTAGATTGGTCCAGGCTGAGGTTGATGGTGGGGTGGAAGCTGTTGAAATCATGGTGGAATTTTTCCAGAGTCTCCTTCCCATGGGTCCAGATGATGAAGATGTCATCAATGTAGCGTAGATAGAGAAGGGGTGTGAGTGGACGAGAGCTGAGGAAGCGTTGTTCCAGGTCGGCCATGAAGATATTGGCATATTGTGGGGCCATGCGGGTGCCCATAGCAGTGCCACTGATCTGGAGATATATATTGTCATCAAATTTGAAATAGTTGTGTGTAAGTATAAAGGCACAGAGCTCAGCAGCCAGTTGTGCTGTGGCATCATCAGGGATAGTGTTCCTGACAGCTTGTATTCCATCTGTGTGTGGGATGTTTGTGTAGAGAGCCTCTACATCCATGGTGGCTAGGATGGTGTTTTCTGGGAGGTCACCAATGCATTGTAGTTTCCTCAGGAAATCAGTGGTGTCGCGGAGATAGCTGGGAGTGCTGGTGGCATAGGGTCTGAGTAGAGAGTCCATATATCCAGACAGTCCTTCAGTGAGAGTGCCAATGCCCAAGATGATGGGGCATCCAGGATTTCCGGGTTTGTGGATCTTGGGTAGTAGACAGAATAACCCTGGTCGGGGCTCTAGGGGTATGTTGATTTCTTCTGGTGTTAGTGTAGGGAGTGTCCTGAGTAGATGCTGTAGTTTCTTAGTGGATTCCTCAGTGGGATCTGAGGGAAGTGGCCTGTAGAATTTGGTATTGGAGAGTTGTCTGGCTGCCTCCTTTTGATAGTCAGACCTGTTCATGATGACAACGGCACCTCCTTTATCAGCTTCTTTGATGATAATGTCAGGGTGGTTTCTGAGGCTGTGGATGGCATTGCGTTCTGCACGACTTAGGTTGTGAGGCAAGCGATGTTGTTGTTCCACGATTTCTGCCTGTGCACGTCAGCGGAAGCATTCAATGTATAGGTCCAGACTGTCATTTCGACCCTCAGGAGGAGTCCATGTGGAGTTCTTCTTCTTGTGCTGTTGGTGGGAGGGCACCCGTGTATCAGTGCACTGTTCAGTGTTGTCCTGGAAGTATTCTTTGAGTCGGAGACGGCGAAAGTAGGCTTCCAGATCGCCACAGAACTGTATCATGTTGGTGGGGGTGGCAGGGCAGAAAGAGAGTCCCCGAGATAGGACAGACTTTTCTTCTGGGCTGAGTGTGTAGTTGGATAGATTGACGATATTGCTGGGTGGGTTAGGGGTACCACTGTTGTGGCCCCATGTGGCAGGTAGGAGTTTAGACAGCTTACAGTCCTTTTTTTTTCATCTCATGCATTTTCACAGTGACCTTTCCTTTTTAAATAACTGGGCTCCTCCCCTTTTTTTAAATATATAAAGGAAGTCTGAAAGTTGCTTTGTTTTTTGAAGTTTAATTTTAATACAGCTTGCATTTTATATAGAAACTTCTGCTCCCTCCCCCAAAACAATCTCGTTTTCCCAGGCTTTGCAGGAAGACTCTGGGGAGATCTCAGCACATTGCCCGTAAGCTCCAATCCCGCTGCGTGCAGGAACAGCAACAAAGGCAGCTTTTATTCAAAGTGTGACCTGCTGACGGAAGTGAAATAAGCGCCCCCAAACCCAACCCACGAGTTTTAAGCAGGCCCACTGAAGCGCCCAGCCGCTGTGTAACTCCGGCTGTCCTGGGAGCAGCAGGGCCCGAGCGCTCCCGCCAGCCCGGGGCTGCCCGCAGGGTCAGGCTCGTGTCCAATGCAAAAACCAGAAGGATCCGTGTGAGCCGCCAGGAGCCCCCGCCCCAGTACAGCAGCAGCGGGGGGCGGAGGGGCTCAGGCTCCGCTCCCTTCCGGGCAGGAGCCGCCCCGGGGCGTACAGTGACAGTGCGGGTCTAGGGCGCCTTGGCCGTGCGCTGCAGCAGCAGGAGTCTAGGCTCCCCCGCGGGCTGAGAGCGGCCGGACCTGGGGTGCCCGGAACTGGGAGCCCCGCGGCCCCTCCGTCACCACCCCCTACGCTGGGGGTGCGGCTCCCTGCATTCAGCCGTGGTGGCCTTTGTTCATGATCCTTATGCGCATGCGTCCCACAACCACCATTTTGTGGCGCTCGAGGAGCTGCGTGCTTCGCTCCCCACCGCACCTGCCCAGCCGAAACCGGGTAGAGGTTGAGTCTACGGGAGAGGTACGGGCACCTCTGCCCTGTACAGTGGGGCGAGTGCGTGCGCATGCGCTGTAGAGGGAGGGGCGGGGCTGGGTCAAGAAGAGGGTCTTGATAGCGCACCTGGTGCCGTTGCGTGCGGGTTGTTTGTGCGCATGCGCTGTTGTGGGGCCGGAGCTGCGCTCTCCCCCTGCCATTACCCCCAGTCGCTGGAGAGGCGCGCGGGTCTTGCCCCCTCCCCTGCTGTGACTCAGCAGTGCTAACGGTCGCGCTGTCCCCGCAGAGCCCGCGCCATGGGGGACGTGAAGAACTTCCTGTACGCCTGGTGCGGCAAGAGGAAGGTGACGCCGACCTACGAGATCCGCGCCGTGGGCAACAAGAACCGGCAGAAGTTCATGTGTGAGGTGCGGCCCTGGGCGCGGGCCCCTCCGCGGCGGAGCGGTCTCGGCGCCCGTTCTGCGCGGCTCCTCTCCACACACCGGGCCGGCAGCCGCAGGCGCGGGGTGTAACCGCCCGGGGCCGGGCCTGGCGCGTAGCTGCGCAAGTTGCCGTTAAGGGGGCAGTCAAGGATACTGCCCGCACCGGCTGGCAATGGGCTCCCGCTCCCTGCAGCCCCCCGCTCAGGGCTCCCGCCTGGCTTCCCCACGCCCAGGAAAGGAGCATTGGCTCAAGGGCCCTTTTGCTCCCTCATCCTTTTCCTGTTCTCACCCTAAAAGTGGGAGCGGTGCCTGGATCGCTCTGCTTACAGGCCCAGCCCTTTCACGTATTGTGTCACCACCTTGGAAAATTCACTAATTACCATGAGTGGCCTTATTAGTGTAATTAGCCAGCTTCTGTCACTTCACATATTTTGGCTGAGCAAAACCAGAGTCTATGTTCAGTTTATCTATAGAGCAAAGAACTGGTTGAGGCAACCTGCAACAGGTCCCAGCGTAACAAACCCCATTTCAGCCCAGCTGTTGTCCCAATAAAAATGTTGACATTCTGAATGACTTGCTGCCTTCAGAGGCAGAAAAGAAATAATGGTGAAGGAGTGTGGGGTATGTGCACAGCTTTTGGCATGGCTAAAAGCTGCTAGCCCTTAAAAAGTTAAGACCCACATAACAGCTCTGGGGAAGATGCTTAGCTAGCAGGGGAGCCAGGGGTGAATAGAAACAGCTGAGAGTCCATTAGAATTGGTTGGGTGTTCACATGGTGAGGTTTTGATGTTGTAAACGCTTACCTGAGGGTCAGTTTTTTTGTCTGTTGCAGGTTCGAGTGGAAGGTTTTAACTACACTGGAATGGGCAATTCCACAAACAAGAAAGATGCACAGAGCAATGCTGCTAGGGACTTCCTTAATTACTTAGTTCGGTTGAATGAAATCAAGAGTGAAGAAATTCCAGCTTTAGGGGTAAGTGTCTTTGTCCCTGTCTGTCATGTAGGAGAGCAGGTTTGATTCTCTCAGGTGGTAACTTGTAATGTGTTGCTAGGTAGGTTGGTAGCAGCAGAGATTGAATCTGGGATCTCTGGATCTAAATGTCAGAGCCACATCTCCTGGAAGGGGAAAGCCTCAGGTGAGGTAGAAGACCCAGGCTTTCCACCTCAGCCTGAGGCAAGGTAGAAGACCCAGGAACAGGGGCTATTGGAAAGACAGATAGCATTAGGCTGCTCGGGGGGGCGAGGGGTCAGATGGGGGCTCATAAGGGCTAGTGAGGGAGGACAGACTGGGGCAGGGGCTGAATGGGAGAGGAAGCGCAGGGTGACATGATGATGGGAGTGGGGTTGGCTGGTTGGGGGCACAGAAACACATGAGGACAGAGGGAGGGATGCAGGGCCACATGGAGATGGGAGGGAGTGGGTGTCTGAGTGGGAGTGGAGGGAAACATGGAGTTGCAGGAATACATGGGGAGAGGGGCAGATGTGCCTGACTGAATGGGAAAGGCTAGGGGTCAGCCAAGGTCTGCACAGGGGAAGTTCCCTAACAATCCCCTCCTCCCACACACAAAACCCCTGTTCCATACTTTTCCCACCCATACCCAACAACCCTCCAAATTCACACCCAGGCTCCTTCCCAGCAATTTACTTCTCTCCCTCAGCTTCTCTGTTATCCCTGACTCCCCAAAGTCTTTGTATTGCTTCTGAGGGGTGTGGGAAATTCAGTTCTGTATTGTAGTTTAAATGATTTATTACTCAGAGTTCTGTATTAATATGCTTAGTAAGGAATCTATTTGTCAAAAAACATTTCCTGAATCTTTTTTTGTTGTCTGTATTGTTACAGACATTCTTGCTGACAGGTATTTTGAAATAAATGACCACAAATAACTGAAACTGGTGTGATTATATTGTGGTGTTTTGACAAATAAAATATGCAGAATTTTTAACTTTTTGTGCAGAATTCCCCTAGGAGTATATACTGGAGGAGATTGCAGAAGCTAGTCTCTTATGACTGCTCTAATAGTTTTATAAGCTATTTTTCATCGCTGTGTCATGAAACCAGTAATGGGTTTAAGGTCCTCTGCCATATTTCCCTTTTCCTGTGAAGCAGTGGCTTTCTGCAGCTTTTAGGTTGTCTGTCCCTTAGGATACCTCTGGAACTGGTCATAGTTTGGTCAAGCAGTTGTGATGTAAGAGTGTCAAGTACTGAATGTGTCTGCCATAGGACACTGAATATCAGCTGTAAATTGATTGTAATCTTGTCTTTTAGTCTGTTGCTCGTAGCTTTGCTGAGGCATTGGAGAAGTCTGTAGACCCAGGCAAACAGTACTGTATCATTTCTGCCTGGTTAGAGTCTAGACTCCATAGTTGTGAAGATTATTTTTAATGGAAGTTTATGATCAGAAGAAATTTGTATCTCTGATCATCCTATTCATCAGGAAAAGCTTCCTGCTCACTACTGGTGAGTGAATTTCACGCCCTGATTTATTATAGGCAAGGTTGGCAGCACCTGAGAAACCTCTGTGAGATGGGAGGGTCATCTTATCCCTATTTTACAGGTGGAGAATTGTGCCAGAGAGAGAGTAGGGTCAAGAGCACTCACTAATCTTGAGTGCCCATTTTGAGGCCCCTGGGACCTGTCTTTTCAGAATATTTAGCATTATAAAATAGGTTTCCATTGACTTCAGTACTTCTACAAATCAGACCCTGGGTCTCAAGTCAGGCACTCAGAAATTGAGGAATATTCAGTTAATGACCACCTGTGAAAAGTGTGGTTTAAGTAACTTGCCTAGCATCATGTAGGTACCCTGTGGTATAGGCAAGGCTAGAATCTGTTTCTCCAGGCAGCATTCACCTGCACTAACCATGAGACTATACTTTATCTTCCTTCAGTCCCCTACTTCATTCACTGTGCACTTTGTAATGGTGCTGGTCAAGATGGTCAGAAGAGGAGTTTGACCGCAGGAGGGGGTTTGCAGGGGGTTGCTCTGCAACTGTGGGCCTACTTCTGATCCCTAGTGCAATCATGTCTCTGAGCAGTTTTCCCCTGGGCAGTGTCCATTGACTCCTTGGATGTCTTTGAGCAGTCATGGGTGCTGTCAGGGTTTCTCTGCTCGGTGTCCCCTTCCAGTTCCCTGATTTTTCACTCCTGTCTCTGTTTGTTTCATTTGTTGTCCCCAGTATTCAGTTGTGGCCTAGGTTCACTGTCCCCCTCCCCTCTAGTCGGGGGAAGGCCTTTAGCTACTGGTGAGCTTAGGCCCGCTGTGTCCTGGAACCCGCAATAGGTACTCATTTTCCAACTTTTACAGCAAATGAAGAATGGTGTTTTAGGGACAAATCTCCTTCACTACACAACATTCCTAGAGCAGATCCTTTCTGCTAGCTGAATGGGCTGAGGTCCTGTTGGAAAACTATATGTGATTATGTAATTAGACTATCATAATGCATATGAATAATGGGGCTGAATTAAGGATGTCTAGCTAACTGGTTAACTTTTGAGTGCTTGATTTTTGCAATATTAATAATGTTCTTTTTGTGTGTAATTATACAGTGCATTCAGTGTGTCATGTTTATCATGGATATAAGCATAAACAAGTAGGTCATAAACATGCATTTTTCCTGTCGATTGAAGCAACTAGGAATGTTAAATTGTGAGTTTTAGTAGGACACCTGAAAAAGTTTAAATGCTCAGCAGTCAAGCTTTTAAAATGTTTTAAATGGAAACTTCTGACAATGTTATATAACGAACATATCTTTAAATTGTATGACAACTTTTCTGACATAAGTGTTGAGTGAAAAGTTCTGTCATTTTATGTGAGGTTGATGGCATTGCCATTCATGGGCTGTTTCCCTTCCCCAGGCAGGAGCTGCTGATGCTCCGGATGGAATAGTGCCTGAAGCACGGGGAGATGCTGGTGAACGTGTTTCTACTCTGGGCGGACCTCTTCCTCCACATTTGGCACTGAAGAGTGAAACAGGTAAGACTTGAATATCTGTAACTTTTTCATTATATTTATTTATTTACACACACACACACACACACACACACACGGAATATTTTTTACCTTATAGTAGCAATGTCTCCTGTGTGTGTTTCTTCATAAAGAAAATAACTAAAAGAAATTGAGTATTTATGAGGTGTGGCTGGGAACAGTTGAGATTTTTCTTTCCTCTTCAGAGCACCTCACTTCTCAGCATGCATCTCACAATTGTTAGGAGAGGGGTTAACTTTTTTTCCGCCATTAGGTGGTGGTCCGGCACCTGGAGTTGGAAGCTCTGGCTATGGTGGGGCTCAGTGGGACCGTGGAGCCAATCTGAAGGATTACTATTCAAGGAAGGAGGAGCAGGAGGCACAGGCTGTAAGTTAACCTATCTAATTCTACTTTAGCTCTGAAACAAGTGTTTTCCACACCTTTTAATGATTGATTAGAGTTTGCAGCCAGGCTCGTAATTTTTATGAGTTCAGTATTTTGTAATTTTTTAACTGGCAGAAGATCTATCAGTGAAGAAACTAGCTGGTTACTGTTAACATCCAACACATTGCTAACCACTGTAACTAATTTACTATCTTAAATTAGTAACAGAATAATTCTGGGTACACTGACAGTCAGATTGTCCTCGTATCAACATTATTATTGTTTATACAAACTCTTTGCTATGGCAGTCTGTGGAAATAGGCTTGAGGCCGTAAAGGCAGTTAGGTTTCTTATGAAAATTCCTGACTATTCCGTGGCATGCTGACCAATTACTTGGGAAATTCAACTTTTATATTTTGTTTTAAACATACTTGTAACAAAACTTTACAGTTAGAGCCAGTAAATTTAAATTGTTTTCAATATTAGACCTTGGAGTCAGAAGAAGTGGACTTAAATGCTGGTCTTCATGGAAATTGGACCTTGGAGAATGCTAAGGCGCGTCTGAACCAGTTTTTCCAAAAGGAGAAGGTCCAGGGAGAATATAAATACACTCAAGTGGGGCCTGATCACAACAGGTTTGCTAGTTTCACTCATATCCTTCTGTAACAAGGGTTAGAAACATTTGTGGGCAAGAGGAATCCTTTCTGGAAGCCAGCCTATTGATCTAGTTTGTAGTACTCCGCAGTCCTGTGTGGGAAAGCTTTGTTCATTAGTCAGTAGCTCTTTAAAAAAGGCAATGAGCAGTAGTTCCTGGAAAGAGGGGATTATACCTCATGTTAATCTTCAGCAGCTCCTTTTTTCCTTTCTCGGTTGATTTTAAAAAATGGCTTTGGCTTTGCAGTGTCCTATCCAGTGTGTTAGAAGGATGGCGACTGTTGTTCTGGACCTTGGGAGGGAGGGGGAAGAGGTCCTTGACATTGGGATGTGGATGACACTGTGGAGGAATCTTTGCCTGATAGTTTTGGCACCTTCTTAAAGAAATGCCTTTTGTTTTGCATTTTATAGTGGTAATATTGCTATAATCTAGGTAACTGGGAGGTCTCAGTTTGATTGCTAGGCGATTATCCCAGCAGTAAATAATCATTTGTGCTACTCACTATAAAATGCATTAAGGAAACATTAATTTAATGTGTAATGCTTAAATTAGGTTAAGCAGGGAACGTATCTAATGGAGACTTAACAATTGTTATGCTAGAGCTTGTTGAAAATTTCCATTGGAATATGCTGATTCAGTGGAATCAGTGTTCTGTGGGAATGTATTGTGATAGCATTGAAAAGTTTTGGCAGAAACTAGGAAGTCTGGCCACCCTGGTTTCCTGCCAACTGGTCAGGGTCCCAGGTTGCTTGGCTCCCTGGGGAGTGAGCTAGCAAGCTGAAAAATTCTATTTCATTTCTTCTGAAATGGAATTCTTTCCATTCTGTGGGAAAATTCACAATTTTGAGTTTTCATCCAAACTTGGGACACCTTCTCCCCCCCCCCCCCCCCCGCCCTTGAAAATGTGAAACTTTTTGTGGCAGGGAAAGTCTGTTTTCTTTCATACTGAAATCTTTTTTGTGGTGAGAAACACTATCATACTTCGTTTGTTTTTTTTTTAAATACATCAGTTCTGTATAAATAAGCCTTTTGGAAAGCTGCTGTGCCCTTTGCCATCCTAAATGTGTTCTCTGAAGATTATGCTATTATCAAGAGAGACAGCTGGATTTTTGTTTTCTCTGATTCCAATATCCCTTGATCTACTCGCAGAAGATTGCCAGGAACTCTGAAGTATCTCTCCAGTCAATTCCTATTAATGGTGGGAAATTTCATAAAAATCTTTTTCAGCTATATGAACACATTATGTGTTTGACATCAAGATACCCTGGTACTCATGTAAACCTTGTACTGGCATTGCTTCAAGTCAGTTCACTTCCATTTCTGTTTCCAAATGTTGGGCACTTACCTCTTTCAAATCAATGGGGTGAGGATTAACTGTATACTACTGAGTACATACAAAATTCAAGTTCTAAGTGGTTGTTCAGTAGAGTGTTTACTTCTGTAATCTGCAGGTTGCTGTTCCTGTATGTGGTGGTATGGATTCCTTGTGGGTGGAGACCTTAAAATCCATATAGTTGAGGAAAGTGGGGGTGGTAGTTGGTACTGGTATGTTTCTCAGCCTGCTTGCTGTTCTTCCAAAGAGCATTCCAGGGTGTAGTATTTATTACTCCCAGGAAGGCTCGTGTGGATTACTCTCGTGTGGATCAGCATGTTGGAAAGAGTGGATTGTGAGAGAAACCTGTTACAGTGGATCTGACTCTTCAGACCTATTCTAACATGAGGCCCGGAGTAAATTTGCATATTAGGTGAATCCTTCTGGTGTATATACAGTAAAAGCAGAGGAATAGTTGCACTGTATCTCTGGATTGAAGAAGTAGGGTGATAGTAGTATTTTCAGGAAGCACCAATCCTCTCATATACTAGGCTTGGCAGAATTCAGTTTTTGATTTTTTTATAATGAAAGATAATATCAATATTTTAAATTTTCAGATGTACAAAACTGAGTGTGTCAGACAGTTGTTTAATGACAGACACTGAGATTCAGAAAGTTAAAGCTTTAGAAACCAAACAAATTGTAAATATCACATATCAAAAGATACAAGGAAAATAACCTTAAATCAAACTGTAAGTTCTCAGGCAGCATTTTTCTTACTTTGCTTATCTGTAAATTTAGATTATTGATGGTAATGTCTTTTGTCCGTTTGTATGTGTATGATGAAATCTAAACTTGCTGACATTTACCAATAAAAAGCTAATCCTTCGAAGTCTACGTATAACTTGGCAGTTCTGATCTTTTTAATATTCTTTATATTGAGTGTCAGTTTTACTCTTCCATAAGTGAGAAATTTTAAAGGAGAAATGTCTCTTCAGTGGATTTTTTTGTCACTGTCCCTTCAAAACTGAGTGGGTACAGGTACTTAATAGCATACATTTGGAATCAAGAGGGTTTATTTTGAGTAACAGGAATGTAAATATAGAACTTCTGGGGCACAGACTACAAAATAAATATTTTAGCAAATGATGGGACAAGACTTTTACCTTTTGGGGACTTCGCTGGCAGTCTGGGTACAGCATTGCTGCTTGTTTCATGCTGAAAGGGGTAGCAGACGGCGACACCAGAGATCTGTGCTCATTCACACATGTGCTTCTGCTTAGGCCGAACTAAGCAATCACATGGGAGTCTATTGTAAACTGATTTCTGGTGTCGCTGTTCCCCCCTTAGGTGGAGGAGAATGAGATTGAGTGCTGACTATAAGCCTGGCTGAGAAACATACTGGCATCGGTGTCATTAATGAAAGGGTGGCTGTTGTATCCCTGAGAGCCAGTGGCCTTTGACTCATGAAGCCGCTGTGCGTGAAGGTCAGTTCACTGATGGTGCAGGAAGGAGTCTAACATTGAACTTAAATCCTCACCTAACCTTTGTTTTATTTACAGCGAGAAATCAAGTCTGTGTCCTAGCTGCAAGGTTCTGCCTGCAGCAGTGGAACCACCAGAGGCATAGTTTTCAGAGAGGAACTGCATCTGTTAGAGCCCAAACAACTTGGATCAGATTTGCAAGTTTAAACCCAAAGTTATAACAATGTGGTTTTAATTTCTAATCTTCGAACAAGCATTTGTGCTGTGATTTTTTTTTTTTTTTTTTAAAAAGGGAGGGAGGGCAAAACTTGTGAGATCGGTGCCCAATTCCCATTGAATTTCAATGAAAGTTGGGTGTCTTACTCCCTTAAGTGTCTCTGAAAATCACAGCCTTTATCAATGTACCAGTAGTCTCTTTAACGAGTTTATTATATGGTTAGCAGTCTGAATGTTTGTGTTCTGACTGAAGGCAAAGCCAGAACACCTGGAAATTAGGGGAATCTGAACAGATTGATCTACATTTCAGTGTTAGGCAGTACTGCATATAAGAATCTTGTTAACAGAACCATTGACTACAATTCAAAAGCAACTCTGTTATCTGCCTATTTGGTCACACTTCACCACTTGATTCCAGGCAGGGTAGGAGCCTGTTCTTGTGTTGAAACATGTATACCTTGATGCTAGTGAAAACAAGTGAAGATATCCTCTCCCTCTCCCCCCGCCCCATCCATCCTCTTCTTTAAGGCTCCTCAGATAGTTCTGTCTTTTCTGTCAGTTTCTTAAGGTTCTGTTCTGAAAAGTAACTGTAAAATGACATCATGGGTATGTGTGTTCATGAATCCAGATCAGACATACTCAAATTACCAGATTTTTTTTTCCAATTGCCAGTCCTTCAAAGTCACTCTTCAGTTCAAAAGTTAAGCTGCATTTTTACCAGTATATGAGTCCAAATACTGAGTGAGTGTGCCTGTGGTTTCTTTTGGTGTTGCCCATTAACTGTCAAGTTGCATAGGAAACAGATAAAGGAAGAATCTGGATCTGCAACTGAAACAACTGATCCATCAGTCAAACTAGAACTCAGTTTACTTAGCTGAATTAGTTTTTATGGGATTAAAAGCACTAGAATCTTATTTTAGTCATTAGTTGTTTGCTCAAAATACACAGGGAGCAGATCTCACGATTGAGAAGGTGTCACTGTACAAGGTTTTTCAGAGGGAAAAACCACACACTTTAAAGTTAATGTTTCATTTGTTCTAGAATTAAGGAGGAAATAATTGTTTTATAATTGAGTTTTGATTAGCTTTGTCTAAACAGTTGGAAAACCTGGCCATCTTGGAAATGTCGGGTTCAGCCACTCTCAAGAATTAAAACCTTAACTGTGTCTCTCTGTGTGTTTACAGGAGCTTTATTGCAGAAATGACCATTTATGTCAAGCAGCTGGGCAGAAGTAAGTGTCCTCCTTTTCATCCTGTCTGGCTAGTTATGGGTCTTAGAGCAGAGAAACATGAGCATAATTCTGAGTACATGCAACACTGGTTAGATGGTGTTTCATGCAATAATGTACTGCTACCAGTGCCCCAGTGGGCCCCAGTAAGCAGCTTGCTGAATGGTGTGAAGTTTCTCACCATTGACTGCTATTATGGAAATGTTTTTACCTTTTCCCCCAGTAAACCTTTGAGCTGCTTGTTCATTAAACACATAGACCTTTCCTTTTTACATTGTAAAGGGATGGCCTGTGATAACTGGCTACATAGTGTATGGTGGTTTCAAATACTCATATATCTGGTTACTGAAATAGCTTAAGACCCTTGGCCCTGAACCACCTGAGAGATGCAGGTATCTAGTGTTATTGCGCTGCTTGAATTGTTGCTTTTAGAAATTATTTTTAACGAGCTGGCCTCTACCTTCATGGAAGTCTATTGCAGTAAAGTCCAAAGCAAGCAAAGAGCTAGAAGTAGGACCATTCAAGAAGCCTCCTTGCTCAGGTTAAGTGTCTAGTCAGTGATCCAGGATAGACATATATAGGACTAGGATGGAGGAAGATGGGTGGGAGGTGGGGTGGAGGGGAAACCTTGGAGAATCACAAAAATTACACCATTTCAAAACAGCTAGTTAGAAACCTATGGGTTGTGTGGTGTTTGATGTTTGTTTTTGAATGATACCTAGCACACAAGTCTTAATCTTGTGATTTGAACTTTAGCAGATATCTATACAATTAGAAACTTCACCAGTCAATTGATGATCTTTTTATAATGTCCCTAATGCAGTAAAATTGATGTAGTGTGATGCCTTAAAATGACCAAACTGTTAGGTATTTGAAGACACAAGAAAAACAAGTGTCAAGTTTCTACTGGATTTGTAGACTGGTGCCTTGAAATTGAAAATGGGCCTGCAGCATAGCCTGGTCCAGGTGAGTGCTGTAAGGGAGTCGTGGCTTTCACAAATGTTGTGGAAAAAGCCCTGTTAAGCCTGGGTAGGCTGAGTGCTGTAAGGTAAACCTGCTTGTGTGAATACTGTAATGTGAATTAACTTTTGTTGGTTACAGCCTGGCTGGAGCTGGGAGTCCCTCTTCTCAGTAGGGATCATTACTGAAACCTGCTTCTAAGTAGCCACTAAACCCATCTTATATTGCTATCTTATGCTAAAGATGTTTACCCGTACAGACAACATGCATCATTGGCTACTATAACCTTAATGTTTGTGTGCTACAGGAATCTTTGCTCGTGAGCATGGATCAAACAAAAAGCTGGCAGCACAGTCCTGTGCTCTGTCCCTGGTCAGACAGCTCTACCATCTTGGTGTCATCGAGCCCTACACTGGGCAGACAAAGAAGAAGGAAGGAGAAACAGTGAGTCTGCTGTAGGAGAAAGCAGATACTATTCCTCTGAGTCAGAAGGAGCAGTAAACTGGTGTAAATTTGTCCCTGCTTGCTTATGCTCCATGTTTAATGCTTGGGAAGCTAATGCAATTTTCTGATCTTCAGAACTAGAGAGAGATTTTGATCTGGGAAAGGATGAGTGGCTGGGATGAACAGAGAACTAACTGCGTGTGTATTTGTGTGTATGTATGTGTGTGCACCTGCGTGCTTGGAGCAACAGATAGGTATGCATGCATATTGAAAGGGCAGGGGTGTGTGTGTGTGTGTGTTTTATTTGTGGTCACATTCTACAATAGTAAAACTAAAAATAAAAAAATCTCTATTTTTCAACTTAAGAACATAAGAACGGCCATAGTGGGTCAGACCAAAGGTCTGTCTGACCTGGTATCCTGTCTCCGACAGCGGTAAATGCCAGGTGCCTCAGAGGGAATGAACAGAACAGGTGTGATCATCAAGTGATCCATCCCATCTCTCCCATTTCCAGCTTCTGGCAAACTTGATTTAACTTGTCAGCAGACCAGTCAGTTTTGGGTTCTCTTGTGTTAGTAGTACTGCAGTATTTTGATTGCAAACACTGAAAGAATTGTCTACATGTTCATTAAAAAAAAAACAAAAATACTCAGTTTTTTTAAAAACATAGATTTTTGTTGAACTTAAATTTTGTATAAAAAGTACCTTTAATAAATATGAGTTCTGAGCTGTCAGTGTCCCTTTTCACTTCTCTCTCCTTAGAAGCCTCTTAGCATTTCAATATATTCTCCAGTGAGGTTCTTGTGGATATCTTGGGTTTTTATTGAAGTATTTTTAATTTCACAGGTAGAACCTTATGAAGTGGTGGTCTCGCCTGATTTGGAAAATCAGCTGAATAGCATCATACAGGAGCTTTCGCTTGAGATCATGCCACAGGTGGGTGCGTGCTTCAGACTTGGGCTGTCAAGCAATTAAAAAACTTAATCATGAGATTAATTGCGTGATGTTAAACAATAATAGAATATCATTTATTTAAATATTTTTGGATGGTTTCTACACTTTCAAATATATTTCAATTGCAACACAATACAAAGTGTACAGTGCTCACTTCATTTTTGATTACAAATATTTGCACTGTAAAAACAAAAATAGTATATTTCAGTTCACCTAATAAAAGTACTGTAGTGCCATTTTTGTCATGAAAATTGAGCATACAAATGTAGAATTATGTAGAAATAATAACGGCACTCAAATAAAACTATCTAAAACTTTAGAGCCTACAAGTCCACTCAGTCCTACTTCTTATTAGCCAATCACTCAAACAAACTTGTTTGTTTACATTTACCGGAGGTAATGCTACCTGCTTCTTGTTTACAATGTCACCTGAATGTGAGAATAGGCATTCACATGGCACTGTTGTAGCTAGTGTCGCAAGATACTTTTGTGCCAGATGCTCAAAAGATTCATATATCCCTTCATACTTCGACCACCATGCTGATGATGTGTTCTGCACAATAATGATCCGAAGTAGTGTGGACCAACACATGTTCATTTTCATCATCTGAGTCAAATGCCAACAGCAGACGGTTGACTTTCCTTTTGGTGGTTTGGTTTCTGTAGTTTCCACATCAGAGTGTTGCTCTTTTAAGACGTCTGAAAACATGCTCCACACTTCGTCCCTCTCAGATTTTGGAAGGTACTTCAGATTCTTAAACCTTGGGTCAAGTGCTGTAGTTATCTTTTTAGAAATCTCACATTGGTACCATCTTTGCATTTTGTCAAATCTGCAATGAAAGTGTTCTTGAAACGAACATGTGCTGGGTCATCTGAGACTGCTATAACATGAAATATATGCAAGTAACACATAGTGGGAGACATACAGTTCTCCCCCATGGAGTTTATTCACAAATTTAATTAACACATGATTTTTTTTAAAGCAAGAAGGGGCATACACATGTTTAGCATATCTGGCATGTAAATACCTGGCGATGCCTGCTACAAAAGTGCTATGCGAACGCCTGTTTTCAGTTTCAGGTGATGTAAATAAGCGGGCAGTATTATCTCCTGTAAATATAAACAAACTTATTTGTCTTAGTGATTGGCTGAACAAGAAGTAGGACTGAGTGGACTTGTAGGCTCTGAAGTTTTACATTGTTTTTAGTGCAGTTATGTAACACAAAAATCTACATTTGTAAGTTAACGCTTTTACGATAGAGTGCATTATGGTACTGTACTTGTATGAGGTAAATTGAAAAATACTTTTTCTCATATCACTTTTGCAGTGCAAATATTTGGAATCAAGAATAATATAAAGTGAGCACTGTACATTTTGTATTCTGTGTTTGTAATGGAAATAAATATATTTGAAAACGTAGAAGAAAATGCAAAAATTTAATTTCAATTGGTATTCTGTTTAGCAGCGCAATTAAAACTGCGATTAATCACAATTTTTTTAATTGCGATTTTTGTTAATCACATGTGTTAACTGTGATTAATCGGCAGCCCTAGTTCAGACACTTCATTACACTGGTTTTTCCCCATCAGTCTTACAGTTTAATTGAACATTTTTTTAATTTTTCTGAACTTGTAGCCTGAAGATCCAAGCTATCCAGTTTCGCTCAACATTGGAAAGCTGGCCCATTTTGAACCATCTGTGAGACAGAATCAAATGGGAGTTGTCCCATGGTCACCCCCTCAGTCAAATTGGAACCCTTGGACCAGCTGCAATATTGATGAGGGTCCTCTGGCATATGTAAGTCTAAGGCAGTTTCTTAGAATGGATCTGTTCCTATTTGCATATTCCTGGAACTTGTAAATGCATTTTTCCGGGTTTCTGGGGAAAGTTCCAATAATCCATGGGACGTCTTGGATTGACTTAATGGATTTTGGGTTTAGCTATCTGACAGCAGCCCTTAAACAGCTCCCATTAACTTCATAAGGCAAACATATAGGCTTCTTTAAATTTCAGTTTATAACTATTCTCAGCCTGTCTTCCCAATCCCCAGGAATCCTGCTTTTGAAAGGAGAAACTGCTTCAAGCAGGTGTCACTCTTACCAGTCTGCTTTTCCATGGCTTCCAGCTACGTAGCGAACAATGATGTGGCCTAGTAAAGAAAAGGAAATGTGGGCTTGGCGGATGCAGCTGGCTTGACTTGAGTACCAACATAACCTGGTCAAAATAGGGTACCCATAGCAAGAGTCTTGTTTTCTATTTTTCTGATGCCGTTTATATCCCTATCTGCTCCCTGAGCTTTGCTTGCTTGGCTGATACAATTATGCATTGTTTTTCAATACACGGCCCTAGCAACAGTCCATTAACTGCAAGTTTGAGATGTGTTTGTAATTAAGATCTTGAATGATACTGCAAATTGAACATATACTTCATATCACTCACAAGATTTGCTCGGCAGGGTGCAGCTTCCTTTTTGCAACGGAGATTAATTGATCCTTTAGTAGCAAAGTTGAAAGATATTTATGACTATATTTAATATTACCATTAATCGCACAATTAATTTTTAAGACTAATCGTGGTAGTAAAAAGATTAATCGTATGATTGAAACAATAATAGAATACTATTTATTTAAATAGTTTTGGATGTTTTCTACATTTTCAAATATATTGATTTCAGTTACAACACAGAATACAAAGTGTATAGTGCTTACTTTATCTTTTTTATTACAAATATTTGCTTTAAAAAACAAAAGAAATCATATTTTTAAATTCACTTCCTACAAGTACTGTAATGCAATCTCTTTATCATGAAAGTTGAACTTACAAATGTAGAAGTATGTACAATAAAACAATTGCATTAAAAAATAAAACAATGTAAAACTTTAGAGCCTACAAGTCCACTCTGTCTTCCTTCTTTTCAGCCAATCACTCAGACGAACAAGTTTGTTTACATTTCCAGGAGATAATACTGCCTGCTTTTGTTTACAGTGTCATCTGAAAGTGAGAACAGATGTTCGCATGGCACTGTTGTAGCCGGTATTGCAAGATATTTACGTGCCAGATGCGTTAAAAATTCATATGTCCCTTCATCTTTAACCACCATTCCAGAAGACATGTGTCTATGCTGATAACAGGTTCTGCTTGATAACTGTCTGAAGCAGTGCATGTTCACTTTCATCACCTGAGTCAGATGTCATCAGCAGAAGGTGATTTTCTTTGTTGACGGTTCAGGTTCTGTAGTTTCTGTATCAGAGTGCTTCTCTTTTAAGACTCCTGAAAGCATGCTCCATAGCTCGTCCCCCTTAGATTTTTTGAAGGCACTTATTCTTAAACCTGCAGTGAAAGTGTTCTTAAAACGAACAACATATGCTGGATCATCATCTAAGACTCCTGTAATATGAAATACATGGAAGAATGCTGGTAAAACAGAGCAAGAGACATACTATTTTCTCCCAAGGAGTTCAGTCAAAATTTAATTAATGCATGATTTTTGAAAGGAGTGTCATCAGCATGGAAGCATGTCTTCTGGAATGGTAGCCGAAGCATGAAGGGGCATACAAATGGCATGTAAATGCCTTGCAATGCCAGCTACAAAAGTGCTATGTGAACTCCTGTTCTCACTTTCAGGCGACATTGTGAATAAGAAGCCTGCAGCATTATCTCCTGTAAATGTAAACAAACTTGTTTGTCTTAGCAATTGGTTGAATAAGAAGTAGGACAGAGTGGACTTGTAGGCTCTAAAGTTTTACATTGTTTTGTTTTGAGTGCAGTTATGTAACAGAAAAAATCTATATTTGTAAGTTGTACTTTACGATAAAGAGTTTGCATTATGGTACTTGTATGAGGGGAATTGAAAAATACAATTTCTTTTATCATTTTTACAGTGCAAATATTTATAATAAAAATAATATAAAGTGAGCACTGTACACTTCGTATTTTGTGTTGTAATTTAAATCAATATATTGGAGAATGTAGAAGAACATCCAAAAATAGTTAAACAATAAAATACCAGTTGAAATTTATTACTAGTGCGATTTAAACTGCGATTAATTATTTTAGTTAATTGCGTGAGTTAACTGCAATTAATCGACAGCCCTACTTATTAAGTATTGGAGGTGGTAGTTCAGCTAAGGTTTTTACTGCATCCTGCCCTTTTGCACAGAATGGCTAATCTGTGGATGATGCATGTGAAAGATTGCCATCAGAGTGATCACTTCAGCTGTTCCTTGATATATAGTTTTTCCATTCAATCAGAGTACAATACATTTGTGTCTAAGCCTAAAACAGAGAGTTAGACTGTTACTGAAAACTTTCTGGGAAAACTAACTTTTTTAGAAAAATGGTCCATCCAAACTCTAGCATGCTGGTCTAGGTAGGTAAAGAAATGGTAGGATAGCTCAGGGAATTAGATGAAAAGATCCTGTTTCTTTTGGAATTGCCTGCATTCTTCAGTCATCACTGATCAGAAGGTGAAGCTAAGTCCTCACTATCATGGTTTTAAAAAATAAAACCTCACATCTTTTCAGTAGCTTTTTCCTCTTACTATAAATTAAAAGTCCATTTTCATCTTTTTTTTTTTTTTTTTTTATTCTCGCATCCAAAGTTATGTAGAGTAGGAAACTGCAATTTGGCACACTGTCTCAAAGAGAATATTTCTGCTGATGATCTCAGTGAAGACCTAGTAAGTCCCTTTTTGCGGTATGAGAGGAAATAACCTGTTCCGTGAGTCAACTTTCATATGGAATTCTAATGCTCTAACATGAAGGATTACTGCATGTGATCTTTGTGATAAATACGCAGCCAAACTCCTGGTCCATTGGTTCCCTGTCCTGTCTTTGGAAGTGGCAGGCATTTGATGTCTTTTGATGATGGACTGTCAGAGTAATATTGATGGTGTACTCCTGATTTGTTCAAATTGCATCTTTTTATGACTACAGATTTGCACATATAACTTCATCATCCAGATATTCAGTATTGGTAATGGGTCAAAGTTAAGGTTATAGTAGTACTAATGCAATGTTACCAACATAACTTCTTATTGCATTAATGTGGTTTGTTTTCATTGTAAATATAAACAGATGTCCTTCCAACGAGTCTCTTAACCCGTCGTGTACTTTCCAGGCCTCCCCAGAACAGATAAGCATGGACTTGAAAAATGATCTCATGTACCGCTTGGAGCAGGATCAAGAGTTACAGAGGGTAAGTCTGCTGCCTGTGATTTTTGGCATGCTGGTAAGTTTGCAGAAGCAATACTTGCTGTAATTTTCTTCACTCTAACCCTGGACTTGCTGCTCTTTCTGAGTGCTGTAGATAATTCTTTGTGCTGGGGATTGTGGGTTTTAACTCAGGATTGCTGGCAAGTGCTTTCAGAGGCATGGGGCACTACTGCTGCAAGAATGATTGCTTTAATATGTTTTGCCCAAGTTCAAGAATGCTACCATTATTGGTTTTGCAGGAAGAGATCTCTCAGGTTCACAGATCCCACTAATGTGGAGTAGAGTACATGTTTTGCGAGAGTGGAACACTCTTGATGTAGATAGGGAGCAGAATGGGTTGGATTGCTGAATATTACAGGAAAGGACTGGGTCTCTTTTCAGATTCTACAAGAGAGGGAGACACTGCCTGTGAAGAAATTTGAGACTGAAATTCTTGATGCAATCCATCACAGTCCTGTTGTCGTCATTCGTGGTGCCACTGGTTGTGGCAAAACCACACAGGTTCCACAGTACATCCTGGATGAATACATCAAAAACGGCAAAGCTGCAGAATGCAACATTGTAGTAACACAAGTGAGGAACGCATTATAAATTGAAATTATTTAGGTCTCATGGTGGATTATGCTGCTCTCACTGCCCCGTCCTAGGGCAATGGGGGCTGCAGGAAGCAGTGCGGGCTGAGAGACATGCTGGCTGCCACTTCCCGCTGCCCCCATTGGCCTGGGATGGCTAACCGCGGTCAGTGGGAGCAGCGATCGGCCGAACCTGCAGACACGGCAGGTAAACAAACTGGCCCGGCCCACTAGGATGCTTACCCTGGCGAGCTGCATGCCAAAGGTTGCCAATCCCTGTCCTAGTTGATAGGTGCGGCAGGTCAGACCTATTGGTTATCTGAAGGAATGGGATCCAGCAGATAAGGGATATGGAGGCCTATGGAAATCACCTGAACTATGCAAAATGAACCATTTTTTAAGAAAAACGCTGAGCTTGCACCTTTCCGGTGATCTTGTTTCCTCCATTCCCAGCTTAAGTAGTTTGCTTCTTGCAGTGTCTGCAGTGTGATACTGTCCATTAGAAGCAGCTACTGACTTGCATCCAGCTTCTGTTTATTCACATTGTTCAGCAGGGTCTGCTTAAGATAGAAATGTTTTTGAGGTGCACTGGCAGAGCTGCGTAGGACTTTCATATTACCTACCCAAACTATACATGGCTCAAGCCAGTGCTGTTAGTAATGTACTTTCATGAGTATTTTAAGAGTTTGGATTGTAGTTCTCATCTTTTTTGGGTGCTTACCAATTAGATTTGTCTTTAAATGAGTATCCTGCAACATTAAAGTTTGGGGAGAGGGCACAGCTAACTTCCCCAGTCTCTGTATTTGTAGGTCTATGCAATAGGTAAGTTTGCTTAGTTTCATCTTTACAATGTGCAAAAAACATTTCACCTCTCAGCCTAGGAGGATCAGTGCAGTTTCCGTGGCAGAGCGTGTGTCGTATGAGAGAGGAGAAGAACCTGGGCAAAGCTGTGGATACAGTGTGCGATTTGAATCTGTACTTCCCCGCCCCCATGCCAGTGTGATGTTCTGCACTGTAGGTCTGTATTGCTTTGTTACCCAACCAGCCTAGTATCTGAGTATCAGCTTAGATGCCTGGCACTAGTGGCACTGATGACAGTGAGAAAACAGTCCTTGTTTTCAGAGAGAATCTGAATGAAAATAGCAGGTTTTGTTCACCTGCTCAGCAAACTTCTCCAATTACGAAAAGGGAGGTGTGCCAGTTTAATTTGGTCATTGGGCTCATTAGAGGTTTGAGAATGAATACAGATCAGATACCATATCCATAATATTCCCTCTAAGTGAGATGAGGAGTAGCCACCTGAAGTTTAGGGTGGGGAGAGGTGGTCTCTCTAGTCTCAACACTTGAGCCCCCTCTCCTCATTACATACAGATGTAAATGTGGGGTTTAGACAAAGGGTTTCAAAATGTGCACAGTTCTTGATATAAACTGATGTTTGCAACCCTCATAAAAGCATAGCTGAGGCTTTGTTATAAATGTTTGAACTGTTATGATCCATCTCAACATTCAGCTGTTACTATCTCCATTAATGTGAATTCCTTTTTTAAGGTGTCCTCCTAAGAAAACTGGAGGCTGGAATCCGTGGAATTAGTCATGTTATTGTGGATGAGATCCATGAGAGAGACATTAATGTGAGTTACTGAGCTGGAGATCTGGATTGCTTTACCTGTTTACCAGGTCTTTTGTGTTTGCTTAGTGTTTACTCTGAATGCTATGTATGCGTTCCTGTCTTATGTGAAAGGGAATTGTGCATTTTACTAAATTTTATGGATCTGAGTCTTCTGTAATTGTTCTCAATTGTAGTACTGGTTGAAATACTTCTGAGATGTTTCCAGCTGAAGATCAAGGCTGCACAGCTTCTTCTTACATTCCTTTATAAGTCCTAGTAGGACTCTCTCCTACACCTTTGGCTTTCTTTAGCAAATAGAGCACTACAGTGCAAGTACTTTGTACGAAGTGGTTTAGTGCTGAAGATAAGAGTGAAAATTGGATAGGCTGAAATTTTGTTGTCCTTCCCTTCCATTTTCTTATCTATAGTAATATACCACTTGATGATTGTGGCTTAAGTACTAGCATATTAAGTTGACAACTACAATGCAGTAGTTCATCTTCAGTACAAAAATCTATAACAAATTGAAAACCTGAAAGCACTGCAAAATGAGCAACATTTAATATAAAAGTGGGGATATTGTGCTGAATTTATTCACAATTAATTAAAAACTTTTTTTTTTTAAATCTACCTGAATCTATCTTGGTTTTCATAAGAATGGCTATACTGGGTCGGACCAGTGATCCATCTAGTCTATTTATTCTATCTTCTGATTGATAGTGGCTGGTGCCAGATGCTTCAGAAGGAGTGAACAGAACAGGGCAGTTCATTGAGTGAGCCATCCCCTGTCATCCAGTCCCAGGGTCCCTTACCATCTTATGTCTATCAATGAGTTATTAGCCACCCTCAAGGAACTTATCTGTTTGCTTTTTTTGAACTCCGTTGTAATTTTGGCTTTCACAACATCCCCTGGCAATGTGTTCTACAGGTTGACTCAGCATTGTGTGAACATGTCTTCCTTTTGTTTGTTTTGAACCTACTGCCTATTAATTTCATAGGGTGAACCCTAGTTCTTATGTGAAGGGTAAATAACACTTCCTTATTCATTCTCCACAGCAGTCATTATTTTATCGTATCAACCCTTAATCGTCTCTTTTGCTAAGATGAGTAGTCCCAGTCCTTTTCATCTCTCCTTGTGTGAAAGCTGTTCCATATTCCTGATCATTTTTCTTGCCCTTCTCTGTACTTTTTACAATTCTAATATAGCTTTTTTTTTTCTTTTGAGATAGGGCAACTAGAATTGTATGCATTATTCCAAGTGTGGGTATACCATGGATTTATTAAGTGGCATCATGATTTTCTCTTATCTGTCCCTTTCCTAATGTTTGTTCCTTTCTGTTTGCCTCAATAAGATTTGATTTCCAACTTTTAAAGGATGTCTTTTTGTCTTTAACCATCTCTCTTACTCTGTTTAACCATGGTGGTGTTTTTTAGTCGTCTTGCTATTTTTTTTTGTTTGATGTATACATACAGTTTAAGCCTTTGTGGTGTTTCCATGCAGCTTGCAGGCATTTCAATCTTGACTGTTCCTTTTAATTTCCATTTAACTAACCTGTTCATTTTTGTCATTCCCCTTTCTTTGGAATTTCTCTGTCTCTCCCCTCCCCCCGACTCCCACCCCCAAAAAGGGATGTTAAATTAAATTACATTATGGTTTCTGTTACTGAGATGTTCATCTATATTTGTTCTTGGACCAGATCCCACACATCACTTACGATTAAATCAAGGATTGGCTATGCCCTTATGGGTTCCAGGACTAGGTGCTCCAAGAAGCAGTCATTAATGGTATCTTTCAGCTTGCCACACGAGAAAGCTGAATCTTGTCACATGATTAAAGTTCAGTGTGTCAAAGTTCCTCATTTATACAATGAATCCTCTTACGAGGAAATGTACGTGCATTTGTGGCATCCAGACCAGATGAGATGCACCTTTTCCTCTTCTAATAGGAGAGATGCTATTAAGGGCATCTATTGTATTGAGTAGTTAAATTTTTGTACAGAATTGGTGTTTTTTAAGCTAAGAGGTGGTCTGAATGCAGGGCAAGTTAAACAGATAAGCCAGACTTAAACCAATAAATGTTTTCATAGTATGGATCACCACTTCATGGTGCCACATCAATTACCTCCCTTCTCACTGACAGTTATAGAACGTCCTGTATGTAGAACTACAGCAATTGTTCAGTTGTATTTTTTTTTTTTTAATGAGGACTGGAAACTAGAACCGCAAAGGGTTCTTTGATGCTAACTAAGTGTTCTGAGCTTGTTGACATGGAAGTCAAAACCACTTTAAGGAGGCAGTCTAGAAGCAACTGAAACATAGTCTAATCTGGTAGGGGGAAATAAGCAGTTGATAACTAGGTGCTTAATTCTCCAATATGCTAGCTGTTTTTCAGAAGTTAGTTTAGTTTGAAAGGTTCTTAGTAGAAGGCAACATAAGTGCTGTTCATATGAATAGGCAATTACATAGTTGCTTATCTATTGTTAGGGTTACTGGAGAAATGAAAATGTTTCTGGCAGCCTTGGCTAGTTGGTTAACACTCCTGTTTTCTCTATATACAGACAGACTTCCTCATGGTGGTGCTGAGAGACGTGGTTGAGGCATATCCTGAAATCAGAGTTATCCTTATGTCTGCCACTATTGATACTAGCATGTTCTGTGAATACTTCTTCAATTGCCCCATCATTGAGGTCTATGGCAGAACCTTCCCAGTCGAAGGTAACACACTGGCTGAGCATGTATTTTGAGTAGTTGGTTTTATTCATTATCTTTTCAGTCTTGCACAAAGTAGAAGGGACAAAAGCTTAAACAGGTCAAATGAATCACAGCGTATCCTGAGATCTGGTCTATATCCTATGTCAGCAGAGAAGTCAGAGAACATTAACTACTACAGAGTGAATTTTTTCACTGTTTCTCGTAGAGGGTTAGATAGTGATTTAAAAATGAGTTGCTTCTACATAATGCATACATCTATTGTCTTGAATAAACCAGCCTAAGTGATCCAGTATAAAAACTGCTGTAGAAAATACATGGGAAGAGCCTGAATGGACAGGCTGGCTGGTCAGGGGTGAGGAACAATGGTGGGAGAGTATGGGGAAGCTTGTAGTGCCATTGCCCATACTGTAGGTATTCTTTGGATAAATCAAGGAGTTTGGTTTCCAGGGCTGTCAGTCAAGCACTCATCTCCAGCACTAGCTTCAAACTGAGTCCTCAGCTTGCTCTTTTGAAACTTTATGGCTATCTTTAGGAAGGGCCTTTGTAGAGCTGTGGTTAGAATATGTCCCTCTAGTGAACCTATGTGACTGGTTGATGGGCATCCTCTATACTAACTTGATGGATCTGTCCCTGCAGAGTATTTTCTGGAAGACTGTATTCAGATGACTCAGTTTGTTCCTCCATTAAAGGATAAGAAGAAGAAAGACAAAGATGAAGAAGGTGGTGAAGATGATGATGTATGTTGGGCTTGTTTATCTGTGTAAATTAAACAAGCACTGGCTGGAACCAGCGCACCAATGTATGCATGCATTGCTGTACTCCTTTCTTACTTGGACATCAATGAGGCATTTGACCTGTTAGGGACAGAACACAGTTTAGCCAAGTTAAATTATAGTACTCTATAGTAACATTTTTCAGATTCTCTTTGAGGGTTAAATATTTGCAGCGTTTCAGAAAAGTATTATTCCTACATTATTATACAAAGACTAATGGGTGAGCATGAGTAACTAATCGGGGACAGAGATAGTGGTCAGACAGCAGAACATTGGTATAAAATGAGTTCCTATATATATAATTCACTGGCTGTGTTTTAATGACTGCAACACTGTTGCACTAAAACACTTACAGAAACCTTGTAACTATTGAAATAGTGTGGGATTGCTGTCGATATATTTAACTGAATTTTCTGAATACTCCTCTAATTGATGTACAGTAAAAGCTGTTTTATACAGCACTTCACCAACTGGAAAGCTCTATAAACCTGCATTTCTGATCTTCATTGAAAGTCCAGTTTATAGTCCAGTTGGTATGTGGCTGCCGGGGTTTGGGGTACAGCATGCAGACTCTGAGAGGGAGTTTGGGTGCGGGGGGGGCTTGAGGTGCAGGGGGGGTGTGGGTTGCCGGATCTGGGGGCCACTCACCTTGAGTGGTTCCCCGGAAGCAGCAACCTATCCCAGCTGCTCCTGGTTCCTGGCCAGTAGGAGCTGTGGAGGTAGCACTTGGGGTAGGGGCAGCACGCAGAGCTGCCTCCCGCACCTATGCCTAGAAGTAGCCAGGACAGATTACTGCTTGTGGGGAGCCTCCTGAGGTGAGCACCCCCCGAATCTGGGTCCCCCTTCCCGCATCCAAACTCCCTCCCCCTTAGTTAATCAGCATTTTTCATTTACCGGCACCCCCCATTCCTCCAGCATGCTGGATAAAACAGCTTTTATTGTATTTATTTACCTTATAACGTTCCCGTCCCATTTTGTCACATCACCTGTGTTTTAAAAAAATTGAACTGATGTGTGAATTCAAGCTTGCTACTTTTGCTGCAGTAGATTTTGCCAGCAACTATGCCTACCAAGAACTTGTATTCCTTACATGGCTGTGGGTGATGGTATCTTCTGTAAAAAGATACAGTCATGAATTTTGTAATGACTAAGATCATTTAACTGGGGCTCTACCAAATTCACTGTCCATTCTGGTCAATTTCACAGTCATAAGATTTTAAAAGTAATAAATTTCATGATTTCAGCTATTTAAATCTGAAATCTCACTTTGTTGTAATTGTAGGGGACTTGACCCAAAGGAATTGTGGAGAGGTTGCAAGGTTATTATGCGTGAGGGGTGGGTTGTGGTACTGCTATGCTTCTGTGCTGCTGCTGCTGGTGGCATCGCTGCCTTCAGAACTGGGCAGGTGGAGAGTGGCAACTGCCGGTTGGTAGCCCAGCTCTGAAGGCAGAGCCACTGCCAGCAGCAGCGCAGAAGTAAGGATGGCATGGTATGATGCTGCCACCTTATTTCTGCACTGCTGCAGAGCTGGGGCCTCAGTCAGCCGCCGCCACTCTCTAGTCACCCAGCTCTGAAGGCTGCGCAGACGTAAGAGTGGCAATATCGCGAACCAATACTGCTACTCCTAAAATAACCATATGCCCCTGCAATTTCCTTTTGGGTCAGGACCCCCTAATGAGAAACGCAGGTTTTCCCCCATGAAATCTGTATAGTATAGGATAAAAGCACACAAAAGACCAGATTTCATTGCTGGGGGTGAGACCAGATTTCATGGTCCGTGATGCATTTTTTGTGGCAATGAATTCAGTAGGGCCCTATCTATAACTACGAGGGGGAAAACTTGTGTGTGTGTTACTTTGTGCATTTGAGACCCACTGTTGGGGTCATGTAGTCAGTTTCTAGATTTACTCTATATAGTTCCTAATTTCCCCAGCTGGCACTGTAGGTCTGTCTTCTAGCCGCAGAGGAGAGAGAAACACCTCAGCAGGAGAAACTTAGTAGTAAAATCACAAAAAATCTCAATTAACTTGATTGCAAATTGACCATTTCTCCTTAAAATAAACAATTTTTTTCCAAACCTACATATTGGTATTTCCTTAAAGAAAAGCAGTTTGATTCTTCTGTTCTAATGGAGATTTATATGGTTTGATAGTTTCCTTCTTAATTTATAATTATACTGGTTTATAATTCTGAAAAGAGAATACATATAGAAAAAAGCTGGGGAACAAGGCCAGGCCAACTTGTCCTGTGAGCCAGGACTGAGCCTAGGACAATGTTTCCAATCTATCCATCCCATTCATCTATCTGGTTTGAATGGCCCTCATCCCCACAGTATCAGAGTGCCATCTGGTTAAAGGTTTTTTGTTTGTTCTCTACATCTGCAGGCCAACTGTAATCTTATATGTAGTGATGAATATGGTCCAGAAACAAAACGTTGTATGGCCCAGTTGAACGAGAAAGAAACTCCCTTTGAGCTCATTGAGGCCTTGCTAAAGTACATTGAGACCCTGAATGTTCCAGGAGCTGTGCTTGTCTTCTTGCCGGGCTGGAACCTGATATACACCATGCAAAAGCATCTGGAAATGAATCCACACTTTGGTACAAACAGCTTTTGGTTATTTTCTACTGTGTCCTTCCCTCAGAACAGTTACTGGATGAATGTAAAGATGACTTGACTGAAGGAGTTGGTCCTTGTGTGTGTCTGTATAGGATGAGAGCTGGGTTTGAGTAGATGGATGAGAGAAAGTGGAAGGAAAGTGTTTAGGTATGAAGCAGTGGATGGATAAGAGAGAGTTGAAATTTAATGTCTGAGACATAACAGCTATAGTTGTTTAACCTCCTGATGTTCATATTGTAGGAAGCCACCGGTACAGAATTCTGCCCCTGCATTCACAAATTCCTCGAGATGAACAGCGCAGGGTGTTTGATCCAGTGCCTTCTGGAGTGACCAAGGTGTGAAACTATACCACCTACACAGAGACAGAGTGTAGTTTCGTTGCTCTCTCCTGTACTTTTGAGAGGAGTTTTTTAATGCTGACATTCTACATGTTACCTTACAGACCGTCCTTGGCTCCTTGTTACAATACATGTATTCAAGTACGATTTTCCTGTTTTCATAGGTGATTTTATCAACCAACATTGCTGAGACTAGCATTACCATCAATGACGTTGTCTATGTTATAGACTCTTGCAAGTGAGTTCCCGATCCAGATCTTTATTTTACACAATGTATTCTTTGTTGGAATGCCAAGTAGTTTTTGTGAACATGCAGTACTTCCTTGTATTGCTGTAGCCCCAAGACTGAGTTTGGAGACCTGATCTGCAGTGGTTGTGTGCTCCCCAAGCAATCTACACAGTTTAACAACCACATTGGAGTATCTGTAAATTGTCCTTGATCAATTGAATACCATGCTAGTGGTATTTATATGGGTGTCAGTGGGATTCCTGTATACTGTGTTCCAAATGGATGATTTCATAGTACAGACCTTGGTGTCCCTAGCCTTTGTTTGTCAGAGGGTGGAGATGGATGGCAGGAGAGAGATCACTTGATCATTACCTGTTAGGTTCACTCCCTCTGGGACACCTGGCATCGGTCACTATCGGCAGACAGGATACTGGGCTGCATGGACCTTTGGTCTGACCCAGAATGGCCATTCTTATGTTTAAACTCTCATTGTATGATTGCTGGGGGAATATTAAGCCTTCCTGTATTAGTCTGTTATGCACTTTGACTTGCTGTATGCACTTTGAGCATGTTATAGTCATGAATCACTAATTGCGTTAGAGCTTTGAGCTGAGATTTAAACTTTTGGGAGAAATCCCGGAAATACAGGTTCTAATGCAGTGAATGGGGGCACTATTCTTTAAGCAGAAAGACTAGCAAAGTTAACTTTTTTTATTCCAGTTTTGCTGTGTTAAATGATACAATGCAGACCTGCTTTGGCAATATTTGATCTTCATTGTTTTTACTACTTTTACAGACAAAAGGTTAAGCTGTTCACTGCTCACAACAATATGACAAACTATGCCACAGTCTGGGCATCAAAAACTAACCTTGAGCAACGGAAAGGGCGAGCTGGCCGAGTGCGGGCTGGATTCTGTTTCCATCTGTGCAGCAGAGCTCGCTTTGAAAGGTGAGGCTGTGCCTCTTCTTCTGGGACAAAGGGACATTTGGGAGTACTCCATAAATTAGAGCATACAGTTGTGAGCTGCTTCAAATCAAGCACAGGAAGCAGATTAACGCAAAATCATGGGGATAAGATTGCCATGAACTATTGCATTTCCTCAGACACAGAATTTAATTCCCTCTCTAGAATCTGTGGGTCCCCTTAGAAAACTGCCATGGAAAGCAGGGAAATTGTTCAAGATGTCCAGTCAAGTGGAGACTGCTCCTGAAGTCACAGGTATGGCCCAGGAGCCAGATAGAAAGACTTGGAAGAAAGAGCCCCATGCTCAGCCAGTGAGACACTGTTGAGGCCCAAGGTATTGAGAAGACAAGGAAAGAGATTCTAGAATGAGATACCACAAAAGACACCTGGACCCTACCAACCAAAAAGTGCAGGATTGTGTAGAGAGATGCTGGAACCCTACTCCTCTCTCAGAGAGGACAGCAGGTATAGAAGGTGATGAGAACCAGGTGGAGAGGAGGCAGGTAGACAGATGTTCTTCCTTTTTCCCAACTCCCTGGCCAAAAGCTGCTAACACCTCTTTTTGCTGCCAAAATATTTTTCTCCCACTTCCATCTGCTCTAACGTTCCCAAACTGCTGAAACCTGACCTGTTCTTGTTCCTATCTGCCAAACCTTTCCCCAAAGACACAGCCATGTAACCCTCACTGCACAGCTGCAGGGGCTTACACAGCTGTCAGATTCTACTATATTTCACCCACTACCCTGCAAAACATCACAGTATACCCATTCCCTTGGACAACAGCTGCAGGATAGCTGTATGTTTACAGTGATTGATGTCAAGAAATCTCAGTTTCTGAAGCAGCGTATAATAAAAACATTCCTAAAATCTTTGTTGAATTAAACATTTAGACAGATTATAATATACTGTGATGATCTTAATTCATTATGAACTTCTGACAGCAAACTAGTTGCATGCTGTTAAATTCTGACAAGACCCCATGATTTCTTTAAGTTCATCTTACCACAGAGCACATGGAACCCCAGGAATTACTGTGCTTAAACAGACAAATTGTAAACAGGAGATTGAGTCATGTATTTCCAAAGGGGTCCCACAGAGATTTGTTCTTGACCCTACACTATTTAATGTTTGGTTTTTTTTTGTCAGTGATCTGGAAAAAAATATAACAACTGATAGTTTGTGGGTGACACAGATTGAGGGAATGATAAATAATGAAGAGAACAGGCCTTTGATAGAATGAACAGGATTGCATGGTAAACAGGGTGCAAGCACTCAGTGTGTGTTTTAATAGGCTGAATGTAGACATCTGAAAAGAAAGAATGTAGGCCATACTTACAGGTTGGGGAACTATAGCTAACATGATCTCTCTCTCAAAACAAAACCAAAAAAAAACCCTGCTTCCCAGGATAATGAGGAGAACGTGAGCTCCCAGTGCAGTGCTGTGGCTGGAAAAGCTAATGCAATCCTTGCCTGAATTGCAATCTCTAGTAGAAGTATAGGTTATTTTAGCTCTGTATTTGGCACTGGTGCAACTGCTGCTGGAATACTCTATGCGGTTCTGATGTCATTTTATGAAGAATGTTGATAAATTGGAGAGGGTTCAGAGAAGAACCACCAGAATGATTAAAGGATTAGAAAACATGTTTTATCATGATAGACTGAAGGAGCTCAATGTGAGATTAACAAAAAGAAAGTTTAAGGGGTGACCTAATTGTATAAGTACCTGCATGGGGAACAAATAATGAATGGACTCTTCACTTTAGCAGAGAAAGGTATAACATGAGCCAGTTGAAAATGATGTTTTTTACCATGGGAATAATTAACCCTTGAAACAGTTTACCAAATGTTGTGGTGGATCCACCCATCACTGGCAGTTTTAAAATCAGGATTGGGTGTTTCTCTAAATGATATGCATGAGGAATTATTTTGGGAAATTCTATGGCCTGTGTTGTACAGAAGATAAGACTAGATGATCACAATGATCTCTTCTGGCCTTGGAATCTCTGAAAGCCTAGCTTCATGCAACGTAGAAGGAGAAAGACAGTTTGAACTGTGGAAGCAAGGATAAGAAGTAGAAATGGATGGGACCATGTTCATTTGGGAGGCATGTTTATCCCAAACATCACATAGGATACTAAGTGTTCAAAACCTCAGTCATTTATAAGGGTTAACACTTGAACTGTGGTCCTCAAGGTAAAGAGACTGACGGCGCTGTGTCAGGAAGAAAGGGGCCCAAGAGCTCCATCCCCACCACACCTCCATGCTTCTAGAAATAAATACTTAGCCTGTTTCCAGTAAGAGCACTCCTCCTTGTTGTTAACCCAGTTGAACCAGGGACCAGCAGATGGTGTTGGGAGTGGAGGTGATAAAGTAGCCAGCATGGAAACTGGGTAGTGGTAATAGGTAGCCTGGAAGTAATTGATCTGCCTGAGGAATGGAAGACCTGTTCTAGCATTCAGGTTTGGTTGTGGAAGGGCAAGGAGATAAGGTTCCAGTTGGAAGGGAAATGGGAATTTCTGAAGATAAGTACTGTTAATCAGTGCAGGTTGCAGGAAGTCACTGAGGGTGGATTGATGAGGTGGCTTGGTGAATGTATTCATGTAGGAAGGCTAGGTTGCACTTGATGGGATGACCTGTATTGGGGATTGGTAATGCAAATGTTTTGTTCTCCCCTTACTGTTTTCAGGCTTGAAACTCACATGACACCTGAAATGTTCAGAACACCACTGCATGAAATTGCTTTGAGCATCAAACTTCTGCGACTGGGAGGGATTGGACAATTCTTGGCCAAAGCGATAGAACCACCACCTTTGGATGCAGTGATTGAAGCAGAGCACACACTCAGAGGTACTCCTATTGGGCCACAAGGTTCTTTGTTAGCAAACCCAGAGATGTGACATTTACAGCTTTGAATGGTTGAGGGTCTCAAGGTCAGTTGTAAGTAGCTTTGATATTTATATTGCTAGATAGACATTTATATTTCTAAGTTTTCTTTGGCTGGAATGACATGTCTGGAGACCCCTTTGTGGCTCTGGGATGCATTTTCTGGGTAGCAGTGAGTTTCTGAAACTGGAGCAGTACTTAGAACACACATGTTCCTCTAGTTGACTTCCTAGCTTCAGGCTTGTGTTTGTTACATTTTAGGAGGCTCTTATGAAACTGGCTACTACTGTATCTTCAGCTGTGAGACTCATATATATGAGATGCAACTGAGTCCACTGCATTACAGCATTTAGGAGACTGGTTCAAAACAAGTCTGATCTAGGTTGATGGATTCTGTTATAATTATTTTGCACTTCTATGCTGCCTGGTCTCACCCAGTTTTGTGAGATCCCTTTGTAACTCATGGCAGTCAGCTTTGGACTTAACTATCTTGAGTACCATAGTTTCAAATTTTGCCACCTGACTGTTCACGCCCCTTTCCAGATCACTTCTGAATATGTTGAACAGTACAGGTGGTCACTACAGATCCTTAGGTAGCCCTCACTATTTACCTCTCTGCGTTGTGAAAACTGACTATATATTCCTACCCTTTGTTTCCTATCTTTTAACAAGTTATTGATCCAGGAGAGGACTTTCCTCTTATCCCATGACGGCTTAGTTTACTTAAGAGTCTTTGGTAAGGAACTTGTCAAAGGCTTTCTGAAAGCCCAAGTAGGGTGTTTTGACTGGATCTCCCTTGTCTTCAGGCTTGTTGATACCCTCAAGGAATTCTGATTGTTGAGGCACGATTTCCCTTTACAAAGCTGTGTTGACTTTTCCCCAACATAATGTATTTATCTGTGTCCAGTATCAAAGGGGTAGCCGTGTTAGTCTGGATCTGTAAAAGCAGCAAAGAGTCCTGTGGCACCTTTAGACTAACATACGTATTGGAGCATGAGCTTTCATGGGTGAATACCTACTTCGTCGGATGCATGTGTCCAGTCATTCTGTCCTTTCCTGTAGTTTCAACTAATTTGCTTGTTACTGAAGTTAGGCTTACTGGCCTGTAATTGCCAGATCGCCTCTGGAGCCCTTTTTTGAAAATTGGTGTTACAGTAGTTACTCTCCAGTTGTCTGGTTACAGAGGCTGATTTAAGCAAAGGTTGTGTATCACAGTTAGTAGTTCTGCAATTTCATACGAGTTCCTTCAGAATACTTGGGTGAACATCATCGTTAAAGTATTTAAACTAATCTGTCCTCCAAGGGCTAATTAAATCCTTGGTTTGACTTTGGGCTTGTCTACACTGGCAATTTACAGCACTTCAAAAAACACACCCCTCCGAGCGCAGCAAGTTTCAGTGCTGTAAAGTGCTGGTATAGCCAGTGCACCAGCCCTGGTAGCCACGCTCCCAGCGCTGGTAGCTACACCCCTTGTGGAGGTGGGTTATTTTAGAGTGCTGGGAGCTCTCTCCCAGCACTCTGCTACGACCACACAAGGCACGTTAAAGTACTGATGTGGCAGCGCTTCAGCGTTGCCAATGTAGACTAGCCATAGGCAACTGCCAGAACCATCTTTGTTGATCAGTTAATGGCTTGTTTCAGAGCTGGATGCCCTGGATTCTAATGATGAGTTGACACCTCTTGGGAGAATCCTTGCTAAACTCCCCATTGAACCTCGTCTGGGCAAGATGATGATCATGGGCTGCATTTTCTAGTAAGTTCCTCAGTATCAGTGATTCTTTGCTGTCTTGCCCTGTGTTCTTGAGTCTTCAGGCATCCAATAATGTCAAAAAAAGAGGCACCCAGATGGGCTGTGAATGGCACTGTGGGTGGTGGCTGTGACGAACTTGGAAAGTTCTTAATGTTTTTTCTGAGTACTGTGTTGGTGCCTCAGTGTCCCCATGGCAGTTCTTAAGTATTTGGCAGAGCAAAGGGCCAGGGCACCTAAATGCCTGACACTCTGTCTCCTAGCAACTGATGGCCTGGGCCCCTCCTCTGCAAAGGTGCCAGCTGAAGGTGTTGGAGACAAAGGGAGGTAGCAAAAGGGTTCAAGCCGCATAAACCTTCCCACATGCGGCCCGCAAGTGCCATCGAGCACACCCGACCTAAGGGAGGGCGTGAGACTGGACTGTCCTGGTGTAACTCACACCGAAGAATGGGAGAGATGCAGGGGCGTCCATGGGAACGTTGGTGGGTTCGAACTTCCCCAGGTCACTGGCAGGAGTGACCTCGCTCAGTTCGGTCTCGAAGGGGGGAGAGATGTGACGAACTTGGAAAGTTCTTAATGTTTTCTCTGAGTACTGTGTTGGTGCCTCAGTGTCCCCATGGCAGTTCTTAAGTATCTGGCAGAGCAAAGGGCCAGGGCACCTAAATGCCTGACACTCTGTCTCCTAGCAACTGATGGCCTGGGCCCCTCCTCTGCAAAGGTGCCAGCTGAAGGTGTTGGAGACAAAGGGATCAGGTGACCTCCTGGCCCGGGAAAGGGGCTGAGGAGAGAGCAGGGGCTGGGAGGGGTTGTTAGTCTGGAGCTGGCTGGGGTCAAGGGTGGAGGGCAGACCTGGGGGTCTGGCTCACTACCCCCCCCAGAATGGACCCAGCCGAGGGGTCCGGTTCGCTGTATCTACAAGCTCTGTTTTAAACCCTGTTCCTGTCATCGAATAAACCTCTGTTTTACTGGCTGGCTAAGCGTCACGTCTGACTGCAAAGTGGGGGTGCAGAACCCGGTGGCTTCCCCAGGACCCCGCTGGGGTGGACTCGCTGTGGGAAGCGCACGGAGGGGCAGAGGATGCTAAATGCTCCAAGGAGAGACCCAGGAGGTGAAGCCGTGTGAGCTTCTTGCCCTAAACAAGTCTGCTCCAAGGGAAAGGAGGCTCCCCAAAGTCCTGACTGGCCTGGTGGGGAGCAGTTCCAGAGCATCGCCCGGGGACTCCGTGACAGTGGCGTGGAGGGGAAGGGGAGGGAACTGCATATTCATGAGATTAGGAGACAAATAACATCACTGGGTGTGGGGAGCCAAATATTCATGAGCTAAGGAGGAACTGAATGGCACCAGTAGAGACTGAATATTTATGAAGTGAGGGAATGGGACACTGAACACTTGTAAGATCGGAGTGAACTGTGGTTGGGGAGATGTGGGCAGTTAGTATTTGAGAGACAAGGTGAAAAGAACCATGGGACTGAATATTCATCAATAGAGGTATGCGGGCATTAGTTTTAATCATGAGTGGTGGTGTTGGAGAGCCCATTATCTGGAAGAGGGTGGTGAACAGGATTGCGAGAACAGATGGGGGAGGGGAAAGGCATAATATTCATGAATGTGCTGTGAAATTCCAGCCACTGTCATTTGATCTAATTAATGTCCTTATTATGAGAAGAGCTGCTATAAAGAAGTCTCTCTAAGACTAACGACTGAGGTAATGAGGCCCATGTCCTTAAGCAGGAAGTTTTTACTCATGTCAGTGGGCCTGTAACAGCTGCTGGCAACAAGACTAGGAACAAACCCAGTCATAAATATTTCTATGGTTTTTGTTTCAGTGTAGGAGATGCTGTGTGTACCATCTCTGCTGCCACCTGCTTCCCTGAGCCTTTCATCAGTGAGGGTAAACGGCTGGGTTACGTCCATAGGAATTTTGCGGGGAACAGGTTTTCAGATCATGTAGCCTTGCTTTCAGTCTTCCAGGCCTGGGATGACGCAAGGTATGTTGGCTTAGCACAGAACTTGATGGAAGATTAAGGGTAATACTGGGTGAGCAACTAACTGTGACCTGACTAGATAGCCAAATGGCTGTGTTAAGTTTCCGTTTGTGGCACTATTCTTCTCTTGTGTAGATCTTCTTGAGTCCACGTGAGTCTGTCTTGATTGTTTCCTTTTTAGAATGGGCGGTGAAGATGCAGAAATACGATTCTGTGAACACAAAAGGCTCAACATGGCTACACTCAGGATGACTTGGGAAGCTAAAGTCCAGCTTAAAGATATTCTTATCAATTCTGGCTTTCCAGAAGGTAATACTCCATGGAAGTAGTCATTTCAGTATTGTCCTCTTCTATTTTTGAGTTGAGGGATAGGTTTCCAACCTGTTGGCTGGCTAATAGCCCAGTAATGGTGAATACATGGTATGTGGGACCATAGTGAGTTTGCCCCAGCACTGTTGTGCTGTTAAAGCAGCCTCCACCTGAGTGTTGCTGCATGCATTCTGCCTCTCCTGGCTGAGAGCAATTTAAGGACTTGTCTACACTGTGCATTAGTGCGTACATTGGGACTATGTTAATGAGCACTAGGGAACTTAGGGTGTGCCAGCAGGGTCCATGCAGACCAATCAGTGTGCAACACCCTAGTGCACACTAGAACTTACAACACTCTAGTGTGGACTAATGCACAGTGTAAACAAGCCCTACAACTGCATGTGAATTTAGCACTGCAGTGGTGGTAAATTCTGGAGGGCAAGGTTATGAGGAATTTGACCTTAAAGTGGTAGTTGTCTTTTCAGATCCACCTCCATGGTTTTGCTTCTCATACTTCTCTGCCTCTTACCTCTGCCATATATATTGCAATGATATTCCTTCTGGATGAGAAGAGCTAGAGACTGCCCTTTCAAAATCACTTGGCATAGCTGTTGTATTATCTTAAGGGAATCACTCAGGGCATTACCTCCCCACAAGATCTGAACATTGCCTTTCCTGCTCTGTAGTTTTCTGGGCTTGTGTTTAGATCTTCACTACATAGCATGTTAGCTTAGAATTCTTCGTATTTGAGTTTTCATTTCCATTACAGTGGGAATATTACAATACATAGCAAAATCTCTCAGCTAGTTATCAATATAAGATTGAGCAAGACATGACTTAACACAGCCATGTGCAAATGACATGAAGTCAGATTTTCTTTCAAATGAAGTCTATTCAGAGAGAAGACCAAATTTAAGGAAGGTACCTGTAAGTATCCAAATTAGGCTGCATTTATAGAGACGTTGTCAACTTGAAATCTAGTAAATTTTAGTGCCTTCTGCATAAAAGTAATAGCAATGGCCAGATCCCTAGTGGACTTCAGGGGTCCTTGCCTCTCACCCATTTTCAAGGTAAAAACTTTGATTGGGGTAGGGTTTGGGGCGGTTTACATTTATTTTGTTCTTGTAAGGTTGACTTTGTTTGAGGAGTATGCTTGGGTTGTGGTCTTTCGATTAGGAGTCAATGCAGAGAGTTTCCATTCTTGTAGTGGAAGAAAAGCCCTTTTTTTTTTTTTTTTTTTTTTTTTTTTTTTTTTTAAGAGGAAGGCTTTACAGTGTTCCCTAAAGATGGGACAGGTTCTAGATTCGATTATCTCTGCAAGTTTTTTTCCATGTTAAAAAGTTGATGGGAATCCAAAGTGTGTTGCTCTCCCTTTCGTTTTCTTAATATCCAATAGTCTGTCTTTCTCCCTCTGCTCTCAGGGATAAATGCTACAATAATTGTCTTTCTGGGCTGGATGACCCAACAACCCCCAACCTGGGACTCCAGGTTTGTTGTGACAAGCACTATTACAACATCCAACCTGACCACTTCGGGAGGTCCTATGTCTTCAAAACAAATGAAGAAAAGATGTGATACAGCTATTCCTGGACAAGCTTTTATGTCCTTGTTCTTGAAAATGTGGGAAGGGGAATGACTTCTCCAATTTGTAGTTTATTTTTTAGCTCTTTTCTCATTGAATAATAGAGAATGTGTACAGTTTTACTCATTACAAATACAGTTCTTTAATGTTATGATGCAGCATTCAAATGGCCTTTTCTAAGGGCAGAGATGTCTTGAGAACCAATGCCTAAATAAATAGTTGAGTCAGTAAATCTTCAGATCAAAGATCCTGAATAACTTAGTTGCACTGCACTATGCAAGATCTGGAAAGTAGCCTGTTTTCTGTTCTCTGTCAACAGAGTGTTTGATGACTCAGATATTTAACAATACTGGACCAGATAACAATCTAGATGTTGTGATCTCCCTGCTTGCTTTTGGTGTATACCCTAATGTCTGCTATCACAAGGAGAAGAGGAAAATTCTTACCACTGAGGGGCGCAATGCACTTATCCACAAGTCATCTGTCAACTGTCCTTTCAGCAGCCAGGACATGAAGTATCCATCTCCTTTCTTTGTTTTTGGTGAAAAGGTAAAGAGAATCGTGCAATACCTTCTTCTATAAGATTACCAAACTTTATGCCCATTCTTCATTTCAAAAGGAGCCTCTCTGGCACTGTTTTATTTCTTTAATGAAAATGTTAGTGCTAGTGAAACAGTGTATTGCAGCCCTGAAATCCTGTATTCCAAGGCTCTTCTGTTGTATGGCAAAAAAGCCTGGAATTAGTCCTCTCCTCTTGCTGTTCCCTGCTCAAGGTCAGTTGGTTCAGAATTCCATGTTCATCTATTTTATCACGTGCACAGTCCCCAAATGTTCAGCATGCTGCATATTTTTGTATTGACAAGTAACTGCTTTATAGAGTCAAGGGACATGATGGAGGTTTAGGGAGCTGAACGGGGACAGCTATGGCCTGTGGCACCCATGAAGGTGAGGGCAAGTAGCTTGTGTTTTGTTACCAGAATGCATTTGAGTCTTTTGGTGCTGTGGAGGGGATTCCATCTCCTCTTCACTCCTGCGCAAAAAGGGGAGGGAGAGAGAATTACAGATTTTGGGGGGCTGCAGGCATTAATTCCTTGCTCCTGTCACTCTAGCAACCCTGGATAACATCAGGCTGCCTCACTGCACTCCATCCCAATATCTGCCACAACAGCCAGCAGTGACAAATAGGCAACGATATACTTATCGCTGATCTCTAACTGTAACTGGGCTTTCTAACACACTGTTGAAATGAATAGGGCAGTTCACATAGTTAGAGCCATTGTCTCAGTCTGTCTGCAGAGTTCAGCAGATGTCACTGAATTGATTTATGCCAGATCCTGTTTTGAAGGTATTCTCAACAAATACCATGTTCAGGTTTTAGTTTATATAAACAAAAGCCTAGAGTTTTAGCACAGTTATGCAGGAATTTACAAATCTGCAGTTGTGGGACAGTTGTGTAATCACCAGGAATATATGGCTCCCTGACTATCCAAAGAACAGATTGCAAGCTTCTCCTAGAGTGCCCTGCCAGAGTGCAGCATCCCAGACCATCTGATGCTGGGGCATTCTGCTGAGACTGACAAAACTTGTTTTTTGTAAAGTTACACCTGTTCCTTAGGAACTGCATTGAGACCACAGAATTCATTTCACAGCTTTTAAATGGTAATGAATTTGTTTCAAGCAACCAAAGCTGAATTCACAGCATCTGTCCTGATCTGACGAGCTCTCCCTCTCAATGGATTAGTAATAAATACAATCTCCCTGGGATTATCCTGTTTGTGTAAAAAAAAAAAAAAAAAAAAAAAAATGGTTAGTTTCCATGGCCAGTGGAAGAAAGAGCCGTCTCTTAGTTCTTCAGATGGGAAACCATATTCCTCTTCTACCTGCAGATCCGAACACGAGCTATCTCTGCCAAAGGAATGACCTTGGTGAGCCCGCTGCAGCTGCTTCTGTTTGCCTCAAAGAAAGTCTTATCTGATGGAGAGATCATTCTGGTGGATGACTGGTATGAACTTCCTAGTTGATCATGGATAACTGTGAGGAGAAACAGCTGGTAACATAGCTATAAGTATGTTTAGAATGGGAAATGTAGGTCAGGCTGTGCAGTAACAGATGAATTTCATCAGAGCATTATCATTGGTCTGTGTAAGGATGGGGGAAGAGTTTATTTTGGCAGCTCCTGTTTTTTTCTGTAGATTATGTTCCTAAATTGAAAACATGAGGCATTGGCTGGATTCCACAAAAGCTACTTTCCCTGAGAACAGATCTGAATTAGAGGCAGTGTAGAATTTGGGTCACCGCCTCATAGACAAGCAGGAGGAAGGATAACCTCATTGTTAAGACACAGTTCTGGGTCAGGAGTGCTGGTTCTGCTACTGACTTCCTGTGACCTTTCGCAAGTAATTGGGAAACAGGTAAAAAGACAGTCTTTACAATGAAGTTAATGCCTACCCACTTCTTAGAGTTGAGGCATAGTTCACTAACATTTGTCAAAGCTGATACTATGGGATGGCGGGTAGTTTTTGATGACATCTTTGTGTCCTTAACAGGGCCTTGAAGAGCCCTTGTATTTTTGAGCCTGCTTTAACATTTTGGCATCTTTTAATCCCAGAGGGTAATGGAGTAGTAACTGGTAGTACCTGAAGCGTTCCAGGTCCAAAGAGCAGGAAGTCAAAAATGTAACAGCTGTTCTGATTGGCTTCTGATTTTCTCTCAGTGCTGGGGAATCTCAGATGTTGCCAATCATACTTTTTCGGTTCCAGATGGCGGCATTTCCCATTGTTAGGGTGTTACCCATACTCTTAACTTTGAAGTTCTTAGTGTTTTCTGTGGTGGTTGGCACTAGACACACTGAACACCTGCTCTATGGAACATTGTTCTCTATAGCCTCTCTCCTGTAGGCTATGATGCTCTGTATCTAGAGAGATCTTCATTTTGAAATTGTTTTTCCTGCTCTAGGATTAAATTGCGGATGTCTCATGATGCAGCTGCCTGTGTCACTGCCCTACGTGCAGCAATGGAAGCTCTTGTTGTTGAAGTAACTAAAGATCCTGAAATCATTAGCCAGCTGGACCCAGTGAATGAGCGAATGCTGAATGTGATCCGCCAAATCTCCAGGCCTTCAGCGGCTGGCATCAACCTCATGGCAGGAAACACAAGGTTAGTGCCAATCTGTTCACGTATACAGCTGGATCCTTGGAGTAGGAAAACATTCCTGGTAACTTGGAAAGCCGAAACATGCCAAAGGCCAAAATGTGTCTCTGAACTCCTGTGTCAGCAAGAACTCCTGTTGTGGGATTTAGTTTGGAAGCAGGCTGCCTGATGTAGATGAGTGTTGAAGTTTTTATATACTCATATTTTCAGTGAATCATAATGTCGGAAAATCTTTCTAAGAAACTGTGCAAGCAGTGAAGTTGCAGGTTGATGGAGGATGACAAAAAGAGTAAAATGATGGCTCCTATAGTTAAGTTAATGAGGTTTGGTGTGATTGGCTATCCTGTGATACAGCATATACCAAGGATCTTCTGGATTTCACAAACGAATTGTGGGGGCTGGTCTATTCATGCATGCCTTTGAACTGTTTAGGAAATGCACACCGTCACATACAAAGTATACTGACTGTAATTCCTTCCCCAGGCCACATGTCACTCTCCCATTAGTGGCAGAATTGTAAAAAATAAGGAATAGCAGTTCCAGGAAACTGAAATAACACAACCCTGAGGGCCTGAAGTAGAAATCTTTCAAAAACCTGGGAGAGTATAGTTAAACTATAGCAACTTGGTATGCACAGATGGTTACTCTGCAGAGAGTAACCGTTTCACTGGCCTGCAATAAACTTCACACCAGAAGAATGATCTTGGTATGAAGTGTTTGAACAAGTTAATTTCAATTTAACCCTACTGTCAAATTCAGAATATGGTAGTTGTAATCCAAGAGGCCATGGTACCCTGGTGTGTACGTCATATGGTTTGAACATTCTGGCAGCTGTAGAGTTAATTTGGATTTGCAGTGGTGGGCATTAACTGAATTTACTGAATTTTACATACTCCGAGCATGTGTGTTTTCCACCTACTCAAGGCTATTTAGATTGCCTGCAATTTCATACCCTTCACATCAATTTGTGTTGCTCATTATACAGAACAGATTTAAGATGTAAAGATGACTTTCCCCAAATCTCTGGAGATATAGTAATGGTTGAATTACAGGCAAGGAGAGAAATGTATTTGGTTGATAGTGTTTGACTTCTCCATTCTACCACAAATACTCTTCCTGAAGAGATCAGTCCATCAGTTCTTGAGTGCTTATCTATTCAGACTGTGTGGTGCTAGGATTCCCCCTTGGTCCTAATGGCTGCCTAAGAGCAGAAAACACTACTCTACTCTACTCTACTCTACTCTGCCATTAGTCAGATTCAGTGAGGGCAAAGCACACATCAGGGTTGGGATTTTTCTTGTAGAGAATGGGTTCTGAAGCTCCTCATCCAGTCTGTATAAAGAATGATAGAAATCAAAGAAGTGCTCCAGGCTCCTAAACCACTATAAACTGTACCTGTGTTGCTCAGTACAGCAAACCATTATAGACAGCAAGAACCACTTTTGCAGTTTTTACAAAAATATCTGAAAATAGTTGGTGTCAGTCCACACGAGTCTCACCACTTCTCATAATACAATACCTATTTGTGCTTTTCCATACCACTGGTAAACATGGCTGTGTATAGGGGAAAGGGAGCTGTAGAGCTCTGTGATGTATACACATGAAAGTTCTAATAAAGAATCTTTTCTCTGCTTCAGTATCAGTCCTAGTACCGCTGTTGAAGGGCTGCATGGGGGGGAGTTCCTGTTTCAGTATCTTTTGTGCGTTGAGGAACAGGCTGACTCTTTCTCCTCCACCCCACCCCCACTCCTTCCCTAACTATATCAAGCACATCCTATTTCCAGTCTGCTCTTCCTTCTCCTGCAGGCCGTCTCCTATTATTTTCTCAAATGCTGGGTGAATTTACAGGCCTAAATGTTAGTGACTTCAGAGACTTTTTCATGTTAATTATTCTGCTGTTATATAAGCAGAACAGAAACTCTGCTTTCTTTGTATCATTGGACCTTTGTTAGCAGTAGCCTCAAACGGAAACGGCTGAACCACTTTGGTTGAAATTCAGCCTGAGGCAATTGGCTGGCATGGAAAACTTCAGCCCCATAATGGGACTTTGGCAAAGTTGTAAACAATTGAAAATAGTCTTATAGTGAGTGGGACATGTCAGGCAGCCCTGCCTCTAATAACCTGTTCATTCCTTATTTCTGATGTAGATAATTTAATAAAAGTGACGGAGACTCAGCTGTATGGCGCATAGGTAACTGATCAAAATGAGGGACCAACTTCTGTTTTTTCTTAAACATATCATGAGGGGCAAAATAGAGAGCCCAGCACTTCTGACATAAGCTGAAAACTGCCGCCCCTACCTATGAGTGGTTGTTTTTGACAAAGTCCACGTCAGTGGACAATTTTATCTCAGCTTTAGAATTTTTTCAGAATGGGTGTGGTCCTGGACCAGATGAGATCACTCCAGGCTGCTCTTCAATGAAGCTTTACAAGGAGCAAATGTCGAAGTTGGGTGTGGGATTTGAGCATATTGCTCAGCTGCATAGGAGAAGTGGGAGTTTTTATAAAGTTGTGGGTGTTTAAATTAATTTATTCTTAAAACTTTTCTTTCCTAGGTTTGGAGATGGTCCTCGTCCACCCAAAATGGCTCGATATGACAATGGAGGTGGTTTTAGAGGACGGGGAGTTAACCAGCGTGGCTCTGGCTACAGAGGTGGAGGCTATGGTGGTGGAGGCTATAACTCATACCGAGGTGGTTCTGGAGGAAGAGGATACCAAGGTGGTTCTGGGGGAGGTTATAGAGGTGGTGGGGGATATAGAGGGTCTGGGGGAGGGTATCGAGGCTCGGGTGGGGGATATAGAGGGTACCAAGGTGGTGGGAATAGAGGTAATTATGGAGGTGGGTATGGGGGCCAAGGAAGGGGGCGTGGTGGTTATTGAAGTCTTTCTTATACTCTACAGAAATGTGCATGTTTCCTTCTGGAATTTCTTTGATACTAATACAGAAGTCTGTTTATCATTCTACTTGTTCACAGTAGCTTGAAACAAATTGTTTAGGACTAGTGATGATATTATGTAATATAGTCCTTACTACAGAGTACCACAGTCTGTATACTTTGTTCTTAATAAAGTGTTCTGTTCACAAGACTTAACATGTTTTGTCTCTGTATGATGTTTGGATTCTTGAGCATGGCTGTTTCCTTTTAGGTTTAGCATTTGTCCATCGGAGGTATGAGAAATTTTGGGAGAAAACATCTCTTTATTGTTTCCAGGGTGTAAAAGAGCATGTGGGACAGATATCATCAATTCTTCAGAATTGCAAGGGTTTCTAGTCATTGCTGCTTCAGACCATGATTGCACTGAATGGACAGAAGCAGAGGTTTGAAATCATAGGACTGTGTTAGCCAATACCTAGTGAGGTGTAGAATACACTACATTACATTAATAGATATTATGAGCACGGTATTAATATAATGAACATCATTATATATGTGTTGGGAAGCTACGTTAAGTATTGTGCTCTCCCCACAATTCTGTTCACCCATGTCAAATATCCTATTACGCTTGTCAAAGCTGAAATCGGCTTTACAATTAGAAAATAGGAAACATGGCAAAGCAAAGATGCATGAATCCTTTGTATCATGTACAGTTAGGATTTACTTTCATGGCTCATCAACACATGGAGTGTAATATTCAAAACAAAATATGGGAAAGTACAGGTTGATACCAAGGACAAAGCTGGCACAAACTAGTGGGTTAAAGTGACGTGTAAAGAGTTGTAACTTGTAAAATCATTACTACTGGCTGAAATGTGTATCTTTGAAGCACACAGCTGCAAGCATTTGCTTCCCAGGAAGGTATGCATGTCTCCTTTTTATTGTACTGCTTTGTCTTTAGACAGTATATTTAGCTAAACTGGATTATTTGGTCTGGAACACTTTTAAGAATGATCCTTGAGTGTAGTCAAACAATTGGCTACACCTTTTATAACTTGAATAGCTGATGATGTGAGGGGAATCTCTTCCTTTGCTTTAGAATGCACTGTGCAAATAGGCCCTGCTGCAGTGCCAGATGACACTGTCACCTTTTACTGCAGATTTACAGCCATTTAGGTTGTCCACTGGCTGGCTACTAGTATATGCTGCCTTGCTCTATAGAGAACTGTCCCTAGAGAGGTAATAACATGGGCTAGGTTTCTCTGGCTCAGATACAGAAACCTCCAAGCGAAGTGTTTGAGGCTGATGTAGAGATGTTTGCTGGCTCTGAAGTTAACTCGGAAGTATGAAAAACCCCATTCATCTAAACAGATATTAACTTACAATGTTGACAGGTAAGCAGTGAAATAACTTGTATGACGAGAGGATTTCTGTTATCTGTCCTTTCTAGTAGGAGTGGCAGCATTTTGGCACCATGAGTAAGGACAAAGAACCTCCGAGTCCAGCATGTATCTGACGTGCTGCAAGGGGGAGCCAAACTAACTTGGAGAGGCAAGCAGGGAATCCAGCAGAACTCCTAGGTGTGTTTGAATGCTAATGAATAGAGCCAAGGCCAGAGAATATGTGATATATCATGCTTGTAATCAGGTGCTGTCTCAGATGAAGCGCTATGGACAGAACTTTAGTGTCACAAGCTTCCCCTTGCCTCCACCACCCTTGATTTTAGGGGTTTAATTCTAAATGAAACAGCCCCTCCCATAAGCCACAGAAATCATTAGCAGTACAGTTCAGTAATTATCAACCTGGGCTGGATGTAAACTGGTAATGTATTGCTTAAAGACTTTATTCCATTACCAACTATCTGAGCTATCCAGTCCTATTTTTTCCTCTAGTTTCCTGTATAGTGCTCCTTTTTCTCCCTATTTTTGGTTTCCTTAATCTTAGTATAACGTGTAATATAGCGTATTGTACTAAATTATTGCACATGTACACTGAAACAAATATGCAGAAAACTGTATTTTGTAATTAGATGTGTATATAAAACAAAAAACAACTTTAAACTAAAAGTATAGCTGAGGGAGAACACAGATTTTGCACAATTTCTATCCTCTCAGCCACTGAGCTTAAGTGATACATGAATACTGCTAAGAATTCCCTCAAGGTTTCTCTTATTAATAATATTGGGAAGTTCTTACTCCTGTTTTAGCAAAGTGGGAGAAGGCAGTGGGCTGATCTCTTGCGAACCACCACTGATGCTGTAATCCAGTGGTCCCCAACCTTTTTGTGACCAGTAGTACATTCATGTTTTCAGAAGATTGTGGCGGGCGCTAACAATTTTTCAAGGCTTATTTTGTATTTGTACATTAAATAATATTAAAAAAAAATATTTAATATTACATAATATATGAATCCAGAGAGAAGCCGCGAGGACAGAGAATACCGGTGCCTGCAGTCCCGGAGTACTCTGTCCCCAACAGCTGCAGGGGCCTGGATTCTCTCCCCTGCGGGGCAATAGGCAGGCCCCGCACCTGCCGGGAACAGAGAACACTGTGCCCGCAGCCTGAGTTCTCCGTCCCCGGCAGGCGCAGGGCCATGGCTTCTCTCTCCTGCTGGGCACTAGGTAGGCACACACAAATGCCCTGGCGGGCACCATGGTGCCCACGGGCACCACGTTGGGGACCACTGCTGTAACCTATTGTGGACTCAAACTACAGGCAATGAAAACTAAATTTATATAAATTATGTATAACTAAATTTATATATAATGGGAAAAATCCTATATAGTACAGCTTTCTGGAGCCCCGTGTCTCACAATTCTGCTACTTATAGGCTATTCCCCCACTCCTATCTGCTGCTTTCAGAGGCAATTAAAAGCTGTAGCATAGCCTGTGATAGACACATTCCCTTTCTTGACTGAGGGCAGGGTATTGCCTCCACCCAGCAGTCAGTCATGGTTCTCTGCTCCTAAACTTGACTTGTACACTTTCATTTTGGGGCATTAGCAAGAAACCTTCTTTGTTCTCTCCCCCTCCTGGACCAAGTATTTAGAAGCAGGTGGCTGAAGCCACACAAAGTCTCCACTGCAGTGCCTCTCTGCTGAGCTCTTCTTCCTCTTTTCAGGGATAGCAGAGCAGCTGCACAAGCACCGCAGTGACTAAGCCTAAAAGGCTCTACAGAAAGCAAATTATGTCCTGCCTGTTCTCAGCCACCACACCGTAGTGTGGCTAGGCACAGAGTTTGGAGTTGGACAGGCATGTTAATACTCCTATCCTTTCAAGAAGCTGTGATTTCATTCCAGAAATGCCCAACTGGCCAGAAAGCGCAGAACAGGGAGACCTAAGGATGTGGATTTCATTCAGCTGGCCCAGGGGCTAAGTCCTGAAGTTTGAAACCATGTTAAAAAAATGGAATCCACAATCCAGATCCAACATAAGCAGGCCCTCTAAGGTAAGCCTCAGAGAGAATACCTCCCTTCCAAATTTTCTCCTTAGTGATTCCACTGCACACACCTTTTGAAGAAGTAATCGGGGAGGAATGGGTGTCTCTTGGAACAGAGAAGCGATCAGAAAACCTAAGGGTGGCTTCCATGACCTCCATGAGTTCATTATGATGGCGAATGAATGGGCCTCCACCTAGACCTCAGTTTAGAGGTAGAAATTCTCAATTTCCAGATGAATGTCTTGTTTTTACCACACACAAATAGATATGAGGGAGGGTGCTCTAGGGATACTTCCTCAAGCTAAAGGCCCTGCCCCCTCACTTCTTCATCCAGTCTCCCATAACCAGTGACCCCGCAAAGCGTTAGCAGGTCTGAAATGAGATTTCCCATCTGGACATAGGAGTGATGGATGTTCCCCCAGAAGAACACTTCTCAACGTTTTGCTCCTCCTCCTCCATTGTTCAGAAGTGCACTGGAGGAGTCAGGGCCATACTCAACCTCTTCAAAAAGAGATGAAGAAAATTCTGGATGGAGTCCCTGGCTTTGATGATGACATCCCTGTCTCAAGGCTACTTCCTAACCTCAGTGGATTTGGCAGACTCAACCTCCACATTACACCACAGGCTTTTATGATTTGTTTAATGGCACAGATCACTACCAGTACTGAACACTGCCATTTGGTCTCTTGGTCCCCAGCGATTTTATGAAGATGCTGGCAGTGATCATGGGTAGGCTCAGATCCCAGAGTATTCACCTGTATCCCTTTCTGGATGAGCCCTGTCCCACAGCACGTAGTGCCATGATCCGGACTCTGAATCTTCTGCGAGCACACAGATTTGTGATAAACATAAAGAAAAGTTCCTGGATTCTGTTGACAAGGATTATTCATCTGGATGTGGAGAAACATGTTAGCAACACTGATCTGTCAATCATCACTCAACAGATTCCAGAAGATTCAGGATCTGATATCCATGATGGACCAGTGCATGAGCCCAACCATAGCTGCACGGCTTTAGCTACTGAGCTTCCTGGTCTCATGCACTGGAATTTTCCCAGGGCAAGGTCACATATCAGGTGCCTCCATGGCCTTTCTTCTGAAAAGACGGTTACTCACCTTTGTAACTGTTGTTCTTCGAGATGTGTTGCTCATATCCATTCCAGTTAGGTGTGCGCACGCCGCGTGCAAGTTCGTCAGAGACTTTTTACCCTAGCAACACTCGGTGGGCCAGCAGGTCGCCCCCTGGAGTGGCGCCGGTATGGCGCCTGATATATACCCCTGCTGGCCCGCCCGCTCCTCAGTTCCTTCTTGCCGGCTACTCCGACAGTGGGGAAGGAGGGCGGGTGTGGAATGGATATGAGCAACACATCTCGAAGAACAACAGTTACAAAGCTGAGTAACCGTCTTTTCTTCTTCGAGTGCTTGCTCATATCCATTCCAGTTAGGTGATTCCCAAGCCTTACCTAGGCGGTGGGGTCGGAGTGAGACGTTGCGGACTGCAAAACCGCTGTGCCAAAAGCGGCATCGTCTCTAGCTTGCTGTACCAGCGCATAGTGTGATGCGAAGTGTGCACAGAAGACCATGTGGCAGCACGGCAGATTTCCTGTATGGGGACATGAGCCAAAAACGCGGCCGAGGAAGCCTGAGCCCTGGTAGAATGGGCGGTAAGGGGTCCCATTGGCACACTGGCCAAGTCGTAACATGTCCTGATGCAGGACGTGACCCAGGATGCGATACACTGGGAGGAGATTGCCATGCCTCTCATGCGTTCTACTGCCACAAACAATTGTGGTGAACGCCGGAAGGGTTTAGTTCTCTCAGTGTAGGGGTAGGCCGTTTGACCTGAGGGTAGAGTCACTCCAGGCCCTTGATAAATCTTGACACCATTGGGTGAGAAAATACGGACTTGTCAGCCTCGCCTGGGTGGAAGGTGGATATAGCCGCGAGGTGGACGCGTAGAGAGGAGATCGCCAAGCCCTGCTGCTTGGGAGACCACACGTAGTCCAAGATGGTGGGGACTAGCACGGCGAGTGGATCGTGGCCGTGCTGACTGCACCAGCAGCAGAAGCGTTTCCATTTCGCTAGGTAGGTTGAACGCGTGGAAGGCTTCCTGCTGCCCAACAACACTTGTTGTACTGCATCGGAACAGCGCAACTCGGACTGGCTTAACCAGCCAGGAGCCATGCAGACAGATGGAGGGACTGTAGATCTGGATGGCGCATCCTGCCGAAGTCCTGCGTGATCAGGTCCGGCCAAAGAGGTAGGGCAATCGGATTCGCCAGGGACAGATCGAGCAGCATGGTGTACCAAGGCTGCCGCGGCCACGCCGGAGCAATCAGGATGAGGCGGGCCTTGTCTCTCCGGACCTTGATCAGGACTCGATGGACGAGAGGGAAGGGTGGAAAGGAGTAGCAAAGACGACCCGTCCACGGTATGAGGAACGCGTCCGACAGGGAGCCCGGGGAGCGACCCTGTAGAGAGCAGAACACCTGGCATTTCCTGTTCGATCTGGAGGCGAACAAGTCTATCTGGGGAAATCCCCACCTCTGGAAAATGACATAGAGGATGTCCGGACGGATGGACCATTCGTGGGACAGAAAGGATCTGCTCAGGTGATCCGCCAGGGTGTTCCGCACTCCCGGGAGAAAGGAGGCCACTAGATGAATAGAGTGGGCTGTGCAAAAGTCCCACAGACGTATTGCTTCCTGACACAGCGGGGAGGACCGGGTCCCACCCTGCTTGTTGATGTAATACATGGCTGTTGTCTTGTCCGTGAATACCGCAACACAATGACCGTGCAAATGGCGTTGGAATGTCTGGCATGCTAGGCGAACGGCCCGTACCTCCCGCACATTGATGTGAAGAGTCAACTCTCTCTGTGACCACAGACCCTGTGTACGCAGGGTCCCCAGGTGCGCACCCCAGCCCAGCGATGATGTGTCCGTTGTCAGGGACACTGATGGCTGTGGGGCGTGAAACGGTAGGCCCGCACACACTTGGGAGGGCGTTGTCCACCAGCCTAGGGAGCCTAGAACATTCGATGGAATCGTTACGATTGTGTCTATGGCATCCCTGCCTGGTCGATAGACCGACGCGAGCCAGGTCTGCAACGGGTGCATGCGGAGTCTTGCGTGTCTGGTGACGAAGGTGCATGTGGCCATGTGCCCCAGGAGAGCGAGGCACGTTCGAGCAGATGTGGTCGGGAAGGCCCGCAGGCTTGTGACCATGGACACTATGGCTTGGAATCGGTGCCGGGGAAGGCTGGCCATCGCGAGGTTGGAGTCCAGCACTGCCCCTATGAATTCTACGCTCCGCGTAGGCACCAGAGTGGACTTGTCCGGATTGATGGTCAGGCCTAGGCTCGCAAACAGCTCCGTGATGATGGTGATGTGCCCGGTCACCTGCTCTTCCGACGTGCCTTGAATGAGCCAGTCGTCGAGGTAAGGGAAGACATGGATACGACGACGTCGCAGGGCAGCAGCGACGACCGCCATACACTTGGTGAATACCCGGGGGGCCGAGGAGAGCCCAAAGGGGAGGACCGTGAACTGGTAGTGGTCCTGATTCACCACAAAGCGGAGATACCATCTGTGCGGGGGGAAGAACGCAATGTGGAAGTACGCATCCTTCATGTCGAGAGCGGCGTACCAATCTCCGGGATCCAGGGAAGGGATGATGGTTCCTAAGGTTACCATGCGGAACTTGAACTTTTTGATGAATTTGTTCAGGCCTCGCAGGTCCAGGATGGGTCGTAGGCCCCCTTTTGACTTGGGGATTAAGAAGTACCGGGAATAAAACCCCTTGCCCCTTAGCTCCTTTGGCATCTCCTCTATAGCCCCAATGGACAGGAGCTTGCGAACCTCCTGGACGATAAGTTGCTCGTGAGAGGGGTCCCTGAAGAGGGACGAGGAGGGAGGATGGGAGGGGGGTGGAGAAACAAACTGAAGATGGTAACCAAACTGCACCGTGCTCAGGACCCAACGATCCGAAGTCAGCTGGGACCATGACGGTAGGAAGTGGCGGAGGCGGTTGAGGAAATGAAGTGGATCCAGAGAGGGGATTGGTAAGCTGCTCTAGGGCGCACCTTCAAAAGTTCGCCTTGGGTCCCTGCGGTGGCTTTTTGGACCCAGAAGTGTTACCCCTTTGAGGACCTGACTGCCGTCTACAATTTGGCCGGCCTCGCCTCCGGCTGAAATCTTGTCTGGGGCGAGGCGGGGGGTAAGTGTGCTGATAGTAGGGGCGGAATGGCCTTCTCTGAGTCTGGGGCGTGTGCATTCCCAGTGAATGCATGATGACCCGGTTATCCTTCAGGCTCTGCAGCCTGGGATCCGTCTTTTCAGAGAAGAGGCCCTGCCCGTCGAATGGCAGGTCCTGGATCGTGTATTGTAGCTCCGGCGGTAGTCCGGAAGACTGCAGCCACGATATACGGCGCATGGCTACGCCCGACGCCAGACTCCTCGCTGCTGAATCTGCGGCATCTAAGGACACCTGCAGCGAGGTTCTGGCGACCCTCCTGCCCTCTTCCAGGAGAGATGAAAATTCCTGGCGTGAGTCCTGGGGGAGCAGCTCTGTAAATTTGCCGACAGCCTCCCAGGTGTTGTGGCTGTAACGGCTCAGGAGGGCCTGCTAGTTCGCCACACGGAGCTGAAGGCCTCCAGCAGAATAAATTTTACGGCCCAGCAAGTCCATGCGCCTGGCTTCCCTGGATTTTGGCGCAGGGGCCTGTTGGCCGTGGCGTTCCCGCTTGTTGACTGACTGTACCACCAAGGAGCAGGGAGCGGGGTGTACGTAGAGGTACTCATACCCCTTGGATGGTACCATATACTTTCTTTCCACGCCGCGGGCAGTGGGTGGAATGGAGACCGGAGACTGCCAGATGGTGTCCGCCTTTGCCTGAATCGACTTAATGAAGGGGAGGGCTACCCTGGTCGGTGCCTCCGCCGAGAGGATGCTTACTACCGGGTCCTCTACTTCCGGGACTTCCTCTACAGGAAGGTTTATGTTCTGGGCCACTCGCCTCAGCAGGTCCTGATGTGCCCGGAGATCGATCGGCGGGGGCCCTGATGAAGACGTGCTCGCTACCGCCTCATCCGGGGACGAGGACGAAGACACCCCAGGGAGGAGTGGTTCTTGCACGGAAGCCTCGTCCAGAGGGGCCTCCGTTTCCCGGGCATCCTGCTGCCCCATGGTATCCATGGGTTCTTCCTCCATACCTGAGGGGGGGGGGGGGCGCGACTGATTGTGGCCTCTGGTGCACGACGCTCCGATGGGTTGGAGCGAGCTTGTCCCGAAGGTTCACCCTGGGCTTGGTGGTATGCCCAGGGCGTCCAAAAGGACCACTGAGGTGGACTCTGGTCCGTGCGGGCATGCACATCCGAACCCCCGTAAGAGGCGCTGTCCATATGGGAAGAAGCGGACGAGTGCCTCGAAGGCCATGGAGGAGCCGCCGATGACTGTGGTAGGCCTCTGCGCATCCCGACGTCGCTGCGCGGTGCCGGTGAACGGTACCGGGAGTCATGGCAGTACCGTGATCTAGACCGGGACCTGCTACCGGCTCGGTGCCGGGAGGTCGACCGGTGCCGTCCACTGCCGTGCCGGGATCGGCTGCGGTATGAACGTCGGTGCCGCGATCTAGACCGGTGCTGAGAGTAGTATGATGGCGACAGGGATCTTGAACGGTGCCGCGAGTACGACCGGTGCCGCAGGTAGCGGTCCCGGGACTGTGAGCGGCGTCTAGATCTCGAGCGGCGATGCTGGGAGTGGTCCCTCGATTTGGAACGGGACCGATGTCCGGTAGTACCCGGCGAATGCGGCCGTACCATGGCGGGCTTGCCCAGCGATTGGATAACCCGCACCGGCGGTGCCGGTGGTTGGGCCAGCTCGGGCTCTGTCAATGCGATGATGTCGTGTGCCGCTGAGAAGGTCTCTGGCGTGGAGGGCGCGACAAGCTCGACCCCTGTCCTCACCGGGGAGCTGAATGGCACCAGACTCAACGGTCTCTGAGGGGTCGGAGTCGACGGTGCGACGACGCTCGGTGCCGCGGCGGATGACGGTGCCGGGTGGTCAGGCTTTGAGGCACGCTCTGACTGTGGTGCAGTTGCAGGCACCGCAGGAGCCCTGTGCTTTTTGCTCCTCGGGGAGAGGGAGCAGTGCCGGCTAGGGTGCCGGGCCAGTGCCGAGCGGGAAGTTGGAGCCGGCGCCGGGCGGTCCGGAGCGGAGGCGACACTTGGTCCCGGTGCCGGAGTCGGTGCCAACGGTGGGGGAGTCAGCGCTGCCTCCATCAGGATCTGCTTCAGGCGACTGTCCTGCTCCTCCTTCGTTCGGGGCTTGAACGCCTTGCAGATCAGACACTTGTCCACAAGGTGGGACTTGCCTAGGCACCTCAGGCAGGAGTCGTGCGGATCTCCTGTTGGCATTGGCCGATGACAGGCCGCGCAAGACTTAAAGCCGGGTGAACCAGGCATGGGCCCCGGCACCGCGGGGAGGAAAAAGGGGCGAACCCCCGATCCTCAGTATAACTATTTACAACTATACTTACTTAACTTTATAACTACAACTAACACTATAATAACTGAACTATATACACTAGACTGCAGAAGAGTGAAACGCTAGGAAGGTGGAGAACGGTTAGCCGTGCTCCACAGTTCCAACGACCGACACGGGCGGTAAGAAGGAACTGAGGAGCGGGCGGGCCAGCAGGGGTATATATCAGGCGCCATACCGGTGCCACTCCAAGGGGTGACCTGCTGGCCCACTGAGTGTTGCTAGGGTAAAAAGTCTCCGACGAACGTGCACGCAGCGCGCGCACACCTAACTGGAATGGATATGAGCAAGCACTCGAAGAAGAAAGTATGTGACCAATCCCTGGAGCGCATACAAAATCAGGTACTAGTCCAAAATCAGATTGACTCCATGAGATGGGCAGTCCCGGGCAAGTTCCACAAAGCAGTCTTCATATGCCTTCCAGACACTCAGGTTCTTACCAATGCTAGCCTAGACAGATGGGAAGCACATATGGAGCCTGGGGAAAGGAATGATAGCATCAATCTCTTGGAGCTCAGTCAGTCAAACCAGCTATTCTGAGATTCCAGAGCCATGTGGAAGGCAACTACATCATGGTGAGTCGGACAGCATGACAGTGGTTGCATACATAAACAACTAAGGAGGGAGAAGCAGGTTGCTCTACATATAGAAGTGATAGAGATAAGTGTGTGCAGAAAAGATTCTCTGTTGCATAAAAATAATCCACATAAAAGAGGAACTGAACCAAAAGGCAAACTAGCTCAGCCATTACAATCTCAACAACCCAGAATTACTTTCAATCTGATCACACAGATATTCCGTTCCCTTCAGCTGACCGACTTGCCAATCACAAGAATACAAAGTGGCCAAAATACTTCACCTGGGAAGCAGATCCAAGTCTATGGGAACAGATGTTTTGTCAAACAGATGGCCTCAAGGCTGACTACGCACGTTCCCGCCCTTCTTTCTCATAGGGAAAATGAGCCAAAAGATGTGAGAAAAAGCAAGGGTGATGTTAACTCTACACTGGCCATGGAGACCCTGGTTCTCTGACATGATAGATCTAAAGCTGAAACCACCATTGCAGCTACTGGTGAACTCAAAACATCCTTTATCAAGGACCATTTCTCCATCTGGATGCAGCTCATCTTTACGTGACAACCTGACTGTTAAAAGGGATGTGTTAGCCACATGTGTGGCATATCTTCCAAAGTGATGGAGACTCTGCTGTCTTCTATGAGAGGTTCCACACTAAAATCCTATTTCTCAGGCTGGACCAAATGTAGCAGTTGGTGTCGAGGACAGAGTAAAAGATCATGGGACTCCAGTTAAATTGGAATTTCTTCAGAAAGCAGAGGCTAAATGTTCATGCCAAGCACTGCAGCTTGCTAGGTGTCAGCCTTTCATAGTGTACTGGTTTGCATTATCCTCTGGCTCCCTGGCCAATAAGCCTCAGGTATCCAGGTTCCTCATAACAGTTTCACTGGCCAGATCAGCTGTCAAACTGATCTTCCTTAAGTGGGACCTACCACTGGTGTTGAAAGCCCTAACCATCCATCCTTTTGAGCCTTGGACATAGCTGTATCACCATGTTACCTCTCCATCAAAACCGGTTTTCTAGTTGCCATCACAACCACCAGATATGGCTGCTAGTTCTGGAACTCATCTATGCATGAACCTTGTTGTGTGTTCCATGATGGTAAGGGTGGTGCTAAGAATTTCAAAAACATTCTTGCAAATGATACTGCGAGGTGTGACACTGAGCGGATGAAGAATGACTACAGGACACTGGGAGTACAGATGAAGGAGTTTGGAGCACAGGAGGTATTCTCTTCAATCCTTCCTGTCAAAGGTAGGGGCCCGGGCAGAGACAAGTGCATAGTGGAGGTGAATGCCTGGCTGTGAAGATAGTGTCGCCAGGAGGGCTTTGGCTTCCTCGACCACAGGATGCTATTCCAGGAAGGACTGCTAGGCAGAGATGGCGTTCACCTTTTGAGGAGGGGAAAGACCCTATTTGGACACAGACTGGCTAACCTAGTGAGGAGGGCTTTAAACTAGGTTTGACGGGGACAGGTGAGCAAAGCCCACAGGTAAGTGGAGAACATGGAGACCTGGGAGATGGGTCAAAAATAGGAGGGAGCATGGGCTATAATGGCAGAGAGAAAGGAGGATCAGGGCAAAACTGGAAGGCAAGATCAAATCAGTATCTTAGATGCCTATATACAAATGCAAGAAGTATGGGTAATAAGCAGGAAGAACTGGAAGTGCTAATAAATAAATACAACTGACATTGTTGGCATCACCGAAACTTGGTGAGATAATACGCGATTGAAATGTTGGTATGGATGGGTACAGCCTGCTCAGGAAGGATAGACAGGGGAAAAAGTGAGGAGGTGTTGCCTTATATATTAATAATGTACACACTTGGAATGAGGTGGAGATGGACATAGGAGAGAGAAATGTTAAGAGTCTTTGCGTGCTGAGAGGCTAAAAGGGGTAAAAAAACAAGGGTGATGTCATGCTAAGAGTCTACTACAGGCCACCTAACAAGGTGAAAGAGGTGGATGAGACTTTTTTTAAACAACTAACAAAATCATCCAAAGCCCAAGATTTGGTGGTGATGGGGGACTTCAACTATCCAGATATATGTTGGGAAAATCACACAGCGGGGCTCAGACTATCCAATAAGTTCTTGTACTGCATTGCAGACTTTTTATTTCAGAAGGTTGAAAAGGCTACTGGGGGGAAGCTGTTCTAGATTTGATTTTAACACATAGGGAGGAACTAGTTGAGAATTTGCAAGTGGAAGGCAGCTTGGCTGAAAGTGATCATGAAATCATAGAGTTCACAATTCTAAGGAACTGCTTGCTTCTTCCCATAGGTAGCAGAATTGTGGGAGATGCTGGGCTGCAGAATGGAAAATTTCCTACCTGATCATTTTATCTGCTAGCAGCATCTTCCACAATTCTACCCGCCCTGGATGGCTTGTCAGCTGAGGGTGAACATCTTATTTGGATGTTCCAAGCAAGGATTTACTGTACATAGTTATTTGGTTGGCATTGGAATTATTGTTACTAATTTTCTATAAGTTTTTACACAGCTTTTGAATGAATCATCTGGCAGTAGACGGGAGAAGGGGGTGTAGCTAGCACAGCTATGAACTGCCTCTGCAAACTGCAGCCAGGAGAGAAATAGCCCATATATAGCAAAATTGTGGAAGAGACTGCTAGCAGAAAGAAAATTACCAGGTAAAAGGTTTTCCATTCTCTACATTTCCTCGTTCAGCTCTACTGATAGTAACCACAATAGAAGGGTCACTGTGAATAAGTTAGCACCGGCATTTTAGCCAGAGTTGTCTAATCCTAGTCAGAGTAGGTCTGGATAATGACTATGTAAGGGTGTTCTGCATTAGTGCTCAACTGTTATTGCCAATGCAGCTCTACCAGTGGTAGTAACAGTGGAGAAACTAAGGATCAGACTACTGTAGACACAGGTGGCTGTTCAGTGTTATAAAATGACCTTTCCTAGCCTCCTGAGAGGAAAAGTATCTGTTCCCAATTTAGACTATTAAGTCAAAGGGGACACATTGTAACGCAAGACTGAAGGTGTGTGTTAGAGTTAGATGCTCTAAAAGTTAAAGCACAGTAAGGGCAACTCTAGTCATTTTCCATAACATTAATTCAAAGAAGCATTTAAGACTAACAGTCTTCAACTTGGAGTACTGTTGCTTTAATTTTTATTAACAATTTTTATATATCAAAACATACATCAAATGCATGTTTAACTATGAACTATGCTGAGACCCTTGATATCATCTAGTGTGTTACTACTCATCTCTAGGCTCAATTCATGCATTAGTTTGGAAAGGATATCTTCCTCTGCATCTCCTGATGCAGTAAATTCTAGTATCCCTCCTGTAGTAGACAGTTGGTCCGTAGGTTGAAGGATGGTCACTCCATAACCATTGTTACTATAAATGTGATTATTTTTCATCTTCAGTTTAGGGACAGGAACAACCTGTTAAGGATTCAAAACAAACTAGTTTTGAAGGGTGCATTGTGCTCTTACACACCTAAAATATGGCATAAAAGAATGCTTGCACTGTTCACATTCAAAAGAAACACATTTTCCTTTATAGTTCTTAGTTATTTCTCTCAAAATGGCAATGCCTTATCCCAGATTTTTAGACCCTCTCATAACTGTTAAAAGGAGCAATCTAATTCAAATCTGAAAAGACTTAACAAATACGTTTTAACTTCTAAAACTACTGATTTTAGTACTAAGACTACAGTTTCAATTTATTTAAATTTGATCTAACATCCTTTGAAGCTTCCCACTTTCTACTGTTACTATATTTAAGCACGTATCTTTCACAAAGTATAGTATAACTAGTAGCTTGCAATCCATTCACCATAGCCAGCTCTGCTGCCCTAGCAGTTGTTCACAATGGGACTGAAATTGTCAATCTTCCATTTTTTTGATTGAAATTCTAATACTTCTCAGCAGTTTGATAGCACAGCTACACAAGACATGTGACCTATTCCATGTCCAACTTACTATTTAGTACAGATACTGACGAGAGAACATTGTGAAAAACTGTTTTGCTGAGAATGTGAACATCAGGAAATTCATGTATTGCTTATGTATGTATGCATTTATTCCTTATGTATGTATTTTTACTCCTACAGCAAAACCTATACTGTAATTGTCTCAATGATTACCAGACCAGTCTTGCTCAATTTTTTTTAAGTGCCAGTTCCTACAAGCTCAGCCTGGTACCTGAGTGATTAACCATTGGAACAAACTACAGTGGGAAGTGATGGTTTCTCCATCTCTTGATGGCTTCAAATCAAGATTGGAGGCCTTTATGGAAGATGTGCTTTAGTTCAGTTAAACAACTTGTTGGGTTTCACACAAGAGTAACATGGTGAAACTCAACAGCCTGTGATCTACAAATAGTCAGAGTAGATGGGACCATTAGTTTCTAAGTCAAACTACAAAAACAAGCTGTATTGGCTCATGGGCAAAACGCTATAGTTCTAACAAAAAAACAAACAAACAAAAAAAAAGATTAGCCTGTTAGCACATACTAAGTCTTACAGATGGGAACTAAAATGTGACAAAAGTTGACTAAGAGGACCTACAAAAAAAATCATGAACTCAGGGTAAATTCTTAACTGTTGAGTAGAGCAAGTGAGATCATGTGTAACAACCAGTCAAAGCAGTAATAAAGGGAAACTTCTTCACACCAAGGCCTTCTCTTCAGTGGAAAAAAAGGTATATTGCTAATTCAAGTTAGCTAACCTGAGGTACAATTCTAATGCAGGGCTTGTCTGCACTGCAGTGAACTTGAATGTGATGGTGCTTAAGTTGAATTGGCTGGCCCATCAAGAGGTATAAGTTCAATTGAGCTCAACCCATTAGCTGCTCTCACTACCTTTATGGAGAGTGAATGAATGCAAACTCCACTCAAATGGCAACCTCTACTGATTTCCCATTATTCCTTTGTGTGCACAGAAAGGAAAGACATGTTCTCCCACAATTCACTGGGAAAGTCATGGAGCACCTCATATTACTGCAGCACAAACCATGGAATATAACCTCAGAAATCTTAAGTGCCACACGAGTGAGTGCAGTGCTAGTGTGAACACAGCAGCTTGAGTGTTTTGCAATGTGGCCATTCACTCACACTAAGCTAACTCAAGAAGTAACTTGAGTGTAGATAATTCAAAATAATTCTGCAGTATGTAGTTTTCACATGAGTAAGGCTATGATTTTGTCATGGAGGTCGCAGAAGTCACGGATTCCATGACTTCCCAAGACTGCCGTGACTTCAGCCCGCAGTGGCTGGGAGCTGCAGGGTACCCTCACGGGCAGCAGAAGAACCCTGGAGCTCTGAACAGTCCCCACAACTTCCTAGTGACTTCCAATTTTGTTGTGGATATTTTTAGGGTTTCCGTCAATTTTTTTTTATTGTCTGTGACCTGTCCGTGACTTTTTACTAAAATATTCATGACAAAATCTTAGCCTTACATATGAGGTAGCAGATTGAGTTAAAAACTATAGTGGATCTTGGGACTGCCTCTTTCCCCTAAAAACACACCTTCTGTGCTGCCTCAAAAGAAGCTCATGCAGCAGGGACACTCCACCATTCCCCCCGAAGAAGCATGGGCACAGGGACCCTTTCCAAGATAGCCCTTCCAACCACCACCACCACCGCTGCCCAGCATACTAGCCTCTCACTTTCTTAGGTACCAAATGCCCTTACTCACAGTTAGCTCTCAGAGCCCTGATGCATAGCACTTCAGTAACTGCTGTACATTTGGTGTCTAAGAAGTTGAGAAGTGTGCTGGAACAAGAGAGGTTACCTGATAGGATTCATGAAATTCCACACTAATTGTTGGTAGTCAAGGACTTAGCCACTGGATTCTTGAATTAGAAATTTTAACTAAAGAAATGCAATTTTTAGAATAAACATGACGTTCCGCATTTCGTTAGCTTCCACTAACTTCTGCATTTGCAACAGTACAGCTATTACTTTATAGAAGTGTCAGTTACAGTTGCTAGGAGAACACAACACAGTTAGTTACCTTAATATTAATTCCACCTAGGGCACCCTGTGAACTCTCACTGGTTTTGAAGTTATTGCAGTGGTGAATTTTGTTACCCTCCAAAATGGCTGTGCTTCCTGGGTGCAGCTCAACACCAGCACCCTGTACATTAAAATCAAAAAATTAAATCTTGAAACTAAGGATTGCCACAGGAAAAGCATTCAGAGTACAGTCAAGTACGTAAAAAGTGGTTCTGAAATTTCGTATGAATATAAGATGTCAAAATTGGTCCACTGCAATTTATTATAGTGAGGAATGGAAACCCATAAAACTATGCAATTATGGGGCCTTGCAACTCCTGCTCACACTGGAATGAAGAATGCAGTGGAATCTTTTACTATTCATTGCTTAGCATTTATTACCTTAAAATTACATCTTCAGGGATATATTTTAGTCTCTACATCAAAGTGATTTACATGTAAAAAGTACCAAGCATGAAAATATTGCTTAATAATTCTGTTTGGTTTTTAATAAGTAGGAAAGCAACTCCCAGCTAACACTTAATTCCAAAGGTGAGGATAGCACTCTACCCTAGTAACACCACAAATAAAACAAGGCTGCTGCCCTGAAGAGCTTAAAGAAATTTGCTACAGAAAATTGGAAGTTAACTGAAAATTACATGTAAGTTTTCAAAACAGAATTTGAACTTCAGGTATTTCCACTTGCAATTCAACAACAGTATTTGTCCTTTTTTTAAAAAAAAAAAAAAGCTGCTATATGCATGTTAACATTTTATACTTGCTTGTATTATTAAATTTATTTTTTGATATTCATGCAGACTCAGTACCTGAGCTCCAGTAATCTCACTGTTTGTAATAGTCAGAGAAGCTCCAGTAAGCACACAGACTCCAGTTCCTTCACATTTCAATATACAGTTTACAAAAGTCATATGACCAGATTCAACCACCACAATACCATCAACAGTCCCCTGTTGTACTAAAGTGAGATGCATTAGTTTCACATTTTGGGCTTTGGATACCACAAAACTCTCATGAGTAGGCTCTGAAATGATCACAATTTCTTCTGGCTTCCCAGCTCCTAGTTGAAAGAAGAAAAGCACTGTAAACATTTATTTCCACACTATACATAAAGCAGTGAATACCTTTTTGCTGTTTGATTAACTGTTACAACGTTTGGGTTAAAATGAGTATTTCTCAGTTAGGTGTTTTTGGTTTTATTTTAAGTACCAAATTAATTACAACGAATGACTTGCGTGTAAAAGAACGACTCTCTCCCTCCCTCCCATCCATCCATCCATCGCCCAGTGGTTTGAACATTGGCCTGCTAAACCCAGGGTTGTGAGTTCAATGAGGGGGCCATATAGGGATCTGGGGCAAAATCAGTACTTGGTCCTGCTAGTGAAGGAAGGGGACTGGACTCGATGACCTCCAAGGTTCCTTCCAGTTCTATGAGATAGTTATATCTCCATATTTTTTTTGTTTAACCTTTCATAACTGATGCTGTTGCTCATGTCCATTCCAAGTAGATGTGTGTACGCCACATGCATGATTGCCTCTCTAGTCCCTCGAGGAACCATCTAACCAGGGGGTTAGCAAATACTGACAGCCCCGCTGCACCCAGGTGGAAAGAGGAAATAAGAGCCAGATGCACCTTGATCAATGAGACTGCCAGCCCCTGCTGCTTTAAGTAGAGTACCTACCCCGGTATAAAAGAGATTGAAGACTGCGGCGGAGGGGTGCCCTTCTGCGAGGACCAAATAGAGAACCTTTTCTGCTTGGCCAGATAAGTGGCATGAGTGGAGGGCTTTCTACTGCCAAGGAGAATCTCCCAAAGTAAATCAGAGTATTGGAGCTTTAATGAGTTTAGCCATGAAATTTCCACGCTGTGAGGTGGAGATGCCAGGTTGGGGTGCTGGAGGCAGCTGTGGTCCTGCATGATAAGGTCTGGAATCATGGACAAGGCCATGTCCACCAAGAGGTGTAATAGCGTGGAGAACTAGTGTTGGGGAATCAAAAATGTCTTGTCCTGCTGGACCTCGAAGAGGAACTTGTGGACGAGAGGGAAAGGCAGGAACGCATACCGCAGGCACCCCATCTGCGAGAAGAGAGAGGCATCTGTGATCAAGCTGGGCTGTGGTTCAGGAAGGAGCAGAATTGCTGGCACTTCCTACTGTTCCATGTTGCGAACCAGTCTACCTGGGGAGACCCCCACCTCTGGAAGATATTGCTGACGACGTCCGGGCAGAGAGACAATTCATGGCCATGAAAGGATCTGCTGAGATGATCGGCTAGTTCATTTTGTGAACCCGGCAGCTATCATACCTCCAACTGTATTGAATAGGTGATGCAAAAGACCCACAACCTGAGGGCTTCCTGGCACAGGGGAGAGGAGAGAGCAACACCATGTTTGTTTATATAGAACATCACTGTGGTGTGGTCTGTCAACACCAATACACATTTGCCCTGGAGATGGGCCTGAAACGTCTGACAAGCTAGACACACCGCACACAGCTCCCTGATGATGTGCAGCGATAGTTCTGCCTGGGATCATAGACCTTGAGTTCTGTGGTCGCCCATGTACACACCCCACCCCAGCAACAATGCATCTGAGACTAGCAAGAGCAATGGCTGAGGTTTGGAGAAGGATACTCCTGCACAAACTACTTGTGGACTGAGCCACTAGTGGAGGGATTAGAGAACCCGAGGAGAGAGCGTGACCAGTCTGTCTAGATGGTCCCGGTTCAGCCTGTTTCCTTGAGCCAGCCATGCATGAAGGGGACGGAGCTGCAACCTTACATGCTGCATCATGTATGGGCAAGCTGCCATATGTCCAAGCAATTTTAGGCAGTTTTGGGCCGTCGTGTAGAGAACAAGTGGAGACCTTCTATGATGGTGCTCACAGCCAGAAAACAAGACTTGAGCAGGAACACCCTGGCCTGAGTGGAGTCCAAGAGGGCCCCAATGAATTCTATTCTCCAAGTGGGAATTAAGGTTGACTTTGCCACGTTGAGAATGAGACCGAGTCTGAGAAACATTGTACGCACCAGGTTCACGTGTTCCTCCACCTGGTCTTGAGATGAGCCAGGAAGAGTGATGCTTTCAAAGAAAAGCTGCCACAACTGCCATGCACTTCAAAACCTAGGGGGCCGCTGATAGGCCGAAGGGGAGGACCAGGAACTGGTAGTGCACGTTGTTGACCACAAATTGCAGAAACATTCTGTGGAACAGGATTATGGAGATATGGAAGTACACGTGCTTCAAATCAAGGGTGGCATACCAATCCCCGGATCCAGAGAGGGAATGATGGAAGCCAGGGAGACCATCCGGAACTTCAATTTCTTCAAGAATCTGTTGAGGTTTTGCAGGTCTAAAATGGGCCTTAACCCACTCTTGGCATTGGGGATTAAGAAGTAATCTGAACTCCAAAGGAACCTCCTCTACCCCCCTGAACTGTAGGAGTGTTTGTACATCCGGTACTAGAAGTTGCTCGTGAGAAGGGTCCCTGAAAAGGGATGGGGAAGATCGGTGGGAGGGAACAGAATTGGGGAGAATATCCCAATTCTACAGTGCTCAAAACCCAGTGGTCTGAGGTTATTTGAGCCCAGACATGGTAGAAAGGGGATAGATGGCTCACAAAAAGAGAGGAAGGATCCAGGTATTGAACTGGTGCTCCATCCTCGGGCACCTCTTCAAAAGTTCGGCTTTGAGCCCAAAGGCTGCTTAGCCTGGCCCTGGCCGGAGGAGGACTGAGATGGGCATCTCTTGTTACTTCTGCCCTGCTTCCTGCTATAGTCCTGGCTAGGAGGGGCAGAGTAGAAGCATCGGGCGACCTGGGGCTTTAAATGGCTTCCTTTGAGGGGCTGGTATGTGCAGCTCCATAAACTTGAGGGTCACCCATGAATCATTAAGGCGTATGAAGCCTTGAGTCTGTTCCACAAAGAGGCCGGAGCAGTCAAAGGGCAGGTCCTAGATTGTATTGTGGACCTCATGCGGGAGCCCTGAGATCTGCAGCCAAGAGCTGCACCTCATGGCTATGGCAATGGCCATATTGTGGGTGGCAGAGTCTGCTGAGTCCAGGGCAGCCTGAAGAGAGGTCCTGGCAACCACCTTGCCCTCCTCCAGGACCGCCCCAAAGTCGGAGCAGAAGTCAGCTGGAAGCAATTCCTGGAATTTGACCAGAGAACTCCAGGAGTTATAAGCATAGTGGCTCAGGACCACTTGTTGGTTCACTATGCGAAGCTGGACCCGCCCCCCCGGTGGAGTAGACTTTCTGACCAAAGGTTCAGCTTCTTCACATCCTTGGATTTGGACGTAGGCCCCAGTTGCCCCTGCTGCTCCTTGTGGTTAGCTGCCTCTATCACCAAGGTCCCAGGCTCGGAGTGGGCAAAGAGGTGTTCGTACCCCTTAAATTGTACAAAGTGTTTACACGCCACCCCCTTGACAGGATGGAGGCAGGTGTGTGCCACAGCACCTTGGTGGTATTTTGTATAGTTTTAATGAGGGGAAAAGCCACCCTCAGGGGCCCTTCAAGAGCCAGAATGTCCATCATTGGGTCCGTGTCCTCAGAGGCCTCCTCTGTCTGCAAGTTCAGGTTCTGGGCCGCCCTCCTGTCCATAGCAGGAGTCCATGGAGTCCAAAAGGGCCACTGAGTCAGCCCCTGCCACTGTGGCAGCCAGGACAATATAGGCACCAGCTGCCCCTTGTCCTGCCTTGGGCGGTGCTGGGAGCAGTAGTGGCTATGCTGGGATGTGTAGGAGTCCATCTCTGAGGAGAAGTCTGAGCCTGACCACGGCAGTGCGGACCTAGACAGTGCCGGGGAATGGTGCCGCAACACAGGCTTGCTCCTATGACGGATGAGTGCTGATACCACTGTCTGTGCCAGAGCAGAAGCCAGTGGAGCAGGAGACTGTGCAGTCATGGCGATCAGGTCCCTTCATGCCTCAAAGGTGTCTGGTGTGAAGGGAAGATCCAGTTCCTCCTCTAGCTCCTCCTGCACTGGGAAGTCCACCAGTACCAGACTCGATGGACCTTCCCAAGAGGCCAGAGTCAACAGTACCAGCATAGACAGGCCCAAGGTTGGTCCACTGTCTTAGTAGGGAAGTGCCCCATCTGCTCTTTTTGTGTGCCACTGAAGACTACGAGTGGTGTCTCATACTGGAGCTGGTTCTCGGTGCCAGGAATGGTGGTGCTGAGGCTCCCTAGATGAGTCCTTTTTCGGTGCCAGGGCCTCTCACACTGGGGCCGGCATACTAAACACCGAAGTGCCCAGCCCTGGGTCTGACACTGTCTGGGCTAGCTGAGGGCAAAGGGCTGACTTCATCAAAAGGAGTTTCAGCTGAAAGTCCTGCTCCTTTTTGGTCCTGGGCTAAAGCCCTTGCAAATTTTACTGTTGGACTGGTGTCCTTCTCTCAGGCACTTGATACAGGAGTCATGTGGGTGTCCCTTGGGCATGGGCTTGAGGTAAGACCCGCACGGCTTGAAGCCCTGAGACGGAGGCATGCCTTAGTCCCAGAGATGGGATTGTGAGGGAAGGGTAACCCCCAATGTAAACTTAACTAATTACAACTATACAAACTATTTATAGAAAGAGATGAGAAGAAAATCCACTAGGGAATCACTTGTGAACGCAAGAGAGAAGCTGCTCCAATGACCATTATTGGTGGTAAGATGGAACTGAAGAGGCGGCAAGTCAGCAGAGACCTATATACGGCGCCACTTCAGGAGGCTCCACAGCCGACATGACAGGTACCACCAGGGAAAAACCTTCCAGTGATCGTGCATGTGGCACGCACACACTTACTTGGAATTGACATGAGCAATCATTCAAAGAATTTAAGTTATCCAAATTTGTTCCCTCTCCAGATCTACTTGTTTGTATGTGCCATGTTGCACTGAACAAGGACCTAATAATGATACACATTTAACATGCTGGTCAAATGCCAGGTAAAAATAGCAAAACACTATTATGCTTTCCTCAATCTTAGTTCTATAAGCCTGGTGCTCAAAACACAGAAGTTCTGAAGACATGGAGAAACAAGTATCACTGTGCAGACAAATTCTGAGAACTCTATTTGTTAATGCAATATGCAGCTGTAGTGCTGTCTGTTAACAATTGAGCATGACCAGGGAAGCAGTAGCAGAAGAGATCTTTAGAATCCACCTTACTGCTCCATTCTAGAAAATGTATCCGGAGCTTGGTCTCTCACAAATGGTCAGCTTCTGCAATTTGCCCAAAGAAATGAAACTTCTTTCTACCTGTTAAGTTCCACCAATGGAGAGTCCTGAGGATTTAAAGAATATTCAGCAGAGCTCCTATATGATTAATATTTGGAGTGTATTTTGCTTCCAACACCACTAGATATCTGCAAGCTCCTGGCACCAATGAATGACTTTAAAACATCTCTCTCTATATCAAAAAGGTTCACATGTCAGAGCTGATGTTATTGGCATCCAAGACTTCAGTACTTATAGAAGTCATAGGCATAACAGTCATGGACCCTGATCTGTTCTGAATTGACTTTATTGTGGAATTTATTCCTCATTTTCCTGGCTTTGAGACTAAAAGAGGTCTATTCTATTACTTCACAGGACAGCTGATTCAACATCAGAGTCGAGTTTGAGCTTTTAAAGCCTCTTTGAGGATGGCATAAAACCTCTGCTGCTTACTGGTGCAGACCTGATATTTGAAGGCTCTGCACACAGTACAGCAGTTTGGGGAACAGGCTTACTGCAAGCAGAACAAATAGCAAATGCGTATGTCTGCCTCAAGGAACCAGGAGGGAAATGACATACACTGCTTAAATCCACCTTTCTTATCAGAATCCTTGGAAGTGTGATCATCCGGGATCAAAAAATCTGAGAACTCTTAAGTTCAAAATAAAAATGAAATGTGCAAGGCAACAACCGTTTTACCAAATGTCATAAGTTAAAGTTTGGGGTGAAAACAACAGAAACCTATTGAGAGGGCTGGATCTACATAGCCTTTTGCAGTCCATGCTATGAACATCTGCTATGAGAGTACACTGATGTAGCGTTAAAGAAACTGATTTGCAGGAGGATCACAAAGTTCAGCCACAGATCTCAAGTTTGAATAGGCCGAGGCCACCTCAAAGAACCTTTTTCTCTATTCTGAGTTTACTGACCGTAATGCTACATTAACCTATTTTGCATTTAAAATACCTAACGGATCAGCAAAGATTTTTTGAAGGGATGTTTTGAAGTGGTCTGATGCTGTTGCCTGTTAGTGATCTTTAGCAGAGAGTTCACTATTTAGATAGAATACATGATACTGGTAGTATAAGTGTTTGTTAGTGATGGTTACATTATTTACAAGTAGTCATTACACTCATAAGTAGCTCCTCAAAGACCTTGAAAGAGAAGATGATGGAATCTGGTTATACTGTGGCATAAAACAGGCAAGCCCATTAAGGCAAAGTGCCTGATGTAATCAAGAACTTCCTCTGATACAGAAGAATAAAAAATCCAAACTAGGAACCCAGGAACAGGTATAAAGCAGCCAACATTAAGAGTACGGTTACACTAAGAGTTTACAAATGTGCAGCTGCACTGCTGTAAACTCTCTAATGGAGCTGCTCTAAACCAACAAGGGAGAGCTCTCCTGTTGGCTTAACTACTCCAGCCCCCGTGAGTGACAGAAGCTATGTAGGTGGGAGAAGCTCATCCGCTGACATACTGCTGTTCACACCGGCGCTTATGTCAATGTAACTTATGTCGCTCAAGGGGATGATTTATTCACATCCCTAAGCAACATAAGCTTTGCCAGCATAATCTGTAGTGTAGTCATAGCCTTAATTTCCTTTCTCATGGATGTTTTGAATGAATGACTCAATGGCTGAAGACATAGTGCACACATGTATTATGGACACATTTAACCTTGGCGGATGTGACAGATAGGATCTAGGAACAGACAATTTCAGTATACCATTCTTGAGCATTAATTCATTAGACCTACCTGCTCTGAAGTCTCCTAGGACCATAGAGACATTTGTTCACCTAAAGCAAGCAAAGCAGAGAGGCTGGGGACAGAGGCTGCCATTTTGGAGACCAGGGTAGACAATCGCTCAGAGGTATGACACAAAGTTACAGAGCTAGCCAGCTTGGGTAAGCCGTAAGAGGAATACTTACTAGCATATCTTCTGTTTCTCATCCATTTTAAGTAAACTCTCCTGAAGGGAAGGCCTGACTAGATTTAAGAGAAACCAGTCTAGGGAATAATCTGGAAGGTTGAATGGGAGTTTAGAACTTGAATTGTCCACAACTGGGATGCAAGAGGAAGTTTAAGTGCACCTGGATTGTTGCCAAATAACTTTCCAGAATGCTATTGATTAATTAATGCTTATTCAAGTGTGACACTAGTGGAAATCTATCAAGTTGTGGATTGACTAGGATTTCAGAGATATCTTCTTCTCTAAGGTCTTGCCAGATGAAAAAGAGTACTTCTAGATGCAATGTCATCACTTTAAGAGGAAGCCATTCAAGTGCTGAAAGATGAGATGGAGAGTACTTTAAAAAATAAACTGTTACAGGTACCAAAGAGTGCAAAAACCTGTCAATGTCAAAAACAGATTCATTCTTTCTCCAATAAATAGAGCTTCAATTCTGCACCTGAAATCAGCTGCACGTGTACATGACAGAACTGAAGTTAAATAATTTGTGCCTGACATTTTGCACTTGCACTGAATTGTATATGCATGATTGGCATGCCAGTTTAGACCCTATTAAAAATTAGGGCCAAGGGTCATCTTATACCAATACTAAATGCATCAATACTATTGGTGTTGGCCAAGCTAAGGAAAATTTTTCCAAAGGCTTCAGTGAAGAGGGACATATACTTTGGGGCTAATTATTGAGTTTTTAATTTTAATTTTCAGTTCCTTCTTGGTTTAGTAACCTGAAGGAAAAAAATCTAGTTGTTAACCTGTCAAAAAAGGATATAAAAAGTTTTAGTCCTCACATTTACTACTTCCATCTTCACTTGTTAACTAGGAATGCTGCCGTTTATCAACAAGACTACTACATTACTGGTTTCTTAACAATGAATAAGGCTAAGATTTAGTCATGGGTATTTTTAGTAAAAGTCATGGACTGGTCACGGGCAATACACAAAAATTCACCATCCGTTATGTGTCCATGACTTTTACTATAAATACCTCTGACTAAATCTTAAAGGGGCTGCTCATGGGGAGCAGTCATCCTGGGGAGCTGCTGCTGGGGGGTGCGGGGCCAGCTCCAGCACCGGCTGCACCGGGGATGGATGCCAGGGGCCACCTGGGGAAGCAGCTACTCTGGCCGCTTGGGGACTGTCACCAGGGGTCACCAGTAGCAGCTGCACTGGCCATCTAGGGCCTGCTGCTCAGGCTGTCCCCAGGGCCACTCCAGCAGCGGCGAGCTGCAGAGCTGCTCCAGGAGGGGCCAGTGTAATTGTCCCTAGGGCCACCTGAGCAGCTGGCCCTGGGGTCAGCCACACTGGCCCCCACAGAAGTCACAGATTCCATGACTTTCCACAACCTCCGTGACTTCTGTGACAAACATGGAGCCCTAACAATTCTTGAATGAATATATCACTAAATTCCTTATATACTGTATTCAGTTGCACAGTATTTTAAACCGGGGTGACCAACATTTTATTCTGTCTAATGTTTTCAGATTCAGTGTTACTAATCCCATTAGAATTCCCAGTGGATTCCCTCTGCCTCCCTATTTACTTGTAGTAATTGCTGATCTGAAAGACTGCTTTATATAGTTACAATTTGTAACATATTAAAAGTAAGTAGAATGCACTGCTGACCTTGAATAATAATATCCTCAGTTAACATGGACAGGTTTAGAGCCTTATATTCTCCCGGGAAAATGACCACATTATCGCCACTGTAACAGCTATCCAAAGCCATGTTTAAATTATCATGCTGTTGAAGCAGTGTGTCAACAGAAAGATCCTTAATCTGTACAGGAAAGAGGGAGCAACGACTATTAAGACAAAACACACACAAACACCATGAAACGTTTGAATTAACAGCCAATCTTTTGAAATCTGCTGCGCTGTTTTCTTACAGTGTCATTTACCTTTGTAGAGTTCATTTCAAACAGCAGGACTGCATGTTGGATGTGGAATCCCACGTTCCTGCCCATCCCAATTCCCTGTGGAACATTCTCGCGCTTTCCTGGCTGCAGAGAGCAGCATAAAGGGAGTGACAAAAATGAATCTGCTCCTTTCCTGCCAGCTGCCATCTTTTCTATAGCTAAGCTTTCTCCTTCATGAGACCCTGTCTGATCTCCAGCCCCCTCCTGCTCTTTCCCTCTTGACTTCGGGATTAGTTGCACAAAATAGAGAAGGCTGCATGTTTGGAGTCATTTGGCTAAACTGTGGCAGCTGATCCCCACCAGTAGCTCCCCTTCCATGTTCTGTTGCAAGAAGAAAATCTTCAGCCCATGTGGAGACCAAGGAAGAATGCACCTGGTCCCATGTCCCAGAGGAGACTCCCACCATTGCTGCTCCCCCTTGGCCCAAAACTCTTCATTGGAGGTGGTCAGAATGGAGTATTGGGGAGGGGAAACTCAACCTTCATGTGAAAGGTAACAGGCTGATGGTTGTTGAGAGCTCGAGAGGAGGGGGAAGAGAGATTAGGGAGTGAATGTGATATGGCTCAGTGCCTGACAGTGTGCATGATGGGTGCATATATGTCATAGGGTGGCTGGCCCTGACTCCCCTTATATGTACCTGTGACAGGATTCTTTAAGGAGAGCAAAGCCATCTAGGCAGCTAACTAACTAAAACATACCTGGGCCTGATAAAAGGCTCAGTTGAAGGGAAGTGCTCCCAAAGACTCTAGCACAGTGGTGGGCAGCCCGTGGGCCCCACGTGGCCCACCAGGGTAATCCGCTGGCAGGCCGCAAGACAGTTTGCTTACATTTGCACAGCCGCCTGCAGCTCCAAGCTTGCCATTCCCGGCCAATGGGAGCTGCAGGAAGCAGAGAACAGTACATCCCTGCAGCCTGCACTGCTTCCCGCAGCTCCCATTAGCTGGTAACAGCTAACCGCAGCCACTGGGAGCTGTGGGCGGCCATGCAAATGTAAACAAAGTGTCTGGTGGCCTGCCAGTGGATTACCTTGACAGGCTGCATATGGCCCGCAGTTGCCCCACCACTGCTCTAGCAGGAGGATAACTATGGCCTGTTCATCTCCAAGCTGACACATGAAAGGAGTAAAAAATGGGCCAGCTGGCATAATCCTGCTCCAAGAGGAGTTCTATGGATGCACTTATCTGAGATGCATGAGTTTGCTTTGCATGTTAACCCAGCTCTGGGATGGGTGCTAGGAACTCCTGAACTTGGAAGAAGATGCTTGTCAGCATTAGCCCCCAGGTCAGAAGAAGGGTTGGAGTTGAGGGGCTTAATGAGATGCAGCTTTTTATACTCCATAAAAAAAAAAAAGTTGTTAAAGCGTCACAAAGAGTGTATCTTGTTCTGTTCCCAAGTCTGAGTAAATCATTGCATGACCTCAGCAGGACTGCAAGGTCCATACCATGCCCCAAGTGGGCATGCTTAATGACATCTACCTGTTACAATATACTATTGGCATAAAGAAAAAGTAAATGATGAAGGGAGGAGGAGAGAAAGATAAGGGGAGGGATTAGTAGAAGGAACAATTCATAATTGGGGCCCTACCAAATTCACGGTCCATTTTGGTCAATTTCATGATGCTAGGATTTTAAAAATTGCAAATTTAATGATTTCAGTTATTTAAATCTGAACTTTCAGTGTTATAATTGTAAGGGTCCTGACACAAAAAAAGGAGTTGTGGACTGGTTGCAATATTAATGTAGGGGAGGTTGCAGTATTTCTACTCATATTTCTGTGTCTATCAGCACATGGTCATAGATTCCTGGAGTAACAGTACAAATGCCTTTCATACCAGACAAGGTGGGTGAGGTTATATCTTTTATTGCATCAATTCCTGTTGCTGAGACAGACAAGCTTTCAAGCTTACTCAGAGCTCTACTTCAGGTCTGGGAAACATACTCAAGAGTGTCACAGCTAAATACAAAGTGGAACAGATTGTTTAGCATAAGTAGTTCATACATATTTCAAGGGACCATTCAAGGTGAACAACCCTGCAGTGATAGGGGGGAAAGGAAAGGCAGAAGGGAAAGCCAGCTGAGGGGACTGTTAGTGGGTTATAGATCGTTGTAATCTATAAATCCAGTGTGTCTACTCAATCCATTATTTTTAGTGCCTTGCAAAGTTATGAATTTAAGCTCCTAAGCTCATCTTTTGAAAGTGTTGTGAAGGTTTCCTTTGAGGATGAGAACAGATAGGTCAGATACAGAGTGATCATTTTGTGAAAAGCATTCAACCACAGGTGATATGGTGTTTTTTTTGTCTTTTATCATTTTCCTGTGTAAGTTCATTTGAGAGCATAGTGGGGTTTCACTCACATATTTGTTATTGGGGCATTGAGTGCACTGGATGAGGTACACATGTTGTGATAGGTATGTGTAGGACCCATGGATCTTGTAAGGTGTGGGGGTGTTGATCACTGTAGCAGTGGAGACACATCTGCAGGTTTTGCATCTGTTGTTGTGACAGGGTCTGGTGCCACTTTGAATTGGTATGTTTTGGTCTGTGGGGAATTTGCTTCTGATTATGAGCTCAGAGAGGCTGGGGGACTGTTCGAAGGCCAGAAGAGGAGTTTCAGGAAAGATATCTTTCAGGATGTGGTCCCCATCAAGTATGGATTGTGGATGTTTTGATGGTACCTTCATGTGGGTTTCAACGTTGAGTGTTAGGTGACAATTATGGGGGTGTGGTTAGAGGAGGGTTTATTTCTGTACTGAAGCATGTTCTCTCGGGGTATTTGGATGACCTGTTCCATGAAGCAATCTACTTCTCTGGTGGAGTGTTCTTGTTTGATGAAGGCAATTTTGCGTGAATTGAGGTGTATACCCAGACTCTCTCCTCAGAGCATATTCTGTGGTATCTGAGTGCCTGGCTGCAGATAACAGATTTCTTGGTGTGTTTAGGGTGCCTACTGGATTTATGAAAGTAGGTATGGTGACCTATGGGTTTCTTGTATATAGTTGTCTGTAGGGTTCCATTGTTGAAGCTGATAAGGGTGTCCAGGAAGTTGATGCTAGTGTGGGAGTGTTTCAGAGAGAGTTTAAGGGATGGGTGGTGGTGATTGAAGTTGTGGTGGAAATCTATGAGGGAGTTTAAGTTGTTGTCCAGATGATGAAAATATCATTGATGTATCTCACGTATATCATTAGTTTCTAATGCATTCATGCCAGACAGAAGCCTTTGAGCTTTAGGATGTTTATGTAGAGACAAGCTTCTTGAAAGGGCCATAGGTCCCAAGTTTAAAGGTGCTCTAGGAGAGCCTCCATAAGTGAGGAAGTCTGGTGAACAGTCTTCAAATGTAGAGGAAGAGATGGAAAGGTTACTCGCCTTGTGCAGTAACTGCAGTTCTTTGAGGTGTCTCCCCCTGTGGGTGCTCCACTTTAGGGGGGAAGTGCGTCCTGGCGCCATCGATTGGAGATTTATGGTCTCGCGCATGTGCAGTTGGTGTTTTGCGGCGCTGTTGGTGCTGCGTGTAGTATGTGCATGACCTGAGCCCTCTAGTTCCTTCTCTACCGCAGAGTCCTCACTGTGAACACCAAAATAGACGGGAGGTGTGTGGGTAGTGGAACACCCACAGGGACACACATCTCAAATAACTCCAGTTACTGCACAAGGTGAGTAATCTTTCTTCTTCCTTTGAGTAGTATCCCTGTGGGTGTTCCACTTTAGGTGTCTGTAGAGCATCGCTCCTCTAAGGGCTGCAGGGACTTTGGGTTCATTCGAGTCATTGAAGTAAGTACTGTGAGGTCCACTATGGTGTCAGCCCTGGAGTCCTGTGTGACTGCATAGTGCTTTGCGAATGTGTGGACAGAGGCCCAAGTGCCTGCCTTACAGAGCTCTAGTATTGGAACATTATTAAGGAATGCTACTGAAGATGAAATGGACCTAATAGAATGTGCTCTAATGTGCTCCAGTGGTTCTGTATTCCAGATATGGTAGCATGTTTGAATGCATGTGGAAATCCATTTGGATAATCTCTGAGTGGATATAAAGTCTCCTTTCAAGCACTCAGTAGTAAAGATGAAAAGTCTAGGGGATTTCCTGAAGGGTTTGGTTCTTTCAGGGTAGAACACTAGCACCCTTCCAATGTCTAGAGTGTGTAGGCAGGGCCGGCGCTACCATTTAGGCAGCCAAGGCAATCGCCTAGAGCGCCAGAATAATTGGTGGGCGCCGTTTTGCCGGAGGGGGCAGCAGGCGGCTCCGGTGGAGCTGCCGCAGTGGTGCCTGCGGAGGATCTGCTGGTCCGCGGCTCCGGTGGAGCTGCCACAGTCGTGCCTGCGGACGGTCGGCTGCTCGCGCTGCTCCTGTGGACCGCCCGCAGGCACCACTGCGGCAGCTCCACCGGAGCCGTGGAGCACTGGACCTCCGCAGGCACCACTGCGGCAGCTCCACCGGAGCCGCGGGACCAGCGCGCGGGGCGGCGAAATTGCCGTCCGCCTAGGGCGCTCAAACCCCTAGCGCCGGTCCTGTGTGTAGGGCGGCTTCTGTTGGAGTACCATGAGGCTTAGAGTACAATGTCTGTAGGTGAATAGATTGGTTCATGTGAAATGCTGAAGTTACTTTCGGTAAGAATTTAGGTTGCGGACTTAACGTGATCTTGTCCTTGAAGAATGTTGTGTAAGGGGCGCTCATGGCAGATCCTCCAATCTTGCTCATCCTTCTGGTCGAGGTAAGGGTGACCAGGAAGGCTAATTTCATCGATAAGTAGAGTAATGAACTGGTGGCTAAGGATTCGAATGGTGGTCTGGTGAGACATTTCAGTACCAGGTTGAGGTCCAATGTTGGCATAGGTCGTTGAACATCTGGGTAAACATTTATGAAACCATTGAGGAAGCATTTTGTAGTTGGGTGTGCGAATGTCAAAGTTCGATCTCTCAGTGGAATGCTGAAACGGCCGCAAGATGGACTCTGATGGAGCTCATTGTTAAGCCAGTGCTTTTCAGCTCCAATAGGTATTATAAGATAGATGCTAGTGGTGCTGAATCATTGTCAAGTGTCTTCCTTGACACCAGGCCAAGACATCCATTTTTGAAGGCAGGTTTTTCTCATAGTCCATTTCCTGCTGTTTAATAACAAGTGTTTAACCTGTTCTGAGCAGATTATTTCGTCACAGTGGAACCATTCAGGAGCCAGGCCTGTAAATGGAGTATCTACAGGTTCCCATGGAGAGTGCGACCATTGTGTTGAGTCAGCAGATCCGGCCAGTGAAGGAGAACTCGCGGGGTGTATATTGCCATGTGTAACAGGTAAGGAAGGATACCCCTCTCTGGGCCATGTCAGAACTGTAAGGATAAACCTTGTCCTTGTCTGCTTGTTTCTTGTATATCATTGGTATCAGTGAAAACGCATACATGAGTTGTACCTCCCATTTGATGAGGAAGGCATCCCCTAGTGACTGTAGTCCCAGTCCTGATCTTGAACAGAACATCACACATTTGTGATTAATTGGGGATCCGAACAGATAGATGGTGGGAGCGCTCCACTGTTTAATGGCTGAACTCAGGAGCTCTCCATTCATCTCCCATTCGTGATCCTGAGAGAAGTACCTGCTGAGCATGTCTGTTGTTGCATTCTGACAGCCTGGCAGGTAACACGTTGAGATGTTTATGTTGTATGCACCAAAAGTCTCATGGCTTCTGTGCATAGAGAATGTGAGCAAGCAACTCCTTGCCTGTTGAGGTAGAACACGCAGGCGATATTGTCGGTCATAATTTGAATGGATTTGTTCCATATATGAGGTAGGAAATGTCTGCAGGCATTGCGGACTGCTCATAGCTCTGACAAATTGATGTGCAGTTAAATCTCTCCCAGAGACCATTTGGCCTGTATGGTGTGTTGACTACATGTGAGCACCTCAGCATATCAGTGAGGCATCTGTGGTGATCACTGTTGTCAGGGGTTCCTGTTGGAAAGGAATACCCATACAGACATTTTGTGGAGTTGTCCACCATTGTAATGCGTTCTGGACATTTTGTTTGTGTAGGTTGTGTTTGCTTGGTATGCATAATGTGCGCAGCCAACCTCGTAGGCATTGCATATGTAATTTTGCATGTCGTACCATGGATGTCATGGCCATCATGTCTCCTAGTAATTGTAGGACAGTGCGAGCCCGAACTTGAGGACTGACTTGTACCTCTGAGATGAGGTTCGTGAATCTGGTAAGGGTTAATGACGCGTTGGCTTTTATAGCATCAAGGTGTGCCCCAGTAAAGTCTAGTTGTTGTACCAGGTTTATGGATAATTTTGGTTTGTTTATTTATAGAACGAGCTCCCAGAATAGTGTGATAGTGGACTGCGTCCATTGTGTCTCCCAGAGTTGGGCCTTTGATAAGGCAAATCGTCCAGGTACAGGAAAATCATTATTCTCTGTTTGTGTGGATGTGCCGCTACCACCGCTAGAGTTTTGGAGAAGACTCTTGGTGCCATGGATAGGGCAAATGGCAGTACCCTGTATTGGAAGTGTTCTCGTCCTACCATTGATGCTGGCATTATCATATGGTCGTTGTTGTTGTCTGTTGTTTAAGGAGTCTCTAAGTCTCTAATATGCTTGGTATCTCCTTCTTCTCTTTGCAGGGTTGGTGTAAATCTCCAAGGTGCAGACCGTGGCCCAAGAGACCTTCACTGAATGAAGCACCTCGTCTGACTTCTGAGAGAAGAGTTATTCTCGGTCGAAAGGTAAGTTCTCTACTTTTGTTTGGAGTTCTTTTGATGTCCCTGAGGGCTGAAGCCATGAGGCTCAGCGTGTTACTACAGCTGTGGCCGTTGTTCAGGCTGCTGTGTCAGTTGTGTCCAATGCCGCCTGAAGAACTGTTCTGGATATGAGCTGGCCCTCAGTGACAATGGCCTGGAATTGCATCTGTTTTTCCTCTGGGAGCTCAGATGTGAACTGGGCAAGTTTCCCATAGTAGTTGTAGTTGTATTTGGCCAGTAGGGCTCAATAATTGGCCACTTGAAACTGAAGGGTGCAGGAGGAATATTCTTTGCATTCAAACAAGCCAAGTCTTCTGTGTTTTGTCATGGACTGTAATCTTGAACTGTGGCTGTTCATTACGGTGATTTACAGCCTCGACAACTAGGGAGTTGGGAGGTGGGTGCGCAACCAGAAAGTTTGCCCCTTTGGATGGTACGTAATATTTTCTATCTGCTTTTTTGCAGGCGGGCAGAATAGAAGCAGGTGTGTGCCAGACTGTCTCTGCAGGATCCAAGATGGCCTCATTGATGGCACTGACAATTTTGGAGATAGATGCAGGTTGCAGTATTTGTACCAGCTTGTGCTAGTTTCTTTACCTCCTCCAGCGGGATGTCGTGGCTTTGCATGACCCTTGAACAGCTCTTGAAACTATTTAAAGTCATCTGCCGAGGCTGGCAGTGGGAGCATAATCGCCTCATCTGGGGAAGAAGGTGAATTGTGTACAGAAGATGGCATGGTCTATGCCCATCTCTGTGTCCTCTCCCCCTTCCTGTGTCTCCAAGGGTTGTGGTGTGGGAGATGCTGGGTTAGAGCACAGTTCACATCTATGCACTGTGGACAGTCTAGAAAGCTGACCCTTTTTTGAGCTCCATGGTTCTCAAATTGCCCGTTGCATTGGGAAAGCCATAGGAGGGTACATCCATGGGGGTCCACACCATGGTTGGTTCATCTGGTGTCTTGGACCCATGTGGCTCCACGTTGGTCAGTGGACCTTAGGTGAGGAGTGACGTGGAGATAGGAGGTATTGTCCCTGCATCTCCTCCTCATCATCACTGGGGAACTGTGCTATGTCTTGTGGGCTGTGATCTCCTCTGGAGCCTGTGGGGGAGCCCTTGGCATAGAGTATCAGTTTTGTGTATATAAGTCACCCCATGGACAAGATCCCATTTCACCAGTGTCTCCAGGTGTTTCTCCTCAAAGTATGGACCCATTCACTGGAACATATACAGGATCAGGTACTGGTCCCAAGCCAGGTATTGGATTCCCTCAGATAGTGGGTAATCCCAAAGATTGTCTGCAAGGGTCTTTTCATATGCCTTCTAGACCGCACAGGTGCTTAACGAATGTCCACTTAGGGGATGGGAGCATACCTGGGACACAGAACAGCAAAAGGCACCTGGAACTCCACCAAAGGGAATCAAAGCATCATTCACCTGGAGGCTCTGTGCTGTTAAGCTCACCCTATGAAGGTTCCAGAGGGAAAGGGGTCTGAGCAGGTCTGTCTTCATTTACTTACAGAAGGCAAGGGCTAGAGAAGCTTTGTCTACCTCCATAAACTCATGAAGATCCTGAGAAGTATTCTTTTCCCCTGAATGAACAAGAAGTATTTTTAAAAAATAACTTCTCCTGTAATTCTTTCCTAATTCTCCAGAGGCATAGGAAGCTTATTCAGATATGCAACTTCTTTTACTACTGTTATCCAGAACTTCAGAGTTTTAGACCACTGAATGGTATCTTGCTCAGTTCAGTTCTGGAGTGGTGTCCACACCTGGAAGTGAGGCCAAGTATATCTCTTAGCTATGGTGGAACAAAAGGAGGCAATGGAAAGGCCAAGACGGACAGATTCAAGGGACAAATATCTCATTAAGGCAGAATTTCTGGATGAACGAAAACCAGGGGGAAGGGGAGAATGAGTGGGACAAAGAACCATCTGAGAGGAACAGAATTAAATGAAGCCAGGCTGCAAGAATTTGGGGTGGTAAGACTGGATAAAGCAGCAAGAGTCACTTTCATAGGCAGAAGGCTTCTAGCTAATTCAAACACAGATGAAGTTCCCTCTTGTGGAGACAGAGCATCTAGCTTCATGACCTTTTTTCATGGCTGTGGTGTCCACTGGTCCCTAGAGCAATAAGTAATAATGGACACCTCATCTCCAAAACACCCAGAACAGTCTCTCAACGTATGAGCCTGTGACAGCCTATCACTAACTGGTAAGAGATACCCTTTTCTAGGACTGTTGCTGGCCATGGCAAAGTGGAGCTACTGCCCTCCAAGCTAGAAAAGAGACATCCTCATGTACACCCTGCTGCACATCATCTACTTCTGTCAGCTCATCTAATAAGCTCTATGGTCTGCTGGAGGGAGAAGGAGAGAGAAAATGTGGAAGTGTGGGGAAAGGGATGCCAGCAAGCCACAGTAGCCAAGGTTTTCCCCAAGTGCTCTGCAGTGGAATGACGACAAGTTGTTTCTGCAAAGAGAGGTAAAATAAACAGAGCTTGTTGTGCAGTTACTAGGCTTACATATGGGGAGTTTTGACAACAACCAATAGCTCATTTCAGACTAATGGATTGCCTATTAGAAAAAGACGGTTACTCACCTTTGTAACTGTTGTTCAAGATGTGTTGCTCATATCCATTCCAGTTAGGTGTGCGCACTCGTTGGAAGATTTTTTACCCTAGCAACTCCAGTGGGTCAGCAGGTTGCCCCCTGGAGTGGCGCCGCCATGGTGCTGGATATATACCCCCTGCCGACCCGACCGCTCCTCAGTTCCTTCTTGCCGGCTACTCCGACAGTGGGGAAGGAGGGCGGGTTTGAAATGGATATGAGCAACACATCTCGAAGAACAGCAGTTACAAAGGTGAGTAACCGTCTTTTCTTCTTCGAGTGATTGCTCATATCCATTCCAGTTAGGTGATTCCCAAGCCTTACCTAGGCGGTTGGGTCGAAATGAGATGTCACAGAGTGTAACACTGCAGAGCCGAAGGCTGCGTCATCCCTGGACTGCTGAACCAGGGCATAGTGGGAGGCAAAAGTGTGGACCGAGGACCAAGTCACTGCACGACAAATTTCAGGAATGGGTACGTGAGCGAGGAAAGCAGCCGATGAGGCCCGAGCCCTGGTAGAGTGCGCAGTCACGTGGCCTGAGGGGACGTGAGCCAAGTCGTAACAGGTGCAGATGCACGACGTTACCCAGGAGGAAATCCGCTGCGAGAAGACGAGTAGGCCCTTGATATGCTCAGCCACCGCGACAAAGAGTTGGAGAGTTCTGCAAAATGGCTTAGTTCGCTCAATATAAAAAGCGAGCGCTCTACGGACGTCCAGGAAGCGTAGCTGCTGCTCCCTACGAGACGAATGGGGCTTTGGAAAGAAGATAGGTAGGAAGATCTACTGGTTAACATGGAAGGCTGATACCACTTTGGGGAGAAAGGCCGGATGTGGTCGCAGCTGAACTTTGTCCCTGTGGAACACAGTATATTGGGGATCTACTGTGAGGGCTCGAATCTCCGAGACTCGTCTCGCTGATGTGATGGCCACCAGGAAAGCGGTTTTCCATGAGAGGTAGAGAAGGGAGCAAGCTGCTAATGGCTCAAAAGGGGCGGACATGAGTCTGGCAAGAACCAGGTTAAGGTCCCATGTAGGGGCAGGGCGGCGTACCTGGGGGTAGAGGCGTTCTAGGTCCTTAAGGAATCTAGACACCATTGGGTGTGAGAAAACCGAGCGGCCATTCTCCCCTGGGTGGAAGGTAGAGATGGCTGCCAAATAGACCCTCAGGGACAATACCGCTAGGCCTTGTTTAAGGGACCAGAGGTAATCCAAAATGTTGGAGATGGAGACCTCGGTGGGAAGGAAGTTCTGCTCCACGTACCAGCACGCGAAACGCCTCCACTTGGCCAAATACGTCGCTCTAGTGGAAAGCTTCCTGCTACCCAGGAGCACCTGTTGCACTGGGGTAGAGCAACGCAGCTCAGACTGGGTCAGCCACGCAGGAGCCATGCCGTGAGGTGGAGGGACTGAAGGTCTGGGTGACACAGTTTGCCATGGTCCTGGGTGATCAGGTCCAGGTGAAGAGGCAGTGTGACAGGGTCGGCTATGGATAAGTCTAGCAACATGGTGTACCAGTGCTGCCGAGGCCACACCGGAGCTATCATGATCAAGCGGGCTTTGTCCCTGCGTACTTTTAGTAGGACCTTGTGGATGAGCGGAAATGCTGGAAAGGCATAGAGCAGGTGCGTCGTCCACGGTACAAGGAAGGCGTCCGCCACTGAAACCCGTGAGAGGCCTTGAAAGGAGCAGAACGTCTGGCATATCCTGTTCTCGTGGGACGCAAAGAGGTCTATCTGGGGAAACCCCCACCTCCGGAAGAGCGAAAGAGCAACGTCCGCGCGAAGGGACTATTCGTGGGAAAGGAAGGATCTGCTGAGGCGATCCGCCAGCGTGTTCTGAACTCCCGGGAGAAAGGACGCGATGAGGTGTATGGAGTGGGCTATGCAGAAGTCCCAGAGTCATAAGGTCTCTTGACACAGGGGTGACGATCTCGTGCCGCCCTGCTTGTTTATTTAGTGCATAGCTGTTGTGTTGTCGGTGAATACTGACACAGCAGCCCTGTAAGTGCTGCTGGAACGTCTGGCAAGTGAGGCGGACCACTCTCAGCTCCCGGACGTTGATGTGGAGGGTCAGCTCTTGAGATGACCAAAGGCCCTGTGTGCGTAGGTGCCCGAGGTGAGCCCTCCCATCCCAGGGATGATGCGTCCGTTGTCAGGGACGCCGAGGTCTGGGGCAGATGGAACGGGAGCCCTGCACACACCATGGAGGGATCCAGCCACCATTTGAAGGAGTCTAGGACTGTCGGGGGAATGGTGACAACCACGTCCATAGGATCCCTGGCTGGATGGTATTGTGAGTTGAGCCACGACTGGAGGGGTCGGAGGCGCAGTCTGGCGTAGTTCGTTATGAACATACAGGCTGCCATGTGGCCTAGGAGAGCGAGGCAAGTGCGCACCGAAGTCAACGGTGCCGCTCGCAGTCTCCAGATGATGGCTGCCATAGTCTGGAACCGTGACAGTGGTAGACAGGCTTTGGCGAGAGTGGAGTCCAGGGTGGCGCCAATAAATTCTATCCTCTAAGTAGGGATCAGAGTCGATTTTTCCACACTGATCATTAGACCTAGATGTAGGAAAAGGTCCTTGACAATGCGGACGTGACTGAGGACTCACGCCTCGGAGGTCCCGCGGATGAGCCAGTCGTCTAGATACGGAAGGACGTGTATCCGACTGCGGCGAAGGTGGGCGGCAACTACAGCCATACATTTGGTGAATACTCTTGGGGCTGTAGAGAAGCCAAACGGTAGGACCGCAAACTGAAAATGTTGGCAGTTGGCCACGAATCGGAGGAACCTCCTGTGATGCAGGAAGATGGCTATGTGGAAATAGGCATCTTGCATGTCCAGGGCGGCATACCAGTCTCCAGGGATGGGATAATGGTCCCCAGGGATACCATACAGAACTTCAACTTTACCATATATCTGTTGAGTTCCCACAGATCAAGAATAGATCTGAGACCCCCCTTTGCCTTGGGGATTAGGAAGTAGTGGGAGTAAAACCCCTTGCCCCGCTCGTGCTCCGGTACCACCTCTATGGCTCCTTTGGCAAGGAGCGTTTGCACCTCCTGTAGGAGGAGTTGCTTGTGAGAAGGGTCCCTGAAGAGGGACAAGGGAGGGAGGTGGAAGGGGGGGACTGAAATAAATTGGAGGTGGTATCCAAGTTCCAACGTGCGTAAGACCCAACGATCTGATGTTAGCTGGGACCACGCAGGGAGGAAAAAAGAAAGACGGTTGGAAAAAGGAGGGGACGGATCCTTTAAAGAAACTGGTACAACGCCCTCAGGAGCACCTTCAAAAGGAGGGTTTTGGCCCTGAGGAAGGCTTGGAGGAGCTTAGGTTCTGGCTCCCTTGGTTGCCTGCAGCAACCGGTTCTGCCTTGCCGTCTGGTGAAGTCTTGCCTTTGTCGGGGCTGAGGGTAAGGGCGGTACGGTTGGGGCCGGAAGGGCCTGCGCTGAATTACCAGCGTGTGCATCCCTAATGAGCGCATAATGACCCTGTTGTCTTTTAGGCTCTTCAGCCTAGGGTCAGTTTTATCTGAGAACAGCCCTTGGCCCTCAAATGGAAGGTCCTGGATAGTGTGTTGGAGCTCCGGAGGGAAGCCGGAGACCTGCAGCCACGAGATACGGCGCATAGTCAAGCCAGAGGCCAGAGTCCTGGCGGCTGAGTCCGCTGCGTCCAGGGAAGCCTGGAGGGAGGTTCTTTCCACCTTCTTTCCTTCATCGAGGATCGCCGAGAACTCCTGACGTGCATCCTGTGGAAGCAACTCCTTAAATTTGTCCGCTGCCGCCCAGGTGTTGTAACTATAGCGGCTAAGGAGGGCTTGCTGATTGGACACGCGGAGTTGGAGAGCCCCCATGGAATAGACTTTTCGCCCTAGCAAGTCCATGCGCCTCGCGTCCTTTGATTTAGGGGCTGGAGCCTGCTGGCCGTGGCGCTCCCTCTCGTTAACTGACTGGACAATGAGAGAGCAGGGAGGAGGGTGGACATAGAGGTATTCATAACCCTTGGAGAGCACCATGTATTTACGCTCTACACCTCGCGCAGCAGGTGGGAGAGAGGCTGGAGACTGCCAGATCGTAGTGGCATTGGCTTGTATGGTCTTAATGAAGGGAAGAGCCACTCTAGTGGGGGCATCCGATGACAAAATGTCCACCACTGGGTCCTGCACCTCCGGGACCTCCTCAGCCTGCAAGTTCATATTTTGTGCAACACGCCTGAGGAGGTCCTGGTGAGCCCTGAGGTCAATTGGTGGAGGGCCGATAGATGAGGTTCCAGCTACAGCCTCATCAGGGGAGGATGAAGAGGAGAGACCTGGAACAAGCAAGTCTGATGAGGGCTCCGCCTGGTAGATCGTGTCTGTCTCCCTGGGGAGCTTGGAGTCTTGAGGCTGGGTCAATCCTTCCTCCATAGGAGGAGGAGAATGGGTGATCGTGGCCTCCGGCACCCTGTGTTCTGAGGTGGTCGAGTGCAATGGACCTGGGTGAGGGCCTTGGGCCTGATGGTACGCCCAAGGCGTCCAGAAATCCCACTGCTGCGGTCCATGATCTTGAGGCTGGGGCTCATGGAATAACGCAGCAGGCACGTTGGTGTCTGGGGCGTATGCACTATCCGCCTGAGAAGACACGGACGGGTGTCAGGACGGCCATGAAGGAGCCGAACAAGGCTGGTATGAGTCCTTCGCTCCCGTCGCTGGAGATTTCCGCGGTGCCGGGGATCAGTACCGGGTATCATACCGGTGCCAAGACCGAGACCGGGACCTGCAACCAGCGCGGTGCCGGGAGGTCGACCTGGATCTCGAATGTCTGCGGCGGGACCGGCTGCGAGAGTCTCGGTGCCTAGAGCCGGAGTGGTACTGGGAGTACTGGGCAGGACGAGAGGTGGATCTGTGCCGTGAGTACGGCCGGTACCGCCTAAGTGAGCGGTGCCGGGACTGCGAGCGGCGTCTAGACCGAGACCATCCATGAGACCGCAAACGGTGCCGGGACCTGGATCGAGATCGGTGCCGGCTCGTCGATTCCAGTGAAGGAGGTCTCATAGCGGCTGGCTTACCTCTGGAATGCAGAACTCGCACCGGCGGTGCCGGGGGTTGAGGCAGGGCAGACTCAATCATTGCAATAAGGTCCCTGGCGGAGGAGAATGGCTCCGGTGTGGAGGGGACCGTAAGCTTGACCACAGGTCTCGCCGGGGAGCTGTCAAGGACCGGACTCGACGGCCCTCGTGGGACCGGAGTCGATGGTACCACAGTCATCGGTGCCGCAGCAGGAGTAGGTGCCGGGCGATCCGAACGAGTCTGCGTCGAAGGAGTGGAGGAAGCTGAGATCCTGCGATCAGGTCCCTGTGCCGGAGAAGGCCGGTGCCGAGGTTTCTTGGCGGAGCTGGTGCGGTCCGGTGCTGGAGGAGCACTGTCAGCGCTCGGTGCCGAGGATGGAGGGTTCAGGGCTGCCTCCATCAGGAGAGTCTTTAAGCGAAAGTCCCTCTTCTTTTTAGTCCACGGCTTAAAGGCCTTGCAAATGCAGCACTTGTCGGAGATGTGCGATTCCCCAAGGCACTTTAGGCAAGAGTTGTGGGGATCGCTCGTGGGCATCGGCTTTATACAGGCCGAGCACGGTTTAACCCCGGTGAACCAGGCATGGGCCCCGGCACTGGGTGCGGGGAAGGGCTAATGCCCAAGCCCCGCTAAACTATATACAGTAACTAATAACTATAAAACTAATTACACTATAGACTAAGTCAACTATATACAACAAGAGATCAAATGAACAAGGAGAAGCTAGGGAAGTGGAGGACAGCTAAGCCGCGCTCCACTGTTTCAACGACCGACACGGGCGGTAAGAAGGAACTGAGGAGCGGTTGGGTCGGCAGAGAGTATATATCCAGCGCCATGGCGGCGCCACTCCAGGGGGCGACCTGCCAACCCACCAGAGTTGCTAGGGTAAAAATCTTCCGAGCGTGCACACACCGCGCGCACACCTAACTGGAATGGATATGAGCAATCACTCGAAGAAGAATGTATATTCTCTCATCCCATGGACTGAGAGGATTCTATGCGACCACTTCAGTTAGATCAGGAAGTAAAAGTTTAGAAGTCAATTCTGAATAACAATCTCCTTCAAGACAGCTATGTACTAATATCCCCTAGTTCATTTGGCCTTGGTTTTGTTTAGCACACTTAATCCTTCTGACTCATATAAAACATAATCGAAGTCTTCCTCACCATTTCTGCTGTCATTGTTTTAGCTACAATATGAGTTACAGCTTTCCCATCATCTCTGTGTCCTCTCCTACGCCTCAGTATCCTTGGGGTCAGAGGTCCATGAGCTCTGTAATTTAGACCAAAATCTATGTACTACAATTAGTTTTATACAAAGTATTTCTGATGGTATGTAAAATTGTTTGACTTTACGAAGTTTTATGCTGAATTTATTAGATTTTAACAGATATATGCACTTAAACATCTTCATCCATGACAAACATAACAAACATCTCCAGCATCACAAAACTTTGTGTTAAATGCAAGATATGCAAAAGCAGCACATTTGGTATTTCCAAATTCGTTCAGACAAGTCACCTTCCACTTTGCTGCCATTTCCAGAATCCTATAAATTAATATATTTCATGAATTTGGCTTTAGGGTTCTGGGCTTTGACTCATGTTTGAAAACAAACATTGAACTCTATTTAAACATTGTTCCCAATATAATCCATCCAAAAAGATTGTCTGAGTGACCAGTACAGGTAGGCAAAAAAATATTTTAAGGCTATTTTCAAAAAGCAGCTTCTAGCCTAGATCACCAGTTTGACTCTATCTTTTGATACAACATCATTCCTTTACTATACCAATCTCCAATGAAAAGTGCATATGGAGTGTCCAGACAAAAACCTACCAAAAAGACCCTGACATTTCTTAAAATGTAGGCACATCTTAAACTGTGGTTATGGTTAGAAAGGGGACTCTTCAACTTATCTATGTTTCATATTCTTTCCTCCCTCAGTATAATAAATCACTTCCATTTTACAAAGCAAAGAGAATTTAAATCTGCAAGAGATGCAGGGCAAGGAGGAGGATTAGAAGGCATGGGGGGTGGGCGGGAGGGGAAGAGGCAGGACAGAAACAGAAGAGGACAGAGACAGGCTTGTTGGGGGAAGGGAAGGAAAACAGGAGCAGAAGTGTCTGGAGCCACTAGACCACACTCCCCAGCAGAACCTGGAACCAAACCCATTATTCCCAAGTCTCAACATTACTTTGCTATCTAGGAAATTGTTGTGAAACCCACTGAAAGTATGTCTCTCCAGTCCCCATCTAGTGGCAGTCCCATACGGAAGATGAACTAACACAGCTGATAGCAAGAGAAGGCAGTTTAAGTGGTAGAGAGCTGTGCCGTGAACCAAAAGATCCCAAATATGCTGCCGACCTATGTGGGGAGTAAATCTGTTCCCACATACACCTCTACCCCGATACAATGCTGTCCCTGGGACCCAAAAAATCTTACCGCGTTTATAGGTGAAACCGCGTTATATCAAACTTGCTTTGATCCGCTGGAGCGTGCAGCCCAACCCCCCCCTAGAGAGCTGCTTTACCATGTCATATCCGAATTCGTGTTATATCGGGTTGCGTTATATCGGGGTAGAGGTGTAATGGAATTTGTATTTGAAATTTAAGTTTAAAAAAAAAAGACTTACTGCATAAGACATTAAACTAACAGTAATGTTGCAAAGTCAGGCACTCAGAAGTTAGAAAATGTTAAAATTAAGTTTTCCTGTGCAGTCTTAATTCAGCTTCCTTGTGCATATGTTATGATAGAGTTTAATTATGTGTTCATGTATATTTTTTCCCTACAGAACTCCTGCCTCATTAAGTTCATAGGACAAACTGTGCTGGAGGAATGAATTAAGGTTGTGTACTGAGTGAAACTGTTGTAGGACTGCTGCCTCATTTGTTGCAGAAGTTGGAAGATGTGTAGTGAATGAAGCAGAGAACTATCATTAGGGCAGCTGAATAATATGGAAATTGAACTCTATCCCTGACACTGCCACAGAGTTCCTATCTGATGCTATGTAAGTCACTTAAAGAAAACTTTTTACAAGTGGTCACTAATGTGCATTCCTCATTTTCTAGGTACCTGGTTTGAGATACACGTGGGTTCATTTGCGTTAAGTGCTGAGTGCACACAACTGCAACTGAAGTCAATGGGCACTGTACTTTCAACATATAAAGTGCTATAAAATAAGTCCTCTAAAAACCAAATTTCAGGCTTCTCAAATTCAGCACCTAAAATTAACTTACACTTCTAACAATTTTGAATGTAAGCTTTGTACCTCAGTTCTCTATCTGGAAACTGGGGATATCATCATCTTGCCTCTCAGGGGCTGTTGAAGATTAATTAATTAATGTTCATAAAGAACTAAGTTACCTCAATGAGAAAAATACAGAAAACACCATGAGCAAATTAATTCTGTTCAAATTCTGCACTGAGTACAGTGCGCAATAAATAATGATGAGGATAGAAAGAAATAGTGAATAGTGAACCATCTATCCTGTGCACTGAGGGGAAAAAAGTGATAACATAATTAAAGACTGTCAGACAGCATATGCACACTAGGACCTGAATTAAGAATGCCTGTGGGCAACTCTTAACTGGCATTTAACAATTTCTGAATGCTTGACTTTGCAACCTTGTTTTAACGTAGGGTTTTTAATATAATATGGATTTACAGTACATATTTTCATACAGGGAAATACTGCAGTTCAGACAGCATCTGGATAAGGACTCAAGTATGCTGATAAACTAAAGAAAAATGGAAGGACAGAGATTTTCTAAATTTTAGTGATTTAATAGTTCCACTGGAGAATAAGTAGCAATCAGTTGGTTATCTTAATATAATAATTCCACTAGGGAGAATATCAGTCTGAACCACTGGCAGGAAGTTTTTAAATTCACAGTTTATAATTAATTACAGTGCTAGTTAACTTCTATTAACATTGAGAAAGGACAAGCAAGAAATTATGATGTTTAAGAATGAATTTTGTTGTAGGGCCCCAAGTATGAACTAGTAACTATAGAACAGTGGTTATCAAACTATGGGGCACACCTGGGAATGTGTCACGGGAGGCGGAAGCTGTATGCATTTTTTTTTTAAAGAGTTCCAGCTGTCAGCCCCGAGCATCTGGGGCTTGGGCAGCAGGGCCATGCACAACCAGGAGGCCAGGGGAGGGAATAAAGAGGACAGCCGGAGGCCCGGCATCCCAGGGCTCTCCTCACCAGGATGTAGTCTGGACTCTCCTCTCCCCCCACCGCCACCAACCCTTCACTTGGAGGCGCCTGCAGGGCTCTAGCTGTCAGTCCCGGGACAGCAGCAGTGCAGAAGTCAGGGTGACAATTGGGAGCTAAGTCTGCTGTGAAAAGTGGTATTGACAAATAGCACTTTTCACACTGCCACTCTTACTTCTGCACTGCTGCTAGCACAATGCTGCCTTCAGAGCTGGGCACCTGGCCAGAGGTATATATACTTGTGTGGCAGGGGCCGTAAATGACTACAGATACAAAGAAAGGGGATTCAGTCAAATAAGTTTGAGAACCACTGCTATAGAGGTTACCTGAGGCGAAGGTCCTCCCATATTTTCAGCAATCCACATAGCATTACTAGTTCATAGTATTTTTTCCAACATTCAACAGCTTCTTCTGCTGTAGGTTCTTCTTTAATATTACTTTGGTACTGAATCAATTCCAAATGCATCTTTTTATACTTCTCCAGATTTTTTCTAAAACGTTGACCAATTGGAACAGGAATAGTTCCATTCTCAATATCACACCAACTGTGAAAATAAAACAAAAATATTATACTTCTGTTATAGGGCGTAGAGGCTCCATGCTGGCAAGGAGAGGGTTAATGAAAGCCTCTGGACCCAACTGGCCTTGTGTCATTACACTTGCAACAGATGTCAGGTATGGAGTTAAAAGAAGTCCCAGCTCAGTGCTGGGCTGATCAGGAAAGAAAGCAGAGCTCTACTTCTTCATTGCCAAAGAAAAGCCTGGTTTCAGCCAAGAGTCAGATACAGCTTGCTGTCTGGATGAGCCTCTCAAAGGATGAGATGACCAGGCCGAGGAAGACTGACCAAAAGCCGGGCCACATGTTATTTCCTGCGGCCCTCCATAGGCACCAACTTCACCGGCAGCTAATCTCCACTCTTGTCCCCCTCCTCCTCACTTCCCCCCAGGTGTGTTGTGTCCCTGCTCCTCCTCCTACCTCCCAGCGCTTCCTTGGCTGCACTTAGGACTTTCCGGGGGGGAGGAGGGAGGAGCGGTGACATGGTGTGCTCAGTGTAGGAGGTGGAGAAGAGGCAGGGCAGGGGCAGGGATTTGGGGAAGGGGTTGGAATAGGAGCAGGGAGGGAGAAGAGCTGGGGCGGGGATTTTGGGGAAGAAGTTGGAATGGGGGCAGGGAAGAGGTGGGGTGGGGGCGGGGCTCTGTGTTTGAGACACCTGTGATAGACTGTTTGTTGGGGCACCAGGCACTGTCACCCAGGGATCTCTCTCTTAGGGGTTCTGGGCACCTAGGGATCCCCCCCAATCACCCAGGGGTCTCTCTGTTAGGGGTGCTGGGCGCCCAGAGGTCCCCTCCCCATTGCCCACGGTTCTCTTTGTTGGGACACTGCACAGTGTCTGTGATGAAGTGGAAATCTTCTGTAACATTTTTATAATTCCTAGGCGAGCCTCAGTTTCCCTCTCGACTTTGTGCTATAACCGGAGGGGGTGGAAAGGGTTATGCAGTGCAGGAGAGAGTCAGCGCCTATGGCGGGCCGCAGGAAACGGCCTGCCGGCCACGTGTTTGAGACTCCTGGTGTAGAACATCAGTGTTAGTGACCACATAAGAAATAGTTACAGGTGTTTATATTTTATTAAAACCCCTCTTCGCATTACAGTTTTTAAAAAGTTAATACATTGACTCTTAATAGCATACTATATTATTCATTTTTTTCATTTTTGACTATACTTTTGTATCGTTGTATGAAAAGGTTTCAGTGATGCGGCCCTTGGGCCAATGTACTAGTCCTCGTGTGGCCCTCATGGTGATTTGAGTTTGAGATTCCTGCCCTAAATAGAAGGGCAGGATCCTGCTGAAGATTCCTTGGATAACTCTGTTTTTTAGTTCATAGCATTCCTTTATTTTTGGACTTTAATACGTCAGAAGGGGTAGGACTCAAGTGTGCCTTACCTGGAGGGCTAAAGCACCAATGCTGTAGACCCTGTGAGAGGTGGCAAGTGAACGCTGGAGACCCTATGACAAGGTGAATAGTGCTAAAATGGACCATGAGGAGACCCCTCACAGTTTCTTTAAAAAAACTCAAAAAAAACTCTCAAAAACCTCTATCTTTTTTGGGGTAATATACTTACAGTTTAATTCTCTCTTCTACCAGTGCCACATAGGTCTCACAACTTTCATCTTCATCCCAGTCCCTCCAAAGGAAGTCATAGAAAAACCTAAAAGATATATTGACATTACAGGGGGTCCCCAGTATACGTCAGTGTTGCGTTCTTGAAAAGGGCTATGGATACTGAAACGACAGATACCAGGGAATTTAACTTTTCCCCATAAGAAAAAATGGCCTGTTCCCCCTCTACTCCTGCCTTGCCTCTTCACGCCCAGTTCTGCCCCCTCCTCCGAGCGCACCCTATCCCCGCTCCTCCTCCTCCCTCCCAGCACCTCCTGAACTCCAGGGGAAGCACCCAAAGAAAAGCCCTGCAAAAGGTGAGGTGACAGCTATGTGGATCAGAATCCGTTCCCCTATTGGTAAGCGATGGATACAAGAAATGACGGACAAGGGGGAGACTTATTCCGGGGACCCCCCTGTATGATACTGCCACCACATTTGTTCTTGCATGAGAAGCAGGGGAAAAAAAGCTTCCATATGTTATTTTGGCAATCAACCTCACAACTTTTTACTGTGGTGATCTCAAGTTGTGAAAAACATTTTCACTTCATAAAAAACTACAACACCACAAATCTTATTTCCCCGCAAGAAAAATCTGTTTAATTTCTGCAGTTTGATTTCTCTCTTCACCTCACCAGCAGCCTTAGGTAAAATCTCAACAGCGCTTCTATAAGTTCATCCATATGGTTATGGCTGTCCAAAAGAAAAAATGTAGTTATCTACCCTTCATTTTTCCTTCTCTGAAATGGGCACCTGGTGCTCCATAATCTGTTATAACTAGGTTATTCTTCTTCTTCCAAACCTGAAGACTAAAAAAATAAACTCCACTAGCTTCACAATGTAGTGCTGCCAATTAGAGCTGATAAGAGAAGTGATTGCCTCTCTCTAACTCCCCAATCAACTGCTCATGCTAAGATGATAAATTATAAATTCCGATTATAACACAGGGAAATGGAAGAAACTGCTTACAACAAAGAAAGATCCTAATATGAGGGAATCACAAGATTTCGCCGTCTCCCTCTGCAGGAATATTACATAAAGAGAAAAAAGGAAGAACTGAGACATTTCCCCTCCAACTGGAAATGAATGCAAATTAGGTGACAACCTGGGAGAGACCCAACAGAGCACCAGATGCCCACTTAAGAGAAGGACAAGTTACATGTAGGTAAGGAAATTTGACCTGTCTTCATCATGGGCACCTGGTGCTCAGTAATCCATTACAACTGGGAAGTAGCCAGTAAAACGTATCTACATAAACAGGAGGGAAACTTGAAACACCAAGAGTGAACCTGTCATAACCTTAGTCCCAGATTTGGACCTTAGCGTCCAAAATATGGGGGTTAGCATGAAAACCTCCAAGCTTAGTTACCAGCTTGGACCTGGTACTTGCTGCCACCACCCAAAAAATTAGAGTGTTTTGGGGCACTCTGGTCCCTCTGAAAAACCTTCCCTGGGAACCCCAAGACCCAAATCCCTTGAGTCTCACAACAAAGGGAAATAATCCTTTTTCCCTTCCCCCCTCCAGGGGCTCCTGGAGAGATACACTGACACAAGCTCTGTGAAACTACACAGAGTGACTCCCCCTCTCCGTTCCCAATCCTGGAAACCAAAAGCACTTTCCTATTCCCCCAGAGGGAATGCAAAATCAGGCTAGCAAATCCAACACACAGATCTCCCCTGATTTCTTCCTCCCACCAATTCCCTGGTGAGTACAGACTCAATTTCCCTGAAGTAAAGAAAAACTCCAACAGGTCTTAAAAGAAAGCTTTATATAAAAAGAAAGAAAAATACATACAAATGGTCTTTCTGTATTAAGATGATACAATACAGGGTCAATTGCTTAAAAGAATATTGAATAAACAGCCTTATTCAAAAAGAATACAAATCAAAGCACTCCAGCACTTATATTCATGCAAATACCAAAGAAAAGAAACCATATAACTTACTATCTGATCTCTTTGTCCTTACACTTAGAAACAGAAGGCTAGAAAGTAGAAACTGCTTCTCCAAAGCTCAGAGAAAGCAGGCAGACAGACAAAAGACTCAGACACCAACTTCCCTCCACCCAGAGTTGAAAAAAATCCGGTTTCCTGATTGGTCCTCTGATCAGGTGCTTCAGGTGAAAGAGACATTAACCCTTAGCTATCTGTTTATGACACGCCCCCGAAATTGCAGACAGTGGGGAAGCTCACTGGCGGCGATTTCCTTCTAGAACTTGAAAATAAACAGATTAATACAACACATGCACCTTTACATATACTACTAAGTATATATCTAACAGACTTCTACATTTTAAGAACACTTTTTAACTACTGAATTCTGGGAAACTCTCACGGGAGAGAGCATCAGCAACTTTGTTAGAAGCTCCTGTGATGTGCTGAATTTCAAAATCAAAATCTTGGAGAGCTAAACTCCAACGAAGAAGTTTCTTGTTGTTCCCCTTGGCAGTATGAAGCCACTGTAGTGCAGCGTGGTCAGTTTGTAGTTGGAACCGCCGTCCCCAAACATATGGGCGTAGCTTTTCCAGGGCGTACACAATGGCATAGCATTTCTTTTTACTGACTGACCAGTGACTTTTCCTCTCCGACAGTTTCTTGCTGAGAAACACGACAGGATGGAAGTTGTGATCTGTTGCTTCCTGCATGAGCACTGCTCCTATACCACGCTCAGATGCATCCGTGGTTACTAGGAATGGCTTGTCAAAGTCCGGGGCCCTGAGCACAGGGTCAGACATGAGCATCGCCTTAAGCTGGGTAAAGGCCTTTTGACACTCATCAGTCCACTTAACGGCATTTGGCTGGGTCTTTTTGGTCAGGTCGGTCAATGGGGCAGCGATTTGGCTGTAGTGTGGTACAAATCGCCTGTAGTATCCAGCCAAGCCTAAGAAGGATTGGACCTGCTTCTTGGACCGTGGGACAGGCCACTTTTGGATAGCATCCACCTTGGCCTGTAGGGGGTTTATGGTTCCTCGACCCACCTGGTGCCCCAGGTAAGTCACTTTGTTTTGGCCTATTTGACACTTTTTGGCCTTAACAGTTAGTCCGGCCTTCCTGATGCGCTCAAAGACCTTTTCCAGGTGTAGTAGGTGTTCGGGCCAGGAGTCTGAAAAAATGGCCACATCATCGAGGTAGGCAACTGCAAATTCTCCCAGTCCAGCTAGTAGACCATCTACCAGCCTCTGGAAGGTGGCGGGTGCATTTCGAAGGCCGAAAGGAAGGACATTGAATTCATACACCCCCGCATGGGTGACGAATGCTGACCTCTCCTTGGCAGGTTCATCTAGCGGTACTTGCCAGTACCCCTTGGTTAAGTCTATTGTAGAGATGAACTGGGCACGTCCCAACTTTTCCAATAGCTCATCGGTACGTGGCATTGGATAGTTGTCCGGACGAGTTACAGCATTTAGCTTACGGTAGTCCACGCAAAAGCGTATTTCCCCATCTGGTTTGGGTACCAGAACCACTGGAGATGCCCATGCACTGGTAGATGAGCGGATTATACCCATCTGTAGCATGTTCTGGATCTCCCGTTCTATAGCAGCTTGGGCATGAGGAGACACTCGGTAGGGTGGGGTTCTGATTGGGTGAGCATTACCTGTATCAATGGAGTGGTATGCCCGTTCAGTCCGTCCTGGGGTGGCTGAGAACAATGGGGCGAAGCTAGTGCACAGCTCCTTGATTTGTTGCCGCTGCAGACGTTCCAGGGTGGTTGAGAGGTTCACCTCTTCCACGCCACCGTCTTTTTTCCCGTCGTAGTAGACACCGTCAGGCCACTCAGCCTCATCTCCCTGGACTGTAAACTGACAAACCTGTAAGTCTCTGGAATAGAAAGGCTTGAGAGAATTAACATGGTACACTTTAGGCTTTAGTGAGGAATTGGGAAATGCTATGAGGTAGTTTACAGCTCCCAGGCGCTCTTGGACCGTGAATGGCCCTTCCCATGATGCTTCCATCTTATGGGCCTGTTGCGCCTTCAAGACCATAACCTGGTCTCCTACCTTGCAAGAACGTTCTCTGGCATGTCTGTCATACCAGGCCTTTTGCTCTTCTTGAGCATCCTTTAGGTTCTCTCTAGCAAGGGCTAAAGAGTGTCGGAGGGTGCTTTGTAGGTTGCTTACAAAGTCCAGAATGTTAGTTCCTGGAGAAGGCGTAAACCCCTCCCATTGCTGCTTCACCAACTGTAATGGCCCCTTAACCTCGTGACCATACACAAGTTCAAATGGTGAAAACCCTAAACTGGGATGTGGTACAGCCCTGTAGGCAAACAGCAACTGCTGCAACACTAGGTCCCAATTATTGGAGAATTCGTTGATGAATTTTTGTATCATGGCCCCCAAAGTTCCATTGAACCTTTCCACCAGGCCATTGGTTTGATGGTGGTACGGGGTGGCAACCAAGTGATTCACCCCATGAGTTTCCCACAGTTTTTCCATGGTCCCTGCCAGGAAATTAGACCCTGAATCTGTAAGGATGTCGGAGGGCCAACCTACCCTGGCAAAGATGTCTGTTAAGGCCAGGCACACAGTGTTAGCCCTGGTGTTGCCTAGAGCTACTGCTTCTGGCCATCGGGTAGCAAAGTCCACTAAAGTCAGTACGTACTGCTTTCCTCTGGGCGTCTTTTTTGGGAAAGGGCCCAGAATATCCACAGCTACTCGCTGAAATGGGACCTCAATTATGGGGAGTGGCTGGAGAGGGGCCTTGACCTGGTCTTGAGGCTTTCCCACTGTTTGGCATACCTCACAAGACCGGACATACTTGGCAACGTCCTTGCCCATCCCCTCCCAGTGGAAGGACTTCCCCAACCGGTCCTTGGTTCTGTTCACCCCAGCATGGCCACTGGGATGATCATGGGCTAAGCTTAAGAGCTTCCCCCGGTACTTAGTTGGAACCACCAACTGTTTTTGCGGCTGCCATTCTTCCCGGTGTTCACCAGAAAGAATTTCCTTGTATAAAAGTCCTTGGTCTATAACAAACCGGGATCGATTAGAAGAGCTGAGAGGCGGTGGGGTGCTCCGTGCCGCCGCCCACGCTTTCTGAAGGCTGTCATCAGCTTCCTGCTCAGTCTGGAACTGTTCCCTTGAGGCTGGGGTCACCAGTTCTTCCTCAGACTGTGGACTTGGGCTTGGTCCCTCTGGAAGCGATGTAGGTGATGGGGTTGTTTCCGTTGCTGGTGAACCGCTCTCCGCTGGTGCACCTGAGGGTATTTCAGGCTCTGGCTGAGCCTTTTGGGTATGGCTGTCTTTTGCTTCTGCCAGTTCTGGCTCGCTGGCGCCCTCTGGCGTTGAGTTTGAAGATGTGGTTGCACTTGCTGGTGCTGGTTGCTGTTCCAGTTCCGGGCCTGGGACTGGAGGTGGTGTGGCTGTTTCAGTGGTTGGCGTGGAATCTGGGTCCACTACCTCTGTCTGGGTCTCTGGTAACACAGACGGGGCCTCTGTGGACGGCTCAGGAACAGGAATGGGTCTGGATGCTTGCCTGGTTTGGCTACGTGTAACCATTCCCACTCTCTTGGCCCGCCTCACCTCGTTGGCCAAGTCTTCCCCCAGTAGCATGGGGATAGGATAATTGTCATAGACTGCAAAAGTCCACATCCCTGACCAGCCTTTGTACTGGACAGGCAGTTGAGCTGTAGGCAAGTCTACAGCTTGTGACATGAAGGGGTAAATTGTAACTTTGGCCTTTGGGTTGATGAATTTGGGGTCAACGAAGGATTGGTGGATAGCTGACACTTGTGCCCCCATGTCTCTCCACGCAGTAACCTTCTTTCCGCCCACTCTCAAATTTTCCCTTCGCTCCAAGGGTATTTGAGAGGCATCCGGGCCTGGGGATCTTTGGTGTGATGGTGGTGTAATGAATTGCACTCGCATGGGGTTCTTGGGACAGTTGGCCTTGATATGTCCCAGTTCATTACACTTAAAGCATCTTCCATCTGATGGGTCACTGGGCCGAGGTGAGTTACTGGAGACTGGTGAGGTTGAAGGGTAGGGTATCTGTGGCTTTACTTGGGTGGTATGTGGGGTCTTTGGCTGTCCTCGGTTGTAGGGTTTATGGTCTGTGTGCCCCCTGGGGTAATCGTTCCCCTTGACAGTAGCTTTCTTGCTTTCTGCCAGTTCCATCCATTTGGCTCCAATCTCCCCCGCCTCAGCGATATCTTTGGGTTTTCCATCTTGTATGTACCGTGTGATGTCTTCAGGAACACCGTCCAAGAACTGCTCCATTTGTATGAGGAGGTGCAGTTCTTCCAAGGTTTGAATGTTGTTTCCTGTTATCCAGGCCTCATAGTTTTTTGCAATGTAGTAGGTGTGTTTGGGAAATGACACCTCTGGTTTCCACTTTTGGGTTCTGAAGCGCCGACGGGCATGATCTGGGGTTATCCCCATTCTGTATCTGGCCTTGGTTTGAAAAAGTTTATAGTCACTCATTTGCTGCTTAGGCATTTCAGCTGCCACCTCTGCTAAAGGTCCACTGAGCTGTGACCTCAATTCTACCATGTACTGGTCTTCGGGGATGTTGTACCCAAGACAGGCTCTTTCAAAATTTTCCAAGAAGGCCTCGGTGTCATCACCTGCCTTGTAGGTGGGAAATTTCCTGTGCTGTGGAGCAATAATTGGCGCCGGGTTGTTAGGGTTGGCTGGCACATGCAGCCCAGCTTTTGCCAACTCCAGTTCATGTTTTCTCTGTTTTTCCTTCTCTTCATTTTCTTTTTGTTGTTTTTCAATTTCTTTTTGTTGTTTTTCCATTTCTTTTTGGTGTTTTTCCATGTCTCGGCGGTGGGCCGCCTCTTCTTCTGCTTGTTTCCTTCGGTAGGCCACCTCTTCTTCTTCTAGTTTTCTTTTGTGTGCTGCCTCTTGGGCTGCCTGTTCTCTTTGGAAGGCTGCCAGTTTGATGCTTTCTTCCTTTTCTTTCATCTCCATCTGTCGCCTGTGTTCAGCTTCTTTGAATTGCTCTTCGGCCTCAATTTTTGCCTTAGAAGTCATGATTCCTGTTTTCTTGTGTTGGGGTGCCCTCCGGTGTTTATCTTCTGAACTGCAGGCTCTCTGCCTCCTGAAGTCTGCCTAGCAACAATGCTTTTTTCCCTTTCTCTCTCTAGCTAATGTTCAATGAAAGGAAACCAGAAAAACCACTTTATTTGCATATATATAGTGCTGGTAATGACTCTCAATGGGAGTGCTATTGTGTGACAAAAGACTCTTAATAGCACCTTAATGATTTCTTGCTTAACATGCAAGCCACAAACTGCCAGAGAGAGCAGAAAAAAAAATTCTCTTTGGTTCCCTTTTAAAACCAAACTGTTTCTCTCTCTGCTAAAAAGCCCTTAGCAGAGAAAAGAAAAATATAATATTCCTACTGGCTTCTGGATTCTGTCTATATCCCACCGCTGCTACACCATGTCATAACCTTAGTCCCAGATTTGGACCTTAGCGTCCAAAATATGGGGGTTAGCATGAAAACCTCCAAGCTTAGTTACCAGCTTGGACCTGGTACTTGCTGCCACCACCCAAAAAATTAGAGTGTTTTGGGGCACTCTGGTCCCTCTGAAAAACCTTCCCTGGGAACCCCAAGACCCAAATCCCTTGAGTCTCACAACAAAGGGAAATAATCCTTTTTCCCTTCCCCCCTCCAGGGGCTCCTGGAGAGATACACTGACACAAGCTCTGTGAAACTACACAGAGTGACTCCCCCTCTCCGTTCCCAATCCTGGAAACCAAAAGCACTTTCCTATTCCCCCAGAGGGAATGCAAAATCAGGCTAGCAAATCCAACACACAGATCTCCCCTGATTTCTTCCTCCCACCAATTCCCTGGTGAGTACAGACTCAATTTCCCTGAAGTAAAGAAAAACTCCAACAGGTCTTAAAAGAAAGCTTTATATAAAAAGAAAGAAAAATACATACAAATGGTCTCTCTGTATTAAGATGATACAATACAGGGTCAATTGCTTAAAAGAATATTGAATAAACAGCCTTATTCAAAAAGAATACAAATCAAAGCACTCCAGCACTTATATTCATGCAAATACCAAAGAAAAGAAACCATATAACTTACTATCTGATCTCTTTGTCCTTACACTTAGAAACAGAAGGCTAGAAAGTAGAAACTGCTTCTCCAAAGCTCAGAGAAAGCAGGCAGACAGACAAAAGACTCAGACACCAACTTCCCTCCACCCAGAGTTGAAAAAAATCCGGTTTCCTGATTGGTCCTCTGATCAGGTGCTTCAGGTGAAAGAGACATTAACCCTTAGCTATCTGTTTATGACAGAACCACAAGGAAAAAACAACTGCTTGAGGATAGGTTTATTTTGTTTTACTTTTCTTCTGCCTTCCCTCAGCATGTGAAGTGGTTTATTGAAAGAAAGCCAAGAGAGCCTGCGGGATCTTCTGCCCAAAAGTTATATCAAAGACAAAACATCTATTCAAAACAATAAAGGAATGCACTGAAGTCTACAAAGCTATACTACAAAATTACTTCAAAGCACTATGCTGTTCTTTCCAGGAAATGGACATATGCCTGAACTTTTACAGGAGGAGAGGGATCTTTTATGAACAAACTGTAGGCCTGACAAACTCCTTAATTTATCCATCTAGGACTAGTGCCTATGATGATTTGTTGCAATCTTCCTTAGGTCTTGCATCTAATTAAAATTGCATCCGATTTTCTTCAAGAATTAGTTTTATGTAAACAGAATTTGAATATCCCAATATCTAAAAGGAAGTAACTGATTCTCTTAGTGGTGAAAGAACTTAGAATACAAGAAAAGCAAATAGATTAGTTCAAGTGGAAACCATAATTTCAGGGGACACAATTCTGGTGCAGGCCTGAGAATTATTTCATCTGCAAGAAAACTGCACAGAAAGATTCCAGATTGATAAAGCCCCCCAAACTTTAGACTAGATTACCCTTGCTGTCCTTTCTAACCCTATGGCTCTATCAACTAACTCTCTTGGCCAACTTAATTGCGAACAGGTAAAATGCTTTAATAAGTATGGGGAAAACTCCCCCATTTGTTTAGGAAAAATTAGATTATCTGAAGCATTAAACTATTCTACTAGTCTCCTAACACCATCTCTGCAGAGAGACAGCTTTAAGGAATTGGGAAATGTGAGGGTGTTGCAAAAAATGCTAGAATTGGAAGGAATATGCTACAAGTAGCCTAACATTGAGACCTGAACCTTCAGGAAGATTGTGTCATAGTTTGAGCAAGTGCCTATCTAGAAGGAACTCCAATATGTCCTTTCAAGAGCACCATGAGAATCAAGTTCTCAAAATCCTTGGAAGTTGCCAGATTTGTGAACAATTTCTAGATTTGACTAGGATGTTCCATGAGCTCTCCTGAATATTCATGCTCTAGAAGGCAAAAACTTCAATTTCCAGGCCAAACACTGTAGGTCTGGGAGTCTGAGAGGATCCTGAAATATGTTTCCACTTGACTAGGAAGTTTGAAATGCTTTTTTGGTCACGTACACTAAGGTATCTTACTGAAGGCCTGAATTAACCTTTTCAAAAGACACAGCAACCCCCAATATACTAGGCTATCCATCTTAACTGTTGTACAGATTGCTGCTTCTGAAGCTATAGCTTTTGCTGCTGCCCCAGTCTATGAACTGCTCCTTGTAGAGACAGAGGAATGCTTTAAAAAAGAAACAATAGAGTTGATAAAAGAGGAAGGAAAGCCGAGATGAACATGCTCTGACCTTAAAGCCTTACTGAAGTGGTTTTAAAGCTGTGGAACAAAACTCTGCTTCCTTAATGCTAACATTTTAGCACAGGATTACAGCCATTTGGATTGTCCATTGAAGCTGGCAGCTAACGGTGTAAGCAACTAGACACTCAGCAGTATCAGCTGAATGAAAATTGTTGTTAAGCTCAGTACAGTGGCAGGCTAGTCCAGTTTGGAACACATGAAAGGAAACGAAGAGAGAAGCTCAGTCAAATCCCTGTAGATTCCAGCTATTTTGATGGTCTGTTATTGGTATAGGCAGGATGCTCTGCTGCACTCATAAGAAAAGTCAGCAAGAGTGGTAAAAAGGCAAGCTGAGTTAGGCCATGGTGAGCTAAGGGAGGCCAGACAGAAAACAGGTCTACTCATACTGACAGGCTGATCGCTCTGCAAAATACAAAAATAAAATCAAATTGGGGGCAGGGGAAGAGAAAGCAGTGGTAAAACGAAGAACTATACTAGGCCCTACTCTCACCACACTTGAGGAAGCCAGGGTAACAGAGAGCTAGCGGGCATCAGCAGCTGGAAGAAGCCGGCCGACAGAACCCCTTGCCAGCTGGAGTCCCGGCTGCCGGACCTGCTCAGCCCGCTGCTGGCCTGGGTGAACAGAACCCAGGCTGGCAGCAGGCTGAGCGGGCTGGCTGGTAGGAACCGATGGCCGGAAGCCCAGACCAGTGGTGGGCTGAGCACCGCTTGTCTGGGGTTCTGTCTGCCAGTCCCGCTCAGCCCATCACCAGTGTGCGGTTCCTGCCACCAGCCCCTTGTCAGCCAGGGTCTGGCCATCAGCCCTGCTCAGCCTGCTGCAGCCTGGGATACCAGCCGCCAGCCCTACTCACCTCACTGCTGGTCTGGGGTTCCAGTCGCCCTGTGCCGGCCCCCTGTACTTATGTGCCTGTGCTTAATTTGTGTTTTCGATGATTTATTTTCTAAAAAAGTCTTCCATGTCTTGCACCCCCAGAAAGGACATCTCGCACCACCACGGGGTGCGTGCACCCCAGGTTAAGAACCACTGCACTAAACTGATAAGATCTGCATTTTAATTTAATTTTAAATGAAGCTTCTTAAACATTTTTAAAACCTTGTTTACTTTACATACAACAATAGTTTAGTTATAATATAGATTTATAGAGAGAGATCTTCTAAAAACGTTAAAATGTATTACTGGCACGCAAAACCTTAAATTAGAGTGAATAAATGAAGACTCGGCACACCACTTCTGAAAGGTTGCTGACCCCTGCACTACACTGTGAAGCTAGAAGGAAATGGCAAAATATTTTCAAGATAAAATGACTCACTGAAAAATCCTTTTCTGCAAACAGTTTCAGTTTCTACACATTAACAAGCATTTTGTCAGAAAATTCCTGACTGGTTCTACTCAAGATACAGTACTGCAAACCTTGAAAACACCATATGGTTGGTGCATTAAGATAAAAGGGTCAACACCTTTTAGAATAAAAAAAACCAGAAGTGTTAAGGCAAAGCACCAGAATCCAGATAGAGCTGTTGAACCCCAAGTCCAAAAGCTGTTCATTCCTGGACTAAGTAAATCCAATCAAATTGCAAGGGTTTTGGGGGGCATTAACTGGACTGCATCAAAATGTTTTTTCATCCTTATCACTTTTTAAACTGAGATTTTTGTTTGTGAATACTCTTACACTATTAATGAAGCAAAGTAAATTTTTCTAATCTTTCTATTTTAGGTACAGTTCCTCAGTTAACATTTTAGCATCTCTGAATGGCAAAAATACAGGGGAGAAAGCTAAATACCTCACAACGTCCAAAGCCTGGGCAATATCAAATACTTCCATATCCTGCCCCTCGACAGGGTAGATTTCCAGTAGAGGTACAGAATGGTCCAGTTCCTCCAAGATATTATCAACAAGCTCTCTTGGAATATTTGCAATATTAGAGGAAAATGGTTCAGCAACAGATATAGAAGCTTTCAAGTGAGATGAGGTGCTCTGAGATGGTTTGCAAGAAACCTAAGACATAAGATATATATAGTTACAAAATGTTTTTAAAATGTCTATTTCTTTGTTAGTATGATCCTGCAATCCTGCCACATACACAATTCTTAACTTTCATGGGAGTGCTACCTGTGGTACTGATCCATACTATAAAACTAATTAGTGAAAATGACATCTTCCTTTAATTTTACCTTAAAGCAGTAGTATGATTAAGAGAAAATGATTAGTTTGCTACAGAATAGGTAAACTGAACATTGAGTTATTTTTTAATCTAAACACTACAGACAGCTGTAGAGGCCAGTATTTAAGCCTGTTTATCACTCAGAGTGAGAATTTGCTATTTCATATTCTACCTATCTAGTATGTTAAGCTCAGTTTGAGGTTTTGTTTATTTACTAGGTAATCTCTTTGATCTGTTTGCTATCACTTATAATCACTTAAATCTATCTTTTTGTAGTTAATAAACATATTTTATGTTTTAATCCAAACCAGCGTGCATTTGACTAAGGTGTCTGGGGAAAATCTCAGCTTGGTTACTACAACTATGCATGGTCCTCTTCACATTGAGGTTAAGCCCATATATAATGACCAGATTTGACCAGGGCAGAACGAATGGTACTGTTCTGGGCTCCTAGGCTGGGAGGCTGGTGATTAGAGAGCCTGCATGTCACTGCAGCTGGGTGTGTCCCTACCTGTGTGAATACTGGTGAAAGTTGAAGCTTGGAGGGCTTTGCAACTTGTCACGGCAACACAGTGTGAGAGGGAGCTGGTGGGTCAGAGGGCTCAGTAATACCCCAGTTCTATGGAGCACCCCAGGGAGGAACCCAACACAGGAATCCTCTGGGGGGGGGGAATATAGCATGTAATCTCATAATTAAAGACTACTGTACTGTTTAAAGGAGCAGAAGTTAAGATTGTGAAAGCGACCTTCATTTCGGCATTTCCAGACTCTGGAAAACTTAATTTTAACTTTAACTTCAGTATTTTTTTAAAAAAACTACACATCACATGTTGCAAAAAGGAACAGTTTAGTTAAAAAAGAATTGATAGTCTAATCCTGTCCCTACCGTTATCCTCCAATCTGCAAATTCAAGGAAACAGGATATAGTTATTCTTTTTTTCCAGTTCTCAAGGACCAATGTGCAATAACAAGCACTTGAACCAGTCTCAAAAGCACAAAGAGATCGTATTGCATATCAGGATCCCTAAGTAGTGGAGTAATTATGTCCATAAAGTTGGGTGAAGAACAAAGAAACTACTCCACAGCTAGATAGCAGCTCAACTCCCATGAGGTTTTGTGCAGTTATCGGTCAGGAGAAGCTCAGTACGTCTCAGCAAGAGCTGTACACATCTCCAGAATGAAACTGGAGAAAGAGGAAAATTGTTTCCTCTAATTCAGCTGTTTACCAATATCTTGCAGGATTTTCATTCCTAGATTTTAGCTTCTCTGTAGAAGACTGCTGGGACTCCCCTGGCATAAAGATTCCAAATCAGTGGGGAAGAAGGGTAGGGTCATGAGATCTGTGTTGACCAAAGCATCTCTAAGTCCACTTTCCATAAGGTAAATAACCTCTTTTCCAATGCTTGTCCACAAGGATCCCACGCTGCAGGTGAGCGACCAACAGTTACTTCTCAAAAAAGCTGGCTGTAAGATTCCTATCTAAGATGCCACAATGGAATAATGATAGGTATGTGAACTTATCAAACTCCAACTAGCTTCCCTACAAATCTCAGGAATATGGAATGGAAGAGTATACAAAGATGGTATTTTCTACAACCTGGCTACCATACACAATAGCTCAAAGTATGTCCTTTTCTGCACTTGAAAATGTTAGTGAATGCATCTAGTTCCGAAAGCATGCACAAATGGAGGACCTAAAAAACAGTTACTCACCTTCTCATAACTGTTGTTCTTCAAGATGTGGTGTTCATGTCCATTCCAATCAGGTGTGTGCGCATGCACGTGCACAATGGCTGGATGATTTTTCCCATAGCAGCATCTGTCAGGTCAGTCTGGGCGCTCTCTGGAGTCATGTCTTCATGGCGCTCAATATAGCACCCTGCCAACTCGCCACCCCTTCAGTTCCTTCTTGCTGGCTAGAGGGGAAGGAGGGAGGCATCTCAAAGAACAACAGTTAGGAGAAGGTGAGTAATTGTTTTTTCTTCTTTGAGTGCTTATTCATGTCCATTCTAATCAGGTGACTCCCAAGCCCAAGTTCAGGAGGCGGGGTCAGAGTTGTCACTGATTGGAGTACTGTTCATCCAAAGGCCACATCGTCTCTGGCCCGCTGGGTAATCGCATAGTGCATGGAGAAAGTGTGTTTGGAGGACCACATCACCGCCCTGCAGATTTCCTGAGTAGGGACCTGGGCCAGGAATGCTGTAGATGAAACCGTGCCCTGGTAGAGTGTGCAGTAATCGGAGATGCAGGAACACCTGCTAGGTTGTAGGACTCACGAATACAGGATGCTATCCACGATGAGATGAGTTGGGATGATACAGGCTGACCTTTCATCCTGTCCGCTACTGCCACGAATAACTGGACTGATTTGCTGAACAGTTTTCTTCTCTCGATGTAAAAGGCCAGCGCCCTGCGGACATACAGAGAGTGGAGCCCTCTGCTCCCTGCCGCTGGAATAAGGCTGAGGGTAGAAGACCAAGAGAAAGATGTCCTGGTTGATGTGAAACTGTGATACAACCTTCAAGAGGAAAGCAGGATGGGGCCAGAGCTGAACCTTGTCCTTATAAAACATGGTGTAGGGAGGGTCTGATGTTAGGACCCTGAGCTCAGACACCCTCCTGGCCAAGGTTATTGCTACCAGGAACACCACCTTGTAAGAGAGGTAGAGCAGGGAGCATTTGCTAAAGGTTCAAAGGGGGGCCCCCAGGAGCCTACAGAGGACCAAGTTAAGGTCCCAGGCAGGGACAGGCTGATGGACATTAGGGTATAGCCTGTCGATCCCTTTTAGGAATTGGCTGACCACGGGGTTAGCAAACACAGAGCGGCCCTGCACGCCCAGATGGAAGGCTGAGATGGCAACTAAGTGCACCTTTATTGAAGACAAGAGTCCCTCCTGCTTCAGATGGAGGTAGTCCAGAATGAGTGGCACTGAAGCTAGCATCGGGGGCAAATGGCGCTGCGCCAACCAGACTGAAGATCTCTTCCACTTGGCAGGGTATGTGGCTCTCATAGAGGGTTTCCTACTGCCAAGGAGGACCTGTCTGAACAGGAAAGCTCCAACAGACTTAACCATGGAGCTTCCACGCCGTGAGATGAAGCAACTGGAGGTTCAGGTGTTGGAGACGCCCGTGATCTTTTGTGAGAAGATCTGGGAAGAGCAGCAAGGTAACTGGGGCTCCCATGGACACGTCTCGGAGAGTTGTGTACCAGTGCTGACGCTATCAGTATGACCTGAGCTCTACCTCTGAGGATCTTGAGAAGCACCTTGTGAACGAGTGGTATGGGTGGAAAGGCATATAGAAGAGAACCTCCTCAATGGAGGAACACATCTGCGCTGGAGCCTAGGCTGTGATTCTGGAAGCAGCAGAACCGCTGGCACTTCCTGTTATGTCACGTGGCAAAAAGGTCTACCTGGGCAAAACCCTACCTCTGGAAGATTGAAATTGCGACATCTGGGTGAAGGGACCACTCGTGGCTGTGAAATTATCTGCTGAGGTGGTCTACCAGCTCATTCTGTACCCTGGGGAGGTACGACATCAGGTGTACTGAATGTTCTACACAGAAATCCCAAAGCATGAGGGCTTCCTTGCACAGGGGAGAGGAGCATACACCCCCCTGTTTGTTGATATAGAACACTGCTGTTATATTGTCCGTTATGATTGATACTCATTGTCCAATTAGGTAAGGGTGGAAGGTCTGACATGCTAGGCACACCGCTCTCAGCTCGCCGACACTGATGTGGAGACCCAGATCTGCTTGAGACCAGAGGCTGCGAGTTCTGCAGTCTCTCAGATGAGCTCCACAGCCCAAGTCTGATGCATCCATCACTAGGGACAGAGACAGCTGTGGGGCAGCAAAGGAAACCCCTGAGCACACCTCCTGAATGTCAATCCACCACCAGAGGGAGTCGAGTACCGGGCAAGGCAGGATCACAATCCTGTGCAAACTGCCCCGGACTGGCCAATACACTGACACAAGCCACGAGTGAAGCAGGCAAAGTCTGAGTGTGGCATGCTGCACCACATAGGTACAGGCAGCCATGTGTCCAAGAAGCTTCAGGTAGTTCCTTGCTGTAGTGGTGGGGAACTGGCTGAGGCCTCAAATTATATCGTTGATGGCCTGAAACCTTGCCTCCGACAGGTATGCCCTAGCTTGGGTTGAGTCCAGTGCTGCCTCAGGAACTGTATCCTATGGATGGGAGACAGTCAATTTTGCTTCGTTTAGAAGTAGGCCAGGTTGTCTAACATGGCTCTAATGAATCTGATTTGAGCTTCCACTTGGGTCCTGGAGCAGCCTTTGATCAGCCAGTCATCAAGGTACAAAAATACCTGTATCCGGTGCCTTCGCAAGAACGCAGCAAAGACTGCCATGCGCTTAGTGAAGACTTCAGGTGCTGCTGACAGGCTGAATCGGAGGACAGTAAATTGGTAGTGGGTACTGTTGACCACAAACCTGAGGTACTTCCTGAGGGGCTGAGTGATTACAATATGAAAATGTGTCCTTCAAGTCGAGGGCGGCATACTAGTCTGCTGGATCTAGTGAGGGGATGATAGAGGCCAAAGAGACCATGCAGAACCTGAATTTCTTTATGAACTTGTTGAGTTCTCGCAGGTCCAGGATAGGCCTGAGGCCACCTTTGGCTTTTGGTATTAGGAAATACTGGGAATAAAAGCCCTCACCCCGTGTTCCTGAGGAACCTTCTCCACTGCCCCTAGTGATAGGAGCAACTGCACCTCCTGGAAAAGGAGCTCCTCATGAGAAGGGTCGCGGAAGAGCGACGTGGAAGGAGGGTAGAAGGTCGGGAGGGCACAGTATCCCCTCTCTACCATGTGTAGCACCCAGTGGTCCAAAGTCCAGGACCATGCATGGTAGAAAGGGGACAGTCAGGAGAAAAAGGTATGGGGGTGTAGATCCAGTCTCTGATCTGGTGCGCCGTTCTCAACCACACCTTCAAAAGGCTGGTTTAGCACCACAAGGCAGTTTGGATTGGCCAGAGCCCTGGCCTGAAGACGGCTGTTGTCTCCTCCTGTCACTCCAGTTTCTCCTCCAAGAACTGTCCTGGCAGTTCTGGTGATGGAATCTCAGCAGAGGTTGCGGTCTGAAGTGTCTCCACTGTGTGGTGAGTGTGTGCAGACCCAAAGACTTGAGGTTGGCTCGTGAGTCTTTCAGGCTGTGTAGCCTCTTGCCTGTCTTTTCAGAAAAGTGTCACACCCTCAAATGGGAGGTTCTGAATAGTCTGCTGGACCTCATAAGGGAGCCCCAAGACTTGGAGCCCCTTCTCGTGGCTACTCCAGTAGTCATGACCCTAGTGGCGGCATCTGCACTGTCCAACGCAGCCTGGAGGGAAGCCCAGGAGACTAGCTTCCCCTTCTCCACCAAGGCCAAGAACTTGGCTCAGGAGTCTGAAGGAAGTAGCTCCATAAATTTGGCCATCACCACGCATGTGTTATACTAGTACCTGCTGACAATGGCCTGCTGGTTTGAAATAAGGAGCCTGCAGACTCCTGGTAGAATAGACCTTTCTCCAGACAAGGTCTAGTCACTTAGCCTCCCTGTTTTTTGGGGAGGGCTCTTGGAAACCCTGTCTCTCACACTAGTTAGCAGCATCCACAACAAGAGAGTCGGGGTGGGTGGGAGTATAAATGTTCATACCCTCTGGAGGGCACGAAATAACATGCCTCATTGCGCTTGGCAGTGAGCAGCAAAGAAGCTGGGGTCTGCCACAGGGTCTTGGTAGTATCCACAATAGTTTTAATCAGTGGTAGGGCAATATGAGAAGGTCCTGAGAGGGTGAGGATGTCCACTATGGGATCAGCCTCCTCTGCCTTAATGCTCAGACTCTGAGCAGCCCTTCTCAGCAACTGCTGCAGCACCCTGTTGTCCTTGAGCACCAGGGCCATGGCTGTACCCACCAATGCCTTGTCTGGCAACGATGAGGAGGAAGCACTTAAAAGAAGCAGATGTTCCCTGCCATCTGGCCCCAGGAGATCCTGTGACTCTCAGGACAGCATCAGTGCCGATGGGGCGCTTGCCAGCACCAGGGCTGTAGCCGTCAAAACCAGTGTTGGCGCTGCCATCAGTAAGACCTGGGGAACCATCAATGGAGCCAGTGCTGATCCCTCTGTCTGCACCAACAAAGGGCCCATCGCTGGTATCCGTGCTGGAGCTGCTAGTACCTGCACCATAGTTGGTGCCGAAGTTGGGCGGCTCAGTGATGCCAATGCTGCGGCTGGAGGTGTTGGCATATGGGCAGGCGCCGAGGCAAGCTGCATAAACTATGGCAGGATGAAGGTTACTGAGGCCACCGAAGATCCTTGGTGAAAGGCCCAGGGGGTCCAGAATGGCTTCTGCTATTGCAGTGGCCACACCTGGGGTGCTCTCTTGTCTCTCTCAGACCTCAGTCTTTGACTCCTACTACTACTGGATTGTTTGACTCCAAGGTCTCTAAGACTGAAAACCGGGGGGAGCTGAGCCTTGGTGCCTCGAGTGTCAAGAGCTCAGGGAGCAGGTAGGCTCTTTGTTTGAGTGGGCCGATGCTGAGGGACATGGAGAGGGGGAGCACCTGGACATCATAGCTGGCTTCCCTCTTGACTGCGCCAGGGCGTGAGACTGCCAGCATTGGAGGTTCTTCCCTCCTCGGGGGCGAGAACGGCACTCTAAGGTACAACAGGTTCCGAGCAGTTTCGAAAGCTTCCGGCGTCAAAGGGAGCTGTGGCTGCTGGCCTCTAGGGACCAGTGACTGTGGTGGACCCAGACTCAACTGTCTTGCCTGGGCAGGAGTCGACGCAGCCCCAGTAGGGGATTGGAGCTGTGGCCCACCTGGAATCTTACTTCTGTGGACCATCCAGCTTCTTTTTCTTCTGAGGCAACGGTGAGTGGGATCAATGTCTGCTCTCAGCTGGACCTCTTGAGGTGCCATGATGGGGCCGAGTGTCCCAGGACCAGTCTTTTCTTGGTGCCAAGCTTGACAACAGTGCCGGGGCGCTCCGCGTCAAGGATGACATGTTAGAAGCCAGGTCCCCTGATCCTGGTCGGAATGAGTGCATACAGTTGCCTCCATGAAGATCACCTTAAGCCCCTGTTCCCTTTCTTTAAGAGTTCTAGGGCAGAACTTGTGGCAGATCTTACAACAATGCTTTTGGTGACCCTCCTCTAGGCCCCGTACACACGAGGAGTGTGGATGGCACTTTGGCATGCGCTTTACCCGGACCACACAGGTTTTAAACCCTGGGGACCGCAGCATACCACAGCTCCAGGGAGTCAGAATGCGGGGGGGACTCCCAACAACTCTAATAATAAGGTAACTATATACAGAGAACTATAGAATGCGCTTGCTAAGCAAGGGCTAGAGGAAGTTCTAGCCAACTATCACTGGCAGTAAGAAGGAACTGAAGGGGTGGCAGGGCCCTATATTGAGTGCGATGAAGGCATGACTCCAGGGGCTGCCCACACCGACTTGACAGATGCTGCTATGGGAAAAATCTTCTGTGCATGCACACACACCTGACTGGAATGGATGTGAACAAGCACTAGAAGAATACTTATATAACCATCACTATATGGAGATCTGAAAACACAGGTGTTTGAGAACTTTGTAGAAACATTTGAAAAAAACTCAATGATAATTAGTGTGCAAGATGCTATGAGCCTTGCTTATTTTTCCACTAAACTTTAAAAACCTAAATGCTTTATTTTAATGACAACTACCATTTATACTTGATCATAAACCGGTTTGTTTATAAGCTGATCTCCCCCACCTCCCCAAGATGGATAAGTAAAAATGGAAAATTTTTATAACCCATTCATAAACTGACCCTATAATTCAGGGGTCAGCAAATTTTGCCTCCGGGGCTATCAGGATAAGCCGCTTGGGGGCCGACATGGCTTGTTTAACTCGAGGATCCGCAGGCACGGAGGTAAACCTAAGTAAACATAGTGTCCCGGCACACCAGCTGCTTACCCTGATGGGCCGGGACAGCAAGTGGTGGGGAAATTTTGAGAGGAGGGGGGAAAAGCTGGGAGCCAGGAGAGTAACCCCTGTGACCATCCCCACATGACCCCACCCCTAGCCTGGGACCCCCACACTCTCCCTATCCCATCCCTTCCCACCAGTGATTTCCCTACGCCCTCCCCATGCGGGGTGTACACCCCCCCTGAATTTCCCCAACACTCCCCTCGGTTTTGTGAGCTAGTTACATACCAATTCAGTGACTGTTTGGAAATCTGAATTTAAACTGAAACATTAATACACACTTTAAAAGCTTATACAGTGTATGATAAAATACGTGTATCTGAAAAAGTATAATAGATCTGAAAGTAGGAACATAGACTAGCTTCCTTGCTTCCTTTATACAGCTGTTTTTTATGATGTCAGTGCATTCATTTCGGTGATGTTGGCCAACCTAATAATTTCAAATCATGATTTGTAAGCAAAGTCTAAATGAGCTCTCCCTGACAGCTAGTGATGAGCTGGGGCTATGGGGAAAGGCTTCAGGGCCAGATTATATTTACATTCACACCTAATCTACCTAGGTATCCAGCAAACAGAGCTGTGTTGTCCAAGTGATAGATTTTGGCTGGGGTTGAGTTACAAATCACTTGAATGTGGGGGGAATGGGGGATGAAATGTTGTTCTTACTGTATGAGTAAAGGGCAGTAGAACTGTAGCCTGTGATGATTTGAAGGCATCAAGAGAGAGGGTGGGGACCTGTTCCTCTCCACTGTTTAAAGACAGAGCTGATTAGGCTTCATAGATAGTCTTTTGTTCTGTTAAGTGACCACTGCAGCTGAAATCACTGACAATCAGGTCTAAGTGCTTAGTCGTGTTGTGGGGACAGTGTTCCTGTGGATACAGTGTTTTTGTGTAAGACAGCCCAGACTGCACTAGCAGCGAGCAAGGTTCCCGCACTGAGAGCTCAGCTGAAATCACTGAGAGCTGGTGGAACCTCAAGAGACCAACTTGGAGAGGTCACAGTGGCAGGTGGCAGCCAAAGGTGACTGCACAGGGCCATTGGCAACAGAGTGGTGGAGTGAATGGTGGCACAAAGAACAGACGTGGCCAGAGCGAACAGTGAGCAGCTGGACGAACAAGCAAGGTGCCTTCCTGTCCCCCACCTGGAAGGTGTACTCACGTGAAAGCACCTCTGAACTCTGAGTCTCCACTGACCAAGGACAACACCAGTGAGTGGAGTGCGGTGGAGGGAAAAGTGAGGGGCATGTGAAATAAATATTTGTTTGTTGGACTATATTTTAGTCACTTTGCTCCAGAATGCTAGATTTGTGACTGGGAATGGAAACATATATAAATACGTTTCCTAGTAGACCAAGATTTTTAAAATGCATTATTTGCCAAGGTTGTTATCTCACATTGTTGCTGTCTTGAGAGGTCATTATGCTGGGGAGTTTCTGTACTAAACATTTTTATTATTATAATTAATTTTTACATAAGAATGGTCATACTGGGTCAGACCAATGGTCCATATAGCCCAGTACCCTGTCTTACAACAGTGGTCAAGGCCAAGTGCTTCAGAGGGAATGAATAGAACAGGTAATCATCAAGTGACCATCCCCTGTTGCCCATTCCCAGCTTCTGGCAAACAGGCTAGGGACACTCAGAACATGGTATTGCATCCCTCCCCATCCTGGCTAATAGCCACAGATGGACCTGTTCTCCAGGAATTTATCTAGCTCTTTTTATAATCCTGTTATAGTTTTGGTCTTCACAGCATCCCCTGGCAAAGAGTTCCCTGGGTTGACTTTATATTGTGTGAAGAAGTACTTCCTTTTCTTTTTTTAAAACCTGCTGCCTATTAATTTCATTGGGTGACTGCTAGTTCTTGTGTTATGTGAAGGATTAAATAACATTTCCTTATTCACTTTCTTCGCACCAGTCAAGATTTTGTAGACCTCTATCATATCCCCATTAGTCATCTCTTTTCTAAGCTGAAACTTCCCAGTCATTTTAATCTCTCCTCCTGTTTCATACCCCTGATCATTTTAGTTGCCCATCTCTGTACCTTTTCCAATTCCAATATATATTTTTTTTGGATGGGTGACCAGATCTGCACACACTATTCAAGGTGTGCACGTACTATGGATTTATATAGAGGCAATATGATATTTTCTGTCTTATTATCTATCCCTTTCTTAATGATTCCCAACATCGTTTGCTTTCGTGACTGCTGCTGCACATTGAGTGAATGTTTTCAGAGAACTATCCACAATGACTCCAAGATCTCTTTCATGAGTGTTAACAGCTAATTCAGATGCCATCATTTTGTATGTATAGTTGAGATTGCTTTCCATTGTGCATTATTTTGCATTTATCAACATTGAATTTAATTTGCCATTTTGTTGCCCAGTCACCCAGTTTTGTGAGATCCCTTTGTAGCTCTTCGCAGTCTGCTTGGGACTTAAGTATCTTGAATAGTTTTGCATCACCTGCAAATTTTGCCACCTCACTGTTCAACATATTCATCTGGAAAAATGGGTAAACAGTACTGGTCCCAGTACTGACTCCTCAAGGATACCACTATTTATTTCTCTCCGTTCTGAAAACTGATAATTTATTCCTATCCTTTGTTTCCCATCTTTTAACCAGCTACTGATCCATGAGAAGACTGCCCTCTTATCCCATGATGGCTTTCTTTTCAAAGGTCAATTTAAATTAAATACATTTTTTTTAATTTTTAGAAATCTAGATCTGTTATGTGTTTTGGTATAACTTGCATTTTCCTTATGTTAAATTTGCATAATCCTAACAAAACATTTACTTTATTCATCTCTTTTATATATCTCATTGGTCCTGATACCCCCCACTGTAAATTAGAACACCCCCGCAATTTCAATTCCTGGGGAAACCACTGCTTCCTACTTTATCTGGGGAGGGCCAGGGGAGAATGTGTCTGACCTGGGTAGAGCTGCTGCTGCAGGCCAGATGGGGTGGTGAGGCTACAGCATGTTTCAGTGGGCTGGGCGGCACAGCCATAGCAGGCCGGGTGGCACGGCCGCAGTATGCTCTGGGGGATGGGGCCGAGTGACACAGCTGCAACCTGCCAGGCCTGGAGCTGCAGCTGCTTTGGTGTGGGAGTGGGAGCAGTGTGGCCTGAAGCGCAGAGACTCTGGCCCAACCTCTTCCCTTCTGTGTCTGCTGGCTGTACTGCCTCTCCTTGCTCCCTCTGTTGGGGGGAAGGGCTGGGTCCCGCCTCTACCTCGCTATACCCATTCATAAGCCGACCCCCTTCTCTGGTGCTTCCCTTTTTTACTAAAAAAAAATCTGGCTTATGAACAAGTATATACGGTAACTAGAATGAAAAAATAAAAAGGAAAATTACTTCAACAAGTATTCCAACAAAACGTATAAGGATGTCTTCAGAACTGATGAAGAAAAGTTCTGGATTGGTCTTCCAGACTCCAAGCCATTTTTCTTTCATCTTCAGTTTCTCCAGAAGATATTTACTCATTGCTTCATTGGCATCTTCTGCCTATTATATGAACAAAGAGAAAAAATTCTCACTTATTTTAAAGACACTTCACTTTTACTTAAAAATAAATTCATATAAAACTTCACATTAATCCATAAAACATGATACATCACTCTAAGGCAGTGGTTCCCAAAGTGGGGTTTGCAGAATGTTACGGGGGAGTGCCAGAAAAATTTCACTAAGGGCAGCCAGAGGACCCCAGGCACTGGAGGCAGCAGGGCAGACAGCCTGAGCCCCAGGAAGAGCAGGGCTTGGCAGTTGGGGCTGGCAGCCTGAGCCCTGCCTGTCAGCAGGGGAGGCGGCAGCCCAAATCCTAGTGCTCTGCATGGGGCTGGCAGCCCAAGCCCTGCCCATCAGCAAGGGAGCTGGCAGCCTGAACCCCAGCACTCTGCGTGGGGCTGGCAGCACAAGCCCCAGAAAGAGCAGGGCTGGGCAGAGCAGTTAGGGCTGACAGCCTGAGCTCCAGCACTCTGTGTGGGGCTGGTAGCCCAAGCCCCAGGAAAAGCAGGGCTGGGCAGTTTGGGCTGGTAGCCTGAGCCCTGCCCTTCAGCAGGGGAGCTGGCTGCCTGAACCCCAGCATTCTGCATGGGACTGACACCTTGAGCCCCAGGAAAAGTAGGGCTGGGCAGTTTAGGCTGGTAGCCTGAGACCTGCCCGTCTACAGGGGAGCCGGCAGCTCAAACCCCAGCGTTCTGCATAGGGCTGTCAGCCCAAGCCCCAGGATGAGCGAGGCCGGGCAATAAGGGCTGGCAGTCCAAGCCCTGTCCCCGGCAGCTTGAGCCCAGCACTCCACGCAGGGCTGGCAGCCCAAGCCCAGGAAGAGCAGGGCTGGGCAGTTGGAGCTGGCAGCCTGAGCCCTGCCCCCACCAGTGGGGGAGATGGCAGTGGTTCCGGGCTTCCAAGAGCTATGCAGAGCAAAGCAAGCCTATCAATCACACTGAGGAAATTTAAATTTAAATCCCTGGAAATATTCATTTTTAGGATGGGGTTCACAAGATTTCACAATTTAGTGAAGGGGGTTTGCGGGCTGTTTAAGTTTGGGAACCACTGCTCTAAAGGCAGCAGGGGAGGAGGGAGAAGGAAAGAAAATAATGGAGGGGGAGAGTGTACACTCTTACAGGAAAGAGAAAAAAGCAAAAAAAGGAGTGAACTGGGGGGGGAATACTTTAAAAAAAAGTTAACTGACAATGTTAAAATTAAACAGTACACAATTACTTTAAATCAGAGTGCCGTGAGAAAATGTGTTGACAAATAATAACCAAATTCCTAAATTTTATTATGCTGCTACTCTTCAGGGGAAAGAGGATAGATTTTAAATAGCTTTCCAGCTGATCAGAGACAGCCATTATAGGTAAGAAAAGAGGTAACACTTTCTCAAAACAGCACAGTGGGGAATCATTGAATAGCCTTTCAATTCATTCTGTCAAGCTTCAATATTCTAAAACTTAACTTATCAAATGACAATACAGGGGAAGATTAAGACTGTATTCTGTACATACTATGAACCACTGTTCTTTTTTAAATAAATGCCAGTTGAGTGACACATGAAATAGTTTAGGGTGGCAAGGTTATTTCATATCTGTGAGGTGTGCAACTTTTCCCAGAGGTTGGCAATTTATTTTATTTTACAGAGAAAAAAATGCCAATAATTTCTTGCACTAACACCACTGTGAAGTAGACTTGACACAGCTACTAAATAACATATTATAGCACCCACCTTGTCTCTTATCTTTTATTGGACCAAATTCTGTTGGCAAGAGATAGAAGCTCTCAAGCTACACCAAGCTCCTCTGCAGGACCTGTGTAAGCTGGAAAGCCTCTCTCATCAACAGAAGCTGGTCCAACAAAAGACATCACCTCCCCTATCTTGTGTCTCCCATATCCTGGAACTAAGTAAACATCATGGCACTCTGCAAGTGTGTTCTCTAACCTTTCTTGGATTTTTATTTTTCTTCTCAGTCCCTCCCCTTTCCATCTCCATTTCCTCCTCCCTTCCCTTGGTTCCGATTGCTCTCTCCTCTTCCTCCCTCCTCTCGCCTCCTTGGGGCAGCGTCCCAAGGGCATGATCGCACGGTCCCTTATGCGGATCTTCTCGTTGGCTGGAGCGGTTTACCGTCAGAGGGCGGTAAACGCGTGGGGCTGAGCGCGCCTCGTCTCTTCGGATGCCCTGAAGACGCCCCCCCCCCCCGAAAGGAACCGTCCCTGCCCCTCGCAGGGGACTCCCCACCTGCCCCGGCCAGTGCTGCGCGCAAGGGTAGGGGCCCCGCTCACCCTGCAGCCCCGCAGCAGCCTGTCGCAGTACAAGGCCACCTTGTCCCGCCCTGGCACGGCCCCCAGGTGGGACGGGTACTGGGCTGGCAATGGGTCGGCCTCCGCCTCTTCTTCGCCCTGGCTGGAAAGCAGCGGCCGCCGGCTCGGTCCAGCACCGGACGAGGGCCCGGCAGGCCATGAGCGGGAGCTCTCACCCGAGCCCGGTTCCACCTCGGCCGCCCCTTCCTCAGGGCCACTCGAGGCCATTGCTTCAGTCAGCCACCCGCCTGGCTGCCCCGGGCCGTTACCCGCCGAGCCGGAACTGCAGCCAATGGGCGGCCGGCGCGGGACACCCAGCCAATGGGGGCCTGGCTCGTGACCACCGACCGTTAGCACGAAGCTGCCTCTTGTGCTGTGCTTTTCCCCTCCAGACTAAGCGCGCGCGCGAGGTTTCTCATGCGCGTGGCGGGACGGGGCTTCAATGGTTCTTCTTTGCGTCTGCGATTTCCTATCTCGTGCCCCTCCCAGTCTCAGCGCGGGGGCGGGGCCGGGGTCGGGTCCTGCTCTCAGCTGGGGAACTGGGGGTTCAACCACTTTCCCTCTTTTTGGCGCCCTCCGACTGATGAGATGCTCCCGCATGAGCCCCTCCCCCTCCACGTCCCTTCTATTTGTTTGTGGCGGGAGTGGCTCCCTCATTCTGGCAGCTGGTTGCCTGGCCTGATGGCTGCTCAGCCGCCATGAAGCCCTTACGGGTGGGTAGCAGAAGGGTTTTGTTTGTAACCTAATTCACACGCCCCCCCCACATGAGGTGACTCCCTTGGGTCCAAGGTGAGGGGGTAGATTGGAACAGCAGGTGCCAGTATGCACAGCTTCATTGCCCACCAAGCAAAGCAGCCTGCTGGGGGGCCTTCTCCCAGCAGCTTTCCTCTCCCCTCTCCAGCCTGAGCCAAGCGGCTTATGGGGGTGCCAAAGCCCAGTGTTTGCACTGCACCATCGCCTGCAGGAACCAGCACATGCTGCTCTGGCACCACCAAAGCAAGGTGGCAATTTCCATACATTCCTTAGGAATGTATAGTCATCTCTTCAGCGCACACGAGTACAGAAATCCATGTGAAGACCTATTAACATCTCTATTTCAGAACAACATTCTTGGGTGACAGCAAAAGTCAGCTGCATGTGCACTTCCTGGCTCACATCACCACTTGATAAATATTTTCTGGGCCCTCCATCTCCTCATACTAGCAGAAATCACTGAAAACCAAGAGAAGTCTGGAATGGTGCTTAACGGCTAATCACAGCTTGTGGGTTGTATTTGACTTATAAGGTGCTGCATTTTTTTTGACCATCCCTATTTCATAGACTCTTCGGAAGTTGACAACTTCTTAGACTCAGCTCTGTCTAAAGTAGTTATGTAAAAGGAGAGCTGTCAGAAATTATCTGACATTGTTTTCCTGTTTAATGAACAGTCTCCTCATTTGGACTCTCTAACTCCTGTTTATACCCTTGAACCTAAATAAATTGGCAATACTGTCAGGGAAAGATGAGTAAAACATTGTGGGAGAACATCTGCCATCTCACACGCCCATCTGGAAGGACATTTTGTTAGACAGTATTTGGGGTCAGTATGGGAAAAATATTAGCTGTCTAGTATAATAATGTACTTCAGGGGAAAACTTAAGATTTCAGTCATGCATTTGTCCATCCTTAGTCATCCTGGACTTTCTGTCTGAATATCCAGATGTTACTAAAGTAAAACCTAGCCATGTGAACTCAACTGATGAAGAGCAAATAGCTACTTTTGCCATATTGCCCTGTACTTGTGTATCTGAAAGCGTGGAGTTTATTTGTTGCAAATCCTGTGCCCCTGTATTTGGGATCTGTATCAGTAAGACCCTTCCATCCTGGCTCATTTTGCTGACCTCAGACCTGGTAACTCATTCAGTCTAGCTCAGGGGTTGACAACCTTTCAGAAGTAGTGTGCCAAGTCTTCATTTATTCACTTTAATTTAAGGTTTCAAGTGCCAGTAATACATTTTAATGTTTTTAGATGGTCTCTTTCTATGTCTATAATACATAACTAAACTATTGTTGTATGTAAAGTAAATAAGGCTTTTAAAATGTTTAAGAAGCTTCATTTAAAATTAAATTAAAATGCAGAGCCCCCCTGACTGGTGGCCAGGACCTGGGCAGTGTGAGTGCCACTGAAAAGCAGCCTGCATGCCGCCTTCGGCACCAGTGCCATAGGTTGCCTACCTCTGGTCTAGCTCTTTCAGATAGATCTGAATCACATTGGAGGCCAGGGAGAGTAGCTGGAACTGACTTGTGCCATGAAGAAAAAGGTGGGGGCAAAGAGAGGAGAAAGATCTTTAAATATTTTCTCATGACAGCAAAATGAAAAAAAAGGCTCTAGGTGATTATGAATATGTCTATGTTCAGTAAGTAAGAGGAATTATTTTTTTCTCATTTTTTCTTGTTTATTCTACTTTGCCAACACAGATTGAAGGGCGTAGCTTGAAAACACCCTCAGGGAGCAAAATTCATTTTATCCAGTTTTGCACAATAAATATCCAGATTCTTCCTTACTATAAAAAGACTCATGGGAGCTTCTGTGTCATGGAACAGAAGTTAGATATTCTTGTTTGCATGTTTTGTCTGCTTTTGTTGTTTGCTTGAATTTTGCTGTATATAACCTCAAATTCCATTTGTAACATGGGAAGGAGTAAGAGGAGAAACGATGCCAAGGGAAGCAGCTGGAGATTGTGAATCTCATGTATAAATGAAGGGGGGAAATCTTGGGGGACCCACTCCTGAAAACAATTTGAAAAATGGATGCACACTGGAAGTGTTCTAAGGCCAAAAGAAATGACACTCTTTCCTGGTTTTTCTTTCTTTTAGTTTAATTGCCTTAGATCAGATGATTAGGTCATTCTCAATTCTATTGTTCCTTCCCAATGCCTGAATTAACTGTTGTAGAAGCAGTACTTTGTCTTTCTAAGGCTAAGAGGCACTCTTTCTTTTGGGAGGATTTGTTCTAATTTTCCCTTCCTGGTTTCTAAATGCTTTTTCTCTGAAATCTCTTTTCTGTATCCTCTCCCTAATTTTCTACTTTATCTATTTGCTCACTCATCTTGATTTCTTTCTTTTACCTCTCATTGCTTTCTGTCCCTTTTTCCCCCTCTATACTTGTCTGTGTGGGTTGCAAACCTGTTCTTATTTGCCATGGCTGGTCTTCCGCTGATGTGGATTAGCTCAACCATTTGCAATTATTCTTTCTCAGATGCCAAGAATACCCCATAAATCATTGCCCTGATCCCAGCAGCCTCTCCCTTGCAGCTCTGTGGGAACTTGTGCAAAGGATTCTGTGGCACATCTCAGGAAGACTGTGAATGAGTGAATGGAGGGTCACAGTAACTAAAAAAATATTGAGAATCTCTGATTAATTGTTCTCATCTATATGCCAAACAATTTGGCACCTGAAAGAGACAGAAATGGAAATGTGTTTATGGAGGATTCTGGGTTATGAAAAAATAGATTGAGTGAAAGCAGCAAATAGAAAAGCAACTCTAGACAGTGCTGATCAAGTTTGTGACAAAAAATTATTGGAATAGCTGAGATGAACTAGGAAAAGGCAAATGCAAATATCCAAAAAGTTAATAGACTATTTAAGAGAGATAAAGATGAAGAAACCATTGGCATAACTGTAGAAGAATTACACTCACTACCTTTATAGAACCCCCAAAATAAGCGTAGAAACTCTTAAAATTCATGATAGAATTTTGATGTTTGATAAACCTTTAATATCTTACAAATCCATAACATTTAATATTTCTCCTCTAATATGCATATCAAGGGAGGCGTTTTTTTTTAGTTTTAAATGTATATAAAGGGGGGCTTATGAATTCAAAAATATACACATACAAAATTGCAGACACAAATTTAAGTGGCCGGATTGAGGCCCGGTTGAAAATGTGGCCCTAGATATTTAATACTGTTTTCCTCTAATTACTGTATCAGGATTTTTGAAGCCCTGGGGCCTTTTTTAACTATAAAGTTAAAGGAACTTTGGTGATGACACCTGAGTTGTCAAAAGTCAGCAAACCCATTAAAATGGACTGTATGGTAAACCAACCTATATTCTGATATTTAATTTCTTGATAGCAAACAGCTGCAGTTCCGAAGAGTCAAAAAATATTATTTTAAAATGACATATTAGTGTGTGAAGCAAAGGTGACCTCAAAGGCTGAACTGCTTGATTAATGCTGCAGTTACACCTGCTCAGATTAAAAACTGTTAAGTGAATTAACCTCTTTAATAAAATAAATCTCTTGTGCTCCAAGCTGTAGCAAATTAGTAAGTGTTAAAAGAAGAGCAGAGGTTTTGTTATACTTCCAGAATGTCATTGTAAACTAACAATTTATAAACACTTTTTATAAATAGGTAGACAAGCCACACATTGAAAGATTGACTTTTTTCAGTGTCATTACCATGAAAATATCATAATATTTTCTTCTATATTAAAACACAAAAATGGATATACTATTATTTGAAGATAAAGAAAAAATAAAACTAAGATGCAGAAATTAGAATCTCTTTTCCAGTTTGATTCACTATATTTTTCTGTGTACTTTAGAGATCTTGTCAAGTTCATATTTCTGCTATTCCATTGTTGAACAGAGGAGCAAAGATGAAAAGAATGGCAGAATGCTGATGCTGGCACAGGGCAAATGTGGTTTGAAAGTAGAAAACTATCACTTTGTTCTACCTCCAAACTTTTTTTATATATACATTGTGATATCTCCTCCTTAAATAGCTTGTTACTGACCCTTCAAAAGCAATGAAGATGGAGTTGAAACATTTCGAAGGAAACAGTCTATTTTTAATGCATTTTAGAGATTTTTTCTTTCCATTGTTTGCAATATCCACTTAGAAGTTTAAAAATATCATTTCCTTCCCTAACAAAGTTATCCTTTTCCATTTGACACATGTTGATTTTTCTCCATGCTTAATAATGGTAGTAATAATAGTAATTAATAATAATATTTAGTATTCACATAGCACTTTTCATGTTAAAATTTAAGAGGACAAATTGTCCTATTTAAAAAAAACTGAACACACACAAGGATACAAAAATTTCTGGGAGTTTCCACAGACTGCATTTCCAATACATTGTTCCTTCACAGGGCAGAATTTAGCCATCTAGCCCCTGCAGAATGAGAACTGGCCTCTTAAATCCCCAGATCCTGGGAGATCCATAGATGACAGAACCACCCACATGGCGGTCTTCTACCTTCACACAGCTCCCCAACCCTCATGGGAACATAACTCTATAAGAGCCATGATTCCATGGGATCCACCACTGGACCCCAATCAGTTTAGGTTAACAGCAAGTAATAGAATGCTAACAAAAGCAACATTATTTTGTTCTGGGATCCTCAGTAGAGTTGGGGGTCATGGTACCTTGAGAGCAGCCATGGTCCTGTCTACACTCCTTTTAACTCATGGATTGTAATCCTCCTTATGCTTAGAGCCCCTTCCCCTGGATCCATGGAAAGGCTTTCACTGGGTCAAGGAAAAGCAGGAGGGAATGATGCCATGGGGCTGGCACTCACTCAGCTACTCCCCAGCCAGATCACCAGAGCTGGATCCTCTCCAGAAGTAGAGAGGGCCATCTGGCCCATACTACTACTTTCTACTTGATTAGTAAGCCCTGACAAAGAGCTCAGCCATGCAGAAGGCGCAGAATGAATATAGATCCTGCCCAAAAGAGTTTATAATTAAAAGGTCAGACAAAGAAGACAGGAAAATACAAAGCAGAGAAGAACTTGGAATAAATGTTTAACTTTTTAGTAGTATGTAGTTTGTAGAGGCCTCAGTCAAGATAACTTTTTGCTAGGTACTATACAAACACATAGTAAGCGATAGCTCTTGAAGAGCTTACAATCTAAATAGATATGACAGGCAACGGGGCACAGAGAAGTGAACTGATTTATCCAAGGTGACAGAGTGGGTCTATGGCATGACATCTGAGAGGTAGGTATAGGTAAGTAGTATTATGCCCTATTTTACAGACAGGAAAATGGAGACAAAGGTTACGTTTATGGAGACTTGCCCCAGACCCCAGAGGAAGTCAGCATCAGAGCCACACTGCTACAGGATCACACTACTAACCTACACCTCTTTCTTTATTAGGGCCAAAATTGACATACTTTCTTTGAATATAAGCAAAGCTGGTAGTGACACCTCTAGATAAGTTTGCCTAACATGTTCCTTTATAAGACCATGTTGTTAATAACTTTGCAAAACATTAGCTGTTTGGGTTGAAATTTTCCAAGCCAAGTGTCTGTCTCAGGCTGATTTTTTCTTTTTTTTAATTTTCAGCTGAAGTAGTCCAGATGTTTCTGTGACCATAGATTAGGGAAAACTGTATTGTTTTGCTTATATGAAAAATTGGTACAACCAGTTAATTGAGAAACTCTAGCATCTGTATGCTTTGGTGTCAAGGATATGCCTCTTATGTCCTTGTAAAAATCTACCCAAAGTTGGCTGAGTTATGACCCACTGAAAATTGCAGTTCACACATGCCCAGTAGCAACCTTTTAGAGTCTGGCTGCTAAGTACTCTGAAGATTTAGTCTGGACTCACCATGCTCTATTCCTTGGCTAGAAGGGCTGAGAAGGACTCCCTGAGCAATTGCTTCTCCTGGCTACTGTGTCTGTTATGATGCCAGGTACTGGAACTGAGAGTAGAGAGATTATCAATAATGTGCTCTCAGTGACCCCTAGTTGGCACCCAGGCAATGAGGAGAAGGCTGCCTGACCAGAGTTGGGCATTTGACCAGTCCAAAAATAATTGGTCAATTGACCAGTCAGACATTGGTCAAGTGTTTACAGATAATCTCAAAAATGGTCAAATATTTTAAGCATTAATTTATTAGAACAGTAACTAAAAAAAAGAGTCAAACTTTATGGTCTCTGTGAGGGTTCACGCCCCTCATTGCAGGGCAACATGGCCTAGTGGCCAGCGTCTATAGGATTGCCTCTGGTTATGGGGTAACACAGCCTAGTGGCCAGAATCCATAGGATTGCCCCTAACAACACCATAGGATCTTGCCAGAGGCTCAGCAGGGTGTCCTACCAAAACACAGTGAGGCTTACTGGGGGCAAGGTACCAGTCCATCACCCCTTCCCCGGGTTGCTTCCTACCAAGTTGAGAGTTGGAGTCTCCCATGAATCTCCAGGTTCTCCACAGGCCTCGAGGTCCGTTGCCTCCTCAGGCTCCACCCGCAGCCAGGCTTCATGCTGGCCAGGGGAAGTATCAGGTCCCAGCAAGTTCAAGGGTGGTGGCTGGTTCTCCACAGGAGCTTCCCAGGTAGGTCCTTCCCCTGCGGCTGCCAGCCCAGACTGAGCTGAATTCTCTCCGGTCTGATGCTGTTGGGGCTAGCGAGGGGCAGGGCTGTCCTGTCACAGTCTTCAATAAGCTTAGTCTAAGATAGAGACTTATACCTAAGGATAAGATTAGTCATGGGTATTTTTAGTAAAAGTCATGGACAGGTCACAGGCAGTAAACAAAAATTCACAGCCCAGTGACCTGTCCATGACTTGTACTATAAATACCACTGACTAAATTTTAGCTGCTCTGGGGGCACAACTGCTGCTCTGGATGGGTGCTCCGAGGTGTGGGGACTCCAGGGCATCACTGGTGCTAGCAGACCAGGACCTCCACTACTGCTGGGGGGAGGCATGGCTCAGTACTGCCAGTGCTGCTATAGGGACCAGGGGGACTGCACAGCAGCCACACCAGCCACTGCAGAAGTCATGGAGGTCCCAGAAAGTCACAGAATCTGTGACTTCCGTGACAGACTCACAGCCTTACTTATACCTAATTACAAAAAAAAGAAACAGAAAAGCCAAGTTACTTGAGTTATTTTAACTCTAAAAAATGCAAAACAATGAATTTAAGTTCTGAAAAAATGATTATTAAGGTGCCATGGGATGTAAATACTACATGCTGGCCCAACAACCAAGGGGTTAATTCAGGTAGTCCTAGCCAATGCTGATTGGTAGCCTCACAACAGCTGGAAAGATAAAAGAGCTAGGAAGCAGAGGGGTGGCTGCCAGAGGAGTGAGCAGGCTAGAGAAGAGAACTCCTGTCAGTAAGCTGCCCAGAGACAGCACCCTAAGAAGAGCTGACCAGACCAGTAGGCTGAAGAGCCTAAAGAAACCAGGGGGAGGTAGGAAGGAACTTGGAGCTTGGCTGGAGTTGAGTCCTGGTTTGGCTTGTCTAGGCTGAGGACTCTGAGCTGGAACCTGGTGAAGTGGACAGGTTTGAGTTCCCCTACCAAACCCCTGAGGCATGTAAGAACAGAAGGGATTTTCTGGGCACCAGGATTTGACTGACAGCTCTGCTAGACTGTGTGAACTCAGGTGCAATGCTCTGCCTGGCTAGAGGTGGTGCTGTTGCACCAACACACCAACTCACATAGGGATTTTTTTAGCAATGTTAGGTTAGCACAGTGGTTCTCAACCATGAACATGCATACCCCTCAGTGAATGCAGAGGTCTTCCAGGGAGTTCATCAACTCATCTAGATATTTGCCTAGTTTTACAACAGTCTACACAAAAAGCACTAATGAAGTTAGTGCAAATTAAAACTTCATACAATGACTTGTTTATACTGTTCTATATACTATACACTGAAATGTAAGTACAATATTTATATTCCAATTAATTTATTTTATAATGATATGGTAAAAATGAGAAAGTAAGCAATTTTTCAGTAAGAGTGTGCTGTGACACTTTAGTATTTCTATGTCTGATTTTGTAAGCAAGCAGTTTTTAAGTGAGGTGAAACTTGGGGGTATGCAAGACAAATCAGACTTCTAAAAGGGGCACAGTAGTCTGGAAAGGTTGAGAGCCACTGGGTTAGCATTTAAATGTGAATAATACTCAAGACTGAACAGTTACAAAAGAAAAATGAAATTAAACAGAAGTAAAACTGATAGTACCTATAAAAAGAAAAATGTAACATTCAAATGTATTTATGCTAAGTAGGCAGCAGGTCAGCTCTTTAAGCATCTTGGTTTTCATTATCTATCTTTATCAACTTCAACTCCTTCATTCTATTTTTTTTGTCACCATCAGTATCTCATTCTTTCTCTTAAGCTGATGAAATACTGTGTCAAAACCAAGGTGCAATTCTGCTAAAAGTTTAAGAAACTCTCTTTATTTTTTTGAAGAACATCATCATAGGAATGCCTGGGTTCTTTTACACAGCTACCCAATGTATTATCCCACAACCACCATTCACCTAACACACACATTTCTTTTTATATTAGCAGGCTTGTAAGTTAGGGACCTCCGGTCTATTGAGAATATTTCTCAATTAGTAAGAATAGAATGGATTATCTATCCCTTATCAAACAGCCTGAGCTCATGCATGCAAAGGGCTCTCACACAGCTCTATAAATCAACACAGAACAGTTCTCTGCCATTTTCCAAATGGATCTGGGTAAACAGGCTCTAGTCTTCATAGTGAGAACCTCACCAACACACTAGTGTAAATCTAAGTATGAGAGGAATGTTTATATAGTTGGATGTATGTCAGTGAACCCTTCTAGAAGTATTAAACTCTCATACTTCCGTGTGACATGAAAATCCCCTAGTGCAAGAACAACATGTTGTTTTCTCTCTGCTAGGTGAGAAAGTTGTAGTACAATGACAAAGATAGCATCCAATCCAGAGTCTAAATTATTACATTCAGAGTGCACACTAATTTCAATCAATTTTGCACATACATAGACAGGGGAATTCAACCCTGCTCTGCAATCCTTTGCACTGATGTAAATGGACTGCTGGAGGCATGCAAGATGTGCTCTTGGGAATACCCGGCACAAACACACCTCTCTCCACACAGGAGGCCCTCAGGCAGGGGGCATTTCATAGAGTTGAAGTGAGAGGAGGTATAGTTAAGATAGTCCTGTGCCCCAGAGATTCCATGTCACCGCAGTGACCCATAGGGAGCAGCCATGAAAGGCTGCTGTATAACTATGGGATGTGAAGTAACTCAGGGCTTGGCTACACTTGCGAGTTAGTGCGCAATAAAGAAGCCCCATGCACACTAGCTCACTCCCCGTCCACACTGGCAAGGCTCGTAGAGTGCTCGGACTGCGCGGCTACAGCCCTGCAGATATTCCACCTTGGCAAGAGGAATAACGTTTGCTGCAACCCCGCTGGAGCGCTGCAGTGCCAGTGTGGACAACCTCTCCTGTTAATGCACTCTGATCGGCCTCCAGAAGTGTCCCACAATGCCTGTTCTAGCCACTCTGGTCATCACTTTTGAACTCTACTGTCCTGCCCTCAGGTGGCCAACCGTCTGACCCGCCCTTTAAATTCTCTGGGAATTTTGAAAATCCCCTTCCTGTTTGCTCAGCCAGACATGGAATGCTCTCAGCAAATCTTTCTGGGTTACTATGCCTCCATGCGCCAGGCGATCCCCAGTATGGAGCAATGGCGGGGTGTTGGACCTCATCAGTATTTGGTGGGGAGGAAGCTGTCCAGTCCCAGCTGCACTCCAGATGTAGGAATTACAATACCTTTGGGCAGATATCAAGGGACATGATGGAAAGGGACCATGACTGGGATGCACTGCAGTGTAGGATTAAAGTGAAGGAGATGCGGAATGCCTACCACAAAGCCCATGAGGCAAACAACTCCGGTGCTGCCCCCTAGACCTGCCATTTCTACAAAAAGCTGGATGCAATACTTGGGGGCGACACCACCTCCACTCCAAGTACCACCATGAACACTTCAGAGCCAGTTCAACAAGGCAGGAGGAGGAGGAGGAGAAGCAAAGCGGGAGTGAATGTGCTGAGGCAGAGGATGGCACCCCAGCATCCCTAGATGCATGCAGTCAGGAGCTGTTCTCAAACCAGGAGGAAGGTAGCCAGTCACAGCAGCCAGTGCTTGGGGAAGGACAAACACCAGAGGAGGTTCCCGGTAAGCGGCTTTTATTTTGGGAAGGAAGTTATTCAGTGTGGGCTTTTAGGGCGAGAAGGGCTAGGGCTGCATGCATGCCTAGATGTGGAATAGAGCGTTGACGTTCTCTCTCACATCATGGTAGTCGACCTCAGTGATGTCTTCAAAGGTCTCATCCAGAACTTGGGCAATGCGCTTGCGCAGGTTTCTCGGGAGAGCCACTGTGGTCCTTGTCCCAGTAAGACTAACTTGTCCGCACCACTGTTCCGTGAGGGGTGGGGGGACCATTGCTGCACACAGGCAAGCTGCATATGGGCCAGGGCAGAAGCCTCATTGCAGTAGAAGACCCTCCATCGCTTCCCTGGTCACCCTCAGCAGTGAGATATCTTCCAGGACAAACTCCTGTGGAAAGTGTGGGGACAGTGTTCAATACAGGGGCCCCCTGCTGCTGTTAGCTCTCCCCAAAGCACAGAACCCCAGAGGACAGTACATCCATGAAACAATCAGTCCCGCTTGACTCTGTGCTTTCTCACCATTTTGGGGCTCCCATGGGTTATGTTTGTTTGCTTTGGGATGGGCAAATTATGCTATTGTGTAAACGGTGCTTGCCCTTAAGTACATGGGAATCATTGCTCTGTCTGGTGTGAACAATGCTGCCTCTGTCAAATGTTGCATTTTGCCTTTACAGGTGCAACCTTGAGATCTCAGCCGTCCATGTTATCACTGTCCAAAAGATTCCAAAGTATCAAAGTGGCCATGCAGAAGCAAGGAAGACATGTTGCATGAAGTAATGCAGCATTCAAGTAATGAAAATCAAAAAGTGCAGGAGTGGTGGGCAAATGAAAGGAGGATCTGCCAGCAGAATGAGGAGTGCCGGCATAAAAGCCCGGTGCTTCGGCAGCAAAGCATGGATAAGCTGATAAGCATAATGGAGCGCCAAGCAGACTCTATCCAGATGCTGGTAGCCATGCAGGCAGAGCACTACTGCCCCCTCGACCCACCTGCAGCCCTTGTGCCAAAACTCTTTCCCTTATGCCCCCATTTCACCTCCAACTCACTTTCCCCAACATCTGGGTTCTTACCTCCACCAGCTGCCTCCAACACCTATAGCTTCACCACCGAGCCCTGAAAACTATTACCTTTACCCACTGCACTCAGCCCACATAGCCATCCTGAAGTGCAGCACTCATTGCACAGAACTCCAGACAGGACATACGCAAATCTGTGATTGCACTGTTTGCCCACCCCACCCCCTTGCCCTTTCTGTTTCCCAAGCAATTGTATTTCTTTTCAATAAATGAATTTTCTTTTCAATAAATGGATTTTTTGGCATGGAAAAAATTCCTTATTCTAGCTGGATAACTGTACTCAGAGAGAAGTTATTAATGGTTTCCTATCCTGCTGGAAAGGTATAACAAGTGGGGTTCTGCAGGGGTCTGTTTTGGGACCGGCTCTGTTCAATATCTTCATCAACGACTTAGATGTTGGCATAGAAAGTACGCTTATTATGTTTGCAGATGATACCAAACTGGGAGGGATTGCAACTGCTTTGGAGGATAGAGTCATTATTCAAAATGATTTGGACAAATTGGAGAAATGGTCTGAGGTAAACAGGATTAAGTTTAAAAAAGACAAATGCAAAGTGCTCCACTTAGGAAGGAACAATCAGTTTCACACATACAAAATGGGAAGAGATTGTTTAGGAAGGAGTGTGGCAGAAAGGGATCTAGGGGTTATAATGGACCACAAGCTAAATATGAGTCAACGGTGTGATGCTGTTGCAAAAAAAGCAAACTTGATTCTGGGATGCATTAACAGGTGTGTTGTGAGCAAGACACGAGAAGTCATTCTTCCGCTCTATTCTGTGCTGATTAGGCCTCAACTGGAATACTCTGCCCAGTCCTGGGCACCTCATTTCAAGAAGGATGTGGAGAAATTGGAGAGGGTCCAGAGAAGAGCAACAAGGATGATTAAAGGTCTAGAGAACATGACCTATGAAAGAAGGTTGAAAGAATGGTGTTTGTTTAGTTTGGAAAAGAGAAGACTGAGAGGGGACATGATAGCAGTTTTCAGGTATCTAAAGGTGTCATAAACAGATAGCTAAGGGTTAATGTCTCTTTCACCTGAAGCACCTGACCAGAGGACCAATCAGGAAACCGGATTTTTTCAACTCTGGGTGGAGGGAATTGTGTGTCTGAGGTCTTTGTTTTCTGGCTGCCTGATTTCTCTGAGCTTTGGAGAAGTAGTTCTGTTTTCTAATCTTCTGTTTCTAAGTGTAAGGACAAAGAGATCAGATAGTAAGTTATATGGTTTCTTTTCTTTGGTATTTGCATGAATATAAGTGCTGGAGTGCTTTGATTTGTATTCTTTTTGAATAAGGCTGTTTATTCAATATTCTTTTAAGCAATTTACCCTGTGTTGTATCATCTTAATACAGAGAGCCCATTTGTATTTTTCTTTCTTTTTATATAAAGCTTTCTTTTAAGACCTGTTGGAGTTTTTCTTTACTTCAGGGAAATTGAGTCTGTACTCACCAGGGAATTGGTGGGAGAAAAAAGTCAAGGGGAGATCTGTGTGTTGGATTGCTAGCCTAATTTTGCATTCCCTCTGGGGGAATAGGAAAGTACTTTTTGCTTCCAGGATTGGGAACAGAGAGGGAGAGTCTCTCTGTGTAGTTTCACAGAGCTTGTGTCTGTGTATCTCTCCAGGAGCACCTGGAGGGGGGAAGGGAAAAAGGATTATTTCCCTTTGTTGTGAGACTCAAGGGATTTGGGTCTTGGGGTCCCCAGGGAAGGTTTTTCAGAGGGACCAGAGTGCCCCAAAACACTCTAATTTTTTGGGTGGTGGCAGCAGGTACCAGGTCCAAGCTGGTAACTAAGCTTGGAGGTTTTCGTACTAACCCCCATATTTTGGACGCTAAGGTCCAAATCTGGGACTAAGGTTATGATAAAAGGGGTATCAGAAGGAGGAGGGGGAAAACTTGTTCACCTTAGCCTCCAAGTATAGAACAAGAAGCAATGGTCTTAAACTGCAGCAAGGGAGGTTTAGGTTGGACATTAGGAAAAAGTTCCTAACTGTCACGGTGGTTAAACACTGGAATAAATTGCCTAGGGAGGTTGTGGAATCTCCATCTCTGGAGATATTTAAGAGTAGGTTAGATAAATGTCTATCAGGGATGGTCAAGACAGTATTTGGTCCTGCCATGAGGGCAGGGGACTGGATTTGATGACCTCTCGAGGTCCCTTCTAGTCCTAGGATCTGTGAATCTGTTGCATAAAATAAAAGAAAGAAACAGGTACTGCAAGTCAGTGTAGCAAACATAGATTCCTACTAACATTGGAACCACTGCATTTCACTCCCGTGCAGGGCACCAGACATTACTGGTGACTTTCAGCCTCAAATTGCTCCCTCAAGGTATCCCTAATCCTTGCAGCCCTGTGCTGGGCCCTTCTAATAGCCCTGCTCTCTGGCTGTTCAAATTCAGCCTCCAGGTGTTGAACCTCCGAGTTCCATGCCTGAGTGAATTGTTCACTCTTCCCTTCACAAATGTTATGGAGGGTACAGCATGCGGATATAACCACGGGCATGCTGTTATCAGCCAGGTCCAGCTTCCCATACAGAGAGCGCCAGTGGCCCTTTGAACAGCCAAAAGCACACTCCACAGTCATTCTGCACCGGCTCAGCCTGTTGTTGAACCACTCCTCGCTACTGTCAAGACTCCCTGTCTAGGGTTTCATGAGCCACAGCATCAAAGGGTAAGCGAGATCTCCAAGGATCACAATGGGCATTTTGACTTCCCCTAGGGCAGCTCTCACTCTCGTGTCCTTGTGCCACAGGGTGGGGGTGAGCTCCTCACACAGTGCCATGAAAGTGACATTTCTTATCCAAAAGTTCTGCAGACACTGCTCGTCATCCCAGACTTGCAAGACAATGTGATCCCATCACTCAGTGCTTGTTTCCCGAGCCCTAAAGTGGCGTTCTACAGTGGTGAGCATGTCTGTGAATGCCACAAGCAATCTCATGTTGTATGCATTACTCGAGTTGATATCATCATCAGAGCCCTCACTGTCACTTTGGATCCCAAGGAATAACTCGACTGCCAAACGTGACGTGCCAGTGAGACTTGTCAGCATACTCCTCAGCAGTTCGGGGTCCATTCCCGCAGACAGAAAGGGAAGACAGAGCGTGCAGTACAAAAAACATTGAAAGATGGCACCAAATGTGGATGGAAGCACAGGGAATCCTGGGATGAGAACTGATGCATCACGGGGCATTGAGACAGAACCCAGAATACCCTACACCCCCCATCCCCTTCCCACAAGCCACAGCGCCAGAATGGGAAGAGGTGCTCTGTGGGATAGCTGCCCATAATGCACCACTCCCAATGACGCTGCAAGTGCCGCAAATGTGGTCATGCCAGTGCGCAAGCAGCTGTCAGTGTGGACAGACTGCAGTGCTTTCCATACTGCACTCTCTGGAGGCGAGTTTAACTCACAGCACTCTACATCTGCAAGTATAGCCATGCCCTCAGAATTAGTTAAAGCCAGCTTTGCAGCCTTTCTGCTTGGACTCCCTCTTGTGTGCTACACCTTCTAAAATGCACACTATGCAATCTAGCCCTAAAAGTTTTAAAACATTTTTTAACACATGTTCTCAGTGGGCATGAACAATAGCTTTGGTGGTTCTGTTTATTTTTGTGCTCATGACTTAATTTAAGCAGAAATAAACAATAGAAACGTATTGTTCAACTAACAATAAATAGATCTACAAGGACAGTTTCAAGTCCCATTCAAACCTTGGTCTCTGTGCTGAGATTGCCAGTGAAGGTGCCAAATAGTCCCTCTATACTGTGATTGTGATTTTGTTATATGAATGTTTGTCCAACAGGAAGATTGAGACTCCCAATTATTACACATAGGCCACAAGTGCTAACAACTCTTGATCACGTCAAAGAGGGGTTGTATTTAAACCAGTGACCCAAAGTAAAAGGCTGCACATCCCATTGCTAGTCTCTTGAATCCATTCCCTTCAAAGCGGGGTTCTAAAAAAGAGAAAATCAGAACATCCCTGAAACCCATTCACCCACTCTATAAAGCAACCGGCTTATGTCTCTTTAATTTACATAGAATCTGCTTCTTGCAAAATTATCTCATTAAAAGGAGTGGAGAAATTTTATTCACGTACCAATGGTTATTGTGCAGATTGACTTGGTGTAATCTACAAATGAATAACTGAGGAAGTCAGATTTAAATAAAATAATCTGTAAAATTTGCTGTGTTTGTACAGCCAACAGTTCCCTTCTGCAATTTATCTATAAGAGTACACTAACTTTCTGCTCTCAGGAAATCTTGCTGTATGTATTAAGCAGCTAACATGATTCTGATTTATTATAATTATTACTGTTTGTGGTAAATCCGAAGTGTAGCCCTGAATTAGGGGGAAATTTCAGATACATGAATTTGCCAAGCTACCTCATACTGTTTGCAGGGCAGTCACAAACCCCAGGACTACTTTAGGAGCGGCCTATATAAATGCAGTGATCTGAAACCACTATGCTAATTTTAATAGGAGCATTACTTACAAAGTGCAGTTGCTGCATTGCATGTGGAAAGAACTGAGATATCTTTAAAGGCACTTAATTAATTTTCAGTTTGTGTTTTTTTCTAAGTTAAAATGTGACATACCTCTACACTGAGAGTTTTGGCTCCTGATTCAGGTGTGCCTTTATGTCAGTGCTTGGAAAAATCAAGTCATCTTGTTATCACTATGTTTATTGATAAGTCTGAACTACCACCCAGTTTTTGAGAACTGGACTCTAATCATAGCCTGCATGACACAGAGCCGCATGGTCAAGTTAGCTTCAGTCATTAAAGAAGATGTAGGGGAGGGGCCAGATCCTAACTGGTTTAAACTGGCATAGCTCCAATGATTTCAGGGGAGCTATGCAGATTTACACCATCTGAGTATCTAGCCTGACATACTCAGTTCCACTTCACAAAATACAGTATTCAGTTAGGATGGAGGAAGAAATACATCTAGGTTGTGGGGTTTTGCTTTTAACGTAAAGAGTATTTCCTCATCTGTTTCCTGATGTTTTACTAAAGACTGAAATGAGGTTTTCAAACACACTTGTGAGAACATCTGAATATTGTCATTCAAACTTTCCAAGTTTTTATCCTTTTGCTTTCATTGCTGGCAGACTTTCTAAACAAAGATGGGCTAGATTTCTCTCCCCATCTCTCTCTCTCTGTTTAGTTTATTTGCTGGATTGTGTGTGGGTGTCTCCTGCAATCACTGTTGTTATGATTGTGTCTATTGAGAAAGATAGACAAGCCTGTGGGAAGTCTCCACAGGATGGAGGGCATAGCAGAATGTGGCTTAATCTCCCAGCACCACATATACTTCCTCTGCTGAATATGCTAGACAGACAAGAGAATGGTATAAACTGTGCTGCTGGAAACTCTTTACATTTCCCAAAACAACCAGACTGTCCCAAGTGACCTTTTGTAAGCATACTTTGTGTCTCTTCTAATGTCAGCATGATTATAAGCAAGTGGGCTGATCTGTCTCTCACTTTTCAATTTAGGCTTACTTGTATGTTCTTTTAAGAATAATTTGCACTTTTATAGCCCCTTTCCGCTGAGGATCTCAAAGCCCTTTACAGACCTTCGCTAATAAGAGGTAGGAAAGTGTTATTCTCATCATTTACACTGAGATACAGACGTGAAACAACCTGTCCAAGATCACACAATTATCAGTGACAGATGGAGGAAATCAAACCCAGGAGTCCTAACGCCAGTACCTCTCAATACCTTCTTTTGACATATATATTTACACTTGGTACACAAATAGGCATTGATGCTTTATCCCTCTCAATATAATACAGAGAGGGTGGCTGGCAGGACATTCTCTATAACGGCCCTGGGATACTTGAAAGGCCAGATTTGTGGGATCCCAGGGCACACTGTTTTATGTGCTTTGAATAGAGGTAAGATGATTGAAGTATAGGCCCAGTGTATGGGGTGTTAGTATTTGGTTTGGGCTGTTTCTTGGTAGATGGGGTGAGCTGAATGAATTGTTTTTCAGTCTGTAATTTTAAATAATTGGCAGCCTTCTCTAATTAAAAAGAAAACAAAATATTGCCAACTTTTAGAAAGTCTTTTCCAGAATTCAGAAATCAATGTAGGTTGCAGGCCTTGGCACTTCCTAGGTTCCTGAAAGCTGATGGACAGAAACATCATTTTTATACAAAAAAATATTTTGTCCATACTTCTTACATTATTCTTCACTTCCTTCTTTTCTTCTTTTGGTTCTTTATTCTCTCCCTTTTGTTTCTTGTTATGCTTTTTTTTTTTCCCCAAAAAAGCATTATGATTAGTAAATAGCCCGTCTTGGCCTTTTGACTGGGGGCACCAGTGGCTTCATAACATACCTATGTTCCCAACACCAGTGCTCAGAAATGTTTTAAGCACTCACCTTTCAGCATGAAGGATGTATCATTACTGAAATATTCATGCCCTTTTTGAGGAAGCAAATAGAGAAGGTGAACCATTGCATCAATATGTAATGCTATACATGTGTGAGGAAACACTACATGATAAACTCTATCAGGAATCAGACAGTTTCCAGACCTAGTCAAGGGCACTTGACATACATGTCAGTGAATAATGTGGTATGCGGCATTAATTGATATGTCTGCAGGCAGATGGTTATTCATACAATTCATGGATTTACTTCACTTTTCATTTTGTTTAGTTGTTACATTGTTACTACAGTATGTGCTGTTTAGTACTGAATATGAACTGGTGGGATCTATGAGCTAAACTGAGTGAACTGTTTTGCACTACTGATATGTGATATCTGCCTATTTGGAGATATGCTTAAGGCAGGCTTTGTGTTTAAAGTTATGATTAATCTTTCATGGCACCATGTATCTGACTGAACTATTTTGATCTTTTCTCTAAACACACACACACAACTGAGCCTCACAATTTATTAGTGTTGGAATGAAATTCTGTGTATGTTCAGGGAGGGAAAATGAGGGGCAAGACATTCATTTACAAGATGAAACATGACACTTTGTATCAGCAACACTCAGGGTATGTCTACACTATGGAATTATTCCGATTTTACATAAACCGGTTTTGTAAAACAGATTGTATAAAGTCGACTGCACGCGGCCACACAAGCACATTAATTTGGTGGTGTGCATCCATGTACCGAGGCTAGTGTCGATTTCTGGAGCGTTGCACTGTGGGTAGCTATCCCATAGTTCCCGCAGTCTCCCCTGCCCATTGGAATTCTGGGTTGAGATCCCAATGCATGATGGTGCAAAAACAGTGTCACGGGTGAGTCTGGGTAAATGTCGTCACTCATTCCTTCCTCCGTGAAAGCAACGGCAGACAACCATTTTGCGCCCTTTTTCCCTGGATTGCCCTGGCAGACACCATATCATGGCAACCATGTAGCCCGTTTTGCCTTTTGTCACTGTCACCGTATGTGTACTGGATGCCGCTGACAGAGGCGGTACTGCAGCGCTACACAGCAGCATTCATTTGCTTTTGCAAGGTAGCAGAGATAGATGCTTATCAGTCGTTCTGTACCGTCTGCCATGCCATTGTAAATTGGCGATGAGATGACAGTTATCAGTCGTTCTGTACTGTCTGCTGCTGTCATGAGTGCGCCTGGCTGACCTTCGCTGAGGTTGGCTGGGGGCGCAAAGACAGAAATGGGAATGACTCCCTAGGTCATTCCCTCCTTTATGTTGTATCTAAAAATAGAGTTAGTCCTGCCTAGAATATGGGGCAAGTGTACTAGAGAACCAGTGTACCAGAGAGCATAGCCGCTCTGCGTCAGATCCCGCAGAAATGATGAGCTGCATGCCATTCTAGGGGGTGCCCCTGCAATAACCCCACCCATTGCTTCCCTCCTCCCCCAACCCTCCTGGGTACGGTTGCAGTGTCCCCCCCATTTGTGTGATGAAGTAATAAAGAATGCAGGAATAAGAAACACTGACTTTTTAGTGAGATAAAATGAGGGGGAGGCAGCCTCCAGCTGCTATGATAGCCGAGGCAGGACATTAAACGGTGCAGGGGAGAGAAGCCCAGCATCCTGCTGCTATGATAGTCCAGGCAGTACAGAATCTTTTCTTTAGACATGAAAGGTGGGGGGTGAGTGGGCTGATGGAGCTCAGCCTCCAGTTGCTATGATGAAGATGGTTACCAGCCGTTCTGTATCATCTGCTGGGAATGACTGGGAGTTATTCCTATTTTTACTCAGGCGCCCCTGGCCGACCTCACCTGGGGCCAGCCAGGAGCACTCACGGGATGATGACAAGGATGGCTACCAGTCCTTCTGCACTGTACCGTCTGCCACCAGGGAAGGGAGGGGAGAGGACGCTGCTGTTCAGTGCCACAGCACTGCGTCTACCAGCAGCATGCAGTGGACATACGGTGACATTGAAATAAGTCAAGAAACGATTTTTTTCCCCTTTTCTTTCATGGGCGGAGAGGGGGAGTAAATTGACGAGATATATCCTGAACCACCCCGGACAATGTGTTTGACCCTACAGGCATTGGGAGCTCAGCCAAGAATGCAAATGCTTTTCGGAGACTGCTGGGACTGTGGGATAGCTGGAGTCCTCGGTACCCCCTCCCTCCCTCCATGATCGTCCATTTGATTCTTTGACTTTCCGTTATGCTTGTCACACAGCACTGTGCTGTGGACTCTGTATCATAGCCTGCAGATTTTTTTCAAATGCTTTGGCGTTTCGTCTTCTGTAACGGAGCTCTGATAGAACAGATTTGTCTCCCCATACAGCGATCAGATCCAGTATCTCCCATACGGTCCATGCTGGAGCTCTTTTTGGATTTCGGACTGCATCGCCACCCGTGCTGATCAGAGCTCCACGCTGGGCAAACAGGAAATGAAATTCAAAAGTTCGTGGGGCTTTTCCTGTCTACCTGGCCAGTGCATCCGAGTTCAGATTGCTTTCCAGAGCAGTCACAGTGGTGCACTGTGGGATACCGCCCGGAGGCCAATACCGTCGATTTGTGGCCACACTAATCCTAATCCGACATGGCAATACCGATTTCAGCGCTACTCCTCTCGTCGGGGAGGAGTACAGAAACCAGTTTAAAGAGGCCTTTATATCAGTATAAAGGGCCTCACTGTGTGGATGGGGGCAGGGTTAAATCGGTTTAACACTGCTAAATTCAGTTTAAACGCTTAGTGTAGACCAGGCCACATGCATCACTCCCAAGATGATTTGGGGCAAACTATTGGTTGAATGCTGACCAGCTGCAGAGGGACTGCAGATCTGACAGCCAGTCATTTCTACAGCAGACAGACCAGTAGTAGGCAGAGAGGAGGATTGGGAATTGCTCAGGTTAAACATGGTAATGCAAAGTGATTTGCTTACTTTTGAGAAATCTATAGGCATATCTTCCTGACAGCAGCCCTCCTGGCTTTTATAGATGGCCATTTTAGCCAGGGCTAGGAGGAGGTTGACTAGGATGTCCCGTGACTTTGTGGGGCCACGGATAGGGAGTGCATAATTAAGAAGGTGAGTGGAAAAGTGCAACCAAAAACGTAACAGGATGTCTAGGAGGAGCTGGAATAGGGGATGCAACCTGGCGCACTCCAGGTAAACATGCACCAGGGTCTCCCTTATGCCGCAGAAGGGGCAGGTGTCCAGTACGGGGGTAAATCACGCCAGATATGCACCCGTGCTCAGGGCCCCATGAAGGAGCTGCCAACTGGTATCCCCGGCGAGCCTCGGGACCAGGGTAGAATATAGGCTGGCTCACTGGGGTGCCTCACCCTCGAAAGGTGGCAGGAGGTCCCACCACTTTGTGTTGGGGCGGGACGCGAGAGTGAGGAAGTGAAGGGTGTTGAGCATGAGTGTGTATAGGTGTTTTCTTGGAGCAGTCTGGAAATGAACCGGCTGCAAGTTGCGCAGCCGGCTCATGGTGAAGGGGCGGGGGAGCCGGTTGGGTCCACAGGACATAGGCCCGATGAAAAGGTCTGGGGGGCCTGAGGTGGAGGGTGGGCAGGGTGTGCCTTCTCATAGGACCCGGTCAAGGTAGACCCGAGCAATGGGCGACAAAGTGCCCTTCACCTCCTGAAGTACGCACTGGAGAGTACGAGGCCTGGAGAGCCCCATGCATTGAGCAAGTGTCAGGGGGTCCAGTCAGTCTCCCTGGTTGTAGTCCAGAAGGTCTCCGACTCTGGTGACTTCTGTTGGCTGATGGCATCTCCTGTGACTGTGGGGCCTATTTCTGATCCTCCGTCCATTCACGCATCCCGGCAGAGTTCTTCTGGGCGGCATCCACTGGCTCCCTTGATGCCTTCGAGGAGCAGTGGGAGCTGTCCGGGGTTCTCTGCTCAGTGTCCCAGTCAGGTTCCCTTTGTTTGACCCTTTGACTGCACTCCTGTTCCTGTTATTTCATTAGCTGTCCCCCGGAATCATTTGGTTTCCAGGCCCAGTGGATCCTCTCCTTAGGCTGGGGGGAAGTCCTTTAGCAGTGGGCAGGCAAAGTCTGCCTATTTCCTGGATCCCAACAAATAGAGCAGCCCTCCTGGCATGATAGAGTGAAAGTCATGGTAATATTTTCCCCTGTTTTGGAGGGGGTGGAGAAGAACCCATATTTTACTGAAACATAAAAATAACTATCGTGTTTAAAAGAGAAAAAAAAATTTGGTATATTCTTAAATGTCCCCAAATACATCTTACATATTATGTAGAAAAGAGAATTAGATTAATGCTGAAAGAACAGGAATGATAGAAAAAGACATCAATATTCATCTTCTGTTGCAGAAAATGATGCAAAGCTTGTTGACAGCTTTTACCATCTTTTGCTTCATGTCTTAAATTTCCAGTTATTTGAAGTTAGCATGATTCAGGCACTTCTTTTAGGGCCTTATTCTGTAACCTCTTTGGGTGCAGAATGTTTCCTGAATCAGGCACTTGGGGAATACCAGAAAATTATACTTTTTTACAAAATTGTGATTAGCAATATGGCTATTTTCAGCTTCATTACTTTATAATTAAAGAAACTGGTTCAAGTTTTTGACTAATTGCCTTTGCAACTCCATTAAGATACACATGAATCTAGTTTTAGACTAACATAAAAGGAAGGCTGGAAACACTGTTGCTTTGCCTCTTGCTGTAGCTTGCTTCAGTCAGGGAGATTTAAACATTAAAAAGTCTGGTTTTATCATTTGAGAGGCAGCTAGGCTTTTATATAAAATTTGAGTCCCAAAACTGTGAATTAGGAAGAAAGGACTTTTGGCTCTGACCAAGTTGAAGTCTAACCTTTCACCCTAATTTTGTGCATCAGAAAATGCTGTTCAACACTGAGCTCATGAGTACCAAAATATGAAAGAGGAGGTTCATAGTTATAAGGCCAGAAAGGATTGTTTTGATCATGTAGTCTGACCTCCATAGGACTTTCCTGAATTAATTACCCTTTGAAGTAAAGCATATCTTTTAGAAAATCATCCAATCTTGATTTAAAGTTATAAGTTTCTGTCTGTAAAACAGGAACTGTTCCTGCCTGTACGTGACTGAGTGGACATATGATTTGTGTTTTCCTAGTATTTCAGTTCCATCTCTTTGCTAATTTTGCATTTTTAAAATTATTTTGAGTTGGGACTTTGTAGGATGGTTGAGATCATAACTGATGGACTAACGCATGACCACAAACAACTCAAAATACCTATGGATTGACTGGTCGACTACTTGGAAAAAAAAAATCAGCAGATCCAAAAATAAATCCAAGTCCCAAATTACTGGAATGAGGAGGTTTAATTTGCATACAGATGATCCCATCAAACCCGACTGGATGATGACATTAACTTCAGAAGAAAAGTGCACCATTCTGCCAAGGGACTCCTGAGAAGGAATGTGACAGACATGCCCAGGCATACCATGGTAGGTAAATTGCCCTGTGTCAAACCACCTTCTCAGTACTTCACCGAAGGGGTTCATGTGTAGTCTCTGCTGAGAGCTAAGAACTAACTGATTGTCACGGTTATTGCAAAATGTTTGTATGCAGGGACGGCTCCAGGCACCAGCCAACCAAGCAAGTGCTTGGGCCGGCACCTTGGGGCCGGGCAGCGCTCTGTTTTTTTTATTTTCTTTTTGGTTCGGCCAGGCGGCGCTGGAGGGTTTTGTTTGTTTGTTTTTTGTTCCGGTGGCGTGGCGCTCAGGGGCTTGGGTGGCACAGCACTCGCGGAGGCAGGGCCTTGGGCGGTACGGCGGGTGTGGGCGGTGTGGCACTCGGGGGAGTTTGGAGGCGTGGCGCTCGTGGGGGGATGTTTTACGGCGAGGCAGGGCTCTTTTTTTTTTGCTTGGGGCAGCAAAAAAGTTAGAGCCGGCCCTATTTGTATGGGAATTAATTTATAAAAATGTAAAATAAAGAATAGTAGCTTGCAAAACTGCTGAAGTGAGACTCCTCGCCAGAGGCAAGGGGAGGTCTCGGGACTAATTCAATCAATCTTGAGAACAATGGATGTCCCTGGAGACAGCACTTTGTTTACTGTCTGAGGAAGATGCAGCCTTGATCATACTCAAAGACAATAGAACCCCAAGAAAGTCTCAACAGGGGACTCCCTAGGGATCTGTAACTGCATAAGGGAAGAGGAGGGGGGACAGAGTTGCTACCATTACAGAAAAGTGACTCTGCCAGCAAGGATTGTCTCATGCAAGGTGGATCCCAACTTTCTGAACTGGACAAACTCTGTAAGGATGAATTAGGTGAGAAATACCTTAGTAGATAGGAAAATAACTTGCTAATAAGTTTAGGCTGCACATATTTCACATTATTTTTTTTACCTGTAACCTTGTCTTTCCAAACCCTTATATTTGCTTTTATTTAAATCACTGTCTTAAGCTCTGTTAAATAAACTTCAATTTTGGTTTTGCTATAGACATGTCTAAGTGCCTTGTGCCAAGGAAAGTGCTGAACTGCAACAAAACCAGTAAACTGGGGTGCACTGCTTCCATGGAGGCAGCAAATCAGTGTACATTGTGGGTGTCCTGGAGAGAAAGCACTGAGCATTCAAATGTAACAAAGTAGGGTGTGTAAATTGCTAGCCTGCAGAGGGGAAGAGTGGTGCTGGCTGAACCTGGAGTGGAGTGCTTGTGTTGCCAGCAGCAGATGGCAGGAGAGAATTTCCCCTGCTGGGCACAGTTAGGGTTCCCTCCTGCTCTGAGCATTACAAGGAACTTCCAAGGGAAGTAAACAGCCAAGGCACCATATTCAAAAATGGAAGGAAAGGTAGAAGTCATTATTTTCTTGCTTCTGACCATTGACTTGAAACCTTTGCTTCCTGCTGCAGCGGCCATTGGTTTCTGGCCATGTGATGCCACAGTGCCTCACAAAGAGGCCTGTGCTTCCTCCACCCTCCCAGCTGGTCACCAAGAGGTGGGGGTCCAGCAACATGCAATAACTAAGATTCAACATTTATAAGTAAGTAACTTCTAACCAGTCAGCAGCAAGTCCATTGATGTTAAAACATCTGAGCTGATAAGATCACTGACTAGTCTTTTCAGACAAGTACCAGGTTCTGAAGCTGAATGAAAACACAAGAGTTGCAACAATCATCCTGCATAAGTATCAGTCTTTATTTTGTTTTCTCTTTCCAGTTTTCTGAGTAGAGGGATGCCTCTTCTTCACATTCTTTGTGTGTTGTTGTTGTTGTGTTTGTTTTAACTCTAGCAGATGGATGGTAGTCAGTGTATGTGTGGATAAAACCAAACTAATTTGTTTTAGAATGGTGGCTATAGAATAAATAAAATACCGGAAAAAGCCCTAGGTTAAACAACTTTGCTGTAAGACCACACATGCATATATGTAATGGTTTAGGAGTTGTATGTTTTATCTTAAGAAATTGTTATTTTGACTTACATTCAGAATTCAAATGAGAAATTTAAAAAGTTGCACAACAGAGCCTCAGTTACAAACTGACCAGTCAACCCCACATCTCATCTGGAACCAGAAGTACACAATCAGGCAGCAGCAGAGACAAAAGCAAATACAGTACAGTACAGTTACATATAAACTACTAAAAAAATAAAGGGAAAGCAGCACTTTTCTCCTGCATAGTAAAGTTTCAAAACTGTATTAAGTCAATATTCAGTTGTAAACTTTTGAAAGAACAACCATAATGTTCTGTTTGAGTTACAAACAAACTACGTTTCTGAGGTGTTTGTAACTCTGAGGTTCTACTATATCACCTTGGATCATATTACAATGTTTCATGTAACCTTATAATAGGGTGAGGGAAAAGATTGACTATTACCTCTCAATAATTTAGGGTTTATTTGATATGAGTTGATCAACCTGATATTAATTAATTTGATTCTATATAAACCCTTTATTTGATTTTATGCTTTTGCTTATTTAATTTAGCTATTAAAATATATCAAACTGGAAAACTGTGTAGTTCAGATGTTTGTTCCCCAGATGTCAGGGCTCCAGACCTGAGCAGTCCCAGGGTAAATAAGAGGAAACTCTGTGACCCATGCAATGGTGGTCCATAGAACCACCATATAGTCTTACCACAACTGGTGCCCAAACAGGAACACTGTTAGCTTGTGAAGAAAAGGTGCATTATATATTCATTTCTTTTAACAAACAACATGCATTCTAGAACTTTGGTAGGCCTGGAGTGGATACCAGCTAGTCAACCTATAAGTTGATGTGACAGCCCTCAGGGTATCCAGAACTTTAAGCCACCTCGTTACTCGGTGCCTCCAGCAAGAGGGAGTCTTTCTTGTGGTAGGTGGGTGGCAACTTCCGGATACCACAATCTTTTCAGCCACTCAAGCACTCTCCTCTCTGCTATGCCAGCCCTAACTTCACCTTTCAGGTTAATCCCTGAGTCCCCTTTGAATTATTCCTCTGTGATATCCAGCCCCTGACACTGGCTACTCAAAGGAATTTCAGATCCTTTTCACCCAAAGGAGCAGTGTACTCCATTTTACCAGTTTTACCTTAAATCACTGCTCCTGTAAACCACAGGGCAATTGTGAGCACTTAAATAAACATACTTTTATTATTAAAAAAAATAGAGAAGTGAGAGAAAGTGATAGGAAACAAGTGGTTACAACACAAACAAAATCATAAAACAGGAATCTGGGTCTACATTTTTCAGTAATTATCCTTCCTATCTAATAAAGTAGGGTTTTCCCAAAAATTCAGTCTGTTGCAGAGCTGGTGAATGTCATGGTTTCATAAGAACCAGAATCCAAATGTTCATGACAGCCCCTTGTTCGTCAAGGGGTTTCCTCAGTGAATGGATACAGAGGGTCTTCCCTACATTCTGTTGTACTGAAACAGTCTTTTGTCTTTATTCTTAGCTAGGGCAATTTCCCACCTGCTATACTGATCTGTTCACCTTCAAGTGGTTTTGACTGCTTGCAATTGTCTTTGATGGTTTTCCATTGACAGTTCTGCGATGCGGCAAGGATAAATGATAGAATCTTGCATTACTTCCCAGGTGACTAGGGAGGGGTGACAACTCCCTCTTGCTTGAATGGGCCCTCACCAAGACACATTACCCTGATTAATTTTTACTCCAAATCCATAAAGCATATGTTCTATACCCATTGTTCCTTAAATATTATCTGTACCTACATCTTGCAATGATTGAGTCTTGACAAGTTATGAGCTTTCTGTAGATATTTTACAGGTTACTCTTTATGGGTAAATATCCTGTAAGATGTTTGGTGTAGTGAGTTTGTTGGGTCTGAGGTAAGAGATGTTTGCAAAGAATAGGTCTCTGTCATCTGACAAGTAAATCTATTTTCTTTACACATTTGTAGCAGTCCTTGCTGCCATGGGTTTTCATATGCTTTTTCTTCACTGCCAAAAAGATGTGTGTCTTTACAGCGAGATAACTACTGTGCATTAGTTATCTTGCTTCAAAATTCTAGTAGAGGCAAGACAGCTGTAAAATCCTAGCAGAAAAAAAGCACTTGTAGTTTTTACCACAAGATAGCAAGGTGATGTCAACACTCTATCCTCACCCTCAAATCCATGATTTACTAGTTTATACTGTGGTAGAACTACAGTGTCTTGTCTCCACTAGGATTTTACAGTGGGATAGCTAATGTGTTTATTAACCTGTAGTAAAAATGCATCTTTTTTTAGCCATAAAGACACAGCCATAGCACTTTTGTTACATCTTGAGGCTGATATTCACAATTGTCACCTTTTTCCTACTGTTTGGTGGTGATAGTGTACATTATGTTGCTCTCTGAACCCTGAGGATACTCAATGTTTCTTTTTATACCTGTCCTCTTTTTGGAGACTTGCAATACTAGCTAGACCCAGTTCCTGGACATGGATACCTTGTATCTTTCTCCTTTTGCACACCTGTGCAGTGCCAGGCACAGTCTAGGCCCTCATTAACCATTCATGCTGTTACACCAAAATGCTGTATTCTCAATTCTCTCATTTTAAATTAACAACAAAATACAATTATTTTAAACTGAAATATGTGTGGTACTATGTTAAGGAGCTGATGCTGTTGGACTACTAGCTGCATTAATATGGCATTGCACGAGGGATCTAGCATCTCACTCCACTGTAGACATAAGGCTCTTCGCTATGTCAGTTTTCTTCAATTGTCAATCAGCTCATATCTAATGGAGTGATGTTTCCTGTTTACTAAACAAATCTCTGGAGAAATACCCTTTTTCTACATAGCAGGAGAGCTGGGTTTACACAAGAGCAAACATAGGTTTGTCTGCATTCCTGAATCTGAAAAGTTGCAGGGAGATCCCATAGTGATAGCTGTCTCATTGTTAGTAGCAATAAATCAGAACCCAGTCTGTAGTCATGTCTGGCAGAGCTGATGCCTCCAAGCACTACGCAGATCTGGGTTCAGACAGGATAATGTCCAGGAGGATGAGTTTATTAGGAATTTTTTTAAAAAGGAGGGGAATACACCAATCTGATAGACAGACATATAATTCTGCCATTCTTTATGATCATTTAGAGTGTTTTCTTGACTTGTTCTGTTTGACTTACCCTGTGGCTTTGAGTAAGTCCCTTATCTTTTCTCTGCTTAAGTTTTGCCAATATGTAAAATGAGGATAATACTTATCTACCTCACAAAAGTAAGGTAAGGATTCATTATGCAGAAGCAGTAGTTACAGTTGCCAACTGGAGTTCCATTATAAGGCTGATTGTGATTCTCACTCCCAACCTCTCTTGTATGCTTTCAGATTTTTTAGGGTTAAGTCTCATTGGCAACTAGTAACTGATTAAAAAATCTTGACAAACTTTACGTTTCTTGATGTTAATAGCCTTTAAAATAATTCCTTACAATTTTTTACAAATTGCACTATTAGAGGGAGATATAGAAATGTTACACACCTAAACATACACAATTACAATCACAAGTAGATTTTTTTAGATTGGCTTTTGTAAGAGACAACTAGTACAATTTTAAAAGAAATTAATACTATTATAAAAAAAACTTTGCTTCTTGTTTAATGAAGCCAATGGGTAAATACTGAAAATGACCCACATATTCCTGTTATTCCTTCTACTCTCCTAGTAACCTTAGCTGCTAAATTCTAATCTGAAACTTCAGGATGTTCTGGCCCAGAGGCTACCAGCTGAGTCATAGGGACACTAAAAAGAATGAGGAGTACTTCTGGCACCTTAGAGATTAACAAATTTTATTTGGGCATAAACTTTTGTGGGCTAAAACCCACTTCATCAGATGCATGCAGTGGAAAATACAGACTAACACACCTACCACTCTGAAATAGGGACACTAATAATCTGTGATTCAGCAGGATGTTGGAATGTAGATAATGAGAGTATTTTAAAGGGAAGCTACAGAGAACTTAAAGTAAACAGTCACTTTGGCTAAATTTTACAGTTAGTTTTATGTACCCAAGGGAAAAATGTATTCCATTCCCAGCATCTTCACTTCCTCCCTTATTTCCTTTCCCCCCAATGCTCCCCCTCCCCCTAAAAAAAGATTAAAGTGCAAAGAATCTTAATGACAGGAAATACCTCAAATGCATTTTAAAGCAGCTAAAGCCTTCTAGCTTCTGGGGGCCTGAACTCACCCTGACTTATATGACTTATTAAAGTTGTATTAAATTCCCTCCTTACATGTTGCTTGAAACTCCACTTGCACCTCAGTCAGTGAGAGGATTTCTCCCTGCAGGAGTGGCTGTATTTTACTGACTGGTATCAGGGTATTGGACAATCAAAATTTTATTTTTGAGGAGAGCAGAGGTTAGAAGGGGGAGCCAGGCTAAGAAATAGTGCTCTAATCTTGTCCAACAAATACTACTCAGAGCCAAATTCAGACCTAATGTAAGCAGGTGCAACTGCCCCAAAGTCAATGGAGTTGCACTAATTTCCATGAGGTTTGATTTTGACCCTATATTCCCACAAAGTTCTTGAGGCTGCAGAATGAGGCAAGGGAAATACTATAATATATTTAACAAATTATAGTGCAAACCATAGAAAAATATATAGAAAAAAATGTATTTCTTGGGGCTCGAAAATTGTTGAATATTTAGAACCAAGGAAGAGACTGTCTGGAGGTGGTATGTTGTGCAGCTTTGGTCATCTGAGCTTTTCCTATGTGACTCCATTATGTGTCTTCCTGACTGCCCTTTTACATGTGACTTTAGCATTTGAGACCCTCCTTTGGGGAGACCAGCTTCTTTGATATTTTATTTAGGTACTGATACCTACTTGCAACTTGTACGCAGTGTCTGATTTACTTATTGACTTCCTTTTTAGTAACTTGCAACCTCCTCTAGATAGCTAGGTGGCTTGGTAGAATTCTCATTTTTGATTCATCTTAATGATTGTATAACTTAAAACAAATTTTTGTCAGAGAGAGACAAGGGGGGTGAAGTAATGACTTTTACTGACCAACTTCTGTGGGTGAGAGAGACAACCTTTTCAGCCTACACGGAGGTCTTCTGCAGGTCTAGGAAACTTAGTTTCAAAGCTAAATACACTCCATCCTGTATTTAGCTGTGAGTACGTTTCCCAGACATGAGGAAGACATATGTGTGGCTCAAAAGCAATCCACCTTCCCTTCTGCTTCCCCCCTATCTACAAGGTGCTTCCCCTCTTGTAGCTGGGGGAAGAGGTAGATGTAGTATATCTTGACTTTAGTACAGGTTTTGATACTGTCTCACGTGACCATGTCATAACCAATCTAGGGAAAAACAACCTAGATGGAGCTACTATAAGGTGGGTGCACAAGTGGTTGGAAAGTAATTCCCAGAGAGTAATTATCAGTGGTTCAGTCATGCTGGAAGGACATAATGAATGAGGTCCCGCAGGGATCAGTTCTGGGTCCAGTTCTCTTCAATATCTTCATCAATGATTTAGATATGGCATAGAGAGTACACTTATAAAGTTTGCGAATGATACCAAGCTGGGAGGGGTTGCAAGTGCTTTGGAGGATAGGATTAAAATTCTAAATGATCTGAAGTAAATAGGATGAAACTTAATAAGGACAAATGCAAAGTGCTCCACTTAGGAAGGAACAATCAGTTGCACACATACAAAATGGGAAATGACTGCCTAGGAAGGAGCACTGCGGAAAGGGATCTGGGGGTCATAGTGGATCACAACCTAAATATGAGTCAACAGTGTAATGCTGCTGCAAAAAAGCACATCCCAGAATGATGTTTATTAGTAGGAATATTGTAAGCAAGACACAAAAAGTAATTCTTCCACTCTACTCTACGCAGATTAGGCCTCAACTGGAGTATTGTCTAGTTCTGGGCACCACATTTCAGGAAAGATGTGGACAAACTGGAGAAAGTCCAGAGAAGAGCAAAAAAAAAAAAAAAAAAAAAAATTAAAAGGGCTAGAAAACAAGACCTATGAGGGAAGATTGAAAAAAATTGGATTGTTTAGTCTGGAGAAGAGAAGACTGAGAGGGGACGTAACAGTTTTCAAGTACATAAAAGGTTGTTACATGGAGGTGGGAGAAAAAATGTTCTTCTTAACCTTTGAGGATAGGACAAGAAGCAACAGTCTTAAATTCCAGCAAGGGCAGTTTAGGTTGGACATTAGGAAAAACTTCCTGTCAGGGTGGTAAGCACTGGAATAAATTGTCTAGGAAGGTTATGGAATCTCCATCATTGGAGATTTTTAAGAGCAGTTTGGACAAACACCTGTCAGAGATGATCTGGATAATACTTAGTCCTACCATGAGTGCAGGAGACTGGACTAGATGACCTCTTGAGGTCCCTTCCAGTTCTGTGATTCTGTGTCTTTTTCACCAACAGAAGTTGGTCTGACAAAAGACTTAACCTCACTCCCCCCGCCCCCATCCTGCTGGGATAGACACAGCTACAACAACATGGCATAGAATTTTTGTCCCAGTTATTCTAATTATGATCCTTAATTTCTAGTATTGTCTTGAATTGTGTGTGATCTGCCAGCCTGTTCCAGTGCCCGAGGGAGCGGTGAGGAGTCTGAGAGCAGAGGGCGGACTGTTAGTTGCAGAGCCCTGCACTGGAGGCTCTTCAGCAGCATAGAGCCCCCCATGGAGCTGCAGCTAGCACTGGGGAGGGGGGGTGCGCAGAGTGCGACCCCCCCCAGCTCAGACTCCGGGTTTGATACAGCGAGAGAAATTCTCACCCAGCTGGACAGTTTGTATGTCACTTGATTTCCGTGGGCGGCACGCTACGGGCTACAGGCGGCACCTGCAGCCGGGTCCCGAGTGGGGAGTGCAGCCCCCGCCCCGCGAAGCCCTGTCACGAGGGGATCCATAGGCTGCAGCTCCCTGTCCCCCTAGAAACGCAGCCCTGGGGGTGCACCGCTCCCCAGCACGGCTCCTTTAAGTCCCCATGCGCTCGTCCCCCCTCCAAAGCATTCGGGGAGCGGGCGGGGGGGTCACCACGGAAACAGCCGAGCACTCCGGAGACCACGGCCCCCTTGCCCCGGCCGGGAAGGGGGAGGGATGTGTCTCCCAGCGTGCACCGCGCGCGCAGCCCCCACCCCCTTGTGGCGCCTGCTCCTCCTCCGGCCGGGCCCGCTTCCCCTCTGCCTGCTCAGTCGCAGAGCAGCGGGAGCCGCCCGAGTGTTCGCTGCTCCCAGGCTGCCTCTCCGCACGCAGCCAGCGCGCGCCTCCCAGCTCAACCGCCGCCGCGTCTCGCGCCCCCGTCCGCTCACGGCGGGAGCCGCTTGGGTGGCGGCTGCTGCTCCGTCTCGCGGCGCGCGCGGGCGTCGCTGGTGCCGGCCGAGGATGCGTCGCCGGGCGCTGCCTTTGCTGTTGCTGCTGGAGCTGGCCGGGCGCTGCGTCGCCGCCATGGACGAATGCGCGGACGAGGCGAGCGGGCGGCCGCAGCGCTGCATGCCCGAGTTCGTGAACGCCGCCTTCAACGTGACCGTGGTGGCCACCAACACGTGCGGCTCGCCGGCCGAGGAGTACTGCGTGCAGACCGGCGTGACCGGGGTCACCAAGTCCTGCCACCTGTGCGACGCCGCCCGGCCCCACCTGCAGCACGGCGCTGCCTTCCTCACCGACTACAACCAGGCGGACACCACTTGGTGGCAGAGCCAGACCATGCTGGCCGGGGTGCAGTACCCCAGCGCCATCAACCTCACCCTGCACCTGGGTAAGTCAGCGGGACTCTTTGCTCCGCCTGTCCCCGCCCTAGGCCATTCCCCCTCCCGCAGAGGCGCGGAAGGGCTGTCCTGGAGGGACTGGTACCCGCCCCCCCTTCTCCCACTCAGGAACAGTGGGGACACGTGCATGCCTGCCCCCTCCACACACTTAACTTCTCTGCATTGCATTGCGGTGCCCCGGTCCTACAGGAGCACGGTCCCGCGTACCTCCCTGCCATCTGCACCACTAGGGGCACGGCAACATGTATGCATTTCCAAACCCGGGTGGGGAAAAACCAGCTTTGCATGTAAGGCTTCCCGCAACAGCAAACTGAAGAGCGAAGATGGGGTTCGGATGAGAAGTGTGAGTGCTTGGAATTCAAGGATGAAAAGAGCAGGGCTAATTTCAGACCAAGCTTGTTAATTCTTTAATAGTTTGTGTGGCTTCTAAAACTTCAGTGACCCGCACTGTAAAAACATAAAAGAATCGTAACTTTTATACGTATGCCCTCCCCAATCATTCCCTTCTGTCTGCATTGTATCGGGGTCCCTGTGCCGGATGATCTCTACCTCTCCCTTTGCAACCTGCACTAGCAAAGAGCCATCTGTATGCGCTGCTGGTTTTGTCATCTCATGCACAACCGTCCTGTACCTAGTTCTTAAATCAACGGAGAAACCTTATTTTCCTTTCTTGTTCCTGCATCGCCAGAGAATTCACTATTCCTGCTCTCTTTCCACTAGTAGAGTTTCTCCTGCATACATGGCCCATCTCTACACTTAATTCCTAAAATAAGAAATCTAGTTCTTTCCTTCTGGCTGCCTGTCCTAAACACCGTCCCCTCCCTGCTTCCTGTACTAGAGTTGCATGATTTCTCCTTTTCCCAAACAAGCAAATGTATATATTCTACTTCCTTGTCTCTTCACAACCATCCATTTTAAACTAATAGACCTGCTGCAGCCTGTCAGAAACTTTGTCCCACTCCCATGCTCCTCATCTTTTCCTTTTTGCCTTCTAATAATGACCCTATCTGAATTTTCCTTGAGATAATGTAATGAGGGCCAGTTGCCCCTTAACTTTTGTGTTGAAACTTGGAGATCTCCATGGCAACTTATGCCCATTCCCATCCACTGAACAGATTAGTCATAGTAAAGAAAGAAAAAAATGTAAACCTGATGAAAACTGCACAATACACTTCTTTTGGGAAGAGGGGGAGGAAGGAGGAGAGGGATGGAACGGACCATGCATAATGTTGCAGTGTGTATGCCTGGCACTTTAAAGACTTTTCTATCACAGAGTTAACTTGTTGCTTTGTGGTATTCAAATTTAATTAAAGGCCACAAAGCTTAATCCTATTATACAGAAAACAAAGGTACATGTGTCTGCCCCAGCTGGTAATAAATTACTGAAAGTGACTTCTGCTATATACATGCAGGCTATCCTCCTTGGATTCTCCCTTTCTTTGATTTGTGTGTTTGAATGGGGTCATCTTTGCAAAGGTTTTGATTCAGTACTAGAAATACTTTTCACACTTCTGGGTTGCATTTTTTTAACATGTAATTATATTTATGAAGTTTGGCAATGTATATATTCAAAATTAAAAGGTATATAAACAAATCATAAATGAAAACTGTAGGGAAGTGCTTAAAGATCAACAAAGTTAAAGGCTTGCTGTGTAGATTCAGATCTCATTGTGCTTGAAACAAACACTTAAACAGGATTTTGCAATAAATCTCAGCTCCTGCTATCTGCAGAGCAATAACTGTCTCGTTCTTAATGCACAAAGCAGGATAAGCTTGTAGACATCAGAGTTGGAATTCAGAAAGGGAAAGGTTGACAAGAAAAACAAAGGAAATGGAATAAATACTTCCTGCAGTAAATGTGTTAGATTTTTCTCTGCTCATATGCTCACTGTTCTGTTACTCTAAAGTGGATGAGTTGCTGCTCAGGGTTCGGGGTTAAATTAAACAATTCCACTTTTTGGTCATGTTGAACAAACTTCTATACGGGAACAGTGCTATCTGTTACTCTGGGAGATCTAGCACCATAAAATTAAAAAAACTACTCTTTGTCATGTGAAAAAGTAACAATGTGTAGTAAAGCTCATTTTAAAAGAATGAGATTCACTAACATGAGGTTACTTGTGTTTCAGTGGTGGCTGAAGTAAATGTGATCTGAAAAGCTCTTTGGTGGCTAAAGTACTATATAACACCAAGTGTACTGAGGATGATATATAAATATTTTACTGAGGCAATGTTTCTTGTCAATTAAAAGGGGAGATTGGAAACTTAAGTCTAAGTGTTCAGCAACAGGATATCATAGTCACTTGAGTATTCTCAAAAAAATTAGCTTTGGAATAAAACTTCTTAAGCTTGGTTTCAACTTAGAAGCAAACTTTTGATCCTGTTGAAATTTCACCAAAATAGCTTAAACAGTTGAATCAATCTCAGTGTGGAGGCAAGGGAAGTGTGTTTTTTGTTTTTGTTTAAGTATTAAATGGTTTAGAGGTCTGCACTGGCAGAGTTACAGCGCCAGGAGTTAAAGTGCTGCTCAGAGAGAGTGTGAACACACAACAGTGGTTTCCCTTGAATGGTCAGCTGCCTGTGCAAAAGTGTGTGCACATTTTTGCGGTATTTGGAGTGGTGTGCTCCGGGCAGCTCTCTCACAGAGCACCTCTTTCTCTTCTGCAGCTAAGTGTTGTGGGAAGGCAGAGGGGGTTGCGGGGCATCCTGGGTCCTGTTCCAGTGCCTTGTGATGCACAGCTTCGCATCCCAGCAATCCCTGTGCTTTTGTCTGCATTTGACGTTGTCTTTCAGTGATTTGAGTACTGCGCACCCTGCTTCTTTGGACTGCAGGAATGCATCCCAAACTGTTAACCAGTATGCTGCTTGCTCTGACCAACACCTCACAAGTGGCAGTGGAGTTATTCCTTAAACTACAAAGGCAAAAGGAGTGTGGCATTGATCTCGCCACGTGTACTAGCTATGACATGAGCTTGCTTGTGGCATAGTGGAATGCTGCTTTTTGTGCTCAGGGGACAAGCACTGAATGGTGGGATCACATTGTGATGCATGTCTGGAATGATGAGCAGTGGCTGCAGGACTTTCAGATGAGGAAAGCCACATTCATGGGACTGTGTGATGAGCTCGCCTGAGCCCTGCATCACAAGGACACAAGAATCAGAGCTGCCCTGCCGTTGGAGAACACGTGGCGATTGCACTATGGAAGCTCCAGACTGCTACCGATTGGTCGCTAACCAGTTCGGAGTGGGAAAGTCAACCATTGGACTCATGTTGACGGAAGCGTGCAGGGCAATTAATTGCATCCTGCTCCAAAAGACTCTGACTCTGGGCAACATGCGTGACATTGTGGATGACTTTGAACAAATGGGCTTCCCTAACTGTGGAGGGGCGATAGATGGCATGCATATTCTAATTCTGGCACCAGACCACCTAGCCACTGAGTACATTAATTGAAAGGGATATTTCTCAATGGTTCTCCAGGCGCTTGTGGATCACTGTGGGCGTTTCACAGACATAAACGCAGGCTGGTCCAGAAAGATGCATGATGCACACATCTTTCAGAACACTGGCCTGTTCAGGAAGCTGCAAGCAGGGACTTTCTTCCTGGACCAGAAGATCACCATTGGGGAAGTCGAAATGCCTGTTGTGATCCTGGGAGACCCCACCTACCCCTTAAAGCTGTGGCTTATGAAGCCATACATGGGGCAACTTGACAGCAGCAAGGAGTGGTTCAACAAAAGGCTGAGCAAGTACAGAATGACTGAGGGCTTGTCTACATCACAAAGTTGCAGCGCTGGTGAGGGGGTTACAGCGCTGCAACTTAGGAGGTGTACACATCTGCAGGGCATCACCAGCGCTGCAACTCCCTGTTTGCAGCGCTGGCCGTACTCCCGTTTTGTCTCGGGTGTAGAGGATCCAGCGCTGGTGATCCAGCGCTGGTAATCAAGTGTAGACACTTACCAGCGCTTTTCTTGACCTCCGTGGAATAAGCAGGTATCCCAGCATACCTGAGGAAGCCTCTCTGGTAATCAAGCAGGTCTCCTTCCCCGGTTTGCTCTCGCGTTCCCCGAACCCCCATGCAAGCAGGTCTCCTTCCCTGCGGTTTGCTCTCGCGTTCCCCGAACCCCCGAGCAAGCAGGTCTCCTTCCCTGCGGTTTGCAGGGGGGTTCGGGGAACGCGAGAGCAAACCGCGGGGAAGCTGGTCTCCTTCCCCGGTTTGCTCTCGCGTTCCCCGAACCCCCCTTGAAGCCGCCCAACAGCGCTGCAGTGTGGCCACATCTAACACCACTTGCAGCGCTGGTTGCTGTAAGTGTGGCCACTCTGCAGCGCTGGCCCTATACAGCTGTACTAATACAGCTGTAACAACCAGCGCTGCAAAATTGTAGATGTAGACATACCCTGAGTGTGCTTTTGGCCATTTAGATGCTCAGCACCTGGAGGCTGAGTTTGAACAGCCAGAGACCAGAGCTATTAGAGGGGCACAGCGCGGGGCCATAAGGGTCAGAGTTGCCTTGAAGCAGCAATTTGAAGCTGAAAGCCACTAATATTTGTTGCTATGCTCAGAAGTGCAGTTCTTGTAATGCTAGGAGGTGATTGGTGCAGACGATGCAATATGAGGGTTTAACATAATTGTATGTTGCTTTGCTGGGCTTGTTTTGCTTTAAATAGAATAAAGATTGCTTTCAAACCAACATCATTATTTTATTAAAAAACAACCACCGGAGGGGAGAGTCAAACAAAAAAACTCATCCGCAGTGAGGGGTATAGGGGAAGGGGAGGTCCCAGGAGGTGGGGTCCTGGGATGACAAAAAAATTTGTGTATGTCCAGGGATCATATCCAGTCTTCTCCTTTGAAGTACTATGCAGCAGGTACTGTACTTCAGCAGGGCCAAACTGCAGAGGGATAGGTATTGAGTGCAGTGGGTAATGGGAGTCCACAGTCCAGCACTGTGAGGGGGAAGGAGTGGAATGTCGCAGGTATGGACTGGAGACAAGAGGTTGATAAGAGTATGTTGTTGGTGTCTGGGGGGAGCATGAGGAAGAGTTTTGTGACAGCAGCTGCATAGGAGGGCGGGTGCAGAGCTGCTTGGTTTGCAGAGCTAGTATTGCCTAGAAGAGCATGTCTGCTTGGCACTCCATAACATTTAGGAGCCACTCTGGGGTTTTATTCTGGTGTGCCGTGTTCTCCTTTCGGTCCCTCTTTTTTTGCTGTCCCCAACACTCTTTCAATTCCTGTTTCTCAGTGGCGGAGTGCATCATAACATCGCGCAGAAAGTCCTCAGTTCTTCTTGGCCACTTTCTAATTCTGCACAGCTGTTCAGCCGCCGATAACAAAGAGGGAGGCTGGGCTCCCAAGGTCATCTCTGTGACGTTTAAATGCAACATTTTACAGAAGCAGTATGGTTTGCAATGCAGATGACATTGATTCAGTGATTTAAAACACAGCCAGTACTCGCACACCTGTCACTAACTGGCTGACCCCTGGCAAGCACCCATGAGCCACAAGACCCCCTAAATGGTGAGTAGCCGCAGGGGCAGGGTAAATCAGTCTTCCTGGACTCTGCTTTACACTGGGCACGTGGCTCTTGGGTAGAGCCAGCACTGTAGGGGGGGGCCTAATAATCATTCCTATCCCCATGCTTTCCACAGGATGTGATCATTATGGAAGATATCTTGCTGCTGAGGGTGAGCAGGGAATCAAGGGAGGGTCTTCTCCAAGACTGCGGCTTCCGCCCTGGCCCCTATGCAGCTCGCCTGTGTGCAACAACGGTTCTCCCCCGCCTGTGATGGCACAATGATGCGGGAAAGTTACTGTTAATGAGGCAAGAAATAAAGCAGCTCTGCCGAAGAACCTGTGGCAGCGGATCGCCCACTATCTCCTCAAGAGTTTCCTGGAGATCTCTGAGGGAGATTCCCATAAACTGAGGGAGTTAATCAACAGTCTGTTCTGCTGCTCAGACGAGGCATGTGATGGGAGACAAGCCTGGTTTCTGCAACCTTCCTGCCCCCCACAATTCATTTCAGCGATTCCCAAAATCAAATCCACTTACCAGGGACCTCCTCTCCTGTTTGCACTTTGCCAACATGCAACAGCTGTGACTAGCTAGCCTCTGGGGTAGAAAAAAGCTCCTGGCTGCATGCAACTCTGACCTCCGAGCCATCTGCTGCCTCTGGGTCCCCCTCCACATTCTCGACCAAGATTTCTTCCTCCTGGCTTGGTCCACTCTCGACTGACACGTGAGCTGCCGAAGTATCCACAGTGGTCTTCACAGTGGCAGCGGGGTCGCCACCAAGTATTGCATCCAGCTCTTCATAATACCGGCAGCTCATGGGCACAGCACTGGAGTGGCGGTTTGCTTCCTGTGTTTCGTGGTAGGTGTTCTGCAGCTCCTTCATTTTGACTCTGCACCGCAATGTGTCCTGGTCATGGCCCCTTTCTGTCCTGCATCGTGAAATCTGTCCATAGGTATCATAATTCCTACGTCTGGAGAGCAGCTGGGAAAGGAGAGCCTCTTCTCCCCAAATGCTGATGAAGTCCAGCAACTCAGCATTGCTCCAAGCAGGGGATCGCCTGATGCATGGAGCATTCATGGCCACCTAAAGATGCACTGAGACCACTGCACGCATCACTGAGGAAACAGGAAGGGGACTTCAAAAATTCCAAAGGAATTTGTGAGGGGGGATGATGGTTGGTTGCCTGAGGGCAGACCAGTAGAGTTAAAACTGATGACCAGCATAGTAAGAAAAGGCATGGTGGGACACCTCCCAGAGGCCTATCACAGCACTGTAATTGACCATGGTGTCTACACTGGCGCCGCAGCGCTGTAACCCTAGCACAGAAAGCTGTACACCTCTCGTCGGGGTGGGTGTTTTTTTAAAGCGCTACAACTGCGCAGTTTCGCACTAAGTGTCTTGGTAGTGTGTACATCTTGGGAGTTACAGCACAGAAAGCTGCTTTACTGTGCAGAAACTTGCCAGTGTAGACAAGGCCTTAGTTAAAAATCTTCTGATTTAACATATAGGACTAAATAAGGGTAAATGTCTAGGTTGAACTAGGAACTTCTCTCAGATAAGTTAGTCATTTTATGCTTTAGCATTCTTTGTGTGATTTCAAAACAGAAGGACCAAGATACCTTTTTAAAAAATTCTCATGTCCCCAAATTAATAAATACTTTGTTTTAAAGATCATACATTCAAGGACATGCAGATTATAGTTCACTATAGTGTGTCCTGTACTAATGGTCCCCTGTGAACAGCATTGACCTGTTGCAGTGGCCATTAAAATGTCAGTATCTTCAAGTGTTCCTTCATATGAATTGCACTTTTGTGCAGGCACCTACTACAAAGGCCAGAAAAAGCAATCTCATAGTATTGCGATTAGTAATGGATTTTATTGTACAGGATGACTCAATTCAAGTACAGTTAATAAAGAGAAGGAAGATCTTGAAGTTATTAAGATTTCATGTAGTCATTTTTATCTTTATTTTTATACATTTGTTTAGAGTTTTTATTCAGGACATTTGTTATAGGAAGAAAAAAGTCCTCTTCCTGCAACAATAACTTTGTTTTCTCAACTTTTCTGTTTTGGACAAATGTATTATTAATGAGCCCCATATAAAGTCAGGATTGGATTTCATAGGCATTTCATGCTACTCTTTACCATTATCATGTGAATAGCTACATACATAAGCTGGTTGCAGTGTTTTTGTAACTGTGTTGGAGACAAGATGGGTGAGGTGTTATCTTTTATTTGAACAACCTCTCTTTGTGAGAGAGACAAGATATTTAGATTACACGGAGCTCTTCTTCATTCAGATCGTATAAATCTTTCAGGTCTAGGAAACATACTTAGAATGTCCCCCTAAATACAAGGTGGAACAGATTGTTTAGCACAAGTAGTTAACACACATTTCAAGGGACCATTCAATACAGATGCTTTAATACAAAATATTACATATGACCACATGTACATTTCAAAAGGAATTATTTTGGGGAAGTTGTATGGCCAGTGTTACACAGGAGCTCAGGCTCTGATCACAATGGTCTGTTCTGGCCTTGGAACCTATGAATCTGCAGTACATCCAAGACTTTTTTTAAGTGCATTTTCTCTATAAAAAGTTAGAGGAGTAGTATTAGTATTGCAGCATAGTTATTGATGAGATGGAACATTAATTTCAAGTTTCTGTTTGCAGGTTCTTGTGCGTTTTTTTTTTTTTTAGTACTCTTGCTTGTTTTTAGGTTAGAATTGAACTTAAATAATGTGGCTGAGTTTGAGCTATTTGGAATGTGCTTTTTTTTTTTGCTTTGCTAGTTTTTTTTTTTTTTCCAGGCAGTTTCTTTGTACTGTGAAATTTTGAAGAGTAGTAACCTTGCTGTAGACGGAATCTTCCATGTGTACTGACATAGTGGTAGAAATTTTGTTTAGAAATAGCACAATTGTAAGTGTCAAACTATGTGTGATGCTATGCTGTTTTGTAGTGACTTTCTGTAAGAAGTGCAGTTCACTGGCTTGTACTAAAAGTGTAAACTGGGTAAGATGGTTTTTAGCCTTGAATGCTCTGGACTCATCTCTGCACCATCACCAGTCATCCTTGCATGAATTCCACACACTGTCTTTGCATGAATGAGTGACTGCATGTTCCGTTCAGATTTCATATGCTCTGAGGCTGTTCTCCCCCCCCCCCCCCCGCCAAATGCATTGCAGCCTATTGAGCATTTAATAATGAAACAGTAGGGGAGAGAGGGCAACAGGTATGATAGCCATTTGTACATTTGAACATAGTGGACTTTGGGATGCAAACCTCAGTATGAAGCATCTTTTTATTTTTCAGTGGCTAGTTTGTAAATTCAAAAAGTGTATATTTGATACTACAATCACAGTAATTAAATGCATTGGTAGTTGTTAGTGCCTATGTTAGTGCTGCAGCCCTAAGCAGTTTTTCCCTGGACTCCGTGTTCAGGAAACGAGCATGCACGTACTCTCAAGCGAGAAGCATTACCCGAAAGTTACCGTTGGGGCTAGGCAAATTTTGTGGTCAGCCATTTCCAGGAAACCCCCCCCCGAGGGTGGTAACGAGGCACCTGTAAATCTCCTAATTAGGAGAAACCTGGCCAAAAAACTGAACACGTCATTACGCTTATAAATTGCCCACCGTGCAAGGGTGGGCAGGGAGAAAGAAACGCAGAAGCCCGTACCCGTAACCGAGCCTGATCAACTCGAAGTCTCCCTCGGCTCCGTGTTCTCAGAAGCCTACCCGTCTGCCGGTGGTAATGAAATGTTTGTGGTTTGTGTGTGTAAGTATGCCTAGCTGCTAATCCTGCTAATTCTGCTAACTAACTGAGCCTGTAATCGTGTTGTAAGCCGGAGACGAAAGCCGATCCCAGCCGCCCCAAGGCTCCTACTAGGGGAAACCCGTTGACCAGGAAACCTTGAACGCAAGGGGGATTGACCAGAGTCTCACGGCAATCTTTAACTGTCTTACTGCATTTTTTTTACTTAGACGAGTAATTGCATTTATGCTTAATAATAGCACCTTTACTAACCCTTGGAAGGACCTGAATAACTACTGGGACTTAGAGCGGTACCAGGGTCAGCTTCTGTTTGTAATTGCAGTATTTTTATTATTTGTTCTAGTATTATATTGTAGGCCCAAGTTGTAACTAGTATTAAGTTGTTCCTCATCCTCACTTGTGACCCATTCAATAAACCCTCAATTTTAACCCCACGACTCATTGTTTGCTTTATCCCCATTGCTACCTTCAGGGCACTTGTCACCCCTCCTGAGGACATCCAGTGATCGAGCCTCCGCCCTATCCCAATGCTCATTACCCGGTAGATAACGGGCACCTTGTGACCATATCGGTGGAGCGTGGGGCGAGAGTAATCAGTGATCAACAATACCTAAACACACACACACTCACATTCACATTATACCTAATACCTGTGTGTACACACACTTGGGTTCGTAGCTTGTGGCTGCTAACTGGCCAGGAAAGCCGGGCACAAGGCCGAGCTGGATCTCTGTTGGGCAGGCACCGATGTTCTTCCATGTTGGCAGCAGAATGTTGCCTAGAGTCTCTCATCTCACCCTTCTTTTTTATAGGCTTTTAGTTTGGATTCAAAGTCTATAGGTCTTGCTGTGTCACACTGCCTCTGGGTTTAGACTGATCACCCATCAATTGCAGGCGTGACTTTCAGCCTTGAACCTGGCTTTGATCTTCCTTCTGTTGTTCTGTTGTCCTTTTCTTTTTAGGGTGGATGCTTCTTACTTTGTTTAGGGCTGTTGTCTAGGTCTTCAGCTGTTGGTATTTGAACTTTATCTCATCAGGACAGGCTGGGGCTGGAGGTTGATTCCGTCATTCATACATACCTCATTCACGCATCTAAACTAATAAGATTACAGCAGGGTTTGCAAAAATGAAGGTTGGAGGAAGCTTTTACAAAATGGAGTGAGTGTTTTAAAATGGGGTTTGAATTACAATATGGAACAGAAGTTACAGTGTAGGCAAGTGTAGCGAATGGTGAACAGAAGTTACATTAATAAAGTGAACAATTAAAAACAATTTCATTTATCAGTTCTACAATGACTTTGTTTTCTTCCAGGTCGTTGATAAAAATGTTAAATACCATAGGGCTAAGCACTGATCCCTGCAGGATCCCACTAGAAACACCAACACCAACTTGATGATGATTCCCCATTTATAATTACATTTTGAGACCTATCAATTAGCCAGTTTTTAATCCAGTTAAGGTGTGCCATGTTAATTTTATATTTTTCAAAATGTCATGTGGTACCAAGTCAAGCAGAAGTCTTAAGTCTGTTACGCCAACACTGTTATCTTTATCAACCAAACTTGTAATCGCATTAAAAAAGAAAAGGTATCAAGTTAGTTAGGATCTGTTTCCATAAATCCATGTTGATTTGCATTATTTATCTTGGTCTCCTTTTAATTCTTTATTAATCGAGTCTCATTGGTCACTCTCATTGTTATCTTGCCTGGGATAGAGGTCAGGCTGAGGCCATGTCTACATCTAAAATTTTGCAGCGCTGGTTGTTACAGCTGTATTAGTACAGCTGTATAGGGCCAGCGCTGCAGAGTGGCCACACTTACAGCAACCAGCGCTGCAAGTGGTGTTAGATGTGGCCACACTGCAGCGCTGTTGGGCGGCTTCAAGGGAGGTTCGGGGAACGCGAGAGCAAACCGCGGCGAAGCTGGTCTCCTTTCCCGGTTTGCTCTCTCGTTCCCCGAACCCCCGAACAAGCAGGTCTCCTTCCCTGCGGTTTGCTGGGTGGTTCGGGGAACGCGAGAGCAAACCCGGGAAAGGAGACCAGCTTCGCCGCGGTTTGCTCTCGCGTTCCCCGAACAAGCAGGTCTCCTTCCCTGCGGTTTGCAGGGTGGTTCCGGGAAACGCGAGAGCAAACCGCGGCGAAGCTGGTCTCCTTTCCCGGTTTGCTCTCGCGTTCCCGGAACCACCCAGCAAACCGCAGGGAAGGAGACCTGCTTGCTCGGGGTTCGGGGAACGCGAGAGCAAACCGCGGGGAAGCTGGTCTCCTTTCCCGGTTTGCTCTCGCGTTCCCGGAACCACCCAGCAAACCTCAGGGAAGGAGACCTGCTTGCTCGGGGTTCGGGGAACGCGAGAGCAAACCGGGGAAGGAGACCAGCTTGATTACCAGAGGCTTCCTCAGGTATGCTGGGATACCTGCTTATTCCACGGAGGTCAAGAAAAGCGCTGGTAAGTGTCTATATTTGATTACCAGCGCTGGATCACCAGCGCTGGATCCTCTACACCCGAGACAAAACGGGAGTACGGCCAGCGCTGCAAACAGGGAGTTGCAGCGCTGGTGGTGCCCTGCAGATGTGTACACCTCCTAAGTTGCAGCGCTGTAACTCCCTCACCAGCGCTGCAACTTTCTGATGTAGACAAGCCCTGAGGGGCATATAATTATTCAGGTCATCCAGTGTACCCTTTTTAAAAATTGGACCAACCATAGCTTCCATTTTTCTGGAATTTCCCCAGTGCTCCAGGACTCTTTGAAAATCGACATTAATGGTCCAGGAAGCTCCTCAGCCATCTGTTTTAAAACTCTTGGATGCAAGTTCTCTGGGCCTGCTGTTAGACATTTTTAAAACGTTAGTAGTTTCTGTTTAACATCCTCTAGAATTACTAGTGGAAAGGAAGGAGTGTTATTGCCATATGGTGAGACTGTATCATCTATTTTTCCTCAAATACAGAACAGAAATATTTATTGAATGCTTCTGTCTGTACCACATTATTGTTGATGATTCTACTATTTCCATCTACTAATGAACCAATATCATTGTTAGGATTCTTTTTTATCCTAATATATTTTAAAAACTCCTCCGTATTGTCCTCAACTGTGCTGGCCATAGACTACTTGTGTCCTTCTGCATCCATTATTAATTTTCTACTATTTCTAACTTCTTATTTAAATTCATCCTCTTTCTTCCATTTGTTATGTATTATTTTTTTATATATTCCTTCACTTCCCTCCTAACTCAGGTCTTATTTTTTTAACCAGTGCAGCCTTCTTTCTCAATTGTAGGATTGACTTTTTGGGCATCTAGTAAGCCAAGATGTTCTTAAATGATTCCCAATTATCATTCACGTTTTTCTTTCTAAATTCTTTCTCCTAGCCGATCTGGCTCATAATTGTTTTTAGTTCTGTGAAATTGGCCCTGTTAAAACACCTCGTATATAGATTACTCATCTGGACTTTATTTCTGCTCGCACATTATAAGGGATCATGACTTGATCACGTTTATACCTCAACTACCATTAATTTTCAATTTAAAGAGGGGGTGGGGATTAGAAAGTGATGGTATGTGACTGCTCTTTCCTTTTTTTTTTAAGTGGTAGCAATGAAAATTTGGGTATAATGTACCCTCCTATTTGTGGTTCTCCCCCAGTTGAAACCTTCGGCTGCATTCCTGATTTCTCACCCATGTTAATTAGTATTTAATTGCTGTTAGTATTGCCATTGAGCCCGTTTATATGCACACCTCAGACATAATTACTGCCTGAAAGAGTTTGTTCATTGAGGTAGCAGGAAAAGAAATTGAGTGCTGAAGTTTAATATTTAAGCAAAAGTCAGGTCGTGCAGCAACCGAGCCCTTCTGTGTTATCTCAGTACTGTGAGAGAGCCCCACGTTCACATACTTTTTTAAAGGAAACTTCTCACAAAGGGTATGGCTACACTTGAAATTTCAAAGCGCTGCCACGGCAGCGCTTTGAAGTGTGAGTGTGGTCGGAGCGCCAGCGCTGGGAGAGCTCTCTCCCGGCGCTGCCGCTCCGACCACACTCACAGCGCTCCGACCACACTCACAGCGCTCTCCCAGTGCTGCACGTAAACCACATCCCTTACGGGTGTAGCTTGCAGCGCTGGGAGCCGCGCTCCCAGCGCTGCGGCACTGATGACACTGAGGCTTTACTGCGCTGTATCTTGCAGCGCTCAGGGGGGTGTTTTTGCACACCCCTGAGCACGAAAGTTGCAGCCCTGTAAAGTGCCAGTGTAGCCAAGTCCTGAGTGTATATCTACACTGCAAAGTTGTCAACAAAACTTTCGTCTTTCACAGGTACTTAAAAAAGTCCCCGCTACCCCCACCCCTAGAAAGACAAAAGTTTTGCTGATGCAAGTGGCAGTGTGAACGTGGCTTTTTTGGCAGGAGCGCTTGCCTACTGACAAAGCTAACGCCGCTCGTGGGACTGGAAATGTTTCATTGGCAAAAGTGATAACAAAGTACCGACAAAGAGCGTTTACACACGCTCACTTTTAGCGACAAGGCTGTGTCGATACAGCCTTGTCGCTAAAAGCTGCATGGTGTAGACAAGCCCTGTGTCTCTCTTCCTGTGCTCTCATTCCCTCCCCCCCAGTCTTTTGTCCTCTTTCCTTCTTTTTCCCTTAATTTCCCCTCTCCTGGACCTGCTCCAGTTACCCAGCTTCCCATTAACTTTCCCACAGTGATCCCTGTTTCTCTCCTCCCAAAGGATTCTTGCTGTTACTGTCATTTCACTTTGTTCATGCACTCCTACTCTTTCCATCTGCCACAGAACCTTTTGATCCCAGCGTTTCGAACCTTCTGCTAATACGGAGGCAGCGTTCACAGCGCACTGGTTGGTGTTCAAAGCAGTAGAGTCCCTGTCTACATTACAAGTTCAGCCTGGTTTTTATAAGCGTCTTGTGACACCCTTGCCTGGCTCATTTACATAAAACACAGATGAACTGTGGCCATGCAGAAGCTTTTTTCACAATACGTTTGAATCCGTGCATCCCCACCAATGCATTCTAAGACAGTCTGGGTAACTATCCTATAGTATCTCAGCAAGAAATAGTGCCCAGGTGACCTGCACAAAGAGTGGCACTACCAGTATGGTGGTGATGTGTGACTTATTACACAGAGAGCTTGAAGAAAGAGGCTTGTCCGTACACTTTACAGAGGCATGGTTAGGGTCTCTGTCCATGCTAAGGGTGAAACTGTTTGTTGCCACAGTTAACTGAGTATTAACTATGTTGTTTGTAGAGGCAAATCTGTTTAGAGCTAATGTCACAATTTCCAAACCAAGCTGAAATGTGTAGTGTAGACAAGTAGTGCCTAGCTTTCCAGTGTGTTCAATGCAAGACTGAAAAATAATTGCAGGCCTCAGTTTCCTGGTAAATACCAGTGCATATTTGAAGACAGAGATTATTTTCGCAACAGGCTCACTGTGTTACTGTATTTTCCTTCTGACTACTCAGCTAGCAGTGCCCTGTATTTTATTTTGATGAGAGTAACCATGGCTGATTACGTGTGCTCTCTCCTTGAAGTACAGTTTGGGGCATGATTGCCATTTGAAGGCATTTACAAGGAAACCTAGGCAGGAAGCCAGTTTTCATGTTCAGCCTGAGGATGGAGTTGCTACTTATTCACTGCAGACAGGATTTTTAAATACAGATCAGCAGCTTATCCTTAGGCATATACTATACAACTTAATTTAAACTCATTTTATCTACACGAACCAGAGACAATCATTTTTAATTTAAATTTTTTTTTTTTGGAACACAATAACATTTGATATTCCAATTGCCGTTTGCCCCAATTACCTTACTGAAAACATAGGCTGGTGTTTTAACTATTAGGTATATTCTTATGAAATGACTGCAAAGAAAACTAAACGCACAGAACTACATTAATGTAATAGAAATAGCTTCTGCATGCAGAATTTCAGCTAAATGTTCAAATCTTAGGGTGGTTGTGGGAAGCACAACCAAAACATCATACTACTGCTAACTGCTACTTACTGCTTTTGATGGTGGTTTAGAAGTGGTTACTGTAGTTTGAATTTCCTCACTTAGATATATGAAATCTTAGTTGCAATGTGGCTATTGCATTAATATTTTTAGGTATTCTTTTGCAGCCCAGTGGGGACTTTTATCTTTTTCCTTATAAGATGGTTCTTGCATCTTTAAAGATACAGGTGCATTTTATCTAGGAATAGTTGTGCCTGCTAGTGCTAGTATACTTGAAGGTCTGTCATTTTCAGTTATAAACAACGCCTGTTAACTTGTTTATAAATCACTTGAGTTGGAAGCTTGAAAGAGAAGGATTGGCCTGGACATGATTTCTTTTAACCATGCGCTAAATAAATGTGTTTTATTATAAAGTAAAGCAGTGATATGAAACTGAAAATGGATATTAACTGTTTAGTATGGGGTTACATTTATTCTCAAATAAGTGAGCATGGTATGTTGAGTCAGACAGTTTTAGCTCATTAATTTCCCTGTTTTAGTAGGTATCAGTTGGACCTATAATCTTTCTATATAATGTAGGTGATGTTTTGTCAAAGTAGTAAATGTTATTTAATCTGGAAGAAATCTCTCATCTGAGAGAAATGACTAACTCTGCGATTTGTCAGGAAATCCTTTGGAGACTTTGTTAAATCAAGGTCTGGGAATGGCTTGCTGAGCAGTTCAGTGACTTCACTGTGGTATTTGTGGAGCCCTGAGGGGACTCTATTTTAGTTAGTCTCACAAAGGCTTGATTTACATTTTGCAGGTTTCAACATGAGTAGTTAAGAGATCAGCTTTTTAATGGCCAGCAGTTGTTCAGTGCGGTTATATAAAGTTGCTTTAAAGCTCTTTATCTCCCTCCACCTCCCATGCAACCTTTAAATTCTTATGTTTTCTCTAATTCCTTTCTCCTGTTTCTTTCTTGGGACACTGGTGCCACACTACAGGAGGCATTTGGGAATACTATGCGTGGCTGAACATTTATTTTAGGGGATGGACAAAATAGCTGCACAAAATAGCTGCTATTTGTGGTGCTCAGTATGAATTGCTGTTGGGATTTATCATTAGACCTGGCACTTAAAAGCAGTCACCTTTGTAGTTTTTAATATTAGCTGTCATTTGATGTTCAGATTTAGTAGTTTGTTGTACAAATATTGGTTTATGTAGTAGGTAAAGGGGTAGTTTGTGTCCCTTGCAAGCTCCTCATAAATATAAGTTTCTTAAAGCTTGGAGTTGCTGGTTTCTCTAGGAATCTGCAAATTGCAGGTAATGTGATTTAGTCTCAAACTGTCTAAATACAATGGTAGTTTCAGTACGAACTGACAAGACAGGAATTTCAAATCTGTGGTGGATTTCAACTCTTAAATTGCAGCACAGAAAGGCACAAAAGCAGAATTGAGAACATTATTCTTAACTTTGAGTGTTGTAGCGCCTGCCAGTCTAACATCTGTAAAGTTAAATAGTGTGTACATTCTCAGGCCCCAGTCCTGCAAATCACAGGTGGTGGGCATAAGAGGCCTGGGGAGGCTAAGCCTTCTAAACAGGATGCGGTGCACTTCCCACTCCCTTTGGAGCACCACGCCAAAAGGGCATCCGGGCCGTAGCCATGCCCATGCTCTGCCTCAAGGTCCCACTCGTCGTCTTCCCCAGTGGCCCTGCCCTCACTCTGCCCCTTTCCCCCAAGGTCCGGCCCTCACTTTGCCTCTTCCTCCGAAGCTTCCCTCCCCGCCGCCCGCCAGTTGGGGTGGAGAGGCGCAAGTGGGAGGCAGGTGGTGCCTCAGGGCAGGGGGACAGGCCTAGGGCCGCGTGGAGGCTGAGCATGGGTGGGGTCTCAGGGGAGGAGGCTGAGCAAGGGCACATTTCGATGCAGAGCAGGAGGTGGGGCCATAAACTGGGTGCTGTTGGGCCCCTTACTTCTAGGGAGCTTCCAGTGCTCATGCCCAGCCTCTCCAAATGCAGGAGTCACGCACTGTCCATGCTGCAAATGTTATCACGTGATTAGTTCGTGGAACTTAATAAAATCCATAAGCATAATTTTACATAGACATGCTTAAGCTGAGTATCAGGGTTTCAGTCTCCTACCGTTCGGTTAAAAACAGTTATGAAAGTGTAAGGGTTGGCATGTTAAACTGAACTACTGTACTTGTGGACACAGGCGCCGGTTTCTGATTTTCCGTGGGAGAGCTCAGCCTCTGCTCAGTTCCAGGCCCCGCCTTCCCTCTTCCCACCCACACTCCAACCTCTTCCCCCAAAGCCCCACCCTGCCTCTTTCTTCCCCTTCCCCCGAGCGTGCCGCATCCCGTCTCTTCCCTCTCCCCCTCCAGCACCTCTTGCAAGCCGCAAAACAGCTTATGGACTAGTATTATTATTGCACAGTATACTCCTGTTCATCCAGAACTAGGGATGTAAAAGTTTAACCGGTTAACTGATAAACTTGATGCTTATCGGTTTCTGTTAACGATTAAACTCCGCCCAGGGTCCCAGCTGCCAGTCTTGCCCACCTGGGGTTCTGTCTGCTGCCAACTATCTGTATACAAATGTTTTATTTGCAAGTTTTTCAATAGTGCTCATCACCACAGTATTGTATGGCTCACAGACATTAGTGGATTTAGTCTAGCAACTTTCCTGTAAATAAAGGAAATGTTGTTTTATGGTTGCCTCAGCTGTGGCATGCAGTAGACTAAGTGCTGGTCTACATTAGAAAAATGAGCTAAAATTAATTTACAGATTATGCTAGACTAATTTTAAGCAAAGTTTGAACTTGTTGATGTGCATCTGCGTTTAGGATCTGTAATGAAACGAGATACATTCAGTTACCCAGGGCAACGTGTCTGGTGTAGACCTGCCATAAGGGACTTGCCCAAAATCACACCAGAAGTTGTGCCATTCTTCTTCTGTACGATATATTTTATGAAGAATTTTTCATCTTCTACACAGTTTTCTCCATGTGCTAAAATGTATCCAATAAATTCTAAGGTGTGGGGCGGGGGAGGGGAAAGGGTACAGGGATGACTACTGTAAGGAGGGGTACATATTTAATTTTTAATTGTTAAGGAAAAAATACTTGCATGCTCAGCCCTCTTATGTATGAGGTTTAGGGTGGAGTGTATTTTAACACAAGTGACTAAAGCAATGGAAAAGAAGAGCTTAAAATGAAACTGCTTACAATGCTTTTTTAATTAGGTAGAGGTGGTAATAATGGCAGGGTGAGTGGTTAACACAAGAGTGAGGAGAATTCAGCAAGCTGTAGCAAAATTAGCAGAAACAATTTCTGCTCCAGTTGACAGCTGACTAGGATTCTAATGTAGCTTCAGTGTAGTTTCCCCAGTGAGCCGCAGTGATTTCATGGGCTCATGATAACCAGCTGCTTCCCCCAGTGGGTGAAATCTTCTTTGAGCTATGATGCTTACACGAAGTACTGATTGTGTGCATTTCTTCCATCAAATATGAGAGGCAGCTTCATTTGAAAAACCGAACCAAACCCATTCTTCCCTTTGATCATTATAAATGATAACTTTGAAGGCTAAAATCAGTAAAATTGAGCATTTTTATATTGTGAGGTTGGAGAACTGTTATTTACAGAAATGTCACTGATTTCTTTGAGAACTGCACCAGAGTGCTGTGATACTGAATTGCTGTGTTTCCTGGGATCTGCCATTGCATCATGTTGTTTTAAATATGCATTATCACCCTTGTGTGCTGCACTGAGTTAAATACTCGTGAAGTAAAATAGAACAGACTCCTCTGAATTTTCCACTGTGGAAACTTGGAATCTGCGAGAGGAGTGGTCATGTTTGAAAATAAAAAGGAATCTGGAAAGAAGATGAAGTGGGCTGTAGCCCATGAAAACTTAGAGACTAACAAATTTACTTGAGCATAAGGGCCACAAGTACTCCTGTTCTGTTCTTTTTGGGGATACAGACTAACACAGCTGCTACTCTGAAACCTGGAAAGAAGAGGTTATAGAAATGGAAGAACTTTTGATTTTCCTTTCCTCTTTTTTTTTTAAGAATCCCTATTGTCTTTATTCTCCTCCACCTCATCACTCTGGGGAGACCAGATGTTCTGATTTTATAGAAACAGTCCCGATATTTGGGGCTTTTTCTTAATGTAGGTGCCAATTACCCCCTACGCCGTCCTGATTTTTCACCCTACATCACTCCCTAAAATCTCCTCCTGCTTGTGGGATATCTTTTTAGAAGATTCTTTATTGCTCTACAACCATCAGCATTTTTGGTTTGAAACTGTGTGGTCAAGCACTTCTTGTTTCTGTGTTACCACATGTGAAAAGAATCAAATAAATGTTTTAAGTAGAAATGATGCCTGTAGTTCTGACACACATGCAGCCATATTCAGCACTGACAGTGGAGGAGTTCACTATTTATCCTTTTGGAAATAGTTTCCAAACATTAGCTACTACTGAATATTCTGCAGGTTTGCCAGTATGCAGCCTAAATTCTAGGTGTAGCATTCTGAATACCTTCTTTTGAATGAGAAGGGGATTTATTTTATAGATGACTATTTCTAGAAACTTTTCTTGGGGAACTTCAAGTAGTGTTCTTCACACTTCTTATGTAGATGACATATTGAGGAGGAGGGATGGCACAAGATTTCTGAGTCAGCAGACTTCTGTTTTTGATAGTGCTGGCTGTGCTACAGGCTTCTAGTGTGACCATGGACAAGTCACTTAACTTCTCTGCCTTTGTATTGATCCCCATATTACAGGTTGAGAAACTAATTTCACAGTGGTGTTGTAAGGCTTAATGGCTTTTGAAGGATTTTTAGATCTGTGGATAGAAGGTGCAGTACAAGTGCAAAATTGTTAAATGACATAAGGTGTGGCAGCTGACTAACAATGGAGCAGGAATAAGAATCTAATATGATACAGACAAGAACAAAGATTTGGCTCATCCCTTGTTGTTAAATTTTCTTTGTAACTAATGGACAGATTAGCTATGACCTGAACAGTTTTTCAGAAAGCTTCTTGGTAATGGTTTGAAACATGCAGATCATAAACCTGCTGTTTAGAGAGTGGATGCTCTTCCTTGGCATGTTTGCCTTTAAATAGACAGTGTGTGTCTCATATGCGATGTTTAGTTCTTGGCTTACTTGTGGGTGGCCTGAACTTGCTGGTGGTTTCCTTCTGAGGTGTGTTTTTTATTTTTTTAATTCCAAGATTAAGTGAGAGAGCTCTGTAAAGTTAAGCTTGGCACAGGCTCACTACACTAAGTTGATTTCAAATCTATGTTACAATGGCATCTAGAGGCCCTAATCACCACCATAGCCTTATTGTCTTAAGTGCTGTACAAACATATGAAGAGTTGGTTCCTGCACTGAAGAATGTAACGTCATTTTATTTTTATGTAGAAGACCAAAGTGTCCTGAACAACACACAGAATAAATGTTTTCCCCCTTGTTTGCAGAAACTTCAGGGTAGATTTTTTTTTTCAATTGGTACCTATTTGTCTTCCGTGCAGTCTTGTAATTCAGATTAAACGAAAGGTGCCTTTCTTTGTGTCTTGATGCAACTGGTTTTCTTAAGCAATCAAGGAGGATGAAATACTTGTTGGACTTTCTATGTTAGTCTGTGTCATTCTGCTGCTTTCTTTTGCCTTTCTTGCCTGTGATGGTGGTAGTGAAATATAAATTAAATACCTAAATATTTAACTTGTTGAAATGGAAAGATCTTTCATGTTGTGATTGTGGAAGGGAAAAAATCGTACTTAAACTATGTTTGTAATTGAAGTATAAGTAAGATTGCACCACTAAACAAATTTTTTTCCTCAGGGAATTCTGTGGCCACTTTGAAGGTATGGGTTTTGTTTGTTTGTTTTTTTGGAAATATGTTGGCCTTCACTGCCTTTAAAAAATATTGTGCGGGTTTTGGGGAGTAGAGTATTTGCCCCAGTAACTCCCAGGAGTCACGTGCACTATGAAACCAGTTCCTGGGGATGTTTGGTTTGCTTGTGGTTAAGCATAATAGTATTGTACCCCACTTTCTGGCAGGTTTGAGTTTCATTTTATACCTGGGAATCCTACCATATCTCACTACTACCTTATCCTATACTCCCTTCTGGTTGTGAGAATTACTGAGTACAGTTCCGTTCAATTACCAACTTTATCTTCTCTGTCTTGTCAGATAATGGCTTCCAGCTGCTGTGTGTGCTTTATTTCAGAAATTCTCAAACTTTTATTGTGCTGATTATAATAGAGCATTTCAGAGGTTCCTCCATTCTAACTACTGAATAACTATCCAATTTGTAATCCAGCAACCTCTCTTAGCAATTGCTTAATGGAAAAGTGATAGGGAAATATTTAGGAATTTAACTGACCTTAATGTGATAAATGCCTTGCTCCTTTAAAACAAAATGTAATCACACTCTTCATCTTTTCCCTTTGTTTTCCCCCCTCCCATCTGTTTTGCTCTCTTTCTGCTCCACTGCAGATGCTTTTTTGCTTCCTAGTCTCCGTACTTGCACCTGCCACTGGTGTCCCGGTTCCTTTCTCTACTTCTTGCACATCTCTTGGTTGTCATGTTATCCCTCCCCACTTTCCGTTCACACACGTTTGTTGCCTAGTTCTCCTCTCTCTAGGACGTTCTTCTCTTGGAGGGCTCTTGTCCTATTGGCATTTCATAGCACTTTAAATTCCACTGGTGACCCCTGTACCTGAAAGTGGATCCACTATCTTCAGCTGCTGTTCTACTGGCCTCCAGTTGCTTTTACAGACATGTGCAGTGGAGGGCCTAGATGTAAATAAAGCGATTGAAAATCATGAGGAGCCAGCACCATGACATCTGTGAACGATGTGCAGGAAGCCAGCAAGTACCCCATAGTCCTGCAGCTCTTGCTCTCTAGTTTTCACTTCACTGCATAGTAATAGCCAAGGCTTGAAAAATCCACTCACAGGACAAGTACATTGTTTTCCTGGGCAAACGCCATCATTTTCAGCTGAATATAAGTTTTCATTTAAAACAAAAATTCTAGCCCTTCTGGTTGTGAAGAAACCCTAAAAAACAGAGTAAACTGATGTAGTGCTGTCTCCTTTGTTGTGCAGAAAAGTAAAACCTTTGTTTACAGCTTTCCCAAGCTGTGGCAATGGAAACTTGTATCGTCAGTATCACTACTGCTACTCGGAATTTTGTGGTCAGCACAGGAATATGTTCAGAACCGCTCAGCTGCTTCTTTTGAAATGGTATGAGCAGTAGCAGCGTTGGGTAATTGTGCTCTTCATTGAGAAGGCTGACCCAAATAGGAAAGCTCCCTTCCCCCAAATTTCAGGAACCAGAAGGCTGAGGAGGCGGGCTAAAGTAGCTCTGCATTGAGCCTTACAGTTTGTAGATGACAGGAGCAAGATGGGAAAGACCTGTCTTTTGTCACCTGTGTTCTTACTGTTTCTGCTGCAATATCTTACTGAAAGTGTATGCCTAATTTCTAGACAAACTGCTACAATGGAGTTACAGTTGAGGCTGTATATCAGTAAATTAGGGTAAAATATAACAGGGATGTAAGTATCCCAAAGTGAAATGTTACAAATCCAGGAAATTCAGCATGGAGGTTATACTTAAAATAAATCCAAACATGTTAGGTACAGTTAGGACACCTAAGCAATTATTACATGTTGTCACTACAGTACAGCATTATAACTATGAGAGGAAGGATGGTTCAGAGGTTAAGGCTCAAGAGACCCTGGTTCAATTCCCTGCTCTACTACAGACTTTGTGACCTTGGGTAAGTCACTTAGTTTCTCTGTGCTTCCTCAGTTCTCCATCTGTAAAATAGGATAATAGCACTTCCCTATCTCACAGGGGTGTTGTGGAGACCAGTACATTAAAAAGTGCGGTGCTCAGATACTATGGTAATAGGGGCCATATTAAGTACCTTAGATTGACTATAAGATTCTGATTACGGTATTTTAGTGTTTATGGTCCCATTGAGGATCTCATGATCTGGGACCATAAACATATTTGGTGTTTATGGTTCCTTAAACTGATTTTTGAAGACATGGTCTTTCTTTTTTATTTTATTTTTTTTTTCATGGTGTCACTTACAGGGTAGAGTTAAGGTTATCTGGGTACCCTAACCATGCATTTCCACACTACCATGTCTAAATTTTCTGGGTTTTTAGCTCTTGGATTTGGAGTATCGCAAAGCAGCCAGAACACAGTGGCCAGCTAAGCTGTCCTGTCCTCCAGCTGGTTTTTGCTATTTGCACTTTGAGATTAAAACCCCTTTAATGCCAGCTGGCAGGGGGGTTACAAGAAAGTCCTGATTCTCGTGTGTATATTCTGGTTCACCAAAGAATGTCATGTGAGGTCTTAAATGGAAGCCTAGGTCACACTGGCCATTAATCTTCTTGTGAAATAGATATAAGGAGTTATGCATGTATATCAAAAATGTTTTAAAGCTTGTATCAAGGCATAGTTGACAAACAGCTTTTAAAGCTCTTTGCAATCTTGAAAGCCTGTCTCTCTCACCAGTAGAAGTTGGTCAAATAAAAGAGAGTACCCTCACCCACTTGTTTCTCTAATATCCTGTGACCGACACTGCTACTGCACTGCAGAATACAGCTTTTCTGTCAGACGAGATGTTTGTTCACCTGTCTCTCTGTTGAAATGTAAATTAAGTATTGTCTTGTTCACAGTGGGTCTTCCATCACCCATCTAAGCTGAATGCAGTTTGATTGTAAGAATTTCAGAAAGGAACCAACAGATATAGAAACAGAGCAAGGGAAGAGAAGCTTATCATGAGATACACTTCAAAAGTTTTCTGACCTATATTTGGGGAAAAAAGAAGACACTCCATCCTCCTGCACCTAGGAAGTAAACAGGCAGTGTGTGTACATTCATGAAAACAGGATCACAACTAGCCTTGTTTGGAAACGCTGCAGAGGACTTTTGGGTGAAATAGAACTTTTTTAGAGAGGAGGTTATGCCTGTTAAGTTTAGTTTCTAGAAAGCGTGTTATGACTTTGTTTTATATGTAATCTTTGGTTTCCATTGTTCTTATTCACTGTCTCTTGAATCTTTGGTAATGTACTTGTTTTCACTATAAATATATCTTAGTGATATTAAGCAAGGTGGTGATCCTGAGATGAATCATACAAGCTGTTGTTTACACAGCTCCCTTGGGGAGAGCAGACCTAGTATTTCTGTGAGTGTTCAGTGGATAAGGGGCTGGACACTACAGAGGAATATTTTAAAGGGGCTTGGGTACACCTGTTAACCTGTAAGGCAAGGAAAGGAATGACATAGCCTATCAAAGAGTGCTTGGGTAGCTTAACAGGCTGGTGGTGTCAACTCCCTGACCCAGCTAAGCACAAACAAGTCTCCTTTATCCTGGAGGTGGTGTGGGTGGGTAACACAGTGATTTGCAATCCTGAGTACCCCAATAACCATCACATACCTATCCACTTTTTCTTGCTTTTGCACCACAGTTTCCCCCTGTCTCCTGTCCTTCACATTCGTCTGCACACACATGCCCAAGTTTCTCTCTGTCTTTCCCCTCTGAGTAGATGTGGTGCAGTCAGTAGCTTCTGAAAATATTTAAGATAAAAAAAATGTTATTCTGTCAGCAGAGGCTGGTATATAAAACATTTTCCAATAATTGACCTCTTTCAAAATGTCCACCCATCTCTCTATTCTCAATGGTCTGGGGTCCTCTGTTAACGCTCTCTGATTCCCATTATTTCCCCTGAGTGAAGACACGCTGCTCCTAGGGAAGGTGGTGGTCATGACTTTCTCAGCATGCCCACCAAACTGGCTACTGACCCAAGTTTGTGGTCTCAGTCATGTTGAGAATATGAGAGATGGGAGCCATTTTGAAAGAGGGCAGCTCTCCATGGAATTTGCCATAGCAGAACTTTGTTCAGCCTCTGCGGAGGGAGAAATTTTTAGTTATGAAGAATAAAAATTATTGATCCTTTAAAAAATGTAGCACCTGGGGTCACTTGTGCCTAGTCAGTGATGAAAGTAATGCAGACTTTTAAAACTTCCCTTATAGTTACTCACTGAAATCTTGTGTATAAGCTACTTTGGAAGAAGTTATTTTTAAAGATCCCATTTTAAACTAGTTTTATCTCCTTAATTAACTAACATTTACTTGTACATTCGCAGAAAATTCATTCTGTACTCAGAAAAATTGATATAATTTTGGGGAGGATACATATGAAAAATAATGTAACAAGGATATTGAATCCTTGTTTTAAGTGCAAAACTACATTGTCTTAATTCTGCAGCCTCAACTCCATTGTATTCTGTCCACTATTACTTATGTATTTCTTTTTTTACCTGTAATGCTTTCCAGAGGTCTGCCTTCCCCTGAATATCTGTTGGCCTCCATTTTAACCATACTTCTAATATTTCAAGGTCCCTTTGTAACTCTTCCCAACATAATATCTTCTGTGAATTTTGTAAACATTCTGTTTCGTCAGTCCGTCTCCTGAATCACTGATGAAGTTACTTAATAAGATTGTATTGAACAACAGTCCCTGTGATACCCCAGTCAACATCTTCCCACCTTGATAAATTACCATTGGGGACAGAGAAGAAACGGAAATCCCTGGTGATCTGCCTGAAGCTCTGAGTCAGTGCTCAGTCAAAGGGCTGATACATAAAGCTGCCCAAAACTTCATATAGGTGCATTTTAAAATAACTCTAAATAAATCAAAATGGCTTTAGAAGTCAAAATAACTGACTTCTGAGAGAAAAGTCCATAGTATCTAATTACTGAAGTCTAATTATCTCTTCCCCGCCTTTTTGTTTTTTTAATGCCTCTTCTCTTAGCAGCAGTTCTGGCTAAACTGGGAAGGAAAGCTTAGGACTATGGGATTGCTGTTCAGCTCCCTATCTCTTCCCCTCCATCAGTGTTCTGCAGGCATGAGTTAACTGATTAAATTACAGGCATTACACGAGTCAGTGCTCTTCTGCTTTCTAAGCAGACTGATTATACATATGTACATTTGTACATATACACTGCCACTTTCTCACTCCCGAAGTGGCTTTTTTATCACATGCTTGATTCCCATTCTGAGTGTGCATTTCTTTTGAGAGATGGGTCCCTTGTACAAACCACAACAGAGGATGCAACACAACAGTCACACAGGGAATAGCATACCGGTGTCTTTATAAGTTACTTATGCAGGGATAGAGTTTTTCAGGAGATTCACTTTGACTTCCTGGAAAGAGGGCAAAGATTTAATTCTTTTAAAATGTTTTTTTTTTATTGTAACTCTTACTTGTACTTAATGCTTTCTTTTTATTTTCAGTGACTGCTCTAAATCTAAATGAGAGTAGGACACTATAGTTTTTTTTTTTGTGACTTCTGAAAGCCATGGCCACTGGATGAAGAACAATAGCTTTGTCAAATTGCTAGAAGCTAGAGGTTGTTGTAGGAAATTGATGTTCCAAATGATAACAAGTGTCCTGGTAAAGAGTAGAATGACCTGGAGAAGTGCAGACCTGAAGCACCTACTGTGTTATAAATAACATTAGATGATCTTGTCTGTTAGTATTTTTAGAAAGGTAGGAATATGCAACAGCTCGTGATTTCAGATGTTTGTAGTTATTGAAGTTGGGATTTGAGATTGTATCTGATTAGGAAAAACTTTCTGGAAGTGACTACACTGGGATATGTGGCTCAAAAATGTACTTTTCCTTGGCTTTGAATTTCGTTCTGTTTGGGACTCTGTGCTAGTGGACTACTGGATAAGTGCCTGGTTAGTTAGCCCAGTATGTCTTCATTCCATTGAGCCATGGTGATTGTCAGTATATTGCTAAATCCTGGAGAGCTTCAGCTATGTTTCCTATCAGTCAAGGAATATGAGGAATTATGGTCGTGGTCTTGTGGTTAAGGCATTGGACTGGGCTTCAGGAGATCTAGGTTAAATTCTTGGCCCTGCGACAGGCTTCTGTGTGGCTTTGGGCTTATCACTTAATTTTTCTGTACTTCAGTTCACCTCTGTAAAATGGAGATACTTGATTGCTTTACAGGGGTTTTATAAGGATAAATCCATATCAACTTGGTGATTGTTGCCATAGGTTCTAAATTCATTACAATCTCATTTTTCAAAGCTGCTTCTGCCTATTTATTAACTGAGTTCCACTTTTTCTAGGAGATCACGACATTCCAGGAAATAGCTTACTGATTCTTGGATACTACTTTTGTGTTTGGGAGCACTGATATAATCTGAGGTCTCCAAATGTATTTACAAAACCTGGCTGCCAGTCACTTAAAAAATATGTAGATAGTGTTGGGAAAGAGTATCTGAAGACAGTGTGAATCAAAGCTGTTAAATTCACATACTTCAGTTCTGTGCCAGATGAATAGTAAAATCTGGAATAGTAAAGGCTATATGCTGTAGACAGAGGTGGGACTCGGGGAGTATTTGCATGTAAAGCATCTTTGCACCAATTACGATTTATAGATTCTGGTGACAAATCATGTTTCAGTACTAATTCTTAGCACCCAACAATGGAATCTGAAAATATTTGGAACAGCTGTGATGCAGCTGCAACAATATCTGTTTATGGAATAGGAATTGCTGTTAGAGGCTTAAAGTTTGTTTACAGTCCTTGCAGAGCTCTCTTGTACATACCAAAGAGCAATCAGCACTGACTCCCAGGTGGACTTGAAGTAGTTTAACTCAGTGGCCTCTTACAATGTTTTCTCGCTAACTAAGTTACCCTCTACTTCATAAAATATTCTAATATTGGTATAATATTCATCTCGGCTTTTAAATTTGATCTTAAAGATCACATTATGCTCTACTGGTTGTCAAATGGGATTGATTTTTAAAAAACAAACACCCCCACACCCACCTTTTGTAACAGACCGATAGCTCACCTCATAGATTTTGCTTGTAAGTTGTATTCCTGCCAAAGTAGATCTATTTTTTTTTTTTTAATTCTCCCTCTACCCTAAGATTCAGTATATGTATTCTGTGGGGTTCCTTGCACAACATTAAGCCACTCTGGCAGATATAAGTAATTGAGCCTTCCTGTTTCTTTTGGTGAGCTATATCCTTTTCTTTGTGTAAAGTCTCTATATTAACTGGAAGATAATACAAGGCAGTGGAAAAAGATTTTGAATGGGGTTATCCCATGGATGAGCATAGTTTTGAGTGTTGATATATCAATAAAGGGTTTGTGAGGAGGGAGGTTATTCAGCAAAATGAATAGTTTTGGGTTGTTAATCTGTGTCTTTAGCACTGTGTACTAGAAAGTAACAGTGTCTGACTAAATAGCCAGTGTCTTTCAAATTCACAACAATGCTGACTCCCCCACTGCTTTTGTCTTTCTTGCAAACACACAGTTGTTCTGCCCAGGCATCCCTGTATGTTCAACATCCGGATACTGTAGTTTCCTCAGTTCCCATCACAGCAAATGTCCCAAGGCATTGGGGAAACCACACCAGGCTTGCTGGAATAAACATTAAGAAAACGAGCCTCTGTTGCTGACAGATCAATCGTGGACATAGAAATGGAAAGTAGGGATACTTGATTGTGGATCTGAAATAAACACTCCCGTAAGTAATTAGCTTGCTGTATGACTTTCTCCGAGGGATGGTGCATGTCCTAACTTGTTGAAGAAATTTGTTAGTGATAGCCCCAAGTACAAACTAAGCATGTAGTTGTGCAGCTGAATGTAGATACAGTAGCTGGTCCATAGCTGCAGAAACACCTTCTTTGGCTGTAACTGCTAGCTATTTCACAGTAAGAGGAGTGGGTTTATATAAAATATGCTGCTGAACTTTGTCAATTCTAATCTCTTTCCCCCTACTCCACCTTGCTGTGGGACAGACTTACATTTGACAGTAATTTTCATCATGAACATTTAAGCAGAAGGGATTAGAGTCTGTTAAATTACTCTGGGGTGAAGAGAGGTGATGCCTTTGAGAAGGGTGTTACAAATATACAAGTTCCTCCTCAAGTTACGCAATGTTTGCTGGTTATCATTGGAAAAGAAATGGTGGTAATTTCAGATGAAAGTACAAGGTTTCTCTACAGACCATAAAGAATGACAACCTCACTGTAGATTCCCTTATTTAAAAGCCCCCTTGATCTAAGGTAACTAAAAACACTCATGTGTGTTAAGACCACTTGTTGGTTTGCAGCTCTACCTTTTCCCTAATACCTTGGCATGGAGGACCTGAGAACCCCTAAAATAGGTATTGCATCATAGGGGGTGGAGCCTGATTATATTAGAGTTAATGACCACAGGGATAAAGCACTGTCTGGGACAGAGTTGCTAATGGATTCCTCAAAGTGCAGAAGGAGCATCTCTATAATTGAAAGAACATATACTCAAGAAATTATAAAACTACTAGTTTTATAGTCTTTTTTCCCCTTACGCTTAAAAAGGTGAGTTTTTTGATTCTGAAGAAAATTCCCATTCAGTTAAGAGAGGCTATTTATGTCTGATTTGTCTGAATCAGCAGTTAGAAAGGGACAACAGTAAACCCCTGTTTTGAGAACTGGTTGGAGATTAAGTAGTTGATAAAATTGCAAAGTGCATGAAATTAAATATCTCTATATGACAGTAGATACTGTGCATTAATTGCAGTATTGTGCATGGCATTGCTTTTGTCTTGTCCTTCAACACACTTAAAAGTGATTTCCAATGCTTTGAAAAGTGAAGGGATGTTGACTTGCTCTTCCCAGGCATCAAATTGAGGTTCTACTGTGTTTAAAAAGTATAACAAGAGGAGGGAAAAGATAGCAAAAGACAGGATTTTTCTTTTGAACCCAAAAGATATATGCCATTTCATTCCTCTCTCTGAAGGAAGTTGCCACAGGAAATGGATGCTTCATAACTGGAGCTGAGCAAATAAAGATTCTCCATTTCACAGAGGATTTTGCTGTTTAGAAATCTGGTTTATGATGAGGACAAATACCAAAATTTTTGAAATTCTCTGCAAAAGGGGTTGGAGCCCTGGATTCAGGACAGGCTGGGGGTCTGAAAGCCCTAGGAGTCCCCAGTCCTAGGGCAGCCTGCCAGATGGACTGTCATGGATCCTGGAAGCTTGGGCTCCTCGGCAGGCAAGTTGGCTGGAAACCAGACAGGTTTCAAAATCCATCTGTTTTCTGGAGGAGCTTCATGAAAATTCAATAATCTTTGTGGAGACTGTTTTGATTTCGATGAATTGGAAAATTCAAATGAAAAACTGTTTAATTGGAATTTTTCAGACTAGTGGGTATTCTTTTAATTCCCAAAATGAAAGTTGTAGTAGCCACTCTGACAAAGTATACAGTGATCCCACTGCAAGTTTTATTTTGTTTTCTGCTCAGAAGATGACATAATACATAAGAAAATGGAGGAATGGCTGAGAGAGAATTGCAGTGGTCACCATTAAAATCTCAGCATTTACCAGCAGTTACCACATTGTGGTTTGCAAGTATAATATTTCACTATGATCTACTATCTTTAATATTTTAATTTAATACTGCTATCTTCTTCAAGTGGGCCTCTGCATGTTGTGCTGTTGCTGCAGCTGAAAGGGCGGAAACCTCCAGAAGCAGCACCTTTTGGAATGTCCTCATACCCCTCCACTTGTGGCTCCAAACATGTGAGGTGAGGCTAAAAAAGGGGATTCGGTGCTTCCTTCCAACTACTCTGTCTCTTTGATCTAGTGCTTTGGAAGCCTCATTGCTGGTGTTTGTAGGTAGCTTTATTATTTTTATTTTCTTAGTTGTAAAGAGTGTAGTGTCTGCAGTCTTTGTAACATGTACTGTATAAGGAATGCTACCTTTTATAATCTGGGAATATTTCTTTAAAATTGGGAATGGCTTTTATTGAATAGAAGTTCATTGAAATCTAAGACCCGATCCAGTTGTGAAGAGAATCTGAGCCCATCTTATTATACTCATAGTTGCATGCTATTTTTCACAGGCGATATCATAACTTTTTATTTTTGCCTGCTCTCACATGTCAGAGAAAGTTTGGATTAAAGCAGATGTTCCCATAGCCCCAAATATATCTATCAGAGGAATTTGGAGCTATAATATCAGTTTGTCATTTTCTAGTTCTGAATTGCTAAGGGAAGGGTGACTTGATCATAAGCTGGTTTGTTTATAAGCCAACCCCGGCCCCCACTCCCCAAGATGGATAATTAAAAATGAGAAAATTTTGATGACCTGTTCATAAGCCAACCCTATAATTCAGGGATCAGCAAACTTTGGCTCCTGGGCCATCAGGATAAGCTGCTGGTGGGCCGAGATGGTTTGTTTACCTCGAACGTCTGCAGGCTGTCCTGGCACACCAGCTGCTTACTCTGATGGGCCAGGACAGCAACTGATGGGGAAATTTTTTTGGGAGAAAGAAGCTGGTGGTCAGGGGAGTAACACCTGTGACCACCCCCCTCTTGATTCCACCCGTAGCCTGGGACCCCCACACTCTCCTCATCCCATCCCATCCCATCCCTTCCCACCTTATCTAGGGAGGGCCAGGAGAGGATGTCTCTGGCCTGGCCGGAGGTGATCCGGCAGGCTGGGCAGCATAGCTGCAGCTTGCTCTGGTGGACCAGACCGGGTGGCGCGGCCACAGCCTGCCAGCTCCGGAGCTGCAGCTGCTTCGGAGGCTTGGGGGAGAGCAGTGTGGCCAGAAGCAGAGAGACTCTGGCCCCGCTTCTTCCCTTCTGGCTCTGCTGCCTCTCCTTGCTCCCTCTGTTGGGGGAAAGGTTGGTGTCCCACCTCTCCCTCTCTATACCCATTCATAAGTCGATCCCGAGTAGTGGGATAATGTCCCAAACTCTTCCTCTCCCCTCTGTTTTTGGAGCATTTATTCTTATCAGCAAACAAGAATGGTAGCCTGAGCTTCCTTCTGGGCTGGTTATTTTTATTTTGTTCCCACTGCAAGACTTTCCTGCCTTGCCCTACGTTTTTTACCATACACCGTCTTTTATTTTTCAGAGACCCACCCAGTTTGGCTACCAGAAAGAGTCAGCAAAATAGCCCTGCATTTCCATGCAACAGATTTGATTTCCTGTTGCAAAACTCCAGTTGGTCTTGAATCCATACGCTTGTCAACCATGTTGAACTAGATGTTAAATAGTCTGCAGCAGATACACTTGTAAGGCCAGTTCTTTATTCTGTAATCCTCTTCAAGCAGAAACTCTGTTGTAAAGATATATGGCTACCCTGGAGGGGAGATGATTCTGGGAGCTCTACCATATTTTCTTTGTGTTTTCTATAGCATTTTCGTATAAGAATCTTAAAGATCTTTGTAGTAGAGCGGCGCCGGGGCTCAACCCTCCTTGCGGGTGCAGGGGAGCCACACCTGCCCACCGCGCTCCGTCGACTCGGGGTCCGTCCCTTGCTGCGGGGCGGAGTGAGCCCACAACAGTTAGCAAGTGGCCCAGGCCCTTAGGCAGGGCGGGGCAACACACACAGTCTAGGCTCAGGCCTCGTCAGCGGGGCTGAGCACAGGGGAACAGTATATAAGTACGCCCAGGCCCTTGGACAGGGCGGGGCAACACACACAGTCTAGGCTCAGGCTCATCAGCGGGGCTGAGCACAGGGGATCAGTATATAGCTTCCACCGGTCAGGGGAGGGGGAGTCTGCCACCCTTGAAGGGGTGGCAGAGGGAACGCAGGCCCTCCCACTCCACTGCGTTCCAGCCCGGGGCCCTGGTAGCGGTCAACACTGCTAGCGGTCAGTGGGGGATCCTGACCGAAACACACTGCCATCGGCTCAGGTGAGCCTGCAGCCTGACTGGGGTCGGCTGCCCCCGGGCCACTTCCAACCTCCCCCTCACTGGGTACCTGCCCTCTGCCAGCGTAGTCTCGGGGGTCCCAGATCATGGGTTCCTCAGGGTGTCCGGTGTCGGGAGGTCCAGTCCACTCATCAGAGTATTGGGCGTCGGGAGGTCCAGTCCACTCGTCAGAGTATTGGGCGTCGGGAGGTCCAGTCCACTCCTCAGGGTACCGGGTGCCGGGAGGTCCAGTCCACTCCTCAGGGTACCGGGTGCCAGGAGGTCCAGACAGCTCCTCCACAGGCCAAGTGTCGGACCGCTCAGTCAGCTCCTCAGAGTACTGGCCCCAGGAGAGGTCAGGCCAGTACCCCTCCGGGTACCGGGCACGGGGTAGGCCGGGCCCAGCAGGAGCTCGGGCCCTAGGGTCTGCCTTCTCTGGCAGCCTCCGCCTAACTGAGCGCTGGGGCCGGGCTTTTGTACTTCAGGTCCCGCCCCCTGACTTCCAGGGGGCGGGGACAGGCGGGACGGGCCTGGGACTTCCTGTCCTGCCCCTTGACTTCCAGGGGGCGGGGACAGGCGGCGGGGCCTCTGCCCGTGGCCACACCTTCTCTGGCCTATGTCCCTCAGGAGCGTGGGGGAGTGGGGCCCCCTTGCTACAATCTTACAAATGTAGAGCCTCATGACATTCATATGAGGCAGCCAACTGTATTTTATCTGCATTTTTCACAATTGGGGTGCCTGAGTCGTGGGGCAGTTTAAGTGACTTGTCTAAGTATGGAAAGCAAGTCAGTAGTAGTGCCAGGAACAGAACCTAGGAGCCTGGATTCCCAGTCCTGCACTCCAACTACTAGATGACACCCTCCAGCTGCTTATGTTCTGTGGAGGATCACTGTTTAGGAAAAAAAAGAATGAGAAACTTCCCTCACTCACCCATTTCCTCCCCCCGACCCCCGAAATAACATGGCCACCAGTCTGACTCTCTCCTCCAAAGGTATTCTGGGGATTCTTGGGGCTGTTTTTAGTTGACATTAGATTGTGAAGATGAAATGTGTTAATTTTAAAAAAGGGAAGGGATTTGTGTAAAAATGACTGTCATGATAGTCTGAGCTCAATTTTCTAACCTGGTGCTCAAATACTAAGTTGTGTGTGCCCTAATAGGTACCCAAATTTGAAAATTGCATTCTGTTATTTCTATTACTGTCGCACCTTGTTTTTTCTTACCCTGGATTTGGATTTTCTTTAGTGATGAGTGAGACATAAGCTAACAGAGGAGTCTTGCATTGTTGTCAGGCATCTGTTGCATATCTAAGGAAGTTAAATCACTAACAAAAAGAAGACCTCTTCAGCTTCCATCTGTCTTCTCTAGTGCCTCAGTTTTCTCTAGTGTCTCAGTTTGCAGGTTGTCCATGTTAAGATTATGTCAGCACTTCCTTTATTAAAACCATTTCCTTTTAATTTAAACTTTGGTATATGCATAGTCTGGGGGAACACTTTTCCTGCAACTCATTTGCCACCGATACAAACTACAGAGCTGCACTTCTCAATATATTTTCATGGATAACTTTTAAAAAAATTGTTACATCTCACTTCTAGTTTTGGAAAAGGGAACTGGATTACTGCCTGATACCTCCTCTTTCATACAGCCAATTTGCCATTATCTTTCTTTTTTCCTGAGAAGTTATACCTAGCTTCCACCTGCCTGCTTAAAATAATCTTTTAGCCATCTAGAGGTATAGAATAGCCATATAGAGCACCTGAGGGCTTTTCTGCAGAGTCCTCCTTTGGTAAACGCCCCACCCATGTAGTAATGGGAGATGAACAAGGAAACCCCCTTGAGCTACACATTTTTGTGTGAGTATGCAGCATGGCAGAAATTCTTGCCCAAATGATTGTCCATGAAAGGAATCCAGTGCTTCATTGAGCCGCCTTTCTGCTTGGCCAGTATCTATTATGTGCCTCAGCTGTGCAGGAGGCAGGTACAAGTATGTACCTTTAGTAGAGTTGCCAGGTCTGTGAGGAGAGGGAACTTAGAGTGCAAGGACTGACACAATATATACCTTGGTGAAATTTTTCCTGTGGCAGATGCAGACCTAGGTATGGCAGAAAGCAAAGGGTGTGTGAGTGGGGGAATGCTGTTTAAAACAGAACATTATCAAAATTGAGTGGTTTTGATGTGAATTTGCAAAGGAATCTTACAATGTAGCTTCCTCTTTTTCTTTTGTTTCCCGCTTCCCAGTAGAAGGGGACTGAGAATTGTCTCTACTTTTTTTTTTATGATGCCTGAAAGCCTCTGAAGTGGTTTTGGCTTCACATGTAGCTTTATAAGTAACTGGAGCAGCTGAGCCACGCAGTGATTGCTGTGTTTCTAGTTGGGGGACTTTGAACTCTCAATACTTCCTTCCTGTTGGGGCAGAGGAGAGATTTGAGGCTTTTTTTTTTTTTTTTTAAGTGTTGTGTGTATGGTTTCTTTACAGTGCATCAGGTTTGCAACTCCATTTAGACTGAGTGCATTGCCTGAACATCAGAGCAGAATTGTGCTGCTGGTATTGTGATTAAAAATGAGTATGTGAAGACTTGTTTGCAGGAGGTGGTTTGCGCACATGTGAACATGATGTGATGTTTAGGTTCTGATGTTTTGAATATTGGACTGAGAACTCCTGTTAAATCGCTACCAGTTAGATGGACTTGACTGCCAGGAAAATCTGGTTTGGTGAGTGCTAAAACTACCTGAGACTAACAGCCTCTCCCACACTACATACTCCTTTTTTTCACAACAGCTGTCACGATAACTTTTACCTATTCATATAAACATTACACACTGATCTCCGCATCTGGATCCCACCGCATCAACAGAATATGTACTTTCAGGTAACTGAACATTGCAGCTGTCAGCGTCGGTCTTTTTCTGTAGGTGAAGTTTAGTGGTAATGCTCAGAGACCATTTGTATTACTTGAAGCTGAGGATTGTATGTATGTTTGGCTGTGAAGAATGCCTCTTATCTACTTTGGCCAGATGTGAAACTTAAAAATAGAAGTCTTCAAAGTGAAGCTATTGTTTGATATTGACAGGTTCATTGTCACCTGACACTTCTTGTACAGTACTTCGAGGAATTCCAGTTTTGGGAGAGGAATGCCCTTTGATTTCCTCTTAACGTGAGGGTTCCCTCTTCTGGGTTAAGAGTAGGATATCCCTTTGATTTAAAAAAAATTGTTTTAGTATACCTGTCTTTATTCACTAGTGAGACCTAGGTACTTCACCTTATTATAATGGGTTTAGGATTCCTGCCGAGCTGTGGTTTTTCTCATTGTTAAAAGGATACTGGCTGGAAGGCAAAGAGTTAGAGGTAGTTTCTAGTAGTGCACCTACTCTGAGTCACCTTGCCAGTTTTTGTGTTTCTACAATTACATCTTTTTTATTTGTTTAAATGTTTTTGTCACCCCTGTTGCTGTATACAAAACCCACGCCAACTGGGGATATAGACTAAGGGCTTGTCTACATCACAAAGTTGCAGCGCTGGTGAGGGAGTTACAGCGCTGCAACTTAGGAGGTGTACACATCTGCAGGGCATCACCAGCGCTGCAACTCCCTGTTTGCAGCGCTGGCCGTACTCCCGTTTTGTCTCGGGTGTAGAGGATCCAGCGCTGGTGATCCAGCGCTGGTAATCAAGTGTAGACACTTACCAGCGCTTTTCTTGACCTCCGTGGAATAAGCAGGTATCCCAGCATACCTGAGGAAGCCTCTGGTAATCAAGCTGGTCTCCTTCCCCGGTTTGCTCTTGCGTTCCCCGAACCCCGAGCAAGCAGGTCTCCTTCCCTGCGGTTTGCAGGGTGGTTCGGGGAACGCGAGAGCAAACCACGGCGAAGATGGTCTCCTTCCCCGGTTTGCTCTCGCGTTCCCCGAACCCCCGAGCAAGCAGGTCTCCTTCCCTGCGGTTTGCAGGGTGGTTCCGGGAACGCGATAGCAAACCACGGCGAAGATGGTCTCCTTCCCCGGTTTGCTCTCGCGTTCCCCGAACCCCCGAGCAAGCAGGTCTCCTTCCCTGCGGTTTGCAGGGTGGTTCCGGGAACGCGAGAGCAAACCGCGGCGAAGATGGTCTCCTTCCCCGGTTTGCTCTCGCGTTCCCCGAACCCCCGAGCAAGCAGGTCTCCTTCCCTGCGGTTTGCAGGGTGGTTCGGGGAACGCGAGAGCAAACCGCGGCGAAGATGATCTCCTTCCCCGGTTTGCTCTCGCGTTCCCCGAACCCCCGTGCAAGCAGGTCTCCTTCCCTGCGGTTTGCAGGGGGGTTCGGGGAACGCGAGAGCAAACCGCGGGGAAGCTGGTCTCCTTCCCCGGTTTGCTCTCGCGTTCCCCGAACCCCCCTTGAAGCCGCCCAACAGCGCTGCAGTGTGGCCACATCTAACACCACTTGCAGCGCTGGTTGCTGTAAGTGTGGCCACTCTGCAGCGCTGGCCCTACACAGCTGTACTAATACAGCTGTAACAACCAGCGCTGCAAAATTGTTGATGTAGACATACCCTAACTTGAGTATACAGAGGAAACAGTGAAACTGATTATACGCAAAGTTCTGTCAAATGCAAAAAGTAAACTGAAAGAGATTTTTCCTTTTGCGGTCTCTGTGGCAATCTAAAGGTATGTCTACACTATGAAATTAGGTCGATTTAATAGAAGTCGATTTTTTTAGAAATCAGTTAGATACAGTTGATTGTGTGTGTCCCCACTAAGCGCATTAAGTTGGCAGTGTGCATCCACAGTACCGAGGCTACTTTCGGAGTGTTGCACTGTGGTAGCTATCCCACAGTTCCCACAGTCTCCGCTGCCCACTGGAATTCTAGGTTGAGCTCCCAATGCCTGATGGGGCAAAAACATTGTCATGGGTGGTTCTGGGTACATGTCGTCAGGCCCCCTCCCTCCGTAAAAGCAATGGCAAAAAATAGTTCCTCACCTTTCTTCCTGGGTTACCTGTACAGATGACATACCACAGCAAGCATGGAGCCCGCTCAGCTCACTGTCACTGTGTGTCTCCTGGGTGCCGCTGGCAGATGTGGTATTGCAGTGCTACACAGCGGCATCCCCTTCCCTTGCCTTGTGAATGGCAGATGGTGCAATACGACAGCTAGCTGTTGTCATCATCCCGTGGGTGCTCCTGGCCAACCTCGGTTAGGTTGGTCGGGGGTGTCTGGGCAGACATGAGTGCTCCTAGCTGGCCTCCTGTAAGCCAACCGCCCTCCTCTCCCCACCTTGATCTCTGCTTGCAGAGGCAATAAAGTCATTGTTATTTCAGATTAATGCATTCTTTATTAATTAGTCACACAAATGGGGGATAACTGCCAAGGTAGCCTGGGAAGAGTGGGGGAGGAGGGAAGCACAGGGGTGGAGTAGTTGTAGGGGCACCCTCTAGAATGGCATGCAGCTCATCATAGAAGCGACATGTCTGTGACTCTGACCTGGAGCGTCTGTTTGCCTATCTGGATCTTTGGTAGGCTTCATGCGGGTCCCTGTTATAACCTCTGTCCTTCATGCCCTTGGGGATTTTTTCAAATATTCCGGCATTTCATTTTTTGGAACAGAGTTCGGATAGCACAGATTTGTCTCCCCATACAGCGATCAGATTCAGTACCTCCTGTTCAGTCCATGCTGGAGCTCTTTTGTGATTCTGGGACTCCATGGTCACCTGTGCTGATCAGCTTGCTACGCTGGCCAAACAGGAAATGAAATTCAAAAGTTCGTGGGGCTTTTCCTGTCTGCCTGGCCAGTGCATTGGAGTTGAGAGCACTGTCCAGAGTGGTCACAATGGAGCACTCTTGGATAGCTCCCGGAGGCCAGTACCATTGAATTGTGTCTACACTACCCCAAATTCGACCCATCAGGGTCGATTTCAGTGCTAATCCCCTCTTTGGGGAGGCATACAGAAATAGATTTTAAGAGTCCTTTAAGTCGACAAAAATGGCTTCGTCGTGTGGACGGGTGCAGGATTAAATCGATGTAACACTGCTAAATTCAACCTAAACTCGTAGTGTAGACCAGGGCTAAGGTGTTACCTGGAACAATGATAAATTACAATTAAGACGGAAGGGCCTTCTGTATTGACATTTTTCCTCATACACAGGCCATGTCTACCTGGCAGGCACTATAGTGGCATAGCTACAGTGCATTAACTATGTATCGCTGTAACTCCCAAGGGTAAATGCAGACTACAACATGGGTTGGGTTTTTCCATCCCAGTAGGAACTCCACTTTCTCTGAACATCGTTAGGTAGTTCAACGGAAGCATTCTTATGTCAGTTTAGCTGTGTCTATACCAGGGGTTAGGTTGGCACAGCTATGGTGCTCAGGGTTGTTGATTTTTCAGGTCCGGGAGACCGTAGCTGTGTCATCCTAAATGTTAAGTGTGTATTAGGCCTCACTTTCTCAAACTGCCTAAATTGAAAATTGAGCATAACTTCAAATTCTTCACAGGAAGACCAATCTAGCAGCCACTGCAGATCAGTAGATAGATGTGCATGACAAAAGTTAATCAGCCTTGTTCACATGTAGAAGCCTGAATTATTTCTTCCTGCTATGTGGGCTTAAGAGCCACTTTGGGAGAATAAACTTTCTGGTCCTAGAGAATACTTAAACTTTTCAATTAGACTAACTTCTGTTATGTAACTAGCTACCTTCTCTGCCATACAACCAAAAATAGGACTCTTAATAACCTTTGAAAACAAAAGAGCATAGATATAATCTTTACTAGTACTACCAATGTACTTGCAAGGAGTTCATGGCCTTGTCTTACACTGCTTTAAAAAAAAAAAAAAAAAAAGATATTTTTTACTTGAGGTTAACGAACATGCATAAGCAGTCCTGATGTAGGGAAGGGGAAAAAACAGCAAAGACCAGTCACTTTACCTTTCAGTAGAACTAAAGTGGTTGGTCATCACTGTGTGTTTTACATCAGGATAACTCATGCATGTTAGTTAAGCCAAGGTGTGGAGGGGAAAACACCTTTCTTCTTTGCTGTATTAAAAAAAAAAAAGAGGAGAGATTTTGGTCATCCAAGAGGCTAGGATAGACTAATTTCTAAACATTCTCCCTCTCTTCCAACTTCCCTGGCAGACAAAAAACCCTTACAACAAAATCTCACACCAGTTCTAGAGGATTGGATTGATACTCCTACCTCCATGCTGGTAATAACATTGAAGATTTCCCTGGGAAACTATATATGTAGTTTGTGTAAATATATGTATGTGTACACACACACACACACACTCTCTCTCTTTCCCCCCCCCCCCTTAGTTCTGACCACTGCTGATATGTGGAAATGCCATTTGGACTCTCAGCTCGAGGTAATTGTAGCTAAATAGAGGGAGGTGACCAGTGCCCCCAGAATCTAAGCTTTATATCAAAAAACCTCTTTCTAGTCCTTATGATTGCAAAAAACCTTTCCAAACATGAACATAATATAATCCACTGGTTTTCAAACTTTGTTCTGGTGACTCAGTTGAAGAAAATTGTTGATGCCCAAGGCCCAATGGAGCTGGGGATGAGAGGTTTTTGATGTGAGAGGGACTCAGGGCTGTGGCAGAGGGTTGGCGTGTGGGGGTGAGAGGTTTGGGGTGCAGGGGGGACTCAGGGCTGGGGCAGGGGATTGGGTTGCAGGAGCAGTTTGAGGCTCTAGGCTGGGGGTGCGAGCTCTGGGGTGGGGGCAGGGATGAGGGCTTTGGGGTGCAGGAAGGGTCTCCAGGTTGGGGAAGGCTCAGGGCTTGGGATTGGGATGCGAGTTTACCTTGGGTGGCTCTCAGTCAGCGGTGCATCTGGGATGCTAAGGCTGCCTGCCTGCCTGTCTTGGGACCGTGCTGCGCCCCGGAAGCATGCAGCAGCAGGTCCAGCTTCTAGGCAGAGGTGTGCAAGGGGCTCCGCGCGGCTCTCACCCACAGGCACTGCCCCCCAGCTTCCATTGTCTGGGAATGCAGAGCCGGTGCTTGGGGCGGGGGCAGTGTGCAGAGTCCTGTGGCCCCCCTACTCTTCCCCTCTCCCCTGTCTAGGAGCCGGGCCTGCTGCTGGCCACTTCTGGGGTGCAGCATAGTGTCAGAACAGGTAGGGACTAGCCTGCCTTAGCTGGACTGCTCTGTCGATGGGACTTTTAACAGCCCGGTAGGCGATGCTGACCAGAGCTGCTGCGAGACAGTGCCTTACATTCCACGACCCAGTAGTGGGTTGTAACCTGCAGTTTGATTTATACCAGTGGTTTTCAATGTAATGAAGTCTCCCTGAATGTGCACATTCTGAAGTTAATAGCATTATGACTGGGGTCATCTGTCTCCATTTCTCTCAATTTTGTGTCAACACTGAAACCTAACAATGGCCATGTAAATGTTATCAGTGTTTCACTGCTTATTATTTTAGTACAAATATCCAGCTAATAAGCGTCTCACAATCAGACACCACTTCCCATGCATTCTCCTTATCCAGCTGTCAAAATCTTTAGCAACTTACGTAGAATTGCAATTTAAATGTGAAAGTGTAGGAGCACTTTAATATGTAATATAAAAATAATACAAAGAAGACTCTGGTTATTCTTATTTCATATTTAACCCAGTAAAAATCATTCCATCTCTTAACTTTCCCTAAATGGCCACATAATTTAAGTTTGCTGGAGTGAATTTCAACAGAAACGGGGACCTTACTGCAGAATTAAAGTCGGCTTGTGACAGAGTATGCAGCACCTTCAGCTTCTTTCTCTTCAAATACACTTATTACCCATCGATCCAACTGTCAAAGTAGATAGAAACCAGCAAAAAGTGGTGGTATTGATTCTCGCATATAGTATTTTATCATTCTGATCAAATCTTATCTTCTCCCTCTGTAGACCTGATTTACATGGGGGGGAGGCATATTTTATACCCCAAAGGGGTATACTGCCTCTCCTCCCCCAAAATTGTCTACATGTTCTAGAATCTAATTGTGTATTGCCTCATGAACCCTCACATCTCTATATGGCAGTGGTTTCTGGGCTCAGGGGTATCGTGTGTTTGAGATCTCCTTTATTGCCATTTGTGATCTACAGAGGGATATAGTTCTGCTTAATCTTTGCCCTGTGTGGTCTAGGAAATCTCCTCTTTAATGGTCAGAAGAAAAGCATTACTGAAGTGAAAATCCATCAAGCGCATACTGGTATGTACAGTAACTCCTCGCTTAACGTTGTAGTTATGTTCCTGAAAAATGCGACTTTAAGCGAAATGATATTAAGTGAATCCAGTTTCCCCATAAGATTGAATGTAAATAGTGGGGTTAAGGTTCCAGGGAATTTTTTTTCACCAGACAAAAGACACACATATACAATATAAGTTTAAAAAATTATTTTAAACAAACAATTTAATACTGTACTCCCCAGTGATGATTGTGAAGCTTAGTTGATGCAGAGGCATAGTGGGGTTAGGGCATGGGGGCTTGCCCTGCTCCCCCCAGTGTTCCAGCTAGGGCACAGGGTTGGGGGCTTGCCCGCTCCCCTTCGGGAATGCCGGATGGGTAGAGCGGAACATTGCACAACTTTAAATGAGTATGCTCTCTAATGGATCAGCTATCTAATAACGAAACAATGTTAACCGGGACGACTTTAAGCGAGGAGTTACTGTATATAAAACTATACACAAGCCTCAGAGGTTTGCATGGGCAGATAGGGAAGATGCTTTTGTAACACTCGGTGGCTAGGTGAGGAATTTATTTTGGAAAAATTCAGCTGGAATTTGAAGCAATAGAGTTAAGGATTAAGTTCCCCACTTTCCCCCTGTTTACTAGTTTGGGCTTACCTAGGCAGATGAGAGAACCAGAAGTGCAGATTTTAAGAAGGGAACAAAAAAGAGGAGTGAGGAGCTTTTCTAGGATGAAAAAAAATAAGTCTCAGTAGCAGCAATATAGATGGAGAGTGAGCTCAAATTTCCAGATGGAATGACAAAGCTGGCAGGTGACTTTGGGAAGTTGGGAATTGAACAATGCAATTCACCCAATGTAGTTTCACATAGGAAAGTCTCCAAATGGATTTCTTGGTATCATGTAAGAAGAGGTTTTGGAGGAGGTATTGCTTTAGACATTGGCTGGAAGGTGGGGATACAGCCTGGCCAGTAGTTGTCGTCTCAACTTAATGGGCAAATAATTGTAATATGGAAAGTTCCTAATTAAAATGGCATAACAGTGCCACATAATAAGAAAACAAGCAGTTATTTACTCCTACCTCTGTTCTAAACATACAGAGTCAGGTTTCAGGTTCCATTGGTTTCAGTGGAATGTGACTACATGATACTCTATTTCTGCTGGAATATGGTGGTAGTGTGGGAATTGCCTGGTCATGATTTCGAGACCTACAAGTAAAATATATTTAGAATAGCTTATTGCACCTCTTGTTTGTAGGTTTATGTGCTAAATGCCCAATAAGCTCATTAAAAATAGTTATGGATTTGCATGTCGCTTTGTTACTCAACTGCACATTTTTAATTGCCACCTGACTAATAGCAGTGACCGTCATTTTCTAAAAATAATTACACTGATTTACTTTTGCCAGAAAGGAAACATTGTTCTGACTCTAATTTTTTTCAGCCATGGATGAGCACCCTGCTGCTTATAAAACCTTTTTAGGATTTTAATTTATCCCTGTGATGTAATTTACAAAATGTTCAGCGCCATGGGTCATTATATTCCTATGCTAAATTTAGGAATAAGTTTGGTAGTTTTGTTTTACCCTGAGAAATTATATATAAGATTAGTGTACACATTACAGCCTCACATTCCTAGTTGTTGAAAAGATTGGTGGTTTCCTTTCTCCTCTGCCTTTTTGATGAAACCTTTTCCTCCTCCTTCCCACAATTTGTTGTGTATTCTACACTAATTTCTCTTCCATGCTCTGCAGGAGTTGAGACAAGAGGTGGTTGAGTTGCTTGGATTTGTGTGTATACCTCAGAGGTAGCCAATACGTGGACCGCAGACCAAATCCAGACCGCTGGATGCTTTTGAATGGTTTTATTTACTTATAATGATCATTATTGTTATTGCTGCGTGAAAAATGTTTCTCTGAAGTCTGGACCTTGACAAAGAAATTTGGACTTTGACAAAAAGTTATTGACTATCCATAATGTATCTGCTCCTCATGTGGTAGACTTTATTCTCTCTTTGTGGTTATTTTATTGTTTTCTTGCAAATCCATATCTTTCAGTGTTGCTTCCTGTCTGCAGTTCTTTACCAACATTGGAATCTGTACTGATTTTTGCATTTGGTATACAGAAGACAGATATCAACTCTGTCTGTAAAGTTGGTATCCAGACAGATTAGGAGATAAATTTTAATTGGATACTATAGGGTTTTTTTAATGTTCTCTCCCTCCCCCCCTCCATATTTTGTGTATGGGAAGAGGTTATACTGTGCAAGTATTTCAGCCTTCCTTTTTTCTTTTTTTTCTTTAATGTATCTAGTCAACCAAAATAAACGTCCCCAAAGAAAAAATAATTTTACATACTGTAGATTCCTCACTCATTTCTTGTCTTTGGCATGCATTTTCTGAAGTTCTCTATCTTCAGAAATATCTGCTTTATCTATGAATAAGGGTAGTATTACCTTAGTATTGCCTTAGTGTCAATAACAGTACTACATTATGCTTATACTCCAAACACTTCCTTTCTGTTTGTTTGTCTTGGGGTTTTTTTCAAAATCAGTTTTAGCTACCTAGAGGGTGCGCTGTCTACTGACTGAAGCACATACCTGAGCATCTAAATCTAGGTGCTATTTCCAGTTTTGTCACTGACTCAGCGTACCCTTTGTCAGCTCACAACTATTTTGTATTTCAGTTTCTCCTTTGGTAAAATGGACAGAGTGGATACTTCTCAGGAGTGTTATGGAGCTAAATTAAACATAAAAGGCTTTGTATGAAAAGCAATAAGTAAGTCACGGTTATAGCTAGTGTAAGTATTAGATTTGCTTTTATTGTTTGCTTGTCTCTTATATTTGACAGTGTAAGGTCTTCCCCCCCCCCACTGTTACATATTGCTTATCCAATATTGTGTGGTGTTACTGAGTTAAGGCTAGGGGTTTCACTGAAAAATCTGCTCAATGTGCAGCGGCAGTCAAAAAAAGCTAACAATGTTCGGAACTGTTCAGAAAGGGATAGATAATAAGACAGAAAAATATCATAAAGCTGCTCTGTAAATTCATGGTATGCCCACACCTTGAATACTACGTGCAGTTCTGGTTTTTCCATCTCAGAAAAAGGGAAGAAGTATAGAGAGAGGCAACAAAAATGGTGAGGGGTATGGAACAGCTTCCATATAAGGAGAGAGAAAAAAAACTGGGACTGTTCATCTTCAGAAAGAGATCACTAAGAGGGGATGTGATAGAGGCCTATAAAATCATGAATGATGTGGAGGAATGTTGATTACCCGTTCATGTAACACAAGAATAAGGGGTCACCCAGATTAATAGGCAGCAGGTTTAAAACAAACATAAAGAAGTACTTCTTCACACAATGCACAGTCAACCAGTAGAACTTGTTGTCAGGGGATGTTGTGAAGATCAGAAGGATAAGTGGGTTCAAAAAAAAGAATTAGGTAAGTTCATGGAGGATAGGTCCATCAATGTTTATTAGCTAAGATGGTCAGGGATGTAACCTCCTGATCTGTGTGTCCCTAAGCCTCTGACTGCTAAAAGCTGAGACTGGACAACAGATGATGGATCACTCTGTAATTGCCCTGTTCTGTTCATTCCCTCTGAAGCATCTGGCACCGGCCACTGTCAGAAGACAAGATAGTGGGTAGAGCAGGGATGGGCAAACTTTTTGGGCCGAGGGCCACATCTGGGTATGGAAATTGTATGATGGGCCATGAATGCTCATGAAATTGGGGGTTGGGGTGCGGGCGGGAGTGAGGGCTCTGGGTTGGGGCCAGAAATGAGGAGTTCAGGGTGCAGGAGGGGGCTCTGGGCTGGGGCAGGGGGTTGTGGGGGTGAGAGCTCTGGTTGTGGGTGCATTCGCTGGGGTGGAGGTGCAGGAGGGTGCTCCAGGCTGGGACCGAGGGGTTCGGAGGGCAGGAGGGGGATCAGGGCTGGAGCTCCCCCTGCCCCCCCCAAGTGGAGATGAATGATGCCAGAAAAAGCATAGTTTTGCTGGTGTAGCTATGTGTGCAGTAGTGGCTTTTGCTGTGTTGGTCACAAATCACATCTCTTCACACTTGTTGCTATAGTTATCTTGCTAAAAGTTTGAACCATAAACCTGGCTGAAGTCCTGGTAGTGAAACACAGAGGAAAATTAGTCAGGCAAACCTGTTCTCCTCTGGGATTCCAGCCCTCCTGTTGGCCAAACCTTGCTTTTAAAAGCAGTGCTTGATCCCTGCGAATAAAATCCATTGAACTGGTGGCTAGGGCTTTTATCTGCTCCTCTTCACCAAAATTAATTCTCCACCACCAACTTTTGGGAATATTCATACATATTTGAAAGTATCGAAGGAGGATTTTTCTGTCTCTCCTCCAAACATGCAAAAATAAAGCGCTGTTATTTGTTGTTTCACATCCTTCCTGGGCTAGCAGCCCAAAAGGAAAATTTGGGAAACGCTTTGTCAGTTATTCATAACTATTTCAAGATGTTTATATCCTAATCGCAGTACAGCTTCCTAAAATGAGGACTTCCAGAAATAGGAATTGCCAAGGACTGAATTTGTAATCTGAAGGGGAGGTGCCAAACAACATTATATTGAGGTCCAATTTAGGCATGAGCTCTTTTTTCTTTCCAGATGAATTAATTTGTTTCATAACTTCATAATTTAATTATTGGCAATATATAAAACTGTACAGTCCTGTCTACCATTTTTAACATGATACAAAGACAAGATCATATGAGAGAACAAAGTAATATAATCAGTAGTCTACCTATCTTGCTTTTGGAAGAACATAACTCTCTCTTCCCATCATTACATTTTTTCCCCTAAATAAGACCTATGTGGATTGTCCCATCCCCCTCAGATAGAAAAATATAAACCTCAGATAGGTGAACCTGTAGAACTGTTTGCCAGAGGATGTTGTGAAAGCCAAGACTATAACAAGGTTAAAAAAAATCATGGAGGGTCGGGTCATCAATGGCTATAAGCCAGGATGGCTAGGGATGGTGTCCTTAGCCTTTGTTTGCCAGAAGCTGGGAATGGATCACTTGATGATTACCTGTTCTATTCATTCCCTCTGAAGCACCTGCCATTGGTCACTGTTGAAAGACAGAATACTGGATTAGATGGACCTTTGGTCTGACCCAGTATGGCCGTTCTTATGAGATTAAATTGATGATACACTTGACTTTAGTTCTAAGTGTGAAAAGTGAATTGGCATGGGTGTTCGGTGTGAAAGAGATTGCAACCCCTTACCCCACATTGCTCTCTCTAGATTAGGAAAATTAGTATTTAGCTAACATGTTAATTAACATGTTTTTAAACAGCACTTAACGCGTACTCTATGCAAAGACAGGGATCCTCGGTTTGACCATAACCAACTATCACGTTTACCTTTTGTCTATGTACTCAGTGTTGCTCATTATATCTATTTATTATATCTATTATTATAGCACCTCTGGAGCCCTAGTCATGGGCAAATGTGTTAGCCTCATGTTTTTATTAGTTCGTTTTTACCACATTTCATTTTACTGGTCTAGACAGAACCTATGTGGGATGCAAGGAAAGAGGTTGATGCCAAAAATACACCTGAGATTTCCTAAACTGTTGCCTAGGTTATAATATAAACATAATAAAAGTGTAGTAAAAAGAGGGTGAGAAGATGCTATTACACCGCTACCCTGCTATAATGCGACCCAATACAACACGGGTTCGTGTATAACGTGGTAGCAGCAGGGCTCTGGCGGCAATTTAAAGCGCCTGGGGCCCTGGCTGCTGCGGGGAGACCAGGGCCCTTTAAATCACTACCGGAGCCCTGCCACCCCTACCCGATATAACGGGGTTTCAGTTGTAACGCAGTAGGGATTTTTGGCTCCCCATGACTGCGAGGTAGAGGTGTACTTCATGACATCGCAATCAGTGTTTTTACCACCCGGGTTACAGGTTTATACATGCTATCACAGATAAATTAATCTGAAGACTGACTTGTGTGTTGATAGCACTGTTCATAGTGTGCCTTTTGATATGTTTTCCTGTCTCACTTATTGGAGACATTTTAAAGAAGCAGAGCAGTTTCTAAAAGGCTCCTTGTCCTTGGAGTAGATTTAATGGACTTCTGCTCTGGTTTTTAAATGCCAATGATGTCCATACCAGTGGGAGTTCTTCCTTGAAAACAAAGTAGTCATTTTGCCTTGTGTCTTTCATTTTGCTTGTAATACCTTTTTAAAATAGCCTGATTTATACACAGAGCTTGCAGTCCACAGTATTAGGCGAAAATGGGATGGAGCAGGCTAGAATCTCCAACTGGTTTCTGGGCTTTTTCATTGGAGGGGGGTGAAGGAAGCAGAGAAATTTGGTAATCTATAGTGTGTCTCTGAGTACAGCATGTCCATTGCATGGCAAGTCTACTGGTGCTTTGTCGTCTTCTTCCTTCTCCCAACCTTGCTTCTACAATGCTAGGATCACCTTTCATGTGTGAACTACAATAACAAAAAAGATTTATTCAAGTTACTTGCTACTGGAAAGAATTTTCTGAGTTTCATTTCTAAGTCCCTAGTTCCTGAAAGAAGCTTGTTACAAGGGAGTGACAGTAGCACTGTGATATCAGAGTAAACTTTTACATTAGGAATGCTGGGTCTGCCTAGTGAGAAGTGAACTTACTTCCTTTTTTTATGGGCCTCTGAAACCCAGCCTTTGTAAGAAAACACCTCTTATATTGACTCTGTTCTATATTTTCTAAAGACCAGTGTGCTGAAGTGCACCTTTAAAGCACTATTGTGTGGTAGAGAATTTCTCAGGAAGGATATCGCTGGTGTGTGGACTTGATACATGTGCCTGCTAAATAGCATAAATTACAAATACAGACTTGCTTTTTATAGCTGGTGCATTTGGTTGCATTTATAAGACTGTTTACTCTGCAGCAGCAATGAGCAGAAAGATCACAGTGCTTTGAACTTGGTTTCTTGAGTTCAGGGTGGGAGGCTGGGGAGATGTAGACAGTTACCTTATAGTATGCTTCCTTTGTAACCTAATGAGAAAAGCTGGTACCAACGTTGTCAACAAAGGGAACTTTCACCCAAATGGGCTGTTTCATCAAAGCTGAAATGTTTGGCAGAGATGTATTTGTTTTCATAAAGGTTTTGTTGGAATGGTTTGGACAGATTGATTGGACTAAACTCTATAGCCTGGTGGTTAGGGCACTGGGCTGGGGTCAGAGAGACCAAGATTCAAGCCTTTGATTCAGAGCCATCTGGGACGAAAAACTGGACTCTGAGTGGGGACTTGAACCCTGGTCTTCCACATCTAGGCCCATGCCCAAACTAATAAACATGTTTTACCTACAGAGAGACACATGCACACAGAGATGGACAGACAGATGGGGACACACATGTAGATATGGACACACATGCATGCTCAGGTTTTGATCTGAAAACGGACACGAACACAAACTCTTGAAAGGTTTTGTTTTTGTTCCGGTGCAGAATAAAAACAAATTTAGAAACTTTGAACTACTCTGGAACAGTTGTCCCTTCTCTGTTTCAAAATGTATGCTTAAATACAGATTGAAATGTTTTTTCTGTTAAAAATAAAATCAATCTCTGTAGCATCAAACAGTAATGCAGGCACACTATGAGATGTGGGCATCAGGTTACTGTTGCTTTGTTAATTTGCAACAATTTCTATTGAAATAGTTTGATCTCTGTTCTGTTCCTATATCATCCTGCACCTCTGGGTTACAAGTTAATGAAGTACACTTATTTTCACGTAAATAAATTGGGTACCTCTTTAAGATTTCAAAACTGTTCCCTTAGACAATGGTCTGAGTCAGCTTCATTTAGCACTTTCCTCCCTGGCTTCCGAAATTTCCTTTCCTTCCTGACCATGAAATCCAAAGGGCTCGCTTAACTTTGCAAAGAGAAATGCCTAGGACTTCCCTGGCTTCTTACTGCTCAGGTTGGAAACAAGCCCACGTGTTCAAGATGCACTCCACCTGCTGGCTCTCTTATGCTGCATCAGATTAGCTGACTGCAACTGCTGCCTCTTTACTATTCAGACTGTGCATTCTGCAGTTGCAGTTAGCAAAGCAGAGTGTTTAATAGTGGCACTTGGGGCTCCCAGGCCTGGAGAACAGTGATGTTTGTTCCCATCTACATGCTGCTGGCAGTGGCCCTGCTCATTAGTCTCTCTAGAAATTGTTTTATGTAAAATCAGACTTGCACAAACTGAGGGAAAAGTCAAAATGGGGAAAGTTTGGTTCATTGTCTTTTCAGTTGCTCAAGACCAACGTGCAGAAGAAATGTTTGAGCTAGAGGTTTGTTGCTTTGGGGAGGGGAGGAAGAGGAGAGAACCTCTGTCTTATAAGGGCCTGAAATACAATCATAAACTCATTAAATGGAAGTCAGACTTGCCTACCTCTCTACAGAGAGGACTGGACTTTATTCAGAATTCAGCACAGGCAGAGCTGCTAAAATTTTGCTTCTGGGTGTGGATCCTGAAGACTGAATTGTAGAGCCCAGATAGACTTGATTAGTCATTCATCTGGTCTGCAGAAATTTGTTTTGATTTATTTTCACTGGGCCAGGAGTGTCTTGGCCTGCTTGTGGGCCCTTATGAGGTTTCCGTTACCACACCATGAGTTGTTTGTTTTGGGTTAATGCCTGTCTGTGGTATATGATCTTGTGCCCTTCCTCTGAGTTCTGTCACAAAAGCATGCAGACTTCCCTGTTTCCAGTTTGTTTATAGGGCAGCCGATCTGTAGTCAGTTACACCCTGAGTGAGACCAAAAAAACCACGTTGGTAAGTGGTCATGGTTCTTAACTCTTCTTAATTGTGAACTGAATGCTGTGACTCTGGTCATTGAGTGTTACTTATAAGTTAACAAATCAAAGCACGCTGTTTTAGTTGTCTTGGGAGAAAGTGTTGCTAGTCAAGGGGTTCCCAGGCCTCTTCGTAGAATGGGATGCATCCGTCTAAACAGAGAATGTGACTTGTCCATCTAGTCATGATTGTGTGAACCACTTCATCTCTCCTCCCATTTGTGATCATACAACATCCAATTTGCAATTACAACAGTTGCTTACATGGAAAAGTAATATTTTTAGCTTCTTTTAATGCAGCATATCAGTTGAAAACAAGGAGAGCCAGGACCATGAGACCAGCAAGTTCTCTACGGACTCACCAGTGTTCAACAGCTGGCAATTTGGAAACCGCTGATAGGGGTTACAGTAGGAAACTGCTGCCTGCAGTTGTGGGTTTTCTTGCTGTTTCTGCCACAGACTCTATATACAAGGGCCTGTGTATTTCACAATTCCACAGCTGTGGAATTTGGTAAGAATTTCACTCCTTGTTGCAAAATTTAATAGAATCTGAGCTTTTATTTAAAAAATAAATTAAATAAATAAAAAAATCTAGCCCTCAGGATTGTGAAGAAAATGTGAATAGTGTTAAAACTATTTAGAGTGTCTGCAGTGTTGCCAGCTTAGCAACTTTGTCACTAGATTGAGTGACTTTTTGGTTTCCCTAGCGAGAAAATAGGTCTCAAAGTGACCAGTGATAAATCTTGTGACTTTCACTGCCAATTACAGTGACATTCAGAGAAAGAAGTCACCAATGTCTGTAGCCAGAAAATCATTCACAGGCAGCTCAATAGTGTTGCTAAAATCCATTCCATGCTCTTCTTACTACATTCTGTTGCACACCAAGTCAATGTCATTATGTCTCAATTGAGCATGTTCTCAAAAGGAGTCACACTCCAGGGCTTCTTGGGCTGAGATCACTTTAATCTGCAGGCGAGGAAAATAAGTTTGTGGAGGCTAATTAAATACTTTGCTAAAGTCCAGCGCACTTTGGAGAGGGCTTGTTTTTACCCAAATGTGTACTTTCTCACCACTCCATAGTAAGTAGCACACCCTGTGATGTAGGGAAAGATGGCTAATGAAGTGGGCAGGGTGAGAGAGGCAGGCTAGCCAGGGAGGAGAGCCTCACAGATGGAAGATGGGGTGGGATGGAACAGGGTCATGTTCCCCAGTCGGGTGGTGGGGCACCATGCCTCCAGGAATGAAGCCTTTACTACAGCATCAAGGGTGGAGCTAGCTTGATTTCAGCTCCCCTTTACTACTTCCCCTGGCTTGGCCTGAGGTTAGCTGCCCAGCTGTTTTCAGAAATGAAACCCTGGAAGCGGGGGGAAGGGGTCCAGCTACCGGATTTTTGTTTTTAAATCTGTTGGGCTCCCTGCAGCGCCGAGCTCAGGTCAGGTGAATGCTCAGTTCTGGGCTCTCCCTTTCACTAACCTGTCAGCTCAAATCCAGGCTGGCAAGAAAGGGGGAGGCTCAGCTGAATAAACCAAACCCAGCCAGCCTGGGCTGCAGTGTAGAGTGCCCTTCCCAATGAGCAGAGGGAGCCCTCCTGATGATGACAGTGTACTGTCGTAGTTGCTTTTGGTGTGCAACAGAATTCATTCCATGCTCTTCTTAACACTATTGAGCTGCTTGTGAATGATTTTCTCTCTCTCTCTCTCTCTCTCTCTCTCTCTCTCTCACACACACACACACACACACACACACACACACACGTGTGTGTATAATAAATTCTTAGTTGAATTCTCTGGAAATTTTGTTTGGTGACATTTTTTACTCCTTTTGAGTGCTTAAGCAGCTACATCTAGTGATTTTTTTCAGGGTTTGACTGTTTCCTGCAGTGTGGGGTTGGCAACACTGGAGTCACTCTGCAAACTCGAGAGGCCTTAACTGCAGCTATAACTCTGAGAGATGTGAGTTGCCTCAGTCATCTCAATGGGATGTTGGAACTGAAATCTAATGAAGCCAAAAGTCAATATTTTTAACTATTTCACTGCTCTAGTACAGGAAACTACTTCTAACATGTTTTTATAAAACTGACTAGCTTTCAAGATGTGTCGCTCATGATGGTGTTGAGTTTTAACTGTTTGTGAAACATTTTAGATCTTTGAATGACAGATGCTCAACAAAATAGTAGAACCACATCCCACTCCACGTACTTACTATTATTTTAGGGATAATCATGAGTCATGATAAATGGCCTGTAATGTGTGCGAGATCTTATTTGCTGCTGTTGGTAGTGTTTATTGGTTTGCTAGTTTTATCAATACTATGTACACAGTGAAAGGAGGTAGGAAGACTCCTTGAGTAGCATCTCATTGACATCAAGGAAAGTTGCAATTAAATTATGTGGCATGATGTTTTTTTTTTTCTATCTCCCTTCCACGCTAACTTATTCCTTCCAGTGTTTGTAGCAATTAGGCTCTTTCTGTGTTTGATTTCTGGGTTTATAGCAGAAGTTTTGTCGGGAGTAGATATACAGAAGAATCGTCTCCAGTGAGGTTCACAGAAGTTTGACATTAAAATGAAGCTGTGTAACTTTGGTACCTTGTCTTTTCATATTTCCCACCAGCTTAAAATCTGTGCAGTTCTTTTGACTGTACTTAAAATCTAAAGTAGCTAGAGTTTTTTTTAGGCTTTGTGGTGTTCTTTTAATTTGGAATATAGCACAAACACCAGAGTATCTTTGACACGTAGCTGATGTTTTCTTGTTGTGGTGGAAAAGTTTTGAAAGTCTTTAGTTTCAATAATTTGTGTGGAAAAAAAATCTGTCGCAGGAATTCTGAGATTTCCTGTAGGACTTTTCATCATTAAAGTAAGGGACTTTTCACTATGAAAATAAATCCTAACACAGTAAATCCAAATAGTATCTGTGTATATTTTGCCTTGATTACTCTAGTTCTGCCAATTTTTGCCTAATTATACTAAAACCAGAAATAAGTAATGAGTCCTGATTACAACACAGCTTTGTCCACAAGCACCGTAAAAATATGGCTCCATGTAGTTTAGAAGAGACCTTAACTGTATTTTGGACAGCCAAAGGGTGAGAACGTGGATAAGGTCCAATCTACAGTACAAAATGGAACAGTGCTCTTAATATGCATGGCGAATGGGGTTGTTAGGGCCTCTCCCTGCAGCGCTCATGAGTGTATGTACAATCTTTATAAAAACTTCAGATTAACAGTTTCTAAAAATACCCTTCCAAATATGCTCCTCCAGAACGAAAGCTTTCTTCGCTTTCTCCCCTTACATTGCACCACTCCAAAACACAAAGCTCGGGAGAATATACCAATATTTCCATTACTCCTAAATTACTCCCTGGACCAGAGGTAGTCAGGAGGTGGCCAAATCCAGACCGCCAGGCGCATTTGAATGGACCCTGAAATCTATCTATCTGTTGTTGTTTTTATTATTTTCTCTGTAGTCTGGACCTTGACTATACCTTGGTGAAGAAATTTGGACCTTGACTATAAACTTTCAAGTTTGCTTTAATGGTTCTCGTCCTGTCTGTTTCTTTTGTGGCTCCACCTCCTGTTGCTTACCTACTTCCTGTTTGTCCCATAAAGAGGCCCTTTTTATCCATGCACACTTTCAGTGGGTGACCACGTTGGTTTTCATGACTTTGCTACCGCTGGTTTCACTTTAAATCTACCTCTGCAGTCTCAACTCATCTGTTCCCTTCTGTTCAGGGTTGGATATGAGGTTACAGTAGTCTAGATGGCATATTATCAAGGCATAGAAAAAGGGGTTTGTTTTTTTTGCAGAGGATGGATTTGAGTATGCTGTAAAAAGAAAGAAGCAGCAGGATAAGCAACAGCTTGAATGTAGGGGGCAACTGAGAGATAAGAATCAAGGGTGGCACCAAGTTGTGAGCGTAGGGAGCAGAAAGGCTTGTGGTATTGAAAGGTAGGGTGGGGAAGATGAGGAGTTCTGTTATTTGGAGGGTTTGTTCCTGGAAATTGATGGCAGGAGATCCAGGGAGAGCTATCAGAGTGATGCAGTTCAAGACTGGCTCTGAACAGAACAGATAATATATTCGACCAGTGGAGGGTGGAAGCTTACACACAGACTTGGTACAACACGTGATATCTTGAACGTGATGAAAAAGGCCCCTCCTCGTACTTTTAACTCTAAGTAATACAGAAGACTTAAAACAAACCAAATCCTTACTAGCTCTGTTCCAAGGAATGAAATTCCTTTTGGCAAAAGCAGGTAAAGAGAGTTTGCGCACGTGCTGTATGGAGGAGTTGGGCAAAGACGATCACTACATTTCAGACTATAAATGAGATGTCTTTAGCTGGCTTACTTGGAGCCCCCACACCATCTCTCTCCATTTAGAGCTGCAGAATCTAAAAATGTTTACACCTTGAGAACAGGCAGTGTTAGTGCATCAGCCGCTCTGTTTGTATTTGTAAAGATGAGGCTGATTGTAGAACGCATCTCATCTCTAGATCTGTAACCCATTTTGAAGGGAATAGTCCAAATTGTAAGGAGTGGGGATGGCAGAGAGGAAGGACAGATGATGGTTCCCTGTTTTAGATCTGCAGTTTGTGTGCCTCTTGCAGTTTCTCTTGCTAATCCCAGAGCCTATTATAGATAGTGCATATGCTGGATATCTGTATAAATACACATGCACTTATTTAGTCCTTTTTTGCATGTTTGAATGAAAAAGGGTGGGGGAAGATTATTGAAGTATTCACTTCCTGCCTCTGGACAGCAGGCGAGAAGATGAAGTGGGAGGAAGAGCTTAAGTGAGGGCTTGCTTTATCTTTGTTAAAGTAAACATCTTGCAGAGCTGTGAAAGTCAGAGAAGAACTTTGGTGAGCTGTTGTGACATTCCTCATTCCAGAGGGCAGGATCACCCGAACATTCAGGGTTGTTTTCAAAGGCTGTTGGCTGAAAATTCTCTGCCTTTTTTGGGCTGGGCTTGGAACAGAACTTAATGGTGTTTTCCTAAAGTGATATTTGTGGCCGCCATCGCTGTTGTTCTTTTTACGATGTCAATTGAGGCTGACTCACCACCCGCCAGATGTGTATGAATGACTTTTGGATCCTGACTACACTCTCTTAAATTGCTGTGATTGGATCCTGACTACACTCTTAAATTGCTGTGATGGATTAATATTTTTCAGCTTTTCATTTAATCGCTTGCTGCTCTCCTCCTAAGGGACAAGGTCCCCATACACACTGTTGCTTCACACAGTGAAGGGTTTTTCTGGAACTTCATTATATTTGGTTATATTGAACTAGTAAGGGAGTGACATTGCTGGTTAAATTTGCATCCTCCCACTTCAAGTATTCAGGGCAATCTATCATCAGTAGGTATGACATTATTGTTCCTTGTTATATTTGTTGCCTGTTATGAAACAACAGTGCACAGTTATGAAAATTCAAGGATGGGAAATAACTCTCTGCATAGTCCCAGTTTTCCTGCTTTGTGGCTTCTGTTGTGACCTTCACATTGAGTGTGTTAACTCCATTAGCACTGGGACTGACACTACTACTGCTGTTATTGCCATTGATCTACGTTAGTAAATCCTGCCAAATTGCATCATTGAGGAGTTGAGACAGAATCCATGTTCTTTTTCTAAGAGGTGATCGCTTCTCGGCCTTCTGGCTAAGAAGGGTGAAAACATTATTTAAGTTATATCTAGGAGAGAAGTGAAATGAGTTACCTGACCCAAGGCAGCTGCTATCAGAGAAAACCTCAGCCTTTCCCCCAGATTAGGAGGATTTAATAGTAGGAGAGTGACCCTGATATGCTGTGAGGTAGGGCTGGAGTCAGCCTGCTAGTAGCCGTTGCAACAAGGGGTGCCTTTGTTCAGTTGTTTTTCATTTTTTGGGGAAAAAATAATTCCTGCTCAGTCTCTATGAATCCTGTTGTATAACTAGTTATTTAGATATTGCAAACTGCTCAGCAGAACATGTGTATACATTACAGTAACTTATGAAGCAGTTGGTTTAGTCAGCAAGTTTGAATGATCATCCACATATTTTTAGGTCACTTGATTTCAGTAACAGTTGAATTTAAGCTACTAGGCAAAAAACGCCAGTTTTTCAAAAACAGACTGTTGTTCCCTTTAAAGGTATCCTCTCTTTCCCTCTTTGACTGCTGTGGACATATGAAGCTTTTGGACAATACCTACTTCAGCATTTGAGAATGCACTTTGCAGAGTGCTTGCTGGTAGTTGATGAAGAGTTGGCAGGTTACATTGGTGATGGCACCTTCTCCTTGCTTCCAGATACTTCTACAAAGCGTTCAAGCTCCTCATTGTAAAGAAAACCTGGATGCCTGTAAAAGGAGTTGAAGAAGGGGAGGAGGAGGAGCCAGTTTAGCTGCCTCCTCTAGGAGTCATTGGAGAGGATGCTGAAGCTGCCAGGTACCAGTGAGGAAACTGCAGCAATAGAAGAGCCAGGAGCTGCCAATGGGACCAGAGCTGCCAGTGCAGGAAGAGTATCCAGGAAAGCAGGAAACTAAGCATCTGGGCAGAATATGCAGAGGCAAAGGATAATCAGGTGGCTGAGAAGCACATGCAGAGGAGCAGATCAAAGAGTTCAGGATATTCTATGGTTCCTTGGCTGTGGAATTTGCTTCCCAATTGTGCTGTAGTCTTGGGTTTTCTTTTAGGGTTTTTTTTTTTTTAAATCTTATTTTTAGCCTTCATGGCTGTGAAGAAAAACTTCCTGTCTCAACCCTAAATTACTGTGACAACTCCAACCAGTTTGTCAGCGTACCAAAGACCTTCCACGCCAAATCACGAGCCTCTACCACTTGAGCTAAAAGAGTAACTCCAGTAACCGCTCGTGGGCATGGGGAAGATGATACATTCACTGCATATAAGGGTTGGTTAAAGTAATAACCGGTCATAGATCTGGCCACCTTCCGCCTCTGTGGTATATCACCAAAGTGTTGTGAGGGGGTATCCAGCTGCTGGATCCACAGATGTTGTTGTAAGATTCCTTGGATTTCAACAGGCTGCAGCACTGTTTCTTTCCTTGTCCTCTCTGGTGCATGTCCTGGGCAGCAACTCTGCTACTCCATCATGGGTATGGAGCACCTCAACCCATGTGTCTTAGGTCACCAGGACCAGGATAGCTTAAATTCACCCTCTCCCAGAATCCCACCAAAGGTGTGTAGTTTCTGAGTTGCTGTTTAACACTCTCAGGGGGCACATGGCAACTTGGAAGCATATAACACACAGTGTCAGGGAAATTAGTCAGGGAGTGAGGAAACTTAAAGCTAGCTATGGAATGCCTTAATTAGCACAATATGAAGACTAACCACTGTTTTTTCACTAAAGAAAAGTTATACTTCTGCTAATCATAATTATTTCAGTGAATAAACAAGATGGATAGAGAATCTGTTAACATAGCTTCCGGGGACTTTCCAAAAAGCTTTTGATAAAAACCTCCATGAGAGTAAGTTATGGAATGAAATGATATTATGAAGCTGATTGTGAAAGGAACAGAGTATTAAATGGTTGGTTTTAATCATAGACAGAGATTAATAGTGAGATGCCAAGCGGATCTATACCGGAAACTGCGTTTAATATATTTAGTGGTCTGGAAAAGGAGGTGAACTGTGAAGTGGTAAAATTTTCAGATGACAGTTATTTAGGTTAGTCAAGATTAGAGAGAACTGTGAAGAACTTCAAAAGACCTGGCAAAGCTAGCTTATTGGGCAGCGCTGGCAAATAAATCACTGTAAATGAGTGCAAGGTAGTGTGGATTGGAAGGAACTCTTTGAACTGCTCATGCATATTAATAGGTTTTAAATTAACTTTAATCACTCTAGCTCTGCTGGTGGTTGCAATAATGGCAGCTCTAACATAGACCAGATTAGAATATTTTATCAATACTGCAACGAGGGTGAATTATAGGTTCTAAATTTCCTAGATGCTGTGGCCACTGTGGGCAGGTTAATGAAAATAGCTGTGCAGGGTGTAATGGTACTCCACTTTTTTTAAACTGTAGAATGATATGAAATGGATAGAGTAATACCTAAAATATCATGGCATTGGGTACTTTTTTTTATCACTCTATTTCAAAAAGGACGTATTGGAAATAGAAAAGATTTGGAGAAGGGAAAGAGAAAATTACACACCGAAAGACAAGGTAGAAAGGTTAGGAGAAGTACGTAACATAGTAAATTTATGTAATTGATGGCACAGAAAATGTCGGGTGGACACCCCCATCTACTCTCACAATAAAAGGGAACATGAAATAAGACTTAAGACAACAAATTCCTAAAAATTAACACTCATCATTATCCTGTAGAATTTAGTGCCACAGTGAGTACATCTGTGCTGCAGCTGATAGCATGCTTCCCAGTGTGAGTGTAGACAATTCGCTAGCTTTGCTCTAACTAGTGTACTAAAAGTAGCAGTGTAGCAGGGAGTAGCATGGGCAGCAGCTCAAACAGCTAGCTTGAGTACAAATATACTGGGACCCCCTGGATATGCACTTGAGCGGCTAGCTCGAGCCACTGCCCGTTATCCCCAGCTGCACTGCTATTTTTAGCATGTTAGCTTGAGTAGAGCTAGCGCATGTCTGTCTCCCTGAGCTGGGAAGTGCGTTCCCCACCTGTAGAGCAAAGACTTAGGTCATGTCTACACTAGTACTAATGTTGGCAAAACTTTTGCTTGGGGTGTGAAAAAAGCACACCCTTGAGTGACATAAGTTTTGCTTTTAGAAACTCTAGTGTGCAATGTGCTGTGTGGAGTTGGTGTTGTTATGTCGATATGAGAGCTCTCTCTGGTCAGCATAATGTGGCTACACGAGCGCTCTTACAGTGACACAGCTGTACCGATACAGCTGGGCCGCTGTAAGCTTGTAAGTGTAGACGTGGCCTTCAAAAATTTGTAAAAGGAAGAAGCACTCTTTTATGGATAATGAGAACCTCTGCAGACATATTAATAGGTTAACAGTGATATAAATCCCCACATTTCAGGGCCATAGGCCAGCCACTAACTGCTGTGGGCCAGAAAAATTTCCTCTTTGGTCATATTGATGATAGTCTGTTCGGTGAGGACATGTTTTCCTTTGATATTGACCAAATGCTAGAGAAACTGGACCAATGGGCTGGAATGGTATGGCAGTTCTTGTGGTTTGGAAGAAATCTGCAAGCTTTTGCATGTGCTGTGTATGGAGCACATACAATTTGTGCTTACCTCTGTATAATCCTGGAATATGTGTTCTTGGGGCACAGGTAACTCACCTGCTGCTGATTATGCTTGACAGATAATATCTCATTTGTGTTTTACCAGAAAATGAATCCAGGAATTTTACTTTAAAGGTTTTGACTTTGTGAATTGATGGTTGAAGTCTGGGATAACCAGCTGTTTGGAACATGTGCAATATAACCACCTGGGGTTGGGAGAGAGTCATGTAATTTACGTTGTGTTCTGCAATCCATTGCCTGATGGGGTTTCAGTGTTGAGAGAAAGAGGCTTCTAACTGCAGCTGTGATTTAAAAAACAAACAGGAGGAAAAAACAAAAATGATAGTACACTTTGTGCTTTATCAGTTTGTCCAGGCATTAAGCAAGCAAAATGGAACAGATGTGGCATATCTGGTTGTAATAAACTTGGCAGTCCTCTCTATGGAACATGTATGTGCAGCCCCTCCCATGCAGGATATTTCATGCTTTCTCTTTTCAGTTAGTCTCTGTGTATTTTTGTGTGTATCTAATACAGACAAAAGCAATAAAACCTCAACCCTGTAGAGTATCTGTGCAGGAGACCAACCTTTCCTTCCCACTTCCAGAATTAGCCTGTTTAATGCTAAAGGATTAACAAAGATGTTCGTCTTTCTCCCTGAGAGGTTGGGTAGGCATAGCTAAAGCTAAGATTTTGTCATGGATATTTTTAGTAACGGTCACGGACAGGTCACGGGCAATAAAGAAAAATTCACGAAGCCCATGACCTGTCCCTGACTTTGATGAAAAATATCCATGATAAAATGGGAAGGGGCTGGGTGGCCAGAGGCCAGCTGGGAGCTTCAGGGTACCCCCACTGCCTATGGCAGCCCGGAGATTGGGGGGCCCACTGCCTCAGGTGGTGCGGGTACCTCGCAGCTCCCTGCCTCTGTGGAAGGCGGTGGGATGCTGCAGCTCCGAGCTGTCGGGGCTGAAATCATGGAAAGTTTGGAAGTCATGGATTCTGTGACTTCTGTGACCTCCATGGCAAAATCATATCCTTGGGGATATCTTCTGAGATGATGATGATGCTTACACAAGGTCACGAGATATCTGTAATGGGTTCACCTGGCTACAACTGCACTGCATGCATTTTTTATAAGATCATGGGACTGGTGGGAAGAAGGAAGATCTAGTATATTAAGGGATAACTGACTTACTCAAATATTTTTAAATAGGAAAATAAAATTGGAGTTATGTATTGAGTTTGAATTGAGGAATGAGGCGGTAAGTGTACATATGCCTTCTGACATTAAACATAACCAAAAAAAGCTAAAGAAGTTAGGGCCTTGCTGTAAAGATGAAATGTGAAATGCTATTGGCTCTAAGGAAGTGAATGGATAGGTTTCAGTGAGTGCTATAGCATGAGATGCCGTCAGCTACTTACATGTGAGTTACAGCATACTAATCTTTTAACCTTTGTAGCAATCTCACAGCTACACAAATTATTTCAAAGGCTTTTCTTGAGTCCTTAATGGTACTTGGTTTAACTGCAAGTGTAATTTGGAATTAACTGTCAATGTGGGGATATACATGCTAACTGGATATCCTGGGAGATGAAAGAATCTCTGTTGAGCCTGGAAGAGGAAATAAGATTGGAACGACTATTTAGAGGCACCACATGGTCATTTAAATAAATTGGAGAAAGTTTCTAGGTTCATCTTACAAGGTGCTGCAGATGAGGGTCCATGTAGATACAGATTAAGCCTGCAGGCTTTGTGAGCACAGAGAAATGGTTATTCACTGTTAATGTTGCTTTGACCAAACCCTACCTCAAGAATAAAGTGTAAAAAGCCTGTTTGGATTTAACTGTTTTGGAACTGCAGAATTTTACTGAAGTTTGATTTTGATTCTTCCACATGCTTATTATACGTTTCCAGACCACAGGTGCAGTCTTTTGTCTATGATAGACTGAAGAAGAACTTGATACCTTGTGTCTCTCTCACCAACAGAAGTTGGTCTCACCCACCTTGTCTATCTGGGGTAAACTAAAATATTTTGGATACTTCAGTCTTTTGAAGAATATAATTGACCCTGAGGACTTGTCCAAACTTTCTGAAGTGCTAAATTGTTTTAAATGTTGGTAGTGAGTAGTATTACTGCTCTTCTCACCTGCCCTGCAACTTCTTTGCACTGATGGCTTTACTCCTCCTAAGGCCTTGGTGCTCCTTGGTGCATGTATGAAATGGCTGGGAACGGCCTTGGATTGCTTTCCCATGTGCTTTTGAAGGTGAGCTTCATGAAAATGAGTTGGGGAAATGAGCATCACTTCAAACACAGTAAGTTTGGGGGAGGCTTTGATTGTGTTAGTCAATGTGGTTTAAGTTTGAAGGGCATTATTGTCTGGTCTGTTGACTAAGGAATTAGTGAATAAATAGTGTGCTTTCCGTAATGGTCTTTGAAAACTTTAAGTGCCCTTTAAAAAGTAAACCTATCCAGTGACCCTCACTGTCTTTCAGGGACTAAGTTCAATTAAAAATTAGTCAAACATCTTTTAGGCACAAGATCGAATCACTATTGACTGTGAAAAGAAAGCAGTCTTTGGTCAGAACAGGAACATGTTTATATGTTCAGGTCACTAGCGGAGGTTTTTGTGTGTGTGGATGTTGCTGTGCCATGTAATAGGAGTGCACATTTTTTTTTGCCTTTTTACTTTTTTTGTTCACTGACTGACTCTCTGCTACAGTTATCTCTGCAACTTCTTTGTGAATGTTTTGAGAGCCCAATATCAACTTATTGGTAAGGCCCTTCTTGTCTTGCAGTATTGCAGAAATTGTAGATTCAGCAGTATTAGGCTTCTACCGCAGTTTTGACAGCAGGAGCCTTGGCTGTCCTGGGGCTGAAAACCAGAGTTCCGGCTCTCAGCCTGGGGCAGCCGACAGCGGAAAATTGCAGAAAAATATAATGGACTTGATTACCGCAAATAATGAGGTCCGCTATTACTTTTTCGTGATTTTTCTTTGGCTGATCCGCAACCAATTTTTTTGACAATCACCCTGCAATTCAGATAGGGCCTTATTTATTGGACATATTTCCAATGGATGCCATCCAGTGCAAGAAGCAAAGCTGAGAACTGAGATGTATTTATATCTAGATCTTTGGTGCTTATGTTGAAACTGCTTTTTAAAGGTAACCATCAGAGGGGAGAAAATTAGCTTTGTGCTCTTTTCTTTACGAATTATAAAGGATGCCTTTAAAGACTTCAAAAAAAATTCGGCATGCTTTTTACACTAGAAATGTAGATCTTTTCTAGGACCTAGCTTGCGCTAAAGAAATGTTGGCGCCAGGACAGCTATACCTCTTCTCTAAACAAAATAAGCTATACCGGCAAAAGGACTGTCTGCAGTAAGGCTTCTTAATGGTATAAAAATGCTGTAAAGGAATTGCTCCCCTAATAAACATTTCACTATATTGGCAAAAGTTTCTAGTGTAGACCTGGCCTAGGTTAGAAGACTTTGATTGGAGAACCAGTGCAGTGGTGACATTACAGGAGCTCAGAGTGAAGGTTAAGTGATTTGAGAGGCAAAAGGATTTTTAGCCAAACTGTAGTCCTTTTTTTAACACCTATTTTACTCCATTGAATAGGATTTTGAATAAAAGAATCACATTTTATGTGATTCTTCTATTATGTTACACCTTAAGTCAGCTTCAGTTAAGGTGTAACATTTAGGTCAGCACAGAGGACTAGACTTGATGACTTCTAGAGATTGCTTCCAGCTGTACGTTTCTATGATTCGATGGGTATATATGCTTTGAGATCTTCTTCCAGCAAAGTCAAAGAATACTAAACTTGATATTCCTGAGTCTTTTCTAAGGTAAAAAAAATCAAGCTCTTAAAAATCTTTCAGACCTTACATCCATTAAAAGCAAAAATGACAATGCCCTTGCATATAAAAATATATATATATATTTTGGAAGCAGAAATCACCTGAAAAGGGGAGATACTGTGTAGTTTACACTGAATTAATTTCCTGTTGCTGTTCTTACTTTTCTAAAAACTAATCCTGTTGAAGAGTTCAGCTGCCTTCATTTAGAAGGAATTCCAGTGTAATCTGGAAGTGTTATTCTAGTATATTTAGATCAGCTTTGATTTAGAGGGTCTCACATCTCCATCTGTTAAGAATCTGGTTTATAGGATCATAGAATAGTAGTGTCTGAATGGCAGGGCTTTTCATTGCCCTGGCTGGTGTGAGAAGACATGAGCTAAAGCTTCCCTATGAACGTTCTTTTCAAGATAGTGTTTAATCAGTCTGTGGTTAGTGTTACAGTGCTCTCTTGGCTTTAGAGCAGGGGTATGTTTAGTGCTTAGGGATGACATTTTCAAGTCATAAAGCAGATGGGCTATATCTTTAAAATAAAAAGCTTTTCCAGATAAGATAACTGTTACGTTGCTGCAGCTTGTTGGGGCCTCAAATTCTGGTGTAAGGCAAAAGAAGTTAAACACATTCAAGTTGGGATATTTCAGACATTCTCTTTTTTTCCAGCAATTTAAACAGAAGGTTGGTTCTCTGAGGCCTGGTCTACACTATGGAGTTAGGTCAAAGTAAGGCAGCTTATATTAACCTAATTCTGTAGGCATCAACACTAAAATGTAGTTCCCCTTGGGGTAACTTGCCCACTATACCACTTAATAACTGTACCTCCGCGAGAGGCATAGCGCTTAGGTCGATTGTAGTTAGGTCAACATGGTGTCAGTATAGACACTGTTGCTTACATCAACAGTTACATCAAAAACCATCCCACAATGCCCCCACGGACAAGTAAACTGGTGCAAGTGCTCCTGGTGAGGTCGTGCACTGCCTGCACAAGGAGTGCAGTGTGGACATGCAAAAACATTTTAATTACTGTTTGGCTATACTTTGACATACCTTAGGTTGACTTAATTTTGTAGTATATACTTGCTGTGAGAGTTGGGCCATACCTATAGGAGCATTGATCAGTAAAATGGTTTTCTGTTCAAAAACCTGTCTAGAAATAATGATCAGCTTCAAGTCGTTGGCAAATTAGACCAGTCTCTCTACTTTCCCTAAGTCTCTTGACGCTTCCAAAATAGTATTGAATTTTCTCGCTGAAATCCTCTTTTGATTAAGAAGCATCCAAGAAATTATTCACCTTTTTAAGACTACTCTGATTCCCATTTGTTTATCCAGGAAGGAGGCTGTTACAATCGGTACAATTGCCCTTGTTTGTTTTGATGTTAAATTGTTTATTTTACAGTGGATTTAGGAGCTCTTATGGAGAAATGGTGAAGGTTTTGCAGTTAACTAGGAAGGCATGGGCATCGGTTTTGTTTTTGCCAAACAAGAGGTAGTTGTAGTTTTGATATTGGGTAGAAAATGCTTTCTTCTTCTTTCCTCTTGGCAGAATCAGAGATGACATTTAATTTCAGAGAACAAAACTTTGAATTCCTTAGTCGCCCCCCCAGCCCACCATGACTGCGATTACCGTAGGTTTTATACTGCCACCCCATCACCATTGAGCACCGTCCATGTAAAATTAATCGCAAAGTCTCTTGTGCACTTCATGGAGTCTTTTCTTTCTTTTCAGGGTAAAAACACTGCTTAGAATAGGAGTTTTGGTTTTGTAGACAATGATTTTATTTTTTTTTAAAGTGGGTTTTCAGAGATCTTTTTGGTTGTGGTTTTTGATTAGGTGGTGGTGTCAGTGTTGTCGTTCTTATGGTTGAAAGCCCCTTTTGAAGAGGAAAGCTTTGCAGCGTTCCCTGAAGATGGTGAGACTCTAGATTCACCTGATCTCCTTTAAGTTTGTTCCGTAGCTGAATCCCCTTGACCAAGGGTACTTTTCCTCCTGCTTTTGTGTGCTTCATTCTGCATTGTCCCAAAGTGGCACAGCTGTATATTGGTGGTTTCCTGATTAAAATTTGGTCTTTAATATAGCTGGTGCTCAATCAGTTAAGTGCTTTTGAATTGGTATCAGAAGCTGACTGCATGGGCCTAAATGTCCTCAAGGCAGCTTACACCTTGGAGAAGGCAGGCAGTTGCATTCTGTACCCACTGGATCCTGTGTCGTCTTCACATTCAGCTTCAGAGACAGAGACGGTGACTTACAGTAATCCAGCCAGGAAGCGACCAATTCCTAGCAACTGGTGGTGAAAGAAGGTGTTTTTAGAATATGATGTCACTTGGTCACCCAAGCTTAGCAAGGAGTTAAACAGAACCCCAAATCATCAAACAATTTTGATGAGTGGTGACCATCTCCACCATCTTTACTGGAAGGTGGAGGAGAAGTCTCTGTTTTTTCAGTGTTGCTCCTTTCTGACTATCATCACTTTTTGGTATTGCCTGGGTTCACTTTGAGCCAGCTGTTCTTCATCCGGGAGTTCATCTCTTCTCGGTAGAGGTTGCATCAGTTGAGAATGAGGTGTATAGCTGAATAGTACTAGCGTACCTTTGACAGCTGAGCCTGTGGCATCTCACTGCCTCTCCCAGTAGTCTCATGTAGCTATTGAAAAGAGAGGTAGTATGGACCCTGTGGGACCCTGCAGGTGAGTGCTTTCATAAAAGAGGAGCAATTATCCATCACCACTCTGAGTTTGACTGGAGAGGAAATGATTATAGCTACTAGAATGCTGAGACATCCACTCCTGCCATGTTGTGTAGGAATATTGGCAGTATCTTGTGGTCCACTGGTGATGTAGAGAGGTCCAAGAGTATCAATATGGAGGTTCTATCTGTCTTTCTAGCCATCAGGTCATCTGTTAGTACCACTAAAAAGTCTCTGTGCTGTGTCCTAGTCCAGAGGTTCTCAATCTTTTCCTTTCTGAGGCACCCCGCAACATGCTATAAAAACTCCATGACCCACCTGTGCCTCAATAACTGGTTTTCTGCATATAAAAGCCATGGCTGGCATTAGGGGGTAGCAAGCAGTGCAGTTGCTTGGGGCCCTATGCCACAGGGGGCCCCACAAAACTACATTGTTCAGCTGTCAGCTTCAGCTCCAGGTGGTGGGGCTCAGGGGATTTTGACTTTCTGCCCTGGGCCCCAGCAAGTCTAATGCTGGCCCTGCTTGGAGGCCCCCCTGAAACCTCCTCGAGGCACCCTAGTTGAGAACCACTATCCTAGTCTGAACCTGTATCATGTGAGACATCTTGGATGTTGGCTGATGTCATGTGTTGGAACTTCTTGCTGACTGCATCCTCTCCCAATGTAACTGCCTATGGTACATCTAGCAGTAATGAAGTACATTAGCTTGATATTTCTGCTAAAATGATCAGCTGTGAAATAGTTAATGTTGACATTTTAAATTGTTATAATTAATTTTCAGAGTTAACCAATTTTGATGAATGGGGAGCAGTTCCCATCTCAAAGCCATTATTTCAAGCTGTCTGCAGGCTCAGGAAATCATAAATGGTTTACATCTGATTCACACTGCAGTTTATTCTGGCAATCTTAAGGGACTTTTCTTTGATGAAAGCTTAGATTCTAGACCAGCAGTTCCCAAACATTATTCCTTCATGTACCACCTTCTGAAATTGTTGTGAAGTGAATGGGTGGAACATCAAGCTTAAGTACACCATTTGGAACCGTGGTCTAGACTATTGTGTGGCACTTTACGTGGATATACAATTGTAATTTACACAGGGCCCTATAAATGTTACAATTACCAGTTTCCCTAATACAATATTATCTGGGCTGTGACTGTCAAGAGAGCTATTCTATTTATTATAGAACACTATAGAGTACTGTAGAAAACTGTCATACATGGGTTGGATTTTTGTGGAAAATGTGAAAAGTGCAAATTCATAACCTAGTTTTAGAGTGGGAGGAGAACAATACTATAAACAAGAGTCCGAAATACCACCCACCAACTTCATATGCTGGTGTAGACATTAAATAAATTATTCTTACAGCACTGATATGTGTGGTGGATGGGGAAGTACTAGTTGTATAATCTCATCCATGCCTCTCTATTTTCTACAGTAGGCTCTCACACTAACCACTTAGCATCTTAAAGGGCTGTCCCAGGTGCAGGACGTCTGTTTGCACAGCTCAGAAAACTGAAATATTATTCTGTAAGTAATACCTTGGATTTTTTTGTAGTCTGTTCTCTGTGAAAAATATCTTCTGATTAAAAGTAATTTAGACTTCTTGTAAATGTAACAAGAGTGAAGCAATCTCACAATCTGGTGTGGTCTAGCATGTGAGAGTACATACATCCCAGGATGTTGTTTAGAGAGTGGTCTGGTTTGTTTCTAACCTTTGAAATCCTGTGTAAAGAGGTGTGTGTTGCAAGAGTGGCCACGTTGGGTCCTGTGCTACAGTGACATCACTAGAAATGTTCTGTAAAATAATCCTAGTGGCTGGCAAACTACTCTCTGCGAAGTGAGTGGGTTGTATTTTGTGTTGTCTGGAGTTCATTCAGTAAGTGTTTTTGCAGCTGTTCCTATTCTATGCTTTTTTATTAAAACCGAGAGCTAGGTTTTTAAATACCCAGAAGGAATAAGTATTCAGACGGTAGGAGCTCTAGCAGCTTTTCTTGGAGAGCTTTGGAAGAAACTGCATGGCCTCTCCTTTACAATTCATTTGCCACATATGATTCTGAAACATTAGGGGCCTCATCCTCCTTTGATATACATAGTTCATGTTAGTATAACTGGGATCTACTCATGGGTATCTAGATGAGAGAATACTTTACTGTCTCATTCTGCCAAGTGGCCCTTTATCCCAATAATTTGCTATTAGGAAAATAGAGCACAGGAGATGCCAATGGTAAGGACCTTCTACTTGATAGCCACTGGCACCAGATGATTATTGTGGGCAGCAGGGTATGATTAGCAGGAACTTTATTTGATGCATCACTGGCATTCCAGGTATGCGGTCTCATTTAAAAATGGCTACAGCTGTTGCCTCTTCAAAATATTTTTAATAAAGGTAGATTCCAGTCTGTGAATCTAATTTTCAGCACAAAACCATGACACAGGGCTATTTAAGGCTAGACCGTATTCTCTATTTCTAGGCAAGCGGGGGGTCTCTAGCCTGAAAGGAAAAGGCTGTGTTCTACAATCTCTTCCCTGGCTTAGGTTTGTTACAGGTGTAATTAGATATGCTTTCGAGCATGAAGTAAAGCTACTTCAGATCCATTCAATTCTTTCTCTAACTTAAAAGAAAACAAAAAGGACTTAATTAAATAAACAAAACAAAAAGATTGTTTGCAGCTGGAGGCATTGGGAAGACTGGAATTAGAGTTCCCTTTGAAGTACCAGTAGGTATAATTCTGTATCATTTTCCTGATCAGTATGATTCCAAGATAATCCCGGGGGGTTGTTTTGAGCATGGGTGAGTATGTCTATTGTACTTGTTTGTGACTTGTCACTTTCCTTTGGTAACTTACCTCTCAATTCTTACCAATTCATAACACATCTGATAACTATATTTGCACCTCTCTTTTTTCCTTTTGGTTCTGTCCATCTGCTTGCCTACCCTCTCTAAATACGTACTTATTTATGCTGCTTTGCTTTAATACACTTGCGCAGCTGTCATGAATGCTTTCAGTATGCGTTTTGTTTTTCTGCATAAATAGTAGGGCGCCATACTCAATAATTGTGATAACTGAATGAGAGTCAAAGTGACAGATGCTGAAAGGTGTTCACTGTGAATACGGAGCTTAAGTGAAACTTTCTCTTGCTGCCATAAGAACTGAGCAAGACTTTGAAAGAAACTTCATTTCTGATTGATTAAAGGCTGCTTTTGGAAATGGATTTTTGTGTACCTTATTAAGTACTCCTACTCCAACAGTAGCTTTGTGAAGCCTATCTGTTTCCCCAGGCTCTCCCCTGGGGACTGGTTAAAGGGAATAAGACTTTATTGGTGGTGGATTGAGGGTGATGGTCTACATGGGTGTTGTTCAGATGTTGGGGAGAGGGTGTGTATGTAAGAAGCGATGTATAAACACTTCAAATGTATAAAGAGAAGAGTGCGTTGTGATAAATTGAAAGAATGATATAATAAAACATCTTGCTGCAGAGCCTTTAGCTCTGCAGTACAACTCCATATACAGGCTATTGAAGGGCTCTTTAATTTAGTTGAGAAAGGACTAACAAGTAATGATGGCTGGAAGCTGAAGCCAGACAATTCAAATAAATCGTTAAATTTTATTTAATGATTTATTTGATTTGTCTGGCTTCAGCTTCCAGCCATCATTGCTTGTTAGTCCTTTCTCAACTAAATTAATCATTTAATGACAGAATTGAGTTCCTCTCTTCCTCCAAGGTGTGTCCTCGTGCCCCATCTCCCCCGAAGATCTTCTGGAATACAACTTTGAGAATGTGTTTTTCTTCCTGGTTTTTATTGTCCGATTTGAATTTCTCTTAAAAAGATGTTTTAATCTAACTTGGTTTGACACAGTTTAGTAAATTATTTAAAGATCATTCCAATGCTGATGCTTAGAGTTGTGGAGAACTTTTTTCTGGTTGTGGTGGTATGCATTTACAGATGCTCTCAGGAGCAAGGAATCTGTATGGGAAGTGTATTTATAGGAGGGTTGCTCTGGCCCCAGGGATGAGATGACTGAGAAGATATTGGCACCGTATTTCATAATTCCATTAATAGCTTTATAATGAAATTCCTGTGGTATGGTGCCAGTCAATTTTGGTCCTTCATGGGGTGTAGTGATATCATTTTATTTGCTCTAGATACTACTAAGTGATATCTCTGCTTCAAGATAAGTGTCTTCCAATCAGTTAAATTAAAACTCGCCTATATGCCACCAGGTTACCTCAGGCATGTTTAAATGTGGAACTGGCTTCAAATGTTACTTGTAAGGGGATAATGCTTTTTTTAAAATAAGAAACTAGTGGTGGTCCCTCTGCGGAATGCCTGTAATGGAAGAGGTATATCTCTTTGTTTCATTGGCCTTCAGTGCACTCAACCATGATCTTCTAATTCCGCAGAGATTAAAGCGAAGAGCATATTCCTCTTTAATTTCCAGAATGGTATCATTTTTCAAGGGTAACCCGTCCACTCTTCTTAGGATTAAGGAGCTACTTTGAAAAGAGGCTCAACTCCGTTTCTCTTGATGTGCATTTATATGTGGCACCAATAAGTGGAGGAGTAGTTGGTTCATTGTACGGCCACCTGCTGTTTCAGCTGGGTGACTGCACCAAGCTTGACCCACACCTGTTGATCCTGGTATGGTGGAGGGGTGCAATTTGACAACCTGGATATGTGATGGGAATAGCGAACCTTCTAGAAGTGGAACTTGGATTCCTGATCTGCTGTAATCTAGGTACATGTACCACTGTGTAACATGAAATTCATTTGAAGTAAGTATTTGCCCTTTGGATTGAGGAGGGACTTTAGGGTTTTCTGTGCAGAATAGTATTTATCTGGCTAATTCCTGGCTGTCTAGGCTCTAGTGAATAAACATAGGTAGCTTTTGAGGCATTTCACTCTAGATGCAGGATGTTTATGTCCAAGCTGTACAAATAATAATGGAAGGGAGGGCTGGCTTCCCTTATTTTTCTGTATTAGCCATCACTTTTTGGCTTTTAAATTCTGTGCCTGCACACGCGGGTGCAAGGTATGTGGCTCTTCTCTGACTGCCTGAGATGGGGCAAGTGTAAACTTCATCGCTGAGCTGCCTTCAGCCTGTGCAGGGGAAATGAGCATTTTTTGTTGGAAGTAGGACTGCAATAGGCAGCCATAATGACTTATCAATGTTGGATCATCATGCAATAATGCGCTACACAGCCCTCTGTTGTCCTGAGACGCCTACGTGCACAAGTGAATGGTGCCTTTGTTCTGGATTGTTTGGAAGAATGCATGAGCTAATAGGGCTGGTGGGAATTCAGTTTAGTTCCACTGTGTTAAAGGCCATGCTAATTCCCAGCATCCTAAACTTTTCTTCCTTCCTTCTCTATTTAAGAGCAGAATGCTTAGAAAATTCAACCTGTTATGTTACATGGGCATTCTTTCTTAAAACTCCATATGCCAGTTATCTCTAATGGAGTATTATCTGGTGACCTCTTCAGACATTGTCCATTGCTAGCCTCCTCTTTGCTGTCTGCAAAGACTGTTGCATTTCTAAGCCCTTTGGGCAGGTGCTGGAAGTTCTTAATCCTTAATAATTAAAGTGAAGTCATAAATGTGTTTCATAATGGATATATTTTTCCTTAAATGCTCCTTCATCGAAAGCCTCCACTCAGAATTGGAGTGGATTTTGTCTCTTTGCTGCTCATAATAGTTTAGATTTTTTTTTTTCCTGTCCTTCCATACTCAGTGTTGTAAGTATGGTGCCGGTGTGCAGCCAGATGAACAACAGTGGATTATATTGCAGACTGTGGTCCATTAAAACCCATTTTATTGAGACAGGACATGTTGGCCAGGACATTATTTTTTCTCTGCTCATTTTGGAAAGTGGGGTGAACGCTTTAACTGCCACCTGGCCCCTCATTAAAGATTGGTAGAAAGTGCCCTTAATTCAGCATCCTCTCTGAAGAACGTCAGTCTCACAGCCCATCTCCTGCTATTTGAGAATTTCTGTTGTGAATTGTGTACTTACAACCTTTTTGGCTTATAGACCCTGTGCAGTCCATCCCCTTTATGTTCCAGGGAATGGAATCACCCACTCTTCTCACGAAATACTGTGTGCCCACCAGTGTTTTGGTCATCCAAATGAAGAGAAACATCCTAGTGCTTGCCAATAGAAGGCTGAACATGTTGCACAAGTAGAGAATTTGCAGGGGTTAACCAATTAGGAGTACAGCTCCCCCTCTTCTCAGTATATGCAGTACTGATCTTCCTACTTGCTTGCCTGTGTGGCTTACAGGCAGGAATGCAGCCATAACCTTGGAGTTCCAGTATCTAAACTGCTCTTGTCTTTCCTATTGGCAGTATGAGAGCTTAAGATACTACCCTCCCGTTCCTCTCACTGTCTGTTCTAACTAGCAATCTTGTGACTGATCATTCAACTTTATGCTATATCTATGTTTTAGTCAGAGTGATGGATGTTGACATTTGGACCAAGGCTTGAGGAAGGGTGGTAGGGTAGTTCTCTGCAGTCTGACTGTATTTCTGACTGGCTGGGAGGTGGACAGAGCTGGAAGTGGAGGATTTGTAGGATCAAAGTGGAGAGGGATGAAGGCTGACAAGATATAAGGAGCGATGGATGAGCAAGTTAGGAACAGGGAGAGAAGAGCAGAACTGAGAGACAATAAAGAGCAAAGAGAAAGGGTAGTGGGAGTGGGATAGATGAGCTCAAATAAGAGGAATGGAGAAGCTGCTTTTGTATGTGTGTTTTGTAGGGCAGAGGGAGTCAGAGGGAAAGAGGGAGAGATGCTAACATTAATTCACCTTACTTGGTGGTGTCCCGAAATAAAATTAATTGGAGAAGTAGACGCTCTCTGATTTGGTTTTTTATCCTCTGTATTGAACCAGAACTTGGATGTCCAGTTGAGAATTGAGCATATCTATATGAAAACTGAAATGCAGACACATTTCCAAGGCAAATATCGTATCCACTAGCCTGCAGAACAGAGTCCAGGGTCAGTTTAAAAACAGACGTTACTTTCACAAGCAGTGCCCCAACCCCCAGAATGCTGCATGCTTTAATCATTAGGGCCAGAGTTAATGTTGACACTTTTAAAGTCCAACCAAACGTTGACAGTTTACACCCTGTTGGACTGAATGGCAGATCATACCTCTTTTAATTAAAATGCTACTTCCCCTGCACAATGCCTGAATCTTTGCACAGTGAATCTGAGGTGCTGAAGGGTATGTCTACATCTACAATTTTGCAGCGCTGGTTGTTACAGCTGTATTAGTACAGCTGTATAGGGCCAGCGCTGCAGAGTGGCCACACTTACAGCAACCAGCGCTGCAAGTGGTGTTAGATGTGGCCACACTGCAGCGCTGTTGGGCGGCTTCAAGGGGGGTTCGGGGAACGCGAGAGCAAACCGCGGGGAAGCAGGTCTCCTTCCCCGGTTTGCTCCAGTGTTCCCCGAACCCCGGAGCAAGCAGGTCTCCTTCCCCGCGGTTTGCTCTTGCGTTCCCCGAACCCCCGTGCAAGCAGGTCTCCTACCCCGCGGTTTGCTCTCGCGTTCCCCGAACCCCCCTGCAAACTGCAGGGAAGGAGACCTGCTTGCACGGGGGTTCGGGGAACGCGAGAGCAAACTGGGGAAGGAGACCTGCTTCCCCGCGGTTTGCTCTCGCGTTCCCCGAACCCCCCTGCAAACCGCGGGGAAGGAGACCTGCTTGCTCGGGGGTTCGGGGAATGCGAGAGCAAACCGTGGAAGGAGACCTGCTTGATTACCAGAGAGGCTTCCTCAGGTATGCTGGGATACCTGCTTATTCCACGGAGGTCAAGAAAAGCGCTGGTAAGTGTCTACACTTGATTACCAGCGCTGGATCACCAGCGCTGGATCCTCTACACCCGAGACAAAACGGGAGTACGACCAGCGCTGCAAACAGGGAGTTGCAGCGCTGGTGATGCCCTGCAGATGTGTACACCTCCTAAGTTGCAGCGCTGTAACCCCCTCACCAGCGCTGCAACTTTGTGATGTAGACAAGCCCGAAGTTGGAAAAGGGATACTCCAGCATCAGCAAGCACTGTGGCGTACAGTAGCTGCTCTATAGCTTGTATTGCAGCAGCTGGTGTCCCTGTGCGCATCTGAAATGATAGCGTTTGGGTTATCAGATCTGCTGGTTTATCTCCCTGCTTCTCCCCAGGCTGTTGTGCCCATGCCACAAGACCTTCAAACTTCTTCATTTCTCCCAAGGAGAGGCATAACAGCATGCTGAGGAGATGGCATACCTCAGTGTGTCTTCATCATGGTCTCCCCTTCCTTTTCCCCAGAACAGTGGAATTGCCATGGTTCCACTGCTTTTGGTCTGTCTTCTATCCAGCTGGTTCTAGAAAGGAGTAGCATTTGGCTCTTCAAAGTCGTGACAGACTCGGACAACACTGCATCAGGTCACATTTCAAAGATTATCTTTGCCACCTGTAGAGACAGTAATCTCAATTATTATGTAAGTCAAAGTTTGCATTCGGCAGAAAGCAGTGAGACTACTAGACTGATGTGGCTGAGTGTTGCATGCAGCTCAACCCCACTCGTGTTTTATGGTCTGTAGATCACAGAGATAATGAAGAGATCCGTCTCTTCCTTCAGATCTGAATCGCGAGTAGGGGATATGTGTATGTCAGTAACATCCTGAAGAAAATGAGTCTGACCTGTTAAATTTTGAATTGTTTCCTCCCTCCCTTATTCCAATTTTTGCTAAACCTGCCTTTTAAAAAAGGCCCCTTGTCCTTTGAGTAAACTCAACTAACCTAATAACAGGGGCAGGCTCCCTCCTTCCCTTCTCTCCCTCTTCCTCCTGCCCAAGCCAAGTAGACAATGAATCATTAATGGGTGTTACTCTCTCCCAGTACTGGCAGATGACAGGCTTGACACTTAGAATAGACTGGTATCTTTTAGTTCTGATCTTGGAGCTTTGCCTTTCTGAATCAATACCAGTTCTAATACCTTTTTAGCTCCCCCCACACCCCTCCAAAAAAAAACAAAAACAAAAACCCCTTGCTGTTCTAGGCTATGTCTACACCAGTGATTCTCAACCAGAGGTACACATACCCATGCGGGTATACAGAGGTCTTCCAGGGGGTACGTCAGCTCATCTAGATCCAGTGTTTCTCAACCTGGGGAATGCAAGCAAGTGCCAGGCTGGTGTTTGTAGGTGGCAAGCAGGGCAATTGCCTGGAGCCGCAGACCACAGGGGCCCCATGAAGCTAAGTTACATATGCTTCAGCCCTGGGAGGCAGGGCTTGGGCTTGAGCTTGAGCTCTGGGCAGCGGGGCTCAGGTTTCAGACTCCTGAAATGGGTACTGTAGTCTGGAAAGGTTGAGAACCACTGGTCTACGTTACAGCTTTCTGCTAGTCCAGCTACATCTATCAGTGGTGTGAAGAGGTGTGATTCCTGAACAACATAACTGGGCCAGCAGGAGTCCCTAGTATAGACACAATTATACCTGCAACGCTGCACTTTTACCAGTATAACTTGTTTCATTCAAGAGTGGAATATGCTGGTAAAAGTGCAGCTTTGTTGGTATGATCTGCAGCCACATTAGGAGTACCGTATCAGTTTAGCTATATAGCAAAGCTCTCCTAATGTAGACATGGCCTTAGAACAGTTTCCTTCCTAGTTCTGTTCCATTCCTGAGCAGTGTAAATTATGCTGGTTGTAGCATCTCTTCCTCCTCCTTCAATACTTCTAAAATAAACTCTTACTGTTTATTTAATTTAGACGTCTATGAAAGATGCTGGACTAACAACTGCTGGATAGTAACCCAGTTTACACTGTTGTGGGACGGAGTTAAACTGGTGACCAGAGGTGGAAGGGTTTGTATCCCATTACCAGTCCCCTGAATCAGCCAATTTCCCTGTAACTTGCTTCACACTGTAAGGGCATGTCTACACTGGCAGAGTTACAGCACCACTCAGAGGGCTTGGCTACACTGGAGAGTTGCAGCACTGGTGGTGGGTTTACAGCGCTGCAACTTACTCACCGTCCACACTTGCAAGGCACATACAGCGCTGCATCTCCCTGGCTGCAGCGCTGGCTGTACTCCTGCTCTGCCTGAGGTATAACGATTGCAGCGCTGGTGATGCAGCGCTGCTCCGCCAGTGTGACCATATCATAAACCTTATCCCAGATTTGGACCTTAGCGTCCAAACTATGGGGGTTAGCATGAAAACCTCCAAGCTTGGTTACCAGCTTGGACCTGGTACTTGCTGCCACCACCCAAAAAATTAGAGTGTTTTGGGGCACTCTGGTCCCCCTGAAAAACCCTTCCCTGGGGACCCCAAGACCCAAATCCCTTGAGTCTCACAACAAAGGGAAATAATCCTTTTTCCCTTCCCCCCTCCAGGTGCTCCTGGAGAGATACACAGACACAAGCTCTGTGAATCCAAACCGAGGGACTCCCCCTCTCCGTTCCCAGTCCTGGAAACAAAAGCACTTTCCTCTTCACCCAGAGGGAATGCAAAATCAGGCTAGCAAATCCAACACACACAGATCTCCCCCTGATGTCTTCCTCCCACCAATTCCCTGGTGAGTACAGACTCAGTTTCCCTGAAATAAAGAAAAACTCCAACAGGTCTTAAAAGAAAGAAAAATACATACAAATGGTCTCTCTGTATTAAGGTGACAAAATACAGGGTTAATTGCTTAAAAGAAATATGAATAAACAGCCTTATTCAAAAAGAATACAAATCAAAGCACTCCAGCACTTATATTCATGCAAATACCAAAGAAAAGAAACCATATAACTTACTATCTGATCTCTTTGTCCTTACACTTAGAAACAGAAGATTAGAAAGCAGAAACTACTTCTCCAAAGCTCAGAGAAAGCAGGCAGACAGAAAACAAAAACCTCAGACACAAAATTCCCTCCACCCAAAGTTGAAAAAATCCGGTTTCCTGATTGGTCCTCTGGTCAGGTGCTTCAGGTGAAAGAGACATTAACCCTTAGCTATCTGTTTATGACAGACCACCAAAAGCACTGTAATAGGCCTTCGGAGGTATCCCAGAATGCCTGTTCAGCCACTCCCAACAGCGCTGCAAATGTGACCACACTGCAGTGCTGGTAGCTGTCAGTGTGGCCACACTGCAGCGCTTTCCCTGCACAGCTGTACGAAGACAGCTGTAACTCCCAGCGCTGTACAGCTACAAATGTAGCCATACCCAGAGAGCGCTGAAGGGATACACTGTTGTGTGTTCACACTGTCAGCTGCCTGCGCAATAGCGTGTTCACGCTTGCGGCACTTGCAGCGGTGTTCGGAGCAGTGCACTCTGGGCAGCTATCCCACAGAGCGTTTCTTCCTGTTCTGCTGCTAAGAGTTGTGGGAAGAAGGAAGGGGACGTAGGACATCCTGGGTCCTGTCCCAGTGCCCCATGATGCATTGCTTCACATCCAAGCAAACTGTGTGCTTCCATCTGCATTTGGCGCTATCTTTCAATGGTTTGTGTACTGCGCGCCCTGCCTCTTTGGGCTGCAGGAACGGATCCCGAACTCTTGACCAGTATGCTGCTCTTTCTGACCAACACATCATGAGTGGCAGTGGAGTTATTCCTTAAACTACAAAGGCAAGAGGAGTGTGACTTTTTGATCTCGCCACATATACTAGCTGCGACACGAGATAGCTTGTGGCATTCACGAAGGTGCTGACCACAGTGGAATGCTGCCTTTGGGCTCGGGAAACAAGCACTGAGTGGTGGGATCACGTCCTGTTGCACATCTGGGATGATGAGCAGAGCAGTGGCTGCAGCACTTTCGGATGAGGAAAGCCACCTTCATGGGACTGTGTTATGAGCTTGCCCCAGCCCTGCGTCGCAAGGACACAAGAATCAGAGCTGCCTTGCCATTGGAGAAGCGCGTGGTGACTTTGGAAGCTGGCTACTCCAGACTGCTATCGATCGATCGCTAACCAGTTCGGAGTGGGAAAGTTGACCGTTGGACTCGTGTTGACGTAAGTGTGCAGGGCCAGTAATCACATCCTAATCTAAAGGACTGTGACTCTCGGCAATGTGCGTGACATTGTGGATGGCTTTGCACAAATAGGCTTCCCTAACTGCGGAGGGATGATAGATGGCACGCATATTCCAATTCTGGCATCAGACCACCTTAGCCACCGAGTACATTAATCGCAAGGGGTATTTCTCAATGGTTCTCCAGGCACTAGTGGATCACCATGGGCATTTCACAGACATTAACACAGTCTGGTCCAGAAAGGTGTATGATGCATGCAACTTTCAGAATGCTGAGCTGTTCTTGGGGAGAGCCAGCACTGTAGGGGGGACCTGATAATCATTCCTGTCCCCACAATTTCCACAGAGTGTGATAATTATTGAAGATACCCCGTTGCTGTGGGTGAGCAGGGAATCAAGGGAGGGTCTTCTCCAAGACTATGGCTTCCGCTCTGGCCTCTATGCAACTCCCCTGTGGGCAGCAGTGGTCTCTCTCCCCCCCCCCCCCCACCCCCGACGGCACAGTTTTGTGGGAAAGTTACCGTTAATGGCCAGGGCCACCCCTACCTATTGTGGTGCTCTGTGCAGCCCGAGCAGGGGGCAGGAGCTGTGGGGGGCAACTGCAGAGGCCCAGAGCAGCGTGAGGGATTAGCAGGAGTCCTGGCGCCAGCAGCAGGAGTCAGGATTGCGTGCCTCCCTTCCCCCTCCCCCCCGCACTCACCGGTGGCAGTGGGAAGCAGAGCGACCCGGCCCCAGCATGCTCCGCTCCCCCAACCCACTCTGTTCTCCCAGCCCTGTCGCTTGGGGGAGGGGGCTTGGAGGAAGGGGTCAAGCCTTCCCTCGCACTCAACAGCGGTGGCAGGAAGCGGAGCAACGCAGCTGGGAACTGGCAGAACAGAGCGGGCTGGACCCTGGTCACTCTGCTTCCCGGCTGTACTGCTGGTGAGTGTGGTGGCGGGCCCGACCCCTTTTGCCAGCTCCAATACCCCTGCTAATCCCACAGGCCACATTGCGCGGGACGGGACTTGCGGGAAGGGTTGATTGGGGCAGGATGAGGGATGGGGCTGGCCACCTGAGCCGTGCCTCATATACAGCATGAAGCTGCCTAGGACACCACGAAATTTGGTGCACCACGCAGCTGTGTATTCTGCGTATGCCTATGGATGGCCCTGTTAATGGGGCAAGAAACAGAGCATCTCTGCCAAAGAACCTGTGGCAGCTGTTTGTCCAGATTGCCAAGTATCTCCACGAGAGTTTCCTCGAGATCTCTGAGGCAGATTCCCTTGAAATAAGGGAGTCAATCAACAGCCTGTTCTGCCACTCAGACTAGGTATGTGGTGGGAGACAAGCCTGCTTTCTGCAACCCTCCTGCCCCCAGCAACTCGCTTCAGTGATTCCCAAAATCAAATCCACTTACCTGGGGCCTCCTCTCTTGTTTGCGCTTTGCCAGTATCCAACAGCTGTGCCTGGCTAGCCACCTCCGAGGTAGAAAAGAGCTCCTGGCTGCATGCATCTCTGACCTCCGAGTCATCCTCTGCCTCTGGGTCCCCCTCCACATTCTCGTCCAAGATTTCCTCCTCTTGGCTTGGTCCACTCTCAGCTGGCATGCAAGCCACTGAAGTATCCACAGTGGTCTTCACGGTGGAGGTGGGGTCGCTTCCAAGTATTGCATCCAGCTTTTTGTAGAACCAGCAGCTCATGGGCGCAGCACCGGAGCAGCGGTTTGCCTCCCATGCCTTGTAGGCATTCTGCAGCTCCCTCACTTTGACTCTGCACTGCAATGTGTCCTGGTCATGGTCCCTTTCTGTCCTGCATCGTGAAATCTGTCTCTAGGTATCATAATTCCTATGGCTGGAGTGGAGCTGGGACTGGACAGCTTCCTCTCCCCAAATACCGATAAGGTCCAGCAGCTTGGCGTTGCTCCAACCGGGGATCGCCTGGTGTGTGGAGCAGGCATGTCCACCTGGAAAGATGCACTGAGAGCACTGCACGCACCACCAAGCAAACAGGAAGGGGACTTTCAAAATTCCAAAGGAATTTATGGGGTGAGGATGACGGTTGGTCACCTGAGGGCAGAACAGTAGAGTTCAAACTGATGACCAGAGAGGTGAGAACGGGCATTGTGGGACACCTCCCAGAGGCCAATCGCAGTGCTGTAATTGGCCACAGTGTCTACACTGGCAGTGCAGCGCTGAAGTCCCAGTGCCAAAAGCTGTATGCCTCTCATCAGGGTGGGTTTTTTTAACCACACTGCATGCGCAGTTTCTGCACACTAAGTAGCTTGGTAGTGTGTACATCTCAGGAGTTACAGCTTAGAAAACTGCTTTATTGCGCAGAAACTTTCCAGTGTAGACAGGGCCTAAATTCTCAGCTTCCCTGTGCCTCATTGATTTGATTTATTTTTCATTCCACTGAACCAGTCCAGGTCTGTTTGAGTTGACTGATGAGTGTGCCAGGCCTCCATTGTCCGTTCTGAAGATGTTAGTGATTAGAATGTTGGGTTTTTTTAACATACGTTTTCAGGAAGTTGATTTACATATGTAGCTTTTTGTAGGTCTCAGTGCTGAAGCTGTTATGAAACTAGGGTGCTCAAGAGACTAGCGGCAGGCCCCAGTTCGTTGGTGGAGTAGTGTCAGCCTGGGATTCGGTGAACATGGAGAGTCATTTCTTTTCTCTTACACACAACAGAAAGCAGCCTTTCTGTGCTAAAGGTCCACAAACTGGATGCATGCAGTATCTGACTGCACTGTTCCAGTCTTACAATAGGAACTCTCTTGCACTTCTCTTCCCCCTATACTAAAACACATTGCCTTAACAATTAATTGTATTTTAAAAAAAAAAATGTAAGCGGTTCAGATAGCCATCACAACAGGATTCTGGTCAGGAAGACTTAGGTTGTACGCAGTCTCCCATGTCTTTGTGCATGTCCACCCAGATCTGGCTCCTGAGGGAATTCCTGCAGAAGTGGATTGTGTTCAGGTTGTTGGCAGCCGATCAAAGGAAGGAGGAAAGTGTTTTGCCTGCTATCCAGAATGTAAACAGAAAGGTAGAGATACATTCTGTTGTGGACTGGCATAAAATACTTGTAGGGGCTCAGGAGTGTAGCACTTTCTGATTGAAATAATATGAAGTGTGATTGATTCTGGAAGGCTGTTTTGGTTTTGGTTATACACTGGGTTCCCAGACTGGAGGGAGTCATGGTGTAGCCTGTGTATTTTGAAGAAATCCAAATAGATTGGGGCCTGAATCTTAGGCATGAACTGTGTGTCGTCTCTTTCTCTCTCAATCAGTAAAGGTGTCTGGTTCTATATGAAGTACACTATCCTCAAATGAGCTTTCTCCCACTGCAAGGATTTAGCAGAAGCATTGGAGCTAGCTGCCAGGAAGACTTATTGGGGAATCAAGGAAGGGTAAAGAGGAGAAAACTGATTTTCCAAAGTACAGTGTGGTGAGGGTAAGTGGATCGATAATGGAGGAGGAGAATGTTAGTCTATACTTATCTCATAAAGGCACTTGCTCACAATCGAGCACTTGTAGCAAGAGTGCCAGCTGGCGGGATGTTTTCATGATGTAAATTATCCATCCGTTCTGAAGAGCCAGAGTACAAGGAGGCCTTTTGTGTGTAAGGATGAATTCCTAACTCTGAGGACAAGGGAAGGAGTTTCTTTTAAAGATCTAATGGCATCTACTTGCATTGTCCATTGCATATTTACAGTTTTCAGCATGTTGCATTTCCTGATGCCGCTGCTGCTATTCTAGGGGCTGGCCAAAGTTTTCCCCCTCATCACCTTTAACTGCTGATAACCATTATCAATCCATCAAATGGTGGTAGAGGTTCACTACTACGTATTGTTCGACAGTAATACTGATTTGGGATTCTGTTTGTGGAAACATCCTCTCAGCAGTGCCCTATCCAAACACCTCCCACCCCAAATATAATTGTATTTAATTTTTTAAAAATTAAATATATCTCCTTTATCTTCGAACATCCCTCAATTTTGTACTTGTAGACTAAAAGACTAGGTGTTCTCTCCCTCTCATGATGATTCAGGGGTTCAGAGCTCTGTTTCATGGCAGTCAGTGTCAGCACATGCCTGCTGTTAGAGGAAAGAATTCATTTTTTTGAAATGAACACAGCCTTCCTTTTATCCAACTCTAATCTTCTTGCTATCTTCATGTGCCCAAAGAGAGGAATCTCTCCCTTGCCCCCTTGGAGATTTGAAATAAGCTATTTCTTTTAAGGCTTTTTGGCACTTGGAATGTTAAAACTGCTGTTGATCTCTTAAATCATTTAGAGGCATTAGGTATACCTTGTTTAGCCTAGGTCCTGCTCCCATCATGTTTGAAGTAGTGTAGTTCAGATTCCATAGGGCAGCTTTAAGACTCTGTGTACCCTCAGGGAAAATGAGCTGTTGTTTTGAAGAGAGAGGTCTGTTTTGAGCAGAATTAAAGGAGGTGCTGTTGGAACTGTGGGACATGTCTGTGAATCCTTGTAGGAGATGGCAACAGGAATGAGCCAAACAGAACCAAAGCTCTTTTTATGCAAGTTCTTAGATGGCACCCATCACTATGGTACCTGTCTTCAGCTGCTTAAGCATAAGCATTAGTAGGGTTTGAGTTCACAGAATTGCAGGATTAGACTTATGAGAGTTTCTGTGGGCAAGTCTACGCTAAGTTGACTTAAGTTATGTCAACGTACAGCCACCGCAGCATACATGTCCACACTAGCTCCTTCTGTCAGCAATGCGCATCCTTACCAAGAGCGCTCGCACCAATTTAACTGTCAACGTGGGGCATTGTGAGGTGCTGACTGCCGGAGCCCCACCACCTGAGGCTGATAGCTGGAACAATCTGATGTAAACAGCGCAGCATCTTGTCATAACCTTAGTCCCAGATTTGGACCTTAGCGTCCAAAATATGGGGGTTAGCATGAAAACCTCCAAGCTTAGTTACCAGCTTGGACCTGGTACTTGCTGCCACCACCCAAAAAATTAGAGTGTTTTGGGGCACTCTGGTCCCCCTGAAAAACCTTCCCTGGGGACCCCAAGACCCAAATCCCTTGAGTCTCACAACAAAGGGAAATAATCCTTTTTCCCTTCCCCCCTCCAGGTGCTCCTGGAGAGATACACAGACACAAGCTCTGTGAATCCAAACCGAGGGACTCCCCCTCTCCGTTCCCAGTCCTGGAAACAAAAGCACTTTCCTCTTCACCCAGAGGGAATGCAAAATCAGGCTAGCAAATCCAACACACACAGATCTCCCCCTGATGTCTTCCTCCCACCAATTCCCTGGTGAGTACAGACTCAGTTTCCCTGAAATAAAGAAAAACTCCAACAGGTCTTAAAAGAAAGAAAAATACATACAAATGGTCTCTCTGTATTAAGGTGACAAAATACAGGGTTAATTGCTTAAAAGAAATATGAATAAACAGCCTTATTCAAAAAGAATACAAATCAAAGCACTCCAGCACTTATATTCATGCAAATACCAAAGAAAAGAAACCATATAACTTACTATCTGATCTCTTTGTCCTTACACTTAGAAACAGAAGACTAGAAAGTAGAAACTACTTCTCCAAAGCTCAGAGAAAGCAGGCAGACAGAAAACAAAGACTCAGACACAAAATTCCCTCCACCCAAAGTTGAAAAAATCTGGTTTCCTGGTTGATCCTCTGGTCAGGTGCTTCAGGTGAAAGAGACATTAACCCTTAGCTATCTGTTTATGACACATCTACACTGACACTTTGTTGAATCAACCTAAGTACTACACCTCTCATGGAGATGGAGTTATTAAGTCGGTGTAGTGGGTGACTTTTATTGGCGGGAGCAATATTGTAGTGTGGATGCTTATAGTTTGGTTGCAGCTTACGACAGCCTAATTCTGTATGTGTTCATACTTTAAATATTTGTATTCACCTTGGGCCTAAATTTTCAAAAATGGCCAGTGTTTGTACATTTGTTTGACAGCTTGAAGGGATCTCATTTTTAGAAGGTGAGTGTTCAGCACTTTGAAATCCAGGCCTGGAGTGCATTCTCCATAGTAGTGCACTCATATTGATTAGCCAGCCCATCACCACCACCACACATGACCTCACGCTTCAATAAACTTCTTTAATGAACATCTGGAATTCTTCCCAAAGAGTAAATGCTTGCACTCTCAAATAAAAATCAACTACCCTTTCCCTAGTCTAGTATTATCAAAGGTACCTGGCACAGGTCAGGGTCAGATGTATGTGTATTTCTAGGAACAGGAGAACAGTGGTTTCTTCTTAAGTTGAAGTTAAAGCTTCCTTCCACCTCTCTACATTATTGTTGAAAGTTCTTAGTATAGAAATAGTGTGATGTGAATTAGTTGCTACAGAGAGGACTTCACTAGAGCGTTAGGCAGTGTTAGAATGCATCCTTGAGGAGTCATGTCAAGCACAGCTTTGCAGTCAGTGTAAAGAGGAAGAAGTTGTCTTAACACAGGGGCGGGCAAACTTTTTGGCCTGAGGGCTGCATCAGGTTTTGTAAACTGTATGGAGGGCCACTTAGGGGAGGGGGTCATGGCCTGGCCCCCACCTCCCCTGGGACTCCTGCCCCATCTGACCCCCCCCGTTCCCTGACAGCCCCTCTGGGACCTCTCCCCCATCCACACACTCCCGCTCCTTGTCCCCTGACTGCCCCCGGACCCCTGCCACACCATCCAACCCCTCCTCTCATTCCTGACATTCCGCCCCCCCGACTCCTGCCTCATCCAACCACCTCTTCTCCCTGTCCCCTGACTGCCCCCTGCTGCCCCATCCAACCCCCCTCCTTCCTGACTGACCCGTGGGACGCCCCTGCCCCCATTCAACCCCGTTCCCCCTGCCCCTGACCACCATCCACACCCCTGACCACCACCCTGAAGTTCCCTGCCCTCTATCCAACCTCCCCTGCTCCCTGCCCCCTTACTGCGTTGCCTGGAGCACCGGTGGCTGGTGGCACTACAGCTGTGCCACCCGGCTGGAGCTGGGCCATGCTGCCATCGCTGCCACCACCACACAGCACAGAGCGCTGGGTCAGGCCGGACTCTGCAGCTGCGCTGCCCCAGGAGCTCACAGCCCCGCCTCCCAGAGCATTGCACCAGTGGTAGAGCGAGCAAGCTGAGGCTGTTGGGGAGGAGCAACAGCGGGGAGGAGCCAGGGTGAGTCTCCCGGGCCAGGAGCTCAGGGACCGGGCACACCGGTCCCACGGGCCATGGTTTGTCCACCCCTGTCTTAACATCACATCATCTGGTCTTCAGTAAACTCTGTAGTTCCAGCAGGTTTCCCCCACGACCAGTTTACACATTGTTAAACACAACCCCTCGGTAAAAAGCGGCAAAGAGTCTCATGGCACCTTATAGACCAACAGACGTATTGGAGCATAAGCTTTCGTGGGTGAATACTCACTTTGAAGCTTATGCTCCAACGAAGTGGGTATTAACCCACGAAAGCTTATGCTCCAATACGCCTGTTAGTCTATAAAGTGCCACAGACAGGACTCTGTCGCTTTTCACAGATCCAGACTAACCTGGCTACCCCTCTGATACTTAGCCCCTTGGTGTACACAGACTCTAGAGTCCTGTTTAACAACATGTTAATCAACGTTGACTGCTCAGGGGTGTGTTATAACATGACCTAATGCTCTGGTGAAGACAAGCGGTGTTACACTGTTCTTGTGGAATAAATGGTTTCTTTTCACCTGGTCTCTTCAGTGTGCAGAATAATGGATATGTTCTGTACATTCCCTTTGAATAATGGGTGGAACTGGGAAGCATAATATGCTGCCTCTGAGCCCAGTGGATAACCGTACAAAGCATCTTAGCATCTACTGTTGCGTAACGGGGCGGTTATGTGCGTACTTCATAACTAGTTCTTTACATTGTATAGTTGCAGTCATTAGAAAACTGCATGAGGGAAGGGAGAAGGAAATCTGCTTGTAGTAAGAGAGGGAGAAAAAGAAAACCTGTTGATGCACTGCAGAAACGTGGCTGTTCCACATGGCAGATTTGTTTTACTCTGGGAAATCCCTGCATGCTTCTGCTGTGGATCCTGAAAGCTTCTTTTGGGGAACATGAGCTGTGAGCTAAGCTCACTAGAGCATTTTGTTCTTGACGATTTTCAGCTCAAGACAAAATTCCACTCTCCTTCATTCTCAATTTTCTTTTCAAATATCTCCTCCTTTTCTTCTCTGCTCCCGCAGAAATAATCTTTTTGATGAAGGCTGAATACAGCTTTTACTCAGTGTAAGGAGAATGTAATAGTGCAAGAAAACTTGACTTCCCTTGTCCCTGTGACGTCGTAAATGTATCCAAGTTATAGCTGTGTGGCATTCTCAACGTTTTGGCTAAAGTTTAGTTTCATTGGATAGGTTTCATTTTGTTGTGATTTTGCTTGTTTTATTTCACTTCACTCCTGGAATAACTGCTCTAGGTTTCCTTGCCTCGCTAATTTTGGTGGTGGTAAGAGTTCCGCATGTTGGTCCCTTTAGGCTCTTCCTGCAGATGAATGGGGTAAGGTTTATTTTCAAGTTTGCGGCCTCAGCTTGGAAAGCATAGGAATTAGGGCTGTCAAGCGATTAAAAAAATTAATCATGGTTAATTGCGCAAATAAAAAATTAATTGTGATGTTAAACAATAATAGAATACCATTTATTTAAATATTTTTGGGTGTGTTCTATATTTTCAAATATATTGACTTCAGTTACAACACAGAATACAAAGTGTACAGTACTCACTTTATATTTATTTTTATTACAAATATTTGCACTGTAAAAAAGACAAAAGAAATAGTATTTCAATTCACCTAATACAAGTACTGTAGTGCAATCTCTTTATATTGAAAGTTAAACTTACAAACGTAGAATTACGTACAAAAAATAACTGCATTCAAAAATAAAACTATGTAAAGCTTTAGAACCTGCAAGTCCACTGAGTCCTACTTCAGCCAATTGCTCAGACAAACAAGGTTGGTTACAATTTGCAGGAGATAATGCTGCCCACATCTTATTTACAGTGTCACCTGAAAGTGAGAACAAGCATTCACATGGCACTGTTGTAGCCAGCATCGCAAATTATTTACGTGCCAGATGCACTAAAGATTCATATGTCCCTTCATGCTTCATCCATCATTCCAGAGGACATGCATCCATGCTGATGACGGGTTCTGCTCAATAACAGTCCAAAGCAGAGCAGACCGACACATGTTCATTTTCATCATCTGAGTCAGATGCTACCAGCAGAAAGTTGATTTTCTTTTTTTTGTGGTTCAGGTTCTGTAGTTTCCAAATTGGAGTGTTGCTGTTTTAAGACATCTGAAAGCATTCTCCACACCTCATCACTCTCAGATTTTGGAAGGCACTTCAGATTCTTAAACCTTGGGTCGAGTGCTATATCTAACCTTAGAAATCTCACATTCGTACCTTCTTTGCGTTTTGTCAAATCTGCTGTGAAAGTGTTCTTAAAATGAACATGTGCTGGGTCATCAACTGAAACTGCTATAACATGAAATATATGGCAGAATGTGGATAAAACAGAACAGGAGACATACAGTTCTCCCCCAAGGAGTTCAGTCACAAATTTAATTAACACATTCTTTTTTTAGCGAGCATCATCAGCATGGAAGCATGACCTCTGGAATGGTGGCCGAAGCATGAAGGGGCATATAAATGCTTAGCATATCTGACACGTAAATACCTTGCAACGTCGGCTATAAAAGTGCCGTACAAACACCTGTTCTCACTTTCACGTGTTCTCACTTTCAGATGACATTGTAAATAAGAAGCAGTCAGCAGTATCTCCCATAAATGCAAACAAACTTGTTTGTCTTAGTAATTGGCTGAACAAGAAGTAGGACTGAGTAGACTTGTAGACACTAAAGTTTTACATTGTTTTTTTTTTAATTCATTTATGTAACAAAAAAAAATCTACATTTGTAAGTGATACTTTTAACTATAAAGAGATTACAGTACTTTTGAGGTGAATTGAAAAATACTATTTTATCAGTTTTACAGTGCAAATATTTGTAGTAAAAATAATATAAAGTGAGCCCTATACACTTAGTGTTCTGTGTTGTAATAGAAATCAATATATTTGAAAATGTAGAAAAACATCCAAAAATATTTCATAAATTTCCATTGGTATTCTATTGTTTAATAGTGCAATGATCGCGAATAATTTTTTTGAGTTAATAATTGCATGAGTTAACTATGATTAATCGACAGCCCTAATAGGAATGCATCTTGACTTTGTTACCTTTTTGGTCCATTGAAGGTTTTCGGGCATCTTTGACCTACTGGCCAGTTTCATAGCCTCAGCTGTTGGAATCTTGTAAAAGTGATTGTCAAGAAACAGTGGGGTAGCCGTGTTAGTCTGTATCCACAAAAACTACAAGGAGTCCTCCTTGTTCTTGTCAAGAAACAATCCAAAGGAAAAAATCTCAAATGACTGCTGAAATTATTCACTTTGAAGCACTTTTTTGTAATGAGCACTGTTTGTTTTTGGAATTGATGGGTTGAATTTGAGACACTGTCAGCAGAAGTGAAAAACCTGAGAGAAACAGACTACTTGCATGCTTAAGCAACTCTCTTCTTCTCTCCACCCAATACCATACCTTTCCCCAGCTCCACATCCAGGCATTGTGATGTTCCTTTAGGTTGTGTATCAGCAGGTTTCCAAATAGGCTCTGTGTAAGAGGTTAATAAGTTACACTGTGCAGTTATAACATTGTTAATTATTTCACTATTGCTAGATTGCACAGGTCTTGGCAGCAGTTTTGTATAGAACATCCGTTCAAGTTAATAGAAAGTAGGTGTGATAGACACCCAACCTGCCTCTGTCTCTTTCTGGAATTTAGCATTGAGGAGGGAATAAATCAGATATATTTTAATCAGGATCTGATTATCAACACCTTATAGATTCTAGCCTGTATGAGCACAGTTTAAATTGTGACATCAAGTGTAAAAAAGACAGTTTGTGACTTGCCAAAGGCCACCAATGTATCAGTAGCAGAGGAGGAATTAGAAATCAAGTATTAATTTGCCTTTCAATCGTTGCCTAATGCACTGGGTCACGGTTTATTTAGATTATAAACTCCATGGAGGTAAGAATTGTTGTTTTTGTTTCATGTGTGCAGAATCTAGCATGATGGAGTTCCAGTCCCTGACTGGGTCCTCCAGTTGCTACCACAATTAAATAATACCATTTTGTATAATTGAATACTGGAGGGGTTCACTTTGGGTTTAAACAAAGCTTGTATCCCTGTAAGATTATACACAGAAAGCAGTATGGCACCACTTATTTCTTAGCTTTCCTTCTACCACACAATCTGCAGGAGCCTTGTTCCTTTTTTTATCCTGTATCATGGTTGTGTTTTGTTTATTTACAGTCAGACTAAACTATCCAGTTTCTCCCCTTTCTTAAGGGCTTGTCCTTTTATGACGTTTCATTGGTGCAATTCAGTAAACTAGTAGATTAGTATGTTCATGTTTTAGAGTATGCAAGATTACTTAGATGATCAATTTAAAACCATAATTTGCCTTTCCTTAAAATGTAAACATACATGAAAAGTTCTTCTGATGCTGAATTACTTTTTCTTCAAAATTCACTATTTTAGCGCTTGCTTTAAAAGGCAGCATATTGATATGAGACACAACAGATGACCAAATATTTTGAGCTTCCCTGCTGGTTCTGTTGCCCAGAGGTAACTACTGCTTTGTGTACTCTTGTCGTATTGATGCTGATAAAAAGCCTTAATTTAGGCATTTTGCCTTAGAAACGGGAGTCTCCAAATACTCTGGGTAGTTGTTATATCTGCCTTTCTTCCATCAGCAGCAGTGACCCGCTGGGTTATGTGAGAGATGAGAACTACATTTATGAAATGCCCAGTCTCACTCATACTTTCAGAAGCAAAAAACATTTCTGGAGTCACTAGCATCCTAAAGAGTTATGTTTTATCTGTGTGAGAAAGTTGCACTGGCTTAATTTGTGGTAGGATATAAAAAACAAAACACTTTAGTTAAATTGATGAAAAAGGCGGGGAGGACAAACTCATTTCCATTTCAACCAGGTTTGTTTTCATTCAGTTGAACTCAATAGCTTTAAGCTAAACAAAAATGTTTAGTTTAAACAGAAATAAGCCACTTTTAAACTGGTACAGTGCCCTGTGTGGCCACTACATTTTATGTCTGCACTACGGTTGTAGTTGACTCTAATTTTTTAATTGTACACCAGGCCTTATTTAACTAAAACTGGTTTTAAAATCTCTAAAATTAAATCAGTTCAGCTGTGTATGGAGATAAGGCTTTGGATGTCAGTTAAACCATTCCAGAGTTTCCATTCAAAAGAAGTGACCAGTGATTGCCACAAATGCTGCTTTGCTGAACAATATTTTTCAAGAGATATCAGAGATGAAGTCGATGGCAAAAGGTTGTTTATATGTGCAGGGCACAGACTGAGCGTCCAAGAGTGTTTGTGGCCAAAATAAATCAAATATTGCCTATCTAAGCCCCTGATATGCTTTAGTATGTGTGTAGCTTTAATTTTTCTATATGGTAGCTGTCTGTCTGCAGTTAACCCAAAACCCTGCGTATATTTAGCTCCAGGATTTGTTGATTAGTGAGATTGTGCGCACACAGTCTGTCCACTGAGGTGGAACAATAACAGCTGTTGTGCAGCTGTACACCTCATCCTGGGAACTTTTCTCATAGCCAACTAGGCCTGTGAGGAAGGTGATTGAAGCATTTTAAAGGTCCCTTCCCACTATTGCTTTAACTGTTTAGAGCACTGAAGAACAACCTTCTATTACTCCGCTACTACTCGTTCTCTTTTGTGTGCAGGTTCAGCGTTGACGTTCCCATTGATGTTGGCAGGGCAAGTAAACCCATATTGCAGCCAATTCTCTAGTGACTGAGTAGTAGAGAAAATATTCTTTCAGCTGTGGACAGGCCATTGATATATTCCATTTTTTCCCTACTTGTAATCCAGGCTGTGGAAAGGCAGCCAATGTACACTATCTCAATAGGTGGAAAATGCATACAATAACTATTGTCCTCTAAAGCTACACTATAGAGTGCTGGAAGTTGCCTTGCAAGGCTTGGCTGAAATTCCTTTAGAGCTGCATTAACGGAAGTACTTATGTTTCTGAACAGCCCAGCACCTGACTGCATTTCCAGTGCAGAAAGGATTTCTCACCCCTACCCCCGGAGATGTGAAGCTTTTAAAAATGTTTCTTCATGTAGGAGGTTTCAGCAGAATTCCTTGACTTGGCACCGGGTGAACGAAGGCTGGATTCTTATTGTTCAGTTCTGCCACCTCCACACCCTGTAGCTCTTAATGCAGGCAGTATTTCTCTATTTTGAGTATTCCATTCAGCAAAACATCTGCACTTCATCTTTGATACAGGGCCGGAATGTCATAGACCAAAGCAAAGAATGTAGCAGAACACTGAGAAGTTAAATATTTTCTTGGGGGTGTAAATCCCCTGAGTGGTTCATGTGTGCTCTATGGGGGTGGATATTCCAGTCACTGGAATGAATCCATTAGGGAGGATTATTTGCTGATTGCCACAACCCTGTTGGGAGATAAGTATGGGTTGGGAAGGTCATTTTACGTTCACTGTCATGGGGGGGAGGAAGCATCTTTCATTTGTAACTCCCTAAATTATTCTTGATTTGAAAAAGTCTTTTCAGAGACTCGAAGCTTATTGGCCAGGAACTTCCCTCTTGTTCTGTCCTTCCCAGGGGATAAGCTGAATGAACACAAGCCCTATGATCCAAATTCTAAAGTAAAGGCTGTCATGATAGCAATAAGGGTCCTGGTTACTCCTGATTTTCTAACTGCATAGCAAGTGGGGAGGTCTTTGATATGTACCAGATTGTTCTCCCTTGTAACTAGTGTACACTTCACTATTAGGTTAATACAGTTTTATTCCCAGCGGTGCGTTTGACTGCATATTCACAGGAAATAATATTAGATCAAATACTAAAAGAGTGAGGAGTGATTAACTAGGACGTAATTCTTAAATATACATGACTTATTAACATGCAGTGACAGAGCTCCTATATCTTACATACAATAGGCCTAGGCTGTTCACATGACACTCAGGCAGACACTGTACAGTGAATCTATAGGTTTTTGAATCTGCATCCTAGTTCTGCACGTGTTCTAGGGCAGCTGATCTGCAGGACACAGGCATCCTGTTGTGCTGTAGGGACACTTACCCATACTGATGTGAAAGTACCCCCAGAATATACTAAACTCTTAACTAGTTCAGTTGCAGAGGAGTCAGTAAGTCTGGTCTCCTACTTACCTGTACTATATACAATTATGTCAGTAGACTCTGATGCCTCACTATGATGTGGGTCACCATACAGAGAGTTCCATACTGGGCTGGGACAGCATAGCTTTTGGAAAAATCTATAGATAAAGCACTTCTGAAGCAACGTCTCATTAATACTCGGATGAACACTCATCTCTTTATAAGTGAGACTTTTCTGTAGGAGTGAGTTGCTGTGTTATCTTTCCACACTGTGTCATCACCATCTTAGGGAACAGATGAAGGTATTTTTAAAAAATTCCTCTTATTCCTTGCAAGGTTTGAAGCTTTTGAAGGAATGAAGCACTAATGCTCTGCTTTGTAACTGTCCGTTTTATGTGGACTGTGCTGTACAGGAGCATACTTCTGGGAACAATGTTGAAAGTATTAACATCCTCTTTTCTAAGTAAAAATAAATTTCTCCTTTCCCCAAAGCTCCTGAGTTCTAAAAGTCGATAGATTTCACAGAGATGGGTTTTGTGAACCGTTTGCTCTCTTTGGACTCAGTAGGATTTGGCAGTGATGAGTTTGGGATTCATAACAAGAAAACATTCTTGTTCCTATGATCTACAAAATTAAAATATAGTTAATCTTGAGAAATTAGATTTTTTTTTTAACAGATTTTGTTGCAGTTCTTCTTCAAGTGCTTGCTCATATCCATTCCAGTTAGGTGTGCGCACGCTGCGTGCATGTTTGTCGGAGATTTTTACCCTAGCAACACTCGGTGGGCCGGCAGGGCTCCCCCTGGAGTGGCGCCTCCATGGCGCCGGATATATACCCCTGCCGGCCCCTCCGCTCCTCAGTTCCTTCTTACCGCCCTTGTCAGTCGTTGGAACAGTGGAGCGCAGCTTAGCTGATCTCCGCCTCCCTAGCGATTTCCTCGTTTCTATTGTATTTGTGTATATAGTTTGATTTCTATCAGTATAGTTAGTGTTTAGTTATTAGTTCTGTAGTAGTTATTGTAGATAGCTAAGAGGGATTGGGGGCTAGCCCCCTTTCCCTCCCCCGCTACCGGGGCCCATGCCTGGTTAACCGGGCTTCAAACTGTGCTCGGCCTGTCATAGGCCGATGCCCACAGGAGACCCTCAAGACTCCTGTCTTAAATCCCATGTGACGGACAAGTGCCGCATCTGTAAGGCGTTCAAGCCCCGGACTAAAAAAGAGCGGGACATTCGCCTAAAACAACTGCTGATGAAGGCAGCTTTGACTCCCCAGTCCTCGGCACCGTCAGCAACACCGAGAACAAGTGCCTCCTCGGCACCGACGCGCACTCCAACAGCGAAGACTCCTAGACATCAGCTATCACCGGCCCAAGCTTCTACCTGGCACAGTTCGCTTTCACCACGGAGCAAGAAGCACAAGCCTCCTGCGGCTGCTATATCTACACCGCAGTCTGAACGCTTAGCCAAGTCGGACCACCCAGCACTGGCAACTGCCATGGCACCGACGTCCTCTGCACCATTGATTCCGGCCTCGCAGGAGCCGTCGAGTCCGGTGCTCACCAGCTCCCCGGCACACGCCGTGGTTGAGCTTATCGTGCCCTCCACTCTGGAGACGTTCTCCACAGCACGGGACTTGATTGCCTTGACGGAGCCTGAGTTGCCTCAACCCCTAGCGCCGCCGGTGTGGGTTCCTCAGTCCATAGGCAAGCTGGCCCTCATGAGACCTTCTTCGCCTGGTACCACAGAACGTCGCCTGTCCCGATCCAGGTCCCACAGGCATTCCCTATCCCGCGACCGCTCGCAGTCTTGGTACCGTTCCCCATCGAGGTACCGGTCGTACTCGCGGCACCGCTCAAGGTCCCAGTCACCGTCTAGATACTACCGGCACCGCTCCAGATCTCGGCACCACTCACTGCACCGGACTTCTCACAGCTGATCCAGGCGATTCCAGGCACCGGTCGACCTCCTGGCACCATGCTGGTCGCAGGTCCCGGTCCCTCTCCCGGCACCGTCACGACTCTTGGTACCATTCCCCGGCACCACGTAGGGACGGTTCAAGTGGACACAGAGACCTACATCAAACGGTCTCCGCTCCCCCGTGGCCGTCTCGTCATCCGTCGATCTCCTCCCATGCAGACACTGCATCATACGGGGATTCGGATAACCACCAGGGACCTCATCAATGGCCCTTTCGGACACCTTGGGCCTACCACCAAACCCAAGGTGATCTGCATATACCATCGCACTCCGGCCCTTCTGAGCATCGGGCGCCAGAGACCACAGTGAGCAGACCTCCCCCACCGGTTACGAAGGAATCTCCAACACACGTGCCAGACCCACAAGATCCGCCGCCTCAGGACATCCCCCAAGACCAGGAGTCGATCCAAGACCCGCTGGTTCCCGGGTTTTCATCCTCCTCCCCAGATGAAGCAGTGGTGGGGACGTCTACATCTGAACCGCCCCCAATCGACCTCAGGTCACACCAGGACCTTCTGCGCCGCGTCACCCTCAATATCAACTTGCCTGTAGAGGAAGTTCCTGAGGTGGACGACCCGGTTGTCAGTATACTGTTGGCGGAGGCTCCAACCAGGGTGGCCCACCCCTTCATCCGCTTGATACAGGCTAGAGCGGATACCATCTGGCAATCCCCGGCATCCATACCGCCCACAGCCAGAGGGGTTGAACGTAAATATATGGTGCGCTCCAAAAGGTACGAGTACCTGTATATACACCCCCTTCCTTGTTCATTGGTTTTTCAATCTGTCTATGAACGGGAGCGCCATGGCCAGCAAGCCCCTGCTCCTAAATCAAGGGAGGCCAGGCGAATGGATTTGTTGGGGAGAAAGATCTGTTCCGCGGGAGGCCTCCAACTCAGGGTGGCGAACCAACAAGCCCTCCTGAGTAGGTACAGCTATAACACCTGGGAGGCAGTGGGGAAGTTTGTAGAGCTCGTCCTGCAGGACTCCCACCAAGAATTCACAGCTCTCCCGGAGGAAGGGAAAAAAGTTGCGCGGACCTCCCTCCAGGCCTCGCTGGATGCCGCCGATTCGGCAGCTAGAACTGTCGCCTCTGGGATTGCCATGCGGCGTATATCATGGCTGCAAGTGTCAGGCCTGCCACCTGAGCTCCAGTGCACTATACAGGACCTACCCTTTGATGGCCAGGGCCTCTTCTCCCAGAAGACGGACCCTCGGCTACAGAGTCTGAAGGACAATCGCGTAATTATGCGTTCGCTGGGAATGCATACGCCGCAGACTCAAAGACAATCTTTCTGGTTGCAACCTCAGCGCCCCTGCCCCCCGCCGCAACCAAGGCAAGACTTCACCAGAAGGCGAGGTTGTACCTCTCGCAGACGACAGTCTGGACCTCAGGGGGGTAACAATTCCAGTCCCACCAAGCCACCGGCGGGACTGAAGCCAAACTTTTTAGGGTGCGCCCGAGAGCACTGTACCAATGACCTCCCAGGATCCTTTTCAGTTCATCTCCGGGCTATCCTGGACCTGCGAGGCCTGAACAAATTCATGAGAAAGTTCAAGTTCCGCATGGTGTCCCTGGGAATCATCATCCCTTCCCTGGATCCCGGAGATTGGTATGCTGCTCTCGACATGAGGGACGCATATTTCCACATCGCTATTTACCCTCCGCACAGAAGGTACCTACGCCTTGTGGTGAATCGTCAACATTACCAATTTGCGGTCCTTCCCTTTGGCCTCTCCTTGGCCCCTTGGGTATTCACGAAGTGTATGGCGGTAGTCGCCGCCTCCCTCCACCGTCGTCGAATACACGTCTTCCCATACCTCAACTACTGGCTTATTCGAGGGACCTCCGAGGCTCAGGTCACCGCTCATGTAAACGTCATCAAGGGTCTATTCACCCGTCTAGGCCTGATTATCAATCTGGACAAATCCATTCTGCTACCTACGCAGAGGATAGAATTCATAGGGGCCATGTTGAACTCCAATCTTGCAACGGCCAGCTTGCCCCCACAGCGGTTTCAGACTATAGTCTTGCTTATACAGCAACTAAAAAGCTTCCCAACAACTTCTGTCCGCACCTGCCTCGGCCTCCTCGGTCACATGGCTGCATGCACCTTCGTTACGAAGCACGTGAGACTGCGCATGCGTCCTCTCCAGACTTGGCTCGCCTCAGTCTATCGTCCACGCAGGGATGCCATAGACATAATCACGGTTCCACCAAGCGTTCTGGGCTCCCTTGACTGGTGGCTGACGCCCTCCCTGTTGTGTACCGGTTGTCCATTCCATCCGCCACAGCCCTCGGTGTCTCTGACAACAGATGCTTCCTCTCTCGGCTGGCGTGCTCACTTAAGGCACCTTCGCACCCAGGGTCTTTGGTCCTTTCAGGAGCTGGCGCTTCACATCAATGGCCGCGAACTGAGAGCGGTCAGACTGGCGTGCCAGACCTTCCAGCATCACCTACAGGGCCGTTGTGTTGCAGTTTTCACAGACAACACAATGGCCAAGTATTACATGAACAAGCAGGGAGGGACACGATCTTCCCCCCTTTGTCAAGAGGCGATGCGACTGTGGGACTTCTGCATAGCCCACTCGATAGGCCTGGTAGCCTCCTTTCTCCCAGGAGTCCGGAACTCTCTCGCGGATCACCTGAGCAGCTCCTTCCTGTCCCACGAGTGGTCCATCTGTCCAGACATCCTCCTTTCAGTATTCCGGAAGTGGGGCTTTCCCCAGATAGACCTCTTTGCCTCCCGAGAGAACAGGAAATGCCAGGCGTTCTGCTCCGTGCAGGGTCTCTCCCCAGGCTCCCTCTCGGACGCGTTCCTAATTCCCTGGGAAGGTCGTCTAGTTTACGCCTTTCCGCCCTTTCTCCTAGTCCACAGAGTCCTGCTCAAGCTCTGCAGGGACAGGGACAGGCTAATCCTGATCGCTCAGGCGTGGCCGAGGCAGCACTGGTACACCATGCTGCTCGACCTATCTCTAGCGGACCCGATACCTCTGCCACTCTACCCGGACCTGATAACACAGGACTTCGACAGACTTCACCACCCGGACCTACAGTCCCTCCACCTGACAGCATGGCTGCTGTCTGGGTAAACCAATCCGAATTGCGCTGTTCCACCCCGGTGCAACAGGTCCTCTTGGGAAGCAGAAAGCCTTCCAAGCGGGCGACATATCTCGCCAAGTGGAAGCGCTTCTCCCACTGGTGCGCCCAGTGTAACCTTACTCCTGCAGGCGTATCGGTCCCCATTATCTTGGACTACTTATGGGACCTCAAAGAGCAGGGCCTGGCGCTCTCTTCGATAAAGGTGCATCTGGCCACAATTTCCACCTTCCATCCTGGGGAATCCGGCAGTTCTATCTTCTCTCACCCTACAGTTTCCAGGTTCCTTAAGGGCTTGGAGCGACTCTACCCTCCGGTTAAGCACCCTCCCCTACCTGGGATCTCAGCCTTGTATTAGCTAGGCTCACGGGCCCTCCCTTTGAGCCGTTAGCCACATGTTCGCTGCTGTACCTGTCCTGGAAGACGGCCTTCCTCGTCGCTATCACCTCGGCCAGACGAGTATCGGAGCTTCTTGCTTTGATGGTAGACCCCCCGATCTTCCACAAGGACAAGGTACAGCTGCGGCCGCACCCGGCTTTCCTTCCGAAGGTGGTCTCTGCCTTCCACATTAATCAAGACATTTTTCTACCGGTCTTCTTCCCGAAGCCACACGCATCGCGCCGGGAACAACAACTACGTACCCTGGATGTCCGCCAGGCCCTCGCCTTTTACATTCAGAGGACCAAACCTTTCAGACACTCGCCTCAGCTATTTGTAGCGGTCGCGGAGCGCATGAAAGGCATGCCTATCTCTTCCCAGAGGCTCTCATGCTGGGTGACGTCCTGTATCCGGACATGCTACGATTTGGCCCGCGTTCCGACTGGCCATCTCATCGCCCACTCTACTCGGGCTCAAGCCTCGTCTGCCGCTTTCCTGGCCCACGTTCCCATCCAGGAAATATGTCGCGCAGCTACCTGGTCTTCCATCCGTACGTTTGCATCCCACTCTGCACTGGTTGAGCAGTCTAGAGACGATGCCGCCTTTGGCTCAGCAATCTTACATTCTGCAACATCTCACTCCAACCCCACCGCCTAGGAAAGGCTTGGGAATCACCTAACGAATGGATATGAGCAAGCACTTGAAGAAGAAAAGACGGTTACTCACCTTTGTAACTGTTGTTCTTCGAGATGTGTTGCTCATATCCATTCCACACCCGCCCTCCTTCCCCACTGTCGGAGTAGCCGGCAAGAAGGAACTGAGGAGCGGAGGGGCCAGCAAGGGTATATATCCGGCGCCATGGCAGCGCCACTCCAGGGGGTGCCCTGCCGGCCCACCGAGTGTTGCTAAGGTAAAAATCTCCAACGAACACACTTGGTTCGCGCACACACTTAACTGGAATGGATATGAGCAACACATCTTGAAGAACAACAGTTACAAAGGTGAGTAACTGTCTTTTCTTCAAACCCCATGAAAACAAATGGGAATGTTGTCTGACCTGGGTAACTAACAGTTGATGCATGTGTAGAGGTCACATGAGTTTTAAGGTACAGTGGTCTGAAGTTTAGTACAGTATAATGTAGAAATTGCATAAATGTTCAAAAGTGCAGCACAAAAGTTGTCAGACAGATGGAACTGATGCCCATCATAGACCTGCTTTGGTCACACTTGAACTTGCCTTTTTGTGTGTTCTGCCAGTTTGAGGTCAGGTTTTCACCAGGGCTTTGTCATACATTTTATAATGTGTTACTTGTTGTGAATTAGGCTGGCAGGTTGGTACCGCCTTATTTAAAGGAACAAAACAGTACAAAACTCTCTGCTCTAATGAACCATTTGAGTCTCATATCGGGGGTGTTTGATTTGTTTTGTCTACAGGAAAGGCCTTTGACATCACATATGTGCGTCTGAAGTTTCACACCAGCCGGCCTGAAAGCTTTGCCATCTACAAACGTACCAGGGAAGATGGGCCGTGGGTGCCTTATCAGTACTACAGTGGCTCTTGTGAGAACACGTATCAGAAATTAAGCCGAGGCTTTATCCGGACTGGGGAGGATGAACAGCAGGCACTCTGCACAGATGAATTCAGTGACATCTCTCCACTCACAGGTGGCAACGTGGCTTTTTCAACACTGGAGGGGCGGCCCAGTGCCTACAATTTTGACAACAGTGCTGTGTTACAGGTATGCGGGTAGGAATTGGATAAGAGGCATGCAAGCCCTTTGTTATCTATGCACTATGGAAACCTATTAGAAACTAAATCCGTATCTCCGATATGCTGGTAGGCTTAGCAAATAGATACAATGAGCAGTCCAGCATTTCAGAGTTAATGGAGAAAAATAGATTGATATTAGAAACTAGATATTTGCCTCATCTGTATGTATATTCTGAGTATACTTCAAAAAAGTGCTGTTTTTCTCCCTCTGCCTCTCCCACCCAGATGTTGTAGCTGTACCTTTTTGTCCGGAGGTGTTTGGCTGCATCTTTAGTATACGTTAGATTTGTTTTCCATTCTTGCTGGGCTGTTTTGCAAGGGAAGTGCTGTTCATTAGATTTGTGCAGTTTTGCAAGTGCACATACTTGCATCTTGTTTTTTCTTTGCTGAAGATATTTTCTACTGCTTCCTAGCACATAGCAGTAAAGGCATGAGAGGACTGGAGAGAGAAAGCACATAAAGTTAGTAAAGGAGCCTGGAAAATGTATTTGAATGTGGTTTACAAGGAAAAACAGTTGAACCTAGAGGGAATGGCAAAAGTTTTAGGGCAGGCTGTCAGGAGATAAGGAGAGAAAATATTGGGTGGGCTTCATGAGTGACTGCTGGCACCAACCCTATTTTTATGTGAAAGCTAGTGCTAATGACGGGAACGCTATAGGGCATATGAGCTTTGCATTGGTGGTTTGATTCTCATTTTGGTGGGGGTTTTATCTCCGTTAGGAATGGGTGACAGCTACTGACATCAGAGTGACCCTCAATCGTCTGAACACCTTTGGAGATGAAGTATTCAATGATCCAAAAGTTCTGAAGTCCTATTATTATGCAATTTCTGATTTTGCTGTGGGTGGCAGGTGAGTAAATCATTCCTAATAAAAAGCCATACTTAGTACTGGCATAGTGCTTTAATCATTAGACTGCTTTAAGGACATTAATTATACTAGACCCACGGAGATATGCTAAAGCAGAAGCACAGTAAAATGTGTTTTATGAAGCCTGTAATTACTTCTAACCAAAACTGTATCTAAGTGCATGAAAGAGCTGTTTCGCTTATGTCAAATGTAAATAGCTAAAGCGTGGGAACTTACAGATCCACACAGCACTACCTCCTAGATCTTAGACTTTGTCTGCATTGCCATTGCTGATTATAAACTGTAGGTAGACAAAATTGAAACTAAATAGATTTAATATTAATATTAAAAAAGAACTCACATGATATAATACTTGTGGTGGTGGTCATTTTCATATTTAATTGACTTAAAAGCCTCCATTTTTTTATATGCCACAGAATTTCAGATCTGTCATAGAAACCAGAGTGGTTCTTGCCACAAAACTTAGGTCAAGTTTTCCACAAAAGTTCTTCCATATTTAAGGAAAGTGGCCAGACCTCTGAGAGTCTTCAGTCTCTAGGATATCAGCCTGCTGTGTGTGTGACCTGGACCTGGGGAGCTTAAGACATATTATGTCTGAAGTCAGTACATTCATTTCTCCTGTTCTGCAGGTGCAAGTGCAATGGCCATGCAAGCGAATGTGTGAAGAATGACTTTGGGAAGCTGTCGTGTAACTGCAAACACAACACTTTTGGGGAAGACTGCGAGAAGTGCCTTCCCTTCTACAATGACAGGCCATGGAGAAGAGCAACAGCAGAGAGTGCCAATGAATGTTTGTGTAAGTGGCTTTGTACAAGAAAAATCTTTCTATGGTATATTCCACCACCTTTACTCTGAGGCAGGTCAGCCAACCACAAGAAGTCTTTTTTACTATTTAGTTTGTCGCTTTCCCTTCCTCCTGGCAAGTCCCAGTTTCTTCCTTACTCTGTCAAATTCTGTCCACACTAGAGTCCCCATTTTAAACAATTTGCAAACACTTTTATGCCTGTGTGTTTTTGCATGGTGGCTCCATGTAGTTACAGCGCATGATGGGTGAGATTTTTCTAAAACATGTAAGTGACTTAGGAGCATAAGTGTCTCATTGACGGATCCATGGGGTCTGGTCTATGCCACAGCCTGTAACCAGTCCCTTGGAAGTGACCTTTTTAGTGTGCTGAACTCCAAGGGTTCATGCAGTTCCACAGAGGCACGTCCATGGCCTTCAAGACTGGGCCTTCAGGCATCTTTGATCCCGGTCTGTCCATGGCTCCTTGCAGTGAGCCAGACTCCTGTGAGAGGCTTGTCCTGTGCCTCTTCAGGGCTCTCAGTGAGTATTTGCAGTGACATCAGGCTGCCTCTTCAAAACAGAGTAGGATTTATTAGTCATCTGGCATAGAGAATCTGAAGGTCCTTAGTTCAGCTAAGAGAGGCAAAGTTAAGTCTATAGTCTATCCTGGGCAAGCCAGTTCAAAAAGTCTGCCAAGCTGCTGTGGACTCCATTTCTGGCTCTGGTTCTTTGTCAGCTCAAGGTGAGAGCTGCAAAGTCCCACCAAAAGCCAGCTCTTAACCCTGCATTCTGACACCTCTTGGTCCATTTTTCTCAAGCTTAGGCCCCGCTCTACTTTCCTGCCAAGAGGTGGGAGAAAACCACCTTCCTCTGGGATGTTGGTTGCTAAATGTCAATGTCTTGTCGGTGGGGGTTTCCCATTGTCTTTATCCAGATTCTGTACTGAAATGGGTTAGTTTCAACAGGCTCCAGCCAGTTCCTTAATGATATGTTCATTCCACTGCATACAGTGACATGACACAACAGCCATGTCTCCTGTTCTGTCCCAAGAGCAGATTTAACCCCCTTTTCACCCACTGTGTAGCAAAGCAAAGCATGGAGGAAACTGAGGCACCCTTCAACGTTATAACAATATTACAGAAAACTCTCCCTTCGTCACTGGGACTTGTGCTTGTAAGTCACTTAGGCATTTTTGAAAGTCTTGACTGTTACATTTGGAAACTACCCCGTCCGCACAAAATGGATCGCTTCAACTGAACATGTGAATAATGTAGAAGTTTGTAGCAAAGCCTTATCACAGTGAAATCCCAAATTTCCAGAGGAAAAAGGACCAGACTCCTAAGGTCTTCCTCTTGTTTTGACACAGAGCTAAAACTTAATAGACATCTCCTTTGGTTATCAAGAATGTAACGGAAATGTAATGTAGGACCCAAGATCCTTTTGTGACAGAACCCGTTAATGTAGGTATGTTGTTACCATTTATTATTTGTATTGTGGCACCACATTGGGTGCTCAGTAAGGATTTAGATACCATCGTGTTAGGTGCTGCGCAAACAAGTTAGGTCCCTGCCTCAGTCTAGTATAAAAATATAGTAAATGCAATTGTCTGAGCACACCCAGAGTAGAACTGACCCAGCAATTTGTTTAAAGAGGTTGGGACTTTGTTTTAGGGATGCATTTGAGTCCTAGCCATGGGGAGTCCCTTTTCTGGAAAAATGGATAGTTCTTCTTTGAGTGGTTGTTCATGTCCATTCCAAGTAGGTGTGCACGCCAGCCGGAAGATTTTTCCATAGCAGCATCCGTAGGGTTGGCTCGGGTGCCCCCTGGAGTGGCACCACCACGGCGCCCTATAAAGGGGCCCACCGACCCTCCACCCCCTCAGTTCCTTCTTACCGCCGTTGACGGCTAGCTGGAACTTCTCTTGAGTAGCAATTTGGCAGTGTCCTATCCTTACTGTTTAGTCCATGTGTTCAATTATATTATAGTTAGTTAGATAGATCTTTGTATATAGTTTTTGTAGTTGAGGGGGCCCCCCCAAGAGTCTTCGTCGCCCCCTGGGGCATGCCCTGGTCCCCCGGGTTCAAACTCTGCAAGGACTGCGGAAAATTGATGCCCAAGAGTGACCCGCACTCTGCATGTTTGAAGTGCCTCAGAGAGAGCCACCAAAAAGACCGGTGCTCTTATCTGTAGAGGCTTCCGCCCGTGAACTCTTAAGGACAGGGCTCAAAGACTTAGAGTCCTCCTGATGGAGGTGGCACTGCGACCACCCTCGGACCCAGAAATGGCCGAGGCGGGGCCCAGCACGTCATCCTCAGTGCACAGTGCCCCGGCACCGGCATCAGGACTTAGGGCCCAGCCCACGTCATCCAAAACCCTGCACCAGATGGAGTCGAGTCATAGGAAATTGGCCTCAGTGCAGCACCGCTCACCTTTGCCGGCGCCCGCCAAGAGAAAGAAGCCAGTGAGGGATTGGTCTCCCCACCAGGATCCGAGGCCGACTCCGTCCGCGGGGCTAAGCGGACAGGCTGGGCTACAGCCCTCGGCGGTTCCATTGGCTCCTGCACCACAGAAAGGGCGGTCAAGTCCAGACCAGCCTAATTCCCCGGACCTCAGCGGAGACATATGCCCCCTGTCGACGCTGGAGGCATTCAAGGCCACCTCAGACCTGATGGGTCTCCCGGCACCGGCCTCCCCGCATGCTAGGGAGTTGCCTACTGTTGTCCGCAGTACAATCTAGAGGCAAGCCAGCCATGCTGTCGCCTCCCTCCCCGCACCGCGCTGTGAAGGCGGCACCGGACCAGATGAGAAGCTCCCCATCGCCTCGGCAACGCTCTTCTTTGGCACCGGGAGCTGCTCCCCCCAGGTCCTCATACTCAGAGACCTCAGACTCAGAGGCAGACTCCTATTGCTCCATCAGGTCGCGGGGCAGGAGATCGGTGTCGGGGGCGAGCCACCAGCGTTACCCGCGGTGGCCGTTTTGGACTCCCTGGGCCTACCATCAGTCAATAGGCTAGGCGTTTGGTCCTCGATTGCGGTCGGCCTCGATGTCGGTGGCCCCAGCGCAGCTGCCTACCCCACCAGCACCGTCGCCGAGCAGAGGCTTGCCATTGTCAAGTTCAGCACCCCCTACCCGAGCAGCAGCACTGACAGCGGCTTCAGTTCGGGCTCCGCCGACACCGCATGATACGCCAAGCTGTTCACTGGCGACCCCGGTACCGGCTGTGTTGCCGCATTTAGACTCGGAACCCGCACCGCAACCTCAATACCGTATGCTGCAAGACCCTGAGGGGCCGCATGCACCGGAGGAAGGGCCGCTCCATGTAATCTCCTCGTCATCCTCCTCGGACTAGGCGGTCTCGGGCACGGCTGCAGCACCGGCCCTAGAGGACACTCGAATCCTCCAACAATTGCTTCAGCAAGCTGCTCGGAGCCTAGCAATCCAAGCGGAGGAAATCGAGGTGGACACGGACCCTGTAGTGGACATCCAGGCTCCCTCAGGGCCATCCAGGGTGGCCCTCCCGCTGATAAAGACCACAGCGGATACGTCCTGCACCTTATGGCAAACACCAGCCTCACTGGCCCCTTTTGCCAAGAGGACAGAGCGGCTCTACTTGGTCCCCTCTAAAGGGCACGAACACCTGTACATCCACCCCCCGCCCCCCCCGGACTCCCTAGTAGTAGATGCGGCTAACCAGCGGGAGCGTCAAGGTTTTCAGGGGTCAACAACAAAGAGCAGAGACGCAAAAAGACTTGAGCTCTTTGGCAGGAAGAAGTACGCCACAGGAGGACTCCAACTCCGCATTGCCAATCAACAGGCAATAGTAAGCCGATATGGCCACAACATGTGTTCGGTCATGTCGAAGTTTGCGGAGCTCCTTCCCCAGGACTCGAGATCAGAGTTTTCGGCCCTAGTGGAGGAGGGCAAACTGATCTCTTGAGCCTCCCTCCAGGCCGCCTTAGATGCGGCGGACTCAGCCTCGCGCACCCTGGCCACAGGCCTGGTCATGCGGCGGGGCGCCTGGCTCCAGGTCTCGGGCCTGCCCTATGAGGTCCAGCAGACGATTCAAGACCTTCCCTTCGAAGGGCAGATGCTGTTTTCAGAGAAAACGGACAAACGTCTCCATAGTCTAAAGGACTCAAGGGCCATGCTTCGCTTGCTGGGCTTGCATACCCCCGCGACCTAGCGCGGACAATTTAGTCCGCAGGCGGCCCCTCTCCCGTACTAGCCACAGGCTCGCCAGGAGCTGGGGCGCAGGCGGGGCAGAAATGGCAAGAGGCATCACCAGCGTCACCCCTCTGGCCAGACGTCTGGCCAATCGAGACCACCATCTGGGCCTAGACCCCCTATTTGATGGTACGGTCGAGGGCGACCTACCAATCGAGACTCTGGATCCTTCCACCCCTACCTTTGGATCACGTCTGTCCCACTTCTGCTGTGCCTGGTCCAGAATTACGTCGGACAAATGGGTGCTCCGCATGGTAGAGAGGGGATATTCTATCCAGTTCTCCTCCTTCCCGCCCTACCAACCCCCCTCCCTGTCCCTCTTCAGGGACCCTTCTCATGAGCAACTTCTAGTTCAAGAAGTGAAGTCCTTCACGGAGGCAGGGGCGGTGGAGGAAGTCCCGGGGGAGTTCAGGGGCAAAGGCATCTACTCCCGGTATTTCCTTATACCGAAGGTGAAAGGGGGCCTGAGAGCCATCCTGGACTTGCGGCTGCTGAACAAGTTTGTGAGAAAACTCAAGTTCCGCATGGTCTCCCTGTCCTTGATCATTCCCTCCCTGGATCCAGGAGATTGGTATGCCGCCCTCGACTTGAATGACGCCTGTTTCAACATTGCCATAATTCCCCGACACCGTCTGTACCTCATGTTCTTTGTGGCCGACGTCCATCTGCAGTTCACGGTGCTCCCGTTTGGCCTGTCAGCTGCTCCTAGGGTCTTCACGAAGTGCATGGCTGTTGTGGCGGCCTTCCTGCACAGGCGGGGCATCCAGGTATTCCCCTACCTGGACAATTGGCTCATAAAGGGCCACTCCAAGGAGCAAGTAGAGACCCAGATGCTGTTCATCAGGCGGACCTTTCTCGATCTTGGCCTCCTCTTGAACGAAGCCAAATCCATCCTGTCTCCGACGCAACAAATAGAGTTAATAGGAGCGGTTCTGGACTCCACACACGCCAAAGTGTATCTGCTGGAGTCCAGGTTCCATGCAATTTCCGAGCTCATCCTCAGACTGCACCGCGCCCTGGTTACCACGGCGTGAGTTTGCCTCTGGCTGTTGGGCCACATGGTGACATGCACCTATGTGGTGGTCCACACCAGACTCTGGCTTCGCCCGCTGCAGTCCTGGTTGGCCACAGTTTATCACCCAGTCAGGGACCCCCTGGACTCAGTGGTGTTCATTCCCTGCTTGGTGCTGCTCTCGCTGCAGTGGTGGCTCAACCCTCAGGAAGTCTGCATGGGTATTCTCTTTGCTGCCCCGCAGCCCTCCCTCTCCCTGGTGACAGATGCCTCGGGTCGAGGTTGGGGAGCGCACCTGGGATGCCTCAGGACGCAGGGCTTGTGGTCGCTGGAGGACCTCGAGTTGCATATCAACGTCAGGGAGCTGAGAGCAGTCCGCTTGGCATGTTTGACCTTTCGGACTGTTCTTTTGGACAACACGGCAGCAGTCTTTTATATCAACAAACGGGGGTGCATGCTCCTCTCCCCTCTGCAGGGAAGCCCTCACACTGTGGGATTTCTGCGTTCACAATGCCACTCACCTGACGGCATTCTATCTTCCAGGGGAGCAAAAAGGTTTGGCGGACACCCTCAGCCGCTCGTTCCAGAGTCACGAGTGGTCGCTCCAATAGGACATGGTGTGCTCAGTTTTCCAGCTCTGGGGCTTTCCCTGGTGAGACCTGTTTGTTTCAAGCGAAAACAGGAAGTGCCGACGGTTATGCTCCCTCCTGGGCCGCAGTCGGCGGTGTCTGTTGGACGCCTTTTTTCAGCAATGGGAGGACAGTCTGCTCTATGCCTTTCCTCCGATCCCCCTGATACACAGAGTGCTTTTAAAGATTCGCAGGGATCATGCCAAGGTAATACTGATAGCTCCGGCGTGACCACACCAGCATTGGTACACGTCACTCCTGCACGTCAGTTCAGGCGCCCCTGATGCTGCCCCTACTCCCAGACCTGATCACGCAGGACCGGGGCTCCCTCCGCCATCCGAACCTCGAGTCCCTTCACCTCACAGCCTGGATGCTCCATGGCTGAACCCGGTGGAGATGCAATGCTCCCAGCAGGTCAGGCAGGTGCTGCTGTGTAGCAGGAAACCATCAACTAGGGCCACCTACCTGGCTAAATGGAAGCATTTCTCCATCTGGCCAGGTCAGTGGGGTCACGACCCACTGGGGGTTCCAATCCCCACTGTCCTTGACTATTTGCTTCACCTAAGACAACTGGGCCTCTCCCTTTCCTCCATTCGCGTACACTTGGCGGCCATATCTGCTTTTCGTCCGGGAGAGGGGGGTACCTCAGTGTTTGCGAATCCACTGGTTGGGCTTTTCCTCAAGGGTATGGGCAGGCTCTTCCCGCATGTGCATCAACCGACCCCTGCTTGGGACCTGAATCTGGTCTTCTCCATCCTCTCGGGGCCTCCCTTTGAGCGTCTGATCTCGTGCTCCCTGCTGTACCTGTCATACAAGACCACCTTCCTGGTGGCCATCACCTCAGCCCGACAGGTGTCGGAGCTTCAAGGGTTAACATCTGAGCCCCCGTACACAGTCTTCTGCAAGGACAAGGTCCAACTTAGACCTCATCCGGCTTTCCTACCCAAGGTCATTTCACAGTTCCACATGGTCCAAGATATCTTTCTCCCAGTGTTTTACCCGAACCCACACGCCTCCAGCGAAGAGCGGAGGCTACACTCCCTGGATGTCCACAGGGCCTTGGCTTTTTGCATAGAGCGTACCAAGCCGTTCAGACGCTCGACTCAGCTCTTTGTCACAGTGGCAGAAAAGATGAAGGGGCTCCCGGTCTCCTCTCAGCGAATCTCTTCGTGGATCGTGACCTGCATCGGGGAATGCTACCGTATTGCGAAGACCCCTGTCCCCCCCGGTCACGACCCACTCCACTAGGGCGCAGGCCTCCTCTGCGGCGTTCCTGGCTCAGGTTCCGACTCAGGAGATTTGTAGAGCGGCCACGTGATCCTCCATCCACACATTCTTGTCTCACTGCCATCATGCACCAGGCTAGGGATGATGCAGCCTTTGGTCGCGCAGTACTCCAGTCAGCAGTGGTCTCCGACCCCACCTCCTAAGGTTAGGCTTGTGAGTCACCTACTTGGAATGGACATGAACAACCACTCGAAGAAGAAAAAACGGTTACCCACCTTTTAGTAACTGTTGTTCTTCGAGATGTGTTGTTCATGTTCATTCCAACACCCACCCTCCTGCCCCTCTGTCGGAGTGCCAGCAAGAAGGAACTGAGGGGGTGGAGGGTCGGCGGGCTCCTTTATAGGGCGCCGTGGTGGCACCACTCTAGGGGGCGCCCGAGCCGACCCTACGGACGCTGCTGGGGGAAAATCTTCCGGCTGGCGTGCACGCGGCACATGCACATCTACTTGGAATGGACATGAACAACACTTCTCGAAGAACAACAGTTACTAAAAGGTGGGTAACCTTTTTTTTTCTTTTGGTCCTTCATGGCATCCTAATTCAGCATAAGTTATTTTACACTAACAAAGATTTGTGTGCCATTCTTCCTCAGGAGGACCCAAAGAAATATGCCCGAGTGTCTCATGGTTCTTAATGAAAACAATAATGACGTAGCTCTGAACTCCATTACCATGAAGCAGAAGATTGCTTAGCTTCTGGAAATAGGGTGCAGAATGATATCTGAAGGCTGAGTCTTGTGCTTATCAGTAGAAATACTTCACAGAATTGCTAGAAACTCCCATCCAAACTCCACCAGTATCGCTGACAGATCCCTAACAAGGGGTGTGTTCTTATAGTAGAACATCTGCTGGAGAATAGATCATAGAATATTAGGGTTGGAAGGGACCTCAGGAGGTCATCTAGTCCAACCCCCTGCTCAAAGCAGGACCAATCCCCAGACAGATTTTTACCCCTGTTCCTTAAATGACCCCCTCAAGGATTGAACTCACAACCCTGGGTTTAGCAGGCCAATGCTCAAACCACTGAGCTATCCCTCCCCCCAATAGAATTGCTTCATATAGTAGGTGCCCACCACAAAATTATATGGACATGGTGCTTAAAGGGCCCACAGAAGAAAAAGAAATGGGATTGTTTCTGGTGTGCAGCATACTGCAGGTCCTAATGAATGCAGTGGCCTTTTAACTGAAGAGTTCAGTTAGCATTCAGTGACCTCTTCCCTTTGCAGTCAGAGTCCTTCATCTCCAGAATATACTCAGACTTCATCCCGGTCTAGACTATTGCAAAGGTGCAGTAATTCTAATGTATCTCCAAAAAGCAAGTCAGTTTATTTGTGCGGTCTTCTGTTAGGAGCTATTGCACCTCATAGTTTACTTACGAGGGTGGATGGTGGAAGACTTTCAGATAGGAGCCTTCTTCCTGTCTGTCCGTATATTAGTATTAAAAGGTCCCAGCTGTTGATACAAGTCCTGTGACTTCAGTTGACAGCCCAATGAAACCAATGTCTTGTCTACCTCACTTCCTAGACATAAAAATCTCTCTGCATGAGAGGGAGAAGAAACTTTTCTCACAGGACTTTCTGGAAGGCTTGTGTCACTGTTATCTTCTCTCACTGTTTTGCATGCCTGAAATAGCATTATTGTGTGGGAAGGCAGCAGGAAGGGTGGAAAGCTGTAGCCCAGCTGGCAAGGGAGCAGCATGGAAACTGTAGTATTCCTCCTGACATACGTAGAAAGCAGTGTTTTTTCAGCAGAGTGTTTGTTAAGACTAGTTTCTTCCATCTAGCAGAGGGAAGGAAACCAAATACTTCTGGCTGTGCTGCTGTTTTCATTGATTGGAGTGGCAAGTGCAGCGTTGTTTAGATTCCATCTTGCTGATTAAGTCTGTGTGTACCAGCAGTACCTGCATCCCTATCACACACTGACAAAACCTCTCTGACTCTTTGACATCTGCTTTTCCTTCACCTCAGATTAATTTCTAACTCATTTTGTTTTTGTTGCATTGCTCTCTGATATAATAATCATGTACATCTTCTCCTGGGTCAATTACTCTTCTGCTGACTTTCCTACACCTTATTTCTGGGGCAGGTCTAGTATTGTAGGTGAGAGTAGGATACCTTCCTATGGATAGGAACTGATTTAACCTTGTGCTTTTTCCCACAGCCTGTAACTGCAATGGGCGGTCACAGGAGTGTTACTTTGATGCTGAGCTATACCGCTCCACGGGCCATGGTGGTCACTGCATCGGCTGCTTGGATAACACTGATGGTGCCAACTGTGAAAGGTGCCGGGAGAACTTCTACCGCCTTGGAAGTGAGGAAAGATGTCTACCATGTAACTGTAACGCTGTTGGTAAGTCAGGATGCAGAATCTTCCCTCCTGTAAACTTTAAAAAAAAGTGCACAACGTAGAATATCAGGGTTAGAAGGGACCTCAGAAGTTCATCTATCTAACCCCTGCTCAGAGCAGGACTAATCCCCAGACGGATTTTTGTCCCAGATCTCTAAATGGCCCCCTTGAGGATTGAATTCATAACCCTGGGTTTAGCAGGCCAATGCTCAACCCACTGAGCTGTCCCTCTCTCCAACAGATACTATTTCAACTTAAAATTGTTAAGTAACCTGCTCATAGTTTGATCTGATTGCTTCAAGGAAAATGCACAGCAGCTAAGATCGTAGACTTTAAGCAGATACAATGCATATACAATAGTTCCTTTTCAAATGCATTCTAGAAGGCTTTTTCTGTATATTATAACATAGGCAAGGCCCTGGACATACCCAGTAAGTGGAACTTCGGAGCTGTTGCAGTCCAGCAGAATTTTTTCAAATCATCTAGGTATCCAAAAGCAACAGTTTGAATACCTTGTTTTATTAAAGGGTGAATGAAATAAGACATTTGTGGTAGTGTATCTAAGCACCATAAAATATGAACTAAACAAACTTTAAAAAAAACTCTTTTAAAGGAAAGTCAAAATACTCTACTGGATTTTTTTTTGGGGGGAAGGGGGGGGAATTTCTGTCATAAGAACAAATTAATGGTAGTCAAGCAACTTACCTGATCTGTATAGGGATCAATCCGACAAGTAATAAGAGGAATGGGGAAAGCAAAAAGGTAGTGGAAGCTAAGGTAAGAGCTGATAATCCAAAATAGACCAGCTGAAATAAATTAGGTCTGGTACAGTCCCTCACTAGCTGCCTTGAGAGCATGTTCCAAGCACGATCTCCCTATGAACTCCGGAAGGGAAGTTCCACATTCAAAAAACTTTTGACCAAGAAAGGCAGCCCATATCCTTTTCTTCCCTGCCTCCATCCCAAACTTTCCCTGGGCCTTATGTTACAATCAAGTCAGGCCAACTGTAAATGCTAAGTACAGACATGGGAAGCGAGGTGATTGCTCAGGTATGTAGGGGCAAATTACAAAGGTCTTTATAACTTAATACTAAGCCCTTGACTTGTAGCCCACGGTATGCTGGCATCCAGTGTGTATTAAAAGTGTGTGGAGTTGATTTTAGGATGATATTTTTATCTACATAATGTTTTTATAAACAATTATAGACTGGATCACACAGGGAGTTTGAACTTTGACTGTATATGGGAAAGGTTTTATGAGTCCTTCACTCTTAATTATTCTGTCTGGTTTAATCCTCTTATAATTGTTTCACTTGCTGTTACATACAGCCTTTTAGTGCAGCCTGAAATGGAAGGCAGAAACCATTCCTTTTTATACATAAAAAGTTGCATTAAATTACATATTGGTTCACTTATTAGCCCGTAGAACACTGACATTTTCCCAGGCTGCTAGCCAAATAAATACCTGGGAGAAAACATTCTGTCTTCAAAGAGTTAAAGAAACTGAGTAAACTGTGTCTTCAGGACCAAACTCAAGGAGCATGTTTGTGTCCGTTTCACAAGGGGGGGGAGGAAAAAAAGGTCAAAATTTTCATTCACATGCAATTTTATAAAACATAGCTTTAAGACAATTCCTTGCTACGAATGTGAGGCTTGCTTTGGAGTCTGTTAGAGGTCATGTGTTCCTCTACCAATCCTCCTCAATACTATTAGATTTAGCATTCAAAGTCTATCAGTGTGATGTATAGCGGTTTCTTAGCATTTAAATTGTACCAGTATGACGGAGGGCATGTGAGCTATGTGGGGCCAAGTGTTCCTTCTCACTGCTCTTGTCATCTGGCCTCCTGATAGGGAGGAGGAGAAGTTTGAGCTGTTCCAGCACTGTGTCCTTTAGGAGCTCACTCCCTGACCACAGACAGCAAAAGAGAAGGCTGACCTGGCCAAGAACAGCCCATGCTCAGGAGCCTATCTTGCAATACAGGAAAGTTGGGGAGAACCCAGGCTGGCTGAAAAAAGGAAACCTACATGTAGACAGTCTGCCACCGAGCATGGGCTAGGAGAGGGGGCCTATTGGGTATTATCTGTGTGTGAGCTAGCAGCACTTGTAGACTTGGTGGGGCTTAAGAAGGCAGAGAAGTGGGAGTACTAAGGAAGAAAATCTGTGTGTGAAGGGAACTAATGAGGGGGTACCTAGGCAAAGGGGGAAATGATGATTGGGGTGCAGAGAAGAGACTTGGGAAAAGGAGGGTGGGGAAAAGAAGACTGAGTGTGTTGTACTTAGGGAAGGATAATGAGAAGGCATGAGATAAACTGGAGATGCAGAGATAACAGTGAGAATGGAAGAGACAGAAGGGAGAAAACGTAATGGAAAGGAGCGAAAATGGTACAAGGAGAAAATGAGAATAGAAGTGGGAAATGGGATTGAGGAAAATGGAAGGGGAAGCAAAACAAGTGCAAGGTCAGTACAGCTTTATTTCGGATGCACAGATGTAAAGATATCATTTGAGTGATGTCATGGGAGATACACGTTTATGAACCATCGTGGAAATCAGATGATGCCCTTAGGCTCTTGGCAAGTTTTTCATTCCAGACCTTGGAGTGACACATCACTGTTCTTCTGTTCCCCTCCCAGCATATCCCCCAAAGCTCGCTTAGCACACAGTTTGATCTGCAACAGCTAATGTAATCACACACTCTATTAAAGTTTCCTTTTTTCTCCTGTTCCCGTAGGCTCTCTCAGCACTCAATGTGATAACTATGGCCGGTGCAGCTGCAAACCAGGTGTGATGGGAGATAAATGTGACCGATGCCAGCCAGGGTTCCATTCCCTCTCAGAGGCTGGGTGCAGGTAAGGGATTCTTTTCCTGTAGTTAAAATAGAAGGTGAAGGAGCTACTGCTCAAGAGGGGAGTGTGTGAATTTTCCTGTAAACTTTCTTCTCTTCTGGTTTCTGTACCCAGTTCTCAATGGGTTTCTTTCTCCTCTCCACTGTCTCCATCAGGCTGTGTTCATGCAATCCTGCTGGCAGCATAGATGACTGTAGTATTGAAACAGGACGATGTACCTGCAAGGACAACGTGGAGGGATTCCACTGTGAGAGGTGACTTGCCCTTTCAATAGCTCTGTTGCATATGTCTCAGGAGTATTCTTGGTCGCTGTGTGTTTTGAAAAAAGATGAAGAAAATAACTTCTTACTCTTGCTCATTTTTAGATGTAAACCTGGATTTTTCAATCTGGATCCAGCCAATCCGAGGGGATGCACCCCTTGCTTCTGTTTTGGTCACTCCTCGGTCTGCACCAATGCCGTTGGCTACAGTATCTACAGCATCGTCTCCAACTTCCAGACTGGTAAGGACAGATCTTCCTTTGACTTCAAGGCTGTGCTATGGACTTCAGTCTAAAAATTAACGCTTTCCTTCTGCTCCTCTTCCCCTTTCCCTGTGCTGGGTTACTGTAGCCAAAGCATTCAAACCGTAGGTACCTAAATATGTAGCATCACTTTCAGAAGTGCTGAGTACCTACAATACACATTAAAGTCAATAGGAGATGCTCAGCATCTTCAAACATCAGGTTTTTTTAGGTGGCCAAATATGAATTTAGGTGCATGACTTTAGGCATCTAGGTTTGAAATGTTTTAACGTATATGTGTACTGAGGATGTAAACATTTCTCTTCACGTTTAATGCCGGCAGCTGGGAGAAGCCGTTTGGGCTTCTGAACTTTATAATATAACAGCTCTTGGGTTTTGAGTTCAGTGTGATTTTGGCAAAATGTACCTTCTGGCTGCTTCCTGTTGTTTTCATTGGTAGTCCTAGAATCAGGGCAAGAATCACTTTTCGTACAATCTCTTTTTGCTTTCCTGCAGCAGTAAGCTGTATGGGCTGCTATGTAGCTTGGAAATCATGTTCCTTTATTAAAATTCCTCTGGAAAACAAAAACATGTTTTATGGAAGCCTGAACTTCCAAGTATGAAAGTCTCTACAAATTTCACAAAACCCCAGATATTTGTAGTTCTCCCATCCCTACTTAGTATTACGTTTTTTCTGGTGATAGAGCAGTTTAAAACCTCTGCTCTTTGAAAGTTAGAGAAAATGGTGGGCATAATATGTGTGAAGTTAGCACTTCGTAGGTTCTGGGTTGAACTGGTAACATAGCAGTTTCTCTTTGTAAAAGGGTGGAAACAATGACACAAACTTCCTAAAGCATGTTAACACCAGTGCATAAAATGTAAGCTAGAAATTCCCTGGGTGACACATTGTGTTCCATGCGTGATATGGTATCTGTGACGGGTCTGGTCAGAGAGAGCTCCTTGGGACTGTCACCTGATTGCTGAAATTACCTCTGAGCCTGTTTTCCACTGCCAGCTTGGGACTCCAGAACCCTGCCTTGTTGAGCCAGACGTGCTTGTCTGCTGCAGCACAGACCCCAATCTGGCCCATGCCCCCAGAGCTGTAGACTGTAACCAAAAACTGCTCAGCAAGTCACCTGTCTCCAGCACCCAGACACCCAGCTTCCAGTGGGATCCAAACCCCAAATAAATCTGCTTTATTCTATATAAAGCTTATACAGAAACTCATAAATTGCCTACCCTCTATAACACCAATAGAGAGAGATGCACAGCTGTTTGCTCCCCCAGGTATTAATCGCTTACTCTGGGTTAATTAAGAAACAAACGTGATTTTATTAAGTATAAAAAATAGGATTTAAGTGGTTTCAAGCAATAACAGGCGGAACAAAGTAAGTTACCAAGCAAAATAAAACAAAACACGCAAGTCTAAGCTTAATAGATTTAAGAAACCGAATACCTGTAAATCTCACCCTCAGATGTTCCAATAAACTGCTTTCACAGACTAGGCTCCTTCATAGTCTGGGCCCAATCTTTTCCCCTGCTACAGTTTTTGTTAGTTCCAACTCAGGTAGTAACTAGGGGTTTTCTCATGACTGCCAGCCCGCTTTGTTCTGTTCCACCCCCTTTTATAGCTTTGGCACAAGGCGGGAATCTTTTGTCTCTCTGGGTCCCCACCCCTCCTTCTAAATTGAAAAGCACCAGGTTTAAGATGGATTACAGTACCAGGTGACATGTCCTGTGAGACCCCAAACCTCCATTCTTTCGGAAGGCTTACAGGTAAACAGAACCATTTACAACCAATTGTTTTAGTTAATGGGAGCCATCAAGATCCTAAGCCACCCTTAATGGCCCACACTTTTTACATAATTACAATAGGACTTCCGAGTAGTACTTCATATTTCTAGTTTGATACAAGAATGATACATTCATACAAATAGGATGATCGCACTCAGTAGATTATAAGCTTTGTAATGATACCTTACAAGAGACCTTTTGCATTCCAGTTACATTATATTCACACTTATATACATATTTTCATAAAACATATGCAGTGCAACGTCACAGTATATATCTTATAGAGCATTTCCCCTAGTAAATCTGTATTTCAGGGGAGGAAGAGTGGCGTGCTGAACAGCGAGATGGCTCTGAAATTTTACTCCAGTGGAGTGCGGAAACCCAAGACATCTCTGTTATCTCAGACAGCTATTTCCCTATCTATTTCATTGCACCTGGTAAGTAGGGTTAGAGACAAGGTTCTCTCTAAAAATTTACCATGTTATCATATAGTAAATCTTCACTTTTCTGCCCCTAATTATAAGAGTTTTGTTTCTGTTTCAGGCAAGTTTTTGGGCAACCAGGTTTTGAGTTATGCTCAAAATCTGACCTTCTCCTTTCGGGTGGATAGGCGGGACACTCGTCTCTCTGCAGAGGACCTGGTGCTTGAAGGGGCTGGGCTTAGAATATCTGTGCCTCTTATTGCTCAGGGCAATTCCTATCCTAGCGAGAACACAGTGAAGTATGCCTTCAGGTGAGTGAGTGTTCCCTGTAACATGAAAAGAGTTGGGGCTGACTGTGGAGGAAGGAGAGTAATTGCTGTAACAGGAATCTAGCCTGGGGTGGACAGTGTTCTCAGAAGGCACAGTAAGAAAACCAGAACTGTTAAGGTTGTTTTTTTCAAAATAGAATTAACAATCATGCCATCAGATGAATGCAGTGCATATGCCCTACTAGTACTACATAGTTATATCCTAAATGTGTTGTAACAGCACATAATTGCTCAAATGGTCCATTGAAAGAGCACAGCCATCAGCATGTGAAAGCTGTAAGCATAGAAAATGATTCATGCCTCGTCTCCATAGGCTCCATGAAGCAACAGATTACCCGTGGAGGCCTTCTCTTACCCCATTTGAGTTTCAGAAGCTGCTTTACAACTTGACTTCTATCAAGATCCGTGGGACATACAGTGAGAAAAGTGAGTCATTCCACTACTTGGGAAAGTGGGTCTAGGGATGAGATATGGAGTGGTTTCCACAACTGCTGTATATGGGAGAGGAGCAGATTATCTCACTGCTGCAGAATGACAGTGGCTGGCATATTTCAGATCCTAATTATAAATATCTAAGGGTGGTTGGTTGTCAGTCCATGACTCATGCTTTGCATCAGTCTGCTTATGACATCTTGTTTCCTGAGCCACTTGCAGGGTACCTACTCTCACTGTGATATGAATACCCTGCAGGAGGCCAAGGATCCACAGTCTCTGTTCCTTTAGGCTTTTTTTTTTTTTTTTTTAAATGACTTTAGCATTTTTGTCATGACCCTGCATAGACCTGATTAATGAAAATCTGAGAGCAGACCAGATTCACTCCAGAATTCTGAAGGAAGTGGTCGCAGAGATGCCAGGATTCTTTAACACAGGGGTGGCCAACCTGTGGCTCCAGAGCCACATGCGGCTCTTCAGACGTTAATATGTGGCTCCTTGTATAGGCACCAACTCCGGGGCTGGAGCAACAGGTGCCAACTTTCCAATGTGCCAGGGGGTGCTCACTGCTCAACCCCTGGCTCTGCCACAGGCCTGTCCCCACTCCACCCCTTCCCATCCCCTCCCCTGAGCCTGCCATACTCTTCTTCTCCCCCCCCCCCATCCTCCTGCACACCACAAAACAGCTGATCAGGAGGTGCAGGGAGGGAGGAGAGGGCACTGGAGGGGGGGAGAGCTGATGCAGGGGCTGCTGTTGTATTACTGTGGCGTGGCTCTTTGGCAACATACATTGGTAAATTCTGGCTCCTTCTCAGGCTCAGGTTGGCCACTCCTGCTTTAACAAGTGTGGCACCTACTCTACTGCTATTACACTTGTAATGTAATGAGGAAAGAGACAGGAAAACACAAAACCGATGAGAGATAATTGTTCTAAGTGGGAAGGGCCTGATCCCAAAACCTCCCCATTTTACAGAACCTCTGTTTACTTAGAACATAAGAATGGCCATACTGGGTCAGACCAACGGTCCATCTAGCCCAGCATCCTGTCTACCGACAGTAGCCAATGCAGGTGCCCCAGAGGGAGTGAACCTAACAGGTAATGATCAAGTGATCTTTCTCCTGCCATCCATTCCCACCCTCTGACAGACAGAGGCTAGGGACACCATTACTTGCCCATCCTGGCTAATAGCCATTAATGGACTTAACCTCCATGAATTTATCCAGTTCTCTTTTAAATGCTGTTATAGTCCTAGCCTTCACAACCTCCTCAGGCAACCTACTTCAGTGGGAGTTCCACATAAGGAGGTGCTGTGGGAACTGACTCTGATTAGGGACAACATCGATGGCCTTGAACAGCGTTGAGAGATTTTCATGCTAAAACATATAGATTTTTTAAAAAAGTAATAACTTTTTAGATTGGGAATCTACAAGAGTTTGAAGTGGAATATTTTTATTGACTTTGGAGGAGAAAAACCCGAAAGAGAGTGGGCAGAGGGATGTCTAGGTAGTTTAATCTTTCTCTTACTGTGAGACTCTGGTTCTGATGAAGAATCCACTGCATACAGGGCCTGTCTGTTCTTGTAACAGGGAAGGTTAGGAACCATTCTTGGTTTCTGAATGGAACTATAAACAGTGCACACACAAGGCATGATTTTTACTGCCAAAATGTATTTACACAAATCATGTTCTTTGCACCCTGCTATGTTTTGTGTGACGGCTGTTTGACAAGCTACCAGCTCTACATACCTGTGTATCTCGTCCATGGGGAACTGCCCTCTCTGCTTTCTGGCCTTCTCTCTGGGTTACCTGGCATCCTTCTCACATCAACCTAAGCAACTGCTGACTTTGCTGCTGAAGTAATAGCAAACACATCTCTTCCGACACTGTGTGGTCTATCTCTGACTTGTGTGTAAATATACTGTATTGGGCTTATATCATACCATTTTTCATGCGTGGGTAATTAAATGCTTCTCTTCCCAACCTCTTTCCAGGTGCTGGATACCTGGATGATGTCACTATTGTGAGCGCTCGTCCTGAGCCAGGAACCCCTGCAACCTGGGTGGAGAGCTGTACCTGCCCAGCTGGATACCATGGGCAATTCTGCGAGCACTGTGCCTCAGGTTATAGGAGGGAGACACCTAGCCTTGGGCCATACAGTCTGTGTGTGCTGTGTACCTGTAATGGGCACAGTGAGAGCTGTGACCCAGAGACTGGTAAGGAGGAAGATTGGGGGTGAGGGGGGCAGCAGGAGGAAATCTGATTTTTTTTTGTTTTGTTTTAATTTTTTTTTCTTTCTGTGTGAGGAATGGGATGGGGAAAGTGACTGGAACAATATTAAAAACATACACTGGTATTTTTCTCTCCCCTCCTCCCCCTCTGTGCCTTCCCCCACCCCCCCCCAAAAAAACCCACCCCACCTCCAAAACCCACAGGTGCTTGTGACTGCAGAGATAACACGGCAGGCCCTCACTGTGAGAAGTGTAGTGATGGGTATTACGGAGATGCAACCACAGGCATTCCCTCAGACTGTCAGCCTTGTCCATGTCCAGGGGGCTCGAGCTGCGCCATAGTGCCCAAGACTAAGGAGGTGGTGTGCACCAACTGTCCTGCTGGAACCGCAGGTGTGTTCTTTATTCAGAGCTTCCACATCCCACCTGCCCAGAGAGAGCCTTCTTACACCCGGTCTGCTGCTTTGCACAGTGAAGAGAAATGAGCAGACCTGATCCCTTCTTTATTTTGTGGTTGCTTTTTTCTTAGCAGACAACTTGGTAACTAGTATCAAGCTCTTTGTTGCCATAATTCTTGGGATTCTATGAACTAAAAAGAAGCCAAATGTTTCTCTTTCCTGAATGGAGAAATTGAGATTTAGTCTGAGCAAAATCTGAAAATACTTGGGATACATGAGCCATGATAATTTCGGATACTGAGCACTGTTAATCATGTAGAGCTGGGTGGAAAATGGGATAGTCACTAAAACAGGCATGAGAATTTTTATGTTCAAATCAGGATAAAATTAGAGAGCATATTTTCCCTCTGCCAGTCTGGCAGACATTGAATGTTGTTTGCTGCAGCAGGTTTGTTCTGCCTTGGAAGCCATAGGTTGCAATGATTCATCAGGACAGGGCAACTTAATGTACAAATTCATATTGTTTTTTACAGCCTAAACCAAATGTCTCAACAGATATGTATCTTATTTTAAATAGTAAATCTTAAAGCAGATGATGGTGTTAACCCTTTAAGTAATGCTGCTGCCCTCACCTCCCTCCCAGTGTGTCCCCACTTATGATGAAGAGCTTGTGATGTGATGGAAGGGAAAGGGGGAGGTTTGCATGTGAAAGAGCTGTCTGGGAAGTAGAGCTTTTAGCTTGTGTGGGGCGGTCTGCCAAACCTTCTGTGGCTTCCATCCCCATCTTAAAGAGGTACAACAGATCAGGGTCACCACTAACATCGTAGGAGGACTTTGGGAAGCAGTGACATTGGGAAGTGGGGGAGAGTATTGAACTGTTTGACAGCTCAGGTAGTTATAGCGAGGGAGTAACTGGGGACAAAGTTTGTCAGGTGCTGCCTAGGGAGACCAAGGGGCTGAGCTGTGTATCAGTAACTGCCTAGGGTGGGGAGCCAGTGTCACTGCAGGGCTGTCTTCTATATGGAGTCTTCTGTCCTTGTTGCAGCATCGCAGCCTCCTGTAATGGAAGTGGGTGTTGAGTGTCCATATATCTGTCTGCTTGCTTTAGCTGATCTCAGTTGTTACAATTAATAAGGGCAGTCATTTTTTGTATTTTATATTTTGGAACTTAGTCTGTGCTGGAGTATAGATTAACTAGCGTGAGACATCTGGGACAGGTCGGAGAACTGTGATATTAAAGTGGCACAAAAATTATGACAAACATGCAGATTGCAAAATTAGTGACTTTTTAGTCCAGTTTCAGAGTAGCAGCCGTGTTAATCTGTATCTGCAAAAAGAACAGGAGTACTTGTGACACCGTAGAGACTAACAAATTTATTTCAGCATGAGCTTTCGTGAGCTACAGCATCCGAAGAAGTGAGCTGTAGCTCACGAAAGCTCATGCTGAACTAAATTTCTTAGTCTCTAAGGTGCCACAAGTACTCTTGTTCTTTTTAGTCCTGTGTTTCTCAATGACTGATCTGTGGACCAGCGCCTGTCCCTGAGATCTCCCTGACACACTTTAGGAAGGGACAAGAGAGTCTCCGGTGCCCAAATGATTGAGAAACTCTGTTTTAGACTTTTTAAGGGGACAGATTATTGAGAAAAACCATATGTGGAAAGTTGTATATTAGTATCTCATTGGCATGTTTCTTAAGAACTAATCAGAGTATTTTCGGAGTGACACAAAGGTTTTTAAATCACAGTTTAACTGGAAATCTAAAGGTAGCTTTAACTATTGGAGGTTGTGACTGACTCCTCCAAGGTAGTGCTTTGAAACATGATCTCTTCCTGGTCACTTCATATCAGATGAGGAAAAAGTGATGAGGGACTCACTTTGCAGGAGAGGCTGTAGGGTAGTGGTTCTCAAACTTCTGTACTGGTGACCTCTTTCATATAGAGAGCCTCTGCGGGCAACCCCCTCTTATAAATTTAAAAACACTTTTTATATATTTAACACCATTATAAATGCTGGAGGCAAAGCGAGGTTTGGGGTGGAGACTGACAGCTCGTGACCCCCCCCCCCCCTATAAGAACCTTGTGATCCCCTTAGGGGTCCCAGTCCCCAGTCTGAGAACCCCTGCTGTAAGGGAATCCAGGTTACCTTGTAATCACTGGATGCCTACTGTGACATGTATGTTTGTCCTGCCCCTAGGTAAAAGATGTGAGCTATGTGATGACGGCTATTTTGGAGATCCACTTGGTGAAAATGGCCCTGCCAGGCTTTGCCGTCTCTGCCAGTGCAATGACAACATTGATCCCAATGCCGTGGGGAACTGTAACCGCTTGACAGGGGAATGCCTGAAATGCATCTACAACACAGCTGGCTTCTACTGTGATCGGTGCAAAGATGGTTTTTTTGGGAACCCCTTAGCCTCCAGCCCTGAGGTTAAATGCAAGGGTAAGTGCCTTTCTCAGCTGTTTCACATGAAAATCAGAACCCTTTTCATGGCTACAGGTGCCCCTTCTTAGTCTCACTGGCACATCCTTGGAATGATTGAACGTTTTGGCCCCACAAATCTGCCCTTTTGTGGTCTGTCTTGGCCTGACATCATAATAGGGAAAATGTCAGAATTCCGATTTGGTGCTGCAGTGCTAGATTTCATACTATGCTGATGGTTCTGGCTTGATAAAATGCAGATGCTGTAAGCCTATCCAGTGACCTGACACAGTGTGGGCATTGAGTGTGTTATGGTGGTGCAGTTTAGATTTGGATTCATGTGCTATCTGGCATGTTTGGAGGCTCCTGTCTAATGCTGGTATTCTGCTAATTACTGGGGACATGTTCCCCTTTCCATCTCTGGCAGCTTGCAGTTGTAATCCTTATGGCACAGTAAACCAGCAGACAAGCTGCAGTCAAGTAACTGGACAGTGTGAGTGCCTGCCACGTGTCACCGAGAGGGACTGTAGTACCTGTGAGCCTGGTTTCTACAACCTACAGAGTGGACGTGGCTGTGACAGGTGAGGTTGGCCTACAGTTGTGGCAGCGAGTATGGTTGTTTTTTTGTTTTTTGGGGGGAGGGGGGCACACGGGTCCATACTTAACCCTGATTTCAGCATCCATAACAGGTGGATGGGATTTTCTATAACAGTGATAGGGCAGGAGGAGAGGATTAGTCATAGAGCAGACCTGATAAGGGTTCTATAGAGAAGGGTAATTTATAAATAGAAACCATGTTGTGATTATAGGCGAAGACTGATAGGTGTGGGTTCTGGATCCCATTCCTAGCTCAGTCCCTTCATGGTCTTGCACAGTTCAGTTAATTTCTGTGCCTTGCTTTCCACATCAGAGACAGGCACAGCAATACCCACCTCACATGGGAGGTGTAAGGCTTACTGCTTGCATAGGACCTATGAGATCCTCAAATGAAAGGTGAAAGTGCAGCCTGTTGTTTTTGCTGGGTTTTTTTATTGTCACTTGAAATATCATCTTCTTCAATAGGTGCGACTGCCATCCGCTGGGTTCCACCGATGGCCATTGTGACATACAAACAGGGCAGTGTGAGTGTCAACCAGGCATCACCGGGCAGCGCTGTGAGAGATGTGAGGTCAACCACTTTGGATTCGGACCTGAAGGCTGCAAACGTAAGTGATGGTGGGTTGGAGAATGAGGGGAAGTGGAAACCAACACAACGTCTCCATTTTCTCATCCTCTCCATGCCTGTCAGCTGCTGCCTTCTTCTCACTTCACTAGCCCCATGTTTAATGTGACAAACAAAGGTTGTCTTATTGTGTCCACATCCCGGACAGTGGTTGGGACCTGGTCCCAGTGAGGGTGTTTTGAATCTTGATTTATTTGTAAGTGTTTCTTTTTCTGTCTCTGGGGAGCTCTGATTGCATTTACTTGTAGACATCTACTTCTTTTTGGCATAAACACTTGCTCTGAATATTTTTCCAGAACAGTTCTGTTTTCTGCTCTCTAAGCTCCTGCATCTCTACTCTGGAATGTGCCCATAAGTTGCTGACTCAGTCCTGAGAAGAAACAAAGTGTAAATGTGATACAAATTTAGGGCTGGATCTACTCTTCTTTTCAACTTCCTTGTACTGTGAGAGCAAATTAACTATTTGCAGATCATTCTAATGAGATGGACCAATACAGAGAGGTCAGTTTGTGGGGCATTGGTGTGAATAGTGTCTCAAACTGAGAAGTTACATCTTATGCTTTGCCTGATACAGTGCACAGAAGTGTCAAGCCTCAAACTGTGTGCTGCTGTGGTGTTCTTTCGGAGAACAGTCTGCAGTTCAGAGCAGTTCTCGGTCTGTCTTTCTCCCAGCCAGTCTAATTCCCATGCTTTAACTTTTATGCAGCATGTGACTGTGACACCGAGGGCTCTCGCTCCCTCCAGTGCAAGGAGGATGGTCGCTGTGAGTGTAAGGAAGGCTTTGTGGGGAGCCGTTGTGACCAGTGTGAAGAGAATTATTTCTACAATCGGTCCTGGCCTGGCTGTCAAGAATGTCCTGCGTGCTATAGACTGGTTAGAGATAAGGTAAGACCGGCAATGTAATGTTCTGCTTGTCTCCTATTACTGTTGGAGGCTGACAGACACCAAGCAGCATACCCCTCTGCTGCTTGCTGGGGGATGAACTCTTCCGAGAGAGACAGACATGGATCTAGATGTACTTGCATGGAGATTCTCACACGGTGTCTGAGCGACACCTCCTGGAAGCTGAAACAACTGACGAGTACTTTGTGTGTCAGCTTTTGGAAGGAGGCTGTTTATTTCTGTCCCCCTATCTCCTTTGCTTAGGTGGCAGAACAACGTGAGAGGCTGCAGGAGCTGGAAAATCTTATAGCAAACCTTGGTACAGGAGATGAAACAGTGACTGATCAGGCCTTTGAGGACAGACTGAAGGAGGCAGAGAGAGATGTCACAGACTTGCTCCGAGATGCACAGAACAGCAAAGGTAGGTTGAACTGGTCTGACAAAGGGTGCCATGGAGCTAACGATTTGCTGTATTCCTAGTCCATTAGGGGAGAAAAGCTTCTTTTTGTTACCACATAATTTGCTTCAGGAGCTGTGAACATTTCAAAATATGGTTGGGGAAGTGTGCATGGGGGTGGTTGTATTTTATTCCTGACAGTATTCATGTCTCTGTATAATAAACAAAAATAAAGAGCTGTCTAAAACTGACAAAAAGACAACTGGCCCACACAGAGGAGAGACTAATTTAAAGACACTTTTACTGATTAACTATGAAAATCTTTCTGCTTGTTTAAAAATAAACATCTCTTAATGTAGGGATGTGTATATTTTCATAGTATTCACCAGTAGCAATGTTCCCGCTGTTGCTCATAGTTTTCCCAAAGTAATTTCTTTGGGCCTAAACATTCCTTGTTTAGTCTTAGCCCAGAGATGAGTAGGTGATGTTTTCCGGGTTTGGTCAAGCTCCGTTCTCTGTCGGTTCTTATGTTGCTCTCCTCACCCTAGCATGTCTGCATCTTTCAGCAGTTTGCTAAGTGATGTGGCTTACGTTGGGTATATGCATGTTTTTAAATGTACATGTTGTGCATTTGTTAGAAAAGACCGTTGTCAAAGAAACACACCATGAGCTTGGAGCAGAAAGAATGAGACTTGTGGTGGTTCTTAGTTCCTGTGCAAGTTTGTTCCATAGTCTCGGTCCAGCCTTGGAAAAAGCTCTGTTTTCTACACAGACGAGCTTTACCCTCTTGGTAGAGAGTTCCATGGTGCCCAAGGAGCTGAATTGTCAACCATGGTCTTCATCCTGGAGCTTTTGGCACTCTTTAAAAGATATGCTGGGCCCAGGCCATTGAAGGTCTAGAAGATAAAGACTGTGGGTAGCCGGTATAGAGAGCCAAGGACAGGTTTGATGTGCTTTTAATAGCCCTTGTTGAAGATGACACATGCTGTAGAATTTTGTGCTAGTTAGGGTTTCTTAGGGGCTAGTAGCTTCATCCCCAGGCATATCACATTGCTGTAGTCCAGTGACAAAGGTGTGTATGACCAAAGCAATGTCGCTGTCTGCCAGGATGGAAAGGAGCCTCCTAGCCAACCAGAGATGGTAGAAAACACTGCACACAGGTGCTGTTGTGCAAGAGCTTAGTGTTGGTGAGAAATCCCAGGAGTACTCCTAAACTGCACTCTTAATTGATCAATTGTGGGTGTTTGCCTTCATCCAAAGGAGACTGCACCATGGCTGCACATTCTTCTAAATGCTTTCCACTGCCCACCAGCATCACCTCTGTCTTGCTTGGGTTCAGCTTCAGTCAGCCACTGTTCATCCATGAGCTGATCCCATGCCAGCACTGAAGCCATATTGGTGGCCGTGGTGTGGTCATATGGTAGTGACAGGTATCCGTTTCGGTCAGCCTCTGTATCATCTGCATGGTGCTGGCACTTGAGTCCATGTCCTCTGACCATTTCAGGACACACCCACCAGCCAAGGAGGTTGTAGTTTGGATTGACAGTTGTTGGTCTGAGACTCTTGTAGGGTGTCCAGCACTATGAATGATTGCACTGAACTCTGGGAGTAAAGGTGGACTGTGTGCTGGCCAGCGTAGGAGGAGCAAGTCCATGCTGTCTGAGAAACCTTCCCAAATGTGCACAATCATTTAAGAAATTAGGATAATAGTTTTTTGTAGTTCTTGGTGCTGGAACTATATGACCTGCTTATGTAAGTGATTCGAATGCACAGGTGGTTATAGGATTGGATCTTTGGTTGGTTTGCTTCCTAGCCCTCATTTGAGGAGGTAAATAACTCCCCTTTTACAAAAGTAAATTCAGTGTTTAAATGTTCAGCATTGTTACTGTTTGAGGGGTCTTGTGGCTCCTTAAGACTCTAAATAGCTTGACCTTAGGCATGCAGGGGTCACTTTACCTTTGGGGTCTCCTAGGGTATGTCTGCACAGCATTTTGAAGCTAGTGGGAGCCTCAGGCTTGGGATAGTGGGGCTCATGCTGGTGCGCTAAAGATGACTCAATAGACAGCTCTTCGAAGTTGGGGCTTGAGCTTGAGCCACTGGGGCCTTGGGAGGGCTGAGCTCCAGCCTGAGCCATAGCTTCAAAGTGCTGTCTCCAAAGGTGTATGTAGAGTGCTAAAATGAGTCCCACTTCTCCTCGAGCCTGTCTGTCTGGGCTGGTTGGCTCGCTCCCATTCAGTCTATAATGCTGTGTAGACATACCCTCAGTTTACCTGCATCTCAGGAAAGGCTGTGAAGCTAAAGTGCGCTAGTGTAATAGGGAGAGCTCCGGGTTTTTTGCTTTTTTTTGCTCCTCTCTGAAATAAAGAAAAGGCAAATTAAGTGCAGAAATGGTTAGTTCACCATTAAAGTTGAGAGAACAGGGACTCGAAAAACCTCATGTCAACTTCCTGAACCACATTAATGTGAACACTTGGTGCATGTGTAGTATTTTCTGTCTGAATATATAGTTCTTCTTCGAGTGATTGCTCATATCCATTCCAGGTAGGTATGCGCGCTGCGCGTGCACGTTTGCTGGAAACTTTTTACCCTAGCAACTCCAGTGGGCCGGCAGGTCGCCCCCTAGAGCGGCGCCACTATGGCACTTGATATATACCCCTGCCGGCCCGCCCGCTCCTCAGTTCCTTCTTACCGCCGTGTCGGTTGCTTGAACTGTGGAGTGCGGCTTGCTGTCCTCCACATCCTTAGCTCTCCCTTGTACACTGTTAGTAGTTGTAGTTGTAAATAGTTTCAAAAACAGTTTTAGGTAGTATAGTAGTTAGTTGTTTATTGTATATAGTTGTAGAACTTATTCGCGGGGTGGGCCATTGCCCTTCCCGGCGCCCGGCACCAGGCTCATGCCTAGTTCGCCGGGCTTCAAGCAGTGCTCGGCATGCAAGAAGCCGATGCTGACTAGCGATCCCCACGACGCGTGCCTCAAGTGCCTGGGGGAATCGCACATCACTGAGAAGTGTCGTATCTGCAAGGCCTTTAAGCCTCGCACAAAGAAGGAGAGGGATCAAAGACTCAGCGCTCTCCTAATGGAAGCGGCACTGACTCCGGTACCGGCAGCACAACCGGCCACCTCTACTCCGGCACCGGACCACGCCGGCACCGGCAAGACTCCCCGGCACCGTCCATCCCCGGCACCGGGAACTGATCCAAGACCCTCGACGTCTGCAACACCATCTAGGCAGGCTCGAGTGGAACGCCCAGCACCTACCTTGGCCGCGGCACCGCCTGCAGAGCTGCTGTCGACTCCGGGCCCGGAAGGTCCGTCGAGTCCGGCCCCTCCTAGCTCCCCCTTGAGATCGGGGGTCGAACTGTTAGTCCCATCTACGCCGGAGACCTTCGCCTCGGCACGGGACTTGATAGCGCTCACTGAGCCATTGCAGCCTCAGACCACGGTACCCCCAGGGCGGGTAACCTCCAGAGGCAAGCCAATGCTGAGAGCGCCGTCTCCGGAGTCCAGGCACCGATCGCCCCGGAGACGTGAACGCTCGCTCTCTTGGCGCCGCTCGCAGTCCCGGCACCATTCTCCTCGGCGGTACTGGTCACACTCGCGGCGCCGGTCAGCATCTGCACGGTCCTGGTCTGGCTCCTCTTACCACCGGCACCGAGACTGTAGGAGCCGTTCACCTCGGCATTCAGCTCCTCGGTCGACCTCCCGGCACCGAGCCGGTGGTAGGTCCCAGTCCTGGTCGACCTCCCGGCACCGCGTCGGTGGCAGGTCCCGGTCCCCAGTGCCATCCCGGCACCGTGCTGAACGCAGATCGCGGTCCCGCTCTCAGCACCGACCTCGAGGCAGATCCCGATCCGGATCCCGGCACCGACTACCACACCGTTCCCGGTCCCAATCCCGGCACTGGCACGACTCACGGTACCGATCGTCGGCACCGAGGAGATAGTCGGCGTATAGAGAGGTCTATCAAAGTGGCTCGGCGCCTCCTTGGCCTTCAAGGGAACCATCCGTGTCCTCTCAGGCGGAGAGCGCCTACACACTGGGGCAGGACAGACATGCGGCCCTGTTTCAGGACCCTCCGCCTCAAGAACGAGGGCCTCAGTAGTGGGGGTTTTGGACCCCCTGGGCGTACCGCCAAGCCCAGGGTCCACAACATATCACTCCCCGCCCTGCGGCGGAACGCAGGCCACCAGAGGCAACGGTGTCTGGACCCCCTCCCTCCCCGGAAGCCGAGGACAGGTTCAGCCACCAGGACCCAGAGCTCTCTCCAGAGCCGGAGGTGCAGCCCGAGACAGAACCCCCCGTGGACGCTCTGCTGCCAGGGGTCTCCTCGTCGTCTTCCCCTGATGAGGCGGTGGCAGGTACCTCGTCCTCCAGCCCTCACCCTCTAGATCTTAGGGCACATCAGGACCTCCACAGGCACGTGGCGCAAAACCTAGACATTCAAGCAGAGGAGGTCTCTGAAATCGAGGACCCGATGGTGAGCATCCTCTCCGCCGATGCGCCCACCAGAGTGGCCCTGCCCTTCATTAAGACTATTCAGGCCAACGCCACCACTATCTGGCAGTCACCGGCCTCCATCCCTCCAACCGCTCGAGGAGTGGAAAGAAAGTACATGGCCCCCTCTAAGGGCTATGAATACTTACACGTTCACCCGACACCCTGCTCCCTTGTGGTCCAGTCGGTGAACGACAGGGAGTGCCATGGTCAAGAGGCCCCGGCGCCCAAGTCTAAGGAGGCGAGGCGGATGGACCTCCTGGGCCGTAAGGTCTATTCAGCGGGGGCGCTACAGCTCAGGGTCTCGAACCAGCAGGCCCTCCTTAGCCGCTACTCTTTTAACTCCTGGGTAGTGGCGGGCAAATTTACAGAGCTGTTACCGCAGGACGCGCGTCAGGAATTTACCACCATTCTTGACGAGGGCAAAAAGGTAGCGAGGACCTCGCTGCAAGCCTCCTTAGATGCTGCGGACTCGACTGCTCGGACCCTTGCCTCAGGGCTTACGATGCGCCGCATTTCCTGGCTCCAGGTCTCTGGCCTTCCGCCAGAGCTCCAGCATACTATCCAGGACCTCCCCTTCGAAGGCCAGGGCCTGTTTTCTGATAAGACAGACCCCAGATTAAAGGACCTTAAGGACAATAGGGTCATCATACGGTCTTTGGGGATGCATACGCGTGCGACACAGCGCAGACCGTTCCGACAGCAGAACCAACAGCAGCAGCGTGGGCCGTATCCTCAGTTCGGCCTGCGGCAGGACCTTAATAGGCGCCGCGGCAGGAACAGTAGGCGCAGACAGTCGGGCGGCCAAACGGGGCAAAACCAAGGCTCCGCCAAGGCCCCACCCGGACGCAAGCCTTCATTTTGAAGGTGCGCCCTAGGGCGCAGTACCAGTTTCCCCTTCGGATCCTTCCCCACAGTTTTCCAACCGTCTTTTTCGTTTTTCCTCCAGGCGTGGACCCAAATAACATCGGACCGTTGGGTCTTGCGCAGTGTACAGGCCGGTTACCGCCTGCAGTTTTCATCGCCCCCCCCCAACTCCCCACCCTCGTCCCTCTTCAGGGACCCCTCTCATGAGCAATTCCTCCGTCAGGAGGTGCAGACGCTCCTCGACAAGGGAGCCATAGAGGAGGTTCCAGAGAGCGAGAAGGGCAAGGGGTTTTATTCCCGCTACTTTCTAATCCCCAAGTCCAAGGGGGGCCTCAGGCCTATCCTCGACCTGCGGGAACTCAACAAGTATATGGTGAAGTTGAAGTTCCGTATGGTATCCCTTGGGACCATCATCCCATCCCTGGATCCTGGAGACTGGTATGCCGCCCTCGACATGCAGGACGCTTACTTCCATATCGCCATATCTCCCCAGCACAGGCGTTTCCTTCACTTTGTGGTCAACCGCCAGCATTATCAATTTGCGGTCCTCCCGTCTGGCCTCTCTACGGCCCCGAGGGTGTTCACGAAATGCATGGCAGTCGACGTCGCGTATCTTCGGCGCGGCCGCATTCACGTGTTCCCCTACCTTGACGACTGGCTGGTCCGGGGCACATCGGAGCTGCAGGTCCGCGACCACGTCCGCAGGATCAGCAGCCTCTTTGCTGCCCTAGGCCTCGTGATCAACGTGGACAAGTCTACTCTGCTCCCCACACAGAGGATAGAGTTCATCGGGGCCATTCTGGATTCTACCCTAGCCAGAGCCTTGCTACCCTTGCCCAGGTTCCAGTCGCTATCAGCCATCATTCTGCGCTTGCAAGCGGCCCCGCTGACCTCTGTAAGAACATGTCTGGCCCTCCTGGGACATATGGCGGCCTGTACGTTCGTGACAGCGTATGCCCTACTCCGCATGAGGCCTCTTCAATCAGACATTCGTTGGACACAGTTGTCACCGTCCCCCAAGGGGTGCTGGACTCCCTTCGATGGTGGCTGGATCAGTCCGTAGTCTGTGCAGGGCTCCCGTTCCATCCGCCCCAACCCTCAGCATCCCTGACGACGGACGCCTCAGATCTGGGCTGGGGGGCGCACAGCGGCGCTCGGAGAACTCAGGGCCTGTGGACCCCTCAGGAGCTGGACCTCCACATCAACATACGGGAGTTGAGAGCGGTCCGTCTTGCTTGTCAAGCGTTCGTCCATCACCTTCAGGGTCATTGTGTCGCGGTGTTCACTGACAACACGGCGACCATGTTCTACATCAACAAGCAGGGCGGCACCAGGTCCTCTCCCCTATATCACGAGGCGATGCAACTCTGGGAATTTTGTATAGCCCATGCCATTCACCTTTCCGCCTCCTATCTCCCGGGAGTACAAAACACTCTAGCGGATCGACTGAGCAGGTCCTTCTGCTCACACGAGTGGTCCCTCCGCCTGGACGTCGCCCTCTCACTCTTCCAGAGGTGGGGTCGTCCCCGGATGGACCTCTTCGCATCCAGGGAGAACAGGAAATGTCAGACATTCTGCTCCTTTCAGGGTCAGGAGCCCGGGTCAATAGCGGATGCCTTCCTTATCCCATGGGCGACCCATCTGTTTTACGCGTTCCCTCCCTTTCCGCTGGTACACAGGGTCCTCCTCAAGGTGCGCAGGGACAGAGCTCGAGTGATTCTCATAGCTCCAGCGTGGGCCAGGCAACATTGGTACCCCATGTTGCTGGACCTCTCAGTAGCCAACCCAGTTGCCCTGCCCCTTCATCCGGACCTGATCACCCAGGACCACGGCAGGCTCTGTCACCCGGACCTTCAGTCTCTGCACCTTACGGCATGGCTCCTGCGTGGTTGACCGGCTCCGAGTTACGCTGCTCTGCCCCGGTTTGGGAGGTTCTCCTGGGCAGTAGGAAGCCTTCCACCAGGGCTACTTACTTGGCTAAGTGGAAGCGTTTCTCCTGTTGGTGTTCGGAGAAAGGTTTTCTCCCTACGGAGGTTCCCATCACCACTATTCTGGACTACAACTGGTCCCTCAAGGCCCAGCGTCTGGCGTTATCGTCCCTTCGTGTTCACCTAGCGGCTATCTCCACGTTTCATCCCGGAGGGGACAGACGTTCCGTCTTCTCCCACCCTATGGTGGCGAGATTCCTGAAGGGGCTGGAACGTCTCTATCCACAGATCCGCCCTCCTTGCCCCTTCATGGGATCTCAACCTGGTCCTAACTCGGCTCATGGGCCCTCCATTTGAGCCGTTAGTGACTTATTCCCTGCTCTACCTCTCATGGAAGACCGCCTTCCTAGTGGCCATCACCTCAGCCAGACAGGTGTCGGAACTATGGGCCCTCACAGTAGATCCCCCGTATACGGTCTTCCATAAAGACAAGGTACAGCTGAGACCACACCCTGCCTTTCTACCCAAGGTGGTCTCAGCTTTTCACATTAACCAGGAGATCTTCCTCCCGGTCTTTTTCCCAAAGCCCCATTCGTCCCGCAGGGAGCAACAACTCCACTCGCTAGATGTCCGTCGGGTGCTAGCGTTTTATGTGGACAGGACCAAACCGTTCCGCAAGTCCCCCCAGCTATTCGTGGCGGTAGCAGACCGGGTCAAGGGGCTACCGATTTCCTCACAGAGGATATCTTCCTGGGTTACCTCCTGTATCAGGACCTGTTATGACCTGGCCCACGTTCCTGCGGGCCGTGTGACTGCACACTCCACCAGGGCACAGGCGTCATCGCTGGCTTTCCTTACCCGCGTGCCGATCCAAGACATTTGTAGGGCGGCGACTTGGTCATCGGTCCACACATTCGCTTCCCATTACGCCCTGGTCCAGCAGTCCAGAGATGATGCGGCCTTTGGCTCTGCAGTGCTCCATGCCGCGACTTCTCACTCCGACCTCACCGCCTAGGTAAGGCTTGGGATTCACCTACCTGGAATGGATATGAGCAATCACTCGAAGAAGAAAAGACAGTTACTCACTTTTGTAACTGGTGTTCTTCGAGATGTGTTGCTCATATCCATTCCACACCCGCCCTCCTTCCCCACTGTCGGAGTAGCCGGCAAGAAGGAACTGAGGAGCGGGCGGGCCGGCAGGGGTATATATCAAGTGCCATAGTGGCGCCACTCTAGGAGGCGACCTGCTGGCCCACTGGAGTTGCTAGGGTAAAAAGTTTCCGGCAAACGTGCACGCGCGGCGCGCACACCTACCTGGAATGGATATGAGCAACACATCTCGAAGAACACCAGTTACAAAGGTGAGTAACCGTCTTTTTAATAAATGAAAACTTGTTATATGTTCACATTAAAACCTCCAGGATGTGTAATGTGGCCAAGGTAACATTGCTATAGAAACCTTAACTTTTGGCTTTCCTGAGGATTTTTGTTCATTTGTAGTTGATTTGTCAGCCTTCATGTTGCTGTTATTTTTTTTTAAATTAATCTCACTTTATGCACCGAATGTGTACATGTGTGTTTATAGGACACAGTATTAAGATAATGTTAAAGGTCTAGTTTAAAAAACTCAAAACCTAGTTAAGCTAACTCTCTCCTTGGGTTGCCCTGCTGTGTCTTGGTATTCTGCCGTATCCATATGATTAGTCACTGTTTCAAGAACTGTAATAGTATCATGTTACTTATCAGTTTTAGAATTAGGGCAGGGTTTGGGGAGGCCATGCAGAGGTTTCTACCTCCTATAGCATTGCAGAACCCAGATCCAGAGGGGCTCTCTACCCAGCCATGTGATTGGGAAGTCTTTAGGATGGGGAAGGTACCAGGCTGGTGAATCTTTTGCTGTGTAGATCTGCCAGCTGTTACTCTCCTCCTTGTGGAGCAGGAGAACAAGCTGTGGAGGCTGTTGCATCTCAGGTATGCAATAGTGGTTGCAAAGCAGCTTTGTAGCCTGGGGGTGAAGATTCCTTACTCTCTGCACAGCAGAGAGCAGTGCATGGCTTGGAACGGGTCTGTATGAGGAGAGATTAAAGAGGCTAGGACTTTTCAGCTTGGAAAAGAGGAGACTAAGGGGGGATATGATAGAGGTATATAAAATCATGAGTGATGTGGAGAAAGTGGCTAAGGAAAAGTTATTTACTTATTCCCATAATACAAGAACTAGGCGTTACCAAATGAAATTAATGGGTAGCAGGTTTAAAACAAATAAAGGGAAGTTCTTCACACAGCGCACAGTCAACTTGTGGAACTCCTTGCCTGAGGAGGTTGTGAAGGCTAGGACTAAACAGCGTTTAAAAGAGAACTGGATAAATTCATGGAAGTTAAATCCATTAATGGCTATTAGCCAGGATGGGTAAGGAATGGTGTCCCTAGCCTCTGTTTGTCAGAGGGTGGAGATGATGGCAGGAGAGAGATCACTTGATCATTACCTGTTGGGTTCACTCCCTCTGGGGCACCTGGCATTGGCCACTGTTGGTAGACAGAATACTGGGCTAGATGGACCTTTGGTCTGACCCAGTACAGCCATTCTTATGTTCTTATGCTTGCTCCTTTATCTGTGCATTTTTGATAGAATTTGAACCTAATACAGTTTTCAAACTGGGGCACGCACCCTTAAGGGGAAGTGTGAAGGAACATCTTTTTCCGGGGGCGGTGGGGTAGCTCTTGCCAGCCCTGCATGGTGGGACCTGAGCATCACCTCCACCCTTGACTTGCCTCCAGAGACTATTACATGCATCTTCCTCCACCCTAAAAACCCAAGTAGGGAAGGGCAGGTATTGGCCATGCCCTATTGTTGCAGCCTGGCTGCAAGGTTGAGGAAGCTTTGGCTGTGCCATTGGTCAGTATCAGTGTATTTGGAACTTTACTGGTGTAGGTAATATAATTACAGTTGTGTTAAGGTCTCTGTTAAGTTTATCAAGCATATTTTTGCATGTCTATTTTTGTCTAGTTAGGGAGGTGCAATCAAAAAATGTAACTTGAAAGGGGGCTCAGCTCCAAAATTTGCAAACTTCTGCCCTAAAAGAATAGGTGGAACAACTGTTTCATGCTTTGCACATAATTCATTGGAAAAGCAACTATGCACCTCCTTTATATGCCAGGTCTTGCATTCAAAGTTCTGGCCAAACGTGCTCACAAACGCTTAGTGACCGGCAGGGCCATTAGAAGGTAGAGGTGTCTTCGTTTCTTGTGGTTTTTGTGCACATTCTTATAATGACTTGGATCGTAAACCAATTACCCTCTCATTTAAAAGGCTCTTTTGGACCCCTTTTAACAAGAGATTAACCTACCAACATGTTGCAGACGGCAGTAGCTTACCAAATGTTTTATTTCTGCAACTCCTGCTCCCAGTGTAATTAATTTTGCTTCCTCCCTTTTTATGTTGTTCGCTTCAGATGTGGATCAGGGCCTGATGGATCGTCTCAAGGAAATTAACAGCACTCTGGCAAGCCAGCTTCATCGATTACAGAACATCCAAAATACAGTGAGGGAGACTGAAGGCCTAGCTGAGCAATCCCGAGAACGGGTGCAGGCCACAGAAGACTTGATTGAAGTAGCTTCTAATATGCTAGAGAAGGCAAAGATGGCAGTTGCCAATGTGGTGAGTGTTTTGTGACAAACTCCTTAATGTGTAGTGTCTTCCTTTTTTTTTTAGTAGAATAAGGTTCTTAACGTCTTGAGTACATTTCTCGTCCCTGCCCCTCCTCACAAACTAGCCCTGAGCTTGGGTTGTAACATTGTGTGTTTAACGTCATAGAGAATCTCATAAATCTGGGCATAAGTTTTGTTAGTGTGTGTGGCACAAACAAATGGGAAAAATATTACTAGTTGAAAGGAAACTCTTGGTGGTATTCATAGTTTTAAATGTTTTTACTTGCTGTTTATAACAGCATTTGAATTGGAAACGTTTATCTTTGTACAAGATTTGTTGGCTCTTCCATTGTACACTGGGTGAGCTGTGTGTATATCCCAGCACTCATAAACAACCCTAAAGGACTTTGGTAACCACTTTGCCTCCCAATGTGCTCCCCAGTCTCTCTCTCTCTCTCTCTCACACACACTCACACATCCTAAACACAATCTTGGAGCATTTGTTTTTGGGGAAGAACCCATGCAAAAAAATCACACAGACTTTGCAAACTAATATAAGAAATGAGAAATAGAGCAGTCACATTAAGTCTGCAACCCATGACTACGAATAATTTAAAGTGACAATCAAAAAAAGGGAAAATAATAGCTTCTGAAAGGATGTTTGATTTGCTTTCAGTCCATTACCCCACCAGTCTCCAGTGGTGACCCAAACAACATGACACTCTTGGCAGAAGAAGCTCGTAAACTGGCTGAACGGTAAGGCCCAGTGTGCCAGTACAAAGCATCAATGTAAGGGTAGGGCTCTTGCTTTTTGCGTTCTGGAGGGCTCAGTGGGCCCCTGCTGGGAAATGGAAGGCTCACCTTAATTTACCTGAAACAGAGCGAGCCTCCTTTTGCTCAATGTGAAGTTGCAGCTGCTTGGATCAACGATGGGGCATTGAATTCTGGGACCTGTAGCCATCAGAGCTGTATATGAGTATTACTGACGAGAGCAACCTTTGGCCTAAACGCAGTGTAAAATCCTAGTAATACCCTGCAATTGCCCTCACAAGCTTTACTGGTGTGTTGTCAGTGGGTTGGGGAGACAGCACCTCTTTATTAGCATCCTAACTGTGGTACTGGGAGAGGAAGGGGAGTGTTAGATGGGAATAAAATTGGCTGCTAATTCTAATTAGATTATTTTCCTTCTGTAATATTTCCCAGACACAAACAAGAAGCTGACGATATTGTGCGCATAGCGAAGGCAGCAAATGATACATCCACAGAGGCGTATACATTGCTGTTGAAGACACTGGCAGGAGAGAACCAAACTGCGAGTGACATAGATGAGCTCAACAGGAAGTGAGTCAGTAACAGAAAGCAGATTATTCTCCCCTTGGTTTGAATGGGGAAGGGGGATGGTGCTTATAACAAGATGTCCTCTCTGCTTTGGCTGGTGGGAGGGACCTGCTTTTAAGCAGTACGTTTCATGTGAGTTCTCTGTTTCAACTTCTGTCTTCACTTCTGTCAAGACAGTTTTATCCCTCCTTTGCTGAGTCAGTAAAAGAATGAAATCATAGGCTAACGGGATACTCTGTTGTCTCTTAGGTATAATCAAGCAAAGAACATTTCTCGAGACCTAGAGAAACAGGCTAATAAGGTGCATGCGGAGGCAGAGGAAGCTGGGAATAAGGCCCTGCAGATCTATGCTAATCTCACCAGTCTTCCTGCTGTGGACTCCAAGGGTCTAGAGGTATCTGAGTCAAGCAACATGCACAGTGTGTTCAAAGATCAATGGTGGCAAATATCATAGAATGTCAGGGTTGGAAGGGACCTCAGGAGATCATCTAGTCTAACCCCTGCTCAAAGCAGGGCCAGTCTCCAGATAGATTTTTGCCCCAGATCCCTAAATGGCCCCCTCAAGGATTGAACTCACAGCCCTAGGTTTAGCAGGCCAATGCTCAAACCACTGAGCTATCCCCTCTTCCCCAAACTGGTGTGATAAATTATTAATGCCTTGTTTAGTACTTTGCAAAAAATACTGGAGCCTAACACCTGTATGTTTAAGTGCCATGTAATTTTTGTCTGTATGGAATAGTCAGGACTTTGACATTTCAGTCCTCCTCAGAAAGATGTGCACACAGGAAACTGCATGTTTCTCTATTTATCCATTTTTGAAGGATGAAAGACAGAGTCACCTGCTTTTAGGGAATGCAGGAATCTCAGACCTAATGCCAAGCCCTCCAAGCTGTCCCCTTTCCCATCCCCCTCTCCCCCTCCCCTTCCTACCACCACCATACACACACACTGGAAGAGAGTTTGATGTAAGCTTTCTTGCACAGGGACTGTCTCTATATGTGTTCTGTATTGCATTCAGCACAGTGGGGCCCTGATCCTGTTATGAATTTTTTTAGTATCAAATTACACCTCTACCCCAATATAACTCTAATTTGGATATAGTGCGGTAAAGCTGTGCTCCAGGGGGCACAGGGCTGTGCACTCCAGTGGATCAAAGCAAGTTCGATGTAACATGGTTTCATCTATAACGCGGTAAGATTTTTTGGCTCCTGAGGACAGCGTTATATCGAGGTAGAGGTGTAGTAATAACTGAACATGAGGAGTCTAGCTGCAGTTTCTGTCTCTTTTGAGCACTAGAAAGTGCACAGTGTATCTGTCTCCCTGCAAAGAAATTCTGTTATGTTCACAGAAGCTGGTTTTGTTTCCGATCTCCACATACAGAATGAGGCAAATAAGATCAAGAAGGAAGCAGAGGAGCTGGATCAGCTCATTGACAGGAAGTTGAAGGATTATGAGGATTTGAGAGAGGACATGAAAGGGAAGGAACTGGAAGTGAAGAATCTCTTGGAGAAAGGAAGGACTGAACAACAGGTTAGTTCTGGGTGTGCAGGCTCTTGTTTCCTAAAGTGACCCTAAGGAAGCAAATGACAGACCAGATCTGAGAGATTCAAACATTCTTATACTGCTAATAACTGACTTTGTGGACATCACGGTGGGTGGAGAGAGTAAACAGCAGGTTCTGAACACAAGATAGGAAAAGCTCGTGAAAATGTAGTGGTGTTGAGATTCTCATTGGAGGGCATGAGCAACAGTGGACTGTGCTATATTGTGTCATGGGGACAGGTACCCCTTGAATGTGTTATATGGTTGCAGAAGAAGCATAGTCTGTCATCGGTAATGAGCCCTTTTTTGTACTGGGCTGGGATCTGCAGGGCCACTGTGCATTATGGCATGGCTAGATCTTGTTCTACAGAAGATGAGAATATGCTGAGCTGTGTTATGTATCTCTAGACTGCCGACCAGCTGCTGGCCCGAGCAGATGCTGCCAAAGCTCTGGCTGAAGAAGCTGCCAAGAAGGGAAGAGAGACGCTAGAGGAGGCCAATGATATTCTCAGCAACCTGAGAGGTATAAGAGAGACCTCTAGGGACAATATCTGTACATGGTTTGTATAATAACCAGGCCTCTTCCATCAGAGGCAGACTTGTTTAGGGAGTTGTGTGGTTTAAGCTCTTACCCCTGGAAATTAACTTTTCATTCAACAGTGACCATCAACCTACATTGCTAGTCTCCACTTATAATTTAGCATCACTATGCAGTCTGCATATTGAGCCTCAAACCCCCCTGATCCGCAGTCACTGCTATTCTGGAAGCTTGGAGCACTGCATTTGCTAGAAGGGAGAAAGCCAATAATAAACTTTTGCAGTCAATCAGTACATCCTGGGTTAATACCCGTGATACCACCAGCGTATGTGTCTCCTGTAACAGAAACCGTAGCACTCCTTTCAAAGGCATTGATCAACTTGACCCTCTGTCCCCTATCGTTCTTCTTCCCTCCAGTGTAAAGGTAGCATAGGCTGGGCTGCTTGCTAGGCTGCTGGCTATGTTTCCTTGGCCTGACAAGTGTCTGAGCCTTCCAGAGCAGGACGCAAAACAATGCCTGAATTTTTATCAGATTTTGACAAGCGTGTGAATGATAACAAGACAGCCGCCGAGGAGGCATTAAAGAAGATTCCTGCCATCACTCAAACCATTGCTGAGGCCAATAATAAGACAAGGCAAGCAGAGCTGGCGCTTGGTAATGCTGCTGATGATGCCAGGGAAGCCAAGAACAAAGCAGACGATGCTGAGAAAATTGCTAATTCTGTCCAGAAGGTGAGACTCACAGCACCGTTTGAGCCACTCTTTGTGAAGTAGTGAAATTAACTGAGTAAATTTCATTCTACTCCTGTCTGTCCTGCTGGGACTATTCACTTCCTTCCCTACTGAATTGTGTTAAGCCCACCGTGAGCTAACACGGTTTTCACTACCCACTGTGTAAAATCCAGGGAGTGAGATTAGTTGGTGTGAAATCTTCTGCTGAATTGTGTGGTTGAGCTTGCCTCCCATCAGAAATGGCACATATAGCAGAGAAACTTGCCCTGGTGCATTATGGGAGAAAGAAAGGGGTGAAGAATTTTCTTTTGTATCCTGCGTGTTCCACCCTTTTTTGAACCTTTTATCTACATTGGCCTTAGAATGCTGCCAGTACAAAGTCTGAGGCCGACAAGACTTTCTCTGATGCGACAGAGCTAGACAAAGAAGTGGATGACATGCTGAAACAGCTGCAAGATGCCGAGAAGGAGCTGAAGAGGAAGCAGGAGGATGCTGATCAGGATATGATGATGGCAGGCATGGTGAGTTATTCTAGGAGCTGAATGCAATGCGTGGGACAGTAAGAAGAGTGGATACTGGTATCAGTGGTGAGAGTTGGTATGTTTGTTCTGTCATTCTTAGTATCTTATTGACTGTCCTGTTGCAAAAACATCTGGTTTGGATCTCAAGTCCAGTTAGTGACCTTTATTTTTAAACTAAGTTTTGTAAGAGAGAGGAAAAAAACAGGATTAGAATATAATGCCTCTTGTAACTTTAACTATAGAGCACTGGCACATCTCTATAGTCTGGAGACAGACTTCCATGACCTAAGATTTACCCATCTCTAAACAAAAGAAAGGTTGCAGCCCAATATGGTCTCTGTTGTCCAATGGAAGCCTCCTCCATTATTAGTTTTCCTATAGAAGGCTAATTAATTTCATTTTTATATTGCCCTGCTCTCCACGTTCACACATCCAAGCTGTGATTCAGATCTGAGATTGAATGGGGTTGGGGATTATCCTAAACAGAGGAGTCAGGGGTGCAAAACAGTGTGTGGAGACATATGAGATTAGCCCTTTGTGTCCTTGGGCAAGTTTCATGATCTAGGAGGGCAAGCATTGGATGGGGAAGCTTTGCAATGCAGAGAGGCAAATCCATTATGATCCTGACCACTTTGACATCATTGCATTTACACACACTTCTTTTTCTACAGGCTTCACAGGCTGCCCAAGAGGCAGAAGACAATGCGAGAAAAGCTAAGAACTCTGTTAACAGCTTGCTCACCGTCATTAATGACCTTCTGGGACAGTTAGGTAGATATCTAATTTCCAACTCTCTCCACTCCTAGCAGAATTCTGCTCCTAAACACACATGCCTTGTTCTTCAGAACATTGTTTTATTGCAGAAGCTGGAAAAAAGTAGCAATTGGATTAGCTTGGCATCTAATGGTCCATTAAATTATTTATTTCTGAATCAGTTTTTGGTGGGTTATCCTCAAAGACTCACTGTGTATGTGCTGTGTTCATTGCTGCTTTGTGTGAGCATTGCAGATGTGACTCTTCTAGTTTTGCTGTGTCTGATACCGTTGGCCCTTAAGGTACAAAGAAGGCTGGTGTGTGTATGTGAGGAGCTCTCTTTGTCCTCATTCATTTCCTGTGCTCAGATTATATTCCTTTCTGCTTTTGGAGACTTAAATACCCATTTTGGTTACTGCATCTCCTATGATGGTCCCCCAGCAGAGGAGGAGAGCAGAGAAATGATGAAAAGCCCTCTAGCTCCTGTTTGGATAAATAGGTTCATGGTCTTAATGTTGCTGCTTTGAGGAGTCTAGAGCCCTTTTGACAAGCATGCCCTGGCTCCTTCAGGAAAGGGAAAGCTCCTGTTTGGAGCCGAAATGAAGGGTTGAGAGGGAAAGTAGTCCCTTCCACCCTCTTCTCTCTCAGCCACAGTCACCTACAAAAGGGCACCAACAGAGTTTCTCCAATAGACATTGAAAGTAAAATGAGAGCATCATCTGATTTTAGACACTACCGTAGCCTTCTAAAGGGAACAGGACATCAGTTAATTACAGTGGAAAATATTTTCCCTAATTCATTAAACCCTCTTCTTCCCCCCACCCTGCCCACCCTGGAGTTTAGTCCTTGTGCCATGAACAGCTTGTCGGAAGAAGGGATATTCACAATAAATGCCTGGCTTTTTCAAAAGTTCCAAGTTCTGCTACATCCAAAGGCTTGAGTTAGGATTTGCTAAATCCCTCCTATGTTTGCAAAGCCCTAGCCCAGCGACAAGTAGAGAGTAATTAACTGTATATTGCACAGTTGTGATTCATTCATAGGGATCATATAACCTTATAAACTATGGAAGTGAAGCTTGTGTTAAGAACCCGCAAGACAGAATTTGACCTTTTATGATTAAATTACATTAAAGACAACATTTAAAAATGTACTGAAAACAAAAAGGGCCATATCCTCAGCTTGTATAAAGCAGCAGAAGACTTGGCCCACAATGTGTGCAGTGAGTTAGGATCATTTAAGTCAGCTGTTACCCATGAAGTATAGAGACTGGGTGATAGGCTTCTTATTTATTTGTGGTGGGTTCAGGCAAGTGTGGTGTTTGCATCCAAATACAGAGGAACCCACTTAATCTGAAATGCCACCTTGTGAAGTGTAATGGTAGTTTTGCTTTGTTTCATGGTATTGAAAGTGCCAGTAGCAATTCCAGTTAGTATTAATGCTCTGTGAAAACAGTTATTTCACCGTACAACGGTTCCACTGTATTAATCCATAATTTGCCCTCTCCTGGGTAAGAGCTTGAGAGCAGGCAGTAGCCTCCTGAAGTGGTAGTGGAATTCACTGTGTGCACTGCTGGTTTTCTAGGGCAACTGGACCCAGTGGACTTGAACAAACTGAATGAGATTGAGGGTACCTTGAACACAGCCAAAGATCAGATGAAAGATAATGACCTGGACCGGAAAGTGACCGAATTGGAGGATGCAGCCAGGCGGCAGGACGAAGCCATACAGGCCTACAACAGGGACATTGAGGATATCCTGAAAGACATTAACAACCTGGAAGATATCAAGAAGACCTTACCGTCTGGCTGTTTCAACACCCCGTCCATCGAGAAACCCTAAGAGTGTGCTGGGGGTGGGGGGCATTCCCCCAGTGACTGGTGGAGCAATTGTTTGGCTATGGAGTGCCTTAACACACAGAGTACCTTCTTCGAATCCCCAGTCTCCGCTGCTCACAGTTGCTATCTTCTTTCCAAATCAGGAAAAGTTGCAAAGTTTTAAAGAGAAGCAAATTAAATATCCATTTTGGGGCATCAAAGGGTTTTTTTATAAATTTTCTCTTCCTCAACACTCCACCTCTGCCCCTCTCTCGTACACACTTCCCTTTGATTTGCACAAGGATGTGAAACGTTTTGGACTACTCTTACTGCGGTGCAGAAATGACCACGTGAGCCAGTGTACAGTGGGGCAAACTAGCTCTCCTTTTTTCTCCTCTTCCCCCTAACATGTTAAAACCTCAGTCCCAGAGTTCACTGTCTCTATGAAGGAAAGGGTTGGCTATCAAAGTATTATTACAATGGCCAGTATAGCTGCACTCATAAAGAACACTAATCCCCTTCCCCAAATTTTAACCATTTTTAAAAAAATCTACGTAAATTAACGGCCAGTCAAAATGTTTTGTACCCATCTACCAAATGGTTTAGCATCTTTCTAGAGTGCAGTATATCCATCTACTGAGAGAGATATACAGCCTCTAAAAAGAGCTTGAGGGAGGAAAGGGAGAGGAATGGGGTGATAGGTCTCAACATTACTGTTGGCCTATAAACTAGAAATTTTGTCTCATATCTGTGAACAGCTGCCTAACCTAATACTCCAAGTAGGGAATCTTGCAAGTGATCAGCTCTGATCTCCTCAGTAATAGTCACTAGGAGCCTCAAAAGAAAACTTCCAGGGTTAGAGAGAGAGAGAGACAGATTTTTTTAAAGCCACTAAGATCTTTTTGAAGAAGAAAGCAGAGAGCTCTTACCAGTTAGTCTGTCTAAATATGAAGTTGATGTCTTCAGGTAGAAAATGGGTGTCTCAAATAGAGATGTAAGGGTCTGTCTCTCCATCCTCTTGCTATCAGGGGATAGTATTTTTACACTACAGTAGCAGGCTTGCCTTTGTCCAAGTCAAAAGTCATCCTATCCCTGTTTTCCTGCTGATCTGCCAGTCTTCCTAAAATGGTGCAACACAGATTGTTCAGGCCTAGCTCTGATGGCAGATATCCAGCCCGTGCAGTATTTCACACAGCTGCCACTGCTGCCTCTTTAGAATTTCTGTCCAACTCAATGTCACCTGCTCCCACTTAGTTACGCTACCTTGTTGGTTGGGAGGAGGGGTTGCCTTTAATTCCTCCCCTTTGAGTTTTCTCATTAGATCAGTCTAACACCCCCTGCCTTTCAGATCCATATATATCTATTCTTAAACACTATGCAACTTTGTACGTTTGCGTAGCGGGAAAGAAATTATCTGACACACACTGGTGCTATTAATTATTTCAAATTGATATTTTTGAGTGAATGTGGGTTTTTTGTTTTGTGTCTGTTTGTTTTATCCTGATTATAGAGTGAGGAAGTCTATCTTTTTGTGTGTGTAAATATACTCAGTCCTATTTCCAGAATGGCACAGTCTGTTCTCCTCTACTTGCTTCCTCTTAACCATCACTACACATGCACCATATATCTCTTCCATTTATTATTCCTTTGGGGTCAGGCATCTCCCCTGGCCAGGCTCCTGCTCTCTTCCATCCTTTCTGTTTGCAATATCTCTATTCTGTGGTATTAACAATAACCCACTTGCCTGTGTGTGCAGCCCAACGATGAGGCACCCAACCTCTCTTCCAGAGCCAGCCCCAGCCCCCCGAAGGACTCTGAAGTGTGTAACTCATAAGAAACCAATTACCATCTTTGTTTCTGACTAATGAAAGTGAGATACTGATTTTAGATGGTTGTGGCTTTGCTCCTGGGAGTTGCAGCACTATTATAGGCCCAGTAGAGGTCTAAATGCTGAATCTGTAGCCTTCCTACATGTGCGAGAAATGAGAGCTCAGTTTGGGGCTCTGTACAGTATCAGGGACAGTGCCGCTGGGCAGAGGAGAGTGGTTCCAGGCAGCTCTCATGTCTCCTGCTTCTTTCCCGGAGCTTGTTACAATTTACCAAAAACTGACTTGGAATTCCCCTGCCTGTGACTGCTCCTAATCCCACCAGTGGAGGAGAGCTGCCTTTGCCCGTTGCACTTCTGGAACTTTCTGGAAGATATCAGTATTTCCTGGCTGGCTGCTCTGGTCCTGTGGCTGCCTCCTAACCATGTCACCTCTCTGCCAAGGCTCTGGAAAGAGCAGATACAAAGAGGCAACACCATGCCCTGGCTGACCTCAGGCGTAAGGTTTCTGGCTTTTCACTTTTTCTTAAGCTGTTTTTAACAGATTTTTATTTTTTAAAAAAAGATCTTTATAAGCAATCTCTTAATACACTACTGCCTTACAGCCCCATTATCTCATTGTATAGGTCCAGTTATTTCTTTGCATAATGTGATGACAAGAAGGCTGCTGGTAGAATGCTGATTGTCACAGGGAACACACAACAGTTCCCTCATTTTATTCTTGCCTGTGGCCTCCTCCATATGTGCCTTCACTTCAGCTTTTGCCTTAATCTGTGGTCATGCTGTCTGGGGCGGTGAACAAAATGCAACACTTTCAGTTTTTTTTATGTATAAAACAGTATTTCTTATTTATAATAAAGTCTGAATATTTGTAACCCCTTATACCGTGAGTTTCTTTGAGTGTTCCTTTATTTGGGGGAAACGGATGATGACTTGGCATGTAAGGTTTGCCTCTAGAAAGCCAATGAAGTCAATATGTGGGTTGGAATACAAACAGCGCCCCCCCTCCTACCCCGTGTTTTTCTGCTGGGATTGTTTTTGTTTATCTGCTTTGAGAGGACCACACCTAAATCTTCTCTTGGGATTTGTAACAGTGAAGAGATTTTATCTCATGATGAGAACCATGAGAGGAGGAGTCTGACTTCGCTCTTGAGGGAATTGATAAATGGATGCTAACTTTCTCTGAACTTTCGGAAGCAATACATATATGCACTATGTACCTTCTGCTGTCCCTGCTTTGTTTGATGTAGGCAGTAGAGCCCTGCCTGGGACTATTTTTTTTAATCCTGCTCCTGTCCCACCCAGCAATACCTTCTCCCACTCCCACCTGCTCTTGCATTTTTATCCCGCTCCCACCTACAAAATCCCTAGATTCTGCTAGAGAGAGATTATCCCCGCTACTGAAAAAAAAAAAAAAAAAAAAAAAAAAAGGAAGGAGAAAAAGGTCAGTAAATATATATAAAGAAAACTTCGGAGTTACAAACACGAGTTATGAACTGACCAGTCAACCACACATCTTATTTGGAATCAGAATTATGCAATCAGGCAGCAGCAGAGACAAAAAAGAGAAATCAAATACAGTACTGTACTATGTTAAACATAAACTACTAAAAAGGAAAGCAGCATTTTTCTTCTACATAGTAAAGTTTCAAAGCTGTATTATGTCAATGTTCAGTTGAAAACAACCATAACGTTTTGTTCAGCGTTACAAACATTTCAGAGGTATGAACAGCCTCCATTCCCGAGGTGTTCTTAACTCTGAGGTTCTGCTGTAAAATTGAATTCAGACACAATTTTTATCACTAAAAGAATAAAACAAATCTTTCTAAAACCATGTAAAAAAGAAAAAGCTTTAACTCCTGTTACAATAGACATCAAATCTCTTTCTATCTCCTACTTTAAGTATTAAAACCTTTATTTTTAAAAAACAAATGAACTTGCTTTACATTGCTGAATTTGTATTTCTAACAAACCAATGAGAGATTTAGTGTTTTCCCACAAATTACCAGTGTGTTTTTTTTGCCCACCCAATCTGGCCCGCAACAAAATACATTTTACTCACTCCTGCAATTAAGGCAGCAGGTCCTGCAGGACCTGTGGGATCCCAGTCCTGCTGCAGGGCTCTAGTACTAGTACGTAGTATCAATACAGTTACTTCTGAACTGACTCCACCACCTTCCTGCTAGAGAGGGGGAACGCTCCCATCTCAATGTTCTTTTTTAATGTCTTGCTTTACTTCCTCTTCTCTCGTCCTTCCTCATTTCAAGGATCTTTTATGAAGTTGAAAACATGCCAGTGTGGTTTACTGCCTTCAAGGGTCAGAGAGGAGGGCTTTCTTGTTAGAGGTACATCCTCCTTCAAGACAAGTCTGTGCCAGCAACAAAAATCCTGTCCTGGCCACCGTCCAGACAAAGCATGCAAGTTTAAAAAACAAAACCCCAAAGTGAGTTGCAAATTATTGTGATGGTAATTAGTTCTCTCATTGGGCACATGAAGGAGTTTTAGCTCTTTTGGCTAAAAATAAAATCAGTTACATGCTGCAGTTTTCCTGGTCACTGAAGGGTAAGTGTATATGGTGTGGCCAGCTGGGCGAGTGGGGGTGCTCATCACTCATGGAAGAATTGAAGGGTAGGCGTTACGTTTCTCTGCACACTGTGAAGGTAAGTTCTGGTCTACCTTGATTGGAGAGGCTGAAGAGGAGAAGTGACTCTGAGGGTATGTCTGCACTACAGGATTATTCCGATTTTACATAAACCGGTTTTGTAAAACATTGTATAAAGTCAAGTGCACGCGGCCACACAAAGCACAATAATTCGGCAGTGTGCGTCCATGTACCGAGGCTAGCGTCGATTTCTGGAGCATTGCACTGTGGGTAGCTATCCTATAGCTATCCCATAGTTCCCGCAGTCTCCTCCACCCATTGGAATTCTGGGTTGAGATCCCAATGCATGATGGTGCAAAAACTGTGTTGTGGGTGATTCTGGGTAAATGTCGTCACTCAATCCTTCCTCCGTGAAAGCAACAGCAAACAATCATTTTGCGCCCTTTTTCCCTGGATTGCCCTGGCAGACGCCATAGCATGGCAACCATGGAGCCTGTTTTGCCTTTTGTCACTGTCACCGTATGTGTACTGGATGCTGCTGACAGAGGCGGTACTCCAGTGCTACACAGCAGCATTCATTTGCCTTTGCAAGGTAGCAGAGATGGTTACCATTCCTATTGCACTGTCGGCCATTGTAATTTGGCGATGAGATGGTGGTTTTCAATCATTTTGTACCGTTTGCAATTGGGAAATGGTGATGACAGTTATCAAGGATTTTGTACTGTCTGCTGCTGTCATGGGTGCTCCTGGCCTACCTTCGCTGAGGTCGGCCGGGGGCGCATGGACAAAAATGGGAATGACTCTCCGGGTCATTCCCTTCTTTATGTTTTGTCTAAAAATAGTCAGTCCTGCCTAGAATACGGAGCAAGTCTACTAGAGAGCCAGAGAGCACAGCTGCTCCATGTCAGAGCCCCAGAGATCCCACAGAAATGATGAGCTGCATGCCATTCTAGAGAGTGTCCCTGCAACAACCCCACCCATTGCTTTCCTCCTCCCACACCCCTCCTGGGCTACCGTGGCAGTGTCCCCCCATTTGTGTGATGAAGTAATAAAGAATGCAGGAATAAGAAACACTGACTTTTTAGCAAGATAAAGTGAGGGGGAGGCAGCCTCCAGCAGCTATGATAGTCCAGGCAGGACATTAAAGAGTGGGGAGGAGAGGAACGCAGCCTCCCGTTGCTATGATAGTCCAGGGAGTACAGAATCTTTTCTTTAGACACAAAAGGGGGGGGAGGGGCGCTGATGGAGCTCAGGCTCCAGCTGCTATGATGAGGACAGTTACCCAGCATTTTGTACCGTCTGCCAGGAATGACAGGGAGTCATTCCCATTTTTACCCAGGCACCCCCGGCCGACCTCACCTAGGCCAGCCTGGAGCACTCACGGGATGATGACGAGGACGGCTATCAGTCATTTTGTACTGTACCGTCTGCCACCAGGGAAGGAAGGGGAGAGGATGCTGCTGTTTAGCGCTGCAGCACCCCGTCTACCAGCAGCATCCAGTAGACATACGGTGACATTGAAAAGTGGCGAGAAATGATTTTTTTCCCTTTTCTTTGAGTGGGGGAGAGGGGTAAATTGATGACATATTCCCTGAACTACTGGCGACAATGTTTTTGACCCTTCAGGCATTGGGAGCTCAGCCAAGAATGCAAATGCTTTTCGGAGACTGCAGGAACTGTGGGATAGCTCGAGCCCTCAGTCCCCCCTCCCTCCCTCCATGAGCGTCCATTTGATTCTTTGGCTTTCCGCTATGCTTGTCACACAGCACTGTGCTGTGGACTCTGTATCATAGCCTGCAGATTTTTTCAAATGCTTTGTCATTTCGTCTTCTGTAACGGAGCTGTGATAGAACAGATTTGTCTCCCCATACAGCGATCAGATCCAGTATCTCCCGCACAGTCCATGCTGGAGCTCTTTTTGGATTTGGGACTGCATTGCCACCCGTGCTGATCAGAGCTCCACGCTGGGCAAACAGGAAATGAAATTCAAAAGTTCGCGGGGCTTTTCCTGTCTACCTGGCAGTGCATCCGAGTTCAGATTGCTTTCCAGAGCGGTCATAGTGGTGCACTGTGGGATACCGCTCGGAGGCCAATACCATCGATTTGCGGCCACACTAACCCTAATCCAACATGGCAATACCGATTTCAGCGCTACTCCTCTCATCGGGGAGGAGTACAGAAACCAGTTTAAAGAGGCCTTTATATCGATATAAAGGGCCTCCTTGTGTGGACGGGTGCAGGGTTAAATCGGTTTAACGCTGCTAAATTTGGTTTAAACGCGTAGTGTAGACCAGGCCTGAGCTGGGTTAAAGGGGATTTAGCTTCTATGTTTAAAATTAGGTCTTATGGAATAGGAAACCCCAATGATTCTGACATTCCCTGGGCTGTTCTGAGGGACTTCCACCATGATCTGCAGTGGCGAGAAGGAAACTTCTGCTCCAGTCTCCCCAGCTTCCATTCATAAATGTCATAGACTCTAAAGCCATAAGGAAGGGACCATTATGATTATCCAGTCTAACTGCCTACAGACCACAGAATTTCACCCAGTAATCTCTGCATCAAGTCTATAATTTCTGGTTGCACTGGAATGTGTCTTTCAGAAAGCAATTCCATGACAAAGAATCCACCACACATAGTGGTAAGCTGTTCCAATGGTTAATTACTTTCACCATTTAAAAGTTTATTTCCAATTTGAATTTCTCTAGCTTCAACTTCCAGATCTTGGATTTTACTAATACCTTAAATTAATTCCTAGGCCTGGCCTAGATTAGGATTTCAAGGTGTAACACTAGCATCCGATGTCACCTGCTCCCATCTGGTTAAATTCCCTTGTAGGGTAGGGGGAGGATGTGCCTTTCGTTCCACCCTTTATTCGCCCTCTGAGAAGTTAGCAACCTCTGGAGTTTTCTCATTGGTTCAGTCTACTCGGCCCCATTTCCAGAGTGGTACAGTTTGTTCTCCTTTACTTGCTTCTTCTGAACTTTGATGACTCATGTACCATTTATTATTCCTTTGGGGTCACGTATCTCCCATGCCTGGATTCCTGCTCTCTTTCCTTTCCTGTGTTTGCAGCATCTATATTCTGTGGTATTGACAATAACCCACTTGTCTGTGTACTAAGCTGAGTGACGGGGTGCCCTGCCTCTTCCAGCAGCACCGAAGGACTCTGAAGGAATTAGCTACCTTCACTGTCTGTGATTTGCAGAAGTGAGATGCTGATTTTGGATGGTTGTGGCTTTGCGTCTGAGAGTTGTAGGCCCAGTAGAGGTCTAAGAACTGAATCTGTAGCCTTCCTACATGTGCAAGAAATGAGAGCTCAGTTTGCGGCTCTGTACAGCATCATTGACAGTGCTACTGGGCTGGGAAGAGTGGTTCCAGCCAGCTCTCATGTCTCCTGCTTCTTTCCTAGAGCTTGTTACAATTTACCAAAAACTGACTTGAAATTCCCCTACCTGTGAATGCTTCTAATCCCACCAGTGGAGGAGAGCTGCCTTCGCCCATGCTAACTAACACATTTTTAAAGTCTAGTATACTCTGCCTCTACCATTTTAAGACATTACTAGCAATGTGCATTGGCTGCAGTAGATTTTCTAAACTTCTTGACTAACTTGCTAACATCGCACCTTTAAATCCCAGTCTAGAGTAGGCCTTTAAATGGGTCCAGAATCTGAATTAGACAGATTACCTTCTGTCCTGGTGAAAGGAACTCTCTGTTTGCGCTAGCACTTCCTACCGATTTTCTAAATGTGGTCTCTTGTTTATCATATAGAAACACAAGTTTAGTCAAGAGTGGGGAGCAGCTGGTTGGGTTCACTGTTCCAAAATATACCCTGGATTACAAATATCAGTATTTCATGAGCAAACCTCGTGCTGTAGAGTCTGTGGTTTTCGTTCATTACAAGTAGTGGAATATGATCAGAGGTTTGTACTGGAAACAATGCTGATCTTGTCTGGACTGTTGATCTCAAGGTTCTGTCTGCTTTCTGTGCCATTCAAGGTGCTGCGGGGAGGAAAGAGGAAAGAGCCCTTTCTGCCTTTTATCCCATCCTCAGACTTCAGGAGGTCAAACCCGACCTGTAGACTAAGGGCTAGATCCTTTGAACCTTTGGGTGACTATCTTGGACAGGTTTCACTGTGGTATTGTTCCTTTTGATTAATGTCCATTTTGTGTTGCTGTCCACTTCTGATTTGATAGCAGGCTGCTCTTTACTGAGCCTGTTTAACTAAGACGATGTCTACTAAGCTTCCTCCTCAGTGGAGTAAATTATCCCCCCTTCAGCTTATTTGTGTCATAACATGGAGGTGCGCTTTACAAGTGGTAAAATGATAGAGATCCCTGCCCCAAATAACTTGCAATGGAAGGCATGAACAATTGCAATATGGCTAATGGGTGAAGAGCACTGTGAGGACAGGATAAAGTTGCCTTGCTCTGTCACTATCCTGGTCTGCGATGGGTCAATATAATAGTTCAACAGCATTTTCTTTAGGCGTTGGCAAGGTGGGGGTTCTTCCAGGTTCCTTGTATGACCAGGTCTGTCTTAAGACTGACTGACTGCGTCAAGGTGTGCCTGGACTGGAATAATCGTGAGGATTCTCCACAGTTCCCTCAAGTGCATCCCAGCCTTGTTACCAGTTGCTGCCTTCCGGTCACCAGATCGTTCTACCTGGGTTTAAACTGCATCACAGTGTCAATGAGCTTGAGTATGTGATGGTTCCAAGACCAATATTACAACCTGAAGGAGGTAACTGCACAATGTTCCCTGTCTTGTGGGGCTGTTCCCTCTTGTAAAATCAAATAGCCAGTCTCTTTCTATTGGCGGTCCTTGCCCAAAGCCCTTCCTAGTGCAGTATCTCCCTGCTACAGGTGATGGTATCTCCTGGTCCATAGGTGGAGTGCTGGGAGGAAAACTAAGCATGAAGGCTGGAGACTGTTCTTTCCAGCTCAAGTTTGGAATTTCTTTGGGAGGCACTTGATGTAGTGCATAAGATAAACTGCAAGTAAGCAAGCCCATGAAGGAAGCAGCTGCCTGTTATTTATACTGAAACGGAATCTGTGGATAGTGAGAAGCTCCAACTCATCCATAAAGGAGTTAATGCAGGAAACAGATCCCCAGGACAGGGGATGGCACTGAACTGAGATCTAAGTGCAGATAAGGAATTCCAGCAACTCCACCAGGGCTGGTAAAGGCAGAGGGAGATTTTGTGTTGCTTGTATTTCTGGTCAGCATTGCATGAGCTGTGTCTTGTGGGAAGTGGAGTGCGGCTGATGCTGTTGACTCCAGGGAAATGCCGTTTGTTTGCTCCCTGTGCTAACTGACACGTCACAATCTCTCACCTCAGAATTTTTTTCTGGTTCCTCTTTGTTTAACTTTTTGTTTTCTGGAAACAGCAGGTTTGCCTGCTGAAGCCTGTGGACCATGCGTGTCCTTCACACAGCCCTTCCTAGGAGCTCTAGAACCATGCTCAGGGAGTTTGAATTGGTGGGAAGGAGCGAGGGCATGTCTGAGACAGAGCTTGCACTGTGGTTTGTTTCACAGCTGTGGCTGCTAGAGGCTCATGCTATGGTTGTCTTCAGCTGACATTGCTAGTGTCTTTGCTATCCTTGCCAGGCACTGCTGTGAGAACATTGTGGGAGACTACCAGGTCTTAGGGGGATGGAAAGGGATGCTGGGAGGCCTGGCTCTGCTCCTTTACCCCACTGGCTGGAGTGAGGATTACTTTCTGGGTGGGGCCCTTAGGGGCAGCCCAATGGTGGCTATGGATGGTGAACGTGCCCTGCCTGGAGGAGGCAGGGTGGTGGCGGGGGCCTTGAGCAGCTTCATAGCGCAGGCCACAATTGGACTTGGGGGCTGATTGGACACAGTTATACAATGCCCAGGTCAGGCACATGTGTGAATTCTGAGGAACAGCTGTGGCAGGCATAAGCTGGGTATGCTCAACCAGTAACATGTTCCAGATAAGATTCCCTAAGTTGATAGATAGTGGCTCTGGGACTTACAGGGAAATGTCAGGAATGGTTTGAGAACTTCCTTGGCAGCCTGCAGGTGCCTGGCAGCAGAGTTGCTACAGGCTTGTGGAGCAGAGAGAAGAATGCAGTAAATGCAGAAGAAAGGAAATAGATTCCTTCCTTATCTCACTTACCTGTGTGTGTGTTTTGTGACGGACAGGCAGGGCGTAGGCTAGGCAAGGCCAGACATGACTGTACTTCCTTGAGCTGCTGACACCTCAGCTGCAGTCTAGCCAGGCAGGCCTGCCTGGCTTGCTCACGGGAGCTGCATGGAAGGGCATGGTTCCTGAGTGATCTGCCACAGCCCAGAGGGGGTGGAATTCGACTTGAACCTCAGCTGGAAGAAAGGTGTCCCTGGGGCTGTTAACCTGAGTAGGGAGACAGTCATGGTCTTGATAATTCTGGAGAACATTCCTCTGAGACCTGCTTTTACCACAACCAGGCCACCTCCCTGTCCTGTAACTCTCAGGGCATTTTCAAAGCTGGTGACAGGTTGGGTCTTGCTCACTGGATTGTTGCTTTCCAGTACGAATGAGGGCAGGGCAGCCTGGACTTTGCAGTCACTGGAATTAACCAGCACTAATGGGTTCAGGAACAAACAGGAAATGTCAGGAATCTGCCTAGTACCTTACAAATGTTCCTGGCAGAATCCCATTTTGGCAAGGTTCCAGATTTTATTCTGGGGACTGTTTTGTCCCATGAAAGCTATGAGGCAGCCTGGCCTAGTGGACTAAGCACAGGCTTGGGAGCCCAGGAACTTCTGCATTTTAACCACAGCTCTGCCACTGACTTGCTTTCTGTGGCTGTGGGTAAGACACTTAACCTCTCCAACCCAATTTCCCCATCTGTAAAACGGGGATGAAGATATTGTGCTGCATTCTGGGGATACCCAGGGTTGGGGGGACCCTGCTATCACCTACCCTTACTGTGAGGAAGTCTTGTCCTTGCCTGCTTGGGGTCAGCTCCCCAACTGTGACCTGGCCCAGGCAGCACAAGCACCCCCTTTGCAGGCCACTGTGACTTTACACTTATCACTAGGCAGGCTCCAGCCCCTGAGCCGCTCCCAGAAAAGTCCCACCCCGCTCCACTGGCCACCTGCAGTATTCGCAGACATGCTGTGCCCAAAGGAACAGTACACCCCAACTTGCCAGTTACACTTAAGTCACTGCTCTGCTTAACACACAGCAGTTGCTTATGTTTAAGCATGTTTATTTAGCTAAGTCTAGTGATAGCAAGCAGAAGTACTGGAAACAGATGGTTGCATATAAAATAAAATTTACATGCATTCTAGAACCTAGACAGACTTATCTAGATACTTTCATGTCTTCAACCAATGCGTAGCCAGAGTCCTTCCAATGTTCTGCAGCCAGGCTTGGCCATGATCTTCTGTTCCTAAGCCCTGTCACACAGTAAGCTTGCCCCCTGGGTGGAAGATGCTGTGTGTTGCTTTGCATTACCTGATGTATCAGACTAATCCTTTGGTATTAGACACAAGCAGGATGACCCCCTGCTGATTGTTTTGTTCCTTAGGTTCTCTCCCCTGTAGATTTTGACAAGCTTTTAATTAGTATAAGGCTCAGTGTGCAAATAGGCCACTGTTGTGAAGTGGACAATGCACTATGATCAGACAGAGAAATAAGGGTAGCCTACTCATTGACTGACACAAACCTGTCTGGCACATGTCACCTCATGGAGACCCTGTCTTACCTTAGTAACATAATTTTCATTATAGATACATAACTTCATAAATAATATCCTTATACGCATTTTGCAGTGATTATGGCCACCAGCAGGCTACTGGATCTCAGTAGAGACCTCGCATGCCCCCCATGGGTGAATTACCCAACCCTCAGCACCCTGTAAAACTATGGGTATCCCCTGTGCCCTATGCCACTCTGGGTCACAGATCTCTCACAGAGATGAGGGCAGAAAACCTGCACATCCTCATCCTCATCCCAACTTGTGCACTCAGGTTTTAGTCTAACTGTAAGTGTTTATGCTCTTCGTTTAACTCGATAGAATTAACTTTTTTTTTTTTAATGGGGCTGCCAGAGATGATGCATCTGAATTGAAGGATCCAATTTGCAATCAGCAAAAACAGCTTTATGACCCTGCTTCACTGGATAGTGACCTTTTTTATCTTGTCATTGGTCTAAATCTTGCCACGTCAGTATAGCCTGAAAGCTAAATCAGCTGCAGGTCAGTAGCCAAATTGGAAATAAACAGGTGGTCTCAGTCCAGGCCCTAGTGCCCATGTTGCCTCACCCCTCTAGAAAGGCATTGTGGTGGGTAGCTTTGCTGGCAACATTAGCATAAAGAGGCGCATTTAGTTATTGGCATAGAGTCAGAGTTACCCACTTACTTAAAGAAATTTTCCACGTAGAACAGGCTCAAGGCCGGTCTGATGGGAGGAGTATGGGGGATGTTGTACAGCTGCTATCTGCACTGTACCTATTCTGCACTGCAGTCTCTGGGACAGTCAGTTATGCTCATTTAATTACCCTGAAATTTACTTTTTAAAATGCACAGAGCCATCTTTGCAGATATATTAACCTAGGGTCTATAACCTTTGAGAATGTGTTCATCCTGGATGGCAACCTGTTTTTAATCCAGCAATGGAAAACCCCCTAGGATTCTTGCACTGGAGAGAAACTCTTTTCCACCATTTAATAAGGAACTGTAAAAACATTAGGTCAGTCTTTACAACCGCTCTGATCAATTGGTGAGAATTTCCCCTGCAAAGCACAGAGACTGCTCTGTTGCCTTTACATTTCTTTTTGACAACGGATTGAAGAATGAATCTCTTTAGATGAATATCAGACCCGGAGAGTAAGGGGTGGGGGAAGAGAGAGAGAGAGCACCTGTATGGCTGATATCAGAGATCATTTTCATTTTAAAGTTCCCCAACTAGTAACACAGTAGAGGTCGGGCTCTTCGCCTTGTTGTTTATTAAGACCCTCTCCAAACGGTGCTGTCATATCTAAGGGGCTATATAAACAGAATGTCATATGTAATTTCATTTCTATGGGAGGCTGGATGTGCTCTTTTCGTTGGGGTCCAAATGAACTGGCTTGTCTAGAAAATAAGGTTTTGAAAGATATCTTTTGGTTAGTGTCTGGGGCGCGTTAAATGCTAGGATCCTAGACATCATGACTTAGTCCTGGTGGGGAATGGCTGATGAGTAAAGATTAAGTAAATATGTATGAAGGATGAGTAAGAGGGAGGGGAGATATCCAGCTAGTGTGTGAAGGAGGTAACCCCCAAGGAGATGAATTGGTTAGAGTGGTGTGAAGGGGGACAAGGAGGAGTAATGCAATAAAATCAAATAAGGAAAAATTTTGATTAATGTCAGGAAAATCTTCCTGACAATGAGCTGCATTGTTCTCTCGGGGAAGTGGTAGCAGTCCCATTGACGAGGGTGTTTAAAGATATGCTGGGCAATAGAGAAAACACTGCGGTTATCAGTTCTGTTTTGGTGGGTGGATGGTGTAATGCTGGCTATGTAGATCGGCAGAGGAAGAAGTGGAGCAAATTGTGTATTTCGCAGCACACAGGGATTCTTTATTAAATGCACTTCACCAAATGACTGAACGACCTACAAGGTGGTTTGGCAAGAGCCCACTGTTAATTACAACTTTGGGAATATTTACACCTCCCCTTTTAAAACACATCAGATAATTAATCCTGGGTGGCAGAAATCGACATGCCATCAGCAGTTTGGTGGGTTGTGTTTATTGTTTGTCCCAGGCTATGGTTAAGCTCTACTGCGTTAAATTAACAGAGAAAAAGCTCTAATAAAAAATCACTCAAAAGCAGATGCAGGTAAATGTGGCCAAAGGAAATCACAACCGTGCAGTGGCATCATGCTGGTTGCACTCCACGGACTCCCCAAAATGCTGCGCCGGATCTCCTGGCAAGGAACTGAGCAGCATTATGTCAGCCTCAGGAATTTAATCCTTAGGAGGCTGTTGGGCAGTTTAAGAGATTCGGAGAGAGACCTAAACATTAATGACCTGGATTAGAGATTGAGGCTGGCTCTGAAGCTAGCAGAAGAGCAGTAAGTTGGGAAGCATTGGCTGGACTGAACTGGGCTGGATTTCAAACCATGGGCCCAGGCCCCGTAGAGTAGAATAACCAGGTAGGCAACCAGAAAGCTTGGATTCAAGGCTGAGCTTGTAATGCTCCTTAACTAGTTCTCCCTGAGCTAGTAGTGCTCCTGGGCAGTTTGCCAGGGTGTCAGGTCAGGTGTAGTTATACCCAGCAGCAACCCATGACAGTAATCAGGAGGCGTAGGATGTAGTGCATAGGGTACTGGACCTGGGTTTTGATCCAGATTCTGACCTGCTTTGTGAGCTGGGGCAAGTCACTTCACCTCTCCATGCCCTTTGTTTTGTCTATTTCGATTGCAAGCTCTTCGGGTCAGGGACTGTCTCTCTCAATGCATCCATACACCACCTTGCACAGTGGGACCCTGATCTTGACTGGGCCCTCTAGACACAACTGTAATACAGGTGGTGGTGATCAATTCACGGAGAGCACTAAGGAAGGGAGAGTGACTGAGACCGGTCCCCCTTGATTTCAGTGGCAGGCTTGGGTACTATGAAGGATTCATAGCATCTGCAGCGGCTTTTATTTAATTTTGAGGGGCTTCTGCTGAGGAGAAGAAACTCATTACTAAATCCTTGGCACTGACTGGGAGGAAGCTTACACGGCTGATGTGCCTTTCTATCCCTCCAGACCTCCCTCCTGTCTGGGTTTGTGCTGCTGTTTTGGTTGGTGTAGGACAGCCCAGAGAGCTGGTAAGGAGATCTGAGGTTTAGGTGTGTCTGCTTCATATGGGCTGGGCTCTCCTTATTCACCAAGTAAGTCTGACTGAGGCACATGCTTTCTTCCTGTGTTGGGAGTGACTCAGGTACAGGAGCTGATAAAATCACCTGAGAAGAGAAAGTGAAGCACATTGGAAAGCCAGCTGCAAGCTCCCTGCTCTGCTCTGGTGTATTGTGTATTCATGCCTGGATCCCCAGAAATGACTTTGCACTGGCTGCTAACCCTGAGCTGCTTCTGTGTCTCTCTCTTCCTGCCTGCAGCTATCAGTACCAACAGAAGAGAAGGTGAGTCTTATGTGATTAGATCTTCCTGCTTCACTTTAGAAAACTGATTCCATGTACATTTTTTTGTTTGTTTTAAATTCTGCACTGGGTGAAGAGTACCAAATGACCTTAACTGCTACAAGCCCCTAGGTGAGACGGCACCAAGCTGTGAGATCTCACTCCCCTCGTGAGATTTCTCAGAGACGCTTGTGGATGGGAGTGGTAATGTTCTGGTTGGAAATAAACACTTGATACTATTATCTGGATTTCCTCAGAATTTAAACATCACAGGAATGCTGCATTGATTCATCAGGACCATTGGTAGCCCAGATTATTCTGGGACCCTCTTTAAATAACTTACTGGCATGCAACTACTTTCTTTAAAGACTCTCTATTTTAGAGGGATTTGGGTCTGAACATGCTAATTACATTATGCTGTATTATGTTAATACAGCACTTTAAGTAGCCCAAAGTGTATGCTGCTAAGCCAATGCATGAACTGGAAGAAGAGAGCCTTTTTGGCTTAGTAACACTTACAGAATTCAGATCTTGTGAAGGTTTGCCTTTCAGAATGTTTTGTGTTAGACCAGGTCTGCACATGCAGTGTTTGCAGCTTGCAGGTGAACACATGTACAGTTATCTATTGTGACACCACACAACCAGTGTTTTTATATGTTACGAGATACTTTGTATGATGGTGTTGGTTATATATCTATACATGTTTGGACAGGTGATAGTGACCGGTACTGTGACAGTGCAACTATTTATATGTGTGGCTGTATGACAGTGTGACACCTAGCCTGTACTGCAGGGATAGGCACCTTATGGCATGCATGCCAAAGGCGGCACGCAAGCTGATTTTCAGTGGCACTCACAGTGCCCGGGTCCTGGCCACCAGTCCGCGGGGGCTCTGCATTTTAACTTAATTTTAAATGAAGCTTCTTAAACATTTTAAAAACCTTATTTACTTTACATACAACAATAGTTCAGTTATATATCATAGACTTATAGAAAGAGACCTTCTAAAAACATTTAAATGTATTACTGGCATGCGAAATCTTAAATTAGAGTGAATAAATGAAGACTCAGCACACCACTTCTGAAAGGTTGCTGACCCCTGCTGTATAGTATGTTTTGCTACATTGCATTGTATTTGCATGTATGGTTACAGAGTGTGTATTGACAGTAATAGGGTCTTCACAGACTGTGCAAGCTGGTCTGATCTTATGGCTATTGTTGCTACTACGTATCATAACTCATGACAGTGTCACACCATTGTGTATATGTGTGTTTGTGACTGACTGGAATGTATGTTGTAGGTAATGACATGCCACTAAGTTTGTTTATAGATATTTGCTTAACACTGTCAGTTTGAGGGCAGCATCTGTGACTACATTGATAAAGGTGTGCTGCTGTGTATACTTCATATTTGCCTAAATGTATTTATGTTAAGAGTTTAATACGTTTTAATTTTTAGTGGCTTGGAAGTAGGGTCTATAATTTCAATTATTTTTAATGTAAACACACCAAGAGATGGTAGAAAAAGTAAAGGAAGAAGTATTGAAAACAATCCCGTTTTGCAAAAACAGATTTGATTTATGTAAGGTGCAGCACTAATCAGATCATTAAAACAAATATAATACTATCTGAAATGAAATCTCTTAATAAACCATCATAGTTTCTCTTCCCTTTTCCTGCAGTAAATGAATCCGTGTAGTCAGACATTCAGCTTATGTGGACTTTGAACTTATTATTGCACTTGGTATAAAGTGACAACCAAAGGCAAATTATTGACAGGCTCTTATTGAGCAGGATTAATCTATTACAAACTTCCTGAATCAGTTAATCAAAAGCAGCTCAATTTTAATGTTGTTGGTTCTCTCTCTCCTGCACTCACTAACCAGCCATGTCAGCACAATTAATACACTTTTGTTTACAACGGAACTATTTAAATCAGATAAGCGAAATATGAAATCTCATTTAGTTACAGAAGATCAGAGGCTGGTTTTTCAAACTGCTCAGCAAAACCCGTTATAATAGATGTGTATGTTGTGATGTAGACAGGTGTATGACACTGAAAGTTTCCTGATGTAGGCAGTGTGTCATTCAATGAGTGCATGCGTGGTTGTGAGCATGGCATTGTTTATAATTATTTGGGCAAGGAAGGCTGCGCACTAGCATGAAACAATTTTTTCCATGTGCCATTATATGTGATGGTGCGAGCTGTCTGTCACTTGTGGGGTGTGTGTCTCTTTCGGTTGGCTGTGGGTTTAAACAGTGATGTTTGCCTGTACCCTTGCAGGTACTGGTGCCAGAAAGGGAGATCTAGGTTACCTGTGCTTTGCATCTGTTAAAGGCTGGTTCTCAAGCATCTCTGGTGGGAAAAACATCCTTGGATGTATCAGGACCCTGGTGGAGTCAGATGCATGGGGCTCAGCAGTGTTTGTTGTCCCCTTCAAGTGAGGAGAGTCTGGCACATGGATTGTAGGTGCTCTCATTATTCAGGGGCAAGGGAGGCTTTGGCAGCTGGAAGGGAAACTGAGTGCATGCTGGATACCCGTATGTGCTTCTGGGGCTGGAGGAATGGGTTGGATTTGGGTGCTAGCTGACAAGGGTTCAGCCCACCGGTTCATCTTGCTGTGATGGGGTGGAGTAAGTGGCATGCTGGTCTGGGGCCCTGAGAAATACACAGCTCTGTGCAGTTGGCACATGCCATGGGCTTGCCTCCCTAGTGCTTCCACTTGTGATGTTTAACTGTAGGAACGAAGTGGTGGGTGTTTAGGGCTCACTGACCGGCAAAGACAGCCACCCCTGGTCTGCTTCTTTCCACCTGACAGGGATTCCTCTGCACTCTCCTCTGGGATGTACAGACCCTGTCAGGTTCCCAGGGCTCATACTTCAGGCTGGCTTAGAGATGTCAAACTCAGGCCTTTGCCTGGCAGAGGCCTGGCAAGCTCCATTGGCTGGACCGCTTGGACCAATACTGTGTGCCACTTGGAAACCAGACAAGAGGGACATCTCTGCTATGTCTCCCCAGCTCTGTCTTTGTGTTTGTCCAGCCCAGATGTGCATAGGAAAAGCAGGGTCAGGTTAGAAGAGGCTTCATCCTGCAACATCACACTCCACTGCTCTGCTCCTCCCAGGAAGCACTGACGCAAAATACATTCAATGTGGGAATTGCAGAGCCCTGGAGAGCACGTAGAGGAGAAATACTGATCAAAGTTCGAAGCCCTGGGGACATTCCATTTGGAAGTAGAAATTGATGGAGTCTGAGATTGTCTTTGGTGCAGTTTTGTTCGTTTGCAAGGAATGTACAAAGCCCGCTTCTCCGAACGCAGGAGGAACTAGGAACAAAAGGAGCAGTTTCCTAGCTTACAATCCCAAGCTGCTTTAGCCAGGACCTGACCCAAAAGTGCTCTCTCGCCTTCTCCTGAGTCATGCTGTGCTCATGGGCTCCTGTTTGGTTTTCTTCCTCCTCTGAGCCTCTCTGTCTCCGGCTTGTCTTTTTTACACACACGTGCACATGATCCCCTCCCCCAAAGCCCCCTGTCTTCTCAGGATCTGTCTACACTGCAATCAGACACCTGTCACTGGCCAGAGCCAGCTGACTTGGGCTCGTGGGGCTCTGGTAAGGGGCTGTTTAACTGAGGTGTAGACGTTTGGGCTTGGATTGGAACCTCTGCTCTAGGATCCTGTGAGGTGGGAGAGTCCCACCGTTCATGCTGCAGCCTGAGCCCAAACAACTACATCACAATTAAATGGCCCCTTAGCCCAAGTCAACTGGCAGGGGCTAGCAGCAGGTGTCTAATTGCAGTGCACACATACCCTCAGTCCAGAACTCCTGGGTGGGTTCACAATCCTCTTTTCTCTTGGGGGAGGGAGAGGCTTCCCCTTAACTCATCCTGACAGTTATGCTAATTGAAGGGTGCATTCAAAGCAGTTTGTGATTCAAGCAGCCCCCAGTCTCTCTCAGCATAGCAATACCACAGTGCCTACAGCTAAGTGCAGGGCCGTGACATGAGTTATGGTTTAGCTCATTACAATTAAATAAATAGCATTGCCAAGCCACGACTCTGACTTCCTGTGGGCAGAGGCTGACTGGTGACGCTGCTGCTGCTGACTGACGCAAGATGTGGTCAGTGCATGGAGGCAAGCAAGATTTTCTGTTCTCCCCTGCTTGATGAGTGATCAACATGGCTGAGACTTCAGGGGAGAAAATGAACCTCTTTCCCCATTTTGGGACCCAGTTTGGGCTCCCTGTCAGCTCTATGGCAAAGAGGAAGAATTCCAGGCTTTGGCAGACTTTCAGTGACCCGTGCGCATGTCTGATGGCACAGAACTTTTGTGGACTGTGGAGTCATTTGCCTAGAGCAGGCACAATCCAGTGAAGAGTCTGTTATGGAGGCGGCAGTCCAGAGGTGAATTCTAGCTGCACTGGACTGACCATCTGCTGGTTTTATTCATCTCCTAGAATAAACAAATAGGAAAAGAAGATTGCCGGAGGATTCAGTCATCTCCATGGGACCTTCCACGGAAAGGGGAGAGGTTATGGTTCTCATGGAAGATTTATTACATTTAAATGTGTTGGTTCCCACGTGCTGAAGAGACTCTTTGCATGCTGGTTTGGTCTGTAATGTTGCCAGCCTCATTCCTTGCTACCGCTGAAATGTGAGTTGCACAGATTCAGGACCAGCCCTATTTTCCTCTAAGGGCTAGTCTTAGAGGAAAATAAGGAAAATAGTTAGGTCTGCTCAACGACATTGCTCAGGGCTGTGAAAAATTCCACACCCCATGTGTTGTAATCGAGCCGACCTAAGCCCCAGGGTAGATGCTGCAAGGTCGACAGTAGAATCTTCTGAGACCCTAGCTACTTTCTCTTGGAGAGGTGGGTTTACTACAGCAGTGGAAAAACTTCACTGTGCCACTATAGCATTCCTATACAGCATATAGACACACCCTTCTTTATACATGAATTTAAGAGTACAACATTGCAGGGAGCCCAGGGCTTGCCCGTCTCATGCTCCCGCCCTCCAGAAGCTGGAGTCATGATCAGAACAGCAGGTGAGAGTTTCTCCCTTTGTATGGTGTCGGGAATGCTTTGAGAATGAGGTTTTGCTGGGCACGTACTCTGGACCCCTCCATCTTGGCACAGCATTAAAGAACCCCAGCTGTTCTATCTGCAGGCCTCACCTTTTCCGAACAGCTGGAGAATTCAGTTTTCCCAAGGTAGGGCCTCTCAGCACCAGATAGGAAAAAGCTTTCCACTGTAAATCCCCTTCTTCCCTCAGCCCGCAAACACAGCATCGCATTATTGACCCAGACAGTTTAGGGGTTTTTTTAAATTTAATCTGCTTTAGCTGTCCTGGGCAGAGGCTCCTGGTGAGAGTCCCCAGTAGGAACAAACATGCAGTCCAGTATGGGACACCACTTCAAGTTAATAATGCATGAGTCCAATCTGTTGCCCTGGGCCAAGGCTATAGATGTAGTCCCCAGCATACGCCATGTGAAGGCAAGATGTGAAAATGTGCCCTGCTCTTATCCCCCATAGGATGCGCTGACATCAGTTTAACAACCTGGCCAAACTTCTGGGATATGCAAAAACTTCTTGGATGCTGTGTCCACGTGATCAGACAGCATTAAGCTGGCCACTGTGAACCACACAAGGGAGTCAGATGAGAATGGAAACCTTTTGAGAAAAATCTGGCTCAAGGAACCACTTCTGTGGCTCTGGAATAGACCAGTCTCCCAGTGGCAGGATTGCAAGTAGAGAATGGAACTGGAGTGGACCTAACTTGGACAGCGTATTTCATCACATTAGCAGCCCTGACAGAGTATGTGAATGTGTTTGTCTGCCATGCACATTAATGGTGCCTGGGCGAGGACGTGTGTGTGTGTTTGGAGGGGCCCTGGGCACAGTATGGCTAGGGGGAGGGAGTAAAGGGCTAGCCCAGCACGGTGGGTCACAAATGTGAACAACATTGTTAAAGGAAGGAGACAATGCATCTAATTCCTAAGTAAAAATCTGAGTGCTAAAATACCTGAGGAGAGTTAGCTCTGCTCCCTGCAGCTGTGCTGGAGGCAAGCAGGTTCGTAGGAGGCTTTCCCTTGCATGCTGCCCATCCCGGGGCTGGGGAGCACAACCACGAGGTGGCGATGGGGAGTGAGCGCTGCCAGCAGAAAGGCAGAGGCTATACCCTTCTGCAGCATGGGTGGCTCTGTGTCTCGAGGCAGATGTTAGCACTCAAGGGAAGTGGACGATGGCTACAATGTGTTACCCGTCCTCGCCCGATGCACCAGATTTCTGCTTGCTCTGGAATTCCCCCGATCAGTGTCTCTCCTTCCCTAAGCAAGAGATTTCTTCTTTGTTCTGTTCGCAAGCTTCTCTCTGTCTCCCTCTCTCTTGTTTTGTCTTAGGAGACTTTCCCTGGTTTCTGTTTCCAATGTGTCCCTTTTCTTTCGCCCTCCTGCATTTTGTCTCCATCTGTAAAGTGAGGTTAGCGCTGGTAGAAGATGCTGGATTAGCAGCCTGGGAAACCCAACTTTTTGGTCTAGATGAGGTGCAGCAGGTCAGACTTCCCTAGTAGGGACAATCTCTACAAGGGCAGGTCACCCCAATGGCCCATTCAGTCCTTGGCCTCTTAGATACAAGGTGACCAGTGATTAGCAGGGTTTTACTAACGTGGACACTTGGATGCTAGAAGCTGAGATGTTACAATATCCAAACAGTTTGCAGATGGGGATGATTTTGAGCCAGTGACCTAGAGCAGTCTGCATCCCATTCCCCACATCTTCCCCGCGCTCTAAACTTTTGCTAAATTGCTCCTCTCTTCCTGTCTCTCTGTTCTCAGCCCCTGTCTGTTCTTTTGACAGCATCTTTGTCCTCCCACTGACCAAATGTCACCTGTAGTTGCTAAGGAACCCACAGGCCCTGTCCTTTCAACTGCCTCTTAAAGGGGACTTTGGCCCTACAGCTGAGTTTCTCTTTTAAAAAATTGTGGTACTGAAAAGTGATCTGTGTCTAGACATGCCTGGGTGTGCCAGGTACGTGAAAGAAATTCTGATGCCTCGAAGAGAATAATGTAATTCTCTTCAGTTGTAACCCTTCTGCCACGTGAAGTCGGCAACAACAAGGGCTGAATTCAATATCCAGGGTGCCTCTTAACAATACAACATAGAACTGGCTTGAGTCCCCACCCAGTAATCTGGAAAAATTAAACACCACCCTTTGGCACCTCTAAGAGGCAATGCTTCCCCTCTTGCGAGCACTGAGTCTGTGTAGGGCAGAGAAAACTTATACTACAAAGGGGAAAGGAACCTGGCATTAATTTAGGGAAATACCACAACCATGATTCAAACACATCTGACCATGAGCAAAACTCCCACCCCAGAGTACACTGGGCAGTGTCCTTTGCCTCTGTTTCTCACCTTGCGGTGTAAAAATCCAACAAACTAATGTCTCTTACCTTTAAGACGCCACTCCCTTCTCCCTCCAGTGCCTCCCACTCCCAGTTGCTGTCCTTGGGCAGTGGAGACCCAGCATTCAGAGATGCGTTCCTGTGAGTTCACCTCCCATCCGGAGGGGGAAGGAATGTCGAGCAATGCCTTCCCTGCCGCTGCCCCTGCAACTGGCTCACAGTTCACGCTGTGTCACTGCTGTACCATTGTTCACTCTGCTGCTGACATTTGTTGTGCCACCGTTCACTCCACTGCACCATCATCTGCTCCATCACCAATGGCCCTGTGCTGTCACCTGCTTCTCTACTGTGACCTCTGCAAGTCGGTCTCTTGAGGTTCCACCCAGTTCCCAGTGATTTCAGCTCTCAGTGTGGGTATCTCACGTCACTGCTAGTGCAGGCTGGACAGTCTCACCTGCGGAAAGGCTGTCCCACAGCAGATCTAAGCAGCACTTAGGCCTTGGCTACACTGGCACTTTACAGTGCTGCAACTTTCGCGCTCAGGGGTGTGAAAAAACACCCCCCTGAGCGCTGCAAGATACAGCGCTGTAAAGCCTCAGTGTAATCAGTGCTGCAGCGCTGGGAGCGCGGCTCCCAGCGCTGCAAGCTACACCCGTAAGGGATGTGGTTTACGTGCAGCGCTGGGAGAGCTCTCTCCCAGCGCTGGCGCTCCGACCACACTCACACTTCAAAGCGCTGCCACGGCAGTGCTTTGAAATTTCAAGTGTAGCCAAAATTGTCTAATATACAGGTTAAGGAAAGCGTGTCTATACGTCTTACTAAAGTGATTTGTAACCCAACAGCAGCCAAAATTGATCGCTTGAGCAACACATATGCTCTGTCTGCTGTATACATAGGTGGAGTAGGTGTGTTCATATACATACAGTCTGGTCCTGAAGCCTTTTCTCCCCAGCTCGTGGCTAGCAGTCAGGGAAGAGCTCCTTCAGAGCTTGCTTACACAGCAATAGAGAAGTTCTCAAGCAGCATCCCTGGTAGGCTATTCAGACAATCCATTCTCTGAAGTTCTGTTCCTTAGGGGAAAGCCAGGTCTACACTTGGCAGCATCTGCTGGTATAACGATACTGATATTTTGTACCAGCAAAGCTCTCTTCGTGTGGATGCAGCTTATATTGGCAAAGGGTTTATTACCGCTAGCTAGCCAGAGAGTGAGGGAGGGACCTTGTGTCATTCTGTACAGGAGAGATGCTCAAATGTTATTACTAAATGTCTATAGCCTGACTCAGTGCATCCTGCAGGTTTTTGTGTCTAGGGGAGATGACTGTTCAAGACTGGAAGGTGGTGCAAGTTATTCACAGCCCCAGAGAGAGGCTGTCACATCCATCTGTGTGTGGAAGTGGGGAACATGCAGAGGGGTGGCAGCAGGTACATGTGGCTCTGACAGTAAGCACAGATTTGCAAGAGATCTTAGTAAGAAACCCTTCTGAGCTCTGGAATCTTGTTTTGAAGGAGTCATGGAGAAACGAGGCAGGCAGGGACAGTGTGAAGGGAAACAGAAAATTACACATGAGAGAGCATACAGTTACAGACACGTTGCAAGTGATGTCAGTGTCCTCGCTTCAAAGACTGTAGTGGGGTGGGAGGTGCTCTGCACATTACAGGATCGGGCTCTTTATCCCTGGCTGAAGAGATTTCTTTACTTAAAGGGGTTTTGCATGTGAAAATTCCAGAGAACTAGTTGCAACATTACATTAATGATATGGAGTATTTGCCAACAATTACTACATTTGATACGTAAATGGGGGGATATCTGCTATCTCCAATGCTGCAGCATCCCTGGCTGGGGACATAGCAGCACTGGGGTTCCCTAGGCTGCAGCTGTCCCCCTCTCTCCCACCGTGGCCCATGTACTGTTGCATATTGAGTTGGGCTCCACACGGAGTCAGTGGCTGAGTTGAAGCAAGGAGGAGGTGAGTCTGGCAGGATGAAGGCAGGTCTCAGCAGTGAGATGCTGCTGAGTACAATCATCAGGGAGCAGCGGGCTGCTGTGTGGTGGAGAGGATGAGATCAGCTCTGGTTGGTTTGGCAGTGCTAGCAGGCCCGGGGTTTAGCTGATGTGTGCGGCTGTCTCAGGTGTTTGGAATTCCGGTCGTGTCTGAACCTGGCGGTGTGTGCTGGCAGCCAGCTGGGGCAAAAGTACAGCTGCTGCTGCCAGGGGCTCCCAGGATTCCTACTGCTAATCTCCGATCACAGGAGTGTTTGGATGCTGATGGGCGTGTGAGTGCAGGGAACAATTTCTGAACACACCATTCGTCCCAGCTGTCCTTATCGGGTGATGTCTCTCCCTGTTAACCAGCACACTCGGACATGCAGACCAGCTGTGCCCTGGCCTCAGCCCAGTTTCCTTTTGCACCCAGTGCTCCCCCTGCAGCAGCCAGCCCTGGCCAGTGGCTGCAATAGGTCAGCAAGCTGTTCCAGGGGGCAGGGCAGCCTTGTGAAGCAGTTGGCCTGCAGGCATCCCTGAGCGTCAATGTCAGTAACCTAACAGACGCACTGCCAGCCGCTGCCCTGGATTCTCAGCACGTTTGGAAGAGCTTATCCAGTCTCTTCCTGTTTGGTGGGCCTGGGGATAGTTGTAGAGTGACATCATCACCGCATGGTGACAGATTTCCAGCTCGGCGGGTGTTTGTCTGTGCAGCGCACTGTGTTCTGTGTGGCCTCTTTCCCTCGCCTCTCTTTCCCCTTTGGTTTGGTTCCTTATTTCTGAGCCTTCACCCCACGTAAAGCACTGAACAAACACAACCTGTTACTTTCTGTTGCAGAGGACTTTGTGCTGGACGTATTTCTGCCATTTTCCCCTTTGTTTCATTGTAAATGGTGATGCTCCCCCTACCCTTTGTATAGACACACAAAATTAGATCAATTAGATGAGATTCACTTTCCCTTTGCCCTAAATACCTGTCCCTTTTGCTCTCTCAGGAAGTCTGGACAATGGGACACAGCCTCAGCTGGTATAAACCTGCACCGCCCCACTGACCTACAAGGAGAGACTCCAAATCACAGAGGCTCAGAATCTGGCTGCGCGTGTGATTGGTGGTCTTCAAATACAGCCAAACTGAAGGGCGGGCTGGAGGGAGAATATTTCTTTTAAATTTGTTGTGATCCCAGCCCAACAGCCCTCTGCACTGTGAGCACTGCTGTGGTGTCAGACTCCCAGAAGTGACTAACAGACTTTGGTCTCCTACAAAATCTAGCCTCAGGATTTTGCTTTCTTAAGAGAACTTATGGTGGTTCCCGAGAGTCCAAATCACCATAAGAACGCAAAATACCTCACACCAATTGGCATAAACCAGGGGTGGCCAAACCTGAGCTTGTGAGCCACATAGGGCTCTTTACCAGCACGATGTTTGCACATGAAAACTTAACCTCCAAACCTGACCTCTTGTGTGGAAGAGCTACTGGGGTCCCTCTGTTTAACTGTGGCCATCTCCTCTGTTTTTTCAGTCTGTGACTGCAATGGGAAGTCCAGTCAGTGCATCTTTGACAGGGACCTGCTCCGAGAAACAGGAAATGGGTACCGTTGCCTCAACTGCATTGACAACACCGATGGCGTTCACTGCGAGAGGTGCAAGGAGGAGTTCTATCGCCAGCGGGATGGAGAAAGCTGTCTGCCCTGTAACTGCAGTCCCAGAGGTACCTGAGCAGCTAGATGGGGATACAGGAGGAGGTGGGGGGCACTTCAGAGGGGGGAAGGGATTGCCCCTAGGGAGAGGGCCTGGGCTAGAAGTGATTCAATCCAACAGCTGTCTTGGAGCTGCTATGAATTGCCAATTAAAATGATTCTTGCCTGATTCTGGTGGATTAAATTGAATGGATCCTTAGCCACATCTCTTCCAAACTCTATCTGTTATGGTGAGTGCTGGCTGGTTTGTGGGAAGAAGGGACAGTTTGCCCTGGGCCCCCCTTTTGAGAGGGCCCCCAAACTGAGTGGCACTGAGACCTAGCATACAGGGATGCAGCGCCATTTGGGTTTGGAGGGTGGCCGGGCCACACCTGAGTGATGCTGCGACTCTGCATCTCAGGTTGCAAAGCCCCTCCCTCAAATTTGGCCTGCTGCCCCTCCATCGTAATGTCATGACTTAGGGGCTGCCAGGCCAAACCTGAGTGGTGCTGCACCCCTGTGTACCAAGATGCAACACCCGTGCGACAGGAGCTGCTGCTGCAGGGTGAGCGCAGGGTGTGGTGGCTCGATTTCAGATTTTGCCCTCAGCCCTTGAAAAGCTCTGTGCGGCCAGATGCTGCTGGGACGGTCACACTGCCGGAGTCCCCATTGTCATCAGCACGGCAATGCTCCGAGGCAGCTCATGCTGCTGAAATCCTCCCTTAGGTTGTGTACAATGTCACTGCACTAACAACTTCCTCGCCAACCCTTTCCAGAGGAAGGGAGAGGGGGAAGGAGTGGGTCCCACCTACTGCAGCAAGCTGTGTCTTGCAATGGCTGCCTTCCCTGCAGTGCCTTTCCCTTGTAACATTTTAATAATATGGTGGTATAACCCTGGAGGCCAGCGCGAGGCTTTCTGCGGGCATGGCTCACGGATAGCAAATGTTCTAAATTAGTTCATCTGAGCACATCCAGGCCAGCCTGTTCAAGTCCGGCGAATGAATATGAGCTCTTGCCTGTTCATGTCCAACAGATCTAGAGAAATTTGTGGTGAGGGTTCAGAACAACCCAGAAAAACCCATGCTGCAGCCTTAGCCGGACTGCCGTCACAATGTGATGGCTTAGACAGCACTAATTCATTGTTCGCTTCAGGCTGGGTTGGCTGAACTTTGTGGCTAAAACCTGAATTGGAATCTAAACCTCTGCCATGGATTAAGAGATTGCAGATGGAGAAAGAAGGATTTAGAGAGAGCAGCTCAGCCTTACAAGGCGCTTAACCTTTGCAAAAAAACCACATAGCCTGGGGTTAGGTTGCTACTCAGTGAGTCATGCAAGTTCATCACCCTTTAGAAATTTCATTGAGAACATAGATCTGATGGAAAGCTTTGAGGTTTGGCTCCGGGACAGGTCTGGCATTCAAGGAGCACACAAGATAGCAGGCTGCTTAATAGAGTGAAACCGGAGCTTTTGGCTTCACCATCCCCTCTTCTCTTTACCATCTACACTATGTTAAAGGCTCTTGTCATTTTTAGTGAGTGGTATACCCTAAAACCAAGACAGTCAGGAAGCACAGGCATATCCTGTGAGTGGCAGGAGTAGGGGATGCAGACCCATGTACTAAATTGCATTTGTCATTGCATGCACCACTTGTGCACTCTGCGCAGTATTCCATCTCTGCTGGACAGGTGCTTTGAGGATTCCAAACCGCTGAGCAGCTCCAAACAGCTGCTGGTTCTTAAACTCAGCCTACCACCGAAATATGTCCTTCACGTCCGCTTTTAACTGTCACGCTTGCTCTCAGCCTGCCAGTCCACTAGGAGTGGAACCTGTCCCCACTCTGTTAAAGGTTTGAACTCAGCATGCTGAGAGTGATCAAAAGGTGAGACCATCTGATTGCTGTGCAGAGGTCTATATGAAATGCATTTGCTGGCCTTTGTCCAGATCCCAGAAGACAGGTATCCACATCACAAAGGATCTTAGCGAAAGCCCTGGACCTCAGTGAGCCTTGAGCCAGGTCCACAGCTACCCTACATTTTGAAGTAATTGGTGTTCTCGCAAGAGGCTGAGGATCAGGAGTGGCACCAGGGTTTTTGGCGCCCTAGGCGCAGGGCTGGCTCTAGCCATTTCGCCGCCCCAAGCTTTGCCGCTCGCTGGTCCCGCGGCTCCAGTGGACCTGCCACAGGTGTGCCTGCGGATGCTCCACTGGAGCCGCGGGACCAGCGGACCCTCTGCAGGGACGCCTGCGGGAGGTCCACCGGAGCCGCCTGCAGCCCTCCCGCTCTCCCGGTCAGAGTCGGCCCTGCCTAGGCGGGGGTCCTTCCCGCACTCCTGGTTGGCGGCAATTCGGCTGTGGGGGGGGTCCTTACGCGCTCCCGGTCTTCGGGGCACTTCGGTGGCAGGTCCCGGAGCGAGTGAAGGACCCGACGCGGAATTGCCGCCGAAGACCCGGAGCGCAGAAGGACCCCCCCGCCACCGAATTGCCGCCCTCCCAAATCCTGCGGTCGCCTAAATGGAAGCGCCAGCCCTGCTGAGGATTGACTGGGCCATAGCGGTGTAAGCATAGTTCTGTTCCCAAGTGTGAAGTACCATGTCTGGGGGTGGGTGGCAATGTACAGACGCTCACCAGGCTGCTGTACCTGTTCTGTGGATAAATAGAAGACTTCAGTCACCAAAGTTGTAGCCTGCTACCTCTCCCCAGCACTGCCACTTTAAAAGAGGAAATAGTAGATGAACCACACATAGCGTAAATGCCCTCGATGCTGTTTATAGTACACTGACCCATGGCAGCTCATTCTTGTGACAAGAGATGGGCTTAATGGCTTTGACATCCCGGAGGGAATCCCAGCAGAGGCGTTCTCCTTGTTGCAGTGATTACATGGCAGGGATGTCTGTTGCTTGTCTAGTTCTGGTGGTAATAGCCAATTATCTGTGCGCAGAAAATACCTGCATTTCTTAAATGCTACAGACGCGCTGTACATGTCAATGAAACTCTGCACACGTCCGTTGTCCACAAACACAGAAATCAAGTAGTCTCTAGAACCATTCGTTAACACTGAATAGAAATGCACAGAGGTTTTCTTCTGTTTATCGGTTGGTTTAAATTCTAGAACTGAAAATATCTACTCTTTCGATTGCTCCCATGTACTGTGTATTCTAACAGGAATGGAAACCAGTGCATGAGAGCACACTGTGAATATGGCAGTGTGAATGTGAATCTGTTCTCTGCTGTAGTCTGTCTCCCTGTCTCTCAGGCAGGCAGGACAGGAGGTTAGCTGGGAATAGAGACAGCCAGTTCAGGAAGATGGTATGACTTGATGTCATATGGGCAAGCGTGGGGAACAATTCTGGTCCAGAGCCTCAGCCGATATAAAATTGGTGCAGCTGCATTGAAGTCAATGGAATTACATCAATTTACATCAGTTTGTGATCTGACTCAGATGAAATAATTCTGGGATTACCTGGTGTTGTGTGGTGTTACTGAGGTTATTGTAGGACAAGAGGATCTTTGTCCCTTAAGAGTCCACCAGCTCCCACCACTTTCTATTCTTTGCCTGAAGTCATAATCTTTTGCGTGGGGTGTCATAACAATTTCCACAGCAAGAACTGAAATCACACGCACACACTGTGACCTCATGGGTAGAGCCCTGCGTGGATACAACATTTGTGTCAGCATCCAATCCGCGATCCACAAACATGGTCTGCCGATATAAAGCAGATAGCCGCAGATTTGCAGGGCTTTAGATATAAAATTTGGATCTGCATCCATCCACGATCCGCAGATGTGGTCTATGGATAGCCGCAGATTTGCAAGGCTCTGCTCCTGGAGGGAATTAGCAGCAGGGGCAATGGAGATATTAAAATGAAAGCACCTGCCTTCAGCCAGTTACCTTGGATATCCCCAATATGGGGGAATTGATTATACAATAGTACAGGGGTGGCCAAACTGTGGCTTGGGATCCACATGCAGCTCATTTACAGTAAAAGTGCGGCTCACGGCCCCTCATGCTCCCCTCCCCCCTGCATTATCCACTTACTAGGCTGGGGGCTGGAGGGGAGCTCAGGACCTTTGCCTTGCTGCATGGTGGTGGGGTAGATGCTTCTGCCCAGCCGGGAGGGGGTTCTCAGGGCTTCTGCCCAGCCGGGAGGGGGTTCTCAGGGCTTCTGCCCAGCCGGGAGGGGGTTCTCAGGGCTTCAGCAGGAGCGAGGTTGAAGCCCTGAGCCCCAGCAAGTGCTCTCTAGTTCTCGAATGTCTGAAGATTGTCATATACAGCTTGGAGGGTCAATAAGTTTGGCCACCCCTGCAATAGTACATGATAAATAGTGAGATTTATCTCAAATTAGATTTTTTTTCCCCCTCATATTTTTCCTAAGGGCCTCAGTGGTTGTTAAATTCCTTCAGGAGTGTTCTCAATCTAAGATAACCAGAGACAACACAGTGACGGTGAGACTATTGAATTCTCTGCTTCTCCTCTTCCCATAGGCTCTCTTGGCCTGCAGTGTGATAACTACGGCCGGTGCAGCTGCAAACCCGGTGTGATGGGTGATAAGTGTGACCGGTGCCAGTGGGGGTTCCATTCCTTCTCAGAGGCTGGGTGCCAGGCAGGCGGACAAGTGTCGTAAGTACCTGATAGGAGCTATGCAGGCTGGACTATCCTCTCCAGAGCTTTGCAAGCTTTGTGTGGAGCCTGTGGTAACTGGAGACCATTTGTTCATGGGCACTGTGCACAGGTTGCATGGTATGGTAGTTTCATTCCCCTTTCCTAGTAATGGGATACGAAGCATAGGCCTCTCTCTGATCCTTACTCCTAACACGGTGGCCATTGCCATTCTAGAAGTGGCCATGAGGACAGAAAGTGAAGTGCTCGTTAATAACACTCCAGTGCACCTCCATGCAGAGCTCATGCCCTAACATGTCCCCCTCCCAGAGGTGAAACACGCCATATCTTCACACATTCTGGCGGTTCACGTCCTGCAGTTGCTTATCTACTCTTATCCCGATTCATCTGGAGTACTGAAACTCTAAGACAACACATTCAAAGCTGATGGGAAGAGATGCTTGGACACAGTGCACAATTAACCCGTGGAACACTCTGCCACATGATATTGCAGAAGCCACAAATTTAAGTGTTCAAAAAAGTGTAGTCATTTATTTGCACAATGAGAACATGAACAGTTACAATAAATAAATAAAGCAAAACAAACCCTGCCTACAGGTGTGCTGCATATCACTTAGCATAATGGAGTGCCAGTCCTGAGTACTGTGACACTACCACATGCAAATAAATAAAACAGGGACATAATGGCTCATGATCCTAGGCACAACCCAGACTTGAAGAGAAAGGAGTTAGGAAGGAACTGCCCCCATGGACAGCTTAATCCAGAATTATCCTTATGGGGTTTCTTGCGTCTTCCTCTCGCATGTCTGGTGCTGGCTACTGTCAGAGACAGGGTGCTGGACCTCAGATCTAATCCAATGTGGAGAGAGTTCTCAACCTGGAAGTGTGAACAAATATCAGGAGCAGCGACCAGCCTGCTGTGTCTATATTAAGCAGGAGGGGGTCCCCGCTAGACAGGGGGCATGGCTGAGAACCATTGCAGTATGGCAATTCCTGTGTTTCTAAAACATCACCGTGTACCACTGTTGGTGGACCAGCCAGGCTGGACCATTTACTTGCTGTGTATACCGAGCTGTTTACATATGCCTGCGGCAGTGATTGAGCTGACCGGAAATCAATCCAAGACACTTTCTTTCCGTCTCAGGAGTGCTCAGTGTGACTGCGATCCAGCCGGTAGCGCAGGGCATTGTGTTTCAGGTCGCTGCGTCTGCAAGGCAAGTGTCTCGGGAGAGCGATGTGACAGGTATGTGCATGAGCCCTTCGCTTCTACAGAGCAGGCTTTAAAGGGCCCCTTCCAAATACAGACTGCAGACCCAGAGGTGGCTCGGGGGAAGGGAGGCGGGAGGAAGTGGGGGTGTGAGCCACCTCCACAGGCTGCGATTTCTAGTCCCAAAGCCTGTTACCCCTCATGCTTCCCAGAGCCCAGCTATGCCCTTTGCCCTCAGACTGGAGTGCCAGACCTTTTGCTTTCAAGGGGCTGCCACTGGGCCCAAAGCCTTGTGTGGTTCCCATTGGCCTTTCCCTTTGTGAGGATACCCAGCATCTCTCTGCCCAGGTGCCAGGTCACAGAGTAACCTAGAGGCGTGGCAATAGCATCACCTGACACAAAAAGGAGCAGGCCATTGACTGAGCAGCAGAGCCTAAGTCAAGAAGTGCCTCTGGATGAGTTCTTCAGAGCCAGTTGCACCATCACACACCCAGCAGGGAGCTGTTGTTCCTCCCAGCCCTCTGGAGCAGAGCCATGTCCAGGCAGGTGAAGCTGCATAGCAAGATCCGCCCCAGACCTGCTACAGTACATTCCTCCAGTACATGCTGTGCTCTAAAGCTGCTCTTGTGTGGGACAGAGAGGGGCAGAGGGCCGGTGGGGGAGTCCGCCCCAGAGATGGTGAATCACACTTGTTTATGAAGCCTTTACACAGGGGCTAGTTTTCGCAAGCACCCACAAGTGGAGCCAAAGAGCTCGGCACCCAGCATGTGCTTTAGAAATTCTGGTCCTTAATGGGGGTTCTTGAGCTCTTTAATATATGGCCGATGTTGGGCCTTGGGAAGGAAACTGCTTGTGGCTCTTTAGCAGCTGTTTGGACAATGGCTGGTTGGTGCTGGGGGAGGGGTTGTGGTGGAGGACTGTGAGAGAACTTGCACACGGCTAGTTTGAAGTAGCTTCTCTGCAGCTCAGTTATTCCTGGCAGTATTGAGCACAAAAGGACAGCGAGTGACCCTCTGGCTGTAACCTCTGCCCGTAACCTCTGCCCAGAGACAGATACATGTGCTGACAGCTGCACTCAGAGCCATCAGCCTTCAGGTGGTCAGTGGGTGCTTTGGGCTGGTTGGGTTTCATGGGTGTATACAAGGAGGCTCACCCCACAAGCAGGTGAGGTGGAGCACAATATGTGTGACACTAGGTGTTCTGTGCTGATGTGAAATGTCCCGTAAAGCCCAGTGGATTGATGCATTCTCTTTTGGCAGGTGCAAGCAGGGCTACTATCATCTGGAAGCAGGAAATCCCGAGGGATGTTCCCAGTGCTTCTGCTATGGCCACTCGGCCATGTGCGCTAGCGCAGAAAATTACAACATCTATAAAATTACTTCCACCTTCCAGCAAGGTAAAACCTCCCCCTCTGTCCCCATGTTTGTATTACTGCATTACCTTCCAAGAGTGTTTGCACCTTTGTGTATGCTGCCTGCTGGGTGGCTGTGGGTCTGTTACCTTCTGCTCTACGGTGTGTGTGTGAATCTTCCTTTCACATGATGTTCCCTGGTGGGGATGGAGAGAGTGAAAATCATCCTGCTAGACCAACCTATCACACGGTGACCAGTTCTCAGTGATCGCTCAGCCTCCTTGCCAGCCAGCCAGCTATCTTCATTCATTCCATGGCAAGCCTGATAAATTTTTCCTCCTTCTGTGGACATGTGTTTTACTTAAGTGCATAGAGAGCAGCACTTGAGACAAATGCAGATATTCAGCTTTCTACTCATGGATGCCATTGTCACCTCTCAGATATGCATTGCGCTGTCGGGGGAGGGCAACCAGTGGCTTGTTTTTAAAGAAATCAGCGGGCCAGATCCCCAACTGGGGAAATCAGCACACTACACGGATGTACACCTGCTGAAGATCGTCGCGGGGTGTGTATTTATTAAATAGCAGGAGCCGTTTATTCGGAGTAGTTTCTAATTCAGTTGTGTGTCCCCTTCGCTCTCATCAGAGCGCCATGTGGCTAGCAGTTCTGACCTCCCAGCTGCTCAAGCTTCCCTTTACAGCATTTACTCATGGACTGATTTGCAGATCATGGAAAGCTGTGTCTGAGAACACCAAGTCCATCTAATTCCATCTTCCTGCTCTTTGGCACATGATCCCTGCTGTGAGCAAGGATATCTCCAGTCAGAGACAGCTGGCGTACGAGGAACTTGACTGGTGACTGTGGTCAAGGTGGTCACTAATGTACGGCATGAGGAAATGGGTAGCGTTGGCCAGACTGCTGCCCTGGGGAGAGGCAAGGGAGAGTGGAAATGTGCAGGACAGAAATGATTGATTACAAATGACCTTCTAACTGCCTTTCCTTTGCTTCTGTTTCCTGGCTCTGATGGCTGCAAACTGTTTTATTTTCCCTTCTAGATTCTGAGGGCTGGAGAGGAGTGTATGTGAATGGGTCCCCTGTACAGCTCCAGTGGTCTCCCCGCCATCGGGATGTGTTTGTCACAGCCAGGCAATCAGAGCCCACCTATTTCCTGGCGCCGGGTATGGAAGTGTGCAGAATGTGGGAGACGTGTAGGGAAGCAGCCAAAAGAGGAAGCGCCATATAAAGAAACTGAGCTCTGCAAAGCTGCGCTCAGTGCATAGCACAGATGTGATCTCACAGACCCCTCTCCTTCATGCTGCTGTGCTTGCACCTGTCACGCCCGGGAAATCTAGCTAGAAAAACACCCTAGAATAATACTGACTTGCTCAGTCTCATGCTACCTGCTGGCTTGCTGTTGCTGTGATTGGATAATTAATACTGATTGACAAAGGGGGGCTTCCCGTTTTCATGACTCTGTGGTGGGAGATATTGCTTTTTGAGAAGGAGTTTGCCAATTGCACTGCGGAAGGAGTGGGTTTCCTGGTGTTCATCTACTGGCTCTCCCTGTCTCTGGCATGACCTTGTGAGCTAGCAGGGCCTGACATGAAGGAAGAGGGGTGGGACCTAGACAGCCCTCTCTGGTCTGGGGATCATAGACTATCAGGGTTGGAAGAGACCTCAGGAGGTCATCTAGTCCAACCCTCTGCTCAAAGCAGGACCAATCCCCAACTAAATCATCCCAGCCAGGACTTTGTCAAGCCTGACCTTAAAAACCTTTAAGGATGGAGATTCCACCACCTCCCTAGGTAACCCATTCCAGTGCTTCACCACCTTTCTAGTAAAAAAGTTTTTTCCTAATATCCAACCTAAACCTCTCCCACACTGCAACTTGAGACTATTACATTTGATGGAGAGAGGGCAGGCAGTAATGCAAGGGGGATGCAGGAGCGTTTTTCAAATATGAGGGAGTTTGGATGCTCTTTACCGGGGCCTAGAGTGAGTTTCAGCAGCAGGGGGTTGGACTTGCCACTGGACAGTCGGTAAATGCCGGATCCCCAGATTCATCACTCAGGCTGGTGGTGGGCATCACAGCAGATGGGATACTGGGACCTTCCAAAGTGTGGGCTCCTGGGTAGCCCCATGCATGACATGTGCCTGGGGCCAGCCCCAGGAATTAAGACTTCCTAATGGGAGGATTTGACCCTTTAACCTTCTCCCTCTGGGTCTCTTATGTCCCTTCACAGCCCGATTTCTTGGGAACCAGCAGGTGAGCTATGGCCAGACTCTGTCCTTTGATTATCGCATGGACCGAGGGGGTCGTCGTCCTTCTCCCCAGGATGTGGTCCTGGAAGGAGCTGGCCTACGAGTCACTGCCTCCCTCATGCCTCATGGGAAGATGCTGCCCTGCGGGATCAGCAAAACATATACGTTCAGGTAAAACAGGAGGGTGTTGGGGCTCTCTCACCTCTCAGCGACTGCAGAGCAGCTGCCTAGTGACCCAATGCCAAAGATGTGCCATAATCACTGAGGTTTCTGGATAGTCCAGCTGCCAGACCCACCCTAACTAGGTAGATTCCCTGTGCTCTAGTGTGTTGCACCCTTCACAACCAGAGGAGGCTGCAGTTCAGTTCCCAGTGCATGAGACTATCCATCCCTGGGGAGGCTGGGAGGCCTGGCACTTAGTCTGTGGGACCCCAGGCCTTCCATAAGCAAGAGAGGCTGGAGTTGTTGATTCCTAGTGTACTAGTGAGTCAGTCTATCTGCAGTGGTGAGGGTGACACTCCTGTTCATAGTTTGGGCTGGATGCTTTCCCTGCCACTGCAGCTCACCCTGCTTCTTGCCTCAAGGTGCTGTGGGGTTGACTGCATAAGGAGGAATCATAGGTGTCCCCCTATCAGGGCTCCATGCTGGGCTTTGTCCCATGTCAGTAACGCTCTGCTAATCATAGACGCCCGGGTTCCTTCTGTTTTGGTGGGAGTTTGGAGAGAGCCGACAGCAAGACGCTCTTCAATTTATTCCTTGTTCTCAATTTCTTTCACTTCCGATATGCAGACTGGACGAGCACCCGCGCAGTGGATGGAGCCCCAAGCTGAGTTACTTTGAGTATCGCAGGTTACTCGGCAACCTGACGGCCCTTTGGATCCGAGCCACGTATGGAGAATACAGTGAGTGTGGGGGAGGGTTGGGACCTGGGGAGAGCATCACATAGCACTTGTCATCTTCAAAACACTGTATTAAGCCTCACAGCACCCTGCAAGGTGGATAAATCTTGCATGCCACTTACAGATGAGAAAACTGAGGCACAGACCAGTTAAGTGACTTGCCCAAGGCCATGCAATGAGTCAGTGGCAGAGTTGGAAACAGGAGAGACTCCACTCCGAGTTCCTTGCATAACCACTGCACACATTGTCTGGCAATGAGTTCAGTTTGCACAGAAAACACCCGCTAGTCTCTGATACAGACACAGTCTTTAGAATGCCCATTGTCCTGGCCCTGGGGAGGAGTTCAGGGTGCAGCTGCTGGCTGTAAATGTAATGTGTTGTCTCCTCCATCAGGCACTGGGTACATCGATAATGTCACCCTGGTTTCTGCACAGCCGACCTCTGGAGCCCCAGCATCCTGGGTGGAACAATGTGTGTGTCCTGCTGGCTATCAGGGGCAGTTCTGTGAACGTTGTGCTCCTGGGTACAAGAGAGATGCTTCCAACCTTGGGCCTTTCAGCACTTGCGTGCTATGTAACTGCCAGGGGGGAGGAAACTGCGATCCAGACACTGGTAAGGAAAACCAAAACCATAACCATAGCCAAGGACTGCTGGGTGCTGCCAGGGGTGCCTGTGCACTGTGGATAGAACTGGGGGAAGGGAGGTGTTGCTGCATGACGGGCACCAGGGTAATAGGTGAGGGTGCTGGGTGATAGGAATGCTACCAGGCAAACCACTCCCAGAAATATAGGCAGGACAGTTTTGCTTTGAAAAATGCAGTTTCATCAAAATCTTAATGTTTGGTAGGAACCTCTCAATTTCGATTAAACTTTCAACAGGGAAAATTTTGTTTTGTTTTGTTTTGATGTTGAACCATTTTGTTTGGACTTTTATATGCTATTAAAACATTTATTTTAATAGTAGATCCAGTGTACCTGTATTTAATATTTTAAAATAAAAACCCACATAGAATCAATTGAAATCATAAAGCCGATGCTTTTTACTTTATCAAAGCGTCATGTTTTTCCCTAGTTGAAAAGGTGCATTTCAACAGTCCTGAATTTGAAGTTTTCAGAATTTTTATTCTGTGGGAAGTTTTAACGTTGCGGCTCTTCATTCCAATTCAGAATGCAAGCTGAGTTTGGAATGTTAGAAATTCCAACAGAACGGAAATTCCAGTCTCCCAACCAGCTTTTGTCATAAGGTTGCAGAAGATAAAACTGGGTGATGGGCAAGGTGCTGAGTAACAGGAAAAAATGCTGGATTCTGGGCAGTGGTGTCAAGTGCCTGGTACACATGCCTATGTCTTTATCAGGAATATCTTATGCTCCATGAAGCTCTTTGTGTTCTGTCTAGGTGCAGAACTCTGATTGTTACAGTCAGTTCTAAGGGCTGGATTTATACTTACATAGCCCGAGTGTCTAGGCCTGAGAGCTAGCTGTCTAGATATGGAGCATCATAACATGATAGCCTGTTATTGACTGGAGGAGTGAACGTTGCCTCAAGTTACGAAGGACTGTGTTGAGTTATGGAGGAGAGGAATGGTGCCAAGTCTCACACATGCTGCAGAGGGGTTGCCAAGTTATAATGAATGGTGCCAGGCTGCAGATGGCAATGTTGGGTTGTGAGGAAAATTGTGCTAGGTGGTTCACTGCTCAGTTACAGGCAGGTGCTGACTCACATAGGACAGTGCAGGTGGTAGGAGGTGGCCTGGGGTTATGGGGAAGGGTCTTTTCTTACATGTATAGTGGCAGTGCCAGGCTGTCGTGGCCTGCACCAGAATATAGGCCAGATCTACACTGGCTGTTGATACCTTTTTGTGTCTCTCCCAGGAGACTGTTATTCAGGAGATGAAAACATGGACCCCAACGCCAACTGTCCATTTGGTTTCTACAGGGACCCCTGGAATCTGCAGAGCTGCCAACTGTGCCCTTGTAGAAATGGCCAGGGCTGCTCAGTGGCGCCAGGGAGAAAGGAAGTCATTTGCAATAACTGCCCTCTGGGAGTCACTGGTAATGGCCTCCCTCTGGTTTATCTGGAGATTTGTTTCCTTTCTAGGGTCCTTCCAGTCTCCTGCAGGACAGCAGGATAGGAAAGGGGGGTGTTGAAAGAGTTACCCTGTCCTTTTCCATTGACTATTACATGTATTCCCAGAGAAGCCCTAAGATCTCTCCCTAGCCCCTGGTTAGTACAGAGTGGGGTTGTGATGGCTGCAGTGTGATTGTGTTTGTACAGCCTGGCTATCTGATCTGTCCCCTACTCTGCCTCTCTGTTGTTCTTTATTCTATGTATTCCCAGTAGCACGGAGCGGCCCCAGCTGAGATCAGGATCCTGTTGTGCTAGCTGTGTACAAATGCACAGTGAGAGACAGACCCTGCCCCTAGAGCGCTCACACTGAAAAGACAAGGGGGCGCTGGGGGGAAAGAGGCACAGTGAGATGAAGTGCCTGGGTCAAGGTCACACAGCAGGGCAGTGGCAGAGCCATGAGCAGATCCCAGATCTCCTCAGTCCCAGGGCAGTGCCCCTGTTGGTCAGAACAGGCTCCCTCTCAAGATACCACTGCCTACGGTTCCTTCCTACCCCTGGAGAGAGTTTGTCAATCCCCTTCTCATCCCTCATCTGGGATGGAGGGTGACTTGCTTTCTGGGATGTTTTGGGTCAAAGGCACAATGGAGCTAAATCCACTTCTCCTAACTGTACAAGGAGGGTGAGTTCCCCTCCCCAAGAACGGAGCTGAGATTGTGAAATTCATTGCCCAGCAGGGCGTAGTGCCTGTGTCCGCCAGCAGGAGGGGGAGGGCAGTGTTAGATGGGGTTTGGCCACTGCTTTGGGGCCCTGTAGTTCTGGAGGGCAACTGACCTCTGTCTTGTTTGTGTCTCCCTCCCCAGGCGCTAACTGTGAACACTGTGCTGATGGCTATTTTGGAAACCCCTTGGGCGACAATGGCCATGTGAGACCCTGCCAGCCCTGCCGGTGTAACAATAATGTTGATCCCAGTGCTGTGGGGAACTGTAACCGGCTGACGGGTGAATGCCTGAAATGCCTTTACAACACGGCTGGCTTCTCCTGTGACCAGTGCAGGGACGGGTTCTTTGGGAACCCCTTAGCCCTCAACCCAGCAGAAAAGTGTCAAGGTAGGAGTATAAGCTGGAGTGTGCACCTGTGTGAGTGCAATTGGACAGTGTATTTGGACAGGGAATGGACTCCCAAACCTGTACTAAGGTTGTGATGTGCTTTCATAGCACCTTTCATTTTAAGGGGTCCCAGACAGCTTTTCACATGCTCTGTACAACAACATTACACATTATTATCAGCAACGTTACACATTATTTTAGGACAAGTCAATAATACTGTGTCCAGCTGAAACCCTGGGGAGAATTTTAGGTAGCTGGAATATAATGGCTAGGCCCCAAGCCTGAACTCCACATATTAAGTCTCATTAAAAAAAAAAAATGGCCGGGGGTGGGGAGTTCCAGCAGTACCTTATTAGCGCAGTGCTGATTCAGAGGCAAAAGATAAATAACCAGCACAGCTCCTTGTAGCACCACTGGTATTCCTTGGAGGTTCCCCATGCGCGTACAAACCAGGCCTGAACTCCTTCAATATGGAGTTATGGATATTTGGAGGCAGTCAGCATTCAGGGGAACAGTGACTCAAGCAGCAGGGTAGGGTGGAGTTCATTGGTCTCTGTTTAGCCCAGAATGGGAGGTGGGCACTGGGCAGAGAGGCTGGTCAGGATGTAGGTTGTTGTGCATCTTTGAAAAACAGTGCAGAAGCAGAAGTTTGAGACCCCCGCAGAGGCAGACAGGAAGATGTTCTGGTGAGGACAGACGTGTTTTTATGAGAGCTGCTGTGTTTCCTTACGCTCTTTGGTTCTCAGTATTGATCTGATTTGTGGCTCCTTCCAACCCTTTGCTTTCTCTACAGCCTGTAACTGCAATTCGGTAGGTTCTGACCCCCTGAAGTGCAGAAGTGATGGGAGCTGTGTTTGCAAGCCAGGATTTGAGGGACCCAACTGTGAGCACACACAGTGCCCAGCCTGCTATAGCCATGTGAAAACACAGGTACGTTTCTCTGTCAGCTGGATGCCCATGACCATGGTATCTGAGCTGGACTTACCTGCCAACTCTGCCTGACATCACTTCTCCAGCAAAAGATTTCAGTGATAATTCCCTCTCCTCACCCTGCACTAATTTCTTTGCATTTCTATCAGATTGAACCCAGTAGCTGCCAAGGCTAATCCACAGATGAGGCTCGGCAAATGCTCCTTTCCAGATACAAAGGAAATTAACCACCCATGCCCTGAGAGCTCAGATAGGCCCAGAAATATAGATCTCCTCTCCCTAAGAAACAGCTCCATGCAGACTTAGGGACCACACTGACAGACTTTCGGCTCTGCTCTGTGGAGAGTGAGGGGGGAGAAGCAGGACGCGGCAGAGGTGTCCCAATATTTCATCTCTCTCATCTGGTCACCCTATTGGTTAGCTTCTTGCTGCTAGTTATGCTCCCTCCAGGAGAGGTTTGCAACACTTTGCCCAGGCTGTGTGGGGGAGCTTACACTGCCTGGTCTGTCAGTAGAGGATTTCAGCTGTCAGGGCTGTTAATCTGCTGTTTTAATCAGAATTAACATTCACTAAAAGGGCTCATTGTCCAGGTAACTCTTCCAGACTGTGCTGGGTTCTCTACTTCTCACAAATCCTGGGGCACCTCTTCTTCCCACCTCTTAGTGTCTGTGAACCTGGCCCAAGCCCTTGTCTCTTTGCCTCTGTAACCCATGTTTCTCAGCCACTTGCTGACCCCATGGCCTGCCTTGGTTTCAGGTGGATCAGTACTTGCAGCAGCTGCAGCATCTGCAGCATCTGGAGGTTCTTGTGTCTCGGCTGCAGCTTGGCAGTGGGGCAGGGGCCAATGAGGAGCTGGAGGGGAAGATGCAACAGGCTGAGGAGACCCTGCGTGAAATCCTGAGAGAAACTCTGAGTTTACAAGGTAATGCCAGGCACCTCCCCTTGGATGGGGTTGGAGAGACAGCAGAGGGGCTCCTGGAGGCTCAATGCAGTGAAAGGAACCAATGCTAGATACTGGAGTGCAGGGCAAGGCGTGCAGTTCTGAACCATGCACTTCAGAGATAAAATTCTGGGACAGGCTTTCCCCTCTTCCCACACCCAACTATACAGATGGGGGGTGCAGTCTTGGACAACCCCCCGACTGCTGGTACAGTATGAGTATGAGGGGGACACTCTAGGACTGCCCCCAACTGCTGGTGCAGTATGGGAATGGAGGAGGGGACAACACTCTGGGACAGCCCCTCCCCCCCGACTGTAGCATGTCAGAACTGTCTTTTTCTCCATTGAGCTGTCTGCCTGTTTGTGCTCAGTTCTTGTTTTGTATCCGGCGGCTCCCCTGTAGCACAGTAAATCTCTCTTGGTCTCTCTTGTCAGCCTCTGACAAGTCCCTGGAGAGCCGGATGTCCAAAATGAAGGGACAAGAGTCCAGCTACCAGAGCCGCTTGGCCGACATCAGGGTGATGGTGCAGAGGCTGCAGGTGCTGGGGCGTCAGTACCAGGCCCAGGTGCAGGACATTAGGAGGCTGATTGAGAAAGCCCATTTGGACCTGGGGCAAAGCAAAGTGACCCTGAGTGGGCTGGTAAGTTCTCCCCAGGACCTTTCAGCACAGACACTCCAGACCAGCAACATCCCTGGCCACTGCTGCAGAGGCCAGAGGAATCCTCTTCTGCTTACTTCTGTTCCTTTGCTCTCCATGGTGATGTTTTCCCAGCACCCAGTGCTGACTCCCTGAGCTCTCCAAACTTCCTGCCTCAAGCCCTTCTCCCACCCCCTCTACTCCCTTCTTCCCTAATCTTCCCCTGCACAGTTCGTGCTACCAAACTAAAAATAGCGTTCTAGACGTTATGGCTCAGGCTGGAGCTTGGGCTTTGAAACCTCCCCCTGTCCTTAGGCTCCAAAGCCTGAGCTCCACCCTGAGCTGCAGTGTCTACGCAGCTCTTTTAAGCGCAGTGATGCGAGGTCCCATTTATCAGCCTGTGCTCTGAGACCCAGGCTGTGTCGATGGACCCTGACTAAGGGTGGAAGTAGGTGTCCTGCTTCTCCATAGGCTGCTTCGGTTTTCTTACAGGGATGCTGCAAGTACAGTACACATTATTTTGTGGGTGCAGAGTAACAGGGGAACTTTGGCCAGTACCTTGCTCTATGATAGGAGTTCATTAGCATTGCTCTTTTACCGGGGTTCAAACAGACGGGAATGGCTGGCTAGGCAAATTTGGGTGCTGTGGCAAAGCTGTGTCTGTGTGATGCACTCTCTTACCTCCAGCCAGTCATTATCAATCCCTCCCTTTTGCCAGCATTAAATCAGAGAGATGGAGAGAAAGACAGTGCAATTCATTTCTCTTTCTCCTCAGAATATTCCAACTTCACACCTCCCTGGCGGGTCAAACAGTTTTTTGATGCTGGCCCAAGAAGCTCTCAGACTAGCAAACAGGTGAGCAGATTGCCGCATCCACTGGCACGTTCTAGGCCATGACTGCCTCTCCCCCAGTCCAGATCTACTGGTAATAGATGCACAACGGGTAAACACTATTGCCAAGAAGCACATATTTTGCAAGGGAGTGGTTCTGTTTCTTAGCTCGCTGAGTTTCCCAGAAAGACCTGCTCTCCCGTGATGGAGACAAGGTAGATGAGATAATATCTTTTATTGGACTCGCTTCTGTTGGTGAGAGAGACAAGCTTTTGAGCCGTAATCTGTGTGTCTGTGTGTGTATTATATATCTCTAATAAAAGATACCACCTCACCCACGAGTGCCAGGTTTATATAATTTTTGGTGTTGCCCCAGAACAGGTCCAAGCATAGCTGTCCTGTCCATAGGATGGACTAGGGAAACAGCCCTGAGCCTCGCACTTCAGAGGGACATGGGGTCCAGGGCAGCCTGGGGTGCTAGCGTGGGGCCCCCTAATGTGCAGTAAGCCCAAACATTGGTGGAGCTGGGCCCACGTTCCTAAATATTGGTGAAGCATGGGCATCATGGGCCCATATAACTTGCCGCCTATGACCTCACCCACCTTGTCTCTCTAATATCCTGGGACCAACACGGCTACAACTCTGATGACGACCCACCTGAATAACAAGTGGATGGAGGAAGTGAGGCAGCCTTTGCAGGCCCATGTCTCAGGGGGGGCCCTTCTGTTTTCCAGCCACGTGCAATCAGCAAATGCCATTGAACAGGCAGTCAGGGCGGCGGTGGATGACTCAGGACAGGCCCTGGAGCTGGTGCGCTCAACTGTGAACGGAGGAGGCATCCTGGCTAGCTCTGTGCAAGGGCTGCTGCGAAAGTAGGTTCACAGCACTCGTGTGTTTAGGTCTCCATGGTGGCGGGAGGGGAGAGAAGAGAGTATAGTAAGAAGTGCCTCTAAGAATCCCATTCTCCTTATGAGGTGTCTGTTGGGGGTATACAATTTCCTTTGTGTATTACACACATTTGTGGGGCCAAACTCATCCCTTGAGCAAATCATCCATTGGTGTCAATGATTTCCACCAGGGATGGGTTTGGCTCAGACAGTCTCAGATATAGTAAGCCCGGATCTACGCTAGGCTGGTATAACTATGTCGCTCAGGGGTGTGAAAAATCCAACCCCCGAGTGACTCAGTGAAACGGACCTACGCCCTGGTGTAGACAGCGCTAGGTCAATGGGAGAATTCTGCTGTCAACCTAGCTACCGCCTTTTGGGAGGTGACTTACCTATGCCAACTGGAGAACCTCTCCCGTTGGTGTGGGGGGCGTCTTCACTGATCCACTGCAGCTGCGCAGCTTATGTGTAGATAAGCCCTCAGAGTGATAGTAATAAGGTAACTACAGAGAAGAGCTGCACAGGTGATTTGGGACTGGAGGGGACTGACCTATAGGGAAATATGAAAGTGGGATGACCAGGATTTGCAAAGTGCCTATTGATTTTGAGTGCCCAACTTGAGACACCTTAAAGGGGCCTGATTTATAGAAAGAGCTGAGCGCCCACCTCTGAAATTCAGGCCCCTTTAAGGCATCTCATGAGTTTGTTTGCCCATTGTTAGTCCCTTTTGAAAACCTTGGCCTGTGTGTGAGCCTGGGTCTGAAGGAGCATGTGACACAGGAGGGCCTGCTGCTTTTCACTTCCTGGCTGACATGGTGGGGGAGGCCGTGTTAAATAAAATGAATTGCTCCAGTGTGGGAAATGTACACGATGCTTTGCAAAGATGGAGCCACTGACCAGCTTGCAGACTCGCTGATCTGAGGCAACTGGCCCGGTGACCTGACCCAGCAGGGAGGATCTGGTCTCTGTGTCTCATGGGCTGTTAAACATGAGGTGAGTGTTCTGGCTTACGATGCTTTTCTTTTTGGCAGATATGATGAAGCCAAATTGCTGGCCAGCAAGCTGGAGACTGACACCAGCAGATCTGCCTTGGATGCAGACAGGGCTTATCAGGGCAGCCTGGTGCTCCTCAGCTCCATGTCGCGCTTCTCAAAGATTGACACTGGGTCCTTCCAGGTGAGGATTTCTTGTCTGCTAGGCACCAGAGAACCTTGCTGCACTTTGTAGATGCAAATCATCATCTGCCAGCCCCTCTGCCATCCCAGTGTCCTGTTGGGAAGGAACTGATATGCTTCTCTCACCTCACTCTGTCCCCCTCTCCTTTCCTCCCATGAGCACAGGGGCTGACGAGTCTTTGCCCATCCTGAGGCTGAATGTAATGGATTCTTACTCCTGCTAGGTGGCCCATCAGCCTATGGAAAGCCTCACCACCTGCGGCGTCGCACGTTGTCACCCTGCTAAATGTATGTCCCTTTCAGGCCTGCTCCAGTTTCCAAGTGATACCGCTGTGGCAGCCAATCAGTGCTGGGGACCAGGCCTTGCGACTGGCGCCGAGTACCTGTGATCAAAGTAAACTCTTGTTTCCTTGGTGTCTCAGGAGGAGGCAAACCGGCTCAGGCAGGAGGCAGACGCTCTAATGGGCTTGGTGGAGACGTACATGGCAGAATACAGGCGGCTGCAAAGCAACACTAGAACCTGGGAGGAAGAAATCAAACAATTGTTACAGAGTGGGGAAAGCAAGAGGCTGGTAAGATATCATCCCCCATGTTAGTAGGTATCCTGAGCGAGCTGCCATCTATGTGATCTGTACACTACTTTATCCTGTCTGTGTTAAAGAGCAGGAGGTAGGTCAGCAGACAGACTGCAATCCCAGCTCCATTATTCTGCTCATGTGACTCAGACTGGGACAGCCCGTAAGCCTTTTCTGGCAAGCTGTAAATTTAATCCTCCCTGGTGAAATGAAGCTGCCTCAGAGACAGCTTTGGGAACAGGGCTGGGCATCCCGTGCTCTCTGCTTGATCTGCTGTCTCCTTGTGTCCCTTCGGTTCATTACAGGTTTCGAGTCAGCTGTTGTCCCGCGCCAACCTTGCCAAGAGCAGAGCACAGCAGGCACTGAGTGCTGGCAATGCCACTTTTTATGAAGTTGAACTCATCTTGAAAAATCTCAGAGGTGAGTCTATGGCAAAAGCATCTTACTTCAGCAGCGGTCACTGGTTCCAGTCAATTGCTCTGAAATCTCCACGTTGCTGTTTCCCTAGCTGCTGATAGTCACAGTATGTTCCATTGCAATGTAACGTATGCCAGATAATCCCAGCTCCTAGCATCAAAGGGTTAAAGGATCATTCCAGGCAGATCATTTTAACAGTTCCTGAGCTGTGTGACAGTGGAGCAAACCTCCTGGGAATCTTTCTCTTCCTGAGTACATCCACTCACCTGTTTCCCCATTCTCTGACTGTGGACATTCTTCCATGGAATAAGCAGCTCCAGAGGTGCCAGTCTTTCCTAAGCTGAGAGCGAGATTCTGCTTCAAGTAGTCTCTCATTTGTTCCTTCATCAATGAAGCCCATCCCTGACTCTGAGGAATGCCCTCTCCCCTCTGGGATCTGATGGGGTTGTGTATTTTTTCCATTTTAGGGTTTCACCTGCAGGTAGATGGTAGGAGAAGAGAAGCTGAGGAAGCCATGAGAAGACTCCCTCTCATCAGCAATATGGTCACGAATGCCAATGATAAGACTAGACGAGCAGAAGGCGCCCTGGGCAGTGCTGCTACAGATGCAAAGACAGCCAGAAGCATGGCTGGGGAGGCAAAGGAGATCACTGGTGGTATCCAGCAGGTAAAGGGAAGTCTGGGTTCTTTGATAAGCAGAGCATTGGGGGAATGGCAGGGGTAAGGATGGGGAGTGACAGAAGAAAACGGAGAAAGGTTACTGAGAAGCAGTCATCTTCCTGGGTTAGACACTAACCCAAAGTCCTGTTCAGCTCTCCGTCAACATGAAGGGTGTGAGTTACTTGAATGTATCATGTCAGTGTGTCCTGATAAATGATATGCATAGTCTGAGCCCCAGGTGCAGACCGGAAGGTTTTGTGACACTGGCCTGGCATCAGTGAGACTGCAGGTGGAAGGCGTAATTCCTAGCTCAGCTAGCCCCCCAAGTACATAGCGAGGAGGTGGGATGGGATTGTACTTGGACACTGTGGCTGCACTGTGGCTGTTAGTGTGTTAGCTCGATGAGAACTGGTGCATGTACGTCTACCCCAGTTGGGAATCGCACCTCGCAGCTGCAGCATAGGTGTGCCCAAAGTCGCACACAGTAATTCCATGTCATTAATGTGTCTGAGAGGGTGAGTTCAGGGAGTGGCTGCAAAGCAGAGTAAAGCTCTGCAGAAGGGAAATAAAACTAGCTGGGAAAAGAACATGATGTTGATGCAAGTGGATGAATCCCATATAACTTGGGCCTGATGGGCCCATGTTTCCATGAACTGGGTCATCTTTCTGCCTATTCATCTCTGGTCTGATTTTCAGAGGCGCTAAGGACTAGCAGTCCCGTGCTGAAATCGGTGACGGTTGCGCGTGCATAGCACATCTGAAAATCAAGCCACTAGTCTGTCTTTTCAAGTGGGTGTTGCCAATGTTTCTCTCTTGAATGAATCCTTGTTGGGCCTTCTTGCCTCTCCGATATCTCCTACTCTTACTGCCTTTTCTTTCTTAGGAGATAAGGCGGTTGAACTTGGAAGCCAACAGGACAGCAGATGGGGTCTTGGCACTGGAGAAAGGAGTCATAACTTTACTGAACGAAGCCCGAGAAGCCGAAAGGGAGCTCACGAGGAAGGCTCTGGAGGTCGATATGGATGCCACCGCTGCACAGAAAGTGAGTTCTCATCCCTTGCCTATAAAGCGACTGCAAAACTGTTTGGATGACACATGCCCTTACTGCCTTGTTCTTGCCTCTCTCAGACTGGTCAGGAGGCGCAGGGTGCCCATGCCAGTGCCCGCACTGCTGAGGCTGCTGTCCAAGAGACACTGCGTGCCCTGGAAGACTTTCTACATCTGATGGGTAAGTGTATAAGCACCTTCTTCATTCTTTGTGTCATGGTAGTGTCCGGAGGCCTCACCAAGGTAGTGTCTGGACGCCCCCATTGCACTACATGCTGGACAAGCACATGTTGAGAGGTAATTTCTGCCTTGCTTCTAATTTAAGACAAAGGGTGTGAGATGGGAAATATTGGCCTTGGTTATCCATTTATAAAATGGGGATGAGATGTCTCCACTATGAGCTAAGGGTGTGGTTCCCTACCCATGTCCCATACTCGCAGTAGCTTGATGAGCGAGTGTGAGTGAAAATAGCAGTGTAGCTGCAGTAGCGGAGCCATGCCGAGTATGTATCCACTGGTGCTGCCGTGGCTACACAGCAATTTACACTCTCACTAGCTCTCATTGAGCTGCCATGAGTGTGTGTGCACGAGAAAGGGAATCGCCCCTCATAGCCATAGAGAAAGAGTGGTATGAATGCTTCCTGCCTGGGCTGTGTGGCAGAGCCAGAAATTGAATCCTGATCTCCTGAGTCCCAGTCCAATGCCTTAACCACAAGACCAGCTTTCTTCTCTATCCGTGACTGTGCCTCATTGCTTGGGATGTTGTTGATTTCAGATCCAAACTTTCCTCCACCCCACACCAGCCTGGAGGAATTTAATAGTTGATTGCCTGTCAAGTACTGATCTCAGAAACATAACCTCTCCGAGCTGAGGTTGTGAAGAACTTCACACGAGTGCAAAGAAATGAATTCCAAGTATTTCCCAACTCCCTCTTTCTCTCCTGTTTTGTGCTGTGTCCTCCAATCTGAGTCTTTGTCACCCTTCTTTTCAAAGCCATTTGGCCTAGGCAGGTTGAGTGCCATGGATAACTGCAGCTGAGGCATGGGGCTAAGGGGTATGTACTTAGAAAGATCCAGTTCCCAGCATCTGTTCATTGTTTCCTTTTCTTTATTTTCCTCCTCGGAAATAGACCAGCCTGGCCCTGTGGATGAGCAGGCGCTGAGATTGCTCGAACTCAACCTCAGCGGGGCCAGGACAAAGAGCAGCCAGTTGAAAGAGCAGATGGCTGAACTGGAGAAAACGGCCAGTCTGCAGAGGCTCCGGGTTCAGACTCTAGAGAGAAGCGTTAATGAGATCCTGGCAGATATTAGGAACCTGGAGGAGATCCGCAACAACCTCCCCCCAGGTTGCTACAACACAAATTCCATTGAAAAACCTTGAGACCTTTAGGAAGACTCTCTGGACTGGGTCTCTCAGGCTGTGGATACTAGGCCATGGCCTGATGGGTCGTGGGGGATGAGGAAGCCAAGCCTGCCAGGACCAGCTGCCTTTGACTCTGCTGAGCTGAACACAGACCCTTTGGGTACAGTTGGTCAGACTCGGTGTGGCAATGTGCTGACGTTTGCCTCACGACATTGCGTTTTGATGCCAACATCACCACAAGGTGCCCCTGAGCCGGGAAAACCTGATACTCTGGTATCCTTCCCTGGAGTGCAGGAGGAAGGAATGAGAGACCCGGCTGCATGAAGAAGCTGCTGGCCAAGAAAAGCCATAGCTAGTAGGAGCCCATCCCCAGAGTATGGCCTGAGGAGGCAGTGGCACCCAGTTCAGCTTCTGGAGAGTCACCAAACCAATGTCTTATAGAAGCTGAACTCTGACTCCTGTGGATCTTCCTATCCCTACCAAGGCCCTGACGCTTGGGCACAGCCAGCAGAACTTGCCACTCTCCTCCAATGCCAGCGCCTCTCTCATTGCCTTTCACCACCCAACGCAGCATTGGTTCCCCTCGGTGTATTGCAAGACCCTTTTTCACCAGCAATCCTTTCCGAACTCAGCAAATGACAGGGACGGTTGCAGGACCAGGGAGGTCAGGGTTCCCTACTGCGGTACTGTCCTCACTGCCTTTCCAGTCTCAACACTGACACTAGCACTGCCTGTACATCTGTTTTGTGCTTTAGACTTGTGCAGGGGGAGGACCCATTCATTAAAGTGTAGGTCTTCCCCAGTGTATCTTAGCAAGGTGACTAAACTCCTGTTTAGTCCAAGGGAAGGGATTTATTTTTGATAGTTTAAAAATGATCACACTGAAGGGGGTGGGAGGATGGTCAGTAACTCCTTAGACTGTTGAAGGGGCCCTCAGCTGGAAAGTCCTTCCTACCAGCACACCCAGCTCCTGGGGAAAATTTCACACCCCTGTCTCCTCCCCCTTCTCATCCTGGGCTTTTCATTCAGGCGGGTTCTCAGGGATTAACCGGAGGGGATGTCTTCGTGATCAAAACCTCAAGTTTGCAGTATCTAGGCGCACTGAAAGCAGAGGTGCAAGCCCCAAGAGGGATGACTTAGTCCTTCATCCTTCTGAGGACAATCGAGTACCATGCAGTTTACTGTGTGTCTTTCAGATGAGACTTTGAAAAGCAAATTCTTGTCTTCTCTGCATGGACATCAAAGATCCCCTGGCACTTTCCGTAATAATGGGGGTGTTGTCTTGTTGACAATGGCCAAAATTACTGGCACCCAAGAGCCCAGCTTACCCTTCACACTGTTAGCATATTGATTGCCCTATCAACCCCCCCCAACACCGTAAAGGTAACCAGATGTGTCTCCACTTCCAGTTTGGAAGAAGTTTGGTGCTGCCTCCCAACAGACAATGTTCAATGTTTTACATAGAGCAGCCTTGAGTCAGAGGAATTGTGACTGTTTCTTAATCAATCATTCTCTAAAACTGGAGGAACTGGAGACAAATCTCTACCACCGGTGGGTTTCCTATGGGTCTGATTCCATTTTGTTCCTCTGTCTCAGTGGAGACAGTCCCCTGGCCCTTCTGACCACTGGAGAATGGCTCTGCTGGATACTTGTTACCTCTCTTGTGCCCCACATAGTGTGGCAGGATGAGCAATCTCAACCGTGCCCCAGAGGAGGTGGTCACTTTCTGGGGTTAAACTTACCCCTCAGTTGCTCCTCTTCTCTGATAAAGTGCCACCTCCTTGTTTGAATATTATATGTTAAATAATCATCTATGGTATATTTCTATTTATAGTGAAACACACTAACCTCTGGCTTGTTCTGCGATTTCTCCCACTGCACAGGACAGATGTTATGGAGCTGACTTTTTTTTGTTTTGTGTTTTTGCTTGAGTGCACTTTTTACTTGGAAAAAAAAAGGTCAATAAACAACAAATCCTTGTGGCTGGATGTTGCGGTTTCTTTCTTTCTTCCTGCTCTCCTTCTGGAGATAGGTATCACTGTGTCTAGAAGAGGTGAACTGACTGTTGGGGAAAGGAGGCGGCAGCGTGGGTTAGTGGCTAGAGAAGGCTGAGCTATTGAGATGATGATGATACTTTCTGGTGTGCGTCTTATCAGAGTGCTGTACAGTGATTGTTAATGACCATTATCCTTGTTTCACAGATGGAGAAAGTGAGGAATGGAGTGGTTGAGTGACCTTCCAGGGGAATAGAACCCTGGAGTCCTGACTCTCAGTCCTCTTCTCTACCCTCTAGGTTCTCAGACTTTCATGGGGGGAACCAGGCTTCACTAGAAGAAGTGTCCCATGGAGACCTTCCCTCCCATTCGTGATCGTACAGTGTCCCCCAGCAGCTTTGGCCTTTTCTTTAGAGGATAAGTAGTAATAGAGGAGCATTAAGTTTCTCTCCTGATGGCTCTGGCTGAGGACATCTCCTCCTCCTCTGCCTTATGTAGCAGCAGCAGCTGCTGGTCTGGCCCTTCTCCCTTGTTTGCAGCTGCTTTTACAGGCCTCCAGGCTCTTCTTTGCAATGGGTGAATTTTGATAACTTTAGAAGGAGGCGGAGCCAACACAATGTGACCTGCCAGCTCCCTACAGAATATGTGTGATCCAAGGGCCAAGGACCTCCATTCCAAACTGCAGCATTAGACCACGCTGCCTCCCTGATGAAAGTGGCTATAAGTGCGAAGTATTCTCCTTGTTTTCAAAGACAGCCATCCAGCTGTCACAAAGAGGAGCGGGACACTTCCCTAGCTGAAGCAACAGTGAAACACTACAGTCTAATAGCATCATTTTTTATTACATAATTTAAACACTTTGCTGATAAAGGGGTAGGGGAGTTTTTGTTTTGGGTTGTTTTTTTTTGTCGACCACTTTTAGCAACAGAAATCCAACTCCAAACTCTTTCACGAAGATGCAATTGGCAACATGGCAACTTCAACCCCATTGAGGTTTTTTTTTCTTTTAAAACTTTTTTTAATTCATTTCAATAAAGCAAAACTGTGTTATTAAAATTGCGGATTCAAGGACCATCCCACCCTCTTCCCCCTCATACACTGAAAAAAACCCCATTTCTTGCCAACCCTTGTTGCATGGGTTAGAGATGGAGGCGCGACTGCTCACGCCAACCCAAGGATCAAATCCAAACTGATCCCAACAGTTCGACAGTCCACTCCAAAGATATGCTACACACCCATCCCCCCCGTACCATGAGTTTTACTGAGCAGATAAATGAAGGCATAGATAAGACTAGTAAGACATAGTATATTCATCATCCATACCACAATGCTATGTTTCTAAGGCATGCCGTCCTAAACTGGATGAGATCGAAAACTGGTCTGTTTCCTATCTCACACCCTTTGATCACCTGAAGGAGCGGGGGATCGAGAGCTTTTTGCCTCTTATAAACACTTTCTTAATTCCTTTTTATCTCCTTTCTCCATCTTCCCTCAGTTAAGAGCAAATTGTCCTACCTCACACTTCAGGGGCAAGCCTCTTCTCTCTGAGTTTATTCCCTTGTTGTGTCTTGGTGGCTCATTCTAGACATTGATTGCTTTATCTCCTCCAGCTTGGAGTGGAGAAGTGCAGTAGGTTCTGGCAAGTAGCCGTTGCTATTCTCTGAAATAGCGTGTGTGTGAGTCAGAGCTCATGAAAAGCTTCACCCACACAGGGTAGTAAGAACAGTTTGTCTAGAAGAGCTTAGCTACAGACGTTGTATAGATAGAGAACTCTTCCCCTCCCTCCCCCACAAAATGACCGTGCCCCTTATATCCACCTGCAGTGTGTGAGAGCAGGGGCCTCCAGGAAGGCTGCTCATTCCAGGTTCCCCCATGCTAGTATGTAGAGCAGTGGGTGCTAGCAGCAGGAACTCCAGATGGAGACATCCCTGAAGAACAGGTGACCGTACACATTTTCTACCTGCTCCCATCAGCCCTCATGGATTCTGAGTTTACTTGGTGCCCACCTGGATATACACGTTGGTGCCATGAGTGGCAGGAAGAGCAGAGAAACCAGAGTCTGGCAAAACCAGTCCAATCTCCCCACTCCCTTTCCTACCATTCTGCTTGTCATGGGAAACTTCCGTGCAACAGTGACAATTCCTGAACTAATGTTTCCAGGTGGGGGTAAAGCCTGGGAAGGGAAATCTTGCTGGTGGTACCACTGATGATCCTGTTGCCTTTCCAATAGGTCAGGAATGGGCTAGTGATCTGAGCAGCGGCCTAGGGATTCCTGGGTTCTAATCTCTGCTCTGACACTGATTTTTTGGGGGCCTTGGGCAAATCACTTAACCTCCGGACTTCTGACTTTCCCTCTGTGAAAGGGGGGGTGACAATACCTACCTCTGAGGACTGATCACTGAAGTCTTATAAAGCACGATAAACTGCAGTGAGTTTACAACTGCTACATATGTTTTTTTTCTGGCTGAAGGGCTGACAGCAGTGGTTTGCCATGACAGAGACGCCTTCCTGGACTCTGGCTTTTCTTGGTAACAGGCCATAGTGAGTTCACAGCAAGCAAGGTGGCCGTGTTGAGCACCGGGTCACCAAATCTAATGCAGCGTCTTCTCTTTGAAGCTTCCGCTGGAGCAGGTTGTGCTTCATTGCAGCCCTTTAAGGGCTTTTGCTTTAAGATCCTTTCCTGAAATGCTCCTTCTCCCTGGGGGGGATCACAGCCCTCTGAGGGGCACAAGCAGCAAGTTCCCTTGGTGGGATTCTAGTGCTCTCCTGCTTTTCATGGCACCTGGGTGGGAATGCAGAGAACCCAGCGCAGAATAGCTACAGTGCCTTCTTACAGGAATGCAATCGGGTTGAAACAGCCCAGGTTAGCACAAGCATAACAGGGAAGTAATGGCAGGTGTCTGAGAACTAAAGACAAGCGGCTAAACTCCAAATAAAAGGGCTAACTGGAAAAGCAGAAGGACAAACCCTAAAGCTGGGCTTTGCCTTCTTCTCTAAGGATGCAATAACTCCAGCGCATGCACTGTCACAGGGCTAGGAGCCCTCTGCGAGTCAGTGGTACCCAGCACTGCAGCCTGCTTGCCGGGGCCAGTATGGGGCCTTTGTGCCTCTTAAACATCCCTGCTCTCTCCAACCCATCTCAGCATTTCTTGGCCAGTGTAGGTCCCCCTTGCATCTATTCCGCTTGCCGGCATTTGGCCCAATGTGCTGCAACCACAGCCCCGGACAGCAAAGCACAAGAGTGGTTTGTCCCGAGAGATGCATGCGGGAGATGGGGAAGGTGCAAGCTGCAGAGCTCGCAGGGTGAATAGCCTGTATTTAACAGACTCCTCTCAGGCAGCTTGAACCCCACGTGCTTAAACCCAGGAGGGAGGAGCGGGAGAGGGAAAGGGAAGGGAGGCAGGCAGGAGTGGAGACCATACTAACCAGGGAGGTACCAGCAAGTAGATCCCAGAGGCTGGGTATGAAGGGAGCAGCTTGTGCCTATAGATCAGATGACATCCCTGAGCACTACTCTACCCATCTGCATCTGCGTAAGGCAAGTTTGCTCAGGGGTTAGCTATGATGGCAGCCCCCTCCCTGCTAATGAATTCATCAGCCCCTTTTGACATATCATTGTAACCCCCACTGAGACCTCTGTGCCTCCCTGCACAGCAGGATATGCTGCCTGTTGATCAGAAAGACGCTTATTGACTTTTGGTAAATATCAGGTTACAGAGCCTCTCCCCCTGTCAGCATCCCATGGACAGATCCTACCATGTTGTGACACTACAAAACCTAATGGTTGGGCTTGAGAGAAGCACAACCAGTGGCCTTCAGCTGCCATTTGCTTTTGAGTTCCCGTGATCTAGTCTGGTATGACACGTTCCTTTCCAGGATCTGTGTCAGGTACCCGCCATCTGAGACTCAAATACATCATGACCACTTAAGAGACATCCTGGAGTGACCAGGTTCATGTCAAGTTAAGATTAAAGGAGGCCCCTCCTAATGAATAATTATCTACAGCAGAAGCAATTGCTGCCAGGCTGAGGTGTGCTTCCCTCTGCCGCCCCCCCCCCCCCAAGCCTTAGCTCCGAAAACCATTTCAGAATTTTCACAGTTCTTTTCTACTTCAAAGCTAAACTGTCCCAGAAGTGGCCTGAGCAGTGCTCTCAGCCTAGTCCAAGTCTGGGCATTGAGCTAAGTGGGTTAGGATCTCCCATTGCCAAGCATGGATATAGTGCATCATGTCACGAGGCCAAGGGGCTCACACTAAAACTATTAATAAAAAGATCCATCGTGTTTTATTTGGCTTAAGTGCCGTAAGATGGGAAAAGACTGAGCCCCTGTTCCCGGAGCATGCTGGGAAGGTGGACACCAGGGCCACTTCCCTAGGGCATGCTGAGAAGGTGGACACGAGAGCCACCTCCCTAAAGCATGCTGGGTACATCTCTATTTACCATACCCCCTGCCCCCCGGTGTATGAAGGGGAAGGTTCTCCAAAGCAGATTGCCAAGCTGTGTACCATTGGGGGTTTGCCACAGCTCCCTGGAGATTCCTGCACTATGGAGCGCTAGAGTCAGTGAGTGAGACAGGCGGACACGCCGGAGGCTGTGAGAGAGAGAGACAGACACGCAGAGCGAGAAGTGTGATGGAGAGCTGGAGGGAAGTGGAGCGGTGGGGCTGCCTTGCTGCAGCGCCTCAGGCTTTAACCAGAGGCGTTGATATACAGCTGGCTCTTGAGGATGTAGTCAATGACGGGCTGAGACAGGTAATCCACAACGTGTCCATCCCCGTGCTGCAGGGCCAGTCTGCGGGGGCAAGAGAACAGAGGGAGTCAGTGCTTGCCAGTTACCTGCCCCACGTTGCCCCAGCCTGCTTTCTCTTCCCCAACAAGAAGCAGCTGTTTGGATAGGGTTCAAATCAGGCTTCATGTGAGCTCAGTCCATGGAGGAGCTGGTCACAGCTCCACAGGGAAGCTGCATTTAAGAGGGTCACTGTCTCTCACACGTATGCACATGGTAACATTTTAGCCAAAGGAGCCATTGGTCTGAACGTGTGTGAGATCAATGCAAGTGGATAGGACAAGGCTGCCGAGGGAGGACGGCTCAGTGATTAAGGCACTGGATTCAGGAGACACGGGTTCAATTCCCTGTTCCATCACTGACTTCCTGTCACTTAATCGCTCCGTTTCTCACTTTCCCATCTGTAACTAGGGGATCAGACCACTTCCCTCCCTCACACGATGGAGCTATGATTATGAGGTACTCAGATACTATTGAAATGGGGCTATGTAAGTACCTAGATAGATGGGGAAATATTTGTGGTCGATTGTGAGAAATTCTTGGATCCACTGGGTGGGAGATGAGATGCCCTGCAGTGGGAATTGAGGGCAGGTCGGGTCTCTGTACCCTGCAGCAGGAGGCCCTTCGAGTCACGCACCTGCTTTTAGTTGAACTGACGACAGACATTGGGTGGTTCACATCATCCTTCACAACGAGGATGTTGTTCTGTGGCGAAAACAAGAAGAGCAAATGAACATGACTGACCTCATGGCTTGTGCTCCCAGCATGTTGGGGTTCTCTGGCTGTGAGGACACTAGTGCCCAGAGGTGACTTGGGCAACTGGGCACTTCCTTGGGGATGGTTTGAGGGCTTCTGGGTTCTCCATCCCAGTCACTGAGGTCTGGAACAAGGCCTATGAGTGCTGAAGACGTAAGTGACACACAGGCCTCATGCTAGTCCTGTGCACAGGGGTGAATGTCTCCCTGAATGCAGAGGCTGGGAGCACTTACATGTATTGGTGCTCTTTATGGAAGTGGTGCAGCAGTAAAGCTTCATAGCTGCCACTGTGCAGCCAGCTCACCCTGCCCGTTGGCCTGCCCCGCAATAGCATCATGGCACAGTAAGAAACCAGGGGTGGAAGGCAGAGCCAGGACAAGCGGACCCAGTCCCAGCCATGATGCAGGGAATGTCTGTGTTGTGCAGTCACTTACTTTATACTTGCGGAGTATTGAGGAATGGTTCATAATCCGGTCTGTGTCTGTGCCGTCCCGGGGCACCACCACAATCCCAAAGTCCCCGACAATCACCTCCATCTGGGAGCAATGCAAAGAGGGATGTTTCAGAACCTTTTAAGCTTCCTGCACCAGGGTGATGCTGGCCCAGGAACCAGCTCACAGGTCCCTGACTCAAATGAAAGATGTGCTGAAATATTCTGTGATGTGTTTTACTTACCTTCTTTCTGCAAACTTCCTGGAAAGTCTTTGCCAGAAAGATTAATGTCATTGAGGAGGCTAATTGGCAACTTCCCAGGGGATATCTACACTGCCAGTTGGAGATACAAATTCTAGCTCAAGGACCCATACCTACGCTAGTGCACTAAAAATAAAGTGTAGCTGGGGTGGTGTGAGTGGCAGGAGGCACTAGCTGCCCTGAGTACGATCCCACCTAGCTATGTACTTGGGGCAGCGTGGCTGCACTGCTGGTTTAGCGTGGTAGCTTGAACCGAGCTAGGGTGGGTATGTCTTTTTGAGTTAACAATCACCCCCTATGCGTGAAGTGTAGACAGACCTGCAGGTATTCTGATCATATGTTCTTATAGGACTTTTCAGTGCATTCTCTTCCTATGGGCCTCGGTCTGCGGTCCCACTCCACACACACAGTTCACTGAAGGAGCTGCTGAATTGGGGTCTGTAAGGGAAAAGCTCTTCCAAAATAGCTTGTTGCCAAATGCTAGCAGTAAGTACCGATGAGGTGGCAGAAAGGGCAAGTTTAACCTCACGGCTATGCCGAACTGGTCCTTCTGTTCCAGCGTGTGCATATTCAGTTCCCATGGAGACGTTGGCAGTGGTGGCTGGCAAGATTTCAGTCTGGCAAAACCTAATCCAAAGCCGGTTCAGATCTAGGTTCCATTCCATTCAAACCACTATGGTTTGTTGGGTTTCAGATTAAAGGTTCTGACTTCAGCCCATTTCTATAGATCACTCTGCAAAATCTGGTCTGGGTCCAACCACAGTAATGGAAGAGCTAATGATGAGGGAATTTCCTCTGCAAGGCTGAACCATACTCCTCGAAGGAGGAAAATCCAACTGAGCTCCTTATCAGTCAGCAGAGTTGTTGCTGAGTTTCATGCTGGTTTCCTGGTTTCACTTGGCAGATTTTAAATCTAATACAAACAGCCTCCACCCTCCTAATTTAAAGTTTATCTTTGCTCCCTTTGCCCTACAATCCTGGGATTTTTCTTCCCAAGATGACACTGACACTGCTCCATTTCCTTTGGGTTTTGTTCCAGTTACGACCTTGCTAAAGCTCCCCAGCAGCGTGTTCTGTACAGTGACTCAATGGAGTATTTAATGATACTGCTTGAACCAAAGTTCAGTCCTAGAATCCCACTGTTTCCACTTAGAGCATTTCATGTGTTTGTCAGTCTGTCTTAAGATATTATCCTGCCGCCCATCACTGTAGCATGAGAGTCCCTCACCTAAAATCAATACCAAGTCCCTAATGGGTCTCTGGAATGTCTCCCTTTTTGGTGTTAAACTGTTTCTTTAGAGCAGGCTTTTTTGGGGGGAACAGGGGGTTGGAAATAAATGGGGTATTTGAACTGTGAGCATCACTGATGGTGGAGGAAAGGCTTCCTCCAAGAGAATGGCTTTGCAACATTTCCTGAAGATGGTCAGGCTCTGGCCTGATCGCCCCCAGGACTCTGTGCCATAACTGGATGCCCTCCTAAGCGAACGCGTTGTCCCCAGCTCTCACTTGCTTCAATCTAGGCTTTGTGATCTGCATTGGCTCAGGGGAGTGCAGCTGTCACAGGGGTTCCTAGATCAAAATCCAGTCTTTGAGGTAGTTGGGGGTTGAGCCATTCATTGCTTTGAAAACTAGGATCAGGGTCTTAAATTGGCATCATAAACTGACTGGGAGCCAGTGGAGGGACTTGAGCACACACCTGATGTGCTCACTTTTTGTGGCCTAAGCCATGGTGAAGGTGAAGCCACATTCATGCCTGTACATCATCTTCACATTCAGCTTCAGTTACAGCAAGCCAGCCTGGAGGTGGCAAATGCATGGAGTGCTGTGAAACTGATGCTACCTGATCATCCAAGCTTAGCGAGGATTCAGACAGAACCCCGATGCTTTGCCCCACTTTGGTGAATGGAAGCTGTGCACCTTCAGTGGAAGGTGAGACAACATCTTGACCAGCTCTTTGAAGCACTTTCTCCTTTCAAACAACTCCCCACAACTTAGTGCTCTTGAGCATATCAGGAAATATCTGAGCAAATAAACTGCCACTTGCTAAACAGCATTATTTTAACCCGATACAAATGTTAGTCCTCTAAGCAGGTGCTGCTTGCAGGAAGCAAAGCAGAATCTGCAGTGAGCTGCTGTCTTCAGTCTCTCATGCGCTTTAATTGAAGGGGAGGGTGTTGGGATCCCATGCAAAATAGGACTGGATTCTGGGGGAAAAACAGCCCAAGTGTCAAACCTCGGGTTTAAATTAGAGCACCCAATCCTGACCCTGAGCACTCAGACCATCTGCAATTATCAGACTGGGGTGCCCAAGTGCCAATCTGAGCACTGAGATGCAGGACTAGCTGCCTTAATTTAGGCCCTCAAATTACAAAATGATCTGTTACTTTTCAGTCTGAGAGTTGACTTCCCAGAGGCGCATCTGGATGGAAAAGCAGTTCACAAAGTGATTCATTTCTCGGGGTCTCCTTTCTGGTTTGCCCAGTTGCAGAGAAGGAGACAGGAGTGGCTGCTGTTTCCTAGACTGGACATAATTACTGAAATTGAGTCTCTCTGTTGATCTCACTGTATCCGTGTTAGAAGTTTGTTTGCTTGAGTACTCAGTGTGGGATGCCAGAGGAATTTGCCGTTAGAGATCATCTGGCACTGGATCAAAGACAACTCCCAAAGCCCTTTTCTGGTGGTCTGGTGTATTTGTTCCACTCTTGTCCAGACTTTGTTCCTCCCTCATCTAGATTATCCTCCCCTCTTGGGTCCTCTCCATTTTCCAGCTTTCTCCCGACATCCATCCAAAATTTGGAAACCCCATTCTCTCATAGCCGGCAATTACTTCAGCAATATCACATATGGCTGCCACATTGAGGTAAACCACATGCCTGACTGACTCAGAAACCTCCACCACCACTTTATCCAGTCGACTTTCCAACACCTAATTGCTTGGCAATGGACCTGTAGCAGTCTGGGGTAGCCAACTTCCAGATGGTTGTAGCAACTTGCTTCTGGATCAGAATGGCCACCCTCATTCATGTGTCTTTATGGAGGAATGTCACAGCAAACTGCTCACAAAGCACCAGAAACATAGCTTGCTTCATGTTTCTTCTTCTGGCCCACCTGCTGGTCATCCCAGGTCTGCATGATGCTGTGACCCCACCAGGCTGAGCTTGTGGCCCTGCTCCAGAAGCCCAAGTCACCAGCGGCTGTAATGAATGTCATCAGCAGCTTCAGCCAGTTTGCATCTGCCGTGTCTGTGTCGTCTTTCTGTTCCATCACAAGTTTTGTCAGGTGCCTTTGGTGGGTCAGAAAATGTTGCTGAAATGTCCACCAACGTCTCACAGAAGCTCTGCCCATTTCCTGACACAGGAGTACAAGTGCAAACATGAGAACTTCTTCAAAAGGTGCCTCCTCTGTGTTGCTGGCTCCGGTAGCTGGGAACGCACTAACCAAAGTGACTGCTTAGCAGACTGTTCAAACTTCCTGCCACACAAGGGGTGGACAGTCAAGTTTTCCCACAGTGCACCACAGCCAAAGGCTAGAGTGGCCACATTGTGCAATGGCACTAGTGAATCTGGGATATGGTTGGCTTGACTTGGGTCTGCGTGCTGCAGGGAGGATGCCGGAGCCCCAGTTTGAACCCAGATTAATGTAGGGTTATCAGTGTAGACGCTCGAGCCCTGAGTTCTCTAACGCAGGGTCCACTGACTTGGGTCCCACTAACCCTCAGTTTACATTGTTATGTAGGCATACCCCATATACTGCAATATAAGCCCAGGGTTAGCAGACCTCCTGTTAGCAGATCCTGGGTTTGTTAACCTAGGGCTTGAGTGTCTTTGCTTATTTGTAACCCCAAGTTAGGAATTGTTGAAACCTGGGTCCCAAACTGAGCCTGCAGCTTCTAGGCTTCATTATGCGGGTCCAAGTCCAATCACCCCATCCCAGACTTCCTAGTGCCCTCCCAAAATGTGGCTGCTCTAGCCCTTTGTTCATAGTACAGTGAAAACTTGACTGTCCACCAAACTTGACTGTTCAGAGGACCAAGAAAGTCAGCTCATGGGATTGTGGGATACTTTGGCAGACTCCCAGAGCACAAGTTCAATGGGGTTGTGTCTACACTGCAAAACAATAGGACTTGAACTGTGGATCTTTGGACCTGAGCCACAGTTTAGAACACTTTGTGTGTAGATGGAAAGGGGGATTAGGCTTAAGCCTGAACTCGAACCCTACGCTTACATTGCAGTGTAGATATACCCCACAATTATCTTCCTCTATGTCCACTGTTCTGACCTTGTTGCCATCCTCCAAGTTCTTGCACAAACTTCCTGTAGCCTTCTTCATCAAGTCTAAGTTCCTCATTCAGTCTTCAAGGACTGTGCCACATTGCAAATGAACCACACCACACCTCCCATCTTCCTTTCACACAGCCCCTTAGACCTGGAACTCTCTCTGTGTCACCGTTCAGGAAAGACTTTCCTTCCCTTGATTCAAATGCTCACTTAACTCTCCTCTCCCACAAAGCCAGCTAACAATCGTCCAGTTCAGTAACACTGTTGCCCGCTCAATACCAAGGAAAAAAGCAACAGTTGAACTTCTCTCTATATCTCCCAGCATGTCTGATCTGTGTCATCTGTGTCTGTTTTAAATGACTCGGGGAGGACCACATATCCTTCTGTGTCTCCTAAAGCACCAAACAAAGAATTTCTCTGGAAAACATGTCTGCTGCTTTCAAAGGTAGAAAGGAAATCTCACCTCTTCCTGAGCTCCACTCAGGTCAGTAGAGACAGAATGTAACTGCTTGCGGGCATGTCATTTAAGACCTGTCTGACCTGCTTTGGCATTCGAACATCAGCAGAACTAGCTATGTCCTTGCAAGATGGAGCTGTTGCTTTTATGCATGTGTCTGATTTAGGTAGTTCAGTATTTTTTGGCTCTGACAGAAGAAATCATCTGGACAGATGGGCAAAGCTTGGGCAAATATTCTCCCCAAATCCAATTTCCTAGCATGTTTTCTCCCAAAAATGCATTTATAGCTGTTGTGTTTGCATTTGTTTTGTGTTCCCTTTTGCAGATATTCTAGTGCATGTATTCACTGGGGGAAATGTTCAAGGAAGTAGCAAATTATATGTGATTTAATACCGAATTATCATGAAAAGCAAATATTGAACTAATTCCAGGAACACCTGAAAACCTCACTCTAATCACACACGTACACAATCAGGGAACAGATTATTCACATGCTTACAGGCTTCGTTGGACTTGGTCCTTCGTCCTTAAAACAACATTGTCAAGACAAGAGAATTCTATCTGTAATTATCTGGAGGAAGTTCCATGGCCTGTTTTATACAGGAGGTCAGACTAGATTAGTGGTTTTCAATCTGTGGTCCATGGACCCCTGGGGGCCCGCAGACCATGTCTAAGATTTCCAAAGGGGGCTGCACCTCCATGTGAAATTTTTTAGGGGTCCACAAATGAAAAAAGGTTGAAAACCATGGGATTAGATTATCACACTGGTTGCGTCTGGTCTTGGAATCCATGAACATAGATAGGTTTGCTGGAGGTGATATTTCTAGCTAGTAGGAGTATTAATGTAGTGGCCTTAACCTCTGTTTGTTAGTATGGGTCAGTATGATGATAAACTGGGTTTTGATGACCAAGCCACATTCTTACTTTTATTGGTAAGTACCAGAGCCCCTATATTGATGGTGTATTAGAAAAGCATATCAAACGGTCCTTTTCTCCACATGTAGTGTTGTGGACTCTTGTTATTTTAACATGAATCTTGTGGTATTTGATGTTTTTACTTAAAGCACCATCCCCTGGAGTCAGATGTCTGTGAGAATCTCAGCGTTCATAATTTAAAAAGTCGGCATCTAGCCCTCATGGTTGCAAAGAAAATGTCTGAAAATGTGACCCAAGTGGGAACTAAAAATGTCAGATGCCCGCAGACAAAACCCAACCCCCTCTACATTTTTTTTTTAAATCATGAGATTTTAAAATGAATTTTCATTATTTTGGGGGGCCTGAGTCGTGATTAGGAATATTGGGGGCTGGCAATACAGTACTCAGCTTTAAGGACAAAATAATCTGCCAAGATAAAAAAAAAATTAAAGACTATAAAATGCATTTAAGGCAACACAGATTAGAAGAAATAATTTAATTTGCTTTTCCTCATGGATGCTGTAATGTCTCATTTCATTCAGTTTGGGCAGTGAAATGAGACTGGTCAGTTTCACTTCCGGGTTCTCATGCCCTAGCACAAGGCAGCTGTGTTTGGGTTCCTAACACTGTAGTGCTATATAAGAGCTAGGCTGGAATTATTATTACTAGTGGTAGGTATACTACACGAACACTGTTTTGCTTGGTTTATTTAAATTTCTGTTCCCTATAGTGTCATGAAAATTGGATCTTGCATATCCCTATATCCCACTCCCCATATTCTAAATTTAGGGCCTAAATCTATTTAACAGCATCTGTTTATAAAAGAAAATGAGTTTGGGAGATGGCCTTTAAAAATTTCCTTACACCCTCAGAATTAGACATAAGTAGCTGCAATCCCCAGCTGTCTCTGCCACTCATCTCTCTGAGGGTGGGGAGAAAAACGTGATGCGAAAGGGAAAGTTTCTGGCTCCAGCCTGAAATAAAAGCCAAGTAGGTTCTGAGAGTCAGAAGCAGGATACCTCTCTGGCTCGCTTGGCTAAGGCTGTTAATGGAAAGGGCCGGGGGGAGGATGGAATGGGGGATAGAGGCAGACTGTTCAAGGTTTCCCATGTGAGTTGACTCAGTTGTTTCCTGGGAATGTTATGCCACATGTAAGGTCACCGTGGGAGAGAGCAAAGAGGTGAGAAAAATGAGAGGGGAGGGAAGGAAACACTGCACAATGGATTGCATGCAGTGGTAGCCGGCTACTCACGTCAGACTCATTCCAGAGGCCTGGGATACAGAAGGACTCCAGCAGGTCACTGCCACAAAGCAATAAGATACGAAGCTCTGAAGAAAGGGAGTAGAGAATGGAGAAGTTTAGAGACATGGGCTGATGGCTTCCCCTTGTGACACTACTGAACCAACAATCCCTGCACTGTGCTGCTGAAGAGACTCTTTCCACAAGACACAAAAAAACAGGGCCTGATGCTTTGTGGCTATTCAAGATCCTATCGCACTTTCTGCAATAACAGTGATGTTAGCTGCAGTGCAGTACCCTGGCCAAGCCATCTGCCTACCCTAAATATCTCTCGTTTCAAACAGCATTTCATTTCCTCTCCTACACTGCTGTGCAGCATTGCTGTGGGCGGTTAAACAGCTGCTGCATTCCGCCCCAGAGATGGCTGCATTTCAGCATACTTTACACGGCACATGTACATATCTCATGGGGAAAGAAGTGATTCCTGGGGTATGTAGGTGCACAGATTTCGGATCTTTTAAAATGACAGATGTTCTATTAGTTCTCTGTTAGACATTACAAGGACCCGGACAACTGCTTAAAACCAAGGATTCTAATGGAGGTGTCCCACTGCTCCCCAGCATGTCGTCACTGTCATGGCAGAATAAGGTATTTGACAGAAAGCCCTAATACTTGCTCACTGCAGGGCAAACCTGTATAGACTTTTATGTCTTCCCTTTAACTTCTCCTGTTTGGATCAGTCTCCCCTCAGTGGCTTGCTGACCAGCACAACTGCTGGCATTTTACTCAGAGATGTGTACAATATCACTTATTGACCCTCAGAATCTTGGATGTTTAAAGGCACAGAAACTGCAGTGTTCAGTGTTAGAACTGAGTGTTGCTGAACAGATTTCTCTGTCTACATCACCACCTTTGGCCACCAGAGGGAAGCAGCAATATTGCTTAAATCTGTAAGGATAGAGGAACACGCTATTTAACAAACGAAGTGGGTATTCACCCACGAAAGCTCATGCTCCAAAAGTCTGTTAGTCTATAAGGTGCCACAGGATTCTTTGCTGCTTTTACAGATCCAGACTAACACGGCTACCCCTCTGATACTTCATACTATTTAACGCAGCCTCCCCTCTCACACCCTGCACACACTCCTTGTCTTAGCCACCTGTAGCTGAGCGTAAGTCAGCACTTTTCTCAACTTCTGAACTCTGGGCTGGGTTAACACTAAAGGGGTGCACAGAAGGCTCCAGTGATCATCTCCTGCCTGAGCTATCCATGCTATTTCTAAGGTTTTTAAGCTGCTTTTACAGTTAGCTAGTGGTGATGGGGTGGGTGACTGGGAATTGTAAACAATGAAATGGGTTTAGCAGCATCAGCAGGATACTTCTTGCCAGGGTTTGGCTATCCTCTGCTTGTGAAGTACAGGGAGGCTTATAAGGATGCGAAGGATTTTTTATATTTGGACATGCCACAAAATGGATCAGCGTTTTAAAGAAATATTGAAAGGGACTCCCTCATTTGTAAGAGCTAGACACATCTGCCATTGGACTGGAGGCAGCCGGAGCTAGGAGGGGGTGGTGGGAGATGGTCTTAACTCTCTGTTCATCATCTGGGGCTATAAAAATTCCAGAAGGGGTCTGACCAATTTCTGATGCACTGGTGACTCGGCATCTCAGTCTGGGTGGGTCATGCCAGGCTCTCCAGGGTATTTTATGTGATGGGAGAAGTGTATTCATCATTAGAGAACACAGAAAGATCTTTCACCAAGTTGGCATGAAGTCCTTTCTTCTGCAGTTGGACCAGGGACCCTCTCTTTGTGTTTCTTTAATGCCTGAGAGTTACTTTATTGGGGCTAGGGAGAGGTGGGCAAGGAACACTTAGAACAGGCCGTACCATGTATAGCAACTTCCAATGGAGGATTTCAAAGCACCTTACAATAGTGGATAAGTAAGATTCTGACTCTACTTTTTGGCCTTGTCTACACTAGAGAGGGTTATACTGGGATAGCTCTACCATCAAACCCTGCTAGTGGAGATGCAGTTTATACTGGAAGAGAGTTCTTTGGTTGGTTTACCTTACCCACAATTTCCCAGATGAGATCACATCCCTAACCAACATAGCTATGCCATCAAAAGCCAGCCCTAGCGTTAGATGCAACCCTAGTGGCCCAAGGTCACAGTGAGTCAATTTCAGAATTAGGAAGAGAAGTCAGGTGTCCCAACTCCCAGTCCTCTTTTCTAACCCTATAGCAATGCTGTCCTCCCTCCTCGTGAGGATGGGAATCAGCCCAGGGCAGTTCATCACCCTTTTGAGCCAGCCCAAATCCAGATGCCTGGTGTCCAATAGGAGCAATGACCCAGTCTCCTAATCTGGCGTCTGTGTTATGGTCGGTCACTAAAACAGACTGTTCATCCCCATTTCCTGTGTGGCCCCTCCCATATCACCCACTGCATCAGCCTGGGGGGAGAGAGCTGCGCTTTGCAGGGCCCCGCCCTTCTGAGGGCAGAACAGCGCGTACTCACCAATCTCTTCGTATCTCATCACGGTCCCCAAATTCGCATTCTCATCTGGAGAAAGAGAAGTACCAGAGTCCAAGCTTCAAATAAGCATCTGTGCCGGAGTGTGCCCAGGAGGGGAGACAGCTCTTTAACTGTTCAGCAGTGGCTCTTAGTGTTAACAGGATTCCTGCTCTACCAGTGCATATCTGTATACCTAGCACCTGGTGGTGGATTTCCGGTCACTCAGAGTCTTTCAAAGGAGATTGGGCGTCTTTCTAAAAGATCTGCTCTCACTCAACGGGGGAATGGCTGGGCGAGGTTCTAGGGCCCACGTGGTGCAAGAGGTCAGGCCAAGTGATCATAAAGGGATCATCCAGCCTTACAATCAATGGTGAGAGAGACTGCGTAGATTTCTTGTTAGTGGTTGGAGTTAATACTTCCGGGGACTCTTTCACCTTGGTGGTGTCTGTCTATATCCAGGCATTGCAAATTCAAGGAGTCGCTGTGCCTCTTCCCCTAGCATAGCCGGGCTCAGGCGGGACAGCTTTCCCCAGTTAAGCTAATGCTGCTTCCTGATGAGCAATCCAGGGAAATCGTGGGTGGGATCTGAGTGCCTACCTGCAATGAATTTTGGCATAACCCCTGGCAATCTCTGTGACAACCAGGGAGATGCTGTCAGGGAGAGAGTGGGGGCCTGCTCATCAGCTGGTATAAATGGACACAGCATCACTGTTGTCAATGGATCTACATTGATTTGCACTCGCTGAGGATCTGACTGTGAGTGGGTTGGATGGGAGGCAGAGAGGAGGAGGAAGACCGTGGAGTGGGGAGGAACGTAGATGAATGCAAGCATCTACATTTTCATAACGTACCCACAAAGGTGAAGCGCTCCATTGGCGGACGGACACAGCAAATCCGGCTCAGGCTTTCTCCCATCTTCCCCAAGATCCTTGCTGGAGGGAGAGAGAACAGGTAAAAGGCAGGTTCAGAGTCTGAGTCCCCTGCAAGAACCACGTCTCACTGCACAAGGTCTGTCTGTTATTCCCCTACAGAGCTCTCAGAACACACAGGGCATTTGACCCTGAGGGCGTGGGGGAATCCCTGCTGGTCACCTCTGCTGGCTGGGTTCTTAAATCAATACACTCTTGTTCCCACTTTCTGTACTGTTTGTATCCATTTCAGTCTGTTTGAATGACTCGTTTAGAGCCTTATTGCTGGATTGAAGTTATTTCATGTAGACGTTCGTCATCCTGAAGAGCTTTTTCCACCGCACCAAGAATTGGAAAGAAACCAATATTTTCTACTAAGGATCTGATCAGCAACTTGGTGCAAATGACCCCTTACTGGTTTGGTTACTAAAGCCCCAATCTACGGAGATGATGATTGTTTGTTGATTTCAGCCCCCTCTTAAAACTCTTTAATTTCACCCTGTTTGGATTTTTAATGAAGCTAGGTGTGCAGTTGTGGGTGCACCAGGCACTCAGGATTGTGCCTAACTAATCTGCACCTACAGGTAACAGCATATTTAAAATGTTCTCAGACAGCCCCCTGAATGGTTAATCATTGGATTTAAGTGTGACGTGCAGTACTTACATGTAAAAAATAGGCAAGAAATTGCACTTCTACCATGTTTAAGGATCAAGCCTGGTTTTTGGGCAATTCTAAGATACATTTTTCATGTAGATTTAGTGCCAGAGTGACAGCCCTTTGAAAGGGAAGTCCTCTATTCATTCACAGAACAGGTAGAGCATAGACACTGGCAGTGTGAACTTCCTCCCAATACTCTGCCTATGCACCTTAACTTGAACCTGAAGAGACCACTTTTAGCTGTGGAGCGTGGTTCAGTCTCCATGGCCCATTTGGTCTTTTTCCCATGTTGCTCCCGGTGCTAATTGTGTGGATGCTCAAGTGGACTCTGCCAATGGATCCCAGTCAATAGGGAGTAGGGGAAGTGAGAGAAGATAGCAAAAGGACCCAGTGACAGGTAGGTTGCATTTTCCAAACCTGAACCCAAATATTGCTGAATTGCATGGGTCTGGAATCTCAATTCACTCAAATTATACATTTTGGAACCATACACAGTCTTACCTGAAACCTTCATTCATTGTTTCTTGGACAGGTCTGTTTCCCTTCCCTATTTCTGGGGGAACAGGTCTGGGGATTTCAGATTGGTGCTGTCTACAGGGCTTACCTCTGCTCCATTTGGAGACCACCTCTCTGCTGAGACCTACCTGCTGTGGGCTTGTTGGAAATGTTTCTGTTCTGGTAAATGGGCTGTGGAGACTCATTCTGGGGCTGTCCAATCACTGGGGTCATGGAAGGCGTGTTCACATTGGAGAGGATGCAGCCAGTCACTCGCTAGGGTGGGGATGAAATGTAAGGAATCAGTAACATAACTCCAGAGCCAGAAACACATCCATAGATCTCTCACTATAGCTTGGTAGCCGCCTTACAGCTCACAAATTAACAACATTCTCCAGTCGTTACTAGGAGACTAGCCAGCCTCATTTCATGCTTCCCATTCCCAGCCAGTAAAATGAGACCGGGCCATATTACCTAATGAAAAGCAATGAAGCCAGGGAAGGCAATAGGCTTCAGAGCCCTAGCTGCAACCTGAAGTGCATCTTCAAAGCGCTGTTTATACAGCTATTTTTAGAGTGCCCATAATAACCCAAGTCTGCAGGCCTGGGCTGGGAGGCTCGCTTAGCATACCCTAAGCATCTCCATAAATAAGATACCCACCGGAATGATTTCTAGTATGTGTGATGAGACCGGCTTGATCTGTGCAAAACCATTATAAGGATACAATTCAAAAACTGGTATTGACAAAATACTGGCCCAAATGCCCTCTCCCATTTAGGCTGGTATATTTCATGGCTGCCTTAACCCTTAGAGTGAATTAATCAGGACAACTGTGTGTATTCAAGTATTCCTCTCCTGGATTCTTAGGCATAAGATGAAGGCCAAAGCTAAGCAAGAGGGGAGATGCTGTTATCACTGGAGATGTCTGTCCACATGCAGGCGGATCTTATACCAGCTTGGCAACATTCTAGTCACCCACTCACCAGAGCTGAGTAATGTTTTGTCAGGCAGGTAAATTGTCACTGGATTTTCCATGATTATCAATCCCAGTAAAAGGCAACTGAGCAGATTTTGGTGCCCAGGCTAGACAATTTTGCAAGGCTGATTTATACATTGCAACTTCATTTGCCTTTCATTTTATTTCTAATGACTCGAGATTCCCCGCCCTCCCCCCCTACTGTTCTTCTAAGCACACATGGACCTCATGGGAATAGGAGACTTCAAACATTCTCTGTTCTTTTAAAGTGAATTTGGCGTCAGTCTGGCAACTCTGGGGAGTGAAAAACTCTCTGTACCCACACCATGAGGTTGGGAGAGGGAAAGGCCGTGTCAGCTTCCCTCATGCTGCCATGTTGGTGTGCCCTTCCCCTGTTCTGTAGGGACTGGCTCTGGGGTAATTCAGTCTCCAGGGCCCATTCAGTCTTTGTCCCCTCTGCTGCAGCTGCTAAAATGGGTATTGGCCAGTGGTGGTATATCCGAGTGCCTGCATGACCATCTCTGGGGTGAGAGGGGCCTTCAGCCTTACAGCCCAATCAGTCTTCTCTCCTGCGCATGATAAAATGACTTCCAATTAGTGCTAATTGGTGGTGGGTTTTGTGATGCAGCCACCTGCGCGCTAGGAGCTGGGCTATGCTCTCCGAAGTCATTTTACAAAGACCACTGTGAACAGCTGCTAGATGACAGTCGGCTTCAGTCAGTGTCAAACTGTGCCAGATTGGAGCCAGTCCCCAGAGGTGAAAGGCTCCCGCTCCCATGAGTTGCCGATCCCCTGAGCCATGCATTCCCCTTTCAGGCCGTGATCCTAAGAGGAATAGAAAAGCTGGCTCCTGATTTGGCTGCGTGTGAACCTGCTTCTGTGAGGAGATTGCTGCACACATCTCAAAGACCTAGGCAGGCTTTAAACATTGTTTTAGCCCTGCAGTGAGTTAGCACCATTCTGGGTCCCCAGCCCCCAGGTTGCTGCCCAGGATAAGACTGCAATGTTGCTAACTCACCCTGTGCTAGGAAAGAAAGACAGCAGAATAATGACTGCACTCAACACACATTCTTGCATCAAATCTTATTTCCTGAGCCAACCCCACTTGCTCCTTCCTTCCGCTCCCTTCGAACTGGAGGCAAGAAGTGAACAGATGGGGCCTCATTAACTGCGGAATCCTGGGGTGGCTCCTGCCCTGCTAGCTAAGAACTTTAAAGGAATGTTAATGTGGTTGGGGGAGAGAATCCAACCAACCCTGAGCTCTCACTATAATCCCTTCCCTCGTATCCACGCTGCTCGCTTCCCTTCAGAGGAATTGGAACCATCATAAAAATTTCATCTGACTGGAGGGTAGATTTGAAATGATTCAGAACAACTTGGCTTGTTCCCAGGATTTTCTCTCAAGGTAACGATAGCACTGAGATGACAGCTCTCCTCCCTTCAGTTCTGCTCCATGGGGCAGGGGCTAGTAGGATCCAGAGAGGCAGAACAGCAGTGGAAAGCAGTGTTGTGTGAGACACTATATTCAGCCTAGCCTGCCTGTCCAGACTACTGAGGCATGAGTTCAGGCTTTCCTCATCTTGTGTCTCGACTACTGCAATCTGCCCCCTCTGGCCTTGTTGCCAGCCACGCTGCCTCCCTCAGTCTAGTCAAAAGGCTGCTAGTAGGGTTACAGAATCATAGAAATGTAGGGCAGGAAGGGACCTTGAGAGGTCGTGTAGTCCAAGCCCCTGCACTGAGGAAGGACCCTAAACCTAGACCATCCCTGACAGGTGTTTGTCCAACATCTTCTTAAAAACCTCCAATGATGGGGATTCCACAACCTCCCTGAGAAGCCTATTCCAGAGCTTAACCATCCTTAGAGTTAGAAAGGCTTTTCTAATATCTAATCTAATCTTGCTGCAGATTAAGCCCATTACTTCTTGTCCTACCTTCCATGGACATGGAGAACAAATGATCGCTGTCCTCTTTATAAGAGCCCTTAACATAGATGAAGACTATCATCAGGTCTTTTTCCAAGACTAAACATGTCCAGTGTTTTTAAGCTTTCTTTACAGGTCAGGTTTGCTAAATTTTTTACCATTTGTTGCTCTTCTCTGGGCTCTCTCCATTTGTCCACATCTTTCTTCAAGTGTGGTGCCCAGAACTGGACAGAGCACTCCAGCTGAGGTCTCCCCAGTGCTGAGTAGAGCAGGTCAGTTGCTGTGTCTTACATAGGGCAATCCTGTTAATACCCCCTCTCCCCCAGAATGGTCATCTTGACTTCCACTTTCACCACATCACTTCTCTGCTGGCATTCCTCCAATGGCTCTCCCTCTCCCATGCATGCCTGGTCTTTGCCTTTAAAGCCTTCTCCATTTATCCCCTCCCTAACCACCAGATCTACTAGCTTACTGAGCTGTGGACACCCCGACATCACTCTGCCAGTGGTGCCAGCCTCAGTCACTCACCCATCAGCGTCTCCCTCAAAAACATCTCCATGCTTTCTCCCACCTACCCCCCACCTCCAAACACACACATGGCAAAAAACCCCTGGCCAAATGCCTGAAGCTTCCATCTTCTCTTCTTTTAACTGCTTCCTCCGTACCTGCCCCTGCTGTGATGCCTGCAGATCCTTCCTGCCTGGCACTGGACCAGGCAAGTGGCATGGCCGAGCCATCTGCTTTTCTTCTCAACTCAGTTTGTCTCATTGGTTCCTCCTCCTGCCCTTCTTTGCCCACTTAAGCCCTGACTGGTTTGTCCCTTTCATCCAGGTCTCAGGGCAGCTTTAATGCCAACCTCCCCATTGCTGTTGCTGGAGGGTAGGGTAATGGTCTAAGATCATTAGCTGAAGAGGTGGTGGGAAGTCCCATTTCTGTTCAGGGTTTGTGATCTTCATTCTCACTTCTGCCTGCGCCTGTGGAGGGTTTCACTTACTGTGTCACGTATTCTCTGGGGTTTACCCAGCATGGAAGATGGCCTTGAATTTTCCTGTTGCTGTGAGTCATTTCTGAGAGCCAATGGAGCCAGGTTTGTCCCAGGGGGTTATTTTGTTAGGTGAGTAAGCAGGGCTTCATTCACTTGTCTTTCAAATGCCCTCTTTTCCCCTGGATTGACTGCGTGGCCAGCAGGGATGATGATTGCTTAGCTGTGAGTTTGCCTTCCCCAACTGCTCTCATTGCAGCCTCGTTCTTGTGTGCGTCCTGACAAGGATTTTTTTTCTTCCTACCCCCGTGTATAGAAGCTTGGCATTTTCCTGGAGTAGACACAGTGCTGGGAGTTTGTCCTTAGCCCTTTTCCAAAGGCGGATTAAATTCGGTCATGTGCAGCACAATGTTCTTTTCATTCCACTTTCTTCTAATCTCCTTTTGCCTAGCTCCCTTACTGTGGGGACTCGTCTACACAGTGAAACTTCATTCAGATTAAGGAAGGGTGTGAATTTACAGTGTGACAGCTACTCCTGAATAACTCCACCGTGATGGGGTGTGTACACCCCATACTGGCAGCGAAAGGGTTAATGGGAGGCCAAGGGCTCATTTAGCCCACTTGGTGGCACCTGGAGGGTGCGTTAGGTACAGTTCATAGGCAGACTCAGCTGGGGAGGAGAGTCACCTTCATAAAGCGAGGCACTCAGAGCAGTGAGGAAGAGATCCAGTGGGGAGGGGGCTCAGAGGGAGAGAAGGCCTGGGAGTCTCTCCTGAGAAAGGAGCTGTGGCAAATGGCCAGGGGCAGAAGGGACATGGGAAAGCTGCAGGCATGGAGTGGATTCCTATGATGAGCCCTAATAGACTCATAGACTCATAGGTCAGAAGGGACCAATATGATCATCTAGTCTGACCTCCTGCACAAGGCAGGCCACAGAACCCTACCCATCCACTTTTATAACAACCCCTAACCCAGGACTGAGTTATTGAAATCCTCAAAATTGGTTTGAAGACCTCAAGTTGCAGAGAATCCACCAGCAAGCGACCCATGCCCCACGCTGCAGGGGAAGGCGAAAAACCTCCAGGGCCCCTGCCAATCCGCCCTGGAGGAAAATTCCTTCCCGACCCCAAATATGGCAATCAGCTAAACCCTGAGCATGTGGGCAAGATTCACCAGCCAGCACCCAAGAAGGAATTCTCTGCAGTAACTCAGTTCCCATCCCATCCAACATCTCCCCGCAGACCATTGAGCAGACCTATCTGGTGATAATCCAAGATCAATTGCCCAAATTAACTATCCTATCATAACATCCCCTCCATATACTTATCAAGCTTAGTCTTAAAGCCAGAGAAGTCTTTTGCCCCCACTACTTCCCTCGGAAGGCTGTTCCAGAACTTCACTCCCCTAATGGTTAGAAACCTTCGTCTAATTTCAAGTCTAAACTTCCTTATATCCAGTTTGTACCTATTCGTCCTCGTGCCTACATTAGTACTAAACTTAAATAATTCCTCTCCCTCCCTAACGTTAACCCCCCTGATATATTTATATAGAGCAAGCATATCCCCCCGCAGCCTTCTTTTGGCCAGGCTAAACAAGCCAAGCTCTTTGAGTCTCCTTTCATAAGGCAGTTTTTCCATTCCTCGGATCATCCTAGTAGCCCGTCTCTGGACCTGTTCCAGTTTGAATTCATCCTTCTTGAACATGGGACATCAGAACTGCACACAGTATTCCAGATGGGGTCTCACCAGCGCCTTATACAACGGTACTAACACCTCCTTATCCTTGCTGGAAATACCTCGCCTGATGCATCCTAAAATCGCATTTGCTTTTTTAACAGCCGTATCACATTGGCGGCTCATAGTCATCCTGCTATCCACCAATACCCCAAGGTCCTTCTCCTCCTCTGTTGCTTCCAACTGATGCGTCCCCAACATATATCTAAAATTCTTATTATGAAAGGACAAGGTCCAGTGGAGGCTGCCGGGTGGCTTGCTGTCCCAGAAAGTTAGGAAGAACCCAGAGAGGCTCAACACCAGGATGGGTGGAAAGGCTGAACTGGTGCTTGGTTCTATTTTTGGGGGGTTTGAGTTCTGCTGGAAGAAGTCTGGGACCCCGGGGGGGGGGGGAAATGTCATAAGGGGCTGTTGGTGCAGGACATTGATACTCTGTAATGGGTGGACTATTGTGACCTGGCCAGCAGGCGGAGTCACACAGCAGACCATGTGATCCCTGAGGTTGAGAGGAGGCAAAAGGGGGGCAGTGCCAGGACTAGCCAAAAGGGGGCGTTCCGGGACAGTGAGTTTGTCACACCATGTACCAAGAAGTCCTAATACCCTGCAAGATCTGCATAGCAGGTGCTGTGACTATCTCTGATTGGAGGTTGTTGGCGTTTGGGCCTTGGTGCATTCCTGGGAGCCTTTCGTATTTCCTAGTCTGGAGAACCATTCAGCTTCCAGGAATGGCAGCTGTTTGGAATCCCTTGTTTGAGTGATTCGTTTGCGAGGAGCAGGGGTTTGTTTTAATTGGCATGTCCCTCTTGCTCCTTGTTACTGATGGCATTTTTAGCCTCTCCGTGTGGGTGTATTGATCTGGGCTGGATTGTTTGCTGCAACGTGTGACTGGTACTTTGCTGTCTGATGATGATGTGCACACCCAATCCTAGAGGGCTGACTCCTTTTTTTTTTTCCCAGCTGGGAGAGGAGGACACGTGCCTGTGTAATATTCTGTCTCCTCTACCTGTGTTGGGCCAGAACCTCAGCTTGGTAAATTGTCACAGCTCCACAGGTTTCAGGGGAGCTATGCTGTTTTTCCACAGCTAAGGATCAGTCCATCGAACATATATATCACGTTGGTATAATTGAATCAACCTGAAAGAGAAAGAAACCTGTCACGGAGTCACCAGGCGATGCTCTGGAACTGCTCCCCACCAAGCCAGGCAGGACTTTGGGGAGCCGCCTCTCCCTCAGAGCAGACTTGTTCAGGGCAAGAAGCTCACACGTCTTCACCTCCTGGGTCTCTCCTTGGAGCATTCAGCATCCTCTGTCCCTCCGTGTGCTTCCCACAGCAAGCCTGCCTCAGTGGGGTCCTGGGGAAGCCACAGGGTCCTGCACCCCCACTTCGCAGTCAGACATGACTCTTAGCCAGCCAGTAAAACAGATGTTTATTCGATGACAGGAATAGGGTCTAAAACAGAGCTTGTAGATACAGCGAACCGGACCCCTCGGCCGGGTCCATTCTGGGGGGCAGTGAACCAGACTCCCCACGTCTGCACTTCACTCCTCGACCCCAGCCAGCTCCAGACTAACAACCCCTCCCAGCCCCTCCTCTCTGCTCAGCCCCTTTCCCGGGCCAGGAGGTCACCTGATCTCTTTGTCTCCAACACTTTCAGCTGGCACCTTTGCAGAGGAGGGGCCCAGGCCATCAGTTGCTAGGAGACAGAGGGTCAGGCATTTAGGTGCACTGTCCCTTTGCTCTGCCAGATACTTAAGAACTGCTATGGGGACACTGAGGCACCAACACAGTATTCAGAGCAAACATTAAGAACATTCCTAGTTCGTCACATCTCTCCCCCCTTCGAGACCGAACTGAGCGAGGTCACTTCAGCCAGTGACCTGGGGAAGTTCGAACCCACCAACGTTCCCATGGATGCCCCAGCATCTCTCCCATTCCTTGATGTGAGTTACACCAGGACAGTCCAGTCTCACGCCCTCCCTTAGGTCGGGTGTACTTGATGGCACTTGCAGGCCGCATGTGGGAAGGTTTATGCGGATTGAACACTTTTGCTATCCCCAATACCCATGGGGTTCAAACTGGGACAGGGTCTTCTCCCAGCACTCTGGGCTGCAATTCGGGCTGTCTTGGTTAAGAGCCCTCAGCTTGGCCTTTGCCAGCTCTGGGCTTGAGCAGCCGCTTCCCACCTTGTGGCCCAGACACAACGCCTCTGCCGTCCCCACCTTACACTTTCCAGCTTTTACCGTCAGTCCCACCTCCTTGAGGCAGCCCAGCCCCCTCTTCACCTGGGACACCTGTTCCTCCCAGGTCTGGCTAAAGATGCACACGTTATTAGTGTCTGCCCGGGCCAAGTTCTCCATCGCCCTTTGCTTCTCTAGAGTCTCCCCAGGCCTAGGCATGGGGTCAGCATCAGACACTGTGATGGCTTTAAGCTTCTGATAGCCCCCACAAAACCAGATCATCCTGACTCCTTTGGGGATCAGCCCCACAGGTGAGGCCCATGGGCTGTAAAACAGCTGGATCCCATCTAAAGCCAGCAGGTCCCTGACCCCTCTCTCCAGGATCTGGGTTGCTTTCCCAGTGACTCTGAACGGGGAACACCTGATGGGGAGATTGGCTCCCACCTCAGGGAAGAGATCCCCCAGGGGGTCTTCCCCCTTCTCCTCCCAATCCTTCCTTTCCGGGTCCAGGGGTCCCCTCACTCTCCTCCCATCCAGCAGCTCGAACGGGAAGAACCCTGTGGATTCCTGGGGCACCACCAGCTGCCTTCCGATTCCCCCCAGTTCTACTTCCCCTTGGGGAGCCCATTCCCGGTACAGGAATCCCTCCTCCTGCAGGACTCTGTCCCCGCAGCCTTCCCCAAGGGAGTTTGCAGCGCTGTGGCCAGCAAGTTCCCTCAGCTTCTCCAAGGAGGGATCCCTCTGCAGCTCGGTCTGGCATTCAGCTGCTGGGGCAGGGAGTGGGACCTGCTCCCTCTCGCTGGCTGGGCCTGGGGTCACAGCCCCCCTGAGCCCTGTCCCTGGTAGCTCCCTCTCTGCTGTGTAATCACTTCCCAGCAGCACGTCTGGACCAGGCAAACCTGGTTGGCAGCTGACCTGCCCTGCCTGGGTGTCCCCCCACTCAGCTGGGGTCTCAGCTCCCCCCTTGATCAGCGCTGCCCTTGCTGTCCCAGTGGGGCCAGGCAGCGAGCTCTCTGCTCTGGTGTGCAGGGGGGCGGGGAACATCTCTCCCTCCCACTCAGCCCCAGGGGGCTGGTTACAGGTAGGCAGGTATCCTGAGCCCCGCAGCCCCTCCCCACTGCCAGCCAGGTCATTTGCATTTTCACTGACCATTTCCATCCTAGCCAATTGGTTCCCTGGATTTGAATTCAAACCCTCAGCCATTACAGGAGTGGGGCCTGGATCCTGTCCCAAGGGGAGACAGTCACCCCCCAACAGGGCCTCCGAGCCGATATCCTGGAGAACCCCAACTACCAGCCAGCCCGACCCCTCCTGGGTCTGCACAGGGATCTGGGCCATAGGCAGGGCGAGGGGCTTCACCCCAGGGAACTTCACCCAGGTCCCACAGTCCCTCAGCATCTGGGGTTGCACCACCACAGTTCTCTCTGTCCCAGGGTCTCGCCCCCGCAGACGTGTTTCCCCACTGACCCCTGGGCAGCCCCCTATGTCTCTCTGCTCCACCATCACCAGTCCACGCTACTGCTGCTTCTCCTGCAGCTTTTCCTCGGGCTCTTGCTCTCTCTCATGGTCCTCTCGCTCTCTTGGGCTCTGCTCCCATCCCATCCGTCTCCAATCTCCTGATGGGGAACCCAATCGTGAAGACCTTCATCTGATTGGGGACCAGACTCCCAGGGATGCCTGGCTGATGCTCCAGCTGCTCCCAGATCCTCTTGTAGCCCCATCTGGGTCAGGAATCTGCTTCTCAGAGCGGTCCTCCTCCTCCAACTGCACGATTAACTGTGCCTTGGTGAACGTCCCCATGCGTAACCCTCTCTTTGTGCACAGGATCACAATGTCCTTCTTAAGGAGCTGGTGATAGGCCATCACTTCACCATTCCCAAGTGGTTCTGGACTCACAGGCCTGCATGCTCTTGGCTCCCCCATGGTTTCCAGGAAGAACGCCTGGTGTGCCAGCCCTTCTCGTGATCACCACCTCTTTGCCAGGGTCGAGCTGCAGACTCCTCTGCCCCTGGGACTGCTCCTGCAATCTCCAGGGGAACCCTGCTACTGCAAAATCCTTCTCTCTCCCAGGGTCGAGCGGTAAGCTCCTCCTCCCCTGAGACTGCTCTCTGCAGTCCTCAGGGGGACCCTGTTACTCCAACAGTCCTTCTCGCTGGTCACACACTCCCAGAGGTTAACTGCCCCCTGAAACCATCCCTCTCTGAGCCTTCAGCACGCCTGGTCCTCATTATCTCTCCTTTGTTTTACTGCTCCCCAGTCACTTACTGCAAGCAGCGCCATTCACGGGGTGCAGTACGTCCCGCCACTGCCACCAGTTGTCACAGAGTCACCGGGCGATGCTCTGGAACTGCTCCCCACCAAGCCAGGCAGGACTTTGGGGAGCCGCCTCTCCCTCGGAGCAGACTTGTTCAGGGCAAGAAGCTCACACGTCTTCACCTCCTGGGTCTCTCCTTGGAGCATTCAGCATCCTCTGCCCCTCCGTGTGCTTCCCACAGCAAGCCTGCCTCAGTGGGGTCCTGGGGAAGCCACCGGGTCCTGCACCCCCACTTTGCAGTCAGACATGACTCTTAGCCAGCCAGTAAAACAGAGGTTTATTCGATGACAGGAACAGGGTCTAAAACAGAGCCTGTAGATACAGCGAACCGGACCCCTCGGCCGGGTCCATTCTAGGGGGCAGTGAACCAGACCCCCCACGTCTGCACTTCACTCCTCGACCCCAGCCAGCTCCAGACTAACAACCCCTCCCAGCCCCTCCTCTCTGCTCAGCCCCTTTCCCGGGCCAGGAGGTCATCTGATCCCTTTGTTTCCAACACCTTCAGCTGGCACCTTTGCGGAGGAGGGGCCCAGGCCATCAGTTGCTAGGAGACAGAGTGTCAGGCATTTAGGTGCACTGTCCCTTTGCTCTACCAGATACTTAAGAACTGCCATGGGGACACTGAGGCACCAACACAGTATTCAGAGCAAACATTAAGAAAATTCCTAGTTTGTCACAGTATAATTGAATCAACCTGAAAGAGAAAGAAACCTGCCCTGCATTGGCTACCGCTGAGCCTGAACTCAGCCCTGAAAGTGCTACAAATCAAAGCTATCAGAGGGACATTCGAGTCGTGCATTAAAAATGCATTGGTCTAACCACTTTCCTACACCACTTCTCCCACTAGCCACAGCTTTCCCCTCCCCACTCTGTGACACACCTGCCCAGGTGTGACTCACCTTCATCAGATCACGGTGGTGTTCCAGTACGCTGCAGGTAGTCTGCCAGGTGTCCTGATAGCACTCCCAGGGGTCAACCCTGTGGAGAGGAGAGAACATGACACAGAGGGTTTGCATGTGAATCTTGCTCTGTCCTTCACCATCCAGCACGCTCAGTTGCAGTGGGGAGGCCAGAAAGAGACAATCATGCTGCTGGGAATCATCCAAGTTAACTTCCTCATGTCTGCCTGCGATTAGTGGCTGGAATAAAATGCCAAATGCAGCTTTTCCAGCCATTACATTCTCATTGTATTCTCCCTACCTGCCTTTGGTTAAACTCCTCCATCCCTGCTCCATTTCCTCATCCCGCCCCAGTCCTGGGCATGCCCACCTAAAAGCTCTTCTCCTCTGGCCTCCGCCCAGGTGCCAGACACTGCATGGAAATGTATTGAGACAGCAGCTTTGGTTGCCAACATGACAATGGGACAGAGAAGCACACTGGGCTCCTGAAGAAGAATAAATGCAATGGCTGTCCAGGGTTTCTGCTCTCCAGGGTTGCTCCCAGAAATTTTTCCCACGGTGTGCACAGCTGAACCACTCTCAAGGCAGGGCTCACAGCATCCATTGGGACAAATTTCCGTGAGTGGTGTTGCAACCCCAGCACGTTGTGTCTCAGCATGACTCTGTTTGGGGGACCTCTCAAATGCAGGAGGGCCTGCAGCAAACTGCCTCTTTTGCCCTGCCCCTTCCAATGGTGTGCACCATGCATAACATGTGCATGGCTGCCCACGCCACTGCTGCTCGCAACGAAGTGCTTCCTCTTTCTGCCCCCTCACCCAAACAGCATCTGGGAGGAGCTGGCGGAAGTTGCATGAAGCTCAGTGGCTGTTGGGACATGGTGTCACTGAACTACACCAGCACTGCAGGCAGAGCACTGGCCTGGAGGGCACTTCCATGGGGATATTGGGCACCAGGGCCGCCGAGAGCAGGTTTGGGCTCCCCAGCAAGGGCGGACTGGCTAAACAGGGGCAAAGAAGCTGGGCCCCGGTAATTTGTACCGGCTTCCCCCCCCATCTCGTCGGCCCTGCTGGGCACTAGCCCAGCCTGTTGGCAACTTACATCACAGAGGGATGTAAAACCCTGTAGAGAGGCTCTTACTTGCCCGCTTTCTTGGGCCTTGACCTATTGTGATTCTATCCATATGGGAGGAAGCATCTTTAACCCTTCCCACCCTGAAGTGCCACAGCTAAAGCCAAAGGGGGAAATTTTTAAGGGTTTAAACTTTTCTTTCAGGAAATTAAACTGCGTGCAAGTGCAGTCCTGATAGCTGAGCACCACCAAACACGATGGCACCGGCAGCATACCAGCCTGACTCACTCTCACGTGCCTGAGCAACAGTTACATGATGCGGCCCTCACAGAGAAAGGGAAGGGCAGTCCCACTGACAGTCATTGCTGGCTTTTAGCAAGACAAGGCAGGTGAGGTAACATCGTTTACTGCACCAACCTCTGGTGAAATAACCCGCTGTCCTCTGTTGCATTACTGAAAGGTCAGAGCAGTACAAGGAAGAGTGGAAACGGGGAACGTGGCGAAAGCCTTGTCGGTGCTGGGGCTGTCACCACACCAGCGTGAGCCCCTTGCATTAGACGTGCTGGCTTGGGTAACAAGTGATTTGCACTGGCGCAGCTGGTGCCAGTAAAGAGAAGCCCCAGGTAGGGGTCTGGGTGAGAGGGGATGTAACTGTGCCTTGGGATGCAGTGTCCAGGAGCTGTGACATTATTCATAAAAATTATCCCTATCTCTTGCTTTCTCTCCCTTGGCTGGCCTCCGACTTGTGAGAGAGGACAGTGCTCTTATCCCCATTGTACAGATGGGAAGCTAAGGGACTTGCCCTAGGTCACATAGAAAGTCTATGGTAGAACAGGGAATTGAACTGTAGTGTCTCTTATCCTCACAGCTAGTGTTCTAACCACTGGACCATCCTTCCCCATAACCGGATGTTTGTAAAATCATTTGGGAGACACAAAATTTATCCAGCGGTTGTTTCTTGAGGCTATAGGGGGAATTCATTAGTCTGGAGCCTTTGTCTTTTTGCACAAAGACAATATGAAAGGCAGTCTTTTTTCTAGGAAAAGCTTCCCCCACCGCTCCTTCACTGGGCCTTTTTCCCAGAGCAGGAAAACTCTTCTTTTTCTTTTGCTTTTCTCAGACCTTCTGAAAGCCGCCAGTCTTTCATGAATTGCTAATCACACCCTGGATGTTCCCAGGGCCTTTCCTGGCAATGAGATTTCATGCCTGTCTTACACAGAATGTGGGTACAGGAATTTCCATCTCTCCTCTATACACCAGGTTGTGAAAGACAAACCTCCAATGCTACAGCCTGGCTTAATTGAAAACTTAATGAGCTGCTAAATTGGGATGTTTCTTAAACATTTTCTTAGCAGCTGAATATATTTTTTCTCTCACACCCCACCTGAGGACTCTCAGACGTGATCTCACTAATTAAAAACATGCGGAGTGCCTAATGGCTGTGTAACCTCTCTGCTGCACACGCCTGAGCTAAGTTAGAAACCATCTCCGCTCTTCATTAGGGTTGACACTAGTGGTAATAATAAACAATAGCACTCAGAGCCTGTGCATACAGACAAGCTTCTACATGTATGGCCAGATGCTCCCAGCTGTGTCAGACACACAGGCTGACCAAAGCCAGGCAGACACTCACTCATGCAGTCATGACCATCCACCCAATCCTTCTGATAGCTTCCATATCATCTGATGCAACTTGGTGTCTCTCCATGTGGCCATCAATATTAGTCAACTCTATCTGGGTCTCATCCAATGGAAAGAATCCCGCTGAAGTCAATGGGATTTGGATCAGGCCCAGGTGTGCCCTATTTGTTACTGCTTTTCTCAACCTTCTTGATCTTCCTCCCTTGCAATTCCTCCTGGTACTTGTCCCACTCTCCTTGTTCTTCCCCTTCCCTACTCTCCTCCATAGCCTGTTTGCTCATTCCCTTTCTTTTCAGCAGCCTCCTCCCACTTTCTCTCCTTGTGTGAGGAACCTGCGCTTCCTCTGACCTACAAAGATTGCTGAGTTTTTTTATACAGGCATGCGCACTCACAGTAACAATGGGCCATTATTAAAACATGCTCTTTCTATGCAAATTATAATGGCACAAACTTTTCTGGTGCATAATTAAGGTAATTAGTGGAAGCTTGCTTTAATTACACACTGCGTGCTTAGCCCATAAGGGTGTCTGTCATCAGCTGCAGCCAGAAGGGCTGACTGGAGCTTTGCTTTCACCTCCTCCTTTGGTGGGGATGTTTGATGCACATCACTAGCTACCACTTGCTGGCTCTGAGATGAGCCCCTTGAAAATCCTCTCCAAGCTCAGTCTGAACTGACCTTCCCCTGAACTGGTGGATGTGACTCGAACTGGATTCCTACAGGCCGGCGTTGCCCCATAAAAGGAGCGTCGTGTCTTTCAAAGGCTCCCTGTATAACCCTGCTGGCAATACATAAGCTGTTACCTCACCTGATCCAGTCAGAGGACTGGACGGCCAGTTGGCACATGGTCAGACGGTGTCGGCTGGAGACCAGGCCCTGAAAGAGAATAGTAACTAATAGAGGATGCAGGGAGAATCAGTGAAGCTTTGTCCAATGTCCAGTCCTCCCTCAAGCTTGTACCTGACTCAATTCTGTGATTTCCCCACCAAAACCTAGTCCAAGCTCTCTTGAATGCACCAGAGGGACACAGGTCCGCTAAATTGAGTGTGAACCCAATAGCACCCCCACAGATGGGCCATCACCAAGGTTACTCATCAGCATAGGGCAGAGGTATCTATGTCTTGCCTGGATTCAGAGGGCAGAACTAAGCAGCCTATATGACATCATAAGAGCTTTGCTTCTCTCTGAATCCTGTTTGGCCTGGGGGCTAATGATAGGGACAGCATTTTCTCGAGTCTCTTTTTGGTTAGGAGGAGACTTCTGCAGCTCAAATATAGAGATTTCCCCGTCTTTGGATTTCGTTCTCCAGAAGATGCTTTTAACAGCTCCTGCCCCAGTATTGCCAAACCCAAGCGTATGAAAATCATGAGCCAGGCCCCCAAACTTATAAAATTGGTTTTAAAACATGAGATTAAAAAAAACCCATTATTTGCTTTCTGGTTTTTTTGCCTTTAGGGATCACATTTTCCAGCTTTCCTCTGTAATCACAAGGGCTAGAAACTTGGGGGCAAAAGTTAAAGGAAAGCTGAGATTTTTGTGTAATCACAGGACTGCAGGAGCTGCTGCTTTAAGAAAAAAGCTAGACTTGAGGTAAAATCAAAAGAGCTGGTAACACTGCTGTCCCTACATCAGGTTAATCAGAACTATGAATGGGTACTATGTGACCCACGCAATCTTATCCCAGCCTTCTGCTCAGCTTCCCCACAGCTTTCACTCTGGCATCAGCTGAGCTGTAAGATTTCACTCTCCTGCAGACTCAGTTTTGGAACCAGTATTACCTGATTCCCCAGAGTGTTCATTGAACTAGAAACCCTCAGACCTAACTCTTCCTGTCATTCATGCACACTCCCAGCTTCCTGCATATTACTTTGGCAATATCACACAGGAGAGAGCAAGAACTTGATCAACTAACCTGCTTCCCATAGGAGTCATGTACAGGTGAGACGATTCCACCAATTACAATGAACCTTCCAGTCTTGTGCAGATAATCCCGGGCTCTTTCTAATGAAGGAAACAAACAAAAAAGGAGGAGGAGGGGATCACTGTGTAAATTCCACTCAGTAAAGCCAAAAGTTAGCTAGTGTTTTGAGCCAGATTTGAAAAACTGGTCTCAATTTTCACATGCAGTTTGTGCAAATCCCTGAATTTTCTCCTGCACATAATTGTGCAAGCAAAATTCACTGTGTAAAAGTGGTGGCTGGACTGAGGCCTGTTGGAAACTGTCCCTTTGCCTTTATGATAAAGATGAGGATATTAAAAGCAAAGTCAGGGCTAAATTCTCTATTGGTGTAATTGAGTAACATGCAACTGAAGTCCAGCTGTGCCATTAACACCAGCACAGATGCTGGCTCTGAATATTTCAGTAATGTTAAATACTGAAATATTGAAATATACAAAAACAAAGTGCATTTGTAATACAATGGCAAAGAACCTATTAATCTCCTTCCAGTGGCTGGTACACTCCAGGATAACCATGTACTACCATCACCATCAGCTAATGAAGTTAATCCCTCAGCTCAAATAACAGAGGTGTGACCTGCAGTGCTAAACATCATGAGTTGATTTCAAACCCAGCTGATGGCCCAGCCCTGTGTGTGTAGGGGGGTGGGAAGAGCGGAGATTGTTGTATTTTTGGAATGTAAGGCTACCAATGCTCCCTTTAGCTTGCTCTGTCATGCCAGTGTGGCAGAGTTCATCATGGCATTGAGGGAGACCCCAGGTAAAGGATGTAATTGGTTTTAATTGGATCCAGGTTAATAGTGAACACAGCCATTACCACCTGAAAGGTGTTTGGTGACCTATGTGAAATGAGCTGGTTGACTCTGCCCCATTCTTAGTGAACACAGGTGTCCACACTACAGAAACCACCATCACAGTTGGCAATCTTGGCAAAGAGCCCAGGGAGTGAATGGGGTCTAGAGACTGACTTCCTGTCTGACCCCTAGAAGTGGTCATTGGTGAGAGGCTGAGGGGAAAGGTTGCATTGCCATGGCCACTGCTGTAGGGCCTGGTCTGTGATTAAATCTAGCCCCTCAGTCTTCAGGGCTGTCAGACCATTGCTGAATTCATTTAACAACACAGTAATTAAAACGATAATGCGTGCAATGGAGTGACCTGCCTTGTGACAACATTGCCGGGTGGAGTGCAGCTAAATCATTGTGGCAGATTGAAAATGGGTCCCATACATGTCTGTTGTGCCTGTTGTTTGCATTTATTCTCTTTGGCGCTGTCTGTGTGAGTATGTTAATGGAGCTGGTGAAACTGTTTTAAAACGCAATTTAAAAACAGCTCCTGCTGACACAGCTTGTCAGGCTAGCGGACGCAGTTTTACAAACTACATTTCCCATGTATATGAGCGACAGCGTGGTGTAGTGACTAAGACATTGGCTGGGGGCTCAGCAGACCTAGTCTCTATTCAGGGATTTGGAGCAGAACCCGGAGCTGGAGCGTGGAGCAGCTCCGGAGCAGTGGAGCTGCAGGTTTTTGCCTGGAGCTGGAGCAGAGCCACAGCACAGCTCCAAAGCCTTGTCTCTATTTCTTGCTCTGCCACTGGCCTGTTGTGTGACCTGGGGCAAATCACGTCACCTCTCCGTGCCTCAGTTTTCCCTCCCATCTTTTGTCTTGTCAATCTCACCGTAAGCTCTTTAGGGTAGAGACTGTCTCTTACTATGTGTCTTTACCACGTCTAGCACAGTGGGACCCTGGTATTATGGGGCATCTAGGTGCTACTGTGATATAACTAACAATGTTATACTTTGGTCTAGATTATGTTAGCAGGAATTATGTTTTAGAACAATTCTGTTAACACATCTGGAGTTATAGAAAGATATTAAAACTATGCATAGGCTCCACTCCATACACAGTAGCACATGAGTGACTAGGGCAGGCAGTATAGAGCACAGATAGTTTGCATAGTAGATAAACACATGTGCATCATGTATGCCCCATCTATAGTACTGGAATACAGCACGCGGCCCTACTTCTACTTCCCCCATGTATATTGCTAAGGGAGATGACCTCGTGGTCAAACCATTGTTGCCAATTTGCATTTCCATTTTAGTGGGGTTTCGATAGAACCCTTCTACAGTCCCAGCTGCAGCTCTAGAAGAATCTCCCTCCCCCCATTAGTTCCAAACTTAACATCTGGATTTAAAAAGAGACATATATCTGTAACAGAAATAGTCTGAAAATAAAACAGAAGGGAGAATAAAGACACCAGCTGGTCAGCACCGACGTTCAAAATGTAGTTCTGCTCTGAGAAATGGCTAGGCAGAAATTGCATAGATCTTCCCCTTGCGTGTGTCCAGAATTATGGGTGCTCACTTTAGTGGCCAGTTAGGTCCTTGTCCTGCATTTGGATCCATAGAGATAAGCCCCTGTGCCTGTACATGGCTCCAGGTGGGGTAAGGGTTCTCCTGCACAGACCCGATGGCAGGACTGGGCTTCACTTGCCCTGGAGCAGCTAACTCTGGTTTGGTGCAGCGCAAGTCACTGTTATAGTGATGCAGCACTGCAGTACATGGGAGCAGCTGCAGTGGGGAGTAAGCATAACAGAGGCTAAAACCTGCAGTGTGCAGAAGCCCTGTGCTTGTATGATGGGTTTAGTTCTTAGCACTCCAAAGCCAACACACCTCTAGAGAATGGGCAGAATGAGTTTCAGTCTCATGCATCCACACGGAATTGTTAACTAAGTGCCATATTCTGTCCTCAGAGCCCATTGCTCGCCCTCGGAATGCCTATGATTACAATGGAACTTGCTGCATGTATGTGCACTTGCCTGATATGTGGGAGCCTCAAATCTCTGTTCCGCCTGCATCAGAGCAGGCTCTGTCCCGGTCAGTGCCCTGCCCTCCAGGCTGTAAAGTGCCAGACTACATGTCAGGCTCAGCAGCACAATGCTGCAGGCCGCTATGCTGTAAGAGTAGCAGAGCTGCTGGCGCATGTTCTGTAACAAGATCTTTGTGAGCAGTTGTCTGCCAGCCTCTCCAGGAACAAGGAAATTAACTTTTTTATCCCCCAAGTGGAGTTTGGTGTCCACTGTGCTGTGAACTGATGGAGCAAGAGAACTGAATGTGAAGGGAAACTGAGCTAAGAGAACTCCAGAGGGACTGAGCTGGACCAACACAGCTGAGAAATTCAGTGCACAGGCTGTTAAGCCCTCATGGGTTAGAAGGGCTTTTAGCACAGCTGATGCTGGCCCTTTCCCATTACATATAGACAGTGGAAGAAGGGGGGTCTACAATGGAACAGGGGAGACTGTTGGAAAATGTCAGGACCATACAATATTCATAGCCCATCCCCAGGAGGAAAGGCTGGTCCAGGGGTTAGGGCTCCAGCCTAGGACTTGGTAAATCTGCATTCAAGTCCCTGCTCTGCCACAAACTTCCTGTGTGACCTTGGGTGAGTCACTTAGTCCCTCTGTGCCTCGAGCCCCTCCTGTAAGCCATGGATCAAAGCACTGCCCTATTGTTGTGACAAGACTGCTGGTCTGTCTATGCTGCAACTGGAGGTGTGACTGCAGCTGGGGCAGGCACCTGCATGCTAGTCTTACTCTAGCTAAAAAGAGCAGTGCAGATGCACCAGCCCGGCCTGCAGCACGAGAGAGTAATGCAGGTATGGAAACAGGGTTCTGGGTAGGCTTGTACCATTTGCGTTGGAGTCTGCGCTCCCACATCTTCACTGCTATTTTTAGCCATGTTAGCTAGATCAAAGCTAGTGTGGGTGAAGTTGCCTGGGCTCCAATCGCACGTCTGAATGCAATGCAGACGTACCGCCTGTGAGGTACTGAAATATTAATGGGAGGCAATGTAAGTTCCTAAGTGCACAAAACCTCAGTACCAATGAAATGCCCTGTGTACACCAGGCCTAAGAGCCATAGAGAAAGAAATTAAGGGTGAAGTGTTAGTACTAGTCTTTTTGACATTCTGAGTGTTGTCTGGTTGTTAATCAGATCCCTCTCTTGGCAGGGTATTTCAGTGTATTTAGCTGTATAGAAACATTTTGCTTTCAAGGTGCTCATACCTGGACACTGGAACTGCTTGTGAAAATCTGTTACGTAGCACCCTGTCGTGTGTTCTTTCTCTGCAGAACAAGGAAAACTGGCCCTCTGGTTAACAGTAGAAGTGGGAGTCAGATCTGGGTTCTGTTCCCAGCTCTGCCATGGACTTGTTGTGGGGCTGTAGGGAAGTCACTTAATCTCTCTGTGCCTTGGTTTCCCTGTCGGGGGCGGGGGGCAGCAGGGGAGGGTGTAATAATACTTACAACCTCACAGGGCTGCTCTGAGGCTCAGTTCATTAACTTGTCAGAAAATGCTGTAGAAGAATAAAGTGAAACCTCTGCAGGCTAAGACTGGAGTAGCCCCATGCCTGAGTTTGCACACAAGGTGAGATTTCTTCATTCCTGTATAATGGTTTTGGGGTGTGTGTGTACAAACACACACACAAAGTTCAGTGTGAAAATACTGCAGTCACCACTCCCTTCAATTGCCTGCATGTGACTCCTTTTGGGAACCAAACTTGCACTCTTGCACAGGTTGAGTTCCATGTTTTCTGTAAGCGTGTGGTCCCTGCTCTCATTCAGCAGTGCCAGAGAGGCCAAAGCAAACCCAGGAGCCCACTCATTAGGCTGGCTAATTCTCCAGGATGAAAACGTACCATTTTCTTGATTCCCTTCACTTTCCATTTAGTTGCTGTCTCCAGCTGCTGCTGCTTAAACAAAATTCTCACTCTCTGTTCATGTTGTTGATCTGGTTTGCTGTTCACTGTATCTGGCTTAGGAGTTCCTAGCAGCTGGGGAATGGGTTTTTGGCTCCCAATTTCCCAAATGTCATTTCTGACTACTTTTTGAAGGAGGGGAAGCACCAGAGGCTTCCATCACTGCTAGGGCACTGGGACGCTTTATCATTATTGTTAGAGAATTTGCTTCCAGCTCACTCATTCCTGCCTGTCTATGGAGACCTGCATCCTCTGCACTTGAAAAGTTCCTCAGGTGCCATCCCTGCAGGGACTTCATCTGCTGTGGCAGAAAGATTTGCCAACATACAGATGCTAAAGGGAAGAAGAAAAAATGAAGGCGCGCAGAGAGGAGAAAAGAGGTGGAGCAGTTTTCCATCCGAGGTGCATTAGGTTTTTGAAGATGATCATTTTAAAACTCAACAGCGTGTAACAAAGTTTACAAGGAGTTGAGATAGTGTATTGGAAGAGCTGCTGGGCATGATATTGTGGGTAGAGTGTTGGAAGTTAAGGAGGCATCAGCACTTCTTTTTACAACCTTCAATTTCCAGTGATTGATTACATCCGTTAAAATGCGCTTTCACCTGAAATTCTGCATTGGAGGCTTCTGCCCAGGAGATAATGTTTTGAAACAAAATTTCTATGGAGTCAGTTGAGGTGTGTGTGTGTGTGTGTGTGTGTGTGTGTGTGTGTGTGTGTGTGTGTGTGTGTGTGTGTGTGTGTGTGTGTGTGTGTGTGTGTGTGTGTGTTAATGACAGAGGGACCAGGAGCTGACTAGTTAATTAAATTTTCTGAGCTCCTTGAATTCCTAAATAGCTTTGATTTTAAAACAGAAATTAAACTGATCAAGTGGTGCACTGTTAAAGCCATCCTTTGCTCTCAATAGCCTGGTTCATGCATCACTTCCAGATCAGTCCCATGGAATAGCCAGAGCTGATGAGATTGCTTTGGAGTTGCTCTGCCTTTTGGATAATAATTTATCTGCCCCAGCACCCTCCTGTAGAGTCCCACAAAGGTCAGTGTTGTCAGCTTTGTTATGCAGTGGGTATAGGAATGTGCTCAGAGGACCAATCCAGCAGCATGGCCTAAGGCGTCATCAGCACAGTGGAGATACTTGGGACTGTGTCACAGTCTCTCCGAACAAGGCTTCGTCTCTGCGCTGTCTGCCTGGCTGGGGATGTGAGATGGCTGGATAAGGCTCAGCTCCAAGAAGCTGAGGTGTCGTTTGTGTGGTGGCTGCTCCCACGTCAGTACAGAGAGTTCGTAGTTGAAGATGATGTTTATGAGCTGAATGTGGAAGCCAGTGTCTTAGTAATTAGTCGAAAATGGCTACTTGCATTCCCAAAATATTCTGCAGTGGTGATCTCCTCCCCCCCAGTCGTGGCCCCAGTCACAGTGAGGGGTGTCTGATAAGCACTGAGGGGATGTGCAACAGTCACCTTAGAGCGCAGTGATACGCTGTCTATGAATGCAGGGCACGCCCAACCGGATGGGCATTGTCCAGCAAGCAGCCTGTGGGCTGGGTGATTCCATCTGGCCCCCATGGAGGACACAAAATGGCATCCTCTGCATGGTATAACCACGCAGGCCCCATGTGTGCAAGGTCATGCCACTCAGGAGAATAAAATGATGTCCTCCTCACTGCATGACTTCGCATGCCCCGCCTGTGTGAGGCCACACCACATGGAGGATGCCAGTCTGGATTGCCTAAGAATCCCCCATTCATACGACAGGAACAGCCCTGCCAGATCAGACTTGTGACCCATCCAGTCCTGTATCTTGTCTCTGTGAAAGGGGCCAGTACAGCTGCTTCTGAGGAAAGTGCAAGAAACCCTCAACTAGACAATTATGGAATAATGGCAGGGGAACTTTCTTCCTAACCCCCATCAGTTAGCAGCTGGCTAATGCCCTGGCACAGGAGGGGGTATGTTCAGGATGATTTTTTTAATCCCATCTAAGGTAACTGTGGATGCTGCTATTACAAAGATGTGTCTAAATCTTTCTTTTTTTAGGGCCTTAAAACTGGAGAGAAGAAAAACCCTGCCTTCCTCTCCAGCCCCTTGAGGAACCTGGCCTGCTCCTCTCATTCAAATGGGAGTAGTAATAACCCTAGGACCTTCCCATTGGTGGTGACATCCCCATTGGGCACCAACAAGAGTGTCAGCTACAAATAGGATTCTCCATTAAAACAAGGGACCATATTAATCTTTGGTGGTGTAACTCCCTTGACTGCAACAGAGATACACCAGAGATGAATTTGGCCCAGCTTCTAGTGCTTTGGTGGTAACAGTTTGTCCACAGACTTGCAATATGCTGCATGCTCTGGCCACTGTTGCTTTGTGCATGGCAGGGCCGATGGGAGCTGGCAGGCTAGTGAGTGTGTGGGGAGCAGCGCTGTTACCCAGGGTCTTTTGTGGAGTTGGTTTTGCTGTTTGTTCGGGTCCTGATGCTTTGCGATAGAAACAAGAGTTCCTTTCATGGAGACTTGGCACTGCTCGCCAGGGCTGGGTGCTGAGGAAAGTCCCTTTCCCCTTCCTCGTGGGCAGGCACATGTCCCACCCAGTTGGTTCTGGCGGCTGCACTCTCAGCTCCCCAGGCCAATATGGTTCTTTCTCTCCTGGTTTCCTTGGTTAAAATCACCTCTGGCCTCTCCATCTCACTTCCCTGGCGACAAGGTTCAGAGAGGGGTGGGGGGGAGTAGGGAAGAGCAAAGCCTCTCCCTGCCAGTAGGGCTAGGGTGACCAGACAGCAAGTGTGAAAAATCAGGACAGGGGGTGGTGGGTAACAGGAGCCTATATAAGAAAAAGACCCAAAAATCAAGACTGTCCCTATAAGATTGGGACATCTGGTCACTGTAAGTAGGGCGGGGAAGCTGCTGAGCTGGGAAGGAGGGAGAGAAGTCAGGCTAGGGAGGCAGGAGCAGGGGGAGAAGCAGAGAACGCCAAAGGGAATAAAAAGCAAGTATCTGCTGGCTTCCACGCAATAGCCCTGCTGGAGAAAAAAGTTCCCTGGACTGTACATATCACCTGAATCATAGAATATTAGGGTTGGAAGGGACCTCAGGAGCCAATGTTCCCCTTCCTGGGGGCAGTATTGTACTGCTGTTGCCCCTTGCTCCTAGAGCCTCAGCTGGTGTAAACTGGCTTAGTTCCATTGACTTCAATGGAATGGATCTGCACCAGCAGGAGATCGGTGGAGCAGAAGCTATATTGGTTGCCATTTGGACCCTCTAGGGTATGTGGTCCAGTGGGGACAGAGCACTAGACTGCAACTCAGGGGACCTGAGTTCTATTCCTGACTCTGCCTCTGAGCTGCTGTCACTTTAGGCAAGTCACTTCATCACTCGGTGCCTCTGTTTCCCCTTCCACCCTTTGCCTGCCTGATCTTGTTAGACTGTGGCTTTTTGGGGCAGGGCCTGTGCCTCAGTGCTACTGCAATAGCAATATAAAAGTAATGCGACACATTCTCAGCAAGAGTGACTCGCGGACACAAAAGGCTTTCAATTCCATTGCCCAGCAAGACCTTGTTTACATAACAGAAGGGCTGCCAAGGAACCCTGCCAAAGCTCTGAAACGCAAAGTTCAGACTGTCACTCTATCTTTAATTCAGACTGGTTGTCTGCCCCCACTCCCTACCCCCAAAAGTTGCTCAGGTTCAGGAAGGGTTGTCAGCCTTAGGTCTTAATTTCTTTGCTTTGTCTCATCATCTTATGTCAAAACCTTTATGTGCTTGGGACTTTGTCTTTAATATTGTGTGGCACTGACTGCCCCGTGAATGTAACCAGGATTAGCTATGCAGCATGGGTGCGCGATGAACATCTGCAATGCACTTACCCTCCAACCTCTCTTTGGCTCTTAGCCTCATTTCCACATGCAGTGCTCATGGTTCCACCAAATCTGGCAGTAATTATGAGGGGTCGCTTACAGGTAACGGTGAGAGCAGACTGTACATATTGGTCACCGCTAGATCATGACGATGTAGCTAAACACGCCTCTTGCCTGCATGTGAGACAGAGCGACCCTCTTGTGCAAAGGACAATACTAAGACAAGCCAAAAAGCTAAAGACTGGCCCCGATCCTGCCGAGTTCAAAGTATTTTACTTGGGGGGGGTGGGAAAAATCATGTGTATAAATTCCAGGCTGATTCACACACTTCTTGTTCCCACAGAGGTTTGTGGGGTTGGGTGAGGTGTAGAATTTGGCCCTCGGGCTTCTAAAAACCCTGCAGTCCTTCCCTGCTCTTTTTAGAAATAGCATAACTGTCAGGGACACACCAGGTTTGGTTGGCCCTGCCTCAGGGCCAGGGGCTGGACTTGCAGACTTCTCACAGTCTCTTACAGTCCTGCATTTCTACGATTCTATAACAAAGATCGGTTTAGCAGTAACCGCGCCAGCTTCCTTAGGGACTCCCACACAGTCGGTTCCTCATGCTAAGCTCAATCTCTCTCCATGCAAGATGAGCATTACTCCGATGCTGTGCGAGAGGGATTGGCCCTCTGTGCAGGCACTGTTGTAGAGATTCACACTCGTAGTCTCTGAGTGCAGGAGAAGTTCCGTCCCCTTGCACTTGTCTGGTCTCTGGGCATGTGGTGGGATTCGCCACAATTGTCCAAGTGCTAGCCACTCTCTGAGAGAAGCAGCATTCACATTCCCAGGCTTCCGAATGCAGCAGATCTGGTCAAGCGCTTTGAGATGCTTTTTTCTAAAGAGGGACATTTGGAAGCTGTGTCTGATATGGCTGTATTAGCAAAGCAGTTCACTCTGTCCCTGTTCACTCCAGCCTCCAGACAATTGCCAGGTCACAGTTCTGGTGCTCTGAGACAAAGCCCTGGCAGTTCAGAGGACACATTAATCTCTACAGCCTCTCATCAAACTGGAGAAGAGGGGCAGAGCCCCCCAGGACAGAAGAATTAAAACCTCTCCTGTACTTTGAAATGCAGCTGAGCCAGGCTGATCTCTGGCAGACAGCGAACATCCTTTCCGGGGGAGGAAATCCTGCATGGGAGGAATTGATAGAGCAGAAAGGGGGCTGCCAGGGTCAGACCGAACCATTGGGGGCAAGGAGAATGATGGCATAGGAGCGTGACCAGAACAACTGCTACTAACAGATAAAATCCCAGCCTCCAGGAAGGCAGCCAGCAACTCTCTCTGCTGGCGAGGATGGGATATTAATGAGATCAGATAATTTCTTCTCTTCATCCAGTGCAGTTCCCCTCTCCAAGACTGAGCACTTGCACTGTGCAGTGTACCACAGGGCAGGCTCCTGACAGGCTCCCAGACCTTGCACAAATACTCCCCACTCACTGGATTGCTTCCACTTGGTTCTAACTGGATCTTTTTATGAAGCAAGATAGGGCCGAGAAAGGGAGACGTAGGAAGGGGGTTTCTTTCCTTCTGTTGCCCCAAATGACCCGAGCTTTTTCACCCCCTCGGCATTAAATGAGCTGCCTCTGGGAGGAGAAATGGGGCCAAATCCTCAGCTGGTGTAAATTGGGGTGTCCCTCTTGGAGGATCTGGGCTGTGGCCTCCTTTGCATTCCTGTCCTTGGCACTGGTACAGAGCAGCAGCAGTTCCTTTCTCCAGGCACAGATGGGAGCGCCCCTACCAGAGTGAGAGAGAGAGAGAGGAGAAATGCCTGCAGTTCTTGCTGGAGAACAGGATTTAATGAGCAAATGGCCTCCCCTCCCTCTTCTTTTCCTTCCCTTCAGCTTCCCCTACCCAGCAGTAAATGCTGGGGAGGGAAGTAGAAGGGGGTTGCTTTCAACATAAAGCCAGCATCTGCGGGAGTAGCCCAGCTGCTGCGTTGCAGGTCACTTAGGAGTCAAACCAATTCCATGGTTGCTCTAGGGACTGATGATGTGAAATAAGATCTCTGCCTCTTGAATCTATTTCAGTGGCCCACGCTAGCACTGCCACAATCACAGGACTGTCAGTGCGTCCGGTATAAAGTGTCTTTTTCACGGGGCGAGAGCTCACATATCAAGACCCGCTTTGTCCTCAAAGGCTCAGCCTCTGAGCAGAGGTCTGTTTTGTTGGAAAGAAAAGGTCACAAAATCAATTGGTTCTTTTTTCTTGAGCCAGGCCCAGAAGAAGAGAGAATTGTAGGTTGGTGGCTTTGCACTTGTCAGTGTGCAGGTAGAGCACGGGGGTCACATTTTGGAAAAGTGTCTTATTGACTTAGGACCCTAAAGCCAAGACTTTCAGAAGCCACTAAGGAGTTTGGTGCCTGCAGAGATACCTTAAAGGGCCTGCACTTCAGAAAGCACTGAACCTCTGCCCTCTGAAAATCAGACCCCTTTCAAGTGTCTCCACTTGGGCGCCCCAAAATGGAGGCATTCAAGGGCACTACTCACTTTTGAAAATCTTGGCCTAAGTGCCCAGATCACTTTTGAAAATGGAGCTTAGGCTCCAAAATCTCTCTCGCTTTTGCAAATTTGACCCTTCGTCTAAGGGTGTGATTTTCAAAGAAATCTATTAGGTGCTCCAATCTCAATTAATTTTAATGTAACTCCCTGAGGGGCCTTTGAAAATCCCAACCTAAACCTTTATTAGGACACAAGAGAAATATAACTTTGCAGGTGCATTGTCCTTCCTTTGGAGTCTGTTTAAAAATTAAAACCATGTTCTGACAGTGCCATGTGTTGTTGCTAAACTCTGTTGTGATAGCCCCCTCTGGATTATGAACCTCACTTTTGAATAATGTAATAACGATACTGAGCATTTATCTAATGCCTTCCATCCCAAAGGATCTGAAAGCATTTACAGTTGGTATTATAATAATCAACCTACATATGCAAGTTCTTATACTGTGCATATCTATACGCAAGAAACACTGCACCCATCTACGAAATGCAGCCCCCTCTGGGTGAAATGCAGCAGCTGTTGAAAGCACATTTCAACATAGCACAACACTTTTGGACAGGAAATGAAGAAGAACACCAGATTAAACAAACTGCAGAGCATAGTTTGGTAAACTCGATAGAATTACTGCACCTGGAACTTAGCCAGGAAGCTCGGGCTAAAACCTTTCCTCTTTCAAAAGCACTCTAGGCTCTTTAGTGAGCACACATGGCAGTATTGCCAACTGCAAGTGTTCAAAAATCACGAGACTGGCTTAAAAATCATGAGATTTTTAAAAATAATATATTTGGGGCTTTTTTTTCTTGGCCCTCTTATCTCTGAGCCTTTAGGGTGCACTCAGGTTACGTTTTCCAGCTTTTCTGTGCAACCACGACAGCTAGACACTTGTTTTTATTTTAAATGAGAAAATTGAGATTCACACAAAAGAATATGACTCTAGAAGCTGGGGCTTGAATAAAAACTGCCAAATATGATAAGACTTGCAATAAAAATGATGAGAGTTGGCAACGCAGAGTGGTCAGGATTTTGGTTTTATGTCTCATCCTATAAACACTCCCTCCAGCAGCACAACCCTCTCTAGTGCCACTCAAGGGACATGGGATCAATGCTAACCCTGAGACAATAGTGCTTCCATCTGAATCACCAACATAAGCTTCCTCCAGAACTGTTTTTTCCCTTCTAAGTACTTACCAGGCCCCCCACCCTTCTTAGGGCCTGATCCAAAGCACATTGAAATCAATGGGATCCCTCCCTTATTTGTGAGATCTGGTGTTATTGCATTGCTAGGAGGGATAGTTGCATGCAGTGAATTACTCCACGGCTGTGAAATTGACAACAAACATAGCCACTATGTATTGGGCCTTTCTGTCCATGTTCCCTCTACTGGCTCTGCAGTGGCTGCTGTGTAATGAAGTACACTGACGTCAATTGCTGATGCACTGACAGCAGTGTTTTGGCAGATAAGCTGCTACACAAATTTATTATTGTTAAGCAAAGCCAATTATGTTTGCACTTTACCCCCAAAAGAAACCATAAAAAACAAGAGAAAAGAAATCAGAGAAAATTTGTAGAGCTGAATAGAAGAGGAAGGGACCAGATCCTCAGTTGGTTTAAATTGGCATAGTTCCAAGCCAAAGAAGCTGTATTAATATACACCAACTGAGACTCTGCTGGCAAGTCTTTAAGATGTTATTTCAAGTAACAAAAATGACTTCTCATTGTCCCTCTGCTGCTGGAAAATTAACTACAGTATTTTGTATGCTCTCCTGTTTTTCGCCATTTATTCTGTTTGGATTCTAGCTGTCACATGTCTTAGTACTTGGGTAGCTTTGTGCTATAGACAGCCTACCTAGTTGTGCACCTATGAACTCTGAAGCTGTTGTTAGGAAGCCAGAGTTGCATTATTGAGAGCGATTGTCAGCTCTGGAGCCTGCCCTATTCAGACAGTTTGGATTAGGTTGGGAGAAATTGAGAATATTTTGCAATCTGGTGGTGGGGACAGATGGGGCATCATAGAAGTTAGGAATAGAAAAGAGCTACCTAGGTCTAGCTCAGTGGTTTGAGCATTGGCCTGCTAATCCCAGGGTTGTGAGTTCAGCCTTTAAGGGGGCCACTTAGGGATCTGGGACAAAAATCAGTACTTGGTTCTGCTAGTGAAGGCAGGGGGCTGGACTCAATGACTTTTTGGGGTCCCTTCCAATTCTATGAGATAGGTCCTCAGGTGCATTCCCAAACAATTCAGGAGTGTTTCATATCCATATTGTCTACTGTGTGGTCTCACCTAGTTCGTAAAAGTCCAATGAAGAGTTTGTTAAAATTCAAAATAGGAACAATATTAATAAACATATTTTTATAGCTTTTGACCCACTATTGGGGTGTCAAAATGTAGAATTTTTGTTGAAGAGGGGGAAATGTAATAAAATTATTAGTCAATGTTTTTCCTGTTGTTTAACTAGATCTAGGTCCAAAGGATGCAATTTTCCCTGCTCCCTTTGGCTCTTTGTCTATACCCTAATTCACCCCGTTCTGGCAGTTCTTCTTGATACTCTAAATTGTCTCTCTGGATTTCATCACATTCCTCCCAGTGATACCCCATGTGTTTCACTAAACAATCTCTCCTTTCTTAGGGTTTTTGCACCCTTGGATATTTGCAGACTGTGAAAATGTATCCCCACTATATTGGTTATTTAGCCAAAATCTGCATAATGAGTTCTTTTGATTTGCCCGTATAAAGTCAGCCCTTCCAGCCTGCTCCTCATTTGTGGAGCTTTTCTCTGAACTGCCTCCATTGTGTCTATCTTTTTGCTAATGAGGTGTCCAGAATGAATACAGTATTTCTGATGCAATTGCATTCAGTTCATGTAATGTGGAACTATTACTTGCCCTGCTCTGTGATGTGATGTCTCCACATTAAACACAAAATGACACTGGCTTTGGTTGCCACCATATCATGTCGTCTTTGATATTCACTGTCCCCCACTGTGGTGCTTTCAGCATTACTGTTACCCATTGAATGTGTGTGTTTGGTATTATTTTTTTTCCTTGATACATTAACTTCTATTTTTCCAAGGCAAATCTTATGTTGTGATTTTCCTGGCCATGTGTCTGATTTCTCTTGAGAGCTGTGTATTTGTCTGTCCTCCATACTATCTGCAACTCCTCCCAAGTTAGTATCGTCTGTGGATTTCATTAACATGCTCTTCCCCGCCCCCTTCCAGATCATTAATGTCTTGAACTGGCAGCTATTAGGGAGTTGTAGCAGGGTTAGGAGGGAGAAGGGTTGATGGGCTGGTATGTCTGAATTGGGAGGGAAGGGTTGACAGGGGAAGGGGATTAGAAAGGTGATGTGGCCTTTGATGATTCCATTCTCAGTGGGAATCTGGTAGGACCTGCATTGCAGAAGTCACACCATTTCTCCTGAGGAGGGCACCAGGGCCATGAAGTTAGCAGTCAGGTGTGGGAAGATGTTGGGGGTGGGCAAGTGGAGGGGGAATGGGTCCCGACAAGTTTAAAAACTTGTCTTGAGGCTGTTCCTGGGATTCCTGGGGAGAGGTCACAGGATGCTGGGGGGTGGAGGAAAGGGCACAGAATATGAGCAAGAGCTCTGTTCCTTCACAGAACTTCGTGTCAGAGACTCGGCCCTTCGTCAGGAGAGAGGCCAAGATCTATGACTGGATGAAAATTAACACCTGCAAGTGCTCCTTGAATATACAGGCACTTGCATTAGCCTCACTGTTCTGTGCAGCTGTGGCTGGAATTAGAGAGCCGCCTTTGGCAGCTCACCACAGAAATCCCTGGTCTGCAGCTATTCCATTTTCATGGGGTGATGGAGGCAGTCACTGGTCAGAACTGAGAGCAAACAGAGTCTAATGGGTTCAGCGATCCCATGCAAGAGCCAAATTAAGATCTTGGCATCAGCAGACTGTTCTGCTCCCTCTGCAACTTCAGATGCCATTGCCCTTGAAATCCTGGGTCCTAAAGGGTTAATTTCAGGGTATTAATTTTTAATCAACGTCATCTTTTCTTTTCAGCTTCTGGATTGTTTGTTTCTGGGAGCTGAATGCTGCCCAGGGAGTCTAGAGTCAGAAGCCATGTGGAAATGTGTCTACCCCCTCCGGATCTAGTAGGGTCCTAGGTACTGGTTGTCCAGTTTACGCACAGGACTGCCTGTCTTGAGGTGATTAGGAGATAGCCATATCTTTTGTCCTACTGCAAATGTAGGGCCCACCTGCTGGTGATGATCAGCATGATGTTTGTATGCTGTCTTGGCCACATCTAGGTTTTGTTTCGACTCATCTTGTGTTTGATGGATTTGACAAACCAGGTCTGAGGCTGGGGGAACTGGGGCTGCTATGGCCAGTGCAGGGTGGAAGTGCGGATAGAAGCCTTAATTTACGAAAAAGAAAACCCGAACCAAACCAAACCAAAAAACTCCAGGCTCACTTTAGCGGAGGTGAGATCTGCATTGTTTTCTGTGAATTCTGCGTATGGATTCAGTGAGGCCCAGTCATTTTGGTGGTAGTTTGTGAAGGTATTGTTCTGACACGTGATTTACTCTCTCTGATTGACCATCAGTTTGTGGTTGGTAGGCAGCTGATGCATGGAGATCCACCTGTAGGAGGAGGTTGAATATTCCTGCCAAAACTGAGATATGAACTAGGATCCCCGGTCTGAAGTGATATGGTCTGGGAGGCCATGAAAATGGAACACGTATGTGATGAGGAGATGAGCAGTGTCCTCAGAGGTAGGGAGATGTATGCAGGGAATGAAGTGCGCCATCTTCATCAGTTGATCCATTACGGTCAATGTGGCATGGCATCCCTCAGATACTGGTAATTCAACAATGAAGTCCATTGTAATATTACCCTAAGGCCTCGAGCAGAGTGGATCTCAATGGGCATTAACATTCCAAAGGGTTTAGTTCAGGGGACTTTGGTACAGCTGGAAGTGTCACAAGGCCTGAGGCATGAACATCAGAATTCAGTTTTGGCTCCCAGGATGGCAGACGTCCCATGCGAATGATCTTTGCCTTGCCAAAATGTCCAGCCAAGGGCTGTCACGTCAAATGCATACGGCTTCCAAATGAGAGTGGCCCCCAGGGACGCAGATATGCCTGTGAACAAGGAGGAGTCCATCCTTTTGTTGGAATTTACTCTGGCATTGGAAATTAGGAGTGTCTGGGTGAAGGAGTTATTTGGTAGGCCGGAATGTATTATCATGAACAAATCAGGTAGCAGTGATCCTCCGCAGGAGTGATGTGGTTTCAGGAGAGAATCTTAGAAATGGCAGGGACTTCGAGAAGTCACTAAGTCCAGCCCTCTGAGCTGTGGCAGGACCAAGTAAACCTAGACCATTCTGGACAGGTGTTTGTCCAACTTGTTTTTAAAAGCTTCCAATGATGGGGGCTCCATGACCTCCCTACGAAGCCTATTCCAGAGCTTAACTACCCTGATAGTTAGAAAGTTTTTCCTAATATCTAACCTAAATCTCTCTTGCTACACATTAAGCCCATTACTACTACATTCAGTGGACATGGGAACAATTGGTCACCATCCTTTAAATAATAGACTTTACTATATTGAAAGACTGTTAACAAGACCACCCTCAATCTTCTTTTCTCAAGATTGAACACGCCCAGTTTTTTTTCCCCCTTCCCCCATAAATCAGGTTTTCTAAACTTTTTATCATTTTTGTTGCTTTCCTCTGGGCTCTTTCCAATTTGTCCACATATTTCCTAAACTGCGGTGCCTATAACTAGACACAATACCCCAACTGCCAAATACAGCAGGACAATTAGCTCCTGTGTCCTACATACAACACTCCTGTTAATACACCCCGGACCCATATTAGCATTTTTTGCAGCTGCATCACATTGACAATTCATATTCAGTTTGTGGTCCACTCTAACCACCAGATCCTTTTCAGTAGTACCAGGACCACCCAGAAGATTCAGGGGGCCTGGGGTCTTTGGCAATGGGGGGGCCCCTGCTTCGGCAGTAATTTGGCGGCGGGGGGGGGTCCTTCTGCTCCGGGATTCGCTGCTGAAGTGCTCCAAAGACCCGCGGCGAGGCTTCCCGCCGCCGAATTACCACTGAAGCAGGTCCCGCCACCAAAGTGCAGCCAGATCTTCGGCGGTAATTCGGCGGCAAGGGACCCCCGCCGTGGGTCTTCGGGGCACTTCGGCGGCGGGTCCCGGATCGGAAGGACTCCCCGCTGCTGAATTATTGCTGAAGACCTGGCTGCACTTCAGTGGTATGTCCCGCTTCAGCGGTGGGGGGTTCTTCCACCCCAGAGCGGAAGGACTTCCCGGTGCAGAAGACCCGGAGTGGGAGAAGCTCCAGGGGCCCGGGACCCGCGAGAGTTTTCCGGAGCCCCCGGAGAGAGTTAAGAACCCTGCTCCAGGGGTCCCGAAAAACTCTCGAGGGGTCCCCTGTGGAGCCCGGGGCCTGGGGCAAATTGACCCACTTGCCCCACCCCTGGGCAGCTCTGAGCAGTACTGCCACCAAACCAGTTATTCCCTGTTTTGTAGCTGTGCATTTGATTTTTTCTTCCTAAGTGAAGTACTTTGCTCTCTGCTTATTAAATTTCATCTTGTTGAATTCAGACCAATTCTCCAATTTGTCAAAGTCATTTTGAATTTTAAACCCGTCCTCCAAAGTGCTAGCAGCTCCTCCCAGCTTGGTGTCATCTGTAAATTTCATAAGCATCCTCTCTACTCCACTATTCAAGTAACCAATGAAAATGTTATATAGTATTGGATCCAGGACTGACCCCTGCAGGACCCCATAAGTGACACCCTCCCAATTTAACAGCAAACCATTGATAACTACACTTTGAGTACAGTTTTTCAACCAATTGTGCACCCCCTTATGGTAATTTCATGTAGACGCATTTCCCTAGTTTGCTTATGAGAATTGCATGAGGAACTGTGTCAAAAGCCTTACTAAAATCAAGGTATATGAGGTCTGATTCCCCTCTATCCACTAGGTCAGTAATCCTATCAAAGAAGGAAATTAAGTTGGTTTGGCATGATTTGTTCTTGACAAATCCATGCTGACTGTTACTTTCCACCTTATTATCCTCCAGGTGCTTACAAGCTGATTGTTTAATAATTTGCTCCAGTATCTTTCCAGGTATTGAAATTAGGCTGACTGGCCTATAATTCCCTGGGTCCTCCTTGTTCCCCTTTTTTAAACATAGGTACTATGTTTGCCCATCTCCAGTCTTCTGGGACCTCTTCCGTCCTCCAGGAGTTCTCAGAGATAACTGCTTCAGCTAGATCCTTAAATACCCTAGCATGAATTTCATACGGCTCTACCTACTTGAATACATCTAACTTGTATAAATATTCTTTAACCTGCTCTTTCCCTGTTTTGGCTTGTTTTTCTTCCCCTGGGTGTTAACCTGATACTCAACACAATTAATATTATCATTAACCTTTTTCATGTAGGCTGAAGCAAAATAGACATTAAACACCTCAGCTTTCTTGATGTCATCAGTTATTGGCTCTCCTTCCCTGCTAAGCAGAGGGCCTACACTTTTCTTTGTCTTTCTCTTGCTCCTAATATATTTAAAGAACCTCTTCTTGTTGCTTTTATGTCCTTTGCCAGGTCTAACTCATTTTGTGCCTTAGCCTTTCTGATTTTGTCCCTACATGCTTGTGCTGTTCTTTTGTACTCCTCCTAATCAATTTGGCCATATTTCCACTTCCTGTAGCATTCCTTTTTTATTTTCAGGTCATTAAAGAGCTCCTAATGGAGCAATATTGGCCTCGAATTATTCTTCCTATCTTTCCTTTGCATCAGAATAGTTTGCAGTTGTGCCTTTAATATTGTCTCCTCAAGGAACTGCCTGAATTAATTTTTCCCATAAATTTTCTTCCCAAGTGCCCCTATCTGCCAGTTCTCTAGGTTTGCTGAAATCTGATTTTTGAAGTCCATTATCCTTATTCTCCTTCCTTTCCTTAGACTCATGAATCTATCATTTCCTGATCACTGTCACCCAAATTACCTTTCATGTTCAGATTCACTATCAATTCCTCCCTGTCAGTCAGAATCAAGTCTAAAATGGCTGTCCCCTGTTTACTTCCTCCACTTTCTGGAACAATTTTTTTTTCTCTGACACCATCTAAGGTTTTTCTTGGAAATTTTGTGTTTTGCTGCATTATTTTCCCAACAGGTGTCTAGTTAGTCCCCCATTACTACCAGGTCCTGTGCTTAAGATATTTCTGTTGCTTGTTTTAGAAATGCTTCATCCACCTCCTCTTCCTGATTTGGTGGTCTATAGTAGACTGCCACCATGACATCACTCCTATTTTTTTAAGCCTTTTATCCTTACCCAGAGATTTTCAGCCGGTCGGTCTGCCTCCACCCTCTTTTTGGACATTAGAACAAGTGTGTATATCTTTTATGTTTAATGCAACCCCTCCTCCCTTTTTCCCTGCCTGTCTGTTCTGAACAAGCTATACCCCTCTCTACCAATATTCCAGTCAAAAGACTTATCCCACCAAATCTCTGTGATGCCAATTAAATCATGGTGTACCTTATGTACTTCCAGTTCTTCCTGGTTTTTTCCCATACTACCTGCATTTGTGTACAGACAGCTAAATGTTGATTGGATTCCCCCATTGATTTCCTTCTTGTTGCTCCTTGGACCCTATTGTAATTTTCCATGTCCCCCTGCAACAGAGTGCAGGGAGGACCTTCTGGTCTCTTAGTATCACTGGCATATTCCCTTTTGTGGGACAGAACATCTGTCTTTCCATTGCAGGTCCCATCATAGCAGTCTAATAAAAATACCATGAGTTCTGAAGGTGACGTAGGCCTGTGGGGCTGCAGGAGATGTTCCCACCTGCAGTCCTCTGATCTGTTCTCACCGTGTGTGGTTTTCCACCCAAAGCTGGTCCATTGTGGCCTGTTAGTGAGTGACCTGCTCCTGGAGGTGCAGCATCCCCTGGAGCACCTGTGGGTTCTATACCTGTTTCAAGTAGGATGAACCTAGAAGGAGACTAAAGCAGTCTGAGCAAACTGTAATGCCCAATAGCTGAGGCAGTCTCAGGGGCAATCCAGAGCAGTAGTCAAGTGTGCGCGGGTGGTTGGGTAGCCAGGAGGTCAATTGGTATCAGATGCAGTCCATGGCAATGGTTCGAGATCTTGCGGGGGTCTGTAGCCGGCAGATCCAATCCAGGGGGCTGGATCAGCGGGTTAGGGAGGCAAGGTCTGGTGATGTGGCAAGATAGTCTAGGCAACAATCAGCAGGCAATGGCCTATTGCTCAAACAGCTTCCTCTGCCTGTTGGAGCCTTTATATAGTCCAGGTATCCAATGAGAGTGCTGCCTGCCCAGCCAATCAGGTGCCTGGGTCATGGCTGCTGTGGGTCTGTAGAGGTTTAGTGCTAAGGCTGTTGATCAGGGGTGGTGGGTGGGTCAGTGCACTGCAGCAGCTAAGGATGTGGTCTAGGGAAGGCCTGGGTTCAACATGGGGGTCCTGACAGTGGGGGGTTAAGAGGAAGAGCAGAGGTTGGGAAGTGGATTACAGTTGTATATTCCATTCGGGAGACTTACCACAGAGAGAGCCAAGGCAGGCAATGTTCCCCATGTGGGGTCTGGCTTCAGAAAGGTCTGGAATAAGATCCCTTTAAAAGGCCAGGCCACATGGCAGCAAGAGTTTCTGCCATTGCTGCCTCCCCTTCTGCTGGTAGGATAAAGGGGACCCCTGTCTGTATAGGAGCATCACAGTTGTCTCTTCCCTGCACGCTGTGGCCTCTTGCAATGTCACACCAACAGCAGGGCCAGAAGGCCAGCCATCCTGTGCCAGTAGCATGGGGCTCTCTGGCTTAAACTAAAGGAGAGGCTCCATTTGAGGACAGCCCAGCAGTGCTGGTTCCACCTAGCAGAAGGCAGTAGGAAGCATACACACACCACCTAGTTTGTAAGGCTGGGAACAATGATGCAGCAAGGATGGTCCTGCAGCAGCAGAGTGGGAGAAAAGCAACCACTTGATTTAAGAGGGGCTTCAAAAACTGGATGGTGCTGGGGGCTAAGTGATGGCTATTTTCCTCCAGGCAATGGAGTGAATCAGTTCTCAAAAGGCTGGTGGAAAAGCCCTGGCTCTTCTGTGAACATAGCTGTAGTTTTCTTGTAGTGTTCAGATCCCGACTATAAAAAGAATGACAGGCTTTGTAGGTTATCAAGTTATATTTTGTCTGTGAAGGTTGGTTGGAGTCATTGTAATTGTCCTGATAATCCCTGTGGGTGAGGTGGAGAAAAGCCCTGTTAGCAAAGCAGGCTAGTTACAATGGGCTGAGTCGGATTAGTTTCTCCAGCTAGGGATAGGCTGTGGGGTGGATGGCAGGAGAAGGGAATTGAGCATCTGGAGGGTGGTGCTGAAGGAAAGCTCAGCTGGAGAGCCAAGCATTGCAGAGCTGCTGCAAACCCTCTCATTTCACTACAACTCTGTTCCCTGTAACTCCTGTGGTGTGTGTTATGAGCAGGGATGGGGGGGAGGGGTGAATGCCAGAGCTCCTAGGGCACCTTCTGGGAGACTCTGCAAGCCCATGGGAAGGCCATTGTTTTGGGTGAATTTCATTATCGATCTGTATTCAGTAGCACCTAGAGGCCCCAGTTAAGAAAGATAAAGGCCCCATTATACAGGGTGCTGTCCACAAGGCCAGTCAGAGACCATCCTCACCCAAAGGGGTTTACACAGTCTAAGGCTTTCCATAGATTTCAGTGGGCTCTGGATCAGCCCCCAAGCAGACACCACAGGCAAAGCGGGGTGGGGGAGTGGAGAAAGGCAGTATTATTATCCCAATTTTACAGATGGGGGAATTGAGGCACAGAGAGATGCAGGGGCTCTTCCATAGTCACCAAGGGAGTCTCTCCAGAGGAAGAAAAGAATGTCTTTTGTTTCTTTATAAGTGCAGGGTGAGACTTCAGGGGCAAAAGTGTATTTTTGATGCTACTGACCATCTCTGTACATCAGAGATAATGCTACTGATCTCCATATAGTGCGCTGGGCTCTAAAGATTCATCGAGTCGAGGTCAGGAGGGACCACTGTGATCATCAAGTCTGGATACCTGTATAGCACAGGCCAGAGGAGTCCCCCAAAAGGAGATCTTTTAGAAAAATATCCAAGCTTGATTTAAATGTGGTCAGTGCTGGAGAATTCACCATGACTCTTGATAAATTGTTCCAGTGGTTAATTACTCTCACCGTTAAATATGTACACCTTATTTCCAGTCTGAATGTGTCTGGCTTCAGTTTCCAGCCATTGGATCATGTTACACTTTTCTCTGTTAGATGGAAGAGCCCATTATTCAATCCCGGTTGCCCATACAGGTATTTATAGATGCAAAGTGCCACATAAGATGGTGATGGTATTATTATTAATTATTATTATAATTAATTATTATTATTTGTTTTATTATTGGAGGGGAAAATCAGTCTGCTGAGCTACAGCTCTAACCATCAAGTTACTGCCACAGAAGCACCAAATAACAGTACAAGTTAAAGCATGAAACCTGCGTCTCAGGGAGCTTTTTTGATTAAACTTTATTTCCTTATAAAATGTCTTGCTCTTTCTTTCCATTTAAAAGTGTCTGTCCTTATTAGATGCTGGACTCACTTTACGGGCTATTGATGGAGACGAGCTTTTCCTTCTAACAACTGTCTGGGCTGATGCCTGTCTGTGCTCTTAAAAAAAAATCTGTATTTGCCTTTCCCTCTTTGCTCTTTTCTCTTTTGTAACAGGGAGAGAAGGAATTGGTGGCTTCTTTTCCGAACGCACCACTTTTGCCTTTGCTAATAATGGCTTTTCCGTCATTGCCTTTAAAATAATCAATCAAATGAAGAAGAGGGGGAAAAAACATTCTTCTGAACCTGCAATTTTCTGAGCTCAACTGTGCACCCCAGCCCCCACTGCACATCCCTAGAGGGTAAAGACACTCAAACCATCCCCACATGCAAAGCTGAGTAGGTAGGGGAGGCATCACAATGCAAGGCTGAGGCTAGAGATCAATTGTGGCGGAGGTGATGTCTTGAAAAATGTATGAGAGAGGAGAAGGGAACTGCTGTGTTGAGCAGAGTCTGGGAATGAATTCGCTCTCGAGCAGGGGATGGAGATGGAGATAAAATGAGCTGGGCTCTGCTGCATCTGAGTTTTCATTCTCTAATATACTGGGGGGCAGATGGGGAGAGAAAGGGTTTGATTCTCCTTTCATGCTGGCATCAATCAGGAGTAACTCCACTGAATTCAACGGGGCGACACCAGTGTAAGTGAGATCAGAATTAGGCCCTGAACAAGGAAATTGGGACTCAGTTTGGGTACCCACCCTTTTGGATGAGATTCGACATTCAGAACAGAATCTGCACCTGTCGCAGTTCATGCTCTGGAATGGGCCTTCAGTTTGCCAAAGCCAATGGGAAGGTTCTGGTGGCCTTCAATGGGCTCTGGATCAGCTTTCGAGCTCTAGAGCCTGCACATTTGTTTTATTCCCCGGTAGCTCTAGAGGCAGGGTGAGAATTAATGGCAAGGTATCTGCTTTCTTGCTTGCACAGTGCAGGCTTCTGTTTAATTAGGGGGAAATGCTCTGGAATAAAATTTCCCTTGGAAACGAGCTTAAATTAAGGGCAGCGGAGGAGAAACTGCTTGTGAATTTCAAACCACATGAGCTTTTGAGTAAAACCTAACTGCATCCTCTCATCCTTAGAGGAGCGGGAGAGAGAAGAGGAAACAAGAGGCAGTGGGGTTGGGAAAAGTTGATGACTTTGGGGAAGAGTGTGGGGGAACCACATACCCTGGAACACAACTAGTTTGACACCAGCTGAGGATCTGGATCAATCAGCATAGTTTCATTGACTTTAATGGAGCTACCCTGGTTTATGCGAGCTGGGCATTTGCTCCTAGGGGATCATCAGTTTATTTCTAAATTACTTGTTTGATAATGTTTATCCTGCTGTGTTCCTTAGTATAAATTATCCTCCGCTCAGCCACAGCTGGAGATGCATCATCAGCCCTCTGCACTGAAGTCGGAGAGACACACACCTTGTATCATTGCTGTCCTGATCTTAAACCCAGGTCAGCCTGACAAGGTAAACCTCTTCCCTTGCCCCTCTTCATAATGCCTGTGTGGGCTGTAGTCTGCTGCCTCCTTTCTGTGCTTGACGTTGATCTATAGCACTGACCTGATGCCTTGTAGTGGGGGACTGGGACAAAGGACTCTGAGATTCTGTCCTGCTCTTCCACTGACTTGTTGTGTGACCTGGGCAAAGTCATGTGCCTCGTACTGTTTCCTGTGGGGTAATACTATTGCATTCCTGTTTACTGGGAGCTTCTTAAATCTAGCTACCGAGATTCTCTGGTGATAAACAAAACTAGGAGCTTTACTGAGCCTGTCTGCCCTGCATGGATATTTATCCAGCACAGACTATTCTCCCAAAGTTGGTCCCACAATTCAAAAGGCTCGGTGTAAAACCTAGAATGGATTCTCTGGGGACAGGCTTTTTCTACTATCCTTTTCTATAGTGTCTTTTGTAGAAACCAGTGATACTCGGATGGAGGCTCAGGAGCTGCAAGTGGCTCTTTAATGTGTCTCCTGCGGCTCTTTGCAACACATAATATTAAAACTTAACTATTAAGTGACTTAATTATTAACCAATCTAAGTTATTAACCAATCAGAATGATTTTACTAGGTTACTAACCAATTGTTGTTGATTAAATAATAATACTTAGTCATTTTGCTGTGAAAATGAAAAAATAATTCACACTATTGTGGCTCTTTTGGATAATGTTGATTGCTAATTTAGCTTCTGAACCACTGAGTCTGAGTATCACTGATATAAACAATTTCTCAGGACACCTTACAGCAGGGGTGGGCAAACTTTTTGGCCCAAGAGCCACATCTGGATATGGAAATTGTATGGCGGGCCATGAATGCTCACAAAATTGAGGGTTGGGGTTCGGGACTGGGAGTGAGGGCTCCAGCTGGTGCTGGGGCTCTGGGGTGGGGCTGGGGATGAGGGATGGAGGTGAAGGAGGGTGCTCTGGGTTCGAACTGAGGGGTTCGGAGGGAGGGAGAGGGGATCAGGGCTGGGGCAGGGGGTTGGAGCACAGAAGGGGGTCAGAGGTGCAGGCTCTGGGTGGCGCTTAACCTCAAAGAAGAGCAGCATATCCCTCCTCCAGCTCCTATGCAAAGGTGCGGCCAGGTAGCTCTGTGCCCTGCCCCGTCTGCAGGAGCTGCTCATGCAGCTCCCATTGGCCATGGTTTCCAGCCAATAGGAGTTGTGGGGGTGGCACTTGGAGCAGGGGGAGCGTGCAGAGCCTCTTGGCTGCCATTGTGCATAGGAGCCAGAGGGGGGACATGCCGTTGCTTCCAGGAGCCATGCAGAGCCATGGCATGTGTGGCGTGGGGCAAGCCCCCAACCCTGCTCCCTGTCTGGAGCACCGGAGCAGTGCAAGCCCCTGACCCCACTCCTGGGCAGAAGCTCGAGGGCTGGATTAAAACATCTGAAGGGCTGGATGCAGCTCCCAGGCCATAATTTGCCCACCCCTGCCTTACAAGCTTAAGCAGAAGACTGTGTGATATAAATTACAGAAAACTGCTATAGTAAAGATTTGCTAGTGTAGATAAATTAAAGCACTGTGTCATAAAGCTGGAAGTCAAGCAAGAGAAAAATTAAGAGGAGAAAAGATATGTTTTCAGATGAGATTCGAAATGAGGTGGAAATTTACAGGAAGATTGCAGCACCATATTCACAGTAGTTTAAGCACACACAAAAGTAGGGCTCAGAACTTTCAAACCTGAGTGCCTAAACTTAAGCACTTAAATATGTGGTCTGATTTTCAGAAGTATTGAAATGGGACTGCAATAGAAATCACCAGTATTGAACACAAATGAAAATCAGGTCACTAAAGTGCCTAAATCTGGATTCAGATTGCTTAACTTTAGCCCCCATCACAATTCAATTAAAAAAATGAAATTCCCAAGCAAAAACTTCATTAACTTTAGCATCATTGAATTGTTCCCCACTTAACAAATCAGCAAGGGGAAGAAGGTAAGCTTATGGTTAAGGAAAATTTAACAAAAGATTAGAAATACTAATTTCAGTTTGTCTATGCACAGTCTCATGAATTTATAATATTATATTATTCAATTTACAAACTAACTCTTAAAAATGGAATCGGAACTCATCCTAAAAAAAGCACCGTTCCACATTTTCCTAAGTGACTAGTGATTTTGGGTTGCTACAGTTGTTGGGTGGACAACTTTGACATACAATAAACTAACAGATTTTAAGACTTCAAGGGACCATTTAGTGTGACCTCCTGTATAACACAGGCCATATAATCCCACCTGGAGATTCCTGCAGCCTGTCCATATCTTGAAGACATCTGATTCTGATAGGGTGAGTGCTCAGAACTTTCTAAACATCAGGGCCCTTTGAAGGGTGTCAAGCTGAGCTCCCCAGAACAGGCACCCCAAATCACTAGTCATTTTTTAAAATCTTGCCCATTAGAAACAAACTTTTCACCTCCGATGAATATATTCAAGGGAAGATTTAGCACTGCCCAGAAATGCAAGAAAACATTTGTGATGCATTTAACTTGAACTAGAAAGTTATTCACAACTTTCTATAGGCATGACAGTATCTTTGGTAGCATAAATCATTTCAAATCTTGTTAATACTTAATTGTCCTTTCTGCTTCCACAGAATGTTACACTATTATGGAGATGCACACAGTATTGTTCTGTGCTTGCTTGTAAAAATTGCCCATTCACTTTTTAAATTGGACATGATTATTTATAGAGTTCTGTGCTGCTCTAAAAAGACATATAAAAAGACAAGATCCGTGCTTCAAACAGCTTGCAATTTAATAAATATAGATCGTGGGAAATAAATGCAAGAAGATGCAGGATATAGACACTGAGAAAAGCCAGTTATTGGATTATAAATCTGTGGAAGATTAACATTGAGGATGACACTACAATATTCTTGGTTCTGCCTATGGTCTGCAACAAGTTACTTAGCCTCTCTGTGCTTGTTGCTTCTCTCATCCTTTGTCTGTCTTGCCAATTTAGAATGTAAGCTCTTGGGGACAGGAACTGTTTCTTAGAATATGTCTGTACAGCGCCTGGCACGCCACGCCCCTAGACTTAGTTGGGACCTCTAGGTGCCATTGCAATATCATATAATTATACTACAACACAGAAGTGCCAAGTGAAGGTTCCATTTTTAGGGGTTAGTTTTCTAATTTTCCGTGTATCAATTAAACAGCATTTCCAAATGTCTGCATGTTTCAGTTCTTTAACTGTAAAGCTTTGTCACTGCTGCTTTTGTACGTGGGCACTAATTTAATAAATTTAACAGAAAGTCAACAGTGTTGTTGGGTTGGGTTATTTATAGACTGGCAGCAGTTTGACTGCGTGAGGAAGGGCCATCTGTGGAGATAAACACTGGAAAGCTTCACTAAAAATGAAGTGGGCGTTAAGGAGATATTTGAAGGGAGAGATGGGACCGACCCAGATGTCAACCCCCTACTAACTCTGAGGGAAGTTTGGATTCAGACCCAGATTTGGATCTAAATTTCATAACTTGAGCCCATCTCTAATGTCTCTTCAGGACTGCAGTTGTCACCTGTTCACTGCATGGTCAAGGCTTTAGCATGACATGGGGACAAGGTTAAGTTCTGTTTATGCTGCAAGGCAGAAATTGCTTTGACTATGTTGGGTCAATTGGGTTATAACCGTGAGTCTCTCCAAGATGGTTGAATTAATACTGTGGGTAGGTCCCAACACAAAGTTCCACGCATGGTGGGTATTTCAGGTACCATATGCTGAGTAACAACATGAGAGGACTCCATGTTTCTAAAACTAAACTAGCTCTTTACTGAGAGAGAGAGAAGCTGCAATTGCAGACAACATTCCAGCCACATGTACACAGACTGTCTTGTTGGTGCCTCCTCCAAACTCTTCCTTCCTGCAACTTGTGCTACTCCCTCTAAATTCAGTGCAGATGGCCTCAGCGGGGACCTTGAAAGAAGGTGTGAAGCCTTGAGTGGGAGAATGGTGCAGGGTGAGTGTGGTACTGATGAGGAAGCTGGGAATCTCAGTTTTCAGTTAAATGCTATAATTGAACTATTACATGTGGAATGTAATGGACTAAATGGGATTTACTTTCTCACTCAGAGTTCCCAAAGTATCTCCTTGTCTCTCTAGCCTTCTTCCATTTACATCTGCACTTCCAGTTAGACACATGCAGTGTCCACAACGTGGCACTGGACCATGGGGAGTCAAGTGTAAGAACCTACAGTTATTCAACACCTCCTGTCAGTTCTCCATCAGTGGTTCAATGGCACCTGTGGAACTGGCAAATGGCCTCTCCTGAATTGTTTTCTTTCTCTAGGAATTGCACATGAGCTGTGATGCTCCTGCACAGAAAAACGTGTCTCTTTTCCAAAGTAAATTGTTCTTAATGCTCCAAACAGTTTTTTCTACATAAATAAATAAAACAGCAATAAACCTTGCCGAGGTGTTCAATAGCCTGTTGGGAAAAACATTCAGCCTTCTGCCTCATAGTGCTCCTAAGGTGTACACCAGTGCCCCCATAATGCACACCTTAGTGTGATTTAGTGCTTAAGTAAGTGCTAATTCATTGGTGGGGGACATGTCGCAGAGCTGGCTAACCGAACACATTGGCCTTCCATGCTGTGCCTCAGCCTCAAGGTGTTGATGGAGAAGTGTGACAGCGATGCCCAGAGTTTCTTGGATTGATTAAATCCTGATTCCATCTGAAGTGACAGATCCCCTTTTGGCAATGATCATGAGTTACCAGCCACAGTTAAGAAATTCAGAGCTTTTAACCCAAACCACTGTCCACTAATAGTGCAGAGCCTTCAACCTGCACATGATGAGATTCCACAACAACTCCTTAACCCTCAGCTTTCAGCTCAGCCCCTGCCTCTGCAGAAATTTGAAGTTTAGGTCCTGAAGCCCTTGGGTAAAAGCCTATATTAGAAAATGCCAAAAACATCTGTGCCTGTCCCTTTCCTGGGAAAGCGTCATCTGTGCTCTATGCCGCTCCAGAGAATGACTCGTGACATCTTTGTCACTCTCCTCTTCCTGGGATGGAGCTAATCCACCTGCTGCCATCCCACCTCAGGCTGCAATGCTATCAGCTGCTTTAGAGGAAGAAGCAAGAAACTCCACAGTAGACAGTTACAGGATAACCTGCCCCTAGAAAGCTTCCTCCTAAATCCCACTAGATAGAGGCTGGTTTATGCTCTGAAGCAAGAGGTTTTACTTAGTTTCCAAAACTCTTGTTTAGTTTCTTCACATATTTGCTGGGCTAGCTGTGGATATTTCTGTCTAATCCTATTCTGAAGCCTGCTAAACTTATGGCCTTAATAATATATGGCAATGGGTTCCACAGACTAACTGTGCATTGCTGTAAAAGGCAGTTTTAGGAAAACAATCCACTGACTGACATCTATCCCTGGAAAGTCAGCACAAAGCTCAGGCCACCTAAGGCCCCATGGTCTGGAACCTAGACCTGTAGAGATGGCAGATCCAAGCTGCTGCTGGGTAGCAGCCTGGATCTGCCACCACCTTGTGCTCCACTTCCCAGGACCTGCTGTGGATACAGACCATGGGAAGTTCCGTCTCAGGGGTTTGTCAGACAGCAGCCCCATGGTTCCTGATTGGCTCCCTGCCCTGTGTAAACCCAAGGGGTGTTCCAAGAAGTGTCCAGGCATCAGGATGGATCTTCTGTGGCTTGCCATGACTGTTCCTGCTCTTGAATTCCCGGTTTCACCTCAGCTTGATTTGAACTTCAAGTCTGGCCTGGGACATCACTACGAACTCCTCTACTATTCCCAGCCTCAGGTTAGCCCCTGCTCTGACCTTTGGCCGTGACTGCGCTTGTTGGGACCTGACAGGCCTGCTCCTGATCCTAACAAATCCCCGTGAGGCCCCTCAGATCATATAACCCCGAGAGGTAAATTCTTCACTTATACTGGTGTTTCTCCAGTTCACTTTTACCTTCTTCTACTTTAAATGAATGCTGTTTATTTTTGCCACTTTTATTTCTAGCAAGATCACTGTGAGGAAAGACTGATCACAGGACACACTGCAGGGTTATAAAAGATAAGTGATCATTTAATGCAATCTAGATAAATAAAGTTTCCTGCTTCCCAGATTGGAAAGTACTGGTTATTTATGCATTTATTTTCAGTCGTTCACACTGAATAAGTTTAATCATCAGTGTTTCAGCTCCTCTGGCATTTCTCCAGTCACATACAATTTACATGAGTGAAATCAGACATTTTTGTGTTTAGTTTTCAAGGCCTGATTTAATATATTATTTGCTTTGGGGGGGTCTCAGGCACTTTGAAAACTGACACACACTCCCAGCATTTATTCTTTACATAGGAATGTTTCTAGTTTGATTGGATTTATGAAATATCCTGCTGATGGAGGTGAAACTAAGATGCACTCAACACAGCGTTGTTCATTAAAAAGATACTTTTGGGTCAAACTTGACCTAAAATGTAGGATTTGTATAATAAAAACAAGAATCGTTTACAAAGACTGAGACCAATAGAAAATGTTTCCATTATTTAAACTTGTTGCCATAGGCAGAGTTTTCTTTAAAATAAATAAATAAGTCCCTGCATGGTTTATAACCAAAACATTACATCAATATGCCAATACATGGGAACCTGAAAGTAAAAATGACCAAGAATTGGCTCTAAACAAAAGTAAAATTAATTAATCTGGTGGAACTACAACTCTGTAATTCTTCAGATCTCTATATGAGAAAGAGAGAACCCACTCAATGAACATATCGAGCTCCCCCATTACCCACCATTTGGTTCTAAGAACTTTTCACTGGGTAGATCAGCACTGGTGGTCTATGGAGCATTCTTTTACAACTCTGAACCCAAGACTGTTTTGACTTTGAAAGAAGTGACGACGTCAAATCAACTGCACAAGCAGTGAGGTGTGAATGTGATTTTTTTAAAATATTTTTTCAGCATCTGTTATCCTAGGTATTTTTTGTAACACAGATAACTTGTTTGTGTAAGAATGTATTCTTTTTTAACCTGACGTCTTCTCTTGAGTGGGGCTTAGCTGCTGTGGGTGCCTCGGGAAAGTTTGACCTCAGATAAGGAGAGGAGTTACTAGTGGAATAGCTGGTCCCAGGCAAAGAGACTTGCAAAGTGCTGCAAATATCAGAGTGGGCCCCAGGAGAAGTAAGGATGCTGGAGGGTTTCAGTCTTAGTTAAAATAAGTTACACCAAGGATTGTGAAATAGACATTGCATTATGGACAGGCGGTGCAGTCTAGCAGAGAGATCTAGATTCTATTTCTGGCCCTGCCACTGACCTGCTGTGTGACCTTGGCCAGGCCATTTCACCTCTCTGTGCCTCTATTTACACTCCCACCTTCTGACTGTCTTGTCTAGGTAAACACTGTAAGATCTTCAGGCAGAATCTCTGTTATAATGTGTCTGACCAGTGCAAGCTTCATGGGGCTCTAGTTCAATACTAAGCTTTACAGTAATACAATTGGATCACAATACACAGTCAGTGTTGCACTGCCCCCCATTCTCTCCTCTAACCAAGAGCTAGGAGAGAGAGATTACAAAGGGCTAGATTGTGACATTGCACTCCATAAGCGTTATGAAAATATGCTTATAAATGTGAATATGATGTAACTGGAATATGCTTCATGCAAAAGGTCTCTTGTAAGGTATTATTGCAAAACTTACAATCCTCTGAGTGTGTTCATCCTATTTGTTTGCATGTATTATTTCTATGTCTGGAGTTAGGGTTCAGCCCCACTACCACTTCTGAGGGGGGCTGGGCTCTCCTCATCTGTAAAAATACCTACCACTCAAGGTGTTGGAAGGCTTAATTCAATAATAAAGATAGTTGTGGTAGCATCTCTGTCTGATCAGTAGAGGACAGTCTGCCACTCAGAGGGAACATGCTCTCTGTTTCCCACTTAACCCACAAAATGCTTATTGCAAACTAGATTTCACCTCTGTATGTCTTTTCTTTCTTGTCTAATTTCCAAGGAGGGTTAGGAAGGCAGCAGCTGCCTGGGTCTGGGCTGTGTCTACACTGCAAGTTAAGTTGTGACCATAGCATGAGTAGGCAGACCCATGCCAGCTTTGATGTAACTAGCCCACGTGACAATAGTACTGTAATGTGCTAGTCAGCTGAGTACAAGCCTGCTGAGGCACCAGGCAGGGTATATACCAGGGCTGGTAGATCACTCTAAGGCCCATGCTGCTGTGTCTATGCTATTATTGTTACCCATGCTATCTAGATTAAAGTTAGCTTGGATATGCTACAATTATACCTTCACTTGCAGTGTCGACATACCCTAAGATGAAAATCTGATATGGGCTCTATAGCTGGGCTTAAATGAGCTCATTAGTACAGGACACTGGTGATGCTCTGACAATATCTAAAAGCAAGCCACGCTATAGTAAGTTGCAATCAAAGCAGCATAACTTGAAAACAGACCTGCAATGAATCGTTTGGATGTTAACACTGCAGATTATGTGGGTTGAAACATTACTCTATAAATATCATACAGAAGAACAGATTCTTAGCTGGTGTAAATCTGCATAACTCTGTCGTCTTCAGTGGAGCTACACCTATTTACACCAATTAAGGATCCAACCCAGAATCTGCATCATGTGGCTACATTTTATTTCAGTTAGACTCTAAATACCAGTGTCAAAAACAAGTTATTTGGCAAACAGAGAAGAATGTATTCCAGCTATTTCACAGCTCCCTTTTGAAAAGGTTGTTACTGCCTTGGCTCCACAAATGTTTTTAAATGATAAGTATGTGAAAGGAAAACCTGCTGTATGAGCATTTTCCTTTTCCTCCCTCTGGAGTAGCCTGTTTTGCTTTATATCAAAAGTCAAACCACATGACTGAAATGGGACAGCATCCTGGCCTGATAGCCCAGAAGAGGCCGTGATGCACAGCTCAGCCAATATCAGGCTTGTCAAATGGTGTCAGTAACATTTTTTTCTTAAATTCAGTTTTTTTCTCTGGCCTAATTTCCCTTCTTAAGCATTTCTAGTTGTTTTAATTTTTGAGCCATTGTATCATACCAAGGGGAGTACTTTGTAGCTTCTGGCATCTGTGATATTATTCCTTTAGGCAGATACACAGCTTGAGCACAGGAGTCTGAGAAGCAATGGGTTTACAGTCCTAGGCCCTTGGCCATGGCACAGGAGTGCACTGGACAGCTTGTGCCAGTGGGGTGGTGTTCAAAGCCAATCTTGGGTTGGCTATGTGTCAGGCTAGTGCCCCAAAGACACCCAAGAGGCCAGTATTGTAGCTGGAGTACAAGGCAGCCCTGGCTGTGCTCCCTCTGCCAGCTGCAGGGATGGGACTGGAAGAGGAGAAGCTTGCTGCACTGGTTCTGCACACCCGGGTGATCCTTCTGTGTCAGCTTTAGTGCTGCTTTGCATCCTCTGTATGGGTGGCCACAGCGCAAGGGAGAATCTGTGACCAAGATCATAATGTGTGCATCAAGGCGATTTCAGTCAACATTGCTTTGGCTAGGAGGGAGCTGGCGAAGAAATGAACAATAGCTGCAAGCCCCAGTACTGGCAGGAAAATGGGGTTGATTTAAGACTAAAACAGGCAATTAAAAGACTTTGCAGCAATGAGCAGGAAAATGTATTATGCATTTTAATCCTAGATACTGATAAAAACAAAAATACCAATGAAAAGAAATGTACCCTTGCTGTGCTTTGTCTGGAAGAGCAGCGGCGGCTCCTGGCATGTGGGGCTGCACTCCAGCTTGCTGCTCTGGGGATCGCAATCCAGTGCAGAGGGTCACAGTGTCACTCATGTTTCCATTGTGAAAGGGGCCAATGGGCCAAATTTCAATGAATGGCACTGTGACCGAGCGGGTAGGGCTGCAGTGCCACTCTGCTTTGGCCCAGTGATTCCTTCATCAACAGGATGCTGAACCAAACCTTAGTAGCGCTGTGATCTGGCCCGCCAGGTCGCAATGCCACTTGGCTTGGGAGCCTTCTCAAATGCGGGAGTGGGAAAGCAGGACAAACTTCCCTGTCAATGGTATGCACTGGACGTAAGGTGCATACAGCTGCAGGCAATCTGCCTGTGCCAACGTGGATTTGAAAACATATCACCTTGACTTTGAAGCGCCAAATTTTAGCTCCTCCTATGTGTGTGAGTCGTCCTACTGAAATCCATGGGACTGCTTACATAAGGGAGGTGAGCACAATTTGAACCACAGTGGCTTCTACTTCCCAGATTGCCATACGGGAGCCCTGTCATCTTCTATACTTCAATTATTTGTATTACAGCAGCACCTCAGAGGCCCACGTGGGGCTCTGGGCTCCATTGAGCCAGGCATTGTACAGACACAACTATCCCTGCACTGAAGAGCTCACCATGTAAATAGCCAAGGCTAGCAGAGGAAATAGCAATCAGGTGACTTGCCCAAGGTCATGCAGTAAGTCAGTGGCTGAGCTGGGAAAAGAACATCTGTCTCATGACTCACAGTTTAGTGATCTAGCCATAGACCCCACTGCCTCTCATCACTTTCACCTGCTACCCATTGAGTCAATGTTGAAACTTGAGAAGTCGCTACAGTGACACACTGGAGACTTGCAGCCTGTCACCACAACCCTGTCTCCTCTAATGGGACAGTTCAGCAAACACCAGCTTTCTTTAAGAATCTATACCCAGCACCTGCTTTCTTCAGAAGAGATTGTTGATAACATCTTTGCACTGAGGAAGGCAGCTGGAAGCAAAGATTTTCCTTTCAGACTCACAGACCCAGCTGCAAGATCTTGGAAACAAAGCGGATTTCTTATGCATTTCCCCTGATGCTAAGGCACAGTAAAATGGGCTCTCCTCAGGGAGTTCTTGAGCTCAATTAGGGTTGTTGGATTTCCTTCCCAAGCATACATTGCTGTGATTCAGATGCTGAGCAATTTCTGACACTCTTCCCCTGGGAAGGAAGAATCCGTTTGTATGCAAAGGAAAGTTCCTCCTTGTTTGGTTTTTCCTTTTGCCAGCCTATCTCCCAAACCAGAAAGCAGCGTGAATCTAACTGCACCCCTATACTGGGGTGAATTCCTGGGCGTCGCTCATGGTAGCATCCTCCAATGATAAAATGCATTGGTGTCTTAGGATTGTTCTGCCTTGGGGACCAAAAGATAAAACTGTATCTATGAATCTTGTGCTCAGACCCATTGCAGGAAACCAGCTCCCACTGGAAAGAGGGAAAACACAGGTGAGCACCAGCCAAATCACTGAATCACATCATCTTCCAGGGAGCTGACTTAAGACCAATAGTTTTAATAGCGCTGCTGCTTAAAGGAGATTGGAATTCTGCCTTGGGTCTGATTTTTTCAGAGGTATTGAGCACATGCAGGAGTTCTGGGGGCTGATACCCCTGAAAATCAGGCCCCTAATCGGGAGGATGCCTTTGGATTCTGAAGTGGACCTTCTGTGTATCTGAGTCCCATGCTGATCTGTCTGCTCTTTTAACACCTTCCAGTCTTTCCATAGCTGCTGAAGATTGTTTCAGCTGTCTGATCCTGGCTCATACCACACCAGTGACACATGCAGAGGAATCAAACCAGGCATCTCCTTACTGCTCCGGGCGCCAGCTCGGCAGCAGTTGCAGTCCCTATTTTTCCAGTGCAGCTAGTGCTTTTAGTGGGGAATTCCTTCTTGGTCTGAAAGGCTATTCACTGAGGGCATCGTGATTCAGAGGAGTTTCTTGTAAAACTATGAGGAGTGCAGCTACAGTAGGGGACCAGGAAGCCAAGACTCCTGGGTCCTCTTCCTGGGTCTGTCCCTAGACTTATTGGGACCTTAGGTTAGTCATATGGTATCTTCTTTGCCCTTCCATTTCTCAGCTGTAAATTGGGGCTCATACCTACCCAATGGAGCTGTGAGACCAGTGTCTGTAAAGTGCTTTGCTAGCCTCGGATGAAAGACGCTCTAGGTACAAAGCATTATGCTTGATTATTGGTATTGCTTATTATTATTTGTGCCTACAGCCCTCCACCAGAGCAGCTCCATTGTGCTAGGTGCTTCACAAACATACAATACAAGACAGTCCCTGCCTCAAAGATTTGTCTATCCCATCTGTCCTCACAACACCCCTGTGAGGTAGGGCAGTGCTCTTATATCCCCATTGGAGAGATGGAGAACTGAAGCCTGGGTAGATTGTGGCTTGCCCAAGGTCACACAGAGCAGGGACTTGAATTTAGTCCCAGGCCGGCACCCCTACACACAGGAATATGTATTATTAATCATACAAGTGAATTAGTTAGTTTTCTTTGCAGCATATGGGCTCCCCTTATTAAAACATAACAAACTAGTAGCCAGAGCTGCGTGGGCATACTAATAAATGGCAAGTATTTTAAAATGAACTGGGGCCTTTGTTTCTTTTCTAATGAAATTATTGGGTTACATTTCTCCAGTCTGGGCTTATTTTAATCTTTTTATTTGAAAATGAGATCCAGTCTTTCCCCCATTCTGTTAAACGGTGCTGTTTTAGACAGCACCATGGTCTATGGAATGTAATAAACACTGCTAAATATTTAACAGCGCCTAAATATTTTAGAGAGACCCAGGAAGGGTTAGGGATGGAGTTTAAGCTCTGTGAGCATAAAGAAGACAAAGGCTTGGGCCGCAGGAAGCTACAGAAGAGTGCTGGAAAAGAAAGAGTCTATTGCAGGGGAGAAGAATGTATTGATCTTAATTTTTAGCAGGATGGCAGCACCTAGATCTCCAGTGTGCTAGGTGCTGTACAAGCACAGTGACACTCAGTGCCTGTCTCGAACAGCTTGCAGTCTAACTAGACAAGACAGACAAAGGCTGGGAGGGGACACTCAGGAAAAGTTGACTTACCCAAGGTAACAAAGCAGGTCAGTGGCAGGAGCAGAACCCAAGTGTTTTGGGACTCCCTGCCTAGTACCCTGGGCACTAGACCGTGTTGCCTCTCAAGGAGCCTCTCCCTCCTCTATCTTTGTGTGGTGGAGGAGGCCCTCTGAGCAGGGACTGCCCCCTGTCTGCATAGAAAGGAGACTATCACCTGCAGAGCACTGTCCCTCTTTCCCCCTAGACCCAGCACAATGTAATCTGTGGGCTGGGGGCTGCCCAGGGAGGAAAGATGGGCTGGGCCAAGGTGAGTATCAATCTCCCTCTTGTCCCTGTGGAGTTTACAAGAAATGGCTAATATGGCCTGGGTCTAAAGTGTCTTTTCCATGCAGCTCCCTCTGCAACAGGGGGTTCCTCTTAAGGGAGAATCTCAGGATAGGTGTGGCCAGGAGTCCCTGCTTAGGGTGGCACTAATGGAGCTGCTAGGGACCAGAGCTGGCATAGAGATAAGGATGGTGCTGGCCTCCCACTGACCCCTGGGATCTCTGCAGACCCCAGAAAATTGGAGGGCCTGGGGGCGATGGTCTGTACCATCACAGAGCACACACTCCACATCCCTGCCTTGTGGAATATGTGAGGGAATCTCCACGAGAGATGTTTGCAAAGACTTCCTCCCCTGGCTCCCGTCCCATGCATTTTACCACAGGGAGGGGTGATCCAATGCCATCATTTCCTATGACAAAATAAGGCTTTTTAGTTATTATTGGCCTGAGTCTGCTCGCGCGTACACATGCGCAAGTCAGGCTAACTCCACCACAGTTCAGAGTGTGATGTCAGTGTGAGTGAGACAAGAACCAGGCCCACTGGTTTAAATGGCCATACAGTGGACAGCTTTATATATCGAACACTGTTTATTCTAACTGCGTCTGCACCATAGATGTGCCTGCCACCTTGAAATGCAGACAAAGTTGGTTCCCCTTGCCCCAAAGCGCTTACAGAACTGCTATTCTCCTCTATTGTTTGGGGAAGTATTAGAAATCAGTTACTTCCCAGCCAGAAGAGACTAAAGCTTGCAGTGAAAAGAGAAGAAGGAAGGATGCTACCATGCAGTCACCCTAGACTTATACAGGTTGAAGAAGAGATGCTTGGACAACTTTCCCGCCTTTGTTGGCTATGCTAGACAGAAATGTGATGCATTAACTAGGATTAGAATCATATGTAGGGTGATTACATGTACAGAGTTGGACTTATTTCCACATAAGGGGGATCAAATAGGAAATGCTCCCTTCCCCAGGGTACATTAGTAAGGGCCCTGGGGTTTCACCTTCCTCTGGAGCATTGAATTGGGATCATGGGTTGGGCTTATCCCACACCAGCAATTTCCAGTGTCAACAAGGGGCCGTGGGAATTGCTGGAGCTCTGGTCCTTCCCATTTTTTCTACATTGTTCTCTGTCATAGTTTTCAGTGGTTTCAATTTCAGCGGTGGTTTCTCCAAAGCCCCACTAATGGTACACCCAGAGCAGTGTAAGGACGGCATCTCCCTACACTGTTTGTGTGTCTGAGTCTACACTCTGTTACCCCACTTTATTTCCACGGAACTAAAACTGGTGCATCAAGGTGGAGAATCAGGCCTATCTGTCTGTGATGTACCCAACAGCTGCTAAAGTCACATTACCAACTACAGCTCTATCGATTGATTGAGATAATTTTGTATAAAGGATTCAGAAGTGAAATGCAATGGAAAAGCAAGTCAGCCTGACAGAAGCTTTTAGGTCTTACTCACATATTGCTGAGAAAAAAAATCTCCTCTTTTAGGTTTCTGAGTGCCCTTCATGGGATGGGAATTTTGCTTGTGGTCATGTGCAGATACTATCACAATTGAAGTGAAAGTAGGAAAAGGGAAATGTTAACATCTCGTTGATGACATGGGATTTCACAAGCTGTGGGGTTCTGAGAAGAGATCATTTGATTCAGCTGTTTTTGCAGTCCAGTCATCTCCACCCCTAAGAAAACCCTATTTTTAAGACTCAAGCGATTAAAATAACAAAACAAAGAAACTCTCCATCTCCTTCCTGTTCGTTACTTACAAAACTTAGTCTCTTTATCTTAAAGCCTATTTACATAATGTAACAGATTTCAGTGGCTCCCCTTCGATGGTTACTTTGATTAATCAAAGCGCAGCCCGCTGGGATTTTTAATTGCTGGAATTTTCTTTGAACTGTGCTGCAATGGAGTTTTTACTTTGGGCAGCGAAGCACTTCCTTATTTCTTCAGTAAAAATGTTTCAGTTCTAAACTTTTGGTGAGGAGATAGCTGGCATGCACTCACCATTAGTAGATACATAGATGAACAGATATGGGCAGAAGTTCACTTCACATTAGACAAAAAGAAAAAATAGAGGGTTGCAGCTGTGATTCACTGCCAATATGAATGTGAACTAGAGGGTGCTATGTTCTGCTCACCACATTGCCTGTGATGCCACAATCCCAATGGTTTATTTTGTAACTGTCTGAAAAGCAAATGTACTTTAAATGGGGGGTGGTGGGGGGAGGGCTGAGAGAGTCATCTTGGATAAAAAAAAATCTTTAAAGCACCTAAGTGATGTAGGGCTCTAGACTACCAGAAGCTGGGACTGGATGACAGGGGATGGATCATTTGATAATTGCCCAGTTCTGTTAATTCCTTCTAAACTATCTGGCCCCAGCCACTGTTGGAAGACAGGATACTGGGCTAAATGGACCAGTGATCTGAGCTGGTATGGCTGTTCTTATGCTATTTTGTAAGCTCCTAAGAGAAAAGCATTTCCCTCTTGCAGTAACAGGGTTGTATCAAATATAATCTTACAATAACCCAGCCTGCAGGAGATTAGTAAAGTTGTGTGCATATGGATGTCATAGATGTAATTAAAACCATGGGTTAGTTAGTAAAGTCTCACCAGGAAAATTTGTAGGAGAAGGTTCTGCAGGGAGGAAGGAAAATGCACCAGGTTCCCCTTGCAGTATTCTCCCCAAATCACTCTGTCAGGGATTTGCCCCGAGCACAAGGACCAGGCGAACCATCCACAGATCCTGAAGGATAAGGAGAGACCTGGGCCTCCCACTGGCACTGGACCTCCCTGCCCCCAGGCAGCTGGGCTCCATTGGACCCACACTACCAGGGGCATCTTCCATCAGTGGCTGCCTCTGGAACTCACCATGAACAGGGCTTCCACAGCCTAGGGGAAAGGCAGGGAGATCAGAATAAAGCTGCATTAACTTTTACATGATTTCCCTATGGATTTAGGGGTGGACAATATATACACCCGCAACCTATCACCCCCTAGCCCTGTAAAGGGCCTTGCTCAGGATCCAGGGAACTCAGGAGGGGAGGGTGCTGTGGAGGCAGCTGATCCTCCCACATTTCTGGCTGTAGTATGATGAGTGGAACTGAAAAAAGAGGGTCGGGTTTCAGGAGGAGACCAAGTTTGGTGGGTCACCAGAAGCTGTGGAATGCAAGCTCAGGCCAGGTTGCTACTAAACAGAGTTCTCTTACTCTACAGGTAATACTGCCTTCTATGCATGCTCAATAAAGATCTCTTTCCTATAGCTCTGCCTGTTTGCTGTATCCCTTATGGCTAAGGACAGACTGAGAGAGCTTCATGTAAATCTTGGTCGGGCTAGCTGGCCTCATGCCTTGATACGTTTCTTTTCTAGTGTCACATCCTAGATCATTTAACACCTGAATGTACTTTTCACCCTCTATGCAGTTTGTTTACATTTGACTTTGCACTCTGCTGGAGATTTAAACTAGACTGGTGGGTTCAACTTTGGTTTCTCATCAGCTTTGCTTCCTGGTTCTCGTGCTTTAGCAGGTTGCTGTTACATGGGGATTACCTATGATAGAGGGGAATGATTTAATTAAAAAGCAAACACATTCTTGTCAGCTGGATACTTGGCACTTTTTGCATTGTTTTGTTAGTGGCACTGCACAGATTTTTTTTTTTTTTTTGCTCTTGACATTTGTTGTACAGTTTGTCCTTTGGTGGCATTGCTTTGTCTTTTTAACATAAAGGAGGTGCTGGGGAACTGTAATATAGGCAGATCCCCTTCACAGCTGTTGGTTTTCATGTCTTGGCACCTCAGGGTGTGGGCCATGGGCGTATCTCTCATTGCAGCTGCCCCATCCTTCTGCACACAGAATTGCAATCAGCTGGGGATTACTTAGAAGTAGGCTTTGCCTCGGAAGTTCTGCTTCTTACAGTAATACATATACTGTGCAGAGCTAGGCAAATGCCACACAATGTTTTGCTGAGTATTAACTTGAAATGAAAACTGAATTCAATTGAGTTCAACGGAACCACCCTATGCATGTGACTAAGGCAAGCAGGTATGGCTTTTAATGTCTAATACTTGAGGTCTTTTCCATTTTTTTTTTACTGAGGACTTTGTTCTGAGACTCACGATCAATTGCATGCTATTGTGATTTTTGCATAGGGTCTGTTTTCATATTAGTAATGCCTGTTTTGGAATATAAAGGAAATGTGATTTCACTTAAATTAAAAAGAATCACAAATATTTCTATTCATTTTAGATTTTACAAAACAAGCCTGTCCCTCCCACTTCCCCTTCTTATAAACAAAACTGAAATTTGGATCCTAAGCAAAGTGGACAATGTTCCTTTAAATAAACAAAATGCAACTCAAACACTGTGACTCAGGCTACACATACATTTCTGAGTACATATAACATTACAAACAATTCAAGGTGTGTTTTCAACCTATTATGGTGTCTTCAGAACTACTTCATATGGGTGGGTGCATAGCCTTATATTTCAGCTGCATTATACCTGCATATATTGTACACACTTCTGTAAAGAAAATTAAACTTGGATAGGGTTAATGGCATGATCCTGCAATTTACAAAGTGTGGCCAGAGCTGTGCTGAGGTCAGTGGGATTTGCCATGGTTGTGGAGAATGTTGTAAAATGCATGGTTGTAACAAAATCACAACCACCTGAAAATCTGCACCTAAGGAGGACGCTCCACATTAAACTCAAGTGACTGGTGAAGGAAGGACCCAGTCGACAATAGCACGGATCAAAAAAAAGACACCCAAGTCCTAATCCTCCAGGAAAATCAGCTGGCCTTTGGCCTGAGTAGAAGACTACAGGATTCAGCTCCATAAGTGAAAGACTGAGTATCAGCCTTTACCTTTTATTTCCTCTTTCTGTTAGTTTGTATTTTAAGCTAATATAATTTTTCTGATATTGACGAGCAAATGTTTTCTGTCAGGTTTATGAGGGCCATTTCTTTACCTGAGAGACGAAGATGGTCTTTTGAATACACATTTAGTTAGTTGTTTGGAACATGTTATTTACAGAAAGCAGCACTGTTTTGCTCTTTGTTGAGGACAGAGTCAAAGAAGCCACAGAAACTAAGGGCCAAATCCTACTTGCCTATCTCACCTGGTTACTCCCACTGACTTAGTGGGCTGGCTTCCGTGAGTAAGATGACCAGGATGTGGTCTTAAAAGCCCAGTTCTGTAACCTTTGCTCACAGGAGCAGTCCTTACTCATACCAGTAATCCTACTGGGGTAAGTATGGGCTGATGGTTAAGTAAAGGTTGCAGAATTGGGTCCAAATTTATAATGTATTCATAGATTTTTAAGACCAGAAGGGACCTATATGACCATGTGATCTAACCTCCCACATAACACAGACCAAAGAGCCTCCCTTAATAACTTTTGCACCAAGCCTGTAACTTCTGATTGAGCGATAGCATATCTTTTAGAAAGGTACCGAGTCTTGATTTAAAGACTCCAAGTGAAGGAGAATCCATCACATACCTATATAAGTTGTTCCAATGGTTAATTCCCCTCACTTTAAAATGTGAGCATTATTTCTAGTCTGAATTTGTCAAGCTTCAGTTTCCAACCACTGGATCTCATTCTACCATTTTCTGCTAAAGAGCCCTTTATTAGCAGCAATCTCTTCCCTGTGTGGATACTCATAGACCTTGACCAAGTCACCTCTTAACTTTCACTTGGATAAACTAAATAAATTAAGTTTATTTAGTCTCTCACTAGAAGGCATGTTTTCCACACCTCATACCATTCTTGTAGCTCTTTTCTGAACCGCTTCCAATTTTTCAACAGCCTTTGTGAAGTTTGGACACCATCAGTGGACACAATATTCCAGTAATAGTCTCAGTAATCCCATATACATAAGGTATACCACCTTTCTAGTACTATTTGATATTCCTCTGCTTATATAGCCAAGGATCGCAATTGCTTTCTTAGCTACAGCACTGCACTGGGAGCCCATGTCCAACTGGTTATCTACCATGATCCCTAAATGCTTTTCAGACTTGCTGTTTTCCAGGATACAGTCCCCCATCTTATAAATATGACTTACATTCTTCATTCCTAGGTGTTTGACCTAGCATTTTGCTGTGCTAAAACATATGTTGTTCAAATGAGCCCACTTTACCATAGCTGGCATGGTCCCATCACTAATGACAAAAAAATTGGTGGAGTGGTAATCTCCAAATTGTACCAGCAATTATTTTATATTTTCTTCCAGGTTATTGATAAAGATGTGGAATAGCAATCACCAAGAACAGATTCTTGTGGGACCCCGATAGTAACACCCCTACTGGATGACAATTTCCCATTTACAATTGCTTTTTATGATCAATCAGTTAAACGGATTTTAATCCATTTAATATGGGAGGCATTGATCTTTTTTTTTAAAATGTTGATTTTTTTCATCAGAACGTCATGCAGGACTAAATGCTATACAGAAGTCCAAGTACATTATGTCAACACAGTTACCTTTATTAATAAAACTTATCTCATCCAAATACCATAATAAGTTTGTTTGACAAGACCTATTTTCCATAAAACTTTGTTGATTAGCATTGGTTATATTATCATCCTTTAATTCCTTGCTGACTGCATCTGATGTTAGCCTATCCATTATTTTGCTCAGGACTGATGTCAGACTATAGTTTCCAGGGTCCTCCTGTTTACCCTTTTAAAATATTGGCACAACATTTGCTTTTTTTCAGTCCTCTGAAACTTCCCCAGTGATTCAAGATTTGTTAAAAAAATCAGCTATAACAGTTCTGAGCACTCCTCAGCAAATTCTAAAAGAATATTTTTGGGTGCAAGTTATGCACTTATGATTTAAAAACATTTAACCTTAATAATTGCTGTTTAGCATCCTTCCTAATTACTGATTGAATAGAAAGTACTTCTTTATCATTGTAAGATATGAATACATCCTCAAGATTCTTTCTGAATGCAGAACAGAAATATTGACTACTTCTGCCTTTTCTGGACCAGGATTGATAAGTTTACCATCTTGATCTAGTTTCTGAGTTATGCCATTACTAGAATTTCATGTGTTCCTGGTATATTTAAATAACTACTTATTGTCCTTTAATCATACTGGCCACAGATTTATTTACTGATGCTTTTAGCTTTCCTTATCAATCACCTGCATTTACTAACTGCCAATTTGTATTAATTACTATCAGTGTCCACATTTTTCTATTTGTTATTTATTTATTGTTGATTTCATCTTTCATTTATGACTGCAGCATTGTGAGGGTATTTGTTTTTTACTTAATAAAACATTCTTAAACAATTTCCAATTATTCACATTTTTATATTTAAATATTTCCTCCCATCCAATTTTGCTCATAATTGTTTTCAGCTTTGGGGAATTGGCCATTTAAAATTACCAAGTACATTATTGGTGAGGACTATATTCTGCTTGCACATAGTAACGGAAATTAAATTGTGATCACTTGCACCTACACAACAATCAGTTTTTAGTTTGATTATCAATTCATCTTTCCTCATCAGAATGAGGACTAATACTGAACAACTAAGTTAGTCATATTATTTTGTGTATTAGAAAGTTATTTAACTTTTATAAACTCCATATATGTTTTACCAGCGTTAGCAATGAGACCTCTAGCATATATCTATCAGACTGAAATCCCCCATGATATTGCACTTTGTTCTTTCCACACATTATTGATAGATGATTGAGGAGCTGCTCTTTCTGTTCCTTGTTCTGATTCAATAGTATATAGCAGACCTGCCCCCTCTCCCCAGTACCTTGTCTTGTGATTTATCAGTTAGTGCATTGATCCATAAGCATTTCAGGTGCTGTCCTTCCAAACTGTCAGTAATTCTAAAGAAGGTAACACATTCTCTCCCCTTCTGTCCATTCTTTGTTCTAACTCGGGAGTTTCCAGTGATTTTTAACATTTCAGTCATCCGAATCATCCCACCAGGTTTCACTAATACAAATCAGAACAAATTCCTTTCAGAAATTAGTGTTTCTAATTCCCTTTTTTTTTTAAATCACCCAGGCTTCTAGCACTTAGTATTTTATTTGGCTCCCTGTTTAGTACCCTGGTCTATCACACACAAGAGCTAGAGCTGACACCTTGGTCCAGTCTCACATTTTCCAGACAGATAGGAAATGAAAATGCCATAGAGAATAAGTTCCTAGGAAAGAGAATATCCCAGAGAATAAGTGCACTCCAAAAGGCATCCCAGCCACATGTAAGGCCATGTTTGGTGTTTGTCTCTGGTTGTGCTGAATCAGGGGAAATTAAAATGGGAGAATCCAAGAACTTGAAAAGATGCACCAAGAACCTGCTAGAAAATAGTACTTAATGGTTCTCATTATGGTCTATTGTGGAGGTGCAAACTGAGCATTGATTCCCACCCTTTCTCTGCATGGTAAAGTGGTATAAAAATACTCAAAATACCTTTCTGCCCTGTACAGTAGCTTTGCTTTGAATGTCTTTACACATTATCTTAGATGTTGTTGTTTAAACAAGATCCAACCCAGTTTTGTGGGTAGGTGGATCATTTCAAAGGGAATGTTGCTCAGTTTCTAATGTAAATGTGATGGGGAGGGGTGTATGTGTATGTATGTATATATATATATATATATATATATATATATATATATATATATATATATATGGGGGGGAGGTATGAGTGTGCAGATCTCTCCAGACCCATATTTAAGAACTTTGGGGCAAAATAAAGTCTAGGAGAGGATTTTTGGACAATAGAGTTCTATATAGAGCCCTGTGTAAATAAAGGAAGATCTAGTGGATTCTTACTCATCTCTAGCTGTATAGATGCACACAATTTTATACTGAATTAAAATAGGTTGTGAATAGTACCCACATCTACTAACCTGACTTCACTCATGTTTATCCCTTTGGGGAGACAAGGTGGGTGAGGTGATATCTTGTATTGCATCAACTTCTACGGATGAGAGAGACTAGCTTTGGTGCTTACCCAGAGCTCTTCCTCAGGTCCTTTTGGGAATATTATGGGCCTTTTCTCTAGAGTAGTAGCAGGAACTTGTTCTGTTTCATTAATCCCTCAATGAGATGTTTAGCTACAATGGTGTGTAATTAGCCTTTAAAAATTCCAGGGCTTCCTAGCTAACATGACCTTGTCCCCTCACTTCCCTACCCCCACCAAACTGCGTGTGCTTCAATATATCACATATCAGGCTCACCTATCCCGCTCCTACTAGCAAGCAGGACATTTCAGCACCTTCCCTGCGGACAGCGCCCAGCCCTTAGCATTGATCTCTCACCTACCCCTGGCACTTCTCTCCTACTGGCACCAAACAATAGCTGCTGACGCTTTTCTGACACCAGCTAGCAAGCAGTGAACCCACTCTGGGCACGGTGCTCCTAGACCCACAGCAGCAAAGCCCCTTTCCTTCCTGCTGCCAGCTGATCCCACACAACCAGGGAAACCCACTCCCAGCCTAGTGCCACCAGCTCTGAGCCAGGCAGGGCCCCTCTCCCGTCCTACTGCCACCTGATCCCAGCCTGTCATATACCCCACCCACTCTCCACGGGCACCAAAGCTCAAACAGCTGCCTCTTCTCCCGAGGCCCCTGTCCAGTCTAGCAAACACCCGTCTGCCTTTGAACACACCCCCAGCCACCCCTCTCACCACAAATCCTGCGCCGCCATGAAATCTTCATCCGACTGACAGAGCCCCTAAAGAATCAACCAATGCCACATCTCCTCCTGCCCACTCCCACCCCCGGGGAGTTCCACACACACACACACGCCAGATTGATCCCCCTGGCCCATCCCACTAACAAAAGATCCCTGTCCCCAAAGCCCCTGCAGTTCCCAGCCTCAGCCTAGGCAGGCAGAGCCTGGCTGCCCCTGGCACTGATGGCCCCTTGCCTGACAACGAGCCATTGCACCTCCATCCTGCCCTGGGCTCTCTCTCTCTCACCAGTGACCCCTGCCATGCTCCTAGCCCTGCCAAGCCAGCCACGCAGGGCAGCCCTGCTCGCTAGGTGCCCAAGGAGGGTGAGCAGGTGTCTGTATATTAGGGGCTTTGTCTTGTATAGGCAACTATCTCCCCTGAAAATGTGTCCCCATTTTTCACCCCTGCTACCTGGCCACCTTAGCCCCAGGCCCAGGGCTGGTGCAATCCAGCTTCCCTGCGCCCCGGGCATGTGGCCTCCCCGCAGAACAGGCCGGCTCCGATGCAGCCAGCATCCTCCCTGGTGGCCCGGCGCCAGCAAATTCAATCGCACTGAAAAATACAGGGGCTGGGAGCTGGGGGGGGGGTGGGACTCACCGAACATCTGGATGTGCCCCTTGGTGATGGGGTTGAAGCTGCCGCAGGACAACAGGATAACGTGAGTCTTGGTGGTTTCGGTCATGGTGCTGCCTTTCTGCCAGCTCGCTCCAGCCTCTTTTTGTGTCTCGATGTGTCTGCAGAGGGAGGAGGGAGGCGAGGCGCAGCCGGCGCTGTGGGCTCCAAGGAGCCGAGCCAGACGCAAGCAGCATCTCTCCCCTCCTCCCTTAACGCTTTCAGAGCCAAAGAGGGGCTTGCTGGAGACAGACACACACACACAGGGCTTGCTGGAGACAGACAGACACACACACACAGGGCTTGCTGGAGACAGACAGACACACACACACAAGAGCTGCTGGAGACAGACAGACACACACACACCCTGGAGAGGGGCTGTTGGTGCCTGGATATATACTTACTCACACATGCACACCAGACAGGGGCTGCTAGCACCTGGGTCACATTCACATACACACCAGAGAGGGGCAGCTGGAGACTGGGTCACACCCCAAATTAGCTGTCACACCAGGATCTTTCTGGAGCCAGCCAAATTAAAATGCCTGATTAGAGAACAAGTTTAGCTGCTCCTACTGCCCCCAGACTCTGGACCCTGGCACACCCCAATGCATCAGCACCACAAAACTCAGGCCCCAGCACATGACACCTGCCAGAATGATATAATTTTTGCCCTTACCACCCAAGGAGCATGGTATGAGCACAAACCAAGTGTAGCCGATCCTGCTGCACTAAAATATTCCAAACCATAATATAGCCCAGAGCATTAATGCCACAAACAACCCAACAAACTACATATCTGGCAGCTGGATCTTCAAAATGTTTGGCCTCAAACCCCAGTATGTATAAACTAAATAGAAAACAGGGTCTAGCCCCTCCTACTTTGCTAGGAAAATATGGATCTTGATGCAGCCTGGCCCATAGCCCTGGAAAAAAGCACATCTATTACCTGGCAAGATCCAATGGTTGGAAGCTGAAGCTAGTCAAATTCATACTGGTGATCAAGCATAAATGTTTAACCATGGGAACAATTTACCAAGGGTTGTGGTGGATTCTCTATCACTGGTAATTTTAAAATCATGATTAGCTTGTTTTGGGAAAGATGTGCTCTAGTTTAAAAGGAGTTGTTCTGGGCAGGGTCTGTGGCCTGTGTTACAAGGGAGTCAGACTAGTCACTAAATGATCAAAATGGGCTCCTTATGGCTTTGGAATCTGAGTCAATGGATCCTGCCAATTTTTACTCCAAACTCTACTGTCTGAAGGGAGGTGGGGTGGGGAGGGAACTATAGGAGTTCCCAGTGCACCAACCCTCCCCCCCTCCTGCCGCCCCGCCTCCTGTTGCACACTGGCACAGCAGCACCACAATAATATTTATTTTATTTATTATTTGTATTACAGCAGCACCTAGGGGCTCAGCTGAGATCAGGGCTTCATTGTACTAGGCTCTGTACACATAGTAATAGACAATCCAGACATGCTCACACCCCACTACCTTCCCCAGAGAAGGGCTGCTGGAGACTGGATTTCCCCCCCTCATATACACACACCTGGGAGGGGTTTTGGAAGACAGGCTTCCCCGCCCCCAACACCACACAGCTAGCAGGAACTGTTGGAGATGGATCCCCACATGTATATGCCAAGAGGGGGCTAATGGACACTGAATTTCATACACACACATGTAGCTAGGAGGGACTGCTGGAGTCGGGGTTACACACAGCACAAAGGGGGTTCTGGAGACTGGATCTCCTCTCCCTCCCACCCCTGGGACTGGATTACATTTATACACTCACACCAGGGTGGGCTACAGCAGACTGGATTCAAACACTCACAAATGCTCTCCCCTGCCCTCCCAGCTCAAGAGTATCTCTACCCCTTGAATTCCTCCTAACACCAGGGAGATTCTGTCTGTTGCAAGCAGCTTCCTTCCTCACACAGAGTAATTCTGCATGCAGCTTTCTCTTTCTTGCCCTTCCTGTAACAAAAACACAGATTTCTTTATGCCCTTTTTCTTAAGAGATTTCAAAGTACCAAACATTTATTGTTTATATTGCAGGCTCTTTGTCTCTGCTAGTCCCACGATACTGTACCCATCCTTCTCTTCTCTCTTCCTTCTGTCTCTCTGTCTTTCATCTCTGCTAACAACAAAGGTCTCTATGGCCCCAGTTTATGTATTCCTCTTTATGGTTCTCACTATCAATCTGCACAATCCCCTGTTTGCTACTATGGATGAATCTTTTTATTTCCAGGATTGGACTTGAAAAGTTTTGTTTTGCGAAAGGCCACAGATCCAAGTTCTGATAGCAATCGATGAAATCTTTAAGCTAATGGGAAAGTTCTTCCAGCTACAGAGAATTCAAGCCCATTTGTGCAGGAAAAATCTTATTTATTACTTGCATTATGGGAGCACCTAGGGGCCCCATTGTAATAGGCAATGCATAAATACATAACTAGAGACAGTCCATCCATCCCAAAAGTGATGGGACCCAGTAAAACACACACATGGAGTTTCTTTAGACCCACTGTACACAGAGGCTGTTCTTTGTCCCCCGACTGGATTGCCATTGTCAGTGAGAAAGCTGCCAAGATGTTGAAAGAATGTTTTCTTCCCTTGCCACTTTTTTGTTGTGTTATTCAGCTGTCTAGAATTCCAGAGGAACTGGCGCCCTGGATAAGCTACTGTGAAGATTGAGTGTTGATGGCATTTTTCTCTCTAGACAAGCTTGTTCAAACTTCTTCGTGGTTGATACCTCGAAGACCCCTTCTGAATAGTCCTTGAAAGCTGAAGACTTTTGGAAAGTCTGACAGGGACCATTTCTATCCATACTTATCATCTGTCAAAATTAAACAAACAGCACTCTCTGCACAAAGCACAGAAAACAGGAAGCAGTTTAAATGCAGCAGCGAGGGCTCTTTTAAGAAAATACATTGACAACTAAAATGGAAGAAGCACTAGAAAATACTCCCAGGCAGAAAGAAATTGTGTTAAGATTTCCAATATCTCTCAGCCATTTCAGGGAAAAATCCTTACGGGAACATTGTTTCCTCAAAACACAAAAATATTGGAGATCCTGAGAGTTCAAAGTTCACATGACTGTTTTGAAAAAAACCCTCCAGCCATCAGCTAGTATGAAAATAATGTGCCACAGTCAGGCATTAGAGGTAGCCTTCATTGGGTGAGGTTCTATGGCCTGCATCATGCAAGAGATCAGACATGGGTGTTCATAATAGTCCCCGTACTGCCCTAAAACCTCACAGAGGGCTTAAGTGGTACAAATATTTTGTGCTGGTTCTCTGCCTGGGGGTGAATTTCACCATAAGAATGGCCATACTGGTTCAGACCAAAGGTCCATCTATCCCAGTAACCTGTCTTCCAACAGTGGCCAATGTCAGGTGCCCCAGAGGGAATGAACAGAATAGTTAATCATCAAGTGATCCATCCTCTGTTGCTCATTCCAGGCTTCTGGCAAACAGAGGATAGGGACGCCATCCCTGCCCATCCTGGCTAATAGCCATTGATGGACCTAGCCTCCATGAATGTATCTAGTTCTTTTTTGAACCCTGTTATAGTTTTGGCCTTTACAACATCCTCTGGCAAGAAGATCCACAGATTGACTGTGCATTATATGAAAAAATACTTCCTTTTGTTTGTTTTAAACCTGCTGCCTATTAATTTCATTTGGTGACCTCTAGTTCTTGCGTTATGAGAAGGAGTAAATAACACTTCCTTGTTTACTTTTTCCACACCAATCAAGATTTTATAGACCTCTATCTTATTCTCCCTTAGTCATCTTTTTTCCAAGCTGAAAAGTCCCAGTCCTGTTAATCTCTCCTCATATGGAAGCCGTTCCACACCCCTAATCATTTTTGTTGCCCTTTTCTGAACCTTTTCCAATTCCAATATATCTTTTTGAGATGAGGTGACCACATCTGCACACAGTTTTCAAGATGTGGGTGTACCATGGATTTATACAGAGGCAATATGATATTTTCTATTTTATTAACTATCCCTTTCTTAATAATTGCCAACATTGTTTGTTTTTGACTGCCACTGCACATTGAGTGGATGGTTTCAGAGAACTATCCACAATGACTCCAAGATCTTCCTTGAGTTGTAATAGCTAAGTTAGACCCCACCATTTTATATGTATAGTTGGGATTATATTTTCCAATGTGCATTACTTTGCATTTCTCAACATTGAATTTAAGCTGCCATTTTGTTGTCCAATCACCCAGTTTTGTGAGGTCCTTTTGTAGCTCTTCACAGTATGGTTGGGACTTAACTATCTTGAGCAGTTTTGTATCATTTGCAAATTTTGCCACCTCACTGTTTACACTTTTTTCAAGATAATTTATGAATATGTTGACCAGGACTGGGCCCAGTACAGACCCCTGGGGGACACCACTATTTCTCTCTCTCCATTCTGAAAACTGACCATTTATTCCTACCCTTTGTTCCCTATCTTTTAACCAGTTACCAATCCAAGAGAGAACCTTCTGTCTTATCCCATGACTGCTTACTTCGTTTAAGAGCCATTGGTGAGGGACCTTGTTGAAGGCTTTTTGAAAATCTAAATATACTATATCCATGGGATCCCCCTTGACCATCATACTTAGGGATCTGAAATAAAATGGAACAGAGTAAGTGAATGAGCCAGACATACATATGATGTTTGGTCACACATGTTCTTTTAAAGGAACATTGGCAGAGGTCAGATTTGGCCTTGCATTTAGGTTTTATAAAAATAAGTGTTCACAACTAGGCAAACCTATAGAAATGCCTCCATTATTATTATTGTTTTATTATTATTTTTGCAATTCAAGTGTACACCATTTTTTAAAGCAAATGAACATTCTCCTGCCAGCCTCATTGCAGCATTGTGCTAGGCTTTGAGACCCTAAAGGTAAAGCTGACTGGTCTATTATCTTTACATGGGCTAAGAGAGAGGCAAAAAATAAACTCTCAACCCCAATGAGTGAAAGGCATATTCAATTTTTAAAGTTCTCTCAGTGTTAATAGTAAACCAAGGTGTCATTAATAGTAAAAGTAACAAAATTTTAGTGATTCAAGGTGAAACTTTTGTGCTATGCCTCCTAGATGGGCAGTCCAGGGAGAGGGAGAGCTAAGGTAGCTTAAAGCCCACTTTTATGCCATGCGGATTCTGGTGTGGTCTGGGGGCCAAAACAAACACTGGCCTAACTTAGGCAGCTCAGGAAGCTGCGTAAATTTATCATAGCCGTGCCTGGGAGCAGATCAAAATCTCTGATATTATTGTGTTCTGTGGCCCTGTCCACAGCCCTGCCCTTGCCCCACTTCCTGCATGCTATGCTGGGGCTTGCAAGTGACACTGCACAAGATGCTTGCACCTGGGGCATTCTCTTCCAGCTGGGAAAGGGCTGTTACTGACTCTGTACTGAGTAGGGTTAAGAGTGGAAGGTCGAATCCACTGTGTCACTTGAAAATAGTCCTTTAATTTCCTGTGTTTGGTCAGAAGCTGAATATTTGGTTTTCTTATTAATATGAATACCGTTCTGCAAAAAGAGAGGCTGGTGTCCACAGAATGCTATTGGTTAATCTTTAAGATTTTGTGGGGTCCTATGAACTTTTATGATTCATTTTCTTTTGCAGCATTTGCCAATGTATATGTTACATGTATCATTTACAGCACAGTAATATGGATCAAGCACAAGGTGAGATTGTTGTATGTATGACTGTTGGGCAGCTATGCCAGCTGCATTGTATTGTTTTTCCCACACTGCGGTTCACTGGAATGTCCCACAATGTCTTGGAACAGAACAACTCAGCATTTGGCCTAAGTGGATAGGAAAACTGTCAAAGGCGAAATACATTAATGTGCTGGCCAGGTACAAGCTGGGGCAATAATTCCATGGACCAATACCTGGAATGCTAGTCTCCAAAGCACAGATAAGGAAGATACAGGACAAAAACGAACTGGTCCCAACTGGGGGGCTGGATCTTAGGTGATCTATAAAGTGCTTCCTAACTTGTAAGCAACTATCCTATAAATAGCAGTGATTTGGGGACTGTATTTTGGGCAGCAACTGCATAAGATGAACTGAACACAATGCAAGAACCAGCTTTCCAGATGGATAGGTGATGTATTAATCCTTTCTTTCCTGTATCATACTGTTTTGTTGATGCATTGGCTGAGCTTGGTTATTGTCTATTTGGTCTCTTGAGCATTTTTCATATTGAACCACAAATGTAGTCTGACTCAATCAGCTCTACATTTTTTTAAAGCAATGATGTATTTTAAATGAAATACAAGTTCAGAGGAACCTAAGCCTTCCCTTCAGACCAGTGGGCTAGCAGGACCGAGCTAGAGCTAGATCTCAGAGGCTTCTGCCTTGAAATAACCCCAAGCCAGCTGGAGATGCTGAGCCAGTGATCCCAGCAGGGCCCCTGCCTTGATGTCACTTAGCAAGCTAGAGATATTGAGTCTATGAAGTCACAGAGGTCCGTCTTTTGCCGTTAGACTAGCAAAAATCAAGCAAAAAGCAAGCCAGTAACCTTCAGCCTTCACATCAGCCTGGCATGCTAAAATTGCTGAGCTAGTGACCTCAGCCTGGACCAAGAACTTTGACATCAGACCAGGAAGCTAGAGATACAGAGCAGGGATTGGAGTAAAGGGGACTTGTTTGGCTGGCTTGAGGGCACAGACCCCCCTTTTTGATACCTTTATTCTGTGGTCCCCATTATTTTCCTCCTGCCATAGCCTACTACAAGAGGTGCAGCAATGTCACTTCAGCACTACAGCTAGCTGAAAAAAGGGAAGTATATTTTGCGAAAAGATTCAAAAGAAATGAAATTTTGTTGTCACCAGGGTGTTATGTAATGATGAATGGAGGGAAGTGTCTGCCAAACAGTCTCTCTACAATGGAGTGGTCCAGACTCTAAATAAATTGGAGACCCCTTGGCTTACACTCCAAGTTAGGGAAAAGTTACTTTAGGAAATCCTTTAGAGCACTGCAATTTTATAGGGGTGCTTTTTTCTGTGTCATTCTGCCTTTAAAAACAAGTGTTTCCATGGCCATGTACCTGCACTGGGGTGATAGACAAGGGAGGTGGGGGAATCCCCATCATTGGAGGTTTTCAAGAACAGGTTGGACAAACGACTACCACAGATGGCCTAGGTTTATTTGGTCCGGCCTCTGCGCAGGGGGGTGGAATTAATGACCTCTTGAGGTCCCTTCCCACCCTACGTTTCTGTGAAAATAAGAATACATTTTTAAACCTCTAGCTTTTGCTATACATAAAATGGTCATGATTTTTAAGGTCTGCCTTTTCTGAAACTACCAGTTGTTCATAATTGCTAAAAATGTTTTCTGTCACTGGGAAGGGAGACTTCCCTGCTCTACAATGGATCCAGTCTTGTGTTTCTAGCTTTAATGGTTCATGAGGGGTGTGATGGGGGTCCACCCCATACAAGACTGGAAGGGGTTAAGATGGCCAGGCAGGCCAATTAACTCCACAGGCAGTACTTGGAGGAGCAGCCAGGGAGCAGGGAATTGATTGGGAGCAGGCTCAGCTGGGCAGGAACAGGTGGGACTCCCATAAAGCCAGGGAGCAGACAGCAGAAGAGGGCTGTAGGAAAGTAGGCTGCAGCCACTCCCTGGGAGAAGAGAGGTGCATTAGGGGCTAGAGCAGAGGTGGGCAAACTACAGCCCGTGGGCCACATCCGGCCCTTGGGACCCTCCTGCCCGGCCCCTGAGCTTCTGGCCTGGGAGGCTTGCCCCCGGCCCCTCCCCTGCTGTTCCCACTCCCCTGCAGCCTCAGCTCGCTCCGACCCCAGCTCAACGCTCTGGGGGTTGGAGCTGCGAGCTCTGGCTGGGCAGCACAGCTGCAGAGTGCCTGACCCAGTGCTCTGAGCTCCATGGTGGCGTGGCTGGCTCCAGCCGGGTGGCACGGCTGCCTATCCTGGTGCTCTGGGCAGTATGACTGTAGTGCTGCCAGCCACCGGTGCTCCAGGCAGCGCAATAAGGGGGCAGGGGAGTTTGGGGTGGTGGTCAGGGGACGAGAGTGTGGATGGGGGTCTGATGAGGGTGGGAAACAGGGTGGTTGAATGGGGGCAAGGGTCCCGGGGAGGCCATCAGAGGACTGGGAATGGGGGAGTTGGATGGGGCAGAAGTTCCAGGGGGGCTGTCAGGGGGCAAGAAGCAGGGGGCGGGGCCACGCCTGGCTGTTTGGGGAGGCTCAGCCTCCTCTAACCAGCCCTCCATACAATTTTGGAAATCTGATGTGCCCCTCAGGGAAAAAAGTTTGCCCGCCCCTGGGCTAGAGGATAGTCCACAGTACTTTCTGAGAGGAGGGAGTTGAGGCTGGCAAACCCAGAGAGGGGGATATGAGAAAGGTGGGAAAAGCAGTAAGGCAAGACAGTGCAGGCCTTGGCCTGGGACTGTGTGTGCAAGGAAATACTTTTTTGCATCTATGACTAACTGGGAATGGTCTTAATGTGTTCTTTGAATGCTAAGTGGGAAATGTTGCTGGGACAGTCTGCACTGGGTATGGGAGACTTTCCTTAAGGGAGGATACCTGAGCACGTAACATGAGAACCCAGGAAGGGGGTTGGAGGCCAGGTGACACCTCTGCCCGGGGAAACTGGACAAAGGATTGGGGAAGAGCTGGGGGGAGGCTGAGTGAGACAGCTGGAGGGAGTTTCAGGGAGAATGGAGGGGAGCCCAGATGGGACTCTGGTCTCCCAATGTGCCTCTGGCCTCCCTAGCCCCCCAGATGGACCTAACTGAGGGGGTCCTGTTGTCAGTACTTGCAAGGCCTGTCTTGGACTGTGTTCCTGTCGCCTAAATAAACCTTCTGTTTTCTAGCTGGCTGAGAGTCATGATGAATTGCAGGAAGCCTTGACTCCCCCACACTCTGTAACACCATCAGCCTGGAAAGGGGAATAAGTATGGTGATCCAGCTGGAGGGCCAAGTCTTGAAGAGGAGGCTGTGGTTCCTGGAGTGTGAGGGGTCCACAGGATGAGAGGACAATGGCAGAAACACCACCTGAGGAGGCCCAACACCTAGCCAGAGCCAGGAGGGTCATGTTTAAGTGAGTGGACACCATCACAAGGTGTCAGACCTTAAAAATGTGGTGGGGCCTAGACCTTCCTGGACTTCAGAGCAATGGGCCGGGGGGAATTGTGCTTTCCCTGGGAAAGGAGGAATCAGTTCTCTAAAAGCTTGAATTTTTTATTTTGTTGATCAGAGCGTGGCTACTTAAGGCTGCTCAGAGGCTTGGAATCTTAGTAGTCCTGGTGGAGATGGATTTGTGGGCAGAGTATAGATTATCTGGCCAAAAGCGCAAAATAGGGCTCTGATCCTTCAAGCTGCCGTGTGCAAGGAGCAGCTTGCAGGATCGGGGTCTAAATATACTTTAGCAAGTGGTTGCAGAAATATGATTGTCGTGTGTGTGTCTGGGTGTGTGTGTGTAAAGTGAGGAGACGGGAGGGAATCATATACAGATATGAAGGAGGGGGGAATCTAGAGCATTACATCCTTCAACAGAAAAGATTCACAAACATCAGATTCTAAACTGCAAGGAGAAACTGCTGCTCACAGGACTACAGGCTGAGATTATGGAGACTCGTCGGTCACTCTTTCTAATTTATCCAATTTTCAGCCTAAAATAAACCAGATGATCAAAAGTATATGAAAGTGTCACAAACTCTCCTGCAGACTGAGCTTACAAAATTCTTGCACAATGACATCAATGGATTATACTCTGGAATTCAGTACTTTGAAGATTAAGATGCCTTGACTAGTCCATCTTTTCTCAGCAGAGCAGAAGATTTTAAAGTCTGCTCTCCAGCAAATATTGAGGACAGGAGAAATTTGAACAATCAGACTGAACTTTCATTCTTCTCTTGTCTCTCTAACTGCAGCCCAAGGCTCAGACACATGCCAAATCTAATATAGAAGATCCATGAGATGCACTTAGTGAAGTCTGTGCCATGTTCTTAGGGGTCAGACAGTGCCATTAGTTATAAGCACTGATGAGCAAATGATGCACTGCATTTAAAATATTTAGTTAATATAATCCTTTGTGCACTGGGGCACTGCTAGGTTTGGGGCTTTTTCAAAACTGATTCAATAACACATTGATTTTTGTTCCTTTTAAAATTTTCAGTTAATTTTCCATCCTGACAGCCCTGGAGACTGAGGTGTCTGTTGGATAAAACATTTAGATGGCAGCCAGGGGACTTGGGTTCTCATTTCAGTTCCTTCATCATTAATCTGCTGTGTGACTTTGAGTAAGTCAGTTTCTACATCTGTAAAATGGGGATAATTGTTCTTATTTCCCTTGGAATGTGCTTCGATATCTATATTGATGGCAAATATTTCTATTTATGCGAAGCTCAGGCAGTGCAGTCTTTGCACCATGTTGTCTCACTCTCAGGCATCAGCTCTTCTCTGGAGGCATTGCTTCTAGGTAAAGGATTAGTTCAGCTTCCATTCTCCTTTCAGCCTTCACTTCTTTATTAACGCAGCCAGTAATGGTGCTAAACAGAGCTGTGATGGTGGCTTTTATGATGTGGTCACCTGCATGCAAGAAAATGGCCAAAGTTCATCAAATCATTTCACATAAGTTTCTGGGTAGCTATCAGATGGTAACACCTTTCAGACACTACCAGCTTGGCTCAGATTTAAACTGCTAATAGAGACAAAGTCTTCACTTCTTATTTGCAGTCCTCTGAGCCATCCAGTTACTCCTCAGTAGAAAGGGAGAAGAAACTGAGAGAAGGAGGATGCTTTCCTTACTTTCATAGGAGCTCCAGCATTTATTCCCCAAATTGCTACCTGTTTCAGAAACTAGATAAGTCCTTTTCTTTCTTCTACCCTTTCTCCATCTAAATTATTATTCTGGTTTCCATCACCACAGTATCTGAATCCTACAGATATGTTCCACTCTACCAACGGGCTGGAGAAGAGACAATTGTTTGAAGTTACTGATTCAAGGATGATGATCACATAAAGGAAGAGCAGTGTGAGGCAGTCAGAAGTCCATTGCATGAGCAAGTAGGGACTTTGGAGTCTATACAAAGAGCTGCAGTTTACACAGCAAAAGCCTGACAGCCCAGAAAAGGGGGTGAAGGTGAATCAAGTCAGTTTCCTTTTCACAAAGCACTTGACCAAAGTGTCGCTGATGTTGAGGGTGTCGAGTTGTGGGTAAATCTGACATCCTGGATTGGGTGTATCCGACCCTTGGATGGGTGCACAACGGTGGAGAAGGGTGCAAAAAGCTTCTCCCTTAGTAAGGGCCAGCCCCAGTTGCAGTTCCTGCACTCTCCTGAGCACAGAGACTGCTCCGGCATAACACCACCTGGCTCAGAAGCCATGTCAAAGAGGCGAGAGAGAGCAGGCAGGGTCATGACCCCACTCTCCTCCTACACCTCCAACAAATCCAGCCAACTATGCATGGGACGGAGCACGGTCCCTGTGAGACCTGATCCACGCTGTGTTCCTGAGGTATAATAGCTCCCAGTGCAGCCCTTTCCCAGCATCAGTACGGGGCTATGGCTAAAAGCCACAGCAGAACCCTAGCAAGTGAGACCCAGGACCGGCGCTAGGGGTTTGAGCGCCGTAGGTGGACGGGAATTTCGCCGCCCGGCGCGCTGGTCCGCGGCTCCGGTGGAGCTGCCGCAGTGGTGCCTGCGGAGGGTCCGGTGCTCCGTGACTCCAGTGGAGCTGCTGCAGTCATGCCTGCGGGAGGTTCACCCGAGCCGTGCGAGCAGCCGACCCTCCCCAGACACGACTGCGGCAGCTCCACCGGAGCCGCGGACCAGCGGATCCTCCGCAGGCACCACTGCGGCAGCTCCACCACAGTCGCCTGCCGCCCCCTCGAGCAAAACGGTGCCCACCATTTATTCTGGAGCCCTAGGCAATTCTAGGCTGCCTAAATGGTAGCGCTGGCCCTGGTGACACCAAAGGATTAAAAGAACCATTTGCAAGATGGGGCTCAGGGAGCTGCAAGGAACTAAATAATGATGCAGTGATCTTGGGGTGGTTTATGATTGTCTAACTGCCAGAGTTAATGGACAGGATATACTGTTATTCAGTGAGTGCAGGATAATGAGTGTCTAGAAGCAAATGACTTCAAAAGTGGGAATAGCAGCTGAATGAGAAAAAGGTGGAGTCAGGTTAGGGGAAAGGGAAGATAAGAAAACCTTTAAAACCTTCCATCTAGCCTGAAAATGCAGTGCTAATAAGATGCTGGACTGGACTGCTAAAGAAATGTGACACCTAGGAGAAGAGATGCTTTGATCAGTGTACAGGGCACTCGTTAGACTTCTTCTATTGTACTCTATCCAGTAACATAGCTTAGAAAATATGGCTACTGTTAAGGATTACCAACAAGCTCTCACTTTAAATCCTAAGGGGTTTCCTGGTCCTGTTTGCAAGCCAGGGGGTTCTGAAGGACACATCTGAGCTAGGTCCTTTGCAACAAGTCTGGAAAGAGCCAGTTTAAAGCAAGGTGGGGTGAGTTGTGCTTTGCTACCTTAGGGAGCAGTCTGTTTTCTCACTCTCTGTTTTTGATTCTTGTGTGTCAGGGTTCTGGATTGTAACAAATAAAGCAGTTTTGCATTGCAACCTTCCACCAAGCATATTTTAGGATTTTTATCTAACTTCTCTGTCTGTGTGCTGTGAACATAAAGGGAATCTTCTTGAAAATTCCTGCACTGGCTACATTTGAAGTAAACAGGTTGAATTTCAGGAAAGTAAATATTATTAAAAAAATTTGGGGTCTAATCATGTACTAGTCATTTCAAATGGATGTTTTGGGCCCAATTCTATATCCCGCATTCATAATAGTAGGAATCTTTTTTGATATTGACTTCAATAAGAATAGGGTTGGACTATAACCAAGCATAGGAGGATCAGACCCCCCACTGTGGTTCAGGGCCAGCATAATGGCTCCTATGCCACCCCTCCACTCAGCAGCTATTCTAGAAGAAAGTGTAGCTAGTGAAAATGGGGTGTGGCTGAGATTACCAGGAGCCCCAGTGAGCCCTGACTGGCATAGCAGCCCCTTGGAAATGTTGGCAACTTGTGCAAGTTTAAGCAGCCCTCCAACTACTCTTAATTTACACTGGAGATTTGCCCAGCATGCAGTCAATCCTGGATCAGGGCAGTTTTAAGGTGGCCTCCATAGTCTGTGCGTTCCTAGGCCACAGCTGAGGATCTGGCCTATGATGTCCTTGACTATTCATTTTCCAGGGCCTGGGTTTTGGCAGAGATGTGGCAGGTAAGTACATTGATGTCTTTTAGCAACCTTCCCTAGGTGTGTGAGATGAGGTGCTCATGGGTGTTGGAATAATGCTGAAGAGGTAATACGGGGCTGTCAACACTTGCTATTCTCACAGCCATGCTGCAGAACAAAGGAAAAAAGGAGATGTTAAAAGGAGAGGCTTTAGATGGATCTAAGAATGAGTGCGTGGTGCATGCATTTTCCTGACTTAGAATCATCAGCTGTAATATGGAGCAGCATTTTGTGTCGCATCATCTGTAAAGCAGTTTACAGCCCAGCCTGTCCTGTACCTTTCTTTCCTGTCCCTTTGTTGAATACTTGGACACCATGGTCCAAATTCTCATCAGTTGACAAAAAACACAGTGCAACTCTCTAGGAGGCAGGGGGATGAAAAGGTAGCTTGAGCCATGTCCCTATGGTGCTGAGGTCCCACCCTGGTGCTGAGGTCACCTCTAACACGCATTGCTGCCAATGGCTGTAGCTGGCATCACCAGGGCACAAGGAAACCTTCCACTTTCTTTTTCCTGTCACCTTGCGCTCTACATTGGCAGCCAGCTCTGTGCCACTGGATGATGATTCTCCCACAGCCAGCTATTATTATTAATATTTGCATTACAGTAGTGTAGACCCTGTATTGACAGTCCCAGTCCCATTGTGCTAAGCATCATGCACACTCATAGTAAGAAAAACACCTCTGCCCTGAAGAGCTCACAGGCTAAATAGGCAAGACAGACAGGGTAAGTAGGAGATAGGAAGGATTATTATCCCCATTTTATAGATGAAGAAATGGGACATAGAGAGATGGCATGAGCTGCCCAAGATCACACAAGAAGTGTGACCACACTGGGAAATGAGCACAGATCTTGTAAATCCTCAAACTCCAGCTCCCCTCTCCTAGTGAATTATCCCCTCCATGCTTCAGGGCTTTGGATCAAGCCCTGACTGAATCAGTTCATAGCTTCAGAATAAACCTTAAAACTGAATTCACAAAGCAGTTTGGCTTTGTATAGAATGATCTAATTCTGTGCCCATGATTCACAGCCAAGGTATGTATGTGGGGATGTGTTCTGATTTCTTCCTTCCCTTTCCAGTGTGACAGTATGAGAATGTCAGACAATGCAAGAGTGGGGGATGCCCAAGAAGAAAGCAGGAGAGACAAGAATGAGAGCAGGGGCGTGTGTGAGAGAGAGAGAGAGTGAAGTTGCTATTCACAAGTCTGTGTCTCACTTTCACATTGTCAACTCAATTGTGCTGGGTGGGAGGAGGGAAGACCTTTCCCCTTAAGACATTTAAATGGAGAGATATTGGATTCCTTGGTGTATAGAGCTAATAAATAAGAGATTTCTGCTGTTTACAGAACCCTAGCAACCAGCTCTCCTCCCCTAGTGAATTTTGCAATGCAACATTCCAAAGTTTAAAAACCTCTGACACTTGTACATCCTTAAAAATGAAGGAGCCACTTGCTCTGTGAGACATCTAGAATGATACCCACTGGTTCCAACAAGATAGGGAGTAGCAGCAGGTTCTGTGTTTACACTGTTTTTTTGAGCTGTGTTGTTAATACACCTAACAAAGCCCGGCCTATAAATCCAGTCCATGGAGAATAAGGCACTGGGCTGCAAAAACATAACGGTTTAGGATGTCCGATTTAATGAGTATGAGTGTAACAAGATTCAACAATTGCTAAAAGAGTAGCCATGTGTCAGAGCAACCTGGGAACCACATCAAGCAAATATCAGAAAGTAACTTGGACAGGTTTTGGTCTCTGCTATTGCCCCCTTACACTCCTTCAGTAGTCATAAAGCAGGAAGAGAGGCCCCTCAGGGAATTGTCTAGAGCAGAGGCAGTGTAGGGCTGGCAAAATGCATCCCCATGCTGCCACCTCGTATTCCCCATCATAAGGGTGTGCCGGGGCAGAAGGGGACATTTGAGACCTGGATAGGCAGAGGGTGAGCATCTTCCTCCCCAAGGCTGCACTGTGGATGCAGTGCAGAATCTGGCCGATTTTTCCCATTCTCCTCAGTCCAGATGAGTTCAGAATGTTTTCCATCATTGAATGAAAAGAGTTGTTGCTATTTCTGTTTACAATACATCATTTTAAAGTAGCTCTCAATAAGCATACATTTGCAAATCCATGCACCCTATGTATACAGAGCACAGGCCTCTTTTGAAATGATGGGTCTAAATTAGCTGTTGCCACTCAAGAAAGAGTTCTCTGAAAACATCCACTCAGTGTGCAGCAGCAGTCAAAAAAGGGAACAGAATGTTGGGAATCATTAGGCAAGGGATAGATAATAAGACATAAACTATCATAATGCCACCATATAAACCCATGGTATGCCCACACCTTGAATACTGCATGCAGTTCTGCTCACCCTATTTAAAAAAAAATTAAATTAGAATTGGAAAAGGTACAGATAGGGTGAACAGACAGCAAATGTGAAAAATCAGGACAGGGGGTGGAGAGTAATAGGAGCCTATATAAGAAAAAGACCCAAAAATTGGGACTGTCCCTATAAAATCAGGACATCTGGTCACTGTAGGTACAAAGGAGGGCAACAAAATGATTAGGGGTATGGAATAGCTCCATATGAGGCGAGATTAAAAAGACTGAGACTTTTCGGCTTAGAAAAGAGACAACTAAGGGAGGTTATAATATAGGTCTATAAAATTGTGAATGGTGTGAAGAAAGTGAATGGGGAAGTGTTATCTATCCTTTCACAGAACACAAGAATCAGAGATCACCCAGTGAAATTAACAGGCAGTAGATTTACAGCAGACATAAGGAAGTAGCGCATCACACAATACGCAGTCAACCTGTGGAATGCTTTGCCCAGGGATGTTGTGAAAGCCAGAAGTATAACTGGGTTCAAAAAAGAATTAGATCAGTTCGTAGAGGACAGGTTCATCAATGGCTATTAGCCAAGATGGTCAAGGAAGCAACCTCATGCTCTGGGTGTCCCTAAACCTCTGACTGGCAGAAGCTGGGAGTGGACAACAGGGGATTGATCACTTGATAATTGCCTGTTCTGTTCATTCCTTCTGAAGCATCTGGAACTGGCCACTGGCAGAAGACAGGATACCGGTCTAGATGGACCATTGATCTGACCCAATATGGCCAGTCTTATGTTCTAAATCTTTTAACCGTGTTCAGATATCCAGCATAACTTTAATTTTCCCCTGCCCTCTATAGAAGCTGCAACTCCTGAAGTAGCATAACCCCAGGGACTAAAGCTTAACATGAGCAGGAAACAAACACCTAAGCTTACTTATAAGCTAAGTGGTCATTAGCCACTGCCCGCAAGAGCCTGGCTATTGACAGCCAACTCTCTATAAAACATTGACAAAGAACAGTCACCAAACCCTTAGTTTGAGCTGGATCATGGGCAGTGCTGTGCTGGTGAACAGTGATGGATTGACAGCCCTGGAGAATGAAGTGTTGCATGGCCCCAGAATAGGCAGAACCAAGGAGCAGCAGGGTAGGCAGAGACTCTGGAACGAGGCTTCCACCCAGAGCAGGAGAACCACCTCTACCCTGACGCGCCTTGCCCTCTGCTCAGACTGTCAGCAGAAGGGCCACTTTGCACTGGGTTGGATGGTGTCTTGTGGCAGGTGGAAACAGCTGCATCTGAACCTGCTTTAGAGCCAGACACAGCTGTCTGTGAACATAATCAGGTGTCGGACAGGGACACGACAGTGGCAGCCGGCTGGCTTGTTTGGAACAGAGCAATCCCTTTCAAAGGCCACGGGCCAAACAAAGCCACCTTCAGCAAGGAGGGAACTAAAGAACTGGATGACAGTTTTCATTTAAAAAAAAATGGCCAAAAAATACTTCTTCACAAAATGCACAGTCAAACTGTGAGACTCATTGCCAGGAGATGTTGTGAAGGCCATAAGTATAAGTGGGTTCAAAAGAAAAATTAGATAAGTTCATGGAGAATAGGGCCATGAATGGCTATTAGCCAAGATGGTCAGTGATGCCACCTCATGTTCTGGTTGTCCCTAAACCTACAACTGCCAGAAGCTGGGGGTGGACGATGGAATGGATCACTTAAAAATTTCCCTGTTCTGTTCGTTTCCTCTGAAGCATCCGGCATTGGCCACTGTTAGGAAACAGTATATTGGGCTAGATCAGGGCTGGGCAAACTTTTTGGCCCGAGGGCCACATCTGGGTATGGAAATTGTATGGTGGGCCATAAACGCAAACAAAATTGGGTGTTGAGGTGCAGCCGGTGGGGGTGAGGGCTCCGGCTGGTGGTATGGGCTCTGGGGTGGAGGTGGGGATGAGGGGTTGGAGGTGCAGGAGGGTGCTTCGGGCTGGGACCGAGGGGTTTGGAGGGCGGAAGGGGGATCAGGAATGGGGCAAGGGGTTGGAGCGTGGCAGGAGGCTCAGGGGTGCAGGCGCTAGGCAGCGCTCACCTCAAGGAGCTCCCAGAAGCAGTGTCATGCCTCTTCTCCAGCTCCTACGCAGAGGTGCAGGCAGGCAGCTCTACATCCTGTCCCGTCTGCAGGCATTGCTCCTGCAGCTCCAGTTGGCCATGGTTCCCGGCCAGTATGAGCTGCAGGGATGCTGCTTGGGGCAGGAGCAGCGTGTAGAGCCCCTTGGTTGCCACTGCATGTAGGAGCCAGTGCGGGGACATGCTGCTGCTTCCGGGAGCCATGCAGAGCCATGGCAAAGGCAGAGCAGGGAAAGCCCCCAACTCTACTCCCTGGCTGGAGCACTGGAGTGGCGCAAGCCCCAGACTCCACTCCCGGGCAGGAGCTTGAGGGCTGGATTAAAACATCTAAAGAGCCGGATGCAGCCCCCTAGGCCATAGTATGCCTACCCCGGGCTAGATGGACCATTGGTCTGACCCCAGTATTGCCATTCTTATGTTCTGATCCTATTAAGTCAATGGCAAAACTCCTATGGGCTTCAGTAGGGTCAGGATTTCACCCAGGGTCTTATATTAAAACAGGGAATTAATTCTCTTTGAGATGGTCTCTACTACATTTGTTCAAGTCCATATGGGGTCTGGGGCTGGCTTTCCAGGACATTCCAAGGAGCAAGAGCAGCCTACATATAAATTTCCCATTATGCCTATATTCAGCAGCTGAAAGTTGGCCCACAAACTTAATTATTTATTTAAGTATCTTCACAGATCTAATTCTATCTTCATTAGGGATTATATGAGGTTATATAACCCATTGCCCAGCCTTACTAGATTTATAGGTCTACATAGTAATAACCTGAGCTATGTTTTTGGGCACTGAGATATACAGACTGAAGGAAATAACAATCCAACTAGGTGTGGCTAGCTAAGGTAACTAGGTATAATACCTTTCACTTCTAGAGCTCTGGTTCTAAGGTAGTTCAGGTTGGTGATGACTGAAAGACATCACCTTCTGCAGGCTGGTGGGTGGCCTGTGTGAAATGTGTTAGTGCACTCCATACAGCTTCTTCCTCATGTACACATCACAAATGGCTCCATTAATGACTGTTTCAGCAAAGGGGCCAAGCACTAACTAGCACAAGAGACTAAATGGTCGTTCTTCCACCTCTGGTGAAGGTATCTCCAGCTCAGCGCTGGAACATGTTAATAGGCTATATTCATGGAAAACTTGCATTGTCACTGACTGTGTTATGTACCTGGTCAGTGGAGTCCAGTCTGAGAGGAAAACTTGTCCAGCGGTTAGGGTGCTTGTTTGGGAGACTCGCTTTTCAATTTGTGGCTCCACCACAGACTTCCTGTGTAGCTCACTTAGTCTCTCTGGGCCTCAGTTCAGGTGGGGATAATAGCACTGCTCTACCTCACAGGGGTGTGGTGACATTAAATATTGTAAGGTAATGGAGGTCTATGTAAGTACCTTCTAGGGATGGTCTCTAGAGATGTAAAGCTGGCCCCTTTCAATGGCACTAAATACAGCAAATAGCAAAGAAAGAGCTAAGGCAAAATTGGAGCAAACTTTTTTCTAACATTTTCTTTGAAAATTGGGGCAAATACTTTCTTGGTGTTTACGGCTTCCTCTGAAATGGGGGTAGGTGGGAGTTTGCAGTGCGGACCTCTCAGCATCTCCAAGCTGTGGTAAATGTATATGATCCAGGAAAGAATTAATCATCTAGTACAAAACTTCTAAGTGTGAGGAACATAGCACTTGTGAAAATCTTTTGACTGTTTTGCTTCTCCTCTCAATTGGATCTTTGACTGTGACACAGTTACTGTAATATCACATTTTATGCATGCACCTCATAAGCTTTTTTTGTTTGTTTGGGCAGCATAGGAGGAGTGCTTGTTCTGGCATCATGCTCATAATGCCTTTGGGTTGTCACTTTCAAGGCCACAGCTCTGCACGAAGTCTGTAAAATAGCTGAATAGTTTCCAATAACCTGCCTTATATTTTAAGAAGCTGCTTCCTTGCCCCAATTTCATTTCTAAGCTGCTGCAAGGAATTATTCTTATTGAGCACTAGCATTGGGCTTGGTGGTGTAGCTGTACTGAACATTATGGAAGATCTGGTCCTGAGTTTCTAGTCTGCACTTAAAGAAGGGATTCAGCCTTTGTTTTATGTGAAAAATACAGCATCTCCTCCTCAGATCTGTAGCATTTATTTCTGAGTACAGAATGGATTTTCTGAGATGTTACAAGTAATTATATTAATTAGTCTGAGTGGTAATTAATTAAAAACTTGGCTCTTTAAGAAATGTAGTACCTGTTTCAGAGTTTTGGTTGTGGGCTGTGTTTTTGTTGTTTTGTTTTTCGATTTTTGTCCTGAATGATCTTAACAAGTGAATAATGCAGACACTTCACACTCTCCATATAGTTAAATTTAATTAAAATCTTGTGCATCTAATTTCTCCTTATACATCCTGTCATGGTATAAATCCCCACTCTGAACCTTAGAGTCTAAAAGATGGGGTACCAGCATGAATTCCTCTAAGCTTAATTACCAGCTTAGATCCTGTAGTGCTGCCACCAGCCAGGACTTGGAGTGCCTGGTACACTCTGGTCCCCCCAAAACCTTCCCAGAGGACCCCAAGACCCAGACCCCCTGGATCTTACACAAGGAAAGTAAACCCTTTCCCCCACCATTGCCTCTCCCAGGCTTTCCCTCCCTGGGTTACCCTGGAAGATCATTGTGATTCAAACTCCTTGAATCTTAAAACAAAGGGAAATGCACCTTCCCCCCTCCTCTTTCTTTCCCTGTCTCCCACCAATTCCCTGGTGAGTACAGACTCAATTCCCTTGAACCTCAACAAGGGGAAAAAATCAATCAGGTCTTAAAAAAGAAAAGTTTTTAATAAAAGAAAGGAAAAAGTAAAAGTTGTCTCTGTAATTAAGATGGTAAGGGTTACAGGGTCTTTCAGCTTATAGACACTAGAGAGAAGCCTTCCCCCCAGCACAAATACAAATTAAAATCCTTCCAGCAAAATACACATTTGCAAATAAAGAAAACAATCAAAAAGACTAAACCGCCTTCTACTGGTACTTACTATTTGAACAGAAAATTAGAGAGCCTGTTACTCTCAGAACCCAGAGAGAACAACAGACAAAACAAACAACACAAAACAAAGACTTCTCTCCACTGAGATTTGAAAGGATCTTGTTTTCTGATTGGTCCTCTGGCCAGGTGGTCCAGGTTCACTGCTTGTAACCCTTTACAGGTAAAAGAGACATTAACCCTTAACTATCTGTTTATGACACATCCTATGCAGAAGACTATTAAAATCAGTTTAATCTAACCTCGGACCACAAACTAAAATGCCTTAATCATAATTGTGTGGTTATTGCACGGGATCGCAACATGGCACAGATAAGGCTGTTTGGATGCCTTAACTGTGCATTTCTTACTTTAACATATTTAGATTTAAGTGTAACTTTAACTCTGGGTTTATAATTCTTAATTTTTGAGATGACTATAACATCCCTGGAATGGTTAGTTTGTTTGTCTGTTCTTTTTCACCCTTTAGTTACAGATATGTACTCTCAATCCATCGTTTTCTGTCTAGGAATGGGAGAAATACTCACTGCATCAAAGATCTCATGGTCAAAAAAGATTAGGTAGCTTACTAAGAGGAAGGTTAGTCCAATGGCTAGGCCATTATGGGAAAACACTGGGAGAGGGAGTGGGGGAACCTTTGGAAAATGTTAGGATGCCACAATGTACATAGGACACCCTCAGATAAATTAAGGATGGAGGGGTAGTGTTCGAGAGGAAGAATAGCCTTGTGGTTAGGGCACTAACCTGGTACGTGAGCAGCCTGGGATCAGTTCCCTGCTCAGGATAGTGTGACCTTAAGCAAGCATCTCAATCGCTTTAGGTCCATCTATACAATGAGGAGACCATCCCTTCTTTATCTGAGAGGGATGGTATGAGAATAAATACATCTCAGCTTGTGAGGAACTCAGCTGCTATGGCAATAATAAACACCCAAAATAGATTCTGGCTCGGGATGATGACAGCACTGCACTCCCTGCCACTTGGCTGATGCATTCCCTTGAGCTGTGGGTATAGAAGAGGTGTAGGTTGTTGTGTACCTGGGTTCAAAGACCATCTGGTCTCTCTTACTCAGCTGTGGAGTAAATCTTTTCAAGCTCTCTTCAATTAATACAACTATTTCTATTAAGCAGGCTGTCTGTGGGGTGAGCTGGCCAAGGGTCTATTTCCCTACTGTTCATTGGAGTGTGGCAGGGGGAGGTACATTTCCCTGGGAAGTAAAAAAATACGCCATAGAGATAAACGAGTACTTGTGGCACCTTAGAGACTAACAAATTTGGCTCTCTCCAAAAGGCATAAGCTTTCGTGGGCTAAAGCCCACTTCATCAGATGCATGCAGTGGAAAATACAGTAGGAAGATATATATATACAGAGAACATGAAAAAATGGGTGTTGCCATATCAACTCTAATGAGACCAGTTAAGGTAGGCTATTACACTGGTCTACAATTTTTGAGAAGTCGTCTGCTTCAGAGATAAAATGTGCTATTTATTATGTATTTTGATGTGCTGAATTCAAATATGACAATTAAAACAACTGATTGGCTACTGTTTCTAAGATATTTAAGTTTTTACATTTTATGTCTATGTATATTGTGTAGATAGTAGAGTTTTAATCATAAATTGTAAACCTAGGTCTTTTCATGTGTTTATGGTTGCTTTACATGATAATAGTTCACCTGTCCTGTTTATGTAACACTTTAAAAATCAGCAAAAAGGTTATATAACTAAAATTGATTATTAAACAAAAGGCAAAAAACCTATTATGTACATAGTTTAGTCCTATTCAGTACTCGGTGCTTCTTGGCTTGTCTCTTGTATTCATTAAATGGAGCATCTCTTGTCACTGTCCAGCAATAGTCTGCAAGCATTGATGGGCTCCATTTGCCCTGATAGCCTGCCAGGAGATTCCACTGCTGTAGTCTGGAGCCCAACAGCTCTGCCTTACTCCTGGGTAGTTCCAAATCCCTGACAAGGTCATTCAGTTCACCTTGTGTTATAAGGTGTGGTTCAGAGGAGGAGGATGGGAGAAAATGTGGCTCCTGTGACATTGATGGTTCAGGACCAGAAGTTTCATCCTCTTCCTCTTCCTCATCTGACTCAAGTGAGAATGATTCTGGTGCATCAGGAACTGGCAGTCCTTCTCCGTGGGGTACTGGGTGTATAGCTGATGGAATGGTTGGATAATACACAGTCCACTTTTTCTTTTTTGACACACCTTTCCCAACTGGAGGCACCATGCAGAAGTAACAATTGCTGGTATGATCTGTTGGCTCTCTCCAAATCATTGGCACTGCAAAAGGCATAGATTTCCTTTTCCTGTTCAACCACTGGCGAAGATTTGTTGCACAAGCGTTGCAGCATATGTGTGGGGCCCACCTCTTTTCCTGATCTCCAATTTTGCAGCCAAAATAAAGGTGAGAGGCTTTCTTAATCATAGTGGTTATACTGCGCTTTTGTCATGCAAAAGTCACTTCACCACAAACATAGCAGAAGTTATCTGCACTGTTCACACAAGTACGAGGCATCTCTGCTCACTTTGGCTAAAAAGAAATGTGTCCCTTTGCAAAATCAAACATTGACAAATAAGAGAGCACAACACTGTATGACTTCTAGAGCTGATATAGGGCAATTTGTTCAGCAGAGTGATGTAAGCTTCGTTATGATTGCATCATCCATGACTTCTAGGAATAACATGATGCAATTCATATCATGTATGATGCAATACCAGCTTCAGATTGCATCATTCATTGTTTTGCCTAAAAAGCAAGTACTGTCCAAACCCAATCATAGATTTATTCATAGATCCAGTCAAAGATGTATTTTAGTCATTTCTGGTTTAAATTGAGATCCCTTCCCTTTATAACTCACTTATCCTCCACCATTCCCAAGTCAAGGGTCGTATATACTGACCCAATAGCATATCTTGAAAACTAGAGCCAATCAACAATTTTAAGCATCATTTTCATTCTCTGTGACCCAGAATTAGTAAAGTTGGACTACATTTATTTCAGAAGCATTTTGGCTGTAGAGCAGTGTTATCAGCAGGAGATAAAACTTTTGTAGTGATAATCAGGATGGCCCATTTCAAACAGTTGACAAGAAGGTGCAAGTAACCGTAGTAGGGGGAATTAGCATGGGGAAATAGTTTTTACTTTGTGTAATGACCCATCCACTCCCAGTCCTTATTCAAGCCTAATTTAATGGTGTCCAGTTTGCAAATTAATTCCAGTTCTGCAGTTTCTCATTGGAGTCTGTTTTTGAAGTTTTTTCGTTGAAGAATTGTGACTTATAGGTCTGCATCTGATGAAGTGGGCTTTAGCCCATGAAAGCTAATGCCCAAATAAATTTGTTAGTCTCGAAGGTGCCACAAGTACTCCTCATTTTTTTTGCTGATACAGACTAACACGGCTACCACTCTGAAACCTGTCTCCATAGAGACAGTCACTTTGGGAAAGCAAATTTGACCCAACTGTATGCAGTTTATTTAGAGATGTGGGGTGGGGCAGGTTGAGATTATCAGTGAAAAGTTTCCCTTCTTTCTTTTTCCTTCCAAGGGGCACCCATGAGGAGAGGGGCAAAAAGGGTAGATATGAATCAAGGCTTAGCTGATGGCATCATAGACGAAACTGTGGTTCTTTCCACTGCCACTGAAGGTGAAATTTGACACTTAGGCAGCCTAAAAGGAAGTGATTTTAACTCATTTTGCTGATGATAATCCACTGTTCTAATCGGTGCTTTTGACATGTCATTGAAACCCCTGTTATTCAGATGGCACCCGCTACATTTTAGTAGCACAGTAAATTGATGAACCAATAAAGGACAAAAGTACTAAATACTTCACACTCCAGAAGATTCAAGGATCTTAAATATAATCCTGCACAAAAAGACATTTCAAATTAAGCCTTCAGTAAGCAACACAACTAGCTTTACTTGAAAATCCACAGGTCCATTTTCCTCTCGATATGACAGTCAGCAAAGTATAAGCAACTAGTTTTGCTATAGCAGAGTCTCTCTCAAGATCCACCCCAAAGCCAAAACATGCTGAATCTCATCTGACTCAAACAAGACTAAACAAGACAGCCATGCCCTCTCATCCTGCAATTGGCACTCCTTGCATAGTTTATATACATACGTGATGTGAGGCGACTCGTCCTGCTCCCTCCGGGCACTGCACATGCTAACTGAGAGGACTCACTTTCTTCTGCAGAAGATGACAATGAAGAAAAGCAGAACAACTTCTTATGAATAGGTGGAAAATGGGCTGTCCCACCTAGAGCAGAATGCCCAAACTCAAGCTCTGACTTTGAAAAGTTTCCTTTTAATATCCACATGCAAAAGCAGAGAGGGCCGGCTTGCAGTTATGAAGGCTCGTGTATTTGTGCACATATATCATATTCAACTCATGCAAGTGCTAGCAGTCAAAGAAAATCTGTGCTCTGGTTAGTTAAAGGTTGAAACCAATGCTAAACTTGGATTACAAAAAATAAAAATTGGTGCAATGCAGCCATCTTTTCTTTTAAAGTAATACTACTGAAGTTATCCACGGGACAGTGTGAGCTCAGATATGAAACATAAAATAGCTCAAATGTCATGGTGCCATTTTAAATGTAACTTAAATGTTTACATTTAATATGCAATGTGGTTGTGTCATTCTGTTTGGCCTCAAAGAAGGAGCTCCAAAATATTGTCAAGCGCATCAGTGGATGCTGCCCCGTGGAACTCTGCCTGGATACGTGTGCATATGAGCACTAGGAATATAGCCTCACAATCACAGAGAGCCTTCCCATCAATTTTCCTCCTCCTGCCCGTTTGAATCCAGCAATGGGGGGCAGAGCCCACCAGGAGAATAAAGGGCTAACTCCTTCAGGTGAACAGAGGAGCCACAGAACCCAGGAAACAATTAATAGCAGGAGACAAAACATGAAAACACAGGGCTGAGGCTGCAGGTGACAGAGTCAAAACAAAAGATCTAGATGGTGGACGTCAAGCACAGAATCCCAGACAACACCCTTTGCCCTTAGAAGGAGTCCGAGGAGTCAATGGTTGTCACTTAGAGGAACTCTGTCTGAATGCATGTGCCTATGAGTACTAGGAATATGACTTCACAGCTGCAAAAAGCCTCCCCTTTGAGCATCCTCCTTCCAGATAACAGTCCTGGAGACTGAAGTCTTCTATTTATCCCTAGGACAGGGACTGCCCAGGCAAGAGCAATGCAAATTTCAACTCTGCACTGGAGGGATTATGCAACCTGCAACTGGACTGACACAACTAAACTCATGTCCAACATCCTGAGAGGCCACTGTTTCCACACACAGGCCACACTTAAAGCAGCTAAGTTAACATGTTTTTCCTTAGCACATTTTAACCTGAAACACTTTAGAAGGGAAAGGGACTTGTTTTCAAAACATCAGCTCTAGTTTTGCTCTGACTCATGTGTGCATGCAAAAATCTCAGAATTTGCATATGCAAAGAGCATCTGTGTGTGATTGGCCCAAAATTGTATCAGCTTCATCCCCTCGGGTGGCCCCTGCACTACTAAACTCAATGGCAGATTTGTCTACATAAAGACAGGTTCAGGCATAAAATGAATACTGAAGTAGATAATGAATTCATAGGTAGTGTTTATATACTGACATAATTAAGTATTATACAAAACAATCACACATTTGAGAAATAATAATAATAATCTCTTACTATCTATTGAGCCATTCCACTGTGAAGGCCTGAGTCTCAGTGAACTCCATTTCCGCAGGAGAAACTGGGTCTGAGTGGGATTTAGGTTGAGTCTTAAGAAACGCTTATGCTCCCTATATTTTGGGGCTGTGCAGATGATTCTGTCTTGCCCTGAAGTAAATTGGAGCAGCTTTTGGTTCCTGTAGTGACATTATGCAAGAACTGTTCAATTATGATTAATGCATTGCAGAGTGTAGTCTCAGATTAGATTAAACTGATTTGAAAGACATGGTAGTGGTTGGTTGGTTGGTTGGTTGGTTTTGGGGGGTAGAGTTGGTTTTGTGTGTTTTGTTGTTGTTTGTTTGTTTTTCCCTTCTCTCTCCTTAATGGTATCACTACGGAGCAGAGTTAAGGTTGTTTGGATGCCTTAGCTTTGTATTTCCATATGTTTAACTCTTTTATGTTTAACTATGAATTTCCTGGGTTTGTAATGCGTGAAGTTGGGATAATAACATTCATGTGATTGTCATATTCTTTTACCTGTAAATTACCGATATGTACTCTCAGCCATAACTTGTTTTTATCATAGTTTTAATTCTTAATGAAGATCAAGAGTAACCCTTTTTAAAAACTTTCCTTGTCCTGTTTAACTGTAACTACATTTTCTGATCTAATCTACAAGTTGATTCTTCTGAATGCTTACTTTGTTACACCTTTTAGCTCTGGATTTCACTTCTCCAAATACTTCCCTTTGAATAATTTGTCTTTTTTGTTACTTTTGTATCTAAAAGTTACCGTCCCGGACTAAGAATGTCAGCCTCTCTAGATTTCACATACTGCAATAGAAAAATCAGGATCTCCCCTCTCATCTAGCCATAAAGAAAGAGAGAGTGGTCATGACCACCCACCCCAATCTTTCCACTACCTGCTTTAGTAGTTGTTCTCAAACTTTTGTACTGGAGACCCCTTTTCACATAGCAACCCTCTGAATGTGACCCCTCTTACAATTAAAAACACCTTTTTATATATTTAACACCATTATAAATTCTGGAGGCAAAGCAGGGTTTAGGATGGAAGCTGACAGCTCGTGACTCCCCATGTAATAACCTCACAACCCCCTGAGGGATCCCGACCCCCAGTCTGAGAACGCCTGTGCCTGAGGATCATGACCTCCTCATTGAAACCCAGTGTTCTAAAGGATTTTCCATTTTTCAAATATATTCTTACACTTACACAGTGATTTTCTGTGTACGCTACCACTTTGTGCTCTCCTTTGTAATGCATGTGCCCTCCTATAAACATCCTCCATCCAAACATCTCAAAGCATGTCATAAATATTTGCAAATTTAGCCCCTAAACAGCTCCATGCTGGGTTGGTTCAGACAATTCTACCAAGCCCACGGTTGCAGGGCCGGCTCTACTGTTTTTGCCGTCCCAAGCAGTGTGCCAAATTGCCACTGCAGATAGCGGGGGCAGTTCATGTGCCATTAGGGCGGCTCACGCATTTCCGCGGCAGCAGCAATTTGGCAGCAGTTTCTGTCTTCAGCCAGAAGACAGAAGCTGTGCTGCCGTGGACAGCTGAACACAGAAGCTGCTGCCAAATTGCCGCCACGGCGGAAACACGTGTGCCACCCTAATGGCACATGGACTGCCCCTGCTATCCATGGCGGCAATTCGGCACGCTGCTTGGGGGCAAAAACACACGGACTGCCTCCCCTTGCAGATTGCCGCCCCAAGCACCTGCTTGGAATTCTGATGCCTGGAGCTGGCCCTGCACAGTTGCATGGAGCCTCCCTGAGTCAAGAGGGTGCCATGTGACCGGCCAAAATGCTAGCATGAGCTTTACAGCTGTGTTCCAGTGCACAAAGAGTGGCATGCAAGCTGCTTTGCACTGATTCAGAGCTTTGTGGCAATCTTTGATCTACCTAAGGAGTTGGAATGTTCCCTGGTTGTTGTAGCCTTTGCTGGGACACATCCCAGGTTTCTCTCCTCTCATTCTTTAAAACAAAATAAAAACCAAATAAACATTGTAATGATTATAGAAGGAGTATCACAGAGATTCTTGCTGCATCTAGCAGAGTTACCATGTTATAAGGAAGTCCTATGAAAGGAATAGCTTATTTTATACCATAGTATCTGGCCAAGAATTCCAAATATTTTGGAAAGACTTCATTTTTTCCCCTGAGTATATAGCTGATCTGCGCTGGTGGCACAATGTGAAACTTCTGAAGTCTATATATGTGCCGTTGGGGGCTTCTTCTGACTTTCATTGTCATGTGATGAATAATGAAAGAAGAGAGAAAATCATACACAAGAATTTCTGTTTGTGATAAGAAGAAAAATCATCTTCAGCAAGATTACAGGACTATCCATGCATCCAGAGGAAAATAGTCATGTATCTTTCCCCAGCATTTTTGTAGCGTTACATTATACTGTGGAATTATGTAAGATTATAATTATTATATGCTTTCTGCTATCTTTTAAATCTATTTATCCATCTCTTCTCATTCTGCTTAACACTTTTTTCCTATCTCCACAAACACACAGACCAGATCTGAATACATTCTCTAGTGTCTCCTGCTTTCCTTAGCTAGCATAACAGAGAAGACTGGGACACAAAGGTTGAAACTGAATTTTGGTCCCCTTGTAGCTTTAGGACACCAGCTCTGCTTGAGCCAGCCCCGGCCCCATGAGGTGGATAAGTGTTGTTATTCGGGCTGATCAAAACCTGTGATTCCAATTCAGTGGGAAATTCCAAATGTTTAAAAAAAAACTTTAGCCTCAGAACAAAAAATCAAAATGTTGAAATTTCTCATGGAATGGGAATTCAAACATTTTTTTGAGAAAAAAAATTAAATAATTTATTTTGACCTTTTAAAAACATTTCCCAGGATCTCAAGGCTGCCTGGTTCCCCAGCTGCCCCCCAGTAAGCTACTGGCCTGCTCAGGTCACAGGCTCCCTGAATGCCTTGCTAACTGACTGCTCCTCACAGGGCTGCCCAGAGGTGGGGGCAAGTGGAGCAATTTGCCCCAGGCCCCGAGCCTGCAGGGACCCCCACAAGAATATAGTATTCTATAGTATTGCAACTTTTTTTATGGAAGGGGCCCCCAAAATTGCTTTGACCCAGGCCCCCTGAATCCTCTAGGTGGTCCTGGCTCCTCAGCCACCAGGTGGGTAATCAGGAAGCCAGGGATTCTCGGGCATAGAGCAGCCCACCAAATGAGAACCAAGGAGTTAACCAGTCCCAGGAGCCAGGAATCCCTGTTCAGTGGCAGCTCCAGGCACCAGCGCTCCAAGGATCCCACAGAAGAAGAAAATGGGTCCACAGTAGCAATGGAGGTGATGGAGAAAATGTAATGCCAACAGATCCTGGTTGTCAGGGGGCAGAATTGAACCTGGGACCTCAGTGCTGTGCATGAGCCTCTACTGCATGAACTAAAAGCCAACTGCTCCTTAGCTAAACCTGTAAAGCAGACTCTTTAATCCCAAAGTGGTCTCAGTGCCTATTGTGGGTGGTGATCCATGAAAATCAGGCCCTAATTGCGCTACATTGTAATTCCTCACGGAGAAGGAAAAAGACAGTTCACTCTCCCAGTTGGCAAGGAAAGGAAAAGAGAGCCAACAGCAAAGCGTGGGTATGTGTGAGAGAGCTGGGAACTAACTCATCTTCCCAGGGAGGAGACAAAGATAGCACTACAGGGCTGGTGGATGGGGCAGTGGGTAGAACAAGCCCACGCTTCTAATAATGGGGTGGTGGGTAGAAAAATGACAGCAGGAAGAACCAAGCAAACAGCTGGATTAAGGAACTGGAATAGCTCTAGTCCTCAATGAGACAATAAGAGGTCCTTTCTAGAACATTTGGGAAAGAAAGGACATGATTACTCCCCCTTACAGGAAGTATCTTGGAAGGAAGCAGGGGCTGCAGCATGGCCTTAGGTGGTTTGGGGTGGTGTGTTTTTTTTTAAAGTTACTGGCAGGCGGCAGGCAGCCTTCCTTATTATTTAGACTAAATCTCGCTAAGATTGCATCAGTGTATTTTTTTTAGCTCCCTCTTTTGATGAAAGACTTTGAAATGAAGCAGTGAGCATCTCACTCTGAACTGTTTGAAATCACTCTCATTTTAACTGTCACAGCTTGGGGCTACAGGAGCTTCCTGGAATCCTACATGATTAAATCTGTGACACAGCAAAATTGCCTCCTGACGTCAAGGAAAATGGATTGACTGTATTTTAACTTGCTCTCTCCCCCACATTGGGAAGGAACCTGCGAACTTTCCCTGATACAGGCACAGTGGTGAGCGCCGGGTAGCACAGCAGGGCATTTGCACGTTGCTATAACAACTGCACGAATCTGGGAACAGCCCAGCAATGCTTCTAGTTTGGTACCATCTCTGAGAGTGCCAGATGCTGCAGACGCAGGTGCAGGCATAGCCCCCTCCCAGGTGCGCTGGGGCGTGCTGAGCTCTTCCAGGGGAGGGGAGAGCGGAGTTTGGTTTCATCTCCACTCCAGGTGCTGATCGGCACGAAGCACGGGGAGGATCTGTGTGATTTCTCCCAAACGACTGTCCTCCGAGCCCTGACTCATGAGGGCCCAGCCAGCCCGGCCCCCCAGCTGGTGAATCTGGCAGAGCACACGGAGGAGCTGGCAGCGTGGGAGACGGGTTAGCGAGAGGGGGGAGGGAGGAGATTCAGGGGCCAGGGGGCTATTGGAGAGGAGTGGGGGAGTGGCCGCGGTGTAGGGCACGCAGCCAAGTGGGAGCGCGCGGTGCCAGGAGGAGCATGGGGCGGGGCCAGTTTCGTTGGCTCTATTCCAATCCGGAAGAGCCGCACGCTCGGCGGTTGCTATGGTGATAGTACAGCAACCTCCCGTTGCTATAGCAGCGGCCCAGCCAACGGGTTGGCAGGTTGGCGGCGAGCGCGCGGGGAAGGCTTTGGCTGTAGCGCCGGCAGGAAGTCTGGCTGGAGAGGCGGGGCCGGGCCTGGGGCCGGAAGTGGGGGGGGAGGGGGACAGTATTGAGTGTGAAGGCCAGAGTCTGCTGCTGCCTGCCCCGGCGCGCGGGGGCGGCGGCGGCTCCTTCACGAGCCTGGTTGCCTGAGGCAGGCAGCCGAGGGCTGCGCGGGGCCGGAGCGGGTCTCGCGAGAACAGCCTCTACTCTACGCCCACTCTAGGGCCGGAGGCTCAGCGCGGGGACACCCGGCGGGCAGGAGGAGCCTGGGCCCAGCACAGGAAGATGGCGGCGGCCGGAGGCGGCGGCGGCTCCTGGGCGGCGGAGCGGCCCCGGCTGTGAGACCCCGAGAGGGGGCGGCGGGGACGGGCAGCGAGCGGCGGAGGATGAGCCTGCTGTGTGCGCAGTATCTCCGGTGAGGGGCAGGGGTGAGGTGAGGGTCAGACCCGGCAGCTCGGCCCGGACGGGGGTGCAAGGGGGGGGCGGATCTAGGGGCGAAAGGCGAGTTGTGGGGGGCAGAGCCGGGGCTGACTGTGCGTGTCTGCCAGGGCGAGCGGAGGGAAGGGGGAAAGGTGTTATGGGGTGAGGGCATGAGCAAGGGTTGCCTAGCAGAAAGGGGGGGTATGGGCAAGGCAAGCAGTGATCTAGGGGAAGGACATTGAGGGGGAAGGAGTGGCACAGTTGGGGAATACATCGGGGAAAGGGGAGTTTATTGAGAGGAGGTAAGTGCAAAGGAAAGGAGGCTGAGCAGAAAACGAGAGAAGGGTGGAATAGATGGAGGAAGTGGGGGTAATCTCAGTAGAAGACTCTGAGATGTGGGGGAGTAAAGGATATACTGGTGCAGGAGGGAGGAGGAGAGACATGTGTCTGGGAAAGGTGATAGAAAATAGTCATGGGGAGAAAAGGGAATGTGTTGAGAGGATGTGGACTAGATGGCTGGGCCGAGAGACTATTACTGGAAGAGCAAATTGGTGAAGTGGGGAAGATTGCATGGCAGAGTGACATTAGCTGTAGAGGGAAAGAGAGTTAAGTTATTCGGATGAGAAATCCAAAGTCCTTCATGGTGGTTGTTAAATATCACATAGGACTTTATGCAAGCCCAAGTATGCTAATGGTGGTATCAAGGCCAACTTCTAATTTGGGCTATTACATTCTTCCTGCCTATGTTCTGCAGTTTCAAATCAATACAGGGCTAAGCCCTGGTTATATTATGCAGTGTTAAATGGGTGCTACATGTCCAGCAAATCTGTATATATAGTCTGTAAAGTGCTTGGGATTTCTGTGCTGTGAAAGGCAGTATAGCAGCAGTTCTCAAACTGTGATCATTGGACCAGTAGTCTGCAGAGCTTTTTATGGTGGCTTGTAGAGTTAAAATGTTTTTGGAACGAAGCAATTTGGGGGGGGGGGTTAGGAGAAGAGATAGTCAATGAGTTTTTCACAGAAATGCACAATACAGTATTTTGGAGTGGAAAATGCTGGTACATGAGCATTAAGTAAACTTAATTCTTTGCATTTTAAAGTCCAGTCATCTTGTAATTTAGAACACCAGTGTAAGCAAAAAAGCCTAGATAATAAGTCTTGTGCCAGTAAATATGCTAAAAGGGGACATGTATCCCTTTATGAAGAGTCAGGGACTGAAGCAAGAGCCTCTGCAGGAGTTGATGAGATGCAGTTAATATAATTATTTACAGTTGTAAAAGGCCTTCTATCCAGGGATCTTAAAACACTTCAGCTACCTCCCCCATAATGGTAGTCCCCAAATCCTTTTTCTCTATCTAGTCTTGCATTCCTGGCTGCCTCTCATTCCTCTGGGTTGTCTCCATGCTATCTCAGACTTGTTCTTTTCAAAACAAAACTTTTCTTTCCTCCATCTTCCTTCTGTTCATGGACAACATCACCATCCTTCATGTCTCCCAGGCCTGTAATCTGTGCTGCATTTGATTCTTTTCTCCTCTACCCACTGCTGACACATTTTCCTTGTTAATATCTCCCAAATGAATCTATCTTATTGATTCCAGTGGTTAAATTCCTATCAATGTACTAGTCATTTTTTTTCTTTTATAACTGAAATCTAGTTCTGACCAGTCTCCCTGCCTCTGAACTCTTTTGCTACCCTCCAGGTCTGTCAAAATTGGTGGTACTAAAGTTATCTTCCTTCCTCTCTGCTCTGACCCATTTCCCCCTTCTCCTACTGGATAAAAACCAAACTTCTTGGAATCTTTCCATTGGTGTTCTGCATCTTACCACATCAAGTTCAAGATCCTGATAATCTGCAAGACCTTCTATAATTACCTACATCTATTCCCTTTGCTCCTCTCAAATCTTGTGTTACTGCTCTCTTTCTCTTATTTTGCTTCATCTTTGTACAGTGCCTATCACAATGGGACTGAGTCATCTAGGTACTAACGCAATACAAACAATAAATAAAATACTTCTGAAAGTATTCTTGTCTTTAACTGGCAAAAACTTACCGTCTTGTCATCAGTAGTTCTCATGTTCTGTGTCTCCAGAACTCTTCTTTATCTTTTATGACCTATATAGATTGTAAAAGCAGCAAAGAGTCCTGTGGCACCTTATAGACTAACAGATGTATTGGAGCATGAGCTTTCGTGGGTGAATACCCACTTGGTCGGATGCATCCGACCAAGTGGGTATTCACCCACGAAAGCTCATGCTCCAATACATCTGTTAGTCTATAAGGTGCCACAGGACTCTTTGCTGCTTTTACAGATCCAGACTAACACGGCTACCCCTCTGATATAGATTGTAGGCTTTTTGGGACCCACGGTGTGCACTATCCATGGATGTAAAATGCTACACGTCATCTATGGAGCTATTTACATTTTTGTAACTTACAAATGGAAGAAATTGGGGTACAGAGAGAGCATTTGGGATAACTGTTGCCCAGGGTCATACAGTACTAGAGCTGAGACTAGAACTCGGGTGTCTTAATGCCCATTCTGCCAGTTCTGTGCCTTAGGAAGAAGGCCATCCTTTCTCTTACTGTAGCATAAGAACTCACAATTGGAATCCACTGATGAAGGAATAATTGAATTTCAGGATGTTGTGCATAAGGATAGCTGAACAGGATGGCGATTTGTAAAGGGTGGGGAGCGCTTCTTTGTTCTATAAATAAGGCGTTGGAGGGCTTTTGTGAAAATTTTTTGCCTGGTTTTTAGGTTAAATATTCATGTGTTATCTATCTTGGAAGACTAATGATTGGAGAAATAGTGAAATGACTTTGCAGGAATCAAGGGAGACTGAAAGATGAACTAAGGGAAGGGATTTTTAGCCAAATGGTTTAAATCTCTCTTCCTTCCCCCGCTCTCCGCCACTCCTTAACACATCTAACTTCAGTGAATGTAGAGCATTTAGGATGAATAACTTCTTTGTTAAAGAATCAGTCTCATTTCAATAAAAATGTAAGATCTGACAAAATAAATATCTGAGACACCTATAGAAGTTTCTAGCAGAACCAGGGAAGATCTAACTTGACAAGCTTGATGTTTCTACAAGTGAAGCAAGCAGTGAGGGGAGAGGGAGGGAATCCCCTTCAGTCACCTTCATGTGTCATAAAGATGGAAAAAGGGCAAAACCCCAATTTTTAAAATATCCTTTGCAGGTCACCTGTTAAGCTGCATCACTAGATAATTACTTTTACGTAGCTGATTCTTGTGGGTTTCAGTTTCTATCATCACTGGATTCAGTCTTGCTGTATATGGTGTTTCTGTCCCATTTTAGTTTGTCGTCTGGGAGGAATAAGATAGAAACATTAAAACATCAAGGATTTGCATATAGTCTGGTGAGAGGGACAGGAAAGTAATAGATTGAAACCTTAATTACATTCAGACCTATGAGACCTCTCTCAAATATCATATCAGTGGTTTTCCAAGACTCCCAGTTGCATGATATCTCCGCCCAGATGAAAATGATGTGTCTAAGGTATGTCTTATGGATCAAAACAATTTTGATTAGGCTCTCTTTCATTCTCTGTTTACTTGGAAATTCTCAGGTATTCTTACCACAAAGCTAGTTATTAATCTTACAGGAGCAGACTTGTTTATGTTTGACTATCTCTTGTGTCCTGCTAGCTCTTGCTAGAGGTGAGAGAGACACCTGAAAGGAAAACACCACTAGCAGTGGAATTTCCAGTTAGAAGCCACGGAGAACAGTTTCCAGAGTACACTGTCTCTTCCTCCTACCTGAAAACTCTCTGGTGTATTCCTTTTAAAAAGATATTACTGGGGTAGGGGTAGGGGAAGAAGAAGGACAGGTAGTTTAAGTTCGGACAGCCGTTACAAGGAACTTAAATTCATCTACTGAATGGAGACATTCTTCTCTGTAATGTGAAAATGTTAATGTTGCTGTTCTCTGATGTTACTCCTTTTTAAAAAAAAAAATCATAATAATAATCCCAAACCCAGCCTTCCAAAATATAGTGGGGCTCCAGCTCTGTCTCACTGACCCAATATTAAGCCTGTGCAGTTTACAAACTGACAGGGTAGCAAGCCTTGTAGATGGGGGTAGGGGAGCGATAGATATGGCATCTTGATTTTAAGTAAGGCTTTTGATACTGTCTCGCATGACCTGCTCATAAACAAACCAGGGAAATACAACTTATATGGAGCTAGTATAAGGTGAGTGCATAACTGATTGGAAAAATGTTCCCGGAGAGTAGTTATCAGTGGTTCACAGTCAAGCCGTAAAGGAATATCGAGTGGGTTCCTGCAGGAATCAATTCTGGGTCCAGTTCTGTTCAATATCTTCATCTGTGATTTAGATAATGGCATAGAGAGTACACTTATAAAGTTTGTGGGTGATACAAAACTTGGGGGGGTTGCAAATGCTTTGGAGGACAGGATTATAAATCAAAATGATCTGGACAAACTGGAGAAATGGTCTGCAGAAAATAGGATGAAATTCAATAAGGACAAATGCAAAGTACTTCACTTAGGATGAAACAATTAATTGCACACATACAAAATGAGAAATGACTGCCTAGGAAGGAGATGCCCAGATCCCTTTCTGCAGTACATCTTGGACCACAAGCTAAATCTGAATCAATAGTGTAACGCTGTTGCAAGAAAAGCAAACGTCTTCTTGGGATGTATTAGCAGGAGTGTTGTAAGCAAGACATGAGAAGTAATTCTTTCGCTCTATTCCATGCTGATTAGGCCTCACCTGGAGTATTGTGCCCAGTTCTGGGCTCCACATTTCAGGAAAGATGTGGAAAATTAGAGAAAGTCCAGAAGAGCAACAAAAATGATTAAAGGTCTAGAAAACATGACCTATGAGGGAAGACAGAAAAGATTGGGTTTGTTTAGTCTGGAGAAGAGAAGACTGAGAGGACATAACATTTTTCAAGTATATTAAATTTTGTCACAAGGAAGAGGGAGATAAATTATTCTCGTTAACCTCTGAGGATAGGACAAGAAGCAGTGGGCAGTTTAGGTTGAACATTGGGAAAAACTTCCTAACTATCAGGGTAGTTAAGCACTGGAATAAATTGCGTAAGGAGGTTGTGGAATCTCCATCATTGGGGATTTTAAGAGCAAGTTAGACAAACACCTGTCAGGGATGGTCTAGATATAATACTTAGTCCTGCCACGAGTGCAGGGGATTGGACTAGATGACCTCTCGAGGTCCAGTCCTATGATTCTATAGGCTTTGATTCCTGAAGGCTTAAGCATGTGCTTAACTTTACACCCTGTGAGTAATCCCATTGACTTCATTGTGATTACTTGGCCCATGTAAAGCTGAGTACATGTCTTCATGAGAACAGGGTAGTATTTCTTTTTTCCCCAACAGCTAGGCCTGTGAACCTCCCCACCCGACCTCAGCCTTCAGTGTGGTTCTTGAGGTGTTGTGGAGGGTAAACTTTATTACTTGCTGGTGATATGCAAGAAGGAAAGAGCCTGACTTATCTTTCAGGACTCAAGGTGAGTTTGCAAGGCTGTCTTTAAATAATACTTTGAAAAAACCCTATAAAACTAAGCCCACGAATATTAATAAATGGAGCAAACTTGTTATGGGATCGGTGAGAGAATAAAGCTGAAATGTCAGGTCACTTTAAATCATACATAGTGGAACAGTACTTTAATAGAAATCTTAATATAAAATAGAACTTTTACTTGTAAACAACTTATTTTTCTTTTGCAAAAGACAAGAATTGAATTGTTAGCTCATTCTTCAAGTTTTCTTTGAGCAAATGTATTTTTCATAGCTGACTCGACTTGCATTAGTTTAGTTGTTAATTAAATTCTTAGCAATTTGAGGCTAGAACTAACATGTATTTCACAAAGGTGTAAACTCTACATTTTAGCTAAATGTAGCTTTACTCTGGTAGAACTTAGCTATGTTCTACATAAACATAGAAAGAAAGATGATTTATTATAACTCTTGTATACCATTGAGTAATTCTGGTACTGACAAGTCAACAGTAATGAGGGTTCATATGATTTGTGTAATCTCATGATGAAACTATAGCCTTTTCATGAAAAGTTTGACTACTATTTTTTTTTATAATTCACATTGTGTCTCTGTCTTTGTGTGGACTCACCAATAGCTCCATTACATCCCTGCATCTGCTGTTAATTTCCTCTTGATTGCTCCCTGTCTATCATTCAGTGCCATATCACTAATATCTCACCTTTGCTGATGTGTAGTTACTCTGGTGGCAATCCATGTCTTGTCAGACTTTATTTCCTATCTCTACTAGATCAGACTACAAGAGTTATTTCCTTGAGCCAGCATCTCTCCACCTGTTCCTGGTCCTGCAACCAGTTTGGTGTCCCCACAGCTAATATCTCAGTCTGAGAAGGTTAGTAATAGAAGGGAATGAGTTTTGTGTCACAGATGAGTTAGGAGTGCCTCATCTCTTCTGGTCTTTCCTGCTGAGCATATAGGTTGCCTAGCTTTCTGATGGCATGAAGGCCTTCTGGGAGCTCTTGGGACACAGTATGAAGTCCTTAGGCCTAGGATTTATTTTGGTCCAGAAGAAAGCCTGTAGGATCTGATATTCTGCAGGCAAGCAGTGTTTACCACCCATATGAACAATGGTACCTACAGCGTGTGAGGACCCTTTTGCTAACTCTAGGTTTAGTTCCTTTTGTAATTAGACAGTCAGTATCGAGTCTCTGAGGAGGCCTTTGAATATTTTTAATCTTGCCTAATCTTAGATGTGTGATCTCAGTGGCCAATAAGGTCTTGCCAGACTGGAGCTTCTAGATTCACATCGAAGAATAAATGCCAAGTGCCTCCACCTTTTTGGGGCATAAGTCTTATGCTCAGGCTATGTGGCAGGTGAGGATTGGTAATTATCAAGTAGTCCAGATCCTGATGGAGAACCTCGCACAGATAAATTACAATAACTGCTCAGGAGAGGGGCTTGACTTAGCCCGCTGTGTCTGAAAGTTATCCTGTTGGAATTCAGCATTCACTGTCAGAGTGCTTCAGGGGCTCTGCATCTGCTGGAAAAATTTTAGACAATGTTTTGTCAGATCCCTTGAGAGTTGACAGTCAGCAGTATGACTAGTCCTACATCTCCTGCAAATGGGGTAAGATCCCGCTACATCTCTTTGCCAGCAGTGACTGCCAAATATCTCCTGATATACTTCAGGGGCAGGCAGAATCCAGCATCATCAACAGATATTCCCCTCTGGACAAGAGTCAAGGGTTTCCTTCAACCTTTATTCAGAAGATCATCAGGAATCGGATGAGGATGTAACCAAGATGCTGCTGTTAGTCTTGTCTTGGGCATTACAATTTTGATATTCTGACCTTCTGAAATTATAGTTAAATCCACAGGTCCAGGTTCTCAGTCTACTAGGTATGTTGTCTCACGGTTGGGATGAGATTGTTCAATGGGATCTCAAGTTGACAGCTTGGTTGATTGCTGGGAGCAGTAGATCAAGTGCTCTGCTGAGGTCGAAAAGTAGGAAACCATTAACAAGGCATACCTACTCAATTATCTGGAAGACTCTCCTTCAGGACAGCTCAAGAAGTAGACCAGGGTGGCTCTCCTTTTTTTCCATGTATTCCTTCTAATGTGTGAACCACATCTTGTGAACAAAATCTTGTTTTCACAAAGTTCCTGAGTTCCTTTCTTTGAACCTGGGTTAGACTATTTACTGTGTCCTGTCTCTGAAGACAGCATTCCTCGTATCTGTAACATCAGCCTGGAGAATTAGTGAGATACGAGTCCGATGGCTGGATCCTCCTTTTACTGTGTTTATTAAAAGTAGGTCGTGCATCTTCACCTCCAAATTACTGTCTAAACTTCCATCTCAATCAGGCCATTAGTCTTCACATTTCCTCTCCTCTCTTCCCCAAGCCCAAGGATGTCTGGCTCGGCGCTTAAGACTCTTTGGAAGCCTAAAGTTATCTATATAGGAACAAATCTATTCTGTAAGGTCACAAGAAGTCTGGAGAAGTATGTAGATAAGACCAGGGGTAGGTCCATCTCAGTTTAATGGCTGTTCAAATGGTTCAAACAATATATATGTTGTTACATGATTATATTAAGTTTCTAGTGATCTGGAAGTTACTGGAGTAAGTTTCCGCAGAATACCTTGGCACTGTATCCGTCACTGAGAACGTTGCTACTTGGAACTCTCTTACACTGCACTACGCTCTCAGTTTGGGCTTTAGTTCTGATGCCCAGTTTGGAGGAAAAATCTTGTCATTAAAGCTATTCAGGAGTAATTTCCGGAAAGTCACTACTGCTTGTCTTTTTTCCCCAGCAGTCAATTAGCTCAGAAGTAGTTAATGGAAATGTCTCCAAATACATTTAATTTCCCAGCCAAGCCAGGGTAAGCTATGCAGCAACTCCTAGACCCCCAAAAATTTGACATTAGCTTCTGCAAAGGCTATAGGCCACAATTCGTTCAAATAGGGTTATTTTTTGCCAGAAAGGCAAGTGTTAGGTCTGACTAGCCAACCTATCCATAATAAGCTTTGTACTTTGTACCATAATTAGCAGGTATTTTGATTTACAAGGCAATCCTTGTCTTACTGTTATAAACATATATAAAAACTGCATACTGACTTGGTGGGTGTGTGTGCGTGAGAGTTGCCTTTTGTTTATTTTTCCCCAAGTATAAAATGTGTAGCATGGAAGAGTGTGCTGAGGAGTGAGTAGATAAAGCATAACCACACAACATAAGGACATGCAGTAGTTTGCCACTTTGATTACACATACCCTAAACATTTCAGTTTTAGAGGTTTTTGTAGTCGTCTACAATTTGTATGCCAAAAGTGGCCTTAATCTTGGATTAAAACATATTTGCATCCACTTGTGAAAGACGTTATACAGGCAACTGCAAAGTTGAATGTATCTCAAACGCATACAGAAAACTAAATTTATTACTGTACTTGCTGATGACAGGTCTGTACTTGAGCAAAGGTTGGTATACATCAAATTTACTCAAGATTTATTTAACTCTGGTGTAGTAGATTTACAATCTGGGACAGTTTATGGCATCAGGAATAAAAAGTTTAAGAAATTCAGGTTTCAGGCAACAGGAATCGCAAGAGATGTTCATCTGAATTTAGCTGGTGCAGCAGTATATTCAGTCCAAGTTTTGGCACAACTCTTCAGTCTCAAAAATTTGAATCTATTGTGAAAGAAGTTTAAGTCCTAAAAGATGGTGACTTGAAGCACTTGCTGATGCCTTTTGAGGTAACTGCTAGCTATTTTGGCAGCATCCACCATGCATGCAGGATTGCTAGTCAGGGCACTAAAGACAGACCAAATGTGGGGATGGCCGGTTTGGAACATATTGAGTTAGACTGAAATAACCAGAATTAGCGGTATTCTTTGAGATCAAAACAGATAAATTTATGTATGCTTTGACATTTCATGATTTCATTAATCATTACTGTTAACTGAAGTCTTTCTTTTATGGAGAGGGTTCTTTTATTAGAGACCTGCAAAGAACTATGATGGAACTTCTAGCAATGAGACATTTTGAAGCCTGTATGGAAATTTATCTGTAGGGATGACAAACTGGAAGGGAGTTGATGTTTTTGTCTTCAAAGGCAAAATTACAGAAAATCAAATGTGTATATATAATTGAAAATTCAGTTGCACATATGGATACCTTATTCAGATTACCACAGTCATGATTCATACGGTTCCATGTTTTATTTTCACACAATCGCCTGAAGATTCATAAGTCCCTTCATGCTTCAACCACTCTTCCAGAGGGCATGTATCCATTCCGATGATAGGTTCTGTTAGATACAGTGGAGTCACATCTTACGCAGGGGTTAGGTTCTAAACTCAGCACATAGTCAAAATTACCTTTGAAAATCCCTTAAATCACCCATAAAGTACAGTATACTGTACATGGTTTTGTGTATACAACTCTGTACAGTAATTTGTAATGTATACAGTAATTTACAGTATATAATAGAGTACATATGCAAAATATAATTTTACAGTACTGTATTTTTAATTACAGGGGGTAATTACAGCGGGTCGTCAGGGCTTGATGTCGATCCAGGAGACGGAGGTAATGGAGAGCTTGAGTGACAGAGAGCAAGTCGTAGACGAAGTGGTTGGTTCTGGTTCAGCTCGAGAAGTTGATTGCGTAGGCTCATCTGCTGCTGGTTGTTTTTCCTTGAAAAACATGGTGGTCAGCAACTGTCGCTGTTGTCTCTTGAGCTGCTCAAACGTTTCTTGATACGATCTCAAATAGTCTGTAATACTACATGTGATTTTGAGGCTTCGTTCCATAGAGGCATTGTATTCAGAAATTAAATCATTCAAGAGTTTCGCTGCTTGGAACACTTCAGCAAATTTATGAAGATTCCAACTTTCTGGCTCTTCCTGTTCATCTTTGTCTTCTGTAGACGATTTTATCAGTTCCTCTAACTCATCGTTAGTCAATATTTCACTATGGCTCTCAATTAATTCTTCAATTTCTTCCTCAAGGATGTCGACAAAGCCATCATCACCAGCTTGCCTGGCCCCCTGAACAATGCGTTTCACTTCTTTGTCAATGGTCGGGAAACCCTTAAAATCATTCACACATTCTTTCCATAGGTTTCACCAACATGCATTAACTGTTTCAGGCTTGATTGCATCCGTTGCCTGTTTAATATAAGTGATGCAATCTGAAATGTTGAAGGACTTCCAACACTCCATCACATTAAGATTGGGATCAGCATCCATAGCACTACGTATCCGTGAGAATGTAAGCCTTGTGTACATGGCCTTGAAACAGCGAATCAAACCTTGGTGGAGAGGTTGGATGATGGAGGGGGGCGGGGGGAGAAGGATGACTTCAACGTCGTAATGTGCAAACCGGAGTGCTGCAGGGTGGCCAGGAGCATTGTCTACGATCAGCAACACTTTAAAGTCAAGTTCTTCTCTTCAAGGTTCCTCTTGACCTCTGGAATGAAACACTTGTGGAACCAATCCAGAAATAATGCTGCCATCACCCACGCCTCTTTATTTGATTGCCAGAACACAGGCAGGAGATTTTTGTTCTTGCCTTTTAGGGCACAGGGATTTGCAGCTGTCTAGAGCAGGGGTAGGCAACCTATGGCATGGGTGCCAAATGCGGCACACTAGCTGATTTTCAGTGACACTCACACTGCCCGGGTTCTGGCCACCGGTCTGGGGGGTTCTGCATTATAATTTAATTTTAAATGAAGCTTCTTAAGCATTTTAAAAACCTTATTTACTTTTCATACAACAATAGTTTAGTTATATATTATAGACTTATAGAAAGAGACCTTCTAAAACCTTAAAATGTATTACTGGCACATGAAACCTTAAATTAGAGTGAATAAATGAAGACTCAGCACACGACTTCTGAAAGGTTGCCGACCCCTGGTCTAGAGCAAGCCCGGCTTTATTAAATGCCCAGCCACATTGCCACAAACAACAGAGTCACACGGTCTTTAGCTGCTTTGAAGCCAGAGGTTTGTCTTTCTGATTTCAAAATGTAAGTGTGGTTGGGCATTTTTTCCCAGAAGATCCCGTCTCGTCAATATTAAAAACTTGTTCTGGAAGATAGTCCTTTTCTTCTATGATTTTCTTTAATTGTTTGGGGTAGGCTTTTGCTGCCTCTTCATTGGCAGATGCATCTTCACCAGTAGTCTGCACCTACTGTTGTTTTTGAGGTTGAAGTGGTTCCTAAAACTGTTAAGCCAACCTTGGCTGGCTTTGAATTCCTTCTCATCAGAAGGCTGTTCCCCTTTGGCAGGAGGTTTGAACAGCACGCAGAGGCTAAGAGCCTTTTCTCACAACGTGTTGCCATCAATAAGCACACGTTTACAGTTCATGTCTTTCAGCCATAAGTTTAATGCCTTTTCAGTCTTCACTAAAGTCTTATCACGCACCTGGCTCGTCACCTTAGCAGTTATTGGAGCACTTAATGCCATGGCTTGTCGAATTTCTCTCTCTCAAATCTTGGTGGCACGAATGCTAGATTCATTGTGGCCATATTTATGCGCCACGTTGGAGACTGACATACCGTCTCTGAATAAGTCCAACGCAGCCAGTTTTTCTCCAGCATTGGAACAGATCGCTGTTTCTTTGGTTGAGCACCAGATGAAGTAGTTGGCTTGTGTTTTGAGGCCATGTTATATGAAAAATATGTATCTTTAAACACTAGAATCACACTTAGTATGGCGAGATGCTCACACTATGAGAAGCACATGGGAACTGAGACCGACCGGGGGAACAGCAGATTCACGTCTCCTATCTCACGCTCACTCCGGGGCATATGCTCATTTGGTGGAATCGCCCTCGCTATTTACAGGTATCTTGTTCTTTCTTTGCTCAGTGTGTGTAGTTGAATTCGCATAAGTTAAATGCGTATATGATGTGACTCACCTATAATGATCCAAAGCAGTGCGGACCAATGCTTATTTATTTTCATCATCTGAGTCAGATGCCACCAGCAGAAGGTTGATTTTCTTTTTTGGTAGTTCAATTCTGTAGTTTCCACATCAGAGTGTTGCTCTTTGAAGACTTCTGAAAGCATGCTCCACACCTCTTGCCTCTCTGATTTTGGAAAGCACTTCAGATTCTTAAATCTTGGGTTGAGTGCCCCAACTCAGAAGAAGGTTGCAGGAGTATTGTAGGGGGGTTGTGAGAGTGGCAGTTGCTGGCCAGGTGCCCAGCCCTGAAGGCTGCGCCGCCACAAGAAGCAGCGCAGAAGTAAGGGTGGCAAGAGGGGGAGGAGTGTCACAGCCCGAAATATTTTTAAAGGGGATCCCAGTGGGAAAAAAAGTTTGAGAACCCCTGTGATGTTGAGTTGAAAATACTTTCTGATCGTCTTTCAAACACACTATTCTAAAAGTACTCTTAGCTTTTAATAATGTCCTAAATTTCCATATAGTCTATTACACTGGCTTCTGTGTATTTGGTGTCCTTTCACTGCCTGTGTGGAGAAAAGAGCATGTCTTTCTTGTTTAGTATTCTGGCTAGAGGAGAATTTGCTGTATTAGCATTTTGTGGTTGTCTTGCTTCTCTTTTTACTCAGAGATGATTTGGCATGATTTGGCATATAGGTCTGAATTACTTTTACCTGAAGATGTTAAGCTTCTGTCTGGATTAATTTTCAGTATTTAAGTAGATAAGCTAATTGTTCATTATATTTATATCAAGATGTTTTCAGTTGTGACTTGACAGCTCAACTAGTGCTGCTCTGATAAGGCAAAGTGAGAGGGGACCCACTCTGGGTATGACATAAAGTGAAGCTTTATTTTTCAAATGTTTACATACTCGGAAATAACTTTTTCCTGCACTTTTGAAGTAGCATTCATAGGATTTGCAGTATTAGATCACAGATGGTCAAACCCAATATATAGGAGAAATGTGGACACTGATGAATGTGGCTTGATTTTTTTGTTTGTTGACCATCATAAGCAATGTTTTTGTCAATTGAGTAGCATCAAGACTGCTGCTTTGAAATTTTGATCTTAAATAATAAAACTAAATTATACCATTGGTTTCAGTTTGCCTACATGGGGAACTATACTAGTATACTGAGCAATGTAACTTTTGTGGGCACTTTTAATTTGAATAAATGTCCACATGGGGAGTTGTACTGGAATAATTATACTGGTATAAGGGAAGTTTTCTGGCAGAACCATAGTACTATAATTATAGTGCTATAACTCCTTGTGTGTACACTTGTTCTGTAGTAAGAGCACACATGCAGTTATACTGCTATAATTATACTAGTATAGTTCTGCCAGTAAATTTCTGTGTTGACAACCGCTTAGTTTCACAAGAGGTGCAAGTTTGCAGCAAGTCTCTTACTATTGGAAGTTATTACTATTGGTGTATGATTAACTGTGTGGGAGTAGAGAGAGAGATTGTAGACATTTTTCTAATCACATGTGGCAGATTTCCAGCAGAAAGCTTTGTGAACATGTTGTTGTTTGGAGCTTTCTTTGGAGTACCAGGCTGTTTACCATGAGATTCTCTGGTAGTAGATGATGTGTAGACTTAAAGTATTCTGCAACGTAGAAGCTTGTCTCCTGGAAACTCCTAATTGCTTGAATGGACTGCATTAATAGCAGCAGTATTATCAGGAAACTGTGTTTAAGAATGCTTTGTTTTTACAGTACCTTTCACTTGAACTCGATTGTTCTATGGACAGTTAATATGAGTATGTATTATAGCCATTTTATAGGTTGGTGTACTGAGGCACGGAGGTGAAGGAACTTTTTCCCCAGGTTTAATAGTAAATGTTATAACTGAGACTAAAACCTCAGTTCTTGTCCTCTAATCACTAGACATCCACAGTCTTAAGTAAGAGTTTTAAATGCTGTATTAATATTTACTTGCTGTAGCTGACTTTGTTTGAAGCCTGTTTATTCACTGTCCCGTGTTTCCCTGCAGGCTGTATCTTTATGGCTGATCTGACATTGCTCCAGATGATCAGTGGAGAGGGTAGGGTAATGTTATGACTTTCCTTGACTACTGTCCTGCATGGATTGTGATAGGACTCAACATTATTTTAGCCATATTATGAAATTTTTGTTAAATTTAATCTGTACTGCAGCTTCCTGGTTAGATTATTACTGTAATGATCTCTCTTCAGTGAACATTCAAACTTTTCTAATCTTGGGAAGGCACTTTGAGATCCTTAGTCAAAAGATGATGCATATTACCCAAAATGTGCTCCATATGAGGCAGAAGTGTGATTTCTTTTGCAACAAAGGTAAACAACAGTAGCAGTGTAATCGAGATTGGTATTTTGAAATCACATTATTGTTTTTTCACAACTTCTACCAATTTCAGCAACATAGATGCAAACCAAGGAGCTGGGAAAAGAAGAATATGTCCAACTTGGACTGCATCTACTTGCACTTCCTGTAAAGGTATTTTAGGATGGTCATTTAATAACTTCAGACTTGAACTGCTCAAGACTGAGGAATTTGGATCTTTCAATCATTTTATAGTTGCTTCAGGAACAAACCCCTTCTATACATTGCCATTTTTTAATATCAGTCCACCCTGAACAAAATTTCCTCTGTAGCTAATGGGTCAATGCTGTTGTACATAGCATTCTTACCCTATGCTGCATGGATCCTGCTGTATTAAAGGCACATATGTATATTGTGGAAAATTTAATTTCCAAGAGGAGTAGTGTAGAGAAAAGGAACCTGAAATAGGTCAGTTTCTGTGACAGGCATTATACTGAACACATTGTTTTAGAAGAGCATGGATTAGCATGAATATGTTGGTGGTAGTTCTCTGCAAAAAGAGAGGAATAGAGGTGGTTGTCTAAGTGCCCCAAGAAACTCAATGCAATTAAGAAGCAGCAAAGTTTAAATTTTGTTTTAAAAAACTGTCTTTACACTTACTATACAACCTGTGGAACTCAATAGTGCAGTTATATTATATAATTGTAATAGCACTGTAATAACTCTCCTTTCCTATCCATCTTTTTAATTGCTTTCTGTTTCTTTTGCTTCAGAGTGTAAAATGGGCACCATCTGGGGTTAGGAATGAATTTTTACCCCACCTGTGGCATTTTGTAAAACACAAATTGGCCATTTATGGATCACTGCTATGTTCTGATATGGCTGTCCCTAATCTTCTGGGTGACGGAAACAAAGCTGTCCTTGTGGTTGACCTCCCTGTCATCCGCGCCTACACCTCCCTTTTAAGAAGTTTGATTGAAAGTTGTTGCCTCTTATCTGAAATTGGGGTGATCTAGCATTTCAGCAGATAGGGTGGAAGGTTCAGGGATCATAATTTGAATGTAGCCAAGTTAAATGTACTAAAATATTGCTCAGAAGTAACCTTTCTTCTTCGAGTGATTGTCCGTATGAACTCCACTCTGTGTGCCAACTGCTTGTTCGCACAAGATCAGGTTCTTTTGGCCAGCATTGTCCATTGGAGCTGTGCCTGTGCCCTAGATGTCCTTGTGTTGCTACCCAAGGGTATAAAGAACAGAGTGGGCTCATGGCAGAGAGACAGAACCACATTGGTGTCCAGTTACTCTGTGCAATGTACGATCTCTTGTTAAGCTTGTTAGTAGCAGGAAGTTATATAGTATACTTAGTATAGTTTTTGTATCATGTCTGTTAACAAATATAAAAATAACTTTTTAATAGTAGATTAGGGGTGGGATATGCCCAGTTCAGTCACTGTGGTGGATACAAATTCTCCACAATTAAAACCTGCCTCTTGTGTGGTGGCTATCTCACTTAGTGATGGGTGCTGTAGGTGACTCTTTTTTGCCTTGATTAGGGACATATCTGGCAGATGCTTGAGCTGTGTCTTCTACAGGAGGACATAGAAGGCAAGAGAGGCCCAGCTCAAGCTCTTTCTTCTGGAATGCTTGATGAGAGCCTGAAAAAAAAAAAATTAACCAGGCCTGAGTAGTCCTCTTTGGCTAGTGCTCCTGTGAGCTGCAGCTTTACTCCGAGGTCTCAAGCTCATTCTTCATCTGAAAGATTGAATCCTTTGACTACTGAATTTGACAGAGCAGCCATGACCTCTTTCAGTTAGTTGTCAGAAAAGGATAAGAAGAAGCACCATTCCAAGAGAACGTAGGCATGGATTATCTTTTCTGTGTATTAAAGTGAGGTAAATCCCCACAATGCTGCTGTATTGATGCTCAGCTGAAAGGCAGTTCACAGCCCATATTGGTTCTCCTCTGCACCAGTTGGTCTCTGGATACCCACGGTGCCATCTAAAATTTGCATCTGCACTCCCTCTGTTCTGGGGCTGAAGACTCAGATGTTGGCTTTCTCTGTACCAACTGATCTTACGGTGACTGCATTACCGATATCATCCTTGCTCTCATCTGCAATTAGAGGTACTTCTGCCTCTGTACCACTCTCTAATACTACCACAATACCTATAAGATCTCCTGCTCGAGTTGTGCAAAAGCTAACCCTAAGACACCAGATATACTTCCTCCAAGGGAGGAGCTAGCCTACCTTTTTTCTTTCTCCCCCTCTGAACATAGTAGGGAGGTATCCCAACCCTGTCATCTCATTCCCACTTTTATGAGCCTGACTGGCCTGATAGGGAATTCAAAGATTGTCCATACAGAAACAGACTTCAGGAATCTTGTGGGAAACATTCATTCTGATAGTCACTGCCATGGCTCCCAGCCCCCTTATCCTTACAACATTGAATCTTGACTTTATAAGGCTCCTTGGGGGCACATACCCAGCTTGGATATCCCATTTTTACTGTCCTCCCTCAGCCTCTGCAAGATGTAGATTTATTCAAGAAGGTCTGTTCTAGTGCCTTACAGCCATCAGGAGAGATTGTCTCAGAGAGTCTTCAGCTGTATAAGAACATGTTATGAGTTAGGTTAGCTCTACCTAGCCATATTAGAGTTCAGGCATTCTCTGTTGCCTATGTGAAGAATGTTCCTGTTTCAAGTATCGGGGGTAGCTGTGTTAGTCTGTATTCACAAAAACAACAAGGAGTCTGGTGGCACCTTGAAGACTAACAGATTTATTTGGGCATAAGCTTTCATGGATTAAAAAAAAAAAAACCACTTTTTCAGATGCATTACACTCTATGCATCTGAAGAAGTGGGTTTTTTACCCATGAAAGCTTATGCCCAAATAAATCTGTTAGTCTTTAAGATGCCACTGGACTCCTTGTTGTTCCTGTTTCAGACATTTGTAGAGCTGCTGCATTGAGCTTGGTCCACTCACTTACAAGACACTTATGTAATAGAGGCTCCCAGTTCGTAAGCCTGTTTTTGGTAAGGCTGTCCTGCCTTTATTGTTTAAATAGGACTCCTAGTACCCACCTCCAAGCGTACAGAGACAAGAGCTTGTTCATCACCAGGAGTGGAATCCAAGTGATTCTGTCTTAAAGTGATTTTGCACATGAAGACAGAACAGTAACTGGTTCTTCAAGATGTGTTGTCCATGTGGTTTCCACAGGCTGCCATCCTTCCCCTCTACTCTACAGAGTTCTAATACTTGAGCATTTTGTATTGGCAAAGGAACTGAGGAATGGTTGGGCCTGCTCTGCCATTTGTGCTCTTAGATTGTGGGAATTCAAGAACATGTAGGGTACAGATGCAGCCCCAATGGACATGGCCAAAAGAATCCAGTTTCATGTGCATAGGGCACATGTGTTGTCTACACTGATTCCACTCTTGGTGCACGTCTCTAATAACCACAGTTACTGCAAGGTAAGTAATAGTTCTTTTGCAGGTAACAGTCTGGGTCATTAACCCAAGAAAACTGACAGTTATAGATAGGAGGAAGGTATGGAAAACGTGTGGCAGGCATAGTAGGATTTTGAGATTAATCTGGGCATTTGCACTCTGATAGATGACTGCTTGCATGGCTTCAGGTTTCCAGGAAGATTACTGAATGCTTCCAAAGAGATTCCTTAAATCTTTTATGGACGTGAAAGAACTTCATGGGAAGCTTTCATGTATGAGAGGTTTCATCTTTGCTATTGCCTTGCAGTATTTTTGTTTTGATGTAAACAGCTATTCAATGAAATTGAAAGGCAAAACATTTAAAACTGATAAAAGAAAATATTTTCATGCAATACCTAAGTAACCTGTGAAACTCATTGGCGCACCATATTACTAAAGCCAAGAGCTTAACAGGATTCAGAAGAGGATTTAGAGATTTATATGGATAATTTTTAAAAGGACTTAAACTCCATGTGCTACAGGACATAATCAGAGTACTGACTGACAAGGGTTAAGAAGAAATGTCTTGCATGGACACATTATTCCATTCCTTCTGAAGCTTCTAGTAGTAGGCACTGTCATACAGGACTTAGAGGAACCATTGATTTGATCCAGTATGGCAGCTCTTATGTAGTCAGCAGCCCCATGGTGCTTCATGTAATGCGGGGCCACTGGGACCAGGTGTCCCGAGAAATGCACCTTTGAAGCTAGGAGGAAAATATTAACAGGCTGGTTGGTAGTGATGCAGATGATTTTCTGTTTACGCTTTGCAGAGTTACTGTGAGTTCCTCTCAGATTTATTGTTGATGAGACTGGGGGCTGGTTATATGTGTTTAAAATGGAGATGATTTTGTGTTAACTGACTTGTGAAATATATTTTAATTCTTTAAATAATTGTTAGGTGAGAACGTAACGTATGAAAACACCAGGAGTTCTAAGGAACTTGTTCTCTGCTTTTGCTTTTGACATGACTTTATTTTGTGAGTGGGGTGGGGTGGGGAAGAATAATACAGCTCACACTAATTTGTAACTTCAAGGTTAGCCCTCTGTTACCTCTCCACAAGAAAGACTCTAGCTTTCTGCCCACATGTATACCAAACAAACTGCCATACGTTTCTTTATCAACTACTTCCTAAGAGACCAGGTAAAATTTAAAAAGCATGTGTGAGTATTTCACCTGGTAAATCAGATCATAATTCAGATTAGATTATGAAAAATGTGAATTTAGAAAAATGAATTATTGAATGTTAACTACCTGACAGGATCTTTGATAGAAAGGTGTTGAAAGCTATTTTACAAGTGTATGTAGGAAAAATTAATGTAAAAATTTTCATGAGGATTGGGTTGCTTTCTCATCCTGCCACTGCTAAAGTGTGAAATGTTTCTCAGTGTGACTTAAGATTTCAGTCCTGAAATCAAAATATTTCCCTTTTTTGAGTCATGATACTTACTAACTTCATGAAAATGCATCCTCTTGTTACAGTCACTAGGTTAGACTGAGATTGTGTTTTAAATTTTGCCTTTATCAAATAGATCTCTAACTACATTTTAAGCTTACAGTTTATTTGTTGTACTTTTCAACTGTCTAAACAGATCCTCTTGCCTTATTCTAAACCACCAATTTGTCTTAACAGAACAAGTCTAGGCAACGACTTCATGGGCACGCTAATGTGTGTATCTGAATTTCATACTGGAAGAGCACAATTTTTTTTATTACACACTAATATAGAATTCAAAACAAGTGACAAAATCCAACTATAACAAGTTCTACTTTGGGAATTGCTAACGCACATACCCAGACTTGAATGGGGAACTGTGTATACAACATAGATCAAGAACTTCCAGATATAGTTGAACCATACTTCTCTAAACTTGTACATAATAGAAATAGGAGATAATATGAAATATTCCTGCATCATGACTGGTTCTTGTGTATTTGCTATAAATTAGAATATACAATTTGGGTTCTGAAGAGACATGTAAACAGACTTAGTTTGTACTGGAAATGAATGGTTTTTCTCCCATAGAACATGATGAGATGTCTGGATACAATAATACTGCTCTACAGCCAAAATGCTTCTGAAATAAATGTAGTCCAACTTTACTAATTCTGGGTCACTGAGAACGAAAATGATGCTTAAAATTGTTGATTGGCTCTAGTTTTCAAGATACGCTATTGGGTCAGTATATACGACACTTGACTTGGGAATGCTGGAGGATAAGTGAGTTATAAAGGGAAGGGATCTCAAATTAAACCAGAAATGACTAAAATCCATCTTTGACTGGATCTATGAATAAATCTATGATTGGGTTTGGACAGTGCTTGCTTTTTAGGCAAAACAATGAATGATGCAATCTGAAGCTGGTATTGCGTCATACATGATATGAATTGCATCATGTTATTCCTAGAAGTCATGGATGATGCAATCATAACGAAGCTTACATCACTCTGCTGAACAAATTGCCCTATATCAGCTCTAGAAATCATACAGTGTTGTGCTCTCTTATTTGTCCGTGTTTGATTTTGCAAAGGGACACATTTCTGGTTAGCCAAAGTGAGCAGAGATGCCTCGTACTTGTGTGAACAGTGCATATAACTTCTGCTATGTTTGTGGTGAAGTGACTTTTGCATCACAAAAGCACAGTATAACCACTATGGTTAAGAGAGTCTCTCACCTTTATTTTGGCTGCAAAATTGGAGATCAGGACAAGAGGCAGGCCCCACACACAAGCTGCAACACTTGTGCAACAAATCTTCACCAGTGGTTGAACGGGAAAAGGAAATCTATGCCTTTTGCAGTGCCAATGATTTGGAGAGAGCCAACAGATCATACCAGCAATTGTTACTTCTGCATGGTGCCTCCAGTTGGGAAAGGTATGTCAAAGAAGAAAAAGTGGACTGTGTATTATCCAAACATTCCATAAGCTATACGCCCAGTACCCCACGGAGAAGGACTGCCGGTTCCTGATGCACCAGAATCATTCTCACTTGAGTCAGATGAGGAAGAGGAAGAAGATGAAACTTCTGATCCTGAACCATCAATGTCACAGGACCCACATTTTCTCCCATCCTCCTCCTCTGAACCACACCTCATAACACAAGGTGAACTGAATGACCTTGTCAGGGATTTGGAACTACCCAAGAGTGAGGCAGAGCTGTTGTGCTCCAGACTACAGCAGTGGAATCTCCTGGCAGGCTATCAGGGCAAATGGAGCCCATCAATGCTTGCAGACTATTGCTGGACAGTGACAAGAGATGCTCCATTTAATGAATACAAGAGACAAGCCAAGAAGCACGGAGTAGACACTGAATAGGGCTAAACTATGTACATAAGTTTTTTGCCTTTTGTTTCATAATCAATTTTATTTATATAACCTTTTTGCTGATTTTTAAAGTGTTACATAAACAGGACAGGTGAACTATTATCATGTAAAGCAACCATAAACACATGAAAAGACCTAGGTTTACAATTTATGATTAAAACTCTATCTACACAATATACATAGACATAAAATGTAAAAACTTAAATATCTTAGAAACAGTAGCCAATCAGTTGTTTTAATTGTCGTATTTGAATTCAGCACATCAAAATACATAATAAATAGCACATTTTATCTCTGAAGCAGACGACTTCTCAAAAATTGTGGACCAGTGTAATTTGATCCCTGATGTTCAAATAAACTTTTTTATAAAACATCTCCTGATAAAAACTCTTATACAAAATAACATCCAGAATTAAATAAAATAATAAAAGTCAACATTCTCAAAAATACTAGCAACAAATCGAGGGAATCTAATACAGGAAATGAAGTGTCAGTTTAGTGGAATAAATGTGTGACCAGCAGTGGTCATATGTTGTTTGTTTTAGGAACACTTTCACTGCAGATTTGACACAACCCAAAGAAGGTACCAGTGTGAGATTTCTAAAGATAGCTACAGCACTCGACCCAAGGTTTAAGAATCGGAAGTACCTTCCAAAATCTGAGAGGGATGGGGTATGAAGCATGCTTTCAGAAGTCTTAAAAGAGCAACATTCTGACGTGGAAACTACAGAACCCGAACCACCAAAAAAGAAAATCAGCCTTCTGCTGGTGGCATCTGACTCAAATGATGAAAATGAACATGCATTGGTCTGCACTGCTTTGGATTGTTGTTGAGCTGAGCCCATCATCAGCCTGGACGCATGTCCTCTGGAATGGTGAGCAAAGCATGAAGGGACATGAATCTTTAGCACATCTGGCACGTAAATATCTTGCAATGCCAGCTACAACACTGCCATGCGAATGCCTGTTCTCACTTTCAGGTGACATTGTAAATAGGAAGAGGGAAGCATTATCTCCTGTAAATTTAAACAAACTTGTTTCTCTTAGCGATTGGCTTAACAAGAAGTAGGACTGAGTGGACTTTGTTTTGGTTTTGAGTGCAGTTTTTTTGTAAATAATTCTACATTTGTAAGTTCAACTTTTAGTGATAAAGAGATTGCACTACAGTACTTGTATTAAGTGAATTGAAAAATTATTTTTTAGTTTTTCGGTACAAATATTTATAATAAAAAATCAAGTGAGCACTGTACACTTTGTATTCTGTTTGTAATTCAAATTGATATATTTGAAAATGTGGAAAACATCCAAAAATATTTATGTAAATAGTATTCTATTATTGTTTAACAGCGCGATTAATCACGATTTTTTTTTAATCTCTTGACAGCCCTAATTATAACTTTACTAAAGAGAGAGAAGATTCTAGTTTCTTATATATATATATATATATATTTAGGCCCTTAAATAGCAAACAGTTTCCTCCATACCAAGATGAATAATTTGTTAGAATATGTATATATCTTATCACTCACTCTTGTCTCATAGAAATTCTCATAAATGTATACATCTTTGCACTCATAGCTCTTCCTCTATATTTTAACTTTTAAAAAAAGTAACTTTGGAATAGAGGTCATGTTTATGTTGGGAGTTCTAAGGGAGATAAAGCTTCTATTATAGCTGGCATTTACCTGTTTCAATTAGACCTGCTCTGAATAGGCTTAGACGACATGGTGGTAAACCTCAGGAGCTGCAAGAGGCTTTTTAGCAATATTGGAAAAGCTAGTATGGGCAACTGGGGAATAACAGTGGGGATTCTTTTTTCCTCCAAAAAATCCCTAGCGTGGATGAGGTATTAGAAGGATTTCAGGGTTGTATAGACTAAAGGTTTGTCTACATAGTGGGGTTTTGCAGATTACCTTTGTATATGCTCTTGTAGAATAACTATTCCAAACTAATTGCATCCATGCAGTTCTTTCTTGCCTACTATCCTCTGAATCAATGCATACACAAGGCACTAATTTGTTTCAAAATAAGCATTTAATGTTCTGGGCAGGTATCTCATGGTGCTTTATGTTGTTGCTGGGTTCTATGCATTATGGGGATTTTGTCACGGCACATTGTGGGATACCCACTGGAAATCTGGGATATAGAGGTCATAGCAACGTTGCTGAGATTCCTCTGAACACATCCCATGATTCTTCTATCTTGTGAGTTAGGAGCACTTTCTAACTGCTGTCAGCAAGCGTGAAAGGAATACAGCTGCATCTCTACAGTCCAGGCGTTCATTAATACATAGATGCTGCTGTGCATGTATTTGGAGTCATGCGTCCAGGTGGCTTCTGCAGCCAGCTGCCACAGTGGTGAGTCATTTTCAGCAGAGCAGGTGGAGGAGGATGAGATCAAACAATTAATTGTGTATAAAGTTTTCCTGGAACATCTTCATTCCATTGAGTGCCATTTCTGGGGTCAAGAAACCAACTCTGGTAGTAAAGGAACATGATGCTAACCAGAAGTTGAGGCGGAATTTTGGGATGACAAAGATCACTTTCCTAAAGATCTGCACAGAACATAGCGGCATCATACCAATGTGAGTTCTCTGTGGAGAAGAATGTGGCCATCAGCATCTGGAAGCTTGTCACCTATGATTAGTTAGCTACCAACCAACAGCAATTTGGTGTTGGTAGATCAACTGTTGGGATTGTTGTCATGGAGGCATGTTTTAAGAAGGTGCTGATGGCATGAGTTATTCATCTTGGTAGCACGCAGCAGGTTATTGATGGATTTGCACAGCTAGGGTTCCTGATGTGTATTGGTGGGCCATTAATGCGATCCACATGCCTATTTTTTGTTTCCCTCTCTTCTTGGCCAGGCCTCAGAGTTCATAAACAGAAAGGGATACTTCTCCATGGTGCTCCAGGGCCTGGTTGATCACTCTGGCAGGTTCACCAATGTGGGATGATCTGGAAGGGTCCATGGTGTTAGGCTCTTTTTCATGTTTGAAAAATGATGATTTTGGTCCCAGGACCGCTATGAACATTATGGGTGGTCTGATTCCTCTTGCCATTCTTCTAGACCCAGTTTACCTTCTGTTTCACTGGCTTATGCTGCCCTTTGCTAGACACTTGGATAGGAGAAAGGACCTGTTTGACTATCCCTAAATAGTTGCGGAATGACAGTGGAAATGTGGTATTTTATGAAACTTTATTGAACATTTGTCAAAATAACCTTTTATTGAATGTCAAGCAGTGCAAACAATAAAAACCAGCTATTGAACCAAAATTTATTATAGCATGACAGATGACAGTACAAACAGTATCCAACATTGAAGTGCAGTTGTGCAACACATGACTAAGTACTGAGTACATGTATATCAGTGCTGTACTGGTCACAGGCCTGTGTACTTTTCCCTGGCTGTGGAATAGTGTGGGAAGAACCTTTGTTGTCGGGGTGGTGATGGATTCTAGAACTTTCTGTTTTCAGGGTCCTATAGTACAGGATATCTGCAGAAATACCTGTTGGAGCCTTGTGAAAGGTACTGCTGTTCCTGGAACATATTGTTCTCCATGGGCTGCAGGCCATTGCAGCAGCATGTTCTCAAGATGGTTTGTCTTTTGCACAAGCTCTGCATCACTTGTCTCTGCATCACCTGTCTTTCTCTGCAAGGAGAACTTCCCTCCACTCCACTATTTATCCCTCTTTTGGGATGCTGCCAGGAAGTCCCCGAACATTTTGTCTTAGGTCTTCCTTTTCCTGCCTTGGACATGAGTCCAGAGTTCTGCAACTGATAGCAGTCCTGTCTTTGGAGATTGGTGTCAGGAACAGAAGCTGGGAGAGTTGAGAAACAGAACAAGTAGTTATTGTAGGTGATTCAAGTCTCCATGGCAACAGTGATATACTCTCGTTCCTCAGTTTTGGAATACTATTTCTTCAGTTTTTTTTTCCCAGCTTGGGTAGAGTTTGTAGATGGTAAGCAGTGTTTCACTTTATTTCCCCTTTCCATAGTAATTCAGTTTTAGTCCTAGGAGGTTGGTGCAGTGGGTGACGGGAGTGGAAAGTGGGGCTTGTGGGGTTTGTGCCAGGTATGGGTGAGGGGTTTGAGATGGCTGGCAGGATTTGGAGGCTTGCATGGGGTGGGAAAGGTTGAGAGTCCTTTGAAATTAACATAGCCTGTTAAATGAAGCACCAGTTGCATTTTATCTTTATTTTTCTTGTAACCATTTCTGACTTCTATGCCTCCTAAATTGTACTCAGTTAAAATCTCTCTTTGTAGTTAATTTATTTTGTTTTATCTTATCTGGTGTGTTTGAATTGAAGTGTTTGGGAAACGCCATTTGGGGTAACAAAGATGTGTGCTTATCATGTCTATTAATAAAATGATGGGCTTTACATAAGTTAGTTATCTAGGAGAGGGCTGGGCAATACAGGACATATATTTCTGGGGGGAAATCTAGGACTGGGGATGTGTTGGGGTCACCTTGCAATATATCCAGCACTGGTAAGAGCGAGTGTGGCTGGATGGCTGCGACCGAAACACACACACACACATGTACGTAGGTAGCTGGGCGCGACTTGCGTGCTGGAGGCTGTTTGTGAGCAGTCCAGTCTGGAGGCTACAGCAGCAAAGCAGTGTAAAGAGCATCTAAGGTTTGCGGTCAGGAGTGACACAGCTACTCATTGGTCTGGATTGTACTCTGGGTATGTCACAGCCCCACAAAGGGGATAGCATGTCTTCACTCATAAATCAGACACCTGTATTTGCAACAGCTATTCTGACTTGGAGATGAGAGAGAAATTATGAATGACAGTTAATATTACCCACAGACCAATTCCTTGGAAGTCAAGGAAGCATAGGAAGAGGTATATGATCTTAAATATACTTTAGGCTTGGTCTACACTGCAGAGTTAGGGTGATGTAAGCTGCCTGCCATCAACCTACTTATGCATGTACCTGCACTTAAATTGGCCTCTCACTGATGTAAGTGCGCTCTCATAGCAGTGCAGTAACACCACCTCCCCCACAGTCATTGAACCACGGTCAATCTACTGAAGTTGACATAGTGCGAGTGTAGACACTACATTTCTTACATTGACCCTAACAGTCCTCTAGCAGCTCTCCCACAGTGCCCAAAACTAGCTGCTCTGGGTCGCAGTTGTCAGTTCCACTTCTGCCTCAAAGGCTAGAAGTCCCTTACCTCCCCGTTTTAAAGTCCTGTGATTGATAGATTTATTTATTTAATTTTTTTAAAATGCCTTTTCCTGATTGTCTGGCTTGCCAAGCACACTTGCAGCTCTCTGTTATGTGCCACTGATCATGCCAGCTATCTGCTCCAGATGCACTACGGCTTGGAGTAGACAGGAAATATTGGATAATCTGGACCAGGAGAAGAGGCTCGTGCAAACACAGCTGCGGACCAGCTGTAGAAAAGAAACATATATAAGAGCAGATTTAATGGAGAATGCAGGAGAAGTGGTACTGCTGCCTGTCCTTATTGTACCCTGTGAAAATGAAGTAACTACATCAGGCATACCAGAAGGCCAGAGAGGCCAACCGTCAATCTGGTGCTGAGCCCCAGACCTGCTGCTTTTATAAAGAGCCACATGCCATACTTGCAGAGACTCCACTACCACCCCACAGACGACCATGGATACCTCCAAAGAGCCTGAGTTACAGGCCCCTGGCATGAACAGCAAGGAAGAGGATGGGGATATGTGATCAGCACCTGTTTGAAACTGCACTGCAGTCCTGGCAGTCAAGCACGGGCGAGCCTGGTGCAGGGAAAGGAACCTCGGGTAAGTGTGCAACTGTGTTTCCTATTACAGTGATGTATTGATGGCGCCCACAGTTTAACAGGAAACAGCTATCAACTTTTCATTAATTTACTCATATTAGAAGAGATAGTGGTACAACAAAGAGGTAGAGTTACCTGCTTTTTTTTCCTCTGTAGAGCTAAGCATGGGGGCCACACGGAGCAGTTTGTTTTTATAAATAGGGATGTCGCTGGAATCCTCCTAGAGGTCTCGATAAAACTTTCATGGATGTACTCTGCAGTTCTCTCCTGAAGGTTTCTAGGGATGGCAGCCTTATTTCTTCCTCCACAGTAGGACACTTTCCCACGCCAATCAGTGATGACTTGGGCAGGCACCATTGGAGTACACAGGCTAACAACATACGGTTTCAGCGGCTTTGGGACTCCAGCAGCGGCTGTGCTCTGTATGTCTTTGTTACTTCAGGAGTGAGATATCAGCTAAATCACCACTGCCTGTGAAAAATGGTGCCAGTATTCAGTGCCATTGCCTATACTTATAGTTTTGTGCAACCTAGCTATTCCCTCCTCATTTCTTTCCCTCCGGTGGGCCATATGCACCATGATTGCTGTGAGTAACACGGTGCACAAGCACTCCGAAGTAGAAATGTCAATAAGCATGTCTTGTTTAAAACTTCAGAGGAGCAAGGGAAGGGAATTCTGAATCTTAACTTTCATTTTCCTTTGTGACTGTTTTGACAATAGTGCCTCTGTTTTATCTACAGCTGCTCTGTTGTGACATCGAGGGGTTTCCTCCTCCACACCTTCAGAACTCCAGAGCCAGATAGAGGAGAAAGAGGACTCGGGATGACATGGTTCATGAGATCCTGCAAGCCAGTGCTGCATCAGACTGTGAGCAAAGGGCCTGAAGGGTGAACATTGCAGACATTCTGGGGAAAGACTGGGAGCTCCAACAGAAAAAAGGAGAAGGAGATGCATCAGGACATAATGGGGCTTCTCCAGCAACAAACAGATGCTGCAGACTCTTGCAGACCTACACGTTCAACATTCCACGGCTCACCTCCTTTTGTAGTCCACTGAGAACTCCATTGCAACACCTCTTTACACATTCCACATGGCATCAGGGGCTGCATCCCTAACCGTACCACTCCATCCTGGGGCAACATTAAAAACAACCACAGCTTCACATACTCCGACCTGTGAAAGCCACAGTTTGGTGTATGGATAGCTAAAATGGACTGAGTATTCTTTCCATTCAAGTTCTGTTCCATTAATTCGTTAAATTTTTAATGTATTTACTTCTAAATTCCACAGGCTTTTTGGGTTTTTTTGCACTGGTTTTGTCACTGAATAAAATTCTATTATGTGGAAAAGAATTCATCATTAGTAGTTCACAACATATACTGCAGAGTTCCTAGAAGTTCAGAAGGTCCCCACTCACTTGTTACTGTATAGTGTGACACAACACATTAGGTCAGTGATAGTGTACTAATCATAAAAGGACAGCAACCACTGCAAAATTAGTAGGTGCATTGGCAGTGATCTATATCTGTACACGAAGCACCAAACAATTCCTAAGAGGACCCAGAATAGCAGGGCCAGGTAGATCACAGTACAGTACAATGCAATACTGTGGATCAGTGGTTAAGTACACCTTTACCCTGCTATAACGCAACCCGATATAATGCGAGTTCGCGTACAGCGTGGTAGCAGTGGTGCTCTGGTGGCACTTTAAAGGGTCCGGGGCTCTGGCTGCTGTGGGGAGCCCCAGGCCCTTTAAATCACCGCTGGAGCCCTGCCTCCCCTACCCCGATATAACAAGAGTTTCAGCTATAACACGGTAGGGATTTTTGGCTCCTCACGACCGTGTTATAGCGGGGTATACTCTTATAGAGGTATAGAGGGGTATACTCTTTCAAAGCCTCCCTGAGCCATATAGGTCTGCAGTGAGCTCTTGTAATCACACTTATATCTGGCTGTTCACTCAGCAGACAACAGGCATCTTTTCCCCATTTGTTTCACAGATGTTGTTCAGGACACAGTGGGCAGCTATAACCATTGGGTTTTTTTTTTTCACTGAGATCCAGTCTTGTGAATAAATAATGCCAGTGTCCCTTCAGTCTACCAAAAGCACATTCAGCTGTCATTCTGCACCTGCTGAGCCAGTGGTTGAATCTTTCCTTGGTGCTGTTGAGATGGCCAGCATATGGCTTCCTGAACTGAGACACTAAACGGTAGACTGGGTTCCCTAGGATCACCATTGTCATGTCAAAATCGCCAGTGTTAATATGCCAGTTGAGGAAAAAAAGTCCTTGTTTGTAGGTTTCTGAACTGTCCTTTGTTCTTAAAGATGCACGTGTCTTGCATCTTCCTGACCGGCTAATGTTGATGTCCGTGAAGCATACCTGGAGCTCCACCAACACTTGCAATATCATAGAAAAGTAGCCTTTTCTCTTGTACTCTGTGGCAAGATGGTCTGATACCAAAATAGGGATATGCATGCTGTCTATTGCCTCACTACAGTTTGAGAATCCCATTGCTGCAAATCCATCCACTAGAGCACATTGCCTAGAGCAGTGGTTCTCAGACTTTTGTACTGGTGACCCCTTTCACGTAGCAAGCCTCTGAGTATGACTCCCCCTTTATAAATTAAAAACTTTTTATATATATCTATATTTAACACCACTATAAATGCTGAAGGCAAAACGGGGTTTCGGATGGAGGTTAACAGGTCGCGACCCCCCATATAATAACCTTGCGACCCTCTGAGCAGTCCCGACCCCCAGTTTGAGAACGCTGGCCTAGAGTTAGTCATAATGGCCCTGCACACAGAATTACCCCCACAGTGGATTTTCAAGCTCATAATTATTTTCCTGCTGACCTCTAGCAATCTGACATTGCAAGTTTCCACAATGTGATTGCCACTTGCTTCTTCACTGTCAAAGCAGCTTTAATTTTAATGTCCCTGAGCTGGAGGGCTGGGGCAAGCTTGGCACACAGATCCAGGAGTGTGACCTTGCTCCTCATCCCAAACCTGCATTACAGTGCAATCCCACCAGTCAGCTTTCATTTCTTGGGCTCAGAGTTGACACTCCACTATCTGCAGCTGCTCTGTGAATGCCACCAACAGCCTCGAATTGGTTCTCACTATGTTGCGCAGCAGTCTGTCCTCCAAGAAATCATAGTGTTCCATGCTAGCGTGATTTTGATTTTAAAGATGGCTCTGCAAATACTGGAGGACCATGCGTCTTGTGCTTGCAATGCTTATGACAATATTTCAGAGCTGTTCAGTCTCCATACTTCTGTCAGGTGGAGGACAGCAAAGAAGGCCATGCAGGTTTGTGGGATTTTTTTTAAAAGGCACAAAAATTATGGGATATAGATAACATGATGGAATGGAGACAGTTGCATGCTGGGAAGCTGACCCCTTACTCCCAGTCACCGCTGCGCAACTTTTTTCTGTCCCACTGTGCTTTGCCAAAACTTCTCAAAAGAAAGTGCATTGGGCGGCAGTGGGTTGTAGACTGGGTTACCTATCCATTGTGCTTGGCACTGTATATTGACACACTCACTCCTAATGAGTACATGCAGTGCCAGGGCTAGGAGCCAAGTATGTATGTACACAAGTGATACACTAACTGCAGTGGCTTTATGCTGATGTAACTTGCGGCGGCAAAAGTTTGTAGTATAGACATGCCCTGATATTTAAGGATGTCATATATAAACTTGTACTTTGTTAGGGCCTTCCCACAAAATGTGGATTCCATTATGACAAGTATAGGGTCTTAATAAAGGAGTAGAGGTTTTGTTTATTTAAAATCAAGGTAGGCAGATATGGTTTATTGAAATATGCTGTACCAGTGATCACATTTTATTAATAATTGTTTTTTTCTTTTGTTTAATATTAAATGGTAGTAATTATTCTAAAGTCAAAGAATTTACATAAATTGGTCATTGACTTGGTAAAAACTGATCCTTGGAAGTGAGTTAGTCTTAACAATTAACATTGAGAATGAATTATTTTTTCTAGGTATTAAACTCAGGGATGAGTCAATATAACTAGTGTTGTGATGTGCCTATAAGATACCTTTTTTTAAAATTGCACTTTATCTCCAGTGTGAAACTGCAAGAAGAATTAGATTCATCTTCCATATAGACACACAATGGTGGCTTTGATTTGGGACATTAGTGGTTCAGAAATATTATTCCTACATATTGAAACTCTAATTGTTCTTACTCTTTAAGGGCTAGTTTACACAGGAAAGGTTTACTAATTATTGTGGTATAGGTACATCAATTATAATTCTTTTTCGAGTGTCCCCTGCACAGTCCCACTCCTGGAATGCGCTGACCTGGTCAGCGCAGATAGTAGAACTTAACCGCCTCATAGCAGAGCCTGTTAGAACACTCATGCATCCTTCCTACCTCTCCTCTCTGCATTCCTGAACATTCTGAGGGCAAGGCTATGAAAGAGGATGTGATGTCCTCTGCTTGCTGCCTTAGTTCCTTCCAGCCACACCAGCAGAAAGATCTGGAGAGATTCACATCTATCCAATCAGGATTCTTCTCTCAAAGAATTTAGTGTAAAGTGAAAAGGTTAGTTAGTTAAGGAACTTTTTTTTTTCTTCTTTTTTTTATTATTACAATAGATAGTAGTTAATTTCAGTTCTGACTACGGTTCCATGTCAGATCTGAAAGTTCAGACTTGCTTTTGAAAGGTGTACCTCTTGTCTTGCAGTCTTTCTGGTGTTGGATGCCCACACAAAACACCATGAGGAGGGTCACTCTCCTTCAAGGTGCTCTGTCTATAGCACACTTACCCTGAGGGTATGCAGGGAATGCGACAACAGGCTGTAAGTCTTACTGCTTCATGAATCTCTGGTTGCAGAGCCTCTTAGACCCGACACATCCAAGGGATCCGTATTCACGATGAAAAGGCCTGTGTCCGCTCCTTACACCTCTGGCATTCAGAACAACGCTATGTAGAAGGTTTCAGTCACTGCCCAAAGATCAAGATCCAGCACCTCAGTGCAGTCAGTTTCCCCCAAATCATTGGACTGACCTTAAAGGCACTCGGACTTAATCTGTTTCAGCCTGTGAGATGAAAGCCAAACCACAGGAGAAACCTTCGGATCTTTCTACTTCAGTTCCAAGATATGCAAGACAAGAAGGCTTCTGTTAGCAAGTACAAATTGAGAGAATCCTCAGATTGTTTGCATCTAGACTGGATAACATCAGATCCTATCAAAGACTAAGATTCTGGTTGAATGTATATCCCTGCTTAAAAGTCATCCCCCAGTTCTGAAGACTGCATTGGATCCAAAGATTGTTCTAGAGCAGGAAGTAGTTTCTTCATCTCCTATTCACTCTATACCAACATTTACTGTGATAGTGCAGGTATACCACAGAGGTTGGCAATTCCGTAAGTTACCAGAACCTGAAGAGACAAGCTTTTTCTTCTGAGGGGGATAAAATGAAGGTTACTGCTAGTTATCCTCCTTGAATGCCCTCCTCCTCACAGCCAGAGAAGAGGTGAGAAAAGTTGTCTCAAATATCCCCAGACTCTCCCCTTCTCCCTCAAGCACTCCTTTTTACACATGCCAGGTCTTGGGGGGTATGTCTACACTGCAGTAAAACATCTGTGGCTGGCCTGTGTCAGCTGACTCTGGCTGCAGGGCTCGTGCTGCAGGACTGTAAAATTGTAGTGTAGATATTTGGGCTGGGGGCTGGGCCCTTGGACCTTCTCCTCTTGTGGAGTCTCAAAGATCGGGCTCCAACTCAAGCCCCAATATCTGTGCTGCAATTTTATAACCCTGCAGCCTGTACTCCGAGAGCCTGAGTCAGCTGAGCTGGGCCAAGTGCAGGTGTTCTATTGCAGGGTAGACATGCCTGTATTGTCTTCAATAATTTGTAATATAGACTTGTAGTCAAAGGAAGAATTGGATGGGTTAGACAAACCAGCATACCTCCTGGGTTCCATTCTTATCAGAAGGAATACACCAGTCAATATGGTGCCTATGTATCATAACACCTTCCCAAATATGATGTGGAACATGAATTTGTTTACTGGCATGAATGACATAGTGTTTAAGCATTATAGAAATCTTTTGTGTTCTCATTGACTTAGGAATCTCTCCCACTAGAGATCAGGAAAAGTCTTTCTCCTTGGATCTGAGAGTCCTGGATCTGTCAACTTCACCTGCTTTCATGGAACATTTCCTCTGCTACTGTCAGATGAGCAGCATAAGGCTCATTTGGAACATTAAGTGGAAGGAGTTGCTTTTGCTTCCTCTTCTGAAGACGTTTTCTGTGAACTTGTGGACGGAATGGCAGTGACACTGAAATTCCCATCTGTTACAATGGAAGAAATATCCCAGCCTGTTTGACATCCTGAGTTCTCCATTAAAAAATTGCCCTTCCAATATTAGATGGACTATGGCAACCTAAAAATGCAGTGCTCGCTCGCACTTGCTTTCTCTCTTGTGCATACATGCACACCCCCATATAGGTCACTATCTCTTTAGAGGCTATATCTAGATGGGTTATACAGTGCATAGAAGAGAGCTTTAGGTTAACATCCATTCAACTTTCCATTGGGATTAAGTCAGTCTGCCAGAGCAATGTCTACTTCCATAACGTGGTATGTAGGATACGTCTGCACTATAAGCACTACAGCTGCAGCTATGCTGCAGCTGCACTGTAGCCTAGACACTACAGTGACAGAAGGGATGTTTCCATCACTGTAGTAAATCCATCCCCTTGAGGCAGTAGCTAGGTCAATGGAAGTCTTGTTTTATCTACTTTGTTGTACCCCCAGTGGAGGTTAGGTTGACCTAATTACATCAGATGGGGTGAAATTTTTCACAGCCCTGAGTGATGTATCTAAGTCGACCTAACATTTAGGAGTAGACCAGGTTCAGATATGTTCTAATTGCAGAGATCTGTAAGGCTATTACTTGTACCTCCATACATACCTTTACAAACCAATACTCGTTTGACCTAGTATAGACAAACCCTAAAAAGACTTGAATTCTTGTCTTTGTCCCTCACTCAAGCAATTGTGTTTTTAAAAAAAACAACAACAAAAAAACCCGGCAACAACAAATCCCCCCACTTTGGTGTAACTTGATTATCTTCATCAGTCTTGTTAATATCTAATATCTTTGTCCTGTCTTCCTCTTGCAGGCAGGCAGAAGTCCTGAAGGCTGACATGACAGGTAATTGTCTTTTATTTCACCATTAGTGCAGTTACTAAAATTGTGTTTGAGTCCTATTTTTCTTTGTGCTGTAGTGACACAAAATGCTTACCAGACCTCTAATAGGAGTGAGATGATGAACATAAAAGAAGCACGTGGTAAAATTTCATTTTAACATTGCAGATTGAGACCTGTACAAACAGTTACCTATAAACATGATCTAGTGAGTAGCTGGGATTTTCAAGAACTCTGGCTTGTGCAGGTTGTGTCCTGTTAAAGGTCTATTCTTCCCATGTGGATAAATGGAGAATGCTTTACGAGTGGCTATACTCTCTGCTGTAGATGGAAAATGAAAATCTGAAACTTAAATAGTTAAAACTCACATGCAGTGCCTTAAAACACTTATGGAGAGACAAGTCCTTTTCTCTCCCAGCTGGTGACATAGAATGAGTCCTATCTTCCACCTGGGAGGAGAGAGCAGGACTGGACCTAGCTCATGTATCTTGGGTAATGACTGATCTGATACTTATTTAAAAATTAATAGCAGATATTCTCAATAATAGAAAAGATCTGTCTCTGGTTTCTAGCACCAAAGATGTTGGAGCTGCTGAGTCAAACACTAACTTGCGGATCCCCCAAATGCAGCCTGTGAAGTCCTAAAATGCAGCTTTGCAGCATCTATCTTCTGGCTTTTACAAGATAGCTTGGTTTTATTACTGGTGAATGTATATAAGTGGTAACTTAATCTTTTTCAGAACTGTAATAAATATTATGTTGATGTGCTTTTGTTAAAATAGTTTGCAGATGAAATTAATGTGCAGTCCTCTGGTTTCTAGCAGCTTGTCATTTTGGCCTTTTGTTGCAATGCCTGCAAATCTCTTCCTGGTATTCATTGGTGTTCCTAGTTTTTGTTTTTTGATGAAGCTGTAATTGAAGGGAGGTGTGACATATCATTGCGTGTGGCGTGAACATGTTGTTTTCTTTCCTGGGGCAGGAATTGGAAAAATCAGTTGAAATGACACTGTCATATGTACTGGGACATAGTAAATCTGTTTTTGTTTTTTTGATGCTCAGATTCGAAGCTGGGTCCAGCTGAAGTCTGGACATCCAGACAGGCTCTACAGGACTTATACCAGAAAATGCTAGTAACTGATCTGGAGTATGCTTTAGACAAGAAAGTGGAACAAGACCTGTAAGTATTCTAATCACAAGTATTCACGTGCGTTTGTGTACTCGAGCAGGATCCTTCCAAGATGTATGGAAGAGTGGGTACAACCTATAAAATGGGCTCAATTTTTCTGTAAGTGGAAGCTTGAATAAATGCATTTTGAATAATCTTACACTGAATTTAAAGAACTAGGAGGAATGTATGGGAATGGGGAGTGAAAGGATGTTTACAATTCCTGCCCTTAAGGAGTTTGGGGAAAACCCTGCTGTGCATCAGAAAATCTCTAATGGATTTGTACTCACAAAAAAGATCTTGTAAATAATAGTTCATTGTTTAGGCATGTGCAGCATACACACTGTGAGTGAGATGCGTGATTTATGGAACTGATTAATGTTGGAGAGAGGTGTGTCACTTGTTACATAGAGACTTCCCAATATGTAATTCCTAGTGAAATCCCTGCAGCATTCCCAAAAAGTTGTTTGAGAATTCTAATCCACAAACCTGCCTCTTGAGTCAAACCAGTAAATAGGGAAAAGCAGGGGGAGCTGCTCTGCCACATAATCTTTGTCATGGAAAAGGCTTTGGGTACTCAGCCTTAGCAATTATAGTGTAGCTCCTACTGAGGTCAAGGTATGGGATCTAGCTCCACTTGAGAGCCATGTGAGTAAGACACAGCTCAGAACAGTAGACTCAAAAACAAAAGACTCAGCCACACTTGGTTACACACTAATGTCAACTCTAACTTACAAATGAGCAAGTGCCACCCTACCTTACAGCTGAAGCACAGAAGTAGATTACTATATGTTAGTAAAACAAGCTGGAAGTATCTCTGTGATCAGCGTGAAAAGAGGGTGGTGCAATCATCACTGATGAAGATCCTCTTATGGGACGAGGACTAGTGGTGTTTAGCCCCCCCTTAGTTGTGTGAGGTTGAAGGGAGGAGGGAAGAGAGGCATTTGCCTTTCTGTTACCATCAAGGAAAGAGAGATCAGAAGAGCAGGAAATCTTCCCTAACACTGCCATTCTGAGCATTCGGGAAGCTGGTGATGGAGGAGCTTCAAATGTTCATTCATACTCATTTAGGGACAAAGACTTTATGCCAGAGATTGGGGAGAGATCATCTAGGAATAGCGCTCTAGTGGGACATTCAGTATGACTTCCTCATAGCCAGGTGAGGATCTTGCTGGATTGTCCCCCAGCTTCTACCACTGGATCTTATTTGAGGAACAGGAGCATCTTTTTGTACCAGCCTTGGTTAATAGTCTGCATTTCTTTCAGTCCCTGGCAGAGAGTCTGAAAGCGCATGATGTTAAAGCTGCTGGATGTTCAGACATTTCGGCCTGACATCAGTTCCTGAACAATTTCTCTAACCCTGTCCGTGAGACTGATGGTCAAAGCTTTATGACTAATAGGGCTTGACCTGCTGTTTAGTGCTGGCAGCAAATGAATAATTGTTAATGCTGCAAACAATCTGTTTGGTTTTTGGAGATTTGGGGGGGAACTTGCAGTTCTTCCCTGTTTGACTTTAGATTTCCATTGCACATTCTGTTCCATTTTAAAAGGGATCAGTTAAGGCACTAGAATAAGTGGAGAGCTTTGATGGAGTTAGCGCCAAGTGCCTTATAATTGTAACAAACAGTTTTTTCCCATTCTCAGGGAGCTCAGTGTCTGCCCAGTGAGTCACTGCTGTAGCCAACAGAATTGTGTTTTATTCTCAGCTGGAATCATGCTTTTAAGAATCAGATCACAACACTTCAGGGGCAGGCAAAAAACCGAGCAAACCCGAATCGGAGTGAAGTTCAGGCGAACCTTTCTCTGTTCTTAGAGGCAGCTAGTGGTTTCTACACACAGGTGAGTTCTGAAACACTGGTCTCTGTACAAATGCAAAACCTTGGAGCAAGAGGTTTTTTTACACTTTTGCCCTGATAGTGAGTGTATGCAGATCCGCTGCTTAGCTTGCACTGTTTGTTTGCCAAATCTAGTATGCTCTCTCCAGCAATTGCTTATGCTAGAGGCAGACAAGCTCCCATAATGCACTTGACCAATTGTTTAATGTTGTACATGGAGAAGGAAGAGCATGAGGTATTCATTCCTGATTCATGCAGTCTGAGTCTAAAAATGGTAAAATATTTATTATAAGCGAGGCTCGTAGACCAGCTTCTTACTAAGGGTTCCTTATGCTTCTCATTATAAGACTCTGTATTCCATTGCTTTATTTATTTATTTATTTATTTTAACATTGCCAAACGTTAACTGTTTGGGCTGAAATTTTCAATGCTGGGTGACTGCCTTGGTGCCCTCCACATTATTATTATTATTATTTATTATTTATTTTATTATTTTAAATTTTAGCCATAACCATTTAGCTGTTTCTGATCGAGATTAAGGAAAAATACACTGGTTTTCAATGTAAAAAAAAAATAATCGGAGAACCTTTTCTTTGGAAAGCATTAGTGTCCTCATCCTTTCAAGCAGGGACTTGAAATTTGGTAGAAGGTGGCCTTTGTGTCAGGGATGTGCCTTTTGCCAACCTCCTGAAAATCTGCCCATAGTTAGCCAAGTTACGAGTAAGGCTAGGATTCAGTCATGGGTATTTTTAGTAAAAGTCATGGACACGCCACAGGCAATAAACAAAAATTCACAGCCACGACCTTCCATGACTTTTACTAAAAATATCCCATACTAAATCTTGGGGAGGCGCTGAGGGAGAGGTGCCCGGGGCCGGTGGCATCTACTGCCAGGGCCCGCCAACCGCGGCTGCTCCAACTGGCTGCCTGGGGACCATTGCTAAGGGTCATCCGACCAGCCGCCCCAGGGACCGCCCGAGCAGAAGCTGGTGTGGCTGGCCTCAGAGTCAGCTGCTTGGATGGCCCTAGGGTTGGCCACCGGCCGCTGCAGAAGTCACGGAGGTCACGGAAAGTCATGAAATCCGTGACTTCCACGACCTCCATGACCAATACTGAGCCCTAATTATGAAGCTTTGATAAATTGCAGTTTGCATTTGCTAGTGTTTAACAGCTAAAATCTCCAAAGATTTTATGTACACGAGGCATGCTTGAGCTCTGACAGTGCGTATTATTGACTAGATTGTGCATGCACCATCCCCACAGAGTAAACTGAGCATGCTTCAGTGTAGGGTTATGGGGGCTCAAAAGGACGTTCACTGTAATGACGGCTCCCAGCTGCTCTGGGTCAGGATAGAACTGGGCACTGGAATAAAGAGCAGGGAACCTGTTTCTCAGCTACACTCAATAACCCCCTCTGCTGGCACCCATACAGCATGAAGGAGGAAACCATCTGATTCAATTACAGAAGTGACAAGATGGACCAAGGTTGTTGTAGGGAAGGGCTGAGGGAGTACAATGGGACAAGGTGCCTGGGAGCAGAAACTGGGACTGGAGGCTGACAGGGGCATGGAGACTAGGACTGGGAATCAGTGGGATGGGGCGAAGGAGGAGAGGAGACAGATCTGAGAAGGAACGAGGTCATGAGGAAGAAGTGGAACTGGTTGGGCAAAAAGAGCCACGTGAGAGGAGGATGCTGAGATTGGGTGAGAAGTCTAGGGAAGAAGAACGGGACTGGGACCTAGCAGGGATGGGAATGTGAGTGGAGCTAGTGAGGACGGGGAACGTGAACAGGCAATTAGAAGGCAGGGGAAGAAACCAGCAAGTCAGGGGAAGGAACTGGGAATGATTGGGCAAGGAGACTGGGAAAGGGAAGAGATGAGTTGGGGAAGGCAATCATTTACTGGACAAAGAGACTGGGATTAGAAGCCTGAAGAATGGAGACTGGGACTGACTAGGTTAGGAGAATGGGACAGTGATGTGGCCAATGGTGGGGTAGACACAGGACTGGGACAGGGGTAGGTTTTAGGGGACAGGACAGAAGGTGTGAAGCTTTGTGGGGACGGAGCAGAAGAGTCTGTGCCCATTAGAATACACTCCCCTCCAGAGCTTGCAATGGAATCCAAAGTCCCTGAGTCTCACCATTCCCCTACTACCAGCAGATATCTGTGAAACTCACTGGCAAATGCCCATCCCCTTCTAGTACTGGTCCAAATAGAGGCTAACCAGCTACTGTTACTAATTACTCTCTCCATTCTAATGACAGAGGTCTATTCAGTGGAGCTAAAGGTTCTGATCCTGGTAATGACCCATGTGTGTCTCAATGTGATGCCATACAATGGATTTTTTTTGAAAACAAAGGAAATAATACTTAATGAGCAGATAGCAAAACATTGAATGTCTTGTTGTTCAGTGTGTGGCCCCAGACCTTCTTTACTGCTCACTGTTCAAATCCTGCTCTGTAGACAGAATCATTAATTTCCTCATAGATTTTTCTATGGTGCACATCAGTATAGTATCTGAGAGCTTCACAGTGAATTTCCTTTCAACAAAGAAACAGAGTAAAGTCAAAAGTGTTCACTAACTGGCTGTCCAATTTAAGACACCTAGAACCTGATTTTTAGAGTTTTTAGCATCATAGAGGACATCATATATTGAAAGCACAGCTCCCATTGATTTCAGTTGCAGCTGTGAGTGCTCAGTACTTCTTCAAATCAGACCAGGAGTCTCAAATCAAGCATCCATAAAATGAGAAACACACAATTAGTTGACCACCTTTTGAAAAGCATGGTTCAAGTGACCTGACTAGCATCATGGAGGAACTCTGGCAGAAGAAGGGATTGAATCCAGTTCTCCAGAGCAACTTTCAGCTGCCTTATCCCTGAGACCATCCTTTCCTTTCCTGCAATCCACTACATGCCTTCTAGGTCCTGTAATAAATAAGGGAGGGGTCCTACAGATGAGTCTCCTTCACTACACAAGGTGCTTGAGTTTGTAACCTTAATCTTCCTTTAACATAGTTTTTTTTGCATGTAATCTTAATAAACACAGCTACTACTGTTGTTGGTCCCATAATTATCCTTCAGCAATCTTTTGACTTTTGAAGGAACACAAGTTGGGGAGATGTTTCTGTGGTGATCAGCTGAATCCTCATAGGTAGGGCTGTACCAAGTTCATGGGCCATTTTAATCAATTTCACAGTCATAGGAATTTTAAAATAGTAAATTTCATGATTTTAGCTATTTAAATATGAAATTTCAAGGTGGTGTAACTGTAGGAGTTTGGACACAAAAAGGAGTTTGTGTGTGTGTGGGAGGGGTCATCACAAGATTATTGTAGGGGGGTTGTGGTATTGCTCCTCTTACTTCTGTGCTGCTTCTGGTGGCCTTCAGAACTGGGCTACTGGAGAGCGGTGGCTCCTGGCCAGGAGCCCAGCTCTGAAGGCAGAGCAGCTACCAGCAACAGCACAGCAGTAAGGATGGCATGGTATGGTATTGCCACTCTTACTTCTGTACTGCTGCCAGCAGAGTTGGACTCTCAGTCAGCAACCGCCACTCTCCGGCTGCCTAGCTCTGAAGGCAGCAGCACAGAAGTAAAAGTGGCACAGTATGGCACTGCTACCCTAACTTCTGCACTGCTGCTGGTGGGGCCCAGCCAACAGGCACCGTTCTCCAGCCACCCAGCTCTGAAGGCAGCGCTGAAGTAAAGGATGGCAATGCCGTAACCCTCCCCCCTTAAAAATTACCTTGCAACCCCTGCCTGAAACTCCCTTTTGGGTCAGGACCCCCAGTTTGATAAATGCTGGTCTCCTCCGTGAAATCTGTGTAGTATAGGGTAAAAACATACAGAAGACCAGATTTCATGGTCCATGGTGCGTTTTTCATGGCTGTGAATTTGGTAGGGCTCCACTCATTGGGCTGTTTAAAAACTATTATAAAGCTGATGACGTTCCATAGAAGGTCATTCCATTTTAAAAGATTAAATTAAAATGATATTGTGGTGGAGATTTAACAGTAAAAGGGTTATGATTAATATTAAGGGCACTTAACTTCCTTACACTCCTAATAATCCCAACCCTAGATATTTTCGTTTTTTATGCCTTTCCATTCCATGCAGAATGTAGGGCCTTCACCAGAGCCTTCCATTTTTTCCAGTCTCCTGCAGCAGTCTTCGCTTCTTTCCATGTCATTTTGATAGCTTTCAGTTCTGCTTCTGTTGTGTGTTTCTGTGTTATCCTTGGTCTAGGTTGCCAACTCTTGCCCTGAGGGTTCCTGTCCAATGCCTGCCTGTCATAATATTTTGGGTCTTTCCATGTATGGCCTAGTCATCTCTATTTTTGTTCCATAATATTTTGTTCTATTGGCTTCTGTTTCATTATTCTCCAGAGCTCTTCACCTTTTTGTTTTGGCCATCTGAGACTGAGGATTTGTCTCAGGCAATTTTTCATGAAAGTTTATAATTTAGATAGTAGTCTTAAGACTCCAAGTTTTAGCACCATATAGTAAGACAGACTTTACAGTGATGTTAAATATTCAAAGTTTTGTTCGGAGGATAAAATTTCTGTTTCTCCAGATTGGCTTTAGAGTTACAAACACATGGCTGGCTTTTGCTATTCTGGTTTTAATGTCTTTGTTCCACTTGTTGTACTTGCAGTGCTGCCAAGATATGTGATATGTCAGTCCTAGAAAGTGTTGTTGATGTTTCTTATGTGTTGATTCTCATAATTTTAGTTTTTCTTGGTGTTTGTCAACCCTATTAATTGTGCATGAGTCTGGAGATCATTTGTGGTGGCTTGCATGTCTCTGAGGGCATGAGATAGCAAGCTGATATCATCTGCAAAGTCAAGGTGCTCTAACTTTTATGTAAAAGTTCGTTGTATGACCCTTGGTTATTCTGTGGGCTCTCATATTACCATTCCACTACCAGTAAAAAGATCATTAGACATCGTTGTCTGATGCCTATAGGAACCACGACACATAATATCCATTTGCTGCATGAGGTCTGCTTAAATTCTGAATATGAGCAAAGCTAATGTGGTTTTTCCTGCCCAACCACATGAAGCATATTACTTTAATTCAGATTCTAGGAAGAGGAGTCCTTGTTCAGACAGTACTGTAGAACATGTGAGTTACGATGGGTGAGGCAGAACAGACCCTCCTGTCTCCTGGAGGTCTCTCTTTGGGATATCACTTAAATTAATTGGCCAACTTCTGACAGTCTGAGGATTCTCATTGAGGCCTTACTTGTTTTTACACCTTTGTGTTTTGGAAGTATCTTTCCTCCCTGAAGTATGTTAACAACATAAAAGTAACATGAACTTTGTGGCATAGTCTGTCTTTCTTGCTCTGCTCATTCCAGTGCTAATTGATCTGCTTTTCATTTGGAGACCTCACTCAAGCTACTTATGCTCATGAGTGAAACTGCTGTACAGATGGCATCTTCAAGAACGAATACCTATCACACTGTATATTGGAAGATCACCTCAGAGGTTTCTTTCCTCTTCATCAATTGGAGATGTTCTGCTTTTAAGGGATTCTTTATCTTGATTTTGTCCATATAATAAGACTTTTCTTACTGTCTGAGCAAAAAGTACATTTTAAAATGTAGCTATAATATGCATGAAGCAAGAACTCCACTAAAGGTTCAAGTAGGCAGGGGGTGAGTTTTATGAGCAGAGCTTGAAAAAGTACCACTAGGTTTTTTTCATCCACTTTGTTCCCAGCTGAGAAGGATGAAATCCTGAATATCAGAAGAGCAATTGAAGAATTCTTGAGAAGCTGCTTTGAGGGACTTAACTCTTCAAGGAGCACATAAAACATAATTGAAGCAGACCTTGGTACCGCATTTCACCTCTTAACCTTCAAGGCTGTTCATAGCTTCCCCATCTATGCACTATAACTTTGAAGATGGTTAGGTGTGGACACATCTGTGCCTTTCTTGAGTCAAGAAAGTTGCTAAGTTGGAGACCATGACATCCAAGAACTTTTGGGATATGAACTCCCTGTCTCCATCAGCTGTACCAGCTACAGTTCCCTTTTGTGCTTCGTATGTAGATTTAGCTGAGAATGGAAACATTCTGCTTATCCATCCTTGATAGACTGGCCATGATCTATGTGTGACCCTTCATATCTCCAGCTGGAGAACACAATTAATCCTTTGTTACTTAGTGGCAATTCTGATATACAGAGGCACATCAGAGGAGGATTTTTGAGTTTGTGTGCCTTCAAAGGCTTTGTCTGAATTATTGTTAAAAGGAAAAGTGGAAGAAATGCTCTAACCTGTCCCAGCAATGCAATGTCTATTTCTGAATTATTGTTCTTTATTCATCACAAGACTAGTTCTGTATTGTTCTTTATTCACTAAATCACATTTTAAGTTATGAGTTTGAGTCTTCTGTCTCGGAGAAGGCTTATAATTCAGTAATTTGCCTATTATGAATAAGGTGCTTCTTTTGGAAGACTCTTGAACCTTGCCAAGATGTTATAGCCCAAGACAGGTACTTTCCAAGTGATTACTCAGACTCTGGAAGATTGTGCAAAATACAAAAATAAGAGTTGACTGTCTCACCTGCCTCTCTTTTTTGATTCAGTTGTCTGCAGCTAATATGAAGCTAAAAGACACTTTATTCTCCTTTTAAAATTTTTTTTTGGAAAAGTGAATGTACAGGACTGCAAAGTATTCCTTACATCTCTGTCCAATTCTTAATAATTAGGCCATACATAGGTATTTCCACTATGGTAGAACAAAATGATCTTGGTTCAAGAGCTTCTGCCAGAAGCCTATAGGCAAAACTACAAAAGCATTAAAAAAAGCAAAGCTCAGTCATTCCTCACACTGAACACTGATCTGAGGGAGTGCTATTTGATCCAGTAACAACTGTCTCTACTTTGGAACTTGAGTGTCTCACCAGTAGTTTTTGGCTTGGCGTTATATCACGTCAGACAAAATGCCAGAGGATGCCATGAGCAACTAGAGAACTGGAGTGAACACTCTCTCAGCTTTTATCTGAAGGAATAGGGATGTTAAAACTGTTGTAGTTAACCTGACTGAGCAGAGCTGAATGTTAAAAATCCCTTCCCCTCTCAATTGTTCAGGTTTTAGTTATATATATACCCTGTGCCTCTAGCAGTTGGACACAAGATCTTCTTTCCCATAAAGAAAAGGTAGTGCTCTCCTCCCATCCAAGTTTTTGCTTAGTGATCTTGGTTTTCCTTCTCCACGAATTTCATTGAGTATTTTAAGGGAATGGGATCCTACACAAACTATAAATTTTGTGTACTCTCAGCTTCTACGTTGAAAGCAAAAAAAATAAGAAATTTTTCTTCAAGCCTGTTTCTTGAACTCTGTGGACAACAGATAAGTGTATTGACATGCTACAAAGAATTGGCAGCATCTTGTCTTAAAGCCCATTTAACTAGTCCTCTAAAGCAGTGGTTCTCAAACTTGGGCCACCTCTTGCTCAGAGAGAGCCTCTGGCGGGCCAGGCCAGTTTGTTTACCTGCTGCGTCCGCAGGTTCGGCTGATTTGCGGATCACACTGGCTGCGGTTCGCCGCTCCAGCCCAATGGGGGCTGCAGGAAGGGTGGGCCAGTCCCTTGGCCCACGCCACTTCCTGCAGCCCCCATTGGCCTGGTGCAGTGAACCGCAGCCAGTGGGAGCCGCGATCAGCCAAACCTGCGGACACAGCAGGTAAACAAGCTGGCCCGGCCTGCCAGGAGCTTTCCCTGAACAAGTGGCATCTCAAGTTTGAGAACCACTGCTTTAAAGCATGTTTTTGCTCAGGTCCTAATATACCTGTATGGCAGCTTTGAAGCATTGTGTGCATCCACTGGACCATACTGTATAACTAGAGAATACGATGGATGCCCATTTAAGAAAATATAATAATTCAAAAATTTTGTTCTCCTGTGGATTCTTTACCCAAACTAGTCATTGGAGTCAGGAATTTGAAGGGAAAACCTTACTAGTAATTGCTGTTCTCAGAAGAGATTTAAAAATGACCATAACAGATCTGCATCTGCTCTGCCCCCTACTTGTCTACCTCTGGGCAGTGAGGTACCGGGAACGTGCCATCTTTATGGAGGTGCTCTCCATGATGGGGTATGCAACTCTTGTTGTTGTTGTAGTTGTTGTAGTAGTAGTAGTATTTGCACTGCTGTATACTGTTACATTGCTGTGTTGATTACTGTCTGATTTTTATTATTAAACTAGGGCTTTTCTTCTAGTTATTACAGGAACTGTGCACAGTGTTTAATGTAGACTTGCCCTGCCGTGTGAAGTCCTCCCAGCTGGGAATTATCAGCAATAAACAGATGCACACCAGCGCCATTGTGAAGCCGCAGTCTAGCTCCTGCTCGTACATCTGCCAGCACTGCCTTGTTCACCTTGGAGACATTGGTGAGTGTTTGGAGCAAGGACAGATGAGATGCTCTGTATCGCATAAACTTGGAAAGGAATCTATGCAACCTGTGCTGCTTCTAGGGCAAGTACTCTGCCTTGAACTGCTGCCTGTAGACTGAACAGTTTGAACAGGTTGAAAGGTCTGAATGTAATGCTGGGGTGTTAGAGACCTTTAAAGACTGTGATGCAAGAAGGCAGTGATATTATGAAGAGCAGCTTTTTAAAGACTTACCTAGACTTGTGTTTTCATCTAGAGGAGCTCTGTTTGTTGCAGAGTCAGACAATGAAAAGTAGAAATCTGTTAAATTGCAAGAGCTATTACAAGAATTTGTGTTGCAACGAGATAGCACATTTAACAGGCATTCATGTCAGAGAGCCTGTGTTACAGTTTTTCCTATATGGTAAGAAGTCTAACTTCCATAAGCCTGGCTATTTTATTTTGCATCCAGGTATACTTAAGTTCAACAGGTTTGTTCCATTTACAATTTTATTGTGGTGTTTTACATATTTTGATTATATGATTCACATTAGATTAAACGTTTTGTAGAAAGGGTTATTTTAAAAGGCAACCTACAACTACTTTACAATAACCTAGCATTAGGTCTAGGTATTGAATACTCCTAGTGTCGAGAGGTATGAGAAGCATTCACAACTTTTTGTGTAATGTGTCTGGCACAATGTATTTGAGGGTATTAAATAAGAGCTGGTGGCCTGTGACTTTTGGACCTGAAAGGGGATTGGGAAAGGGAGGGCAACTAAAAGTGCATTGATGTTCCTTGTACTATTTTGGGTATTTGGTATGTAATTCTACTCTTTGTTTTAAAGTATTTGGAAGACATTTATGGGTCTCCTCAAGTAAATTGTAGGTACTTGTAATCTGCGGGACCACATGCTTTGAATGTTGAGGAGAGTTTATCCCTCTGAGCAGCAAGACAAATTGCTGTCTAAACTTGTCTTTCTTTCCTTTTTTAGCTCGCTACAGGAATCAGACCAGCCAGGCAGAGTCCTACTATAGACATGCAGCTCAGCTTGTTCCCTCGAATGGTGAGTCTGAGATGCCTCTATTCTGCTGAGTTTACTATCCCAAATCAGTATTTAAGGCATTTGCTTTTTTCTCCATAGAAAACGGAAAAATAGTTTAAGATCTTGACTATTAAAAAAACAAAATACCAGCAACAAGTTACAATAGAACCTTGATAATTCACTAATCTGCATGCACCATAGTTCACATACAATCTGTTTTCATTTCTCAAAGGTTTAATAGCAAAGTATTTTAGTGAGGTCTTGTAGTACTAACGCTGAGCTATGTTACAGAATATGCTACACTACATTTATGCATTTTGTATGAAGTATTAAACCTAAACTGCACTTGTCAAATGAACAAGCATTTTTTGCTTTCTTTAATTGTTCACTTACTAATAAATAAAATTCAGTAATTCACGGTGGGTCTCCAAGTCACTCATACAAGTTTGAGGTGGTTCTGTAGTTCAGCCTTCTGACTCTCTTATTTTCCTCCTAATCTCTATCTTTATGCAGGTGCAGTGATATAGTAGTGAATAGAACTAATTCAACTACAATTAATAGAATACAAATTCTCATGTGCAGCAGGTTGCTCTGTAGCAAAAATGCAAACTACTTTTATGAGCCACACCCACCAGGACTCAGTTACTGCAGTAGTTATCTAAAACTGACTTTTTTAAATCTTTGGAGCTGTCTTTTTTTGTCCTATGTATTTTAAATTGTATTACACCAGTAACTTCTAATAGATTCTGATTGGTATGTTAGAGGCAAAACTTTGCCTGGCCTTGACTGTACCTTCTTGCTTAGACAAAGTTTTTTATTAAGTCATTTACATCTGTTTTTACATTTAATGGATTTGTGAAAATTTGAACCATGAGTTCTGTAGCTTGTGAATTGTAGCAGTGTTGAGATGGGGTGGGTAACTGGTTCTGCAAATTAATCTGAATCTGATCTGTAGAATTTAAATGGAAGCTTGCTGTCCTTATAGCCAAGATTTAGATTGAAATAAAGATTCTTTCCTAGAGCGAATAGAGGGAAAAGCTTTGTTACAGTTGAAGAAAAGATCACTTCACTCCATGAGAAATTGTCATCCTCTTCTCCCCTAGGTCAGCCTTACAATCAGTTGGCTATTTTAGCTTCCTCCAAAGGAGACCACCTGACCACAATTTTCTACTACTGCAGAAGCATTGCTGTGAAGTTCCCTTTCCCAGCTGCCTCCACTAATCTACAAAAAGCACTTTCTAAAGCACTGGAAAGGTGAGGCTGATCAGTTCTAGGGAGTGAGTAGTTATTCATAACTAACACTGCCTTTGACTCTGTCCTGGCAAATATTCCCTCCCTTATTTGGTGTGTCTGTGTGTATACCCACCATGGATAAACATTCATAGCACCAAATGTGCACACAAGAGTAGGAGATCACTGACCACCATTCCAGCCACATCCACCTTATCTATGTATTGAGAGGGAGTTACCTGTATCTGAGATACTCCTTGGGTGGGAGCACTACTGAGGGCAAGTGCACTATATCAAGCACCACCACATCTCTTGGGTTGGGGCAGCCAATAGTGGAAACTACCTCTTCTCTCTCTCACCCCTGTCCTTTTTCTGAGAAGAGGGTGCAGCTATTAGCATTGTTTCTTCCTGGAAGACCCTTAGTCTATGCAGCTATGTCTATTTACAAAGACTGAAGCCAACTATTTCTCTCAAACTGCAGTCGGGATGAGGTGAAGACTCAATGGGGAGTGACTGACTTCATCAAGGCATTTATTAAGTTCCATGGCCACGTGTATCTGAGTAAGGGCTTGGAGAAGCTGAGCCCTCTTCGAGAGAGGCTGGAGGAACAGTTCAAGGTTAGTGCCACAAAAAATTCCTAATTTTTCACTTTGGAAATCTAACATCTATACAGGAATCTAGTCTTTCACTGATGTAATATACTGGGAAAACATGTTCCTTTAAGAAAACTGACACAGTATTTCTGATTAGAGGGTAAGTGTTTTGCATACTGAAATAGAACATGATATGCCTGAGTAGGGCCCTGCCAAATTCCATTCTGGTCTATTTTGGTTAATTTCATGGTCATAGGATTTTTTAAATCCTAAATTTCATGATTTCACCTATTTAAAATCTGAAATTTCATGGTGTTGTAGCTATAGAGGTCCTGACCCAAAAGGGAGTTTCAGGGGGGTTGCAAAGTTATTGTAGGAGGGGTTGCGGTACTGCTACTCTTACTTCTGCGCTGCTGAGGGTGGCGCTGCTTTTGGCACTGGGCGACTGCTGGCAGGGATCCTAGCTCTGAAGGCAGAGCCACTGCCAATGCAAAAGTAAAGATGGCATGGTATGGTACTGCCACCCTTTACTTCTGCACTGCTGCCTGCAGAGCTGGGCCCTCAGTCAGAAGCTGCCACTTTGGCCATACAGCTGTGAAGGCAGCAGTGCAGAAGTAAGGCTGGCAATACTGCAACCTCTCTAAAATAACCCTGTGACCTCCCTGCAACTCCCTGTTGGGTCAGGACCCCCAATTTGAGACATGCTAGTCTCCCCCTTGAAATCTTTATAGTACAGGTTAAAAGCACACAAGACCAGATTTCACTAGGGGAGACCAGATTTCATGGTCCGTAATGCGTTTTTCATGGCCGTGAATTTGGTAGGCCCTACGCATGAGGTGGTAATGGTCAGCTGGCTGCAAAGATTTGGTGGCGAGGCTGATAATGGTCAGCTCTACTCACCTACACAGACAGCATGATTTTTTTTCTCCAGTTTAATATTGCTTACCCAAATGTGGTGGTATGTTGCGGAGACAAAAGGTTAATTAAAATTAAAATTAATTAAATGTTTTAAACATTTGCTGCATTCTGAGCTTGGAGTGCCACATTTGATTCTCTGCTTTTGGAACTGGATGATCGCAAGAGATTTTGTGAAAAGCAGTTTCTCCCAACTACTACTGTTTCATCTGAGAGGAAGAGTCTTTTTAAATTCTTTAGTAAACTCTAAACCAAGAGCTTCCTTCTTTGATTTTCTACGTTTACTTTTTAGTAGTAGTTAAGAATGTTTTAACCCTGCTCACGCTGCCTGCCTCTCCTGCTGGCAAAGTTTACACTTGAAAGCAGTGTTTTGTAAGCCTTCAGTTCTGTGCATGGAGTGGAACCATTCAAAACTGAGATGTCTCCTCTGCAAAGTAAGAGTAACCAGTAATTAAGCACATAGCTCACAAGTTTAAAACTGCTACATTCTCTAATTTAAACATATGAGCTTTTTCATTTTTACTCCAGATAATGTGACCTAGCTAGGTAAAATTTAAAACCACAACAAACCTTCCCACCGCCCCTCCAACTGTTCATCACTGGTTCTTTTCCTAATTTTAGCGATTTTGTAAATGATACTTTCCAGAATGCTTATTAGTAATTATGTACAGCGCTCAGGCATGTGGAAGGCTCTGCGGTACTGAACACATCCAAGGTGTGCAAGAACTAATTACTCCCTGACTTTGTGTACTACATTGTGCTGTATATATAAGCAACACGTTCTGTAACATGGCATTTGCTGCACTGAGCTGAATAATTTTAGCTTCCTTCTCCCCATGATATAAGAAAATCATTTCATCTCGCTGGGTTGTGAAGTGAAGCATGAAATTGTAGATATCTATGGCTGGGAAGGACCTTTAGACATCAAGTCCGGCACCCTACAATGAGGCAGCACCAAGTAAATCTAGATCATACCTGGCAAGTGTTTGTCCAGTCTGTTCTTAAAAACCTCCAATGAGTCCACAACCTCCCTGAGAAGCCTATTCTAGAGCTTGACCGTCCTTATAGTTTTTTCCTATATCTAAGCTAAATCTCCTTTGCTGCAGATGAAGCCGATTACTACTTGTCCTACTTTTGCTGCACTTGGAGAACAGTTGATGACTGTCCTTTTTATAACTATCCTTAATATGTTTGAAGACTTTATCAGGTTTCCCTCAGTCTATTTTCCTGAAGACTAAAAAGTCCAGTTTTTTTAACATTTCCTCATATGTCAGGTTTTCTAAACCTTTTGTCATTTTCGTTCCTCTCTTCTGGACTCTCTCCAGTTTGTCCTCATCTTTCCTAAAGTATGGCGCCTATAATTGGCCAGTTCTCCAGCTTAGGGCCCCACCTGTGCCAAGTAGAGTGGGACAATTACCTCCTGTGTCATAGATATGACATTCCTGGTAATACACCCCAGAATTATATTAGCTTTTTTCACAACTGTATTAGTGTGTTGACTCTCATTCAATTTGTGATCCAATGTAACCTCGAGATCCTCTTCAGGTTACTAGCCAGTTATTCCCCATTTTGTAGTTGTGCATTTGATTTTTTTTTCTTCCTAAGTAAAGTACTTTGCACTTGTTGTTTTCATTGAATTTCATCTTGTTGATTTCAGACTAATTCCCCAGTTTGTCAAGGTAGTTTTGAATTCTAATCTGGTGTTTCTGTGGCTGTCCTCCTTGCAACCCTCTCAGCTTGGTGTCACCCACAAATTTTATAAAAATACCTTCCATTCCTTTATCCAAGTCATTAATAAAAATATTGAATAGTACCGGACCCAGGACTGACCACTCTGGGACCCACTAAATACATTCTTCCACTTTGACAGTGAACTTTGGACAACTATTCTTTGGTTATGGTCTTTCAACCAGTTGTGCAACTACTGTATAGTAATTGTATGTAGACTACTTTAGCTAGTTTGCTTATGAGAATGTCCTGGTGGACTGTCAAAAGCCTTACTAAAATTAAGATATATCGTATCTACTGCTTTCCCCTATCTACTGGGCCACTTAGGTACTAAAGGAGGGCCTGGGGAACTATAAACCAGTCAAGCCTATCTTTAAGGGGAACAATGTTTGGCCTTAAGTACTCTGGAACCTTACTATCCTTCATGAGCTCTCAAAGGTAATTGCTTCAGCTAGTTCCTTCAGTATCTTAGGATGAATTTCATCAGGCCCTGCTGAATATATCTAACTTAATTTGTTCATTCCGTGTGGTCGCTTGCATTCCTTTCTCCTTGTTAATATTAACTGCATTGAGTATCTGGTCACGATTAACCTTTTTAGCGAAGACTGAAGCAAAATGGGCATTTAACAGCTCAGCCTTCTAGATGTCAAGAAACCGATAAATTACAATGGGCTATATTTTCAGAAATAATTTCAGCTGTATGGTAGTGTGTGGTTGGTCATGCTGCTAAACTTGAAGCTCTCATTACATCCAGAATTCTAGGGTTAGGACTGGTCAACAAGACCAGCAGTCTCATTATGTTTCTGACTCCAGTTGTCAAATCTAGAGTGCTGTATGCTCTTAGGCAAAAAACAAAACTGGGCATGAGGCTCAGAAAACTCATTTTTTCACTTAGGCTACTAACTTTAGCTCATTATGTGATTTTTGTCTAAATTGGTTGTGGTGCTAGATTGGATATCAGTCCTTATCACAGTGCATCAGAAAGGTTTAAAGTTAGTCTTCATCTGCCAAAGAATGGCAGGTGTCTGTTACTGTATTTAGTGAAGCAAGATAATTTTTATAGACATCATGTGCGATTTTCATCACTAATAGTTCTGTCCCATGGGATTAAATATGGAAACACTCCTCATGCATAACCATACATCATGGTTGAATTTCCTGATTTATCTGTAAAAATCTTAATCATGACACTACATTTGCTTCCCTTTCATTTTTTGAAAGGGAAAAAGATTAGCTGATACGTTTATGTGCAGTTTGCATAGTCACACATTTTAATGTAATCACTCTTTTGCATGTTACATTTAAACTACATGGAGTGGGCCAGTCCCCCACAGTACATTCCATCTTACGTGTACAGATACAGAGGTCTAGCAGAGTCTGTCAGACTTAACTGAGCCCCTTCCTGTGCCATCTTAAATGTATGTTTGCGTTGGAGGGGTAATTCGCTGTTAGGGATTATCTAATAGCACTTGAAAAACATTTAGGATGAGTGCCTTCTCCCCAATGGCTGAACCATTGCTAATGCAGTGCAATAGTAACCACAAGTCTGAAATGTCAGTCAGTTAACTAACCCTTTCAAATGCATTCTTTCTGGGTTCCCTTATACACACTTGTGTATATTTCTTTGTTACAGAGGTTGTTATTCCAAAAAGCCTTCAACTCTCAGCAGTTAGTTCATATTACTGTCATCAACCTGTTTCAGCTGCATCATCTGCGCGATTTTAGCAATGAAACTGAACAGCATAGTTACAGCCAGGATGAGCAGCTTTGCTGGACACAGCTACTTGCCCTCTTCAGTAAGTACTGAGACGCCAAATAATTTTTTGTTTTGTTCTTTGCTTCCTTATAGTATACATTTAAAATGGATTGTGTTCCTCCCCCGCCCCCCCCTTCAATTTTCTGTTTTTTTCCATTGATTCACTTGTAAGGAGATACTTACCTATTTGTCCTACTGAATCTACCACCTCTCTTCAGTTGTAAACAGAGCCTTTTTAGGAAAAACAATTCAAAAAGCTAATGAATGAACTTTGTGGTAAGAAATAGTACATTGAAAATAAGATATGATCTGCCAGTGGAATCTTTAACCTCAAATCACTAGGGTGGTTTGTTCTAAATAGCCTTTCAAAATAGTGATTTATGGTGTAACACTTCTTAATTAGATTGTTGCTCTGTTTTAAAAGTTGTTATGGATTCCTCTTTGTTGTCCTTTCAGTTTCCTTTCTTGGAGTCCTGTGCAAGTGTCCACTGCAGAATGACTTCCAGGAGGAGTCTTGGGGTACATACCCGCTTCCTGCTGTAAAGGTCTCGATGGACTGGCTGAAACTTAGACCCAGTGTCTTCCAGGAGCCAGTAGTTGATGAAAGACAGTAGTGAGTCTCTCTCTCGATACAATTTTTTCTTTTCTCTTTTAACTTTCAGTCAGTTGTGTAGCTGGGTTTGTGATGACCAGGAGAACCGTATGGTGACTTGCCTGCCTGGTGCGAAGGTTGCGGATCTCTCAAGGCATCTAGATAGACTTATGTGTAGTGCTGGGGAGGAGCCGGTGGTTGTGGTACATGCAGGTACCAGTGACATAGGGAAGGGTAGGAGAGACGTCCTAGAGGCCAAATTTAGGCAGCTAGGGAAGAGACTGAAATCCAGGACCTCTATGGTGGCATTCTCAGAAATGCTTCCAGTTCCATGCGCAGGGCCAGGTAGGCAGGCAGAGCTTCAGAGTCTCAATGCGTGGATGAGACGATGGTGTAGAGAGGAGGGGTTTAGATTCGTTAGGAGCTGGAGAAACTTTTGGGATGGGGGAGCCTATACAGGAGAGATGGGCTCCACCTAAACCAAAGTGGAACCAGGCTGCTGGCGCTTAAGATTAAAAAGGTTGCAGAGCAGTTTTTAAACTAAGAGATGGGGAAAGCCGACTGCTGCAGAGGAGCACGTGGATCGGACAGAGACTTCTCTTAGAGGAGAGTCTATTGATAGAGATTCTTTAGGTTTTAGTCAGGAGGAGAGGATGGAAGAGGATAATCTGGGGGCCAGATCAGATGAGAAACATTCACATAAAAAAGAATCGGACACATCAGAGAAGGGCAGACAAATAAACAGTGACAATTTTTTAAAGTGCTTATATATAAATGCTTGAAGTCTAAATAATAAGATGGGTGAACTAGAGTGCCTCGTGATAAAGGAGGCTATTGATATAATAGGCATCACAGAAACCTGGTGGACTGAGGACAATCAATAGGACACAATCATTCTAGGGTACAAAATGTATTGGAAGGACAGAACAGGTCGTGGAGGGGGGGAGTGGCAATATATGTGAAAGAAAATGTAGAATCAAATGACGTAAAAATCTTAAGTGAATCCACATGTTTCATAGAATCTCTATGGATAGTAATTTCATGCTCTAATAAGAATATAACATTAGGGATCTGTTATCAACCACCTGACCAAGACGATGATAGTGACGATGAAATGCTAAGGGAAATTAGAGAGGCTATCAAAATTAAGAACTCAATAGTGGGGGATTTCAGTTCTCGATATTGACTGGGAAGATGTCACCTCAGGACGAAATGCAGAGACAAAATTTCTTGATACTTTAAATGACTGCTCTTGGAGCAACTGGTACAGGAACCCACAAGGGGAGAGCCAACTCTCGATTTAGTCCTGAGTGGAGCTCAGGAGCTTGTCTAAGAGGTAACTATAACAGGACCACTTGGAAATAGTGACCATAATATAATAACATTTAATATCCCTGTGGTGTGAAGAACACCTCAACAGCCCAGTGCTGTGGTACTGAATTTCAGAAAGGGGAACTATGCAAAAATGAGGAGGTTAGTTAAAAATAAATTAAAAGGTACAGTGACTAAAGTGAAATCCCTGCAAGCTGCATGGACACTTTTCAAAGACACCATAATAGAGGCCCAACTTAAATGTATATTCCAAATTAAAAAACACAGTAAAAGAACTAAAAAAGAGCCACCGTGGCTTAACAACCATGTAAAAGAAGCAGTGAGCATCTTTTAAAAAGTGGAAGTCAAACCCTAGTAAGGTAAATAGAAAGGAACATCATAAACACTGCCTAATTAAGTGTAAACATGTAATAAGAAAAGCCAAAGAGGAGTTTGAAGAAAGGCTAGCCAAAAACTCAAAAGGTGATAACAAAATGTTTTTTAAGTACATCAGAAGCGGGAAGCCTGCTAAACAACCAGTGGGGCCCCTGGACAATCAGGATCCAAAAGGAGCGCTTAAAGATGATAAAGTCATTGTAGAGAAACTAAATAAATTCTTTGCTTCAGTCTTCATGGCTGAGGATGTTAGGGAGATTCGCAAACCTGAGCCGGCTTTTGTAGATGACAGATCTGAGGAATTGTCACAGATTGAGGTGTCACTAGAGGAGATTTTGGAATTCATTGATAAACTTAACAGTAACAAGTCACTAGGACCAGATGGCATTCACCGAAGAGTTCTGAAAGCACTCAGATTTAAAGTTGCAGAACTATTAACTATGGTTTGTAACCTGTCCTTTAAATCAGCTTCTGTACCCAGTGACTGGAAGATAGCTAATATAGTGCCAATATTTAAAAGGGGCTCTAGAGGTGATCCCAGCAATTACAGACCAGAAAGTCTAACGTCAGTATCAGGCAAATTAGTTGAAACAATAGTAAAGAATAAAATTGTCAGACACCTAGAAGAACATAAATTGTTGGGCAAAAGTCAATATGGTTTCTGTAAAGGGAAATCGTGTCTTAGTAATCTTTTAGGGTTCTTTGAAGGGATCAACAAACATGTGGACATGGGGAATTCAGTGGACATAGTGTACTTAGATTTCCAGAAAGCCTTTGACATGGTCCCTCACCAAAAGCTCTTACTTAAATTAAGTTGTCATGGGATAAGAGGGAAGGTCCTTTCATGGATTGAGAACTGGTTAAAAAACAGGGAACAAAGGATAGGAATAAATAATAAATTCTCAGAATGGAGACGGGTAACAAGTGTTGTCCCCCAAGAGTCAGTCCTAGGACCAATCCTATTCAACTTATTCATAAATGATCTGGAGAAAGGAGTAAAAAGTGAGGTGGCAAAGTTTGCAGATAATACTAAACTGCTCAGGATAGTTAAGACAAAGCAGACTGTGAAGAACTTCAAAAAGATCTCACAAAACTAAGTGATTGGTCAACAAAATGGCAAATGAAATTTAATGTGGATAAATGTAAAGTGATGCACATTGGAAGAAATAACCCCAACTATACATACAATATGATGGGGGCTAATTTAGCTACAACGAGCCAGGAAAAAGATCTTGGAGTCATCGTGGATAGTTCTCTGAAGACGTCCATACAGTGTGCAGCAGTGGTCAAAAAGCAAACAAAATGTTAGGAATAATTAAAAAAGGGATAGAAAATAAGAT